>NW_026636248.1:6972916-8367500 GCF_028554395.1 Pezoporus wallicus
TGTCCCTTCAAAAACTGTGCCCATCTGATTTTCCTGTTAATGTTTGCTTTTAATTTTGGTTCCTAAGACTTAGTGCTAGAGTTGCATTCTGATCGGTACCCTCTTCACTCTCACTGTTTCCTTCTAGTTGTTAACTGATCATATCACCCTGTGCTGATTTTCACTGGGATAGAGTTAATATTCTTCATAGTAGGTGGTAAGTGGCCATGTTTTGGATTTGTGCTGGAAATAGTGTTGATAACACAAGGGTGTTTTATTTACTGCTAAGCAGCACTTGCACACAGCCAAGGTCTTTTCTGCTTCTCACCCCACCCCATCAGTGAGTAGGCTGGGGATGCACAAGGAGGTCGGAGGGGACACAGCAGAGACAGTTGACCCCAACTGACCAAAAGGGTATCCCAGACCATATCGTGTCAAGCTGGGGGAAGAAGAAGAAAGGAAAGAACTGCTGAAGTGATGGCATTTGTCTTCCCAAGTAACTGTTAAATGTGATGGAGCCCTGCTTTCCAGGGAATGGCTGAACACCTGCCTACTGATGGGAAGTGGTGAATGAATTCCTTGTTTTGCTTTCCTTGTGCGTGCAGCTTTTGCTTTATGTACTAAACTGTCTTTATCTCAACCCACAAGTTTTCTCACTTTTATGCTTCTCATTCTTTCCCCCATTCCAAGGGGGAGAATGTGAGTGGCTGTGTGGTGTTTAGTTGCTAGCTAGGTTTAAACCAAAACACACCCCTGCACCTTCCTAACTAAATTAGAAATTACAGTGTGCCCATTTCAAATGCTGCAAAGTGGGTGAGTGCTTATAAGCCTAAACAGTAGCTGAATGGACCATTTAGCAGACAGCAGCTTCCTTTACTCAACTGTTTGCACACAGAAACCTAAAAGGGCCTAGCTGATGCAAACTATGATGGGTTTCTCCATGCTTAAAGAGGTTGCCATATCCAATTTTAGACCAGCTGCTACATAACTCTTGGTCATATAGCGGCCTTTAGGAAACTGACCTGTAATGGGAAAAAAAAAAAAAGTTTTTTTTTTTCTCCATAGAAAATCCTGTCCCTCAAGAAACAAAGTTAAACAGTGTTATCATGTTTCCTACACTCTGAACTGGATTTTTAAGGAGGAGGAAAGTAGAAGGGAGACTGAAAATGCAAAGCTGTAGTATTTCTTTAATTACTTCTTATTTGTGGGGAATTGATCTCAGGAAAACTATGTCCATTTTTCCATATGCACAATACTGTTATATTTGCAGTTTTTTTGGCAGTCAAATATGATCAATCTTCTTTTCAGTGCTAGCACACTTCTGTCTGTTGCTCTCATTTTTACATGGACAGAGCTGTGACAGAGTATTCACCTTCACAGTTAGAATAGTGCATGTTTTCTGGCATTTCCCTTGTTAGCACAAGGGGCTGGGAGCTGGATTCCTCTGCTCACTGTGACTCTCCAAGTGTGGTTTTTTTAATCAGCTGATTTGAACATGGTCTGGAGGACTGGCCCCTACTTGGCCTCAGGAACTCCTCATTCACTGTCATTGAATGACTGCCAACACTCAACTACAATGAGAGAATGAAGATTCATGGTGTCTGACTTCAGATATCTAAATTAGGTTGGAAATTTATACTTGACACAAAGGGATTCCTTCAGCTGGAATTCTGAATTGACTAAGAGGAGTAATCTCACTTGGAGTAAGTACTTTTCTTTGCCAAAACAATAGCTGCCTCTGCCTCAGTTGGCGAAAGTCTAAATAGTTCCACTAAAGCTGATAGATCCACACATCACCTTCACCATTGCACAACTCCATCTGCCCCTCTTTCCAACATATTCAAAAAGCAGAAATGCACCTACAAGGGGAAGAACTTGTTTTTTTTTTCAGAAAAGTTGCTCTTTATTCCAGCTCCATGTAGCAAATTGCTGTGCAGATGTCTTTGAAGAGTTGGGCTTGGAGCTTCAAACTGTTTCATCATCCAGCCATTTATTTTTTTTTTCCCTCAGAATTTTTTGAAGTCTGTGAATGCATAATTTATAATGCTTCCCTCTGCTTTGTGACAATGAATGCCAATGGGTTTCTTGAAGCAGAAGCTTACCCTTTAAGAAGCATCTAACTGAAGAGCTCACCTAAACTACAGCCATCCTCCATTCTGCTTTCAGGATGCGCAGTCAATGGCTTCAAGCATCTGCAAAAATTTTTCTCATAGTGAAATTTTTGTGATATCCAGTCCTAGTGAAGCTGCTGATCTCTCTTTGAGTCCTTAAAATTTACTATACCTCCACCCCAACATGTAACACTGTCACACATGGCAATAAGGTGACCCCAACCTTCCCTTCTTCAAGCTGGACAAACCCAGGCTTCCTAGCCTCCCTTTGCAGACTATGGGCTCCAGCCTCCAGCCACATTTGTGTTGTTCTGATGGACTCTAGAGTTTAGTCACCAGAGCCGCTTCTGATGACTTCATTTTTATAATTGTATAACAGGACTATATGGTCAGAGCGATTGAGCGAAGCACACAACAAATTCTTTACTCCCCTTACATAATGAGTTAAGGTGTGATATAATTGTTCTATATGAAATACTGCTTCCCTGTGGTAACGCAATGCTGACTACCTTCTTGGACTCCAGGCCTCTTAACTGACCTGGGTTCAGCAGTAGCCGTCATGTTTCTCCTTCTTGGTAGCTGGTGTAGTGCAGTGTTTTGACTTTCGGCCTGGGAACAGAGCTGATAGCGATGTTTTGGTTTGGCCAAGGACTTTGTGAGGCTCATGCTCTGCCAGGGAGGAGGGGAAGCCAGGAGGAAGCAGAGACAGGACACCTGACCCAAACTGACCAAAGAGGTATTCCATACCACAGCACGTCATGCCCAGGATGTAACTGGGAGTTAGCCAGAAGGGCTGGGAGACTGCAGGGTTGGAGGAAGTATGGGTCGGTGCTTGGTCGGGCTTGGGGGGGCGAGTTATCAGTTGGCTGGTGGTGAGGTGATGTATTCTCTTCCCTTGTTATTTCCTTTATCATTATTATCATTGGTGGTAGCAGTAGTGATCTGTGTTATGCCTTAGTTACTAAACTGTTCTTATCTCAACCCGTGGGAGTTGCATTCTTTTTGATTCTCCTCTCCGTCCCTCCGGGAGTAGGGGGAGGGAAAGAAGGGGGGGAGTGAGTGAACGAGTTACCTGACTGGGTTTAAACCACGACATTAACCTGGAGTGCAAGTAACACCTCTTTGGTCAGTGAAATGAATGAGTAAAATGGAGTAAAATTCAGCTTACGTATAAGTAAGAGCTTGCAGCATCATGGCCTGACTCTGTGGTATTTGCAAACACTTGTTGGCAAAGGTACAGTTCATCTGATACCTGGCTAGGTCAAGGCTAAACGATACTTTTGGTTGAGTACATTCTGATCACTACATGCACAGAAAAATGTGGGTTGTTGTTCCTTATCATAATCTAGCAAAGAGAGTCACTCGCTAATCAGCAAAATAGAAATTGCCATACTACAAGAATTCAGATATCCTTGCCCTGCGTCCAACTCTTGTGCATTGCTAATACTGGTTGCTTTGGAAGAAAGCAAAATTAACCTTGCAGAAAAAGGCCATTCATTGGCCCAAGAAACATTCCCTCTTAGTGACTACTACATGTCTATATTATGTCATGAATCATGGGGTATTAAATCTTAGAAAGCTGAATTTAATCTTAAAAAAAAAAAAAAGTGGATTTGAGTACTGAGCCTCTTTGCTGCCTGGACATTTGTATAGCTTTTTCTGTGTCCTGTGACCTGCCTTGATTTTGCAACACTCTGATAATGAAAAACTTGAGGGAGCAGGAGGAGGAGAGAGAGGGTGTATTCACATCACTTATCTTCTAACTAGGTAATGGAGTTGTATCAGCTAAGAGGTTTGTTTCACTGGGTTCTCTGTATTACTAATGGAGACAAATGGATTCCTCCAGAGTAGGGCTTAGGGCAGAAGCACCTCTTTGGTTCTCTGACTCCTTCTAGGGTAGAGTTGTCCTTTTTTCGTTGACTGCAAAGCCAGCACAGAAACATTAAACTGCTGTCTGAATCTGTCACTCTCACAGGTAGCAATGGCTTCCACTATGCGATATCCTTTTCTTGTTTCCTATGTGTGCATGTGAGAACCACAGCTATGGTCTGAATTTTCTCAGTATCTGCAAAAGACATTCGAAGGATGGGGAGAAGGAAGCAAGGTGAATGGTAGATGCTCAGAAATAACATCTGGAAGTAAAGCCACATTGTACTTATTTGACTTGACTGCTTACATTGCAACTCTGTTTTCCTGATTCCAGTAACAATACCATATGGCTGCAGCTGAACCATCTCATGCTACTTTTACTGATTTTTTAATATCTAACAAAATGCTTTAAATCAATATATCCAATAGGCTGTCTCAGTGATGCTGTATAAAGTAATGAATGATTAAATAAACTTAGTGCTAAAAATGGATTTTTAAAAGATTTTTAATCTTGTTCTATTGCTAGATTTGTACTGTTAGAGCAGCCAGTGGCCATTTAGAAGTATGGTGCATACAAGCCCACATTATAGTGATAGCTGGGCCCATATATGCTTGACTTTGTGTGTGGGCTTAATATGACTAATTACAGCAGTACTTCCACAACTGGAATCCTACGGAGAACCCTAGTTGGTTGTATACCTGCCTTAACCTGTTGAAAATTACTGCAGAAAATATTAGGTAGTTGTCTTGTGAGACCACAGTATTTTGATTAATTTTAACAGCTGAATGTAGAGGGATTGATAAAAGTGATCTAAGTACAGAAATAAAGTAAGACATTCTGAGGCAGACCCAGCATTTAAGGGTCCTTATCTATATGACCATTCAATCACTGGTGCCAATCTCAGCTTCTGCCTTAAGTGAGCTGTCAGCATTTTTTCAGGGGAAATAGCCCTTGAAGAATTTACCCATTGCTAGGTGTGAAACTGCTACAAGTTGATCAGTGATGTGCTCATAGCTGCTCATATTAAGCTTGATGAAATGTGAAAGCCCTAGCTGCAGCTCCTCTGAGAACTGAAGGCAGACAGGGGATCTCAAAGAACTTAAAGGGATGTGTGGCTCCCTGCAAACAGCTTCCTCATCACACTTATTTTGATGTATGCTTCTTCAACAGATTTGCATCCTCTTTGCCCGTTCAGGGAAATTTGCCTCTTCCAGAGAAGGCAAAACCAACCCTAAGTGATCATGGGGAACTGTAGCTTATCAGCTAAATCAGAACCATGCATATTAAGCTCTGCACTTCTGGATAGCCTTCTGCTCAGTTTCAACCAATGCCAATCTGGTTACACTAACCTCCTTAGTGAATCCAGGGCTTTATATTTTTTATTTTTTTTCCTATTTCTGCATGTATCATACTTCAGGAGTGTGTGTAGAGAAGTCCAGAGAACAAAGAAAAACATGCTTTTTTTTTTTTTTAAATGTCTGCTGTTAGAGCACATGGTGGCCTCTACGCCTTTTTCTGAGCTCCAGAGCCCTCTGCTTTTATCATCTTATCCACTCCTGCTATCGTTGTGGAGTGACTTGCCTAACCAGACGGCTTTCTCACTTTTTCTAGCACCCAGAATCACCAGTGTTATCCATGTCCTTGAAGAGAAAGCACTCTGAAATTTCTATCAGCATAAAAGCAGAACCTTTCTCTAAGTAAGCTTATCCTAAGGTCCCAAGGCAGCTTATCCTAAGGTCCCAAGGCACCCCACAAGAGTAGAGACATAGAGGGGTGCAGTGGCTATGGTACATGGTGTTTGCAGCCATTGATTTGCAAACTCTGCGCTCTCAAATCTCTGTAAGTTTGACTACAAATAGTAACATTTATGCATTTCTGACTGAACAATAAATATATTAGACTGAATCAGAAACATCCTGAGAAAAAACGAAAAATATTTGTTTTCAAAGATACATGCGAAAGTCCTCTTCTGTAGCACATTTCATGATTCATTCAAAGAACTGTTTTTTTTTTCTCACACATTGCCTCATTCTCTGATTTCCCAAGTTGTTTATCACCTTCTAGTTTTTCAGAAGATCTTCCCCTCTGAATTGCTGTCATGCTTTAGATCCAGCCGGTAACTCAGAAAGACACAGCCATTCACTCACCTTCTCCTTCCTTTCCCCCGTTCCGGGTGGGAGGGGGAGGAGAATTGCAGAAATGTAAACCTCATGGGTTGAGATAAGAACAGTCCAATAACTAAAGTATAATATAAAACAATAACAACAACTGCTACTAATGCTACTACTTCTTATAATAATAATGACAAAGAAAATGACAAGGGGAGAGAACATTAAAAGAGAAAAGGAAAAAAAACAATAACCAGCAGTGTTGCACAGTACAAGTGTTCACCACCTGCCAACTGATACCCAGTATGACCCAAACAGTGATCAGTCCCTTCTAGGTAACCCCCCCCCCCCAGTTTATATACTGGGCATGATGTGCTGTGGTGAGGAACATCCCCTGGCCAGCCGGGGCCAGGCACCCTGCCTCCACTCTCTGTCCCAGCTACCCATACCCTCCCCACCAGCAAAGCATGAGAGTCCAAAAAGTCCCCAACCAGAACAAGAGCCACCCAGCAACAACCAAAACACTGAAGCACCACCAGTACAGCTCCCACACCAAAGCCAAAACACAGCACTGCACCAGCCACCAAGAATGACAGAAAAAACCTGTTACAGCTGAAACCAGGACAATTGCCATCAGGTTCCTTACCATCATCAATGCAAGTATCCAGTAATGGTGATGGAATTTCCCACAAACACAGATTCCTTTCTGAACATTTAAAATGTTGAAGTTGTATTCATTTTTTTTTTTTTTTTTTGTATGAAGGGAGTGCAAACAAGCAGAAGAAAGGATTTTCCTAAAAGTTGATTTGGCTATATAATTGGGAACCTTACCAACATTTCTGTTGCCTGTTACACTAGAAAAAGTATTCTTGGGCAAAGACCTATAAAGAATGTTGCTCCAAGTAACCGATGATTTCTTCTCTTCAAATTGCCCTGCATTGTATTATGGTGTTTGCTCCTGTGAATACAAATTCAAAGCTGGAGGACTACTTTCAAATATAATGCTCCAGCACAGTAACCATTTACTAGAAACTTTAAGCTGGTGAAATGAGGTAAAGGATGAATGCCATTTGCTGAAAGTCAGCAGAAGGAGCCAGTGATGGATCAAAGTTCAGAAATTTGCAGCTTCTAACTTGGATGAATATGCTCACACCACACCTGTGCCTTAAGTTATGATAATGATAATGCTTTTTTTTTTTTAACCATTTTTGCTTTTGAGTAATTGCCAGGAGTCTCACTTTGCAGTCTGGAGACAGAAGAGACTGTGCTCTGCAATTAAAAGTTAGGGAGTTTTTGATGAGAGCTTTCCAAGGCTGATTCATAGTTCAAAGTTATTCAGAAGGTTTCTTTTTCTCTCTTTCCTTTTTTTTTTTTTCCTTAATCAAAGCAGATCATTCATTTTTATCTCAGACAAAAATATGATAACAGCTAATTCATTGGGTGGGAAGAAGGAATGTAGGGAGTTACTAGTGCAATTTAACTAAAAAAAAAAATTAAAGGTCTAATATTTTATTTCATTTCAGAAATGTAATAAATCTTATAAGAGGTCTTACACAATTTCTCCTTGAAGATATTGCACTGTGATGATGATGCCATACCCTTGCCAGTCAATTTCATGATTTGTTCAGGTTATTCCAATAATATCTACATTTCACGGGAGAGTATGTACATTCAAATCTTCCCTGAGATTTGTCATGCCCTGTTGTCATCATGTTTTCTCCTGTGTCACCTTCAAGGACTGATAGGGCATGAAAATTTGTAGGAATAAACAGGAATTGAAATCCCCAGTGAAAGAAGCTGTGCCTTAACCCTGTGGGCAACTGAGCTCCTTTACTCCCATTGATGTCATTAGCAGTCTGGGAGACTCAGCATTTTGGAAAGATGCTCAGTCCTTAGCAGAATTAGGATGTAATCACCAATTTCAAGCCTATGTATAGAACCATGTCTCAGGTCAGGAGACGGAAAGGAAATAGCAAGCTGGTTACAGAATGTCATATGTAAACATCACCGGTTGCTTTTGTACAAGTAGTTGTCTGTTTGGAAAGCAATTTTCCGTTTTTAAAGACTCCTACCCTGCAGTAATATATTGAAGATTACCCAAAAAGAAGCCCAGCTATACTCCCAGAAACACATATTCTTTCTAGTTAGTTTGTTTCATTCCTGGAAATGGAAAGGAGTGCAGGGAATGAAAATGGCTGTGTTTAGTCTGATTAAACGGGTATCTTATTAGTTATTCCAACTAATTGTAGCCTTTCACAAACTCAAAGAATTTACCTCTAGTACAGGAAGGAAAAAACTAAGTTTATTTCTGAAATTGGGGCTAATGGGGGAATTTAGAGGATAAAGACAAGTCTGGGACAGGAATGAAAGGCTAAGAAGACAGTGATTAGAAATTACAGTGTAATGGATCAACTAACAAGGCATAAATAATTTAGGGTCTGCCTTTATAGTCAGGGACAGTTACTTTCAGGGCAGATTTTGTTTTGCTCATTAACCAACAAGATCAGACCATAGACTGGCAAGATTCCTTTAAAGAAACTGCAGACTTTAAGGAAACTTACTTCACAACCTGAGTACTCAGGTTATGGGTATGGGGAATAGGTGTGTAGGTGTAGTAGGCTATGAAAGTGGAGAAGTAGCTTCTTAAAAGGTTGTGAGGTTTTTTTCCAAGTTGTATTTTTTTTTTTTTTATTTTCAGAATCTTTAAGAATATTTTACATTTGAAAGCAAAAGTATTTCGGGTCAAAGCAAATGTGGAGATAAGGATCTGTAGGATTTCCTTATTCTTTCAAATAATCTTGTAAACTGCTCATGCTTTCAAGATAGTAATGCTATACAAAAGGGTGGGGTATGTGCCTAGCTTTGTGGTTAATTGGAATTTTCTATTCTTAATAACGTGATGAATGTGCTAGCTGTTTTTATACTTAATGTAAAATAAATCATCCCCATCTATCCCTGGGTGAGGGTTGAAACAACTGTTAAAAATATAGTGTATTTTAGGCACAGAATAAATTCTGTCTTCCACAGCAGTCAGTATGAGAGCTATGGCATGGACTGCATGTAGCACTGCCTCCATACACAGTCGTAACTCTCACTGGCATCACTCTAAGCATTACTGCATATTTCAGCATAACCTTAGACTATGTGTGCATGGAGAATGCAAGTGTATTTTTATGATGAATGCTAGAATCCATCAGAAAATAACTATATGATCTTGCATGAAATTGTGACAAGTGTAGCTACAGGAAAGGAAAGTTCTTGAGTAGAGCCCTGTAATTTTTTTCTATTCTTAGTTTGCAAAGCTGATTTCCCTGCTGCTCCTTATAAACTGTGCTCAGTGAAAAGTTGACACTATGGCAGAGAGGAGGGACTCAATCCCCTACAGACAACACCCACCTCTTCCCAGCTGGCCCCCATCGCAGAAAGAAAAGAGGTTGCTGTCATGGTTTAAGCCCAGACAGTAACTCAGAACCACATAGCTGCTCACTCACTTCCCCCTTTCACACACACACCCCCCCCCCCCCCCACTCCTGGAGAGACAGGGAGGAGAATCAAAAGAATGTAACTCCCACGGGTTGAGATAAGAACAGTCCAGTAACTAAGGTCTAACACAAACCACCAGTGCTGCCATCAATAATAATAATGATAAAGGAAATAACAAGGGAAGAGAATACACCCACTCACCACCTGCCGACTGACACCCGGCCTAACCTGAACAATGATCTAACCCTTCTGGGTAACTGCTCTCATTTTATATACTGGGCATGACATGCTGTGGTATGGAATACCTCTTTGGCTAGTTTGGGTCAGGTGTCCTGTCTCTGCTTCCTTCCGGCTTCCCCTCTTTTCTGGCAGAGCATGAGACTCACAAAGTCCTTGGTCAGAGTAAACATTACTGAGCTGCAACTAAAACATCAGTGTTATCAGCGCTGTTCCCAGGCTGAAAGTCAAAAACACAGCACTGCACCAGCTCCTAAGAAGGAGAAAAATGACTGCTACTGCTGAACCCAGGACGGTTGCAATTGTAACATCTTCATGTCAGTGACAAGCATCGTGAGTGCAAGTACAGCTGTATGTGTTGTTCAAACTGCCTGAAGTTCTCAGAGCACATGTTTGAGCACTGAGACTGGTCTGTACTGCTAAGTGTTGTGTGAGTCCTGGAGCAGACCTATGAGCATAAGGCTCCTTAATGTGCACATTTTCCTTCTTTTCAGACAGCTGGATGCAGTGTGGATTGATCCAGAAACATGCCAGAGGTCCTTGCAAAACAGGGTTGTAAAACCTGAGCTTTCTACTGTAGGAATGCTTGAGGACAGACCACCCAGCTCTGTCTGAGTGGTGACCTGGGCACCAACACTGAGGATGGGTGGAAGCCTGAGTCACTGCACACACTTGAATCATGCTTACCTTTTGATTCAGACACAGTACAAGATGGCGATTAAAAGTAACCTACTGTTAAAATCAGCAAATGTAATTTACACAGCCCCAGCTCTTGACTGCTCAGCAAAAAATCCCTCCAGTGGGCATTCCTTACTCAATTTCTCCAGAGACAGAGCCAGTCTTTCCAAATAAGCTGTGTTGTACATTCTCACACTTGTATATTTCTATTAAAACATATGTTTTTTTGTTCAACTATGACATGTTTCTTCATTCTTAGCCTGAAGTGATATTTGAGCAATCACCCCAAAGCACCATAATTACAAAGATATATCCTATATATTGTACTGAAAAACTGTTAAGACTTGAAGATCATACAGGCTACTCAGGCATTCTATTCTTTGAGTACAGTGTAGAGAATAATTATGGTTTCTCATATTCTCTGAGTAATTAATTTGAAGAATTTAATTATATTTTTCATATTAATTATTAATGTATTATTCACCCAGCGTAGTCAGTTCATAATTCATAGATGTATTAGTCAAGTAATTTAGTTGATGAATTTCATAGTTTTGAATAAGTTATTCATTTTTTTTTTAATTATTCACTCAGCTTTAGAAGTATCTGTTGACTCTTGAATATTAGCTGTAGTATGGCAACTTCTTTTTATTTACAGGGTCTTGTTAACACCTGATATTAAAACCAAAAGCTAGTGAAATGCTATCCAGCCCCATAATGTGTATTTATTTAAGGTTACTTTGGAAATGAATGGCAGTTTAAGCCTATTAGTAAATTCAGATTTGGGATCTTAATACCTATTTAAATTTAAACTTTAGTTTTTCCTACAGTGTGTTCTCATAAACTAAGGTGTGGGAGGTTTTTTGCTTTTAAACTTATATAAAAAACTACATCAAAATCCAGTCCTTGTATTTACTTTTCATTCATGCTAGAATAACATCCATGGTGACATGTCCATTCGCTGGTCTACCAGATTTCTCATCAGTTTTAAGCTCAGATAATTCTGTATATATCAGGAAACACCTAACTGGGGTAGAAGAGAATAGAAATAAGGTTTCCTCAGTATGCTGCCAGTTCAGCAGAATACTTATCCTAAACAATAAGCATATAAGCGGTCTGTACAATTTTGAATGAAAAGTCTTAGCACACTGGAAGCAGCACCTCTAGATATGTCAGGTAACAATTTCGTTGTGCCAGAGGAATAACACACAGAATGAACTATCAGATCTTTCCATACCTAGATTTCATTATTGCATCACATAACTGGGGTCCATAATGATGGTGGAAAATCAGAGGAGAATGCATATACATATGTGTGGGTTTCTGTGTTTTTTAGACAGAGGGTCTTGTGTGTGAGCATGTAACATAACAGGCAATACTGAGAAATGGCACAGCAAGTGAAAAGCTCTGAGTGAAATATACCCTATTCTTAAAGCTTCTGGGTACCTTATTCTGCTAAAAAATGTGTTGGGTTTCTTTTAGCAAGCACATCTTTTTGTCTAAGAAAAGTTTGCCCTGTAATAAAAAAAGAATTGCAACAATTTTATTTATATTCAAATGATGCTTGGAAAGGTTTTAACAGTAAGCATAGCACTTTAACACTGACCTTTGGAATGCAATACCTACTTTGAGATTTTCATCCCTGTACAGACCTCAGAGAAGTTTCTTTTTAACAACTCTAAAATCAATAAACACATTTTTTTCAAAAGAATCTTTTATTTTGAATATATTTGTTCCAACTTCCCTGCATATTAATGTTATTTGCCTTTTGCGTATTTTTTCATGTAACTTTTGTTTCTGTTGAAACAATTGTTGTTTCTGTGATGCTAGGCATCACAGAAACATGGTGGGATGGCTCCTGTGACTGGAGTGTTGGAATGGAAGGTTACAAGCTTTTTAGAAAAGACAGGCCCAGCAGGCAGGGAGGGGGAGTTGCCCTTTATGTTAGGGATAGGCTGGAGAGTATGGAACTCTGTCTGGGGACAGGTGAGCAGTCAACAGAGAATTTGTGGGTCAGGGTTAAAGGGAGAACAGCGACAGGAGACATTACTGTGGGGATCTGTTACAGACCACCTGATCAAGAGGACTCTGTGGATGAAGCACCCTGTTGACAGGAATAGCCTCACGTTCTCAGGTCCTTGTTCTCATGGGGGACTTCAACCACCCTGATATCCATTGGTGGGACAGTACGGCCCGGCACAAGCAATCTATGAGGCTCCTCGATTGTGTGGAAGACAACTTCCTTCTGCAAGTAATAGAGGAGCCAACAAGAAGAGGTGCCATGCTTGACCTCTTGCTCACCAACAGGGAAGGGCTCATTGGAAATGTGACGCTCCAGGGCAGCCTTGGATGCAGCGATCATGAGATGCTCAAATTTGAGATCCTCAGGACAGTGAGAAGAGCGTGCAGCAAGCTCACTGCCCTGGACTTCAGGACAGCAGAATTTGGCCTCTTCAGGAACCTGCTTCGTAAGGTTCCATGGGATACATCCCTAGAGGGCAGGGGGCCCAGACTGTCAATTGATATTCAAGGGTCACCTGCTACAAGCTCAGGAGTGTTGCATCCCAACCAGAAGGAAGTGCAGCAGGAGGGCCAGGAGACCTCCTTGGATGGATAAGGAGCTGCCGAGGAAAATTAGAAAAAAGAGGCTTATAAAAGGTGGAAGCAAGGACAGGTGGCCTGGGAAGAATACAGGGATGCTGTCCGGGAAGCTAGGGACCAGGTTAGGAACGCTAAGACCCAGTTAGAATTAAACTTGGCTAAGGATGTTAAGGATCACAAGAAGGAATTCTATAGGTACATAGCAAGTAAAAGACAGACTAAGGACAATGTGGGCCCTCTCTGGAAGCTATCAGGAGAACTGGCTACCCTGAATTTGGAGAAGGCTGAGGTTCTGAATGACTTCTTTACCTCAGTCTTCACTGGCAAATGCTCTGACCACACCACCCAAGTTTAGTGCGAGGTGTCCCTGCCCACGGCAGGGGGGCTGGAACTAGATGATCTTAAGGTCCTTTCCAACCCTAACTATTCTATGGTTCTATGGTTCTAACTTCAGTCCATGTTAAATCTAAACCTAAGAGGTATATGCCAAACCTTTCATGATTTCCAAATCTATGATTATAATACAACATTCTAAAGGAAAAGTCTCCAGCTACAGGTTCTTTCTTTCAAAGAGGAAGGTGTTTATGTTTTGGGTTGTTACCTCACTAGCAGGCAGTCCATATGGTGCTAAAACCTGTAAACTATAACTAGGTATGCAGTTCATAGGGAATATATGTAATTTATCACAAATGTACAGCTGGTGTCTGCCTCTAAGTGGTTGTTTCCTAATATGATACCAGCCTGTTTGCAGCCCTAATATGTTTCTGAGCTATAAAATCAATAACAAATAGCATGCATGATCCTCTGTGAGATTAACCATTGATTCCAGCTGTGCAGAATAAATGAAGGTTAAAGCAATGGAGCTGCTTTAAGTCAGGTTCATCAGGTTCATGCATGTTTATGGATGTGTGTGCACATGGAATGAAACAAAGTAAGCCTCTTTTAGATTAATTGATAATAACTTCAATACAACATAGGCTGGTTTGTTGTAATTTTTTTTTTTATTTTTTTAAGCAGCTGATTTTCAAGCTCAGATTTACATACAGTTTGCTTTCTGTGTGCTCCCAAAAGTGCTTGATATATGATTTATATTTGTTTTTTCCCCAAACGCTTCATTATTGCCTTGCTCTTTTCGTTAATCGCAACTAATATCTCAGCGAGTACAGCCTGAGGCAGATTGAGCATGTGCACTGAAAGCTGCAATGGTAAAAAGTATAGTGGATGAAATTGTCATGCCCTTTCTTCTTGCTTCACAACTGTAAAAGCTGTGGATGTTTTAATGTGTGCATGTGCAATGGGAAGGAAGTGAGAGATCCGTCGTGGTGAGCAGTGGCAAGGGTGAGAAATGAGTGGAAGGGGAGAAAGGGTGTAGCAGACTGGCTCTGGATGAGCAGAGAGGCAGCGGGGGTGACCAAAGCACTTGGTGGAGACATGTAGGCACTATGTGTGGAATGCCATCCTGTGAAAAGGGGTCTGGGATGAATGGTGCTGCCTCAGGATTTTGAAGGATTTTGCAGGATCGATTGTGCTGCCAACATCTAAAACCTCATTTTTTAAGAAAAATACAGGTCTTAGCCTTAGATGTTGCAGAACCAAACTGCAAGCAGTGGTTCCAAAGGGAAAAAAGGCTCTTTCTGAGTCAAATTCTTTGCTGTTTGATGTGCAAAGATATCCGATATAATCTTAGCACAAGACTGTCTCCCAGCACAGCAGTTAGAAAGATGTTATTACCATTTTAAGCAAATTAATCATTCCTCCTATGATCCTTGAGTTTTTCAACCTTCTGAATGACAGTGCTTAGTTCATTGTAACAACTGGTCTGCCTGCTTTATCTCTGAAATTGGTTGCGATTCGTTGTATTGCATTGTATGTGGTGTGTAAAGCAGTTTACAATGAAAGACACTTGCAGTGACTTGACTTTAGCTTAATTCCATCAACTGCAGAAGTGCTGTTCCTAGTTTTGCTGAAATAAGATCAGAATTTGACCTCAAATCACCCCAGTGAGAACAGTATTATTTATACTTATTTTGTAGAAGGATAAATTGAAGCCCATTGCTTAAGTGACTTGCCTGAAGGCATGAAGCTTCTCAGTGCCATAGCTGAGACTCAAACACATGAATCCAGATGCCAGTGTGTCCTTGCTGTAAATGACAGATGAGCTCTGCAATCAGTATTTTGCTCAGAGAGAAAAATCTACTACCATCCATGGACTTATAAAACCAATTTAAGCCAGGGAAGAGTCAGGCCCCTGCCTACTTTCCAGGAGCAGAAAAGCAGTGTTGTACAGCTTCTTCTCCTGCAGGTGTGTCAGCTCCTTATGGGATAGGGAAAACCCTCATTGAAAAGGAGTTCTGCAGGTTTACAGACCATCCTGTAACAAGAAGCCAATTTTTTCCTTCTCATAACTGTAGAGAGTGAATTAAACAAAACAAAACAAAACAAAACAAGAACTCCTAAAGAAAAAAAGCCAAGTTTAATTCATAATTTTCTTTCTTTTCTTTATTTGTAATTTAATGCTTTAATTATAAAGATTTATTATAACACTGTAATTGTTTATTCATGATCTGAAACACGCAGTGGAATTCCTTCACTGGGAGCATTGTAATAAAATTACAACACACAGGAGACAGATCAGGCTTGTAACATTGACAGTCTCGCGGGTACTAAATATCTTCAAAGTCAACACGTTTGTTGATGGGCAATAAGAGAGAAGACAAAAAGTAACTTCTCCTTCAGTGTTCTGCTATTTTTTAGTGCCTCTGTGGCTGTCTATATACTTATTTTGTGTGTATTTTGTTCCATCAGTCATGAAGGTAACTCAGCTCAGCTCCAGCCTTGGTGGCATTATCTCAGGCTGTCATATGGATACACTGTACTCAGAAATGCTGCATATCCTTTGTGAATGATGGGCAGGAGAGACTTTTGGAGGTAGTGTCATGTCTGAGTTTTATAGTGCTTATTCCCTTTACAGATGTAACATCAGAAGTTTGATGCACTTTAAAGATAACGCTGGATTTTGTGAACTGTTTTGCGCTAAGAAATTTGATGCAGCGGATACTGAAAAAAGCTGACAAAGAAATCATTTGATGTTCCTTTTAAGCCTGTGGAAATCCTACTCTCAGACTGTAATTTCCTGGAATCTATTATTCACATTCACGATTATTCACTGTATTTTGTTTTGGCAAATCTTTTTAACTCTGTTTTGATCATGCACGGTCTTCCATGAATAATCATAATTTCAGACTGGAACTGTTGTGATAGGTCAAAAGAGAGATATGGCACTATCATGTTTGTGGCTGAAAATGGAAGAAACCACTTCTAGTGAAGCCCTTGTAAATGTGGATATAAAACTTGACACCTGTAAATATTCATGTACATACACTTGCAACTATGCTCTGGGCTTGATCCAAAGCCACTGGAGATATCAAAAACAATGAATATTCATGTCAGTAAAACTTAATTCCTGAATGGCTCACTGAAAGCAAACATAAAGAAAAAGAAATATAGGCAAAAATGCAGTAATGCCACTAAATATTCACAGGGAAAATAAAAAAGGTCTTACTTGCTACATTCAAATCCTTGTGAGTTTTAGTTTTTTTTTTGGTTTTTTTTTTGTTTTTTGTTTGTTTGTTTGTTTTTGTTTTTGTCTTTGTTTTTTATAACATATATACGTTAATGAAATTATACACATGCAGACAAATATGATTATGGTCTTCCTTTTAACGCTATATCTTTCCAAACCACAGAAGCTCTGCTGCCTGACAAAAAGAAGCTAGGGAAAAGCTAAAAGTTCAAAATATGTGACACTGGTCTCAGCAAAAGGAAGTATGTATCTTTATATATATGTGTGTGTGTGTGTATATTTTATATATATAGCAGGAAACTGAAACAGTTAGAAAGTTTTATTTGATTTAGCATACTTTCCCACAATGCTCGATACATAATATAAGAATGAGCTAGCAGTTTCATTGTGGACTTAGGAAGTTTTCCTTTTTTTCTTAGGACATGCACCTAATCTTCCTCATATGTGAAATTACTTCCATTTCAGTCCTTCAAATTAAGCAACAGAGTAAAGCAACATAATCAAAGGAGAGTGCATCTGATAAGTTTGAGTCGGTTGTCACTATTTTGTTTCATTTTTAGTTATTTTTTTTCTAACAGAAAGATAGAAAAAATATTTTAAGAGAGAAATTATATTGAATGAGTCTGAAGAGGCAAAATGCAGAAATGTCTTAGGCAGACACCGAATTTGGGAGATGCAGTCATTTGAGGTTGACACTGGTTTTCTTTGAATTGTGTTCAACTGGTGGCATGTATTCAACTTCTTGAAACACTGCAGTGGAGCAGACTTCAGGTGTCAACCCCCTAGATGCCACCTGTAAGTCAAGCTCAGTTAATTTATGAGAAAATTAGGTGTTCAGACAGAATATCATTCTCCTAGATCACAGATCTTTATACTTCACTGTAATCTATCACCCTTGGGATTAGATATTTTACAGAATTGGTGCTTATAGTGCTGTACATCTTCATGATTTGCACAATACCAAGCTGAATGGAGGGATTCAGGTGTTTGCATTTATCTGTCTACCAAAACATCACTTTGTACATTTTTTTATGCAGACAATATATTTTTAATGCAGAATAACCAGCCATTACTGATAAGCAGCTATTGATAAGGAAAAGCAGATGCCTGAAGGGGGAGAAACAGATGGTTTATGGCTGAGACACTGACCAAAACCAAAGGCCATATGTGAAGCCTAAAAGATGAAAAGTTCAATAAGAGGAAGACTCATTTACGTCATCTTGAAGACCCCTACCCACAGGAGGAAGACTCATTTACTTCATCTTGAAACCCCTGCCCATGACCAGAGGGGGCACTGCACAGGCGCAAAGGACTTTCTAGCTTATTATAATACAAAGCGGAGATAGGACATGAATATGTATAGGCGTATTGTGCAACCTTATGAATATATATAACTTTAGAGAATAAATGTAGATGGAAACAACACTGTGGCACTCATGACTTTGAGAAATTATCCCCGTGTGTCTCAGCGCTGAATAAAAAGCATAATTACTTTGCAACTTCCTTCCAGTATCTGAAGGGGGCCTATAAGGATGCTGGGGAGGGACTCTTCATGAGGGACTGTAGTGATACGACAAGGGGTAATGGATTCAAACTTAAACAGGGGAAGTTTAGATTGGATATAAGGAGGAAATTCTTTCCTGTTAGGGTGGTGAGGCACTGGAATAGGTTGACCAGGGAGGTTGTGAATGCTCCATCCCTGTCAGTGTTCAAGACCAGGTTGGAGAGGCTTTGGGTGGTATGGTTTAGTGTGAGGTGTCCCTGCCCGTGGCAGAGGGGTTGGAACTAGATGATCTTAAGGTCCTTTCCAACCCTACCTATTCTGTGATTCTATGATTATATAGTTCAAACGTATGGGCTCTATTGTCAGCTGGTATAAGTTACCCACTGCCACTTAAAAAGAGCTGTGCTGTCTTGGATTGAGTTCTCATTTCTTTACAGTCTGAATAAAGCATGAGAATAGTTAGCAAGATAAGTAACAGGGCATCATTTCATATCCTTTACTTTCAAAGTCCAAGATTATTTCATGGTATGCTTGCATGTACAGGGAGGGTTTGAACGGTGTTATAAGAGGCTGAACACCAAATACATCAAATTCTATCACAGAAAAAAAAAAACAACAATCTCCTGTTCTAGTGAAAGGAAACATCCATAAATGTAGGAAATAAACCAAACAACAACCCAAACTAATTTTTCTGCCAATGGGGTATTTTCTACTCAGCACACCATACTCAGAGTCTGTAAGTCAGACTACACAAGACAGAGCTTTGCACTTGAGCCACCCTGCTTCAACTTCCAGATGTAAATAATAAAGTCCAGATGTTACTACAGGCCTAGATGATTGCAATTGTACAGTGACAGTAGCTCTGCAAGTTTGGAGAAACAGTCTCCTTATATGCACTTCACTTGCAGGGCTCTAGAAGTGTTTAGACAAGAAAGTAGGGTTTTTTTTTTACCCTGTCTCTACCTCCACCACTAGCTTTAGAAATTTTGGTAGCTTCTCTTCAAAGAGGTTTTGCTTTGCCAACGCAAATATGGCAAATCTGAAGGTCAGCACTGGGCAGGTGTGAAGTTGCAAAGGGAATAACTGCTGTAACAGGCAGCAAGGAAAGTAGCTATTCAGTATAGATCATTATGAGAAAGAAACATCTAATATAAAACATGGACAATTGTATTGCACTCTAAATAATGTGAAAATAATTTTTGGTTGTCCTGAAGTCCTTGGAGTTTGAGGTGAGAGGAAGAGCTACCTGGAATTCTAATCTTCATTTTAGTTTGGAAATGATTTTCATCTCAAACTGGGACAAAAAGATGCAATTTCTTACAAGACGCCATTTCCAAATCATTTCACTTCAGAAAAACCTAGGTAGTCCCATGACTTGCTTAATTTTATGTAGAGCAACTCATTTCCTTTTGACTTGTTCTGCCTTATCTGTTACTAGCTATGGGATAATAAAGTTATTGTTGGATGTGATAAGTGTTCATAAAGTCACAAATCAGAACAGTCACTGAATCAAGATCAAAATGAAGTACTTAAAAACACTTGCTTAAAATTTTTTTGTTTATCTGTATATTCCAGAAAATATTTGATGGAATTGAACCAGCACTCTCCAATGGAAAACTTTTAGTCTGTAAAAATAGCAGATCAGCTTTAATCACAATGCAGACACAAGTAAATAAGAATTTGGAGGAAAAACCTTAAGCAAAAAACAGTGGTTGTGCAAGATTTTCAGAGAGCCTGATAGATAGAGGTCAAACTATAATCTCACTGAAGCTCGTGGGAATTAAGTCTATTACTTTGATGCAACAAGTGTTCAACCCTGCATGTTGTGAAAATTCAACATTATTTATTTGAAGGTCTAGATAAAAGCAGATGTTTCTTCAGACTATAACTGTCAGAATTTAGTCACTGTGACTTCTTTGGTGAATAAAAAGGGGTGTGTATGTATTTGCATACATATATATGTATATATGTAAATGTACATGGTCAACTGAAGATGCTGTACACCAAAATGTATTGTGAATATTGCAGTCCAAATGCAGTACTTGCATTTGAAGTGCATCACAATAAACTATAAACTAAGTCTGATAGACAATACCCCTTTGTGGGTACTTTGCATGGGTGGATCAGAATGAGACGTTGATTTTGTTTGGATTTCTGCCTTTATGTCCACAGGACTGAAGTTTTGGCATTGTTTGCATTTGCTGCAAAGTTCATTTCCATTTCAGTATCTGTTCCTGGACAGGAGTCTGCCTCGCCTTCTTTTATGGTGCATCTATTGCTGTTCCACCACTATACATTGCTTATTTGTTTGCTGCTCCTGCTTGCTTCCTGCAACAGCTAAGCTCTCTCTTCTCACATCTATTGTGCCAAACCCATATCTATATGTAGCCAGTCCTCCTCAAGCATTTGATTTGTCCTAGAAAGCAATGATCTTTATTTTGGTTCTAAATTAGTCTCCTTGTCACACAGAACTGTTGTGGCAGTCCTACATTTTCTACTGTATTGTATTTAAATCACAAATGCAGAACCAGGACAAGAAAGTAAAAGGAAAGGTTACATATAATAAAATAAATTCATTTCCTAGCATTTTTAGATTTGAAGATTTCATTCTTCCTTTTTTTTTTTTTTGGTACATTGAAGGGAGGAATTAGTTTAATTCTATTAATGCCCAGTCATTTGGCATTTGCAAGTATTTATAAAGCTTTCCACAAGGATTTAGCTGTATATCACAAAGCCTACTCATACTAATTGGAATTATATAATCAAATATTTGCACAAAAAATTTGAAAATATAATAACATAAATCTCTATTTTTTCAGCATCATTTTCCCTCCTTCTTACTCTTTTGTTTTCTTTTTAATTTTTTTTTACTTGTTCATTTTGTGATTAGAAATTATCTCCTACAGCTTCCAGATCAGTATCACAGAATTAAGAGTCTTTCTGTAGTACATATTCAAAAACTGCTCAAAGGCAACTTTCAACTAGAATGCTTTCTCCATGGTTTTCTTGCTAGAGAAGCTGTTTGTTACTTCAAGGTGCTATAGTGCTGAACAGGTAAGCTTTCATCTGGTATCAGATGCTACAAATTCACCTGTGGCTCCAAGTGCATCTGAGATTAACTCCAGAAGGTGACAGAAGTGCACCGTGATCATCTCTTTCAACAACCCCTGCTCACAAAAGAAACTGAGATAACAAATCAGTGTCAGAGATCACACTATATACAAAAGAAATAGCCTCTTGGATTGAAAGCTTCTTAGTCATGCAAAGAGAAATGTTCAAATAAATTCTGATAAAGAATCATCAGCTGATCTTCTTTGTGTCAAAAAAAAATCCTGGCTGCTGTTGCCAAACCTATGCTAGTAAACTGAACAGTGCTAGGGCTTCTTTTCTTGTTCTCAGGTTAGCTGGCAATGACTGGACCTTTTCTACTGCTCAGTTCTCTCGTCTTCAAAGCAGGCTGCTAACAAGTAAGCTACCAAGTGGGGACAAGTGAAGAAGAGTCCTTGCTTTGTATTGACTCCCAATTAGTGTCAAAGAACCATGTGGGAAAGACCTCATTTTCTGGACCAAAACTATGCTAATGATTGTTCAATTATAAAGAGAATATGAAAAATGAAATTCCTTAGAGCACAATATGGTTTACTAGTATATCTGTTCCTATGATTATATCTTAAAATAAAAGGTTTCTTTTCAAGGATAGTATTGCTTAGCATAAGCACTCCATTCCAAAAGTCCCCTTTTAGAGTAACATTTTCCTCTTTATATGGTGTCTTCAGAAGCAAATAGCAACAAGTTCACTGTAAGTAGCATTGTACTTACTGTTCTGTACAATACATTATATGAAATATGCAATTTTACCTGCACTTATTTAGAGGCTTCTGAAAAAGAAAAGCAGCCTTATGTCTTCTGGGAATATGCTAATTAAGAGATGCAATTGAGATGTTAATAAGATATTCTAAGGCTGACAGAGGAAGGAGATGTCTTAATCCTCCACACTATCGTGTGGTCCTCCATTGCTCAGTCATATCAGAGAAAAAATGAAAGAAATCAAGATGGAGGGAGAGCTCACCCATCATGGGCTGAGTCTGCTTTGTGTCTAATATTTGCAGCCTATAGTGGCAGAAAGCTAAAACAGGGCTCTGAGATTTCTCCTGAGCATGCTGTATCAGGGACAGACTTTCAAGGCTAATTAGTGAGCCTCAAACACTTGCAAAGATGAATTCTTAGTAGCAGCTTTAGTAATTTATTTTTCATTTAAGCTGTTTGTAGCTTTGTTCAGTTAATGCAGAGCTCTGTTTTAAGTAAATATGCCATTTAAGTCTTGTCTAGTAATAAAACAGATGTTGAATAACCTGCAAAGACATTGCACTTTTAAAAATATGTTGAACTCAATGCTGTCTGAAAGGACTGGACCTTTTTTGTGTTGTCCAGTACCTTAATGCATTTATGCACAGGACTCAAATGGAATAAAAGATATATCTTCATGACGTTACACAAATTTAGGAGCTGGTAATGCAGTTCTGTGGTAAAGGATCTCCTTGAAATCAGTGCTAGCCAGGAAAGTTTCTTTAGCAGCAGGATCTTAGTAAGAGATTTTCAGATGCATTGGTGACTTCAAAAATGTACTTAATTTGTCTGGGCAGCAGCTGTTCTTGCAAATATTGTGTATTGGGTTAACATGTGGCTTTAGGAAGACTTGTTATTTTGCGTATACTGGTGCAGGTTAGCTCCTAAAGTTGTTCTAAAGATCTCTTTTTTAGCTTTGCTCTTTTTCCCTCTGACCTGTGACAACACTTCCCTGTCCAGCAGTCTTGTACTACATCTTTATGTATTGGATCTCTGAATTGAACCTGTTAATGTTGAGAATACAAGGTCCAAGCTACAAATGTTTTTGAGGGAAGGAATGTTATTTCAGACTACACCTAGTGTGGTTCCATGAAATAAAACCCCACTAATATGTAGACAAGGTAGTTATTCCCTTGGTGTTCAGTTTCCAGTTTAATTTCATCCAAAAGGGCTATTGTTCATACTCTCTTAGACTGCTACATGATGTGAAAAAAATTATTTGGTACAATGGCTTATACCTGCTGTTTAAAATTAGTTGGCACTGATATTTATTTGTTTGGAGCACCAGGATTTTTCGTTGGTTTATTAAGTTGAATGTAGATTTTTATTGCTCTTCTTTGCTTTTAATTCTTTATGCAGTTGACCTTTCTGGCACAGCACCTTGGGACCACCACTGATGAAATGTTATTAATATCTTAGCACAGCTACATTAATAATCCAAAGGAAACACAGCTAAACATGCTCTTTCCAACTTGCTCAGTGACTTAGCACCAATGGTGTGCACAGCTGGTGCAGGTGACCTGTTTTCAGCAGGAGCCCTGGGTACCCTCATTCCCTGTGGTGAAGAGAATGTGAACCTGTTGGCTGCATCATCGTGGGCTGACACCATATTCAAGGCAGAAGCCGTTTCTCTGTACAGATTTTGTGAGCTCAGGGTAGCTGACTTTCCTGGAAGATCAGTGGCAGTGAATGATCAGTGCCTCTGAAAACTCAGTGAAAGATTTGTTTGGACCCTGGAATACAGACATCTAATTGACATGGCTGTTTAGAAGATGTAGCTAAAGAGATATGCTTACAAGTGCATGCAGATTTCCTGTAAAGGCCAGGGAGAGAGAGCTGAGCTTTCTATCTTCCAGTCCTTTCCAGATCACAGGGTGGATTGCTTCATTTTAATAGCTCAAATGAACTGTTAATATTATTAACATTTATTAACCCCTCCTGCAGACTGTTAGAGTCAAACCTTAATTCCTTGTGTGCTGACTAGATATCTCTTCCACTTGATGCAATTTCATTTATCATTATCCTGTATCCCTTGTGTTTAATTTTCAGATGAACTAAATGCCTGCATTTGGTGTTTAAGATACTGCATTAAAAGTAGCTGTAAATATAACAAACATAAGCAGTGTTATCAGAAGTTGGCATGGTGAAGTCAAAAAACAAGCCTGACTGTAGGAAACTGCATCCTCAAAAGTGTGAGGAATGAACCTTGAGCAAGTCTGCCTTTTAATTTAACCTTATGAAGAACAGTAGTTAATAAACCTTTGCTGAAATGTGGCAATGTTCTTTACATATGACAGATTTAAGTTTACACATAAATGCTGGAAGGAATGGATAGGCTGATTGTCCAAAACGTGATCGTAAGTTATGGTAACCCTTTACCTGAGCTTGACTTTTTATTATATCATGTCTGTGAGCCATACCAGAGCTAAAGGAATGACTTGATGAATGTGCTTTTGAAGCAGTTGAGCTAACACTCCCATAAACCTTGGAGAAGTATACAAATTAGTGTCCTCTTCTGGATGCTGATAAAAGGCATTATTTATAAAATAATTGTTTACAAGCAAGACAACCTTTTTCAGTATTGGTGTTATACAATAAATAGTATCAGAGGTTTCAAAATCCTGGTAATGAGAGCACTGGGAGAGTGGTGCTTTTCTCAGTGGAATTTTGTATTGATTTCCAGAGCTGACTTTAAGGATAGGCTGCGGTTAAGAAAGATAAGACTGGTTCCAGGGTAAATAAAGTCTGCCTTTTAGCTGACCACCCTCGCAGATATCCTTTGGTAGGCCTTTCCTTTTTTGTAAGCATTTTGCCCCAGCAATTGTGCTTGGGGCCATGATTTTCTGTACCAAGAATGAAAGGGCTGTAAGTGAAACAGAGTGGGTAGATCTCATCCATCAGAGCAGAAGGTTGTCATGAAGCAAACATTTACTAAATTTATTCTTTTCTTTCTCAAACATCACTGAGAAAGGCTTCCCCAGCCTAAAGTAAAAATACATGTAGTGAAATACCAAGAAAGGTACTGCACATCAGAGCTTGTTGCATTGGTGTATCTCACAATTCAAGATGGAAAAAGGCAGAGCAGACTTTCTTCATCTCTATTGATACGGAGAAAACTCCAGGAACAAAGTTGCCAACAAAGTTTTCAAGCTGACAAGCAGGTATTCTTTATTGCAGCGCCGGGAGACACGGGGGATGGCTACCCCTAACCTGTGTCTCCCCATTGCCACACAAGCCATCCTTTTATAGCCACTGGGCATACATACATATTCATGAGGCTACGTATGGATTACATAATTTTCCAGAAAGTTCCCCGCATGCGTACAGGATTGTGGTGGTGGTCTCTGAGGGTCATTTACTTCCTCCAACAATCTTCATCACTTCTGGCAGCCTTTGAAGCATGTGCAGTAGATGCTCATACCAGTTTAATTAGTTCGTTAGCACCAGAGACATAACAATCCTCCTATTCTCCTACTTATCAGTTAGTTTAACTGTAGCCCATCCTGGACACCCGCGGTTCCCAGATACTCCTTATCCCTGTGTCCTGTTCTTCTAGACTGTTTTTCTTAAACTCTGTCACAACTATAACGATTTATCTTGTGAGAATTCTCAGTATGTTCTCTAGCTGTACGCTATTTTTTTTTTTACTCTATGTATCATGCACCTCAGTAATTTTCCATTGCTACTGTTACAAAGCCATCAAACTTAACATTACTTAAATCTAATTCTAAAGGTTTCTATATTCCATTTTGTGATTTTGTGCCCCCTTGTTTCACTATAAATAACATGCTGCTTTTTGTCTGTGTTAAGAGGTTTACAGAATCCTTTCTTTTGGCAATTGATCACGCTAGCTGACAATATAAACACAGGAACATGAACGCAGAAAATCAGAGAAAAAAAATGGCTGTGCAATCCTACTGGGATTCATTACCATGGCAGTTGGGCCCCTCACACTTTAGATATTGTTTCTTGATCTTTTTCCCCTTTACTGCCAATACCAATACACTGAGCAGAGAGTGCAGGAAAGGCAACCAAGTGTTCAGAAATTAAGGGGAAAGGAAGTTTTGACCCATGACTTGTTTAGACTTTCTCTTAGCAGTTCTAGTTAATCCCAAAGTGGCCCAGTTGACTACACTAAAGTTTTTACAGTTACTGAAATGGTGGCAAACCAAAACACCTGTAGGGAGAACAAGTACACTGCTACACAAATTACCATATCTACCACCGAAGACACATATTTGATATTAGAACTGACAGCAATATTTTCATAGAATCACAAAATGGTTTGGTTTGGAAGGGACCTTAAAGATCATCCAGCTCCAACCCCCCTGCCACAGACAGGCACATCTTCCAGTAGACTGGGTTGATCAAGGCTCCTCCAACCTGGCCTTGAACGCTACCAGGGTCAGGGTAGACAGAACTTCTTTGCGCAACTTCTTTCTGTGCCAATGCCTCACCACCCTCATACTAAAGAATTTTTTCCTAATGTCTACCCTCTTTCAGTTTAAAGCTGTTCCCTCTTGTCCTATCCCTACATGCCCTTGTAAAAATTCCAGCTTTCTTTAGGTACTGGAAGGCTGCTATGAGGTCTTCATGCAGCCTTCTCTTTTCCAGGCTGAACAAACTCAACTCTCTCAGCCTGTCTTCATAGAAACTCAGCCCTCTGATGCTCTTTGTGGCCCTCCTCTGGACTTGAGCAGGTCCAAGTCCTTCTTATTTTGGAGGCTCCAGAGCTGAGCACAGTAGTCCACAAGGGTAGAATAGAGTTGTAGAATCACTTCCCTCGACATGTTGGACATGGTCCTTTTGATGCAGCTCAGGATACTGCTGGCTTCCTTGGGCTGCAAGTGCACACTGATGGCTCACGTTGAGCTTCTCATCAACCGACACTCCCAAGTCCTTCTCTCTCAATATTTTAAAATAACTTTCCTACAAAATTTCAAAATGAATTTTTAAATTAAAAAATACCTTTCAGAAAAATGAAACAATAAAATCTAAGACATATTTAATTTTTTCTAAGACATATTTAAATTTTGCCTTTCATTTAAAAATTTTGACTCCTTCCTTCCTTTTACTAAATCCCCTGGCAGAATTGAAAAAGGGAAGAGAAGGGATCTTCAAAAGAAGGATTTCAACCATCGCAAAGGTTGCAAAAATGCCTATTATTAAAAAAAAAAAAAAGTTTTTTTCAGATTAAAAAAAAAAGTAAAATTTCCCAGGTTTTATGAAGTTCACTTGGTTCTGTGATCTAAGCTGGGTATCATGGTTATTTCCAGGCTATATCTTCACCAGATCTGATGCTACTAACAAGATTAAAAATGTATTGTTCCTTTACTCTCTACCATAGCTGCTTTCTAACAAATTATTTTAGAATTCATATTAGCAGATATCTTTTTCCAGTATATCTTTTTTAAATTTAAGTACTATATGACAAGCACGTGATTCATATAATCACATTCACAGGAAAAAATAGAAAATGAATGAGACCGTGTCTTAAACAATAACTGAAACAAAATTTTTCTCTTGCCTGGGATTGATACCTGGTATACATTACTCACATATTTTAGAATTCCTTTTCCTCAACTGAATGTTTTCTCATCAAAATCCAGTTGTGAAGGCTGTCCATAGAGTACATGACTGATGCATCATGGCTGGACATGCCTGTAAATCTGATAGCATAGGGAAAAACTATGTGCCTTAATTAAAACTGACAGTGAAATAATATCTCTTTACCTGTAGTGAAGGCAATCATAAGGTCTCCCAATTTCTCTTTCTCAGCTTTCTGAAATTCTCTTTTTCTACAGAATTTTGTATTTTCATAAAATAAACTTTATCTAATGTGCACATCAATTTATTGTATAATTGATTTTTCAGTCATTGTACCCAAACACCCCATGTTAGATATGAAAATAAGAAAATCCCATAGTTCTGAAAATACATTCTTCATGAATTCAGTAGGCACTGAGTGGTCTCACTGAAAATTCCAAATAGGCTGCCAAGCACTTTACACCAGGCAAAAAGTGTCCCCCTGCTAGTGAGTGACTACAAGGGACTTTTGGGGACTGCAAAAAAAGGGACTCCCATCTTCACTTTGGACATAGTATCACATCTTCTGGTGTTCCCTTGAACAGACCTAACTTGGCAGCATGAAAGATGAGTTTAGGGAGTACGGGATAACATAACAAACAAGGCTAAACCAGAACAGGAGGTATCAGCAGTCAAACGTGCCTGGGAAGAGAGTGGGGTTGGGATTGCTGGGAAATAGGACTGCTGCTATTGAGATAGCTTCTGCATCACCCAAAGAAATTATTTCACCTCTATTTGCTCATCTTTTTTGGAGAAAATGCGGTTTCATGTAATTTCACTGTTTCCAGCACGACAAGGAATTATGATTTCAGTATTATACATTCATAAATATATGCTTTTGAGAAATCATACATTTTTGGACATAAGCCTTCTAAGGCTGTCTCATGTAAATGTTTGAGCTATGTTGATTTACAGCTGCTGAGCTTATATTATCCTTATTCTTCTTTTACTCTTATTTTATTCTTATTCTTATATTTTCTTAGCATATTTAAATCAAGTATTTTGGCAAGAAAACTGAACTTCTTACTTTTGTACTCACTGTTATTTCTTGGCTGTCTCTGCACTTGAAGAAAAAATAATAATGATTGTACCACAAAAAAAAGATGATGCTTTTATGATTAATTTACCATGATTAGTTACTCTTTATTGTAAACTTTTAAAAATAAATAACCTGATTTTTTATTTAAAAATGAACATTTAGTGTAAGCAGATGACAAAACTTCAAAATATTATTGTTAGCAAAAAGGACAAACAGAAATTTTAAATTATTAGAAAAATGGCCTTACAAATGTACTTTTCAAGTACTGTTAATAAACTAATGTCACTAGATACATTCCATTGTTTGAAACTATTTCCATTTAAATTAACAAAGTATATGCAATTTTTCTTCTATAAAAGTTAAGAGAAACTTACAGCTTGTTAGGGTATTTTTTGTATGATTACAGACTTTAACTGGGCGCCTCATTTAAACACCTGCTGGTGTGATGACTATCTCATTGTCTAGCTGCTAAAGTGACTTTTAATATTACTGACTTGCATTTGGTAGAATTGAGTCTTATGCCAGATATCATTTTTTCTTAAATTTGTCTTGCTGCTTACATTAACAATGAGTTGAATATGATATTTGGCCATTCCAGCTTATACAAGCAAAACTCAATAGATCAATTATGATAGTCCAAAAAACACCAAACCAAACCAACCAAAAAAAAACCCCAATACCCCACCCCCCAAAAAAAAGCCAATAAACAAACAAACAAAAAAATCAAAACCAAAACTAGAAATAATAGGAAATATAATTTCAGAAATTTAGTCAGAGGTACAGTTTTCAGAATAATGTTTGTTGGTTTGTTTTGGTTGTGATTTTGTTGTTTTAGTGTTTTGTGGGATTTTTTTTTGGCAGGGGGGAAACTATTTTCAGTAAATGTGAAATTTTCCATGTAAAAATGCTGATAATAATTTTCCTTAACATATACATTTTTCCATAACAAAAGCCCAAACAAAATATTTTAAGAAAGATGACATTAATGTGACCCTGAGATTTTGCAGCGTCTCACAGCTACTGTAGTTTTTGTATTTAATGCTTTTCTCTCTGAGTCATGTTTGCACATAGGTCCATTTCCCCTTATGCAGCTCAGTCTCCTCCCACGTTAAACGCTGAGCTACACTGCAGAGCTGAGAGTCTTGAAGATGTCTGCAACCTCGTGGTAGTCAGTGATGGCTTGCAGACTGTAACGTGTTGGCAGCAAGTATTAGCTGCATCCAAGCCAGTAAGGCAAAGCTGCTCTTAGATCCAGAGCTGGTGCAGTTGCCAATGCCAGGTTGTGTGCATCTCAAACAATCCTGTCTGTGAGAATTAAAATTAAGAAAAACTGTCACTGAAATTTATAGAAATAAAACGCACCAAATTTAAGGACCAGTTTTGTTTTGGTGTTGGGGAGTGGTGGGTGGTGATGTTTTCTTTTTCTTTTTCTGTTTTTTTGTGTTTTTCTTCCTGATGTTTGCACTATATGTGGTTAGCTGATTTTCTCATCAAAATATAAGATAAAGGCAAAGGTCAGATATTTATAATTTCCCATGGAATGGACTTTGGGAGTTTTTTAAGACCCATAGACTGACACTGGTGTTAGTTACCACACCTTCCAAATGAGACAAGGCACGACAAGCACATACACTGCTTCACAATCAGTGCAGAAACTCATGTAGGGCTAAAATACAAGTCATAAGCATTTAGGGTACAGGCTTAAAAATCTGGAAACCTTTTTCCTGGGCTGTTTTGGGGAAGGTCTAAGTCATTGATATATAAGGCCTATTTTTACATAGACTAAGGCATTTTAAATACTTTCACATGGATTAAATAAACTTTAAAAGAACTTTAAATAAAATTTACTTTGTCATTAAAGACCTCTAATACTGCCACAGTTAGAAAACAGGAGTCTGAATCCAAGAATTAACTCAAGTCAATAGTTCTGCATTTTCTTCTGAAAATTTTATTCGATGTCCTTAGCTCCTAGCTCTTCAATAACTTTCTGAGTCCTTGTTGTTGTTCTGTGACAAAAAGTGTCTTTTAGGCTAAAAATCCTCTCCTCTGATAGCTTGCGCGTTTTTTCTTTTGAGATATCAGTGAAATATACCTGTGTGCATTCTGTTCAGCTTGCTTGGACACTACATTGCAATGTAAACTTTCATATCTATACAAAAGATACAGATATGGAAGATAAAATAGAAGGTGCAGTGTTTGTCGCAGTGAGGTACCAGGATTTCCTCTGCTTCCCAAGCAGAAGTTATCTGGCTGGTTATAGCAGCTGTAGCTGCATTCCTCACTGGCCTGACTTTGTCATCGCCGAGTGACTACAGTTTTCCTTTCTCTCTGAGTTGGGACCTAATGACTTTCTCAGTGAAAGCAGGCAGAAATGGGGATCTGTTCTACTGTGGGTGTTTAAACACGGTGGGTGTGCTGATATGTATACAGGGCATAAGGACTTCTTTTCTGGGTTTGTGAGAGATGCCACCCAGAAAGAGTTCAGAAAGAAGACAACAGTTTAAATTTCACATCAGGTTTTTGAATAGATCTTTCCAGTGTCTCTTTTCTGGTCCTGTGTTACCTCCGTCAGCATATTTTATTATTTTCTCAACTGGCATCCTCTTCACATGCATGTGAGTGACGATTCAGATGCTTCAAAAGCTGTTGTTTTCAACTTTTATTAATGTTTCAAAACTCATTCTCTTGTTTTCCTGCTGACAGGCTGCCAAATTCACCCTCTGGTGAATTCTAAAAGGGTCTGGGTAGCAGAAATTGGACCCAATATTTGTTGCAGATAATTATTTCATCAGATCTTTGTCACAGAAAATATTTGACAGCCCACACATCTCTATTTTTAATCAGTCCATAACATAAAACTACCAGAACTTTTCTTTCTTTAAGCACAAGAAGCACATCATTAGATCAAGGATATTTCATTTAACTGGGTAACATACTTGATTCTGCATAATTTTTTGTTGATTCTGAAGATTCAGCTTAGGCCACGATTTTGACCATGTCCAAGAGTGTGTGCCATTCCCTCCTGCTTCTGGGAATAATAAATGCACTGTAATGTTAATCAAATCTGAGTTCTTTCATCCCGGATGTCATTCAACATAGCATTTCCAGTAATAGCCTGCCAAGGAATATTTGTGCCAAGTTCCAAACCTAGATCTTAAATGAAACAAAGGAAAAAAAAATAAAAATTCTAAGAAACCAACCTAGAGATTGTGTTCTGATTGCAGCCTATTTTGGGACAGGATTTAGGGAATTTAATAACTGCTATGTGAATAGCATATAGGTATAGACTAGATATAAGTATAAAATATTTATAAAATAGACATAAATATAAAATATATATAATAGATACAGATATAAAATAGAACTCATGTAGACATGATCAATAAAATTCATACTTTATGGTTCCCACTTGTAAAGCTTGGTTGAATTTGATTTATTATTTTTTCCTAGCAGCCTGGGACACAATATTACAGATTTACAATGGAGAGTCAATTCATACGATTTAATTTAGACACTGTTGGAACATTGTACAAAAGTTGAGGCCACTAGAACAAATCTTAAGTCAGTACATAAAAAAAAGCTTTTTCTTATAAAAAAGAAAAAAAAAACCCACACACCCCCTCAAACCCCCAAAAGCAAGAAACAAAACATCAGATAAAATAAACAACCCTGACATAAGAAGAAAATAAAACCCTGAAAGAAAAGGAGATAAAAAACCCAGTCGATTTTAAAAGTGTTTAGAAATGAAATAAACATCATTGCAATGCCCATCACATAGGAACTGGATAAGAAAGGGAATACCCTGGTGCCTTGCAGAGGATCATGGGAATAAGAAGAAGAGTAGGGTTGAATATCTGACTCTAATATCTTTTATAATTAACACCTTAGCAGATTCCTCTGACATTTTTAGAACACAGGGATTTCTATTGGCTGTGGAATTTTGGTTTTTCAGTTAAAATTCGAAGCAAGAAAAAAACCCCAAACAGACAAATACAGAACCAAAGAGAAATGAGATGGGAAGAGAAAGAGGAAAGAGAGAGGTAGAGAAAACTCAGGCAGAATAAGATTCTGCAGTGCTCATGGACGTACCGTCATTTCTTATTTTACATCTGTGTGCTGCTCCACCTGTTTGGCAGGTCTTTACTCCTCACCTTGTTCATTAATCCATTTCATTCATTAGTTGATAGTTCATAGGAAGGGAGGTCAGTTACAGCAACTTGAAATAATTTATCTGGTTTGTTTGTAAATTTATTGACCACAGCTGTTTGGGTTAAGTGATCTTTGGCTACAGGTTGCAATAGTCTCACTGATGAGACTAATTGACATCTATTACATTTTTTACCTCATAAATTTTCTTGTACAAACACCAAATCACTACTTACAAGCCTGTCTGTCCCAGCGTAGTACCCCCTGAAGACTTTAATTAGGCTTTACAAGTGTTCATTTACTGGGGTATTCTTTTAAGCTTCATTTATGCCTAATGGCATATGAACCAATAAAGGCTCAGCATTTGAGTGCAGGTTAAAGTGTACACTGTGTGATCATGTTCAGCAACAATGCTAGAGGTATTGCTGTGAAGGTGAAGAAATTGTGGGTGATTAAGTAGTATCATGTACTCCAGAGGGCACACATTTGCTGGAGAATGTCTTGTGTGAGATATCCCCTCATCTGCTAGTTATTCCATCAATAGGAATTGCAGCAGTGAAACCTAAACTCCAGAGTCACACATTGTTATAGGTTAATGCTAAATCATCAGCATGCCTGTCTTCAAACACTGACTGATGAATTCTCACAGCAGCCCTATCTGTGAAATACTTATTATCCTTGTTTTATAGGCTGGGAAGAGAGGAAGGCTTAAACCAGTCATTTAGGACTCAGACACCGTTGGATTCCCCAGACAGAAGGACTTCTTATCAAATACCAAACCTGTAGGTTAATCTCAAATTTAGCCTTAGAGAAGGAAAAATTATAGTTGATGGTGGGATAAATACACTCAAAATGAATAATCACTCCACTGGAAGGAAGTAGAAAAATGATCTGTAAAACATTAAACAAAATAAAGAAACACTTCAATTTGTTAAAAAAGCAAAGCCTTATATGTACAGAAAATTATTTTAACCCTTTGTTTAGAAATCAACCTATATATATATTGACTATAATCAATATAGTTTTAGAAACTGTATGGTTATTTGAAAAGAAAGAAAAATATTTGCAAGTCTGTTGTCTTCTAATAAGTAGCTGTGTTTGAGAGACTCTTTGGTTTTAAACTTTAATATTAATATAATTATTATTTTAGTTCAAATTGCCTTCAATTACACTGAAACCTAGTATTGATTAATAAAATCTGGTACTAGACTGGATTCAAGTGGGAATTTTATGTTCATAAGATGCTAGAACAGAAAGAACAGCAAAAATTATTCAACTAATCTGCTTATAAAATATGGAAAAAAGCTAGATGAATCAGGTAGAAAACAACAAGAACATTCACAAGATGCCACTCATACTACTCCAGTCTTGGAGCTTGCATCAATCCTATTGATTCAGCAGGACATTTTCATTTTCCCAGGTTTTTGCAATGATTTGTGGCTGTGTGTACTGGTGGCAATGCTCAGTCTACAGACAATTGACACTGCACCCTCCACAATTCACAATGGTTGAAGCCTTCATCTTGTTAATGACAGTCTCTGTATCAGGAAATAAAAGAAAAAGAAACCTACCATGTAGTTAGAGTACCTTACTGTGTTTGCACAATAAACCTCTGATTGTCTTTTGGAAAACTTTTACCAAGCCTTCATCAACAGCTTGGTTTTACTCTTTGTTATTTTCAGCCCTTCATTTATTTTAAGAGGTACAGTGGAAATTAGCTGCATCTGGCTCAAGGTTGCCAAAACACGTCACATGAAAATTACAGTAATTGTTTTTTTTTAAAAATTCCCCAAACCTCCTCAGAAATGTTCAGTGTTGGATTTCCCACATCTAGGATGGGTCAAAATGACTTAGAAATTCATGTGTGCAAGGTGAAAAAAAAAAAGAAAAAACCCCACTGTTTCTCAAATGCCATATTTCAATCAGGCCAATTGTTGTTTTCGTATTAGACCAAAATGATACACCAGCAGAGCACAGTACAAAAATATAAGAGTACATTACTTTGTGTGGTTATGTTTTATGGTCTTTATGTCAGCCTCATTTATAGAAGGTTCTTAATTTGTAGGACCATAATTTACAGAGATCCCCAATAATTTTTTAACTTGTAGATCCTTAACTTATAAGTCATAAGAAGGACTGAGCATTAATAATATTATTTCAGCTTGGTGATAAACCATGAAATTAAATGTAAACCAAAATGAAAGCCAGTCAATTCTGTAGAAAAATGCTTGTTGTTACTTTTGCTTCTCACTTCTTGTTAGCTCTACCTTTAAATACAGCCAGAAGTCTAAGGCTTGACGGCACTGTGAGCTCTGTAGACCATAAAACAGTTGTTTTGTTACCAGTTGCAAACTCTACAAAGACCTCGAGCATGAATGATAGTAGTTCCCAAAAAGCTGATGCAATGGCTGTCTTTAAGGTAGGCCAGGAAAATGCAGTATAATTGGGGGAGAATTATCAGAGATCTGGTACTACCAGAGGTGTGAGAAAAGTTAGCAATTGAACAAGGATTGTGAAAGGCTGTGAATGTAAAGAACACTTTACTACGGCAGAATTATAATTGCAGTGATTTTTCAAATGTGAATAGCAAAACAACCACCTGTTAAATCATATTGATTTAAATCACAAAAGCTATTGAATTTTCTATAAGCAGCTGGATGTTCTCCTGTCATGTATTTTCTAAAAGGGAAAGTAAAATAAAACTGTAAGAGATAGAAACTGTGAGAGAAATAGCATGGAAAGAAAGGTCTGAAGTTCCCATTGTCTCTTGGGTAGATATGCCTTTGCTGGAAATTTGCTCCTTGGATTGACTTGCTGCCTCTGACACTTTTTTCAGAAGATGACTTTTATTGTTCCTTCTCTCCAGCCTCTTTGACCCTATGACTTAAAAACAAACCATTTTATTAAACACTAATTGCCAAGCTGAGCAACTCAATTTTCCAATCTGCAAAGTCTCCACTATTTCCACATGCCACTTTTGATTCAGGAACACTTATAGGGAACAGTTTTATGACTAATTCTCCAACCCACCCTAGCCAAGAGCTCAGACATGTCATGAGATCCCGCAGTTTTGCCTGAAGCAGATACCTACACTTTACATCCCTGTTTTCTTCTCCCAGGCTTTGATAGAGCAAGGAACCCAATGTCAGATGATGGTGGGGACTGAGAAAATGAGACATCTCTGAAATCAATGTGTGAATTTTCTAGGTCTTGTTTGAACATAGCAGATGGAGCTGCCTGCCTTGATGGTAAATAGCAACTGCATGGAACCAAGCAAGTACAACAGATCCTGAATCTCTCTAATTTCCAAGATTTGTGGGACTACATGTTGCACAACCCATGAAACACGAAATGAAACTGAGATTTTAATATCCCTGAGAAGTCAAATAAAGTCTGCTTGTAGGTTGTTTTTCTGCTACGTGTTATGCCTTCTTTTTCGTCTTTATTTCTTCAGTGGAAGAAACCATTACCCTCCAAAGGCAGATGGACACTCTATCATTTTTGCCTTTTAAATAGCAGTGATATAGTCCACATCCTGCACACTTCCAAGATAAGTTTAGCAAGGTAAGACTTAAAAGCACCATTATATTTTTAGCTTACATCTGTTTTGATGTTAATATTTTGGTGATGCTATAAAGTAATAAAAAAGAAACCACAATAAAACCCCAGTGTGTGGTGTGGTTCCAAGTCTATTTATATTATGGGTGGAGCTAGAAAAAACGATCAAATGTACACGAAGATGTTTTTCTATCTAGTCATATACCTGAGCTGCTAAAGATTATTAAGAGAGATTCATATTGAATTTCCTGACGTTACTCCAGATGCAGTATATATGAATCTTTTGTATATGTCTCTGCCAATATGTTGTTTGTTTGCTTTTAAACAGTTCCACAGTAAATCCCTTTCCATTTTGAATAAAATAACTTTTATCTAAGAAAAAATAATCCACCTTACCTAGGATTACCAAAACTCTAATATAGAGAAAACAAGAGCCCACGCTTTGGTAGGGTCAATGTTTTGGTGCTGTATTCCTGTGCTTATGGCTGAAGGGTGAAATATTGTCTATTTTGGAAGTCATATCCCACTGTAAGTATTCAAATTCATTTTTGCAGAGTATAGTCTCTAAGAATAGAAGGACTAAAAGGCAGAATGAACAATGAATAATTAAAAAAGGAGGCCATGCCCTCACCACTGTGAAGTAATTTTAAGGAGAGTTTTAGCACATCACATATGCTTAAGTTTTCATCTGGAACTTTACATTAAATTTTGTAATATCATATTGTGTTACCTGAAGCAATTTTTCCCATTCTATAGGGTTCTTATTTACTTTTTGTTTTCCACAGAGCTTTACTGTAGCTCTGTAGATTCCATTGACACTGTTTTACATTGTGTAAATTACATTAGTACCCAGCGTTTGCTTTCTCTGACCTGCTCAGTTGTCATATTTCCCCCTTTATGAATCTCTGACTACTGTATTCACAGCAACAGTACTCATGACACCACATGCTGGTGGTACAGTCTGGTATTGAGTCAATCTGAGGAAGAGGGGGAGTTGACAGAATTGCAAAGAGCAGCAGCAAAAGAGGCTTATTTAAAAAAAAAAATTAAAAATAAAAGGCAACTTTTTGGGGATGATTCAGGATTGCAGAACAAAAGCTTTCACATTCAAAATGCAACTGTAAGAAAAGAAACTTAAAAACAAACAGCCTAGAATTCCTTGTGTAATTGCTCTCCCTGACTCTATACCAGGCCTACCAACTGCAAAATAATCTTCCTAACAGACCTGCTTATAAACTCAGCTGGAAATAGGAAATCCAAACTACCCTAATGAGAATAAGTAAAAAATACTGAAGCTAGTGGAACGTGGCAGTTTGTCACAATTCTAATGTTACTCAGGACACCATGGTTTTAACCAATTTCCCCAAGCAGATTTCTTTGGCTTGAAAGTCATTTCCATTGACCAGAAACTCTGGCTCAAGCCCAAAGCTGCCAGGCCTCCCAGTTTCCCAAGGGATCCCCATAGTTGTCTTGAGAACAAATGAGTTAAACTATGCATCCAAGTTCTTTAATCATCTCTAACTAGCCAAATGAGCAGACAGATTTTGGTGCTGGTGGGGGAAAAATATTAGACTGCTGTCCTGGGTTCGGCAGTGGCAGTCATGTTTTTCCTTTGTGTTGGCTGGTGCAGTGCTGTGTTTTGGCTTCCGGCTTGAGAGCAGTGTTGGTGAAGCCGATGTTTTCGGTTGTTGCTAAGTGATGTTTACCCTGACCAAGGACTCTGTGAGGCTCATGCTCTGCCAGGGAGGAGGGGAAGCTGTGAGGAAGCAGAGACGGGGCGCCTGACCCGGGCTAGCCGGGGAGGTATTCCATACCACAGCACGTCATGCCCGGGGTGGGGGGTAACTGGGAGTTACCCGGAAGGACAGGGGCTTCCGGGTGGAACTCGCTTTCTTGGCCGGTGGTATCGTATTCTGTTCCCTTGTTATTTTCCCTTATCATTGTTTTAGCTGATAGTAGCGGTGGTGATTTGTTGCTGGACTGTTCTTGTCTCAACCCGTAGGAGTTGCACTCTCTCGATCCTCCTCCCCGTTCCTCCGGGAGCAGGGAAGGGGAGAGCCCCGGTGCGGGGGGCGGGGGGAGACGGACACGGACCTCGATTGTTGTCAGCTCGGCACCACTCACTGGGAGTGAGTGAACAAGTTACCTGACTGGGTTTAAACCACGACAACTGCTTAGGGAAAACTGACATGTAATGTCAGTGTTTGAAATTTTCCCCTAACTCTTGAGAAATGTAAGCAAGAAACTAAAAAACTAAGATTTAAAAAAAATATATTATACAAATACAATTTGTCAAATCATTGTTATTATTTCAATTTTCTTGGTAAATTTTCATTTTATGTTTCATTTATTCTGGGACTTAATTAGTACTGACTAATAGGAAATCAGAGTTTAACCAGCAAGGTGGGAATTCACATGAAAACTTATAATTCCTTAGAGTTCTCCTCCTTTCATCCAGATTTTATCATTGTGATTGATGCTTCAGTATTTTCCAGTTAGTCCTGATGAGACATGGATGCAGTCTGCTATTTGGATGTTCACTGCATTAACAGTGTTTCTAGTAATTTGGGAGGGTTTTTTTAGCAATTAGTTCTGATTTGAAGGTTCCACAATCTGTCTTTGAGTGATTAAACCCTCATTTAAATCTTAGTAACCCACCACTTATTTTGCAAGCAACTGAGGTACCCTTTACTCCATCCTTGGTTTTGTCCCTTGAAAATAGTGTCACTGACTTTAAGTAAATACCCTGAGTTTACAGTAGCATGCCCTGTGCCATAATTTAAAGTGTAAGAAACTTCTAAAAAGATTTTGATTATGGGAGGTTTCTTTGACTCCTGGCATATTTTTGTGAGCCTTGTTAAACAAAGGTTTAAGCTTGGAAATACCCTGCACATAAGGTAGTTTTCTGGATTTATAAACTTACACAGACTGGTAGAGATGTAATTCCATAATGCTGTGCCTCAGTGATGAAGAAAGCTAGATTTTTCATAGGTGTGGTATTGGTGGTTGTCTTCTGATGTTCTAAAGCACAGTGCTTTTATTCCTTGGACAGTTTCCAGCACATGCTCACATCAGCAATTTTATAAAAACTTTTGCCATGTTACACTTGATGAGGTAAAGGAAAAATCCTTCCAGACAGGAAAACTCCTTATTTTCCTCACTTGCTTTTTGCTAAATAAAAGTTTACTTAAATTGATTTTATTTAAATTTATCCATCACTAAAAATAAATAAATTAAAAGAGCAAAATACATTGAAGATTCACCTAATTGCATGGTATTTTTCAATGTCAGAGACAAGCCTTCAGTTTGAGATCAATGTATTGATTTATATATACTGAAGATGTGTCCTGAAAAAAAGTTAATATGTAAATATGCTTGTCAAGAAGTGGTGATCTCATAAGAAAATATTTTCTGCTGTTTATCAAGTCTGTTACTATAGTAGATTCATACTGTTGCTGTTAGAAACCTTGTATTTAACATCTACTTTGATGCTTAGGCACCTCCTGTGACATAAACCAGCTTGACAGGAGGAGAAAAGATCTGTTTAACATATTGGTGGTATAATCCTTGTAAAGCTAACTTCTGTTAGGCAGAGGCTGCTATGCACACAACAGGCAAGAAAGAAGGTAAACAGAAAAGTTGGAAGATGTTGCCAAAATGACAATAAATGTTAATGATCCGATCACAAAAATTGTCTTTCAAACTAGACTGTGTAGTAAATAATAATGAATAAATGTACGTGTCAGAAAGATTTGATTTGTCTAGCAAATCCTTACTGACATATACATTAATTTACTGATATACAGCCTTTTGAAAATGCCATTCCAGCCCAGCATAAAAAAGGTGATTTAGATTTAGTAACAAGTTGAGCAGCATACTGAGCTTATTGGACTACCTGCATACTTATTTGATAACCAGTGCTCCATTACTCTGAATGAAGTTGTCCCTGAAAATAACAATGGGAAAGGAAAAGCCTATAAAATCAAGTATAATGGTTTTAAAAGAATAACATTATCTTCAGTATAATGCTGTGTACCATCAGTATTAACATTCAATCTGTGAAAGATAATGCTGGAAATGGCATAGAGATATTAATGCAGAAGCCATCACACCCCCTGCCACTCCCCTGCTTCCTGAAAGCAAAATTGTGAAAGCTAAAAATTTCCTTTGTGAGTAAAATTTGAAGTCAGAAACTCACATTAAAAAGGAAAAAAAAAAAAAAAAGTCAATGCAAACTTTATATGGTGCTCTTAGCTCTATCTTCCTCATTCAGGGGAATTACAGTCTGCACTCAGCTGCACTTTGTCTTTCTCGAAAGGATCCTTAGCTGGTAAAAAAAGCAGTCTCACTTTTGGGTTCATTAAAGTAATGCTAATAGCTCATGATGTACCACTGGCTTCAGGTTTAATGCTTATATACCAGATTGCATTTTTTTCCACATCTTCTCTTAATTTTATTGCCATCTTGAGCCAGTTTGGGTCTTTCTATATACAGAGTCTGCTGTTATAGGTTAACAGCTTCACATTCTCTTTCTTCAATCCAGACTTTTGTCAGGAGCAGTTCAATCACTACTGACAGGTCAATCATTATTATCATTTCTTCCCTGTACATAGACAATGCAGGTCTGACACAAGAAGAAACAAGGAATTAAACTAAATCCAAATATAGAGCCAGAGGAATGTGTGAGCCTGTAGATACCTGCACATGCACACGTGCACATGCACTCAACCACACATACACTTATATCCATGTTATAATGTATCAGCCCTTTCACATCTGTGAGCAATACATTGTGTAAAAAAATACGTGCAGAATTCTCAGATGACATCATACAGATAATATACGGCTATGTTAGGGGTTTTCACAATTAGTCTTTATACCAAAGAGTAATATATAGTATATGCATATTTCATTGTGTCTTCATTTCTCCAGCTTATGTAGAACAAAGTATAAAGGGTATTGCACTGAACTGTATCAGCTCATAAGTAATATATGACCATGTTACTTGAGTCAGATGCCAAAACAAAATCTTATCTCCCATCCACAAGGATGGGGTGAAAATATTTGAAGCTGTTTAGCTTACTCAGCCCTTAACATGTTTTCTGCCCTATTACGCCAAACAAAATTCACAGAAGCTTACTGAGGGCTAGACTTTTTTCCTAGGCAAACTGAGCATCAGTTTATGCTCGAAGACTTCTCAGAACACCTAAGGAATAGCAGCTGCATATTCTGCTTGTCTCTAGGAAAAAAATGATAGTTGTTTGAGCAGAGTTTGTTGTCCAGTTGGTTCATCACTATCTCTTGCCTGAACAGTGGAAAACAGAATACAAGTTTTCATTGCCACCTTCACAGAAGACAAGTGCTGGAATTATTTGGGGGTTAAGAAGTTTTCCCTAAAAGTTTGCATGAGCTTATTAGTACTACTCCCCTTTTTATTTTTTCTATTTCCTTTTAGGTTTTCCCACTTTTTTTAATCCAGGCTCTTCTTTTTCTCCTTTCTGTAGAAGAAATAAGACTGGCAATCTTGTGGCAGAGCAGAATGATCGGATCAATTGAAAGGGCAGGAGATACAAAGCAGAGAGGAGGAACAGAGGGACATGCTATTTATCCCTCCAGCTTCCTTTCTCCAGATCCTGCTCTGCTGTCATTCCAAGAATGAAGACAAAATAAATTGGCCGGTGCTCCTATGAAGGCTTGAACTGGTACCATGCTGTGACAGTAAGACTATATGTGCATAATTGTTAACCTATTTTAAAGGGTTTAGTGTGTCTGTAGTTTACCTTCTCACACATGCCTTGTACAATTTTTAAACTGACTATGAGATCAGTTATTTGACAAAAGCTGAAACTGAATGAAAATATGAAACTCAATATCTGTTAATTGTTGGGTTGGTTTTTCTTTTTTGGAGGACCTAACAAAAATTATTCATTGAAACATTCTTTTTATTCAAAAACTAATTTCTATGAAAAAGAAAAAAAGTTTAAACAAAAGTACTTTGACTAGTTATAATCATAAACAAAGAGTCAGAAAGCTCTTTTATGTTGTGCATCTTTAAAAGCTAATTTAAGTAGGCTCAGGTAAAGTCTCCCTTAGGTACCTGGGTATGTCTGCAGAGGCTAATACATGTCTCCGTGAATACTAAACAATCCACAGCAGTGCCTATGTCTCAGTCTCTCTCCATTTTTAATCTCCCTCTCTGTTCTTAGCAGAATGCTGTCCTTGGGCGCTTCACTGCAAAGCTGAATTATGTACTTCTGCTCAGGAAAGCGTTCTAGGTTCAGAACCTGTGCCTAGGTGAAGGAGTGGAAGTTGGCTAGTTTCCTACTATGAAACTTCCTGAAGATGCATTTGTTTTGGACTAACAAGGCTACTCAGGATTCTTCCTTTCCAGTGACAAAAATGTCAGGTGACACCTTTATCATGTTGCCACTTCTAGCTGGAACAAGAGAGTTAACAGATGGATCCAAAGCCAAAGCCTACTGAGATAAGTAAGAGCGCTATTCAGAGCCAGTGGGATCGGGCTAACAGCTGAAGGACTGTGTTTGGGCTCCTCCCTTATCACCTTTATGCAGGACTATAAATCACCATTTCAGAGCATTTTCCTCTTTAAACTTCAATAGTTACTATTGGAAAACCACATATAGCAATAAAGAATCCTGTCCTCATATGTCCCAAATCAATAAATAACTCACTTCTCATTGAAATTATAGAAAACATTTTTCCTTCAACTGCCCATTATGAGAATACAAACCACAGGATCTTACTAAATTATTAAGAAGAAACAGATCCTTTTAAATTCCCTGTTTAGTACTCACCATATGATATAAAAGCCTCTCTTTAATTGGCTTACCTATAAAAATGATAATTTTTGGACAGTTGGTAGTAAAATCCCTCAGGACTTCAGGAAGCATATTTGCCTTTTAAAAATTCTCTACATTTATTAATGAACTTGAAAAATAACACTTAAAAATGCTTAGTAGGTTTTCCCTCCTGTGCATTGTTCTCTCTTCAGAGTTTCATGGTGAACTTCAGACATTTCTTCCTAATTTTTACCTTCAGGCTTTATTTCCCAAGTGCTAACCTGGATAATCGCTGTTAAACCCTGCCTATTAAATGTTTGTGAGGAGATGGACGGTTGCAGATCACATGTGCTTTACCAAGGCAAACACATGGGAGGGGGGTGGTATGCTGAGCGGAAAAAGACATGCTCATACTGACTTTCATCACCATGGTTTTCAAGTCTGCACTTTCTCAGTTTCATACTAAAAGAGAATAACTACATTGATTAAAGTTTTGCCAACCCAAATTACATTATAAAAAATGGGAATGTGCAAAAACAGATTCTCAGTCAATTCTTACCTACTAGACCTGCCTTTTTTATTCTGTCATGTCTACAGAATCCAGCAAAGTATGGTCTAGACCTGTCACTGGACTCTTCAGTATTAGCACAGTGTAAATAAAAGATGTTTAACATCAACTTGGAAGGCACAAGCTGGTCACGTATTCTATAAATGATGTAATATTCTGAAGAAAGCCAGCAAGAACTGGGTGTTTTTCTTTGCAAGCTGACAGACCAATGAATCTTGCTCTGCTACAAAACCGAAGAAAATATTTTTTGCACACATGGACTCAGCTTAAAACCTACAAATATAAACTCACTTCTCAGCAGAGATCATTACTTAAAAAATTTTAATAGTTTGGGTATAGAAGAGAACACAAGGCATTACAAGACCCAGCAGACTGATAACACAAACTTTTCACACATAAATGCCAGTTTTTTTCTGTTATCTCCTGTAGAATTTCCTTGAATTTGACCACCAGAAGAAGTCATCCTAAAGGTTTAGAAAAACCAACAGACTACCATTTCAATCTTTACTTTCCCTAAAGGTTTAGAAAAACCAACAGACTACCATTTCAATCTTTACTTTCTTATTGAAGACTGTAATAGGCTCATCAGCTCAACTGAGATACTTATCTTTTGAAAAGTGATCCAAGATTTCATGTAGGTCTTAAAGCTAGAGTGAAGTTACAGTTTATTTGTCCTCTACTGACTTAAGCATTTTTTTTTTTTTTAAATATGGTAACCTTGAAACAAAAGCTGCCATGTGGTTGTTAATAGTTCTTTGTTGTTAGTTATTGGACCTTGGCAGACAGTAATTGTATGGTGACTCAGAGGGCAGACACCCTCAGTCTTGAGCTAATGAGATCAGAATATGCTGCCCAAGTGTTATCATAGAAATTCTCTTCTTCTCAAACATCCTTTTCTCACTTTTCAGGAGAAGAAGGAAGAACACTTCCTTCTAATGTGTACATGCTTCATAGGAAATTTTCCATTCGAATAAGGTAGGATTTGTAACATTGACTAGGATGAATGACATCCAGGGAGGATTTTACTGCTGACTGGGGAAGACTTGGACCTGTGAAGATTGTGGTGAAGATTTGGAAATGCTGGCAGGTGACGAGGAGATGTGGTAGGCTGGCACTGGAGCACACCAGGTGAAGGAAAGTATCTGTTGAAATTTTGCAGTTTCATGTGTTTGGGTTTTTTGAGTTTTTTTTTAAACATATTTTTGCAAAGGTAGTTTTAATGGATGCAGTGGCACTAGTTAGGGACCATTTCAGTGTTCCGTATTCAGATGAAATGGTGAATGAAGAGTCCTCCTGCCCTATCAGGTCTTATGAAAAGAAACCCTGTCCCAGTCTGCAGGTAGTCCAAACAGGGAAAAGGAAAGAAGGAGGAGGAAAAGAACTGCAAAATGCCTAGGGCAGGCAGGTTGGAACTAGATGACCTTTAAGGTGCCTCCCAACCCAAACCATATATTTGTATGATCCTTAGTCATATGGTGAAAGACTGGTGTGGACCTAACCAAATAGGAGGAAGCTGCAGAAGACTGAAATCTAGATTCAAAATATTATTTTTTGTATATAGGCAGGTGCTTCTAGATTACAAAGAGTTTTACTGCAAAACAGGAAACATGCTCATATTTTTTAAACTGTGAAATTGAAGCAAGAGACAGAACAGTGATGTTACAGTAATCAAAGCATCTGGTTTTCTAAGTTCAAATAATTTACCTACTGAATCATACTGATAAATGAGAGCTGATTCCCATTTTTGCATTGCAGTCCTTGTATGAGCAACTGTTCTGTGAATTACACTGTCATGGCTTAAGCCCAGCCAGTAACTCAGAACCACATAGCTGCTAGCTCACTCCCTGTTTTTTTCTTCCTCCTGCTCCTGGAGGGATGGGGAGGAGTATCGAAAGAATGTAACTCCCATGGGTTGAGATAAAAACAGTCCAGTAACTAAGGTATAACTCAGACCACTGCTGCTGCCACCAATAATAATAATGATCAGGGAAATAACAAGGGAAGAGAATGCAGCCGCTCACCACCCACCGACCAATACCCAACCAGACCCAAGCAGTGATCTAGCCCTTCTGAGTAACTGCCCCCAGTTGATATAGTGGGCATGACATGCTGTGGTATGGAATACTTCTTTGGTTAGTTTGGGTTGGGTGTCCTGTCTCTTCTTTCTCCATGCTTCCCCTTCTCCCTGGCAAAGCATGAGACTCAGAAAGTCCTTGGTCAGAACATTACTTAACAACTGAAAACATCAGTGTTAGCAGCGTTGTTCCCAGGACGAAAGTCAGAACCACAGCACTGCACCAGCTACTAAGAAGGAGAAAAATAACTGCTATAGCTGAACCCAGGACATCCATTAAGCAGCATTTAAAACAGTGTAAAACCAAATTCTCTTATGTCTATCTGTAGCAATGATCCAGTGATAGAAAATCATTCACTGATAGAAAATCATCTATGCCAACTGATCTAGGTGGTAAGGTGTATCATGAGATTTTTTTCTCTTTCCTCACTGACTGTTAGAAATGTTAGTATTGCAAGCATAAATACTATCATTCACTTTTGCCAATATACTGTCAATGCTCATCAAGCTTGAATATGAAATAAAGTGCAAACAAAGCAAAACTGATTTTATTTCAAATGTGGACAAATATTTGCAGAAACTATTTTGCATTATTTTTCTCCTCTGTTCAGCATTCTCAGCTCCCAGTGGCATGATAAGAGTTTGAAACACAGAATGTTTCCCAGTGGTACTCAACAATTTGCATGAACAGCCCCTCAGCTAATATCTCCTTGGTTCAACAGCTTCAAAATAAATTAAAATATTTCTGGTTTCTACTAGCACCGATAGAGACTGAATAGGCAGCAACTATTTGAGCAACAAATTAGGAGGGCCTGTTTTACTAAGTTTTGATCCTTTCAGGTGGACAAGTTTATCAATGCATTATTTTAATGGTTGGAATAAATGTATTACTGGTTAAAAAAAAAAAAGATACTAAATAATCTCTTTGTAGCCTTATTAACTGTAAAAATTTCCTGTATAAACTGCAACTCAGCTACCTTCAGTACACAGGCTATCAATTTTGTGCAGAACACTTCTTACAAAAAAATTAACTTATGTTCCAGGGCACTGGCAACTACTGATTATGCTGGTGGACTATATATCTAATGCAAGATATTACAGAGAATGAACCCGACTCAGCTTGAAGTAAAATTTTATTTTATCAATTGTTTCATAAATGTCATAGGGACAAGACTGGGTAGTTAAATACATTCATGTCTGTATGATTTCTGATAATGTGCAAAGGATTAGAGACTAGGACTGTAAAGAATTAGAGGATGATCTACAGAGAAGGTCATGCCCTATGACTCATAGTTGTCAGAATCATAGAATCATAAAGGCATTAAGGTGATGCAAGTGGTACTGTAATGCTGAGAAAATAAACTATAGACATATGCTAACAGAAAAATTTTCAAGTGTCATAGCACTGTGATTACTGCTTAAAAAATAAATAAATAAAATCAATACCAAATCTTTTAGCTTTCCAGAGCTTTCTACATCCCATTCAGTCCTTTTCCCCTTTCATTTCATGTTAAACCTGTAGGGATCAGATAACATGATTTTGGAGTTTTCTTTTGAATCTCAGTATAATATTTCTGGTTTTTTTTGCTTGTCTCCATTGGAGTTTTGGTGAAAAGACTGATGTTGATATTCAGTCCCCGGTATTTGGCATTTAGACGTGGTTACTTGTGACTGATCAGATAAATTGCATGTTTTTCAATTTTTCTGGTGCTATGAGTCACTTTGTATAACTAATTGCAACCACATTTATTACTACCTATACAAATAGCTAATTAATGTATAAATTTCAAGCATAAACCCATTGAAATGGATTAGTATTCTTTTTATGATGAAGATCTAGTTCTCTAATTTCAGGCCCACAAGTACAAAACCCACTGTATTTCCACTGCAGAGCAGAACCCTGTTTTATTGATGTTTTTTTCTTTGGTGTAAATTCTCAAGTCCAGGTGCAGAGGCATAAAGTATCACAATAACATTTTTATTCACAACCCTTGCAATAAGATCTTCTAAACATCTTCTCCAAAGCCTATTAACAGAGGCCCTAATTTTGACCTACGCAAGAATTAATCCAGCTGTTAGAATTACTAAAATATTTGCGTCTTTAATAAAGCACTCTTGAGGTTAATAACCTGCAAATCTGACCTACTCGTAATTACTGTTATTTTTTAATAAGTTTGCAGAGTCTATTTTTTTCTTCCAGAGGAATAATTTGGTAGTGTTTTGTTCGCAATACAGGTCCTTAAATGAGCTTCTCTCCAGAAATGTATCTTGTAACTATTTAAGGATAATATTCTGAGTATTGTGATACATGTAAACTTTGCTGGAATATCATATGAGGTAAAAAGCAGATTATCTGCAGAAAAATGGCTCCCAGAGGGAAGTAGAAACATCACAGCTTGAAACACCTTGTGCTGTATAATGTCCTTAGCCATCAGTAAGGCAAGCATCCTGTGGAAAAGACAAATGCCTGATTGCACAGGGATTTCACAAGGATATAGCACAGGAGGGTTTGGTGGGTAAATATGAAAACACAAATGGAAATAGTTTCTTCTTTCATAGCACTCCTATTGTCACAGGACTTTGCAGGAATAATCCTGACTGGGATCTGGATAAATAAGAGAGCTTACTTATGTTTTGCATAAACCCATAAATTGAAGGTAGAAGGATGGAGAGAAAGAAAGACCACACTTTACTCCAAAGGAAATCAGTACAAATTTTGCCTACAGAGTTGGGAAACTAGGATTCTTCTCTCTAGCTTCTAGTACTGAGAACAATAGGGAACTCTATCAGAGGCACTACAAAGCTTCCTCTGAGGGATGAAGCCTTAAAATTTCACTTTCTTTCCTCCTTTCCTCTCTTTTAATTTATTCTGGTAGGATCAGCCATAAATGGTAAAATTAGCTACCTTCTCATTTATACTGAAGAACATTAAGGATACCTGTTGACCCAAGTTTAGTAAATGACTTGCCAGCGATGCTTCAACTTGAACTACTTAGAAGCTACAGACTGTCTACAGGCAAGTTAGTTGAGTACTAACAACTTCAAACTATTTATTTGCATCAGTGAAAACTAACAACTTCAGAAAAGCAGCATACCTTGCACAGATGTAAATCATCAGGAAAATTTCAGGTCAAAACAGAATGAGGGCCTTTTCACATGGCTGCATTCTGCTATATCCTCTATGACATCCAAATCTTCTGCTTAATGTACTTGGATCAGCCAAAATGCTTCATTATTAAAAATCTGCTACTCACTTAAAATTCCATGCTAGATAAGTATGTCGTATACATATGAGAAGTATCTAAGGTGTACTGAGGTACAGTACCTTGGGAATCTGCAAAGGGTAAATTCTGGTAGACTAAATTAAAACATATCAGTTTTCAGGAGGACTTGCTTTCTGGGGAGAAAGAGGGAAGAAAATGGGAAGGGAGGGAAAGAAGGAGAGTCTGTGTGTGTTTTGTACAACTTTATCCACTGAGAGTTGTAGAACTTGGTTTGTTACTGCCTTTTATTTTGCATAGTATTTTGTTATGCCAGGCTAAATAAAATGTAAATTATATGAAATTCTACCAATTTGAAAAAATACTGGTTTACGTACATCACTAGTATGTATGTTCTTATGAGCTACAGAGCAATTGTGACTCCAGTCCATTAAATGCATGCCATTAGCTTTATTGTCATAAAACATGCTGAAGAGCAATGAGGCATTGTGAATACCTATGATGAAGAAGATAACGAATGCAAATTCCCCATATCATTACAAGAAAAACAGGAGAAAAACTATCACTAACAGAAAACAAACACAATTGTGTCTTTTATTGTTGAAGCAAAAAGAAATTTAAGGATTTCTTCCAGGGAAATAGAAGTACATGTGACCCAACACCAAGCTAATGAAATTCTTATACAGCAACAGAAGACTCTCTGTAATGTCTCCAGAAAAAACTCCTAAGCAGGATCTCCAACTTCACCAGTTTCAAGTCTAAATGTCTCCAGTAATTACAGAAGATTAGAGCCATTTGAATAATGTTAATATTCAAATGATAGATTACTAGTCAGCTGAGCAAGAAAGAACACAAAAAGCTGTTTGCAGTGTTTCAGCATTTTATAGAGCAATTCCAACTGTGTGTATAGAAAGATTTCAGCATTAAAAAAAGCAGCACAGCATGTTGTAGGCTGTTACTAGTTAAGTAAGATGAAGAAACCTAATAGGAGCAAGTATTCGTGATGTGGCTAAATAAAGTTGTGAAACTTAAGGCATTTCAGTCTCGAGATAGAGGAAGGAAATCTCTGGTTTTCCATTAAAAAAGACAGCATTAATTCTGAAAGGTCCTTTTTGTAGCTCTTGCTTGGTTCAATAATAAAAGAGATGGACCTACCAACTGATATTTGAATTTCATTTCATAAGTTTACAACTTTCAATTAAAATGTTTAAAAAATAATAGGGTGAGGAGTCTCTGCCACGGCAGGGGGCTTGGAACTAGATGATCTTAAGGTCCTTTCAAACTATTCTATGATTCTATGATTATCGAATTAAGACATTTGGGACTGTAAAGAACATATTTGCAACATGCAACAAGATAAACCTTTTTCATTGCATTATGAGCATAGAATAGGGAAAATAATTTGGAAATCCAAAGTTTATTTAACATGTCTATACTCTGTGACATTTTATAGAATTTAGTGTATTCTCCTTTAGAGGCAACATTGCCAGTTTAGGTAATGTTCAATGGATTTGTATAAAGAAGTCAGAGATTAAGATGTCTCAAAGTCAAAAGCTTGCAGAGATAAAGGTAGAATGAAATAAAAACAAACCGTAGCTAAAAATAGAGCAGACAAAAACCACTAAAAAGTGAAGGGCAAGTGGCTGGAAGAGAGAAGGCTTACAAAAAAAGCTAATTTTGGAAAGGAAAAGACTGTTTAAAAAAGGCAGTGTAAATTTCAGTGTCCAGCTGAATGACATCACAGATGTTAAGCATACAAAGGAACTGTGGTAAATGTGAAGTTCATTCACAGTATAAACTTTGAGTAGTGTTTTACTTTGTTAATGTGATGGGTGAACAGAGCAGATTATCTTCACTTCTCTGAGTTTTAATCTCCAGTTTGTATTGGCCTTTATATGCACTACCTACAAAATTCTTCCCTTGTCCTTGTTTGCGGTCTGTGGTAGTACTTAGTTTCCTGCTGGAGTTAATCCATGACATGAACATACTATAGATCAGAGAGGTTTACAACTGATGACTTTGAGTGGACATAGAACAAAGAAAATGAATACCCATTTAATTTCTCATGTAGGTCATAGGGGGTAAATTTTCATCTAAAATTTAAATTTGTTAATTGGAAATTTCAGATTTTTTTTTTTCAGTTCTATTTAGGCTGTGACCAGATCTTGAGAAAATTGGTTGACCTGTGGAGGGCCAAACAGTTTTTTGTTGTGCTCAGGGGTGGCTGAAGATTTTCATAGAAGTTAGCAAATTATTGGCATACTGATTCTTATAATCAGTATGAATAATGTAAGATTCTAGCTTTGAACTCTTCTATATGTCAAAATTTAATGGTGCACTTATTTTTTTCATATTAATTTTTAAACTTTATGTTATTTCTTTAAGCTCTCTTGGGAGACTTGGAATTGAACTCAATAAAGAAGAAAAGTCCATATTTGCACTTATTGAAAACAAATATGTATTAAAAATTAATAGTGAGAACTTTCAGAAGTACTTATAGACTTTATTTATCTATTACAAATTTAAAGGGAGATGAGTGCCAAAGAGGCTCAGACTTGCTTGAAGAGCTCACCTTTTAAAATCCTCTTGAAGGAAAGAAATATGTCAAAGAAAATGTTCAACTCCTTTGCACAAATCTAAACAGATCTGATTGTTAACTTCATGTCCATCATGTGCAATAGTTTTCACTGCTTTTTGCAAGAAACACTGAAGGAAAATAAAGATTATATAAGGCTTTTAGGAGAAACTTTCCCAGAAAAAGGTGTGAACTGGGGACTACTTATTCATCAACAGGTACAGGATATTTTAAATATTTTTTAAAGTCTGATAGAATATTTCCTATGTTTTCCTATGGTTAGGAATATCTCTGATCTTCTAGGGCTTTGGCAACTTGAGAAAAAATTTTTCTTCTGCGTTCTGTCTATTATAACTGACCTAATGTTTGCTCTCCTTCGTTGCCTTCAGAATATCTTCTACCTTCCTAGAATAATGCAGCTAAACATCTAACCACCATGAAGGAATTAACATTCAGATTTGGCCTGTACACCATTCCATAGTAAAAATTCCAAAATATACAATACAGAACCTTTAGCTGACGGAGGGACTTTAGCATGGTCTATGCTTGTTGGGAAAAATGATATATATCTCCTAAATTGGAGTCCAGACAGACTGGCTGGGAATGTCATAGGCAAGGGCACCTTCTACTAGACAGGTTGCTCGAAAACCCATCCAACCTGGCCTTCAATACTTCCACAGATGTTGACACTTCTATCAACTTCTCTGGGCAACCTGCTCCAGTGTTTCACCACCCTCATAGTAAAGAATTTTTTCCTAATATCAAATCTAAACCTCTCCTCCATAATCTTAAACCCATCCCCCACCTTGTCCTGTCACTGCATTCCCTCGTAAAAAGTCCAGATTTCTTGTAGGCTTCCTTTAAGGTACTGGAAGGCTGCTATAAAATCTCCTCTAAGCCTTCTCTTCTCCAAGCTGAACAAGTCCAACTCTCTCATCTTTTCTTCTTAGGAGAGGTACTCCAGCCCCCTGATCATCTTCAGGGCCTCCTCTGGACTCACTCTAACAGCTCCAATACATTTTCTGACTCAGTTTACAGAAATGTCTTGCTGGGTTTTTAGCAAAACTTGCATAGATGGATTACATAAATGCATGTGCTCCTTATTTTCAAAGATAAGTGCTTAAGACTTTAAATACTCTCCCAAGTATGACTAATCAATGGGAGCATTTTCTTTTACTTCAATAAACTTTAGATGAGTGTCACACATTTTTTGAAAGAAATCAAAAAAAAAAAAAAAAGAGGGAAAACTAAGTTTCTTCCTCTTAAACTCTAAAAGTCAATTGTGTTAAGAACTTCCTTGAATTTAGGAACATACTTGTATGTTTTCCATTCCATCACACACTTCAAGGTTACCATGAGACTTGTTAAGAGTACACAAGGATACAAAATGCCCATTGTTTGTGAGAGAAAAAAAGTGTATTTTGCCTTTTTTTCTCTTTGGTTTATAGATACAGGTGAAAACTAGACAGAGATTTACCATCAAATGAGCTTCAAGGAAGATGTGTTAATTGGAACCACACATTTAAGTGAGCAATATGCTCACTTAAATATATGCTGTGAGCCAAACTTGAATTCATAGTAACAGCTATTTTCACTGCAGAAACTGGAATCTAAGAGTGAAGCCAATTCTGCTAGAGAACTTAGATTTATTTTATAGCTTACATTTATCAAACTCTCAGTTCATGTAAAGCATTGCAATTTCATAGATTTTAATGGAGCTATGCAGCTCATGCTACACAAAGATCACACTTAGAAGCATATCTAGCAGAAGCAGCACAGCTTTCCAGTATTAAGTATTCTGATAAATAACTCCAAGAAAAATTTTGTTAATTAATTTAGAATATAAAATGCACCTAAACACCATATTTTCTTAGAAAATTAGAAAAATTTTAGCTATTTCCTGTATTTATATGAACATGGGCTTGTACTTAATTTCTTAAGGTGGTTCAACCTGTGTCTTACAGATGTACCTTAGGTGTCCTGCTGTCAGGGTTATGCTTTTATCCCTTCACAGGAGGTGATCTGTAAATGTTTTTGGTAGCCATGGTTGTTGCTACTGTTGTCAGGAGAGCTAATAACACTGGCAAGTGGACAGAGCTCAGCTTCTTTGAGCTATTGCTGTTGAGTACTCACATTCTTTGTTCTTCTCTCACCTTGGACAGGCTTTGACAACTTGCTTGAAGACAAAGTTGTTTCAATTTTTATTATGGATTTACAATACTGTGGATTCCCAGGGGCAGTGCTTGTGGTGATGAACTTCTTTATGAAGGCCAGTATTTTTGTTCCACTAAAGAATCTGCCCACACACCCTCAGACTGCACATGTGTTGTTGCAGTATGTGTTTGACTGCCATGGTCTGCCAGATCATGGGGTGAAAGATTCAGGGGCACAGTTCACTGCCTGATTTTTGAACGGGTTCATGGGCCTGCTGGGAGTACAACTCTCTCTTCTAATCCCCTGTCACCTGAGCCGGATGGTCAGACGGAGCATGTGAATCAGATCCTGTAGCAATATTTCGTACTTTACTTGCCTCTGGGATTACTGTAAGTCTCTGTTATTGTTGGTACAATTTGCCTATAACAGTATGTTCAGATTTCCCCACAGCAGGGCTCTCTTTACATGCAGAAAGTTTTTCATCCCTGTGGCCACCTAGGTACTCTGACAGCTGTCTAAGGGTTTTCCCCTGAGGATTTCTTTGAGTGGTCATTTGTTCCTTCAGAAACACTTCAAGAGCACCTGAAAAAAACAGAGGCTGATGACAAAGTCTGTTCAGATAGACATCAGCAACCAACACAGGCCTCTGTAAGGGGGGATGACTCTGTTTATTTGTCTGGTGAACATGTTAATTCAGCGCATCCTTCTAAATTCGACCACCATTACCAGGACCTGTATAAAATAATAGCCCGGGTTAGTCTGGTTGTGTTTCATTTGTAGCTTCCACATGTCCTCCAGACTTACAGTATTGCACACGTCTCCCTGTTAAAACTGTTCAAATGGATCCCTTAAAGCCACAACCTCAACCTCTGTTTCTATTTATGATCTAAGGCCAGAGGGAATGTTGTGTCTGGGCTATTTTGGATTCTGGGATTTCCTTGGATACCCTGTAGTATTTGATTGATTGGTCAGGGTATGGCCTGGAGGAACATGCCTGTGCTGGAGGTGAACACCCTGCCAAAGGTTTGAGGTTTTTGTTCTTTTTATCCTGCTAAGTCAAGTCCACTGAAGCATGTGGGGTACACCTGAGTGATGGGGGGCTGGGTGTATTATGCTTTTATCTCTTCATAGAACATGGTGTTCTGTAGTCGTTGTTGTTGCTTTTGTAAGGGGAGCTAATAAAGCTGATAAGTAAAGTAATGTCCTGGGTTCAGCAGTAGCAGTCATTTTTCCCGTTCTTGGTAGCTGGTGCAATGCAGTGTTTTGACTTTTGGCCTGGGAACAGAGCTGATAGCGATGTTTTGATTTGGCCAAGGACTTTGTGAGCCTCATGCTCTGCCAGGGAGGAGGGGAAGCCAGGAGGAAGCAGAGACAGGACACCTGACCCAAACTGACCAAAGAGCTATTCCATACCACAGCACGTCATGCCCAGGATGTAACTGGGAGTTAGCCGGAAGGGCTGGGAGACTGCAGGGTTGGAGGAGGTATCGGTCGGAGCTTGGTCGGGCTTGGGGGGCGAGTTATCGGTCAGCGGGTGGTGAGGTGTTGTATTCTGTTCCCTTGTTATTTCCTTTATCATTATTATCATTGGTGGTAGCAGTAGTGATTTGTGTTATACCTTAGTTACTAAACTGTTCTTATCTCAACCCGTGGGAGTTGCATTCTTTTGATTCTCCTCTCCATCCCTCCGAGAGCAGGGGGAGGGCAAGAAAGGGGGGGAAGTGAGCGAACGAATTACCTGACTGGGTTTAAACCACGACAGTTCTTTTTGGCGCCCAACGTGGGGCCCGAAGGGTTGAGATAACGACAGATTTGACTGGATTAATAGTCACTCATCACAATGCTGATTTATTGGCTGAGTTGTTCTTGTTGATCTCACAGCTTCAGAATGTTGTAACTTACTTAGAGCCGGTATTAACTGTGTTAGTGTTTATCAAGTGTGGGGCTTGGTCTAAGGTTCTTGTCTCACTGTGCTTTATGGCAATGGCGAATGAATTTCCTGACTGGGTTTAAACCACGACAAGTAGGCAAAGCTCAAACTCTTTACTGACTGTTAGAGCCCTTACATGCCATGTTCTGGCCCTTTGTCTTGGGAGTACCTGACTCCTGCCTACTAAGCATGACTATCCCTTAGACTATATGATTAGTCTGTAGGAAGCTAAGTAATAAAACACAAGTTCTACTTCTGATATGTGAAAACAAATCAAGCAACAAACTGATAGAACTTTTTGCTTTTTGTTTGGCATTCAATAACATGACATAAAGCACAATGGGATCCCGATATGGCCTTCATCACTTGCATCTTGCTAGAAGCAGCAATAACTAGGCCCTTTTCCCATTAAAATCTATGTAGAATGTGGAAAACCGTTCTGAATGGAAGATTGAGAATATTGTCTGAATTTTTCCTCAGTGGCCTGAGGAAAAAAGTGAGGCATGCTCTTAAGTAAGTCTTATAATGCATTACTGAATGAGGCCCCTTCTGGTTGTTCAAGTGAAGTATTTGTTTTTGTGCCAGATTCCCCAGTGTGACTGTACCACAAGCCATGCCGATAAGAGAAGCAACAGCAACAGAATGTGTATAATACTAAGAATGTGAAGAACGTCTAACTCATGAGGGAACTGGCTACACATATACGTGATGAAAACTCAGTAGACATCCACAGTGTACTGCACCTTTGCCCTGTGAGGTTTTTAGCCACATTTACACGGAGTCAGGGCTATGCTATTACTGCTGTACATCAAGACTTCATGTTTAAAATACTTTTTTTTGTGCTTTATAATTTTAACTACAGTTTGCTTGGGGGCTGGCAAGACAGAAGTAGTTTTGCTTACTAAAGATCAATATTTGAATCAATAAAATTCCTTTAAAAAACCCACTAACTTGTTTTGTTCATAGGAAAACAATTCATTGTTGACTCCATTCCCTCACCATACTTACAGTCACCTGGAACTGAGAAATTAGTGGCTAGGATCCTTTGCTGTTTAGTGTCTTTTTAACTGACAGTGCAATGCTGCCCCATTCAGTTTTAAAAACACCTGTCACTTTTTTTTAACTTTTTTTTTCTTCGCACTAGATTTGTTTGTAGCTAAATAATTTGACAATGTCTGTACCACTGGGAGCTTTACTACTGACTTCAGTAGGAGCACTACTGGGATCTGTACAGATCTTTCTCTTGGCTTGACTAGACTAGATGATGGTCCCTGGTTTCAGGTTATATGCAGCTGTCAGTCTTGAGTTAAAATAAAATAATGCAACTCCCTCAGGTGAGAAGGAACAGAATTATGTTTTTCTTGTATTTGCACTATACCCATTGTCAATGCCTAGTTGATACATCTTTTTGTATGCATTTCTTGTAAAAGAAAGTAGTATATTTTCTAAGGCACCTCTTCCATAACCTTGAACTTTCTACATATCACTTACCCTATATCAAAACTTGTATCTTACATTATGAAGAACTTCCCAGGAGTTGTGCTTTACATATCTTGGCAAAGTATAGAGAAAATCAGCCTTGTGCTTTCTTTGTAGAAGGCTTCTTAGCTGCACATCATTTACCATTCTATAATTCTATTTCTCTTCTTCCTTGGAGAGAAAGGGCATATTTTGCAATTATTACAAGGGCATCACGGATGGTCTAATCTGTGTGATCTGTCTTCTGAGATCATCAATAAATGTCATGTATAACTCACGTGAGTTTCAGCATTTCATAACAAAACATTTGTACAGTTCTGGTTGAAAAATAAAACAAACCTGTTTCTTACATAGTCACCTCTTCGTTTACAGCAGAAAGTATATAATTTTGTCACATACATATATCATGCATACATTAAAGAAAACAAAAATCCAAAACAACACACTTCCAAACTTTCATAGAGAAAGTTTTTACAAGTTAAGTTCAGTTAAAAGTAATTAAGGTAATTAAATAGCAAAAAGCTTTAAATTTCATTAAAACAAAGTTCAGCTAACTTCCTAAGAGTAGTGCCATTATAAACAGCTCAGCCCTTGAGGTTTCTGTCTGTCCTTGTGTCAGGATGGAGAATACCTAAGCATAATTGGCAGGAACAATTAATCTTATTTTAAATGTCTTAAAAGACCAAAAGTAGGAGATAGTCATATACAACTCCCTAGCTTAGTATTACTTAGACAGTTTAAGTCAATCTTTATAGTTATTGAGATATGTACAATTTGTTTCTTGAGCTTTCTTACTTTTTATATTTCTAGAGGGATCATGGTTTTTTACATTTGTAATTTACAGCCTGACAATTCAGGTTTGTTTGATTTGTCAGCTGAATCATATTTCAGGAGACTCTCAGTATTTGTGGCAAGCTGGAGCTTGATAGAGTTAAAAACAAAATAACAAACTTCAAAAATAATTTCTTGAATGAAACGTACAGTTCAATTTGCAGCATCTGGAAAGAAAATCAAAACCTTCCTGGGAAGAATTAGCATAGCGATGATGACAGTAACAGTAAAGCATAATGCATAACAAGACATGTTTTGGTCTTGTGTCATTGAGCATTACCTCCAGTTCAAAGATAATGAGCAAGTAACAGTATCTTTTTCCACATATCACTAACCTTTAAAAAGTGTGCATGTAACTTTAGATTTTCCCTGGCCATCTGGCTTCTGAAATCTCTAGTAACAGAGACAATGAAATTCATGGCATGGCAAGTTTCCATCTAATATCTACTGGGACAGAAACTTAAAAGTTGCTTCATAAATGCTGCCACTGTTTATAACTGTTTCTTTCAATGACAGCACTGCAGGGCTCAACATTAACCTGTCATTTTTATTCATTAGTATCCATCAACTAAAGGACATTCTGATTGGATTGTTGCTAGTGTTTGATATATGACCAAGATTCTGTCTTTCTGGAAGAAGGAAAACTTGTTTCAGCTTTAAAAAAAAAATAACTCCTTAAAGGGAACTTTATGTTCATGTTATTTTTCTGGTTTTATTTAGATGTGCCTAGATGCTGTGAATCACTTCCTACCGTTACGGGTAATTTGAACATTAATATTCCTGTGTCATAAAATTTCAAATCCATGCCTTCTACTTCAAGATATCACAACAGAAAGTTAATATCAAGATCTGGCCTAATCTTTTCAAAATAGTTGGATGAATTAGGAAAATCTGTTCAATCTCCAGAGCAATGCAACAGGCAAAATGTTCAGGTAGATGCTAGATAGTACACAAAAGTCACTAGCTTCTAAATAGTTCATTTATGAGTCTAAAGGCACATTAAAATATAATATAGACAAACACGATTTTCACAGCTGGAGAAAATAAAAGTCTGGATGTAAATGCTCTACACACTATTACACTTCAGGAGAGGTTAGGCCTTGAAACAAGAACTGAACCTAAGTAATTTCTTGGGTCTGAAGTAGAAAACATCATGGCAAGTACTAAATGAAAGAAGTTGTTAACGTCTTTGCTTAGCTTACTGACCTTTGTTTAATTTATATGGCAGGAAAGAAAATTTAAAATGGTCTTATTTAGTCTACAGACTTTTGCAAAAGAATTTTGTGTTACCATGGTCTCACAGCATAGGTTTTTTTGTGCATTTTGTAATCTACTGCAGCTTTTTGGATATGATTCTTTTACACCCACTACAGAGTATCCAGTGCAGGCCCCTCATTCCCTACTGTTTGACAGTCAATACAATCCATTGCTGAGACCTGTTAATTTACTGTGAAGCAAAAGAGAAGCCTCAATGACTACATAGCAGGCTAACAAAATAATGAGAAACACTGAGGTGAACTGAAATAAGTTTCTTCAGCCAATAACCAGACTGACCAGCAACAATAAGCTTTGAGAAAAGAGATTAAAGACATACAATCGTAGAACGGTTAGGGTTGGAAGGGACCTTCAAAGATCATCTTGTTCCAGCCCTCCTGCCATGGGACATCTTCCACTATACCAGGTTGCTTAAAACCTCATTGAGCCTGGCCTTCAACACTTCCAGGGATGTGGCAACCACAATTTGTCTAGGCAACCCTCTCCAGTATCTCACCATCCTCATAGTAAATAATTTCTTCCTAATGTCTAATCTAAATCTCCCCTCTGTCATCTTAAATCCATTCCCCTTGACCTGTCACTACATTCCTTTGGAAAAAGCCCCTACCCATAATTCTTTTAGGTCCCCTTTAGGTACTAGAATGCTGCTACAAAGTCTCCCCTAAGCTTTCACTTCTCCAGGCTGAACAAGCCCAACTCTCTCAGCCTTTCTTCATAGGACAGGTGCTCCAGCCCTCTGATCTTCTTCATGGTCTCCTCTGGACTTGTACTAACAGCTCCACATCCTTCTAGTGCTGGGGGCCCCCACACCTGAACTTAGTATTACAGGTGGGTTCTCAGATCTGTGTTATCTGCAGGGTCTACTGTTGTGCTTTTATGTTAAAGTAGATCAAATATCTCTGTGGTGTTATATGTTATCAGAAAAGATCAACAGTAACCAATTTCAAATGGTGTTTACTGTAGAGGAGTGATCTTGGCAGTGACAACAGATAGACAGATCAAGTCAGACTGTATAAGAAGCTCTCCTGAGGATCTAAATTTTCCAGATTGTCTTCAGTTTATTTCAGATTTCTTTGTAATGTAACACAGACTATAGGATATTTTAAAATGGATTTTTTAAAATGGATTAATTTTGGAATAATTTTGCTTTCAATAGTTTAGAATGTTTGTCCTGGGTTCAGCAGTAGCAGTCATTTTTCTCCTTCGTGGTAGCTGGTGCAGGGCAATGTTTTGACTTTCAGCTCAGGAACAGAGCTGATAACAAGGATGTTTTGGTTTGGCCAAGGACTTTGTGAGCCTCATGCTCTGCCAAGGAGGAGGGGAAGCCAGGAGGAAGCAGAGACAGGACACCTGACCCAAGCTAGCCAAAGAGGTATTCCATACCACAGCACATCATGCCCAGGATGTAACTGGGAGTTACCCGGAAGGACACGGGCTTCCAGGTGGGACTCGTTTCTTGGCTGGTGGTATTGTATTCTCTTCCCTTGTTATTTTCTTTTATCATTGTTGTCGTTGGTGGTAGCGGTGGTGATTTGTGTTGTACATTGTTTGCTGGACTGTTCTTGTCTCAACCCGTGGGAGTTGCACTCTTTTGATCCTCCTCCCCGTTCCTCCGGGAGAGGGAGGGGAAGGGGAGAGCCCTGGGGGGGGGGGGGGGGGGGGGGCCCTGGAGTGTTGTCAGCCCGGCACCACTCACTGGGAGTGAGTGAACGAGCTGTCTGGCTGGGGTTTAAACCACAACAGTTTATAAAAGAACTGCACCAGCTATCAAAAACGAGAAAAATGACTGCTACTGCTGAACCCAGGACATTGTTATTTCACAAAAGACACTTCACAATAATTATTCATATAAACAGACAAAAAATAAGCTTTTTTTTAGAAAAATAGAATGCTGAGAAGAGATTTGCTGTGATACTAGCCCTGAAAAACTTTCAGAAACTTATTTGCTTTGATGCAAACCATAGTCATTTGTTCATTGCACCTTCCATGTAAAGTAAACCCAGGGACTAAAAATAAACATTACAATCCAGAAAAAGAAAAAAGCCAAGTTCTAAAGTTCTTATTATGAGTTAATCTGCAATTGTAATAAGTTCCTAATGGCAACTGAAATTGTTTTGACATGAACCTGAATGAAAGAAACACTTCTAATTGATAACACCACTAGCAATGTTAAATAAATGCCAGCCCAGAGAATGGTATGTCAGCTTTGGGATGATTGTATTTATCAGGATTTTTTTTTTTCATTACTGATATTGTATTTTATATGTTGGTTCCCAATACCATTGTATATCTCCAGATTGCTGGTCTAGAGAGTATGTTACATAGTGAAGCTATACATTTATTAAACAAAATGTGTTTGTGACAAAGTAGATCATCCAATCATGGAAAAGAAACAGGTACTTGGCTTTAGGCAGCCAAACGCTGATCCCCACAGGAATACTTGCAAGCAGTCATTTTGCAATAACACAGGCTACAAGTTGTTTGTGCAGAATAATCAGCAAGCGGTTGGGAGGAACAAACAAATAGTAGCAATCATTGTCCGCTCATAGGTAATTACCATAAGAAGAAAAAGAGCTAAAGTAATTGAATAAAATGTACCTAGATTGTTTACTCAGCTCTATTAGCAGCAAGCAACACACTCTCATTAAAACTAAGAGACGAGAAATAAAACATTACTTAGAGCTTCAGTGAAACAGTGATATTAGTTTCCACAACATTACCTGGCATTTTAAAGAACCTTAACAGAATACAAGAATTCAAAAGGACCCTATAAATACATTTGCAAATGTCCTGGTTAATTAACCTATTCTGTATAGATTATGTACTGAATGCTGTTATCACTGCCAAAGATTTCACTGGAAGTCAGACAAGAATCTAGGAGCTGGATTTCTCTCCTTCTGAAGTCAAAAGCAGTTGTTTTTTTTCTTTAATAAACCTCTAAAAAGAGGTAAAATGTTGAAGTCCAGTCAGAGCTGAAAGAATCTTGTAATAGTATATTTTTTTAAAAGAAAGTCTTTTTGCGATCATGTTCATTTTTTGAATGTGCTTCTGCGTATTTTTAAGAGTTTTTGGTGTTGATGCTTCCTTTTTTTTGTAGCAGGGAAACTTAATTTTAATCTCCCTTAAAGAAACATCTCTTAGAACATATGAATCTTCCCTTTATCATTTACAGCAATTTTTCTTGGCCCAAATTATTCTTCCCATTCACCCTCCCACACCATTTTGTCAAGAAGATCAAGTAATGTCTTCTACAAAAAAAAAAAAAAAAAAAAAAAAAAAGATCTGAACAAGTCAACTTCTCTTTACTCACATAGAAAGTCTGTAAAGATTTCAGTAGTCTCAGTGCTTTAAGTAAGTAGGAGTCGGAGAAGTGATGGGAAAGCTATAAGACAAATTTTGTTGCTACACTGTTCATTCTATGGGGCAAGGGTGCCCTTAATGGAAGTCACACAAGCCAAGTTTACAAAGTGTAGTATAGTTACACACATACTATCTATAGTTTATACACATATGCACATATACGTATGTGTATGCATGCACACATATGCACATATTTGTATTGATATCCACTTACGTCTGCTTATTCTAGTCTTTGTCTCTTTTCTGATGTAATTCTTCCTTTGATCATTTTAAAGATACCTATTAACTTGATGACAAAGCTAAACCCAGATCCAAAATAAAAACATTTCAAATATTACCTAAGATTAAATTTGAATTACAACTCTGCTTTTCAAGACAGTCTTTAAATATGTCACCTACTTTCTTAATTTTTAAACAACATACACAGTGAAGGAATCCTTAAAACTATTTTTTACATTAGTAGATCATACAACTGAGTCCACAAGGAGAGAGCCTTATTTATTATTTATATTTCAGTAGAACACACTGTGTATGGCTCTGTCCATAGATACAGACCAACAGGCAGCTCCATTGATTTCCTGCAGCATTTCCAAGTACATGTTTTTTTAAAAAAACACAAAAGAGCTGTATGTTGACATCCCAAATAAAAGAGCAAGGAGATGGCGTCTGTCCATCTGTCTTGGTATTAGGAGTGCTACCCAACCTATACAACATCTCATGGAGCAGAATTCCCCAAACGGCTTAAAAAGTTAGTTCTAGAATTGATAATAGCTTAAGCACATCAGTTTAGTGTCCAGGCTATTTAGATGTCCTTGTTTTGGCTGAAATAGAGTTAATTTTCTGCCTAGTACATCGTGCTTTGAGTTATGGTTAAACCACAACATTAGCCCAAACGAGAGGGAAGCCTAGTTAGCTAGGACACTACTCCACACTAGCATTGTCTGGACAGGGTCCTGTTACATGTAGTTGGCAGGAGAGGGAGAATTGGAAATAAGTCAGGCTGTGACCACACAACCATGTTATAGTATTTAATGTGCATTAGCATAGTACTCATCTTTTATAGCTCCCATTTTCTAGATGCTCTTGTTCCACTCATATACTCCTGCACTTTGAAAAACCAGTCTGATCCTGGGATATTATCTGCATGGCACTGTGGGCATATCAGGTTCATTCATTGCTAACCCAAAACAGAATAGTGTGCTGTAGATAGTCACTTTTACTATTATATCCTCTTGCCTGTATCACAGCTCTAGCCTAACTTCATTCCCCTCCACCCCAACATCTACAAGCAGTCAAAGTTTTTTCATGTTAGCAACATGTTAGCCTTGACTAAATATCTAGACTCTTCAAGATTCAAGTATAATGTCAGAAAACCTGGTAAATTCAGGGACCAGCTCTGAAGACATCTCATAGAGCTGCTCTAAACAGAAACAATTCTGAAGAAGCAAGAGATTCATAGGCTAGACCAAAGGACCTTTGCTTGTGGCCACATTAATTTCCAGCATAGACCTGCAAGCTTCATTTACCTTCACTATACAATGCACTTGTTTTATTATTACAGTCATTCATAGGTGGGAAAGTACACATTTAAAAAAAAATCTGGTCACTGGCACATTGTGATGTCACACTCCAGGTTTGCTTGTGAAGGAATAATCACCGAAGTCATCAGGCATGCTATTCAAAATACTGGCTGAAATCAAGCTTTTTTCTTTAGATCTAAGCTCTTTTGTAAGTTGCCTGGATCAAAACTAAGAAAATGCTTCAAAGTGAACATGCTGTTTGGAACCAGTGATCCTAAAATTCAGATATTAAAACCTGAATTCTATATTATTTTTCTTGACTAATACAGTCTGTCAATGCATAAAGGGTTTTTCTTATGGTGATTCTGTGTACATGATTGCTGCTTAGAGTTTTCAGGTTTAACCAACTCTTGTTCACAGGGAATACTCTTAAGGGCTTGAACTTAGTGACTGGAGCAAAACAAAGCGCCTTGCTATGTCTGGCTTTTTTCCTGGTTCTGCCATAAATACACTCTGTGAATTCAGGAATCTTGTCTCTTCTTACACTGCTTGATTTTACTGCTCAGAATTAGTATGAGACACAATTAAGTAATAATCCCAAAAGTAATATAAGTTAGAGGAAGGAAAATGCTATTTTGTCATGAAGCTATGCTTCCTTTAGTAGACAAGTAGATTTGAAACTCATTTGAAACTCTTCCTGAATAAAAGGAATAAACAACTTATTTTTTCTAGAAACAGAAACATGGGATGTGCCTGAAATGAACTCAAGCACTTAAGCATTAGGCACAATAAGAGAGTTGATATTGGTGACTGAAGTGTTGTACTACTCATGTTAATTTGACAAGACAGTGAGGTGTAAGGCAGAAAGAAGGATAAAAGAAGAGTCTAATGGGGACATGGGGAAAATAGAGGAAAAGACAAGGAAGGGCTTTGCTTATTCAAGGGCTTAGGAAAAACTGATTCCACTAGTGAAGCAGCAGTGCACTCAGCACAGATAGGCTGATTTATACTGGCTTAAGATGTGTTTTTCCAAGGCTGGGACTCCTACTGCTTTCTTTCGGTAGAGGAGAAAGACAAAAAGGTGAACTCTCTCTTTTCTCTGAAATTTTTCTTTTTTTCTTCAAAGTTAGTTTCTTAAAATTCAGAATTGTTTAACAGCAGAGCCACCTCCACCCTTCTCAGAGTCCTTTCTGCTATTCTATGGCCCTTGGGGAAAAAAAAAAAAAAAGACTAAAATTACAGGTGAACAGGTTTCTGGGAATCAATTCCATAACTAGTATGGGAGGAGAGAACATGGGTTTATGGTCTGAAGGTCAGCTCAATGTATTCTCCAGAGGGGTCATTTCCTGGAACATAAATATGTAATTTAAAGTATATTGTGTCAGCAGCATTTTTGGGTCCTGATCCAGCAGCAATAATTGCAGCTTTTCAGGCAAAGTAGCCTTTAGGTTCTCATTATTGCTGTAGAGTTGTAATATGGCATTCATTTTCACTTCTGCTCTGTGTGATCTAGATTTGGTAGCTCACCTATCCAGCAAAAGTCCAGCATGCTGCAAAGAGACACGTCCCCTCCTTGCCTCCTGCTATAACTGTATGGCAAGTTGCTACTACACTGTTTGGGAAGAAAACCTTACATGAAAATGGAATTTCTGCTTTCAGTCTTGTGATATTATCTCTGATGGACTCTCAATTTATCATTTAGCCTGTATTAAGCTGTTGAAGAAAATTCTGTGGTTAAAGGACAGAAAGCATTTGCTTTTAAGTCTTATCCATTGTATGACACTAGGGGTGAAAGGTGGAAAGAGAAATTAGTGCACGAAGCCCATAAACAGATAATTACTAGGCTGGATAAAAAGACTATAGCCCTTCCCATATTACTATTTTCCTGTGCAGGACGCACATTGTCTGCCACATGGCTGGGAATTAGGCGCACAATTCCCTTATACACAGTGTAACACTATTCATTTAAGAACCCTATTCTTTGCTATTAAAATATAATCCATCCTCTCTCCCCAAATGAAATATATATCTACATTGTTTCTGTGCTTAGTCACATTATTTCAAAGCTTAAAGTTTCTGCTGGGCCCACATACGATCAGCTGTGCATATAGAATGCATACATATGCATTTAGACACACACATACATATGAAAATGCATATTTACACATTCAGATATATCTTTATGCATTAAAATACATTTTTACACAGAACTGTATAAATGCATAACTTGTTGTGCCTATATATAATTATTTATAATCAGTGGCATAAAATATTTCACAAACTTTGGGCCTGTTATCAACCCACAGATTTCAGGAGATATATTCCGTATTAAGCTATAGTGCATGTGCGTACATGCACACGTACATACACGTGTATATGAGTGTGCTCCTACAGACACACAAATTCTCCACACTTTTTAATTCGTGAAGCATGCTTTCCTGTTAAAGCACTACAAGCAACAAATGAAGCAGAAAGCATCTAGTATTCTGCAAGTCAGATGCTATGTTGAGGCTCCAAGGATTTCTTAATTGACTAGGGTGATTGAGCGGCAATGATGTGTGCAAAAACATTTTTTGCTGCTTCAATCTCCTTTCCATGAAACGTATCTTCAAGAAAAGAGAAAGCATTTTAAGTGTCACCAGTGCAAGAGGACAGGGTTTTATGATGAACATTTGAAAGAATAAAGAATATGACTGATGTTAAGATTTATGCAAGATGGCATGGGCAGCATTAATTTGCAATTTTGAAATCAGAAGACTGGGCTTTATTTCAGCTTCTGCTCCAAACATGCACTGTGATTGTTTCATCATTTTTTTCAATACCTGTATCTTCCACCAAAATTGGAAATGCTTTGCTACATTGAACTCTGTACACCTCCAATAAAATCAAGGCTCAAACTAGCAAGGGGGCAAGTGAATTACACTTGTTTTAGGTAAATATAATAGGCATACAAAAGTACAGTGAAAGCTCTTGATTTTAAGCACTGATTGATATTAATCAAAAATAGGAACCAATGATAACTAATTAAGGCTGATTTAACATAGCATTGACACCTATCACCTTATGTTCACAAGAGAAATGTTGTACTTTTTATATTCAATTTTAATTTGACTGCTTGTGTAGCAACCCTTATACGAATATGTACAGTAGCAGACATACACCATGAGCCATCATCACTTTACTCTGTACTCCAGTTTCCTGCTAGCAGTTATTTAAAGAGTCTTCTTTTCTCAGTTTTCAAGACCTGTTTTGTCTGCCCTTTGGACCTGACAACTCAGAAACTGAATTAGAATTCTACTTTTTGTTTAAATCTAGGACTGCATACAGTTGAAATTACATTTTCCTTGAAATCTGCAATTATTACACTTTCATGATGGATAATGCACACAGTGAATGAAAAGAATATTTATTTGATTACTTCCTAAAACTGTAAATATCTTGAAAACAAAACAATATTCACAGGTACTTTCTAAGAATTTAATAATAAATTTACCTCATAGTATGAGACTATAATCTCTTCATATATACCAGGCCTAGCATAGTTTTCATGACTCTGCTCTACCTTTTTTTCCGTTTGTACCAGAATTTTCTCTATTGTTCCTTTTATCGTTTTTTTCATCAGCAATTGCCTTTCTATATTTTCTGTTTCTGACTGTTTCAGGCCTCCCTTTTATTTCATGACTGATTCTTTACCTTCCAACCACCTTTCCTATTCTGCAGCATCTAGGTCATCATCTTCCTCTCTTATCTGCTTTCATTTCCTGTGTCTAAGTTCCCTATTTGTCTATGTCCTTTTAATACTATCAATTCCATCTTGATTTTGCTGATACCTCAAAATACCTAATTCTTGCTTCACTGCTTGACCACCAAATGAAATTTGATTGACTGGCTAGAGACAGATAGGACTGATTAAGCTGCTATTTAAATCTTTTCATGGCCAGCATCTTAAAGTGCACAAAAAAAATGGAGACCATCAACCTTTGTCAGCAAATTTTAAACTGTTTTTAATTGGGTTTGGACATATAATCCCACAAATCTTGCCCCCTCTATATCCTGAGACAGTCCACAGTCTTTTCTGCAGCGCTGAACCCTGGAAATGAACTTTGAATGCCCCTCTATCTCTCTGAAATCTTTCCTGCTGAAGCAAATTTTTAGTATCATTGAAGTCCTGGCCTGTCAGTTTATTTATAATTAATATAGAGCAATTAAGTTTTCATTGCAGAACACCAAAGAAGGATGGATCTATGTTATTTGGACTCTACCTTGCCAACAAAGATTAGGAATTGAGGTTCTGTCAAGCATTGAAATTTTTTTATGTACCTGAGTAACCAGATGATGAAAACCAGATCTTTCCTTACAGAGAATAAATTTTCAGTGAATACTTCAGGCTCTTTGAAGGAAAAAAATCAAGACTTGTACCACACAGTATGCTTACCCTGAATTAATACAAAGTAGACAGAAGTTAAATATTTAAGATATGACCCATCCAGTGGGGAAGGCAATTTTGCTTTTTATAAACATTGTCACATTTCAAAGAAGTGTTTTCTTAATAAGCTATAAAGGTAATATCTAAGAACATTTCTCAGATTAAACTCCCCTCCTAAATGGGACCTCATCCTTCTGAACTTTTGTTTGAAAATTCCATTGTAAATCTGATTACAAACCTGCTTAAATTTTTTGAGAAAGAATTAATGACTTCTCCTTTATAAGAGGCTTAGGCCAATCAAAACAATCTGGATAAAACAAAATGTGTGAACTTTTTTCTTTTCTATCAATGCAAACTCAAATCCTTTCTGAGAGCTAGACAGAATAAGTAACTGGATCCGTTTCATGAAACTTTCTATTAAGATCAGGAAGAAATGCAAGTAGAAATGTAAAATTCTCAGAATTTGCTGCTTTATGCTCCAGTTTTCCTGTCAGCAAAAGGTTGAGTCCATTATTTATTTCAGAAAAGAAATACAACTCCAGTCCCCTAGTCAGATGGATTCCCATGGTGTGACAGACTCTCAGGTACTGTCTCTCATTGACTATGTGAGTTGATTAAAATACCGTACTTCACATGGTATCTCACTGCAACAGAGAGGAGAGCCTTTCACATATTTAGGCACATCAGAAACTACAGGTGGCTACTCATATGAATGTAAAAATGAACACAGAATTTTCCAGTACCCCTCGAATTTCAATTTGGTTTATTCCTTCATTGCTAACTTTTGATTTCATGTGCTGTTTTCCATGGGTAATATTTCATATATTTTACAAACTGTCAGGGGAAAGCTGGGGATTTTTGCTGGGATATTTGGAACATTTGGCAGTTATGAGAGGCAGCTCTCATTTTTTGTATAAGCCTATTAAAGTCATATATCTTAATCAGTGCAGAGGTTGCTGTGCACAATGAGGAAAATGAGCATTCTCTGGTAAGACAGTTAACACCTCATTAGAAGGAAGAGATTACTTGCTTTTCAGGGGAAGGTAACATTATTGACTGATGAAACTAAGAATGATGGAGGATCTGATTTATGAGGGTTTTCAACAATAAATTTCACTTTAAAAGCAATAACTGCGATCAGATGCCTTACATAGCTTCATTCGTAGTGGGGTAAGAATTCAGTTCCCTATCGAACCACTTAGAGATTTCTTTTAAAAATTTTGCTGAAACTAAGTTGAACAAAGAAAGGTTTAGTGTGGAATACTTAAGGAGTATCTGAAACACTCTTAAATGGTATTGGAATTATCCATGAGAACTTGTGAAAAATAGGTGCATTTTCAGGAGATTTGAAAAAAGGGCAAAAAGTTTTAGTGTATAAACAAGAGGCAGGAGAAAGCATGAACTAGGAAATTATAGATCAAGCTTTCAGATTTCAGAGACAGAGAGAGACATATCTAAAAATAACAATATCTTTTAAAAAATACCACCACCAACAACAAAAATATCCAGTTTTAATGCTATAAAGAGAAATAAAATGGGAAGTAACAGCCAGCACAGATTTATCAAGAAGAAAATACATCAGACTGACATGATTAGGGCTTCTGAGAAAATGTAACTACAAACATGTGGAGGAGAAGCAGAAGACATCATAACTGGACAGATTAACTGCTTATAAATCTAGATATTAGTCAGATAGAATAAAACTATCATTTTAAAAATCCAGAAATATCTGATTGAAATAAACTGTTCTACTCTTTCCTTGTAGATAAGACAGGAAGCAACAGCCTTAAATGACAGAATGAAAGATTTGGGTTGGCAATTGGGAGAAATCTTTCCAACAATAAACATAGCAGAGCACTAATGTACACTGCCAAGGGAGAACATGCAAACTTCTGCCACTGGAAGTTTTTAAGAAGTGGTGAGACAAAAGTCTGTCAAGAATAGTTTAGTCATAGCTGATCTTGCCTTTGGGCAACTAGATGGATTAGATAGCCTCTTGGGATCCTATTTACTATGATTTCTGTGATTCCATGTAAGCACAATGCTACTGACTCAAATTCAATTTGTGTCTAGAAACTTATATAAATGACATTTTAAAAAAAAGAAAAATGACATTTACACTTAAACCAAATATTACATGGGAAAGTTAGACAGTTTTTATTGTTCTACAATAATCCAAAGGTTGTGGAATGGCTGAATGAAGATACAGCTGAATGATGAACTTCTGTTTCCATACTGTCAGCTATGTTCCACAACACATTTAATTACTTGTCTTTTGTATTATCCACCATTTATACTGGGAGGGTGTCCTGGGTTCAGCAGTAGCAGTCATTTTTCTCCTTCTTGGTAGCTGGTGCAGTGCTGTGTTTTGACTTTCAGCTCGGGAACAGAGCTGATAACAAGGATGTTTTGGTTTGGCCAAGGACTTTGTGAGCCTCATGCTCTGCCAGGGAGGAGGGGAAGCCAGGAGGAAGCAGAGACAGGACACCTGACCCAAACTGACCAAAGAGGTATTCCATACCACAGCACGTCATGCCCAGGATGTAACGGGGAGTTAGCCGGAAGGGCTGGGAGACTGCAGGGTTGGAGGAGGTATCGGTCGGTGCTTGGTCGGGCTGAGGGGGGCAAGTTATCAGTCGGCTGGTGCTGAGGTGTTGTATTCTCTTCCCTTGTTATTTCCTTTATCATTATTATTATTGGTGGTAGCAGTAGTGATTTGTGTTATACCTTAGTTACTAAACTGTTCTTATCTCAACCCGTGGGAGTTGCATTCTTTTCGATTCTCCTCTCCGTCCCTCCAGGAGCAGGGGGAGGGCAAGAAAGGCAGGGGGGAAGTGAGCAAACGAGTTACCTGACTGGGTTTAAACCACGACAGAGGGGAAATGTAGATTCCTATTTGTAGCAGAACTTGAATCTCAAACAGTTTAGTATCTGAAAAATTGTGCACAAGTGGAGACTTCAGCTAAATCACTGGTGTACTGACAGTCCTCCAGAACACATCCCTCCTACCTCCAGTGTCTAGAAGTACTATCAGGTTTGCCCACAGGATATGAAGAAACACCTCATATCATACGAAACAGAAGCGCTCCTTTTAAAACACAGTGACAACATAATTGCTGCTAAGAGGTTAACACTTTGGTCAAGACAAAAGTCACATGCGTTCCTCTCTTCTCCAAATAGTAACACATAGCAGAAAATGAGAAAACTCTTCTAAACTAGGCATATTTGTATATGAACATGATTATTCAAAATGTTTAAGAGTAGCACACAAAAGTGATGACTTTCTAACATGACAAAACCGATTAGTAAACGTGCAGCTGCCAGGATGACTTGGGCTTTGGCCCCATTTGTCTTTCATTTTAGTTTCTCACTCTTCTGCTTGAAAATATTAAAAGGTCTGGATTAATTAACTAAGGGTGACAGCTCCATAGGCAGACAAAAAAACTTCTGAAGACTCTCATTTATTCATCAATTTATTTTACAGAGTGCATTATGTGGCTCAGCTATTGAATGTGCAGGTTTCAACAACGTAAGTTCAAGGTGAGTATTTTGTTTGTGTGTCAGAGAGAACTATGTAGCTGTTTGTTACGTAGAGGTTTCTCTGAGGATTAACGACTCTGTATTGGCTCCAGTTCATACTCTTCTGCAGCAATATTTCCTGTCCATTTGACTTTAGAAGAATGTATTTCTCACTGTTTTGGCCATTTGTGTAATAGAGAAATCGGCACACTTCTGCAGCCCGGACTTGGACACACAAAACCATGCCCAGTATCACCTTTTTCTCCAGTACAATTTGAATAAGAAGAAAAATTATTCCAAGTAAATTTGTCACTATCTAACACTGGCTTATAGAATTTAAAACGTGCTTTACATTTAGAAACCAACATATTGAATTAATGGCTATTATTAGAAAATCAAGCGATCAAAAGTAGAGAAAAGAGCAAATTGTTTGACAATTAGATAGCTTTGTTGCTAGTAATACCAGAAACAGACAGGTGCAATTATTCTATAATTAAAAAAATATACAAAGAAATTATTATATCTGACATTTTTTTAGTTTTCCAATGGTAATTATCGGAAAAGCCAAATTCCTAAGGAAGCTACCCAGTATCTGTTAAACATTCATGTCAAGTTATAAACACAAAGACAACCAGTGCCTTGACAGAAGGAACTCAAAAATGAAGTAGATATTTAATGTGTTAGTGTTGTACTATTTACCTGTATAAGCAAGTCACTATTTTAGTGGCAAATGTAGGCAAAAGGAAAAAAATATTTGTACATACTGGTACACCTGACATACTGCCATTGCAAATATACAGCCAAAATTATGATGTGAAAAAATATATTTCAAGCTGAGTAAATAAAAATAATGTCAAAAGTCATCTCTTTCTTTTGAAAAAGCTTATCAACAGCACTGCAAATATTTTTAGGAAAAGGCACTAAATATATCAAAATGAGTACTTGTGATGTTACATGGCAAAATGAAACAAGACTCAAAATATTGAATCACAGGTGTAGAGTACACAAGTTTGAGTAAGAAATGGGTGTTTATGATGAATTTTCTTATTAGTATACATCTACTGTTTAATAATCTAATATTTATATTTATTTGCATATCTATGAGAGACAGTAATATTCTTTTGGAGAGATCTTATTGCTATTATTTCCTCAGGCCATTGGTCTTGTTAAGTCTCTGAATCAACTCTCCAGGAAAATTAAGAATCATGTTTTCTTAAAGAGATGAATTAATGTACTTATGTTATAAAAAGAATCTGGAGACAATGGCTGCAGAAAATATTCAGTTTCAGGTATTTGAACTTTATTTTCATTCAGAAGAAGAATCTGGGGTCAGTGTACTGTGCTACAAGAATTCCATGCTCACTGGTCTTTTCTAAATCAATACTTCTGAGGTAAAGTAAATATTTAGGTTTTATCCTTTACACAATATGAAATTTTCATTTTCTTTCAAATTCCCTGCATGATAGATGAAAGTGAGATTACTCAGTTTTCTTGCAAAGAAATGAAAAAATCTGTGAACATTAGATAACACGGCCCATCTTTGGAAGTGTTCAAGGCCAGGCTGGATGGGGCTTTGGACAACCTGGTCTAGTGGAAGGTACCACTGTCTGTGGCGGAGGGATTGGAACTAGGTGGTCTTTATGTTTCCTTCCAACTCAAACCATTCTATGATTCTATTATTATAAAGACAAAGTACTCCACTGCAGTGTTTTATAGACAAGTAGAGAAACACATTAGATTATTATTACAGTTATTATGATTATGTCACTTTGACACATAGCACAGACCACCTTGTGGGGGTTGGAATGTATCAAAGCTGTCAGAGACCATGGGAAGGAGAAACTACAGCTGGCAGTTAAGAGTGACCATGAGAAGGAGGAACTACGGTAGGCAATTAAGAGTGACCTGTCTCTGACTGGTACATGGAAGATATTTGAACTGGCAAGGAACAAGGACGTCAGAACTGTAAAGAAGATGTCGATAAGAAAGTCAGATAGACCTTTCACCTGATGTAACAGCAAGGCAAACACAGATGTGCTTTGCTAATTGCTTGGAAGCATATAAATATTGTGTAATCTTTTCAATAAACGATCCAGCTTACACTCTACCTCTGGGTCCGTGCCTCCATCCTCACTCCACCTTGCACTTATATGTATTTGTTAAAGGTTTTGGATAGTTTTTTTATAGAAATATCCTAAGTAATCAGTAACTGCAAGGTTCTGTCATCTTTCCTTTATTTATATTATCCCAAAGTTCTGAAATGAATATAAATACCTGAATATTAGAATATAATAAAATACATACAAGAAACACAATTTCATGAACCACTAAGATCAACTTGCCCTTTATAGTCCTTTAGCTATGGTTAAAGTCTAAAGCTAAAGCCTACATTTGGACAGACTTGGATATCGCTAAAAGTATTTGAAATAAACACTTTGGCTATTGTTACTTCATTGGAAACTCTATGTTTCCTTAGAGGGATTTGATAATGCTTCTAGCTTAGCACTGCTGGAAATGAGAATCAAATATTTCTTCATGAGAAAAGAAACATACAAAGTAGTAGAAAACAAATATTCTTTTTATTTGAACAAACCTTGACAGAATAATGGAAAATACTGATATTGGCTTCCAAAGATCTGTCAGTTCTACTCCAGATAAGTCAAAATTGCATTGAGGAAAGAATTCTAGGCACAACCAGATAAATAACTCCTTCAAAAAGACGGTAAGAATAGGACTGTAAAATGAGGGCTCAGCGAAGAAAACTCCATCAGAGAGGTGTTAGATTTTGCAAGGTTTGTTTTAGCAAGGGAAAGCTTCTTCAGCTATATAAAAAGGAAAAGAGCAAGGAAAGCAATAGTGGGTTCAGTAGACAATAAGGATATGTTGGAGATTAAAAGTGACCTGGGAATTGCCCTCCAATAAATAAGCATTTTTGTCTCAGTTTTCAGTATAATAATGGTATTTAGCAATGCCTGTCCCACAGAGATTGTCCATACTGACACAAAGGACTTTCTTTCCTTCACTAAGTAAGAAAAATGAGTGTGGTAATTATATCACAGTTGCTTATTCAAATTTATACCTATTTATAGCAACACACTAAGCTAATTTATGTTGAAGCAAATTCAGTTTCACACACATTGTAATAGCCTGGGAATACTGTAGCTGTTGAGAATTCAGATATCCCCTGGTTCTCTTTTTTTTTGTGTATGTGTGTGTGGTAAGAATCTCCAAATTCACCCCATTTCTTTTGAATGGATTATTCCTCACTTCTAAATCAGTGAAAGTGTTAATCAGCTTTTCCAACTAAATAAGTTTGAATTCCTTTGTTTCCTGGCTCCTTAAAAGTCAAGTTGAAAAAAGGCCAAGCAGGCTGCTAAATCAGTGATTTGAAACTTTTCTCCTTTCCCCATAGGAAAGTAAAAAAATATATGGGAGGACAGATCTTTCTTTGCACTACAATATAAAAGCCAAACCTTCTGACAGCTGGTGCTTAATCTCTCAAGCATACACCTCCTTTTGCCAAAAATACAGAGGTCATTAGTTATTCTTTTAATTGTTACAGAGTCTTCAAGAAAAAAAAAACAACCAAACCTAACACAGATAAGTAATTATAGCAGAAAATTTCATATAATGTGCATGTATGCATACATGTTATATAGTCTAGAAGCATCTTGATTTAAAAAATTACTGTAGGTCCTTGCTGCTTTGTTTCGGTTTCCTTTCAAAAAGAGCAGTTTTAGTAATCAGAATTTGGATATAGAGATTGTCGATCTAATGTTAAAGAAGAAGCCAGAGAAAAATACTCTTTATGAGCACTTTTTGAATGTTTAAGGAGGAACTAATTATCTCCACTTCTAAACTGACTTATGCAACCACATGTCAAGGAAGAAAGGAGATGTTTATTTTCCCTATCATTGGGGAAAAATAGACTACAGCATTTTTCGCTTCCATTCAATAATATGCAGCACATAAGCACAAAGTCTGAAGGAAACAAGAACTAGGGAGGTGGAAGTAGTGAAAAATAACATAAAAGCAGGAAAAGTTCTTTAGTAGTGTATTTTACTAGAAATCTTACAAAGAAACCTTAATTTGAGATAGACCTCACTTGGTCTATGAAAGTAACTAAACCAAGTGGTTCCTGTGATTGCAGAGAATAGCCCTTGATAACCCAGAGAACTTGTACCAGCTCTATTTGGCTAAGACATGGCTTACTTCAGGTGGGTTAATTGAATCAACTACTCATCACAGCTTCCCATAGGGATTATTTAACTCATTTTGTTAGCGTCGAGACAAACACATAACCACCGGGATGGTTATATGAGGTGCTTTATTGAGGCGCCGGGAACCAGGGCTACGCACCCAAATCTGGTTCCGATTCCCGTCACATTGCATTCGCAATTTATACAGTAAAAATTTCGTAACTAATACATATTCAACACAGATTACATCATTTACTAATACATATGCATCAAGGATTGCTACATCAGTCTGTTATGACATCAGCCTCTTCTGCGCTTGCCAGGCCCCCTCTGGTGGTCTCCCTGATGAAGTAAGGAGTCTTCCTCAGATGAAGTAAGAAGTCTTCCTCAGGTTGTCCTCTTCACCTTTTCTCTACTTGGCTAGGTCCCAATTGCCTTGTGGACGTTAGCATTCTCTTTTCTTCACCAGGATGCTTCTTGTATGCCCTTTTTGGCTATCTTAAACTTAGGTTCTGCTTGGGTAGAGTTTTACAATACATACACCCATACTCCCCTCACCATATACAGTTATGTTAGCTCTTGCTACCAAGACTACCATTGTAACATTTAGTTACAGAGTAACTACGATACAAAACAGCAAAGTTACGTCTTCTAAGATACAAAGCCTCACTATTGATTTATAAATTTCTCAAATATAATCATTTTACTATTTTATACGATTATTTTATTGTAAAAACTTCACCCTCTCTAACAGTTTTACCACAGCAACTACTCATTACTGTCTGCGTCACTCAGGAGCTTGTACAGAGAGACTCAGCAAGGAAATGATGAAAACCACCATAAGATCTGGCACCAAGTGAGAACCTTGACTGAGCTGGGTAAACTGTTGTCTTATGTGGTCTACTTTTTCATTTGTTAAAGACCTAGCCCCTCACAGAGTTCACTTCACAGGAACTGCTGAGTTTTCTGATGATTCTTCAGTGCAAGTTGAAGGCAAACTTCAAGACTGTCAGGCCATACAAGAAAAATCCTAGTCCGCAAGGCATCAAGCTGGGTGGTGCAGATGACATGCTGGAGGGGAGGGGTGCCATGAAGAGGGGCGTTAATGGGCTTAAGACATGGGACAGTGAAAACTTCATAAAATTCAACAAGGCCAAGTGCAAGGTCCTGCAACTGGGTGCGGCAATGCCAAGCAAAAATACCCTGAGGAGAAAGACACAGGTGTTGGTTGATAAGAAGCTCAACATGAGCCAGCAGCATGCACTGGCAGCCCAGAAAGCCAACATTATACTGGGCTGCATCAACAGAAGCATGACCAGCAGGTCAAGGGAAGTAATTGTCACTCTCTATATTGCTCTCATGAGACACCACCTAGAGCACTGCCTTCAACTCTGATGTCCTCAACATAAGAAGGAGATGGAGCTGTTCAAGTAAGTTCAGAGGAGGGCCACGAGGATGATCAGGGGACTGGAGCACCTCCCATAAGAAGACAGGCTGAGAAAGTTGGGGCTGTTCAGCCTGGAGAAAATAAGGCTATGTAGAGATCTCATAGCAGCCTTCCAGTACCTGAATGGAGCCTAAATGAATGCCAGAAAGGGACCTTTCATCAGGGATTATAGCGATAGCACAAGGGGAAATGGGTTTAAACTTAAACAGGGGAAGTTCAGGCTAGATATAAAGAGGTTCTTTATTGTGAGGGTGGTGAGGCACTGGAACGGGTTGCCCAAAGTGATAAATATTCCATCCCTGGCAGTGTTCAAGGCCAGGTTGGACAGAGGCTTGGGTGACATGCTTTAGTGTGAGGTGTTCCTGTGCATGGCAGCGGGGGCTGGAACTAGGTTATCTTCAGGACCTTTCCAACCTTGAACATTCTATGATTTTATGATATAATGAAGAAGCGGGCATGCAAGAAACCTGGATAGGGACTTTGTATAAGAGCAAGTAGTTATAGGACAATGGGGAATGGCTTTAAACTGGAAGAAGGTAGATTTAAATTATATATTAGGGAGAAATTACTCCCTGTGAGGGTCATGAGGTACTGGAACAAGTTGCCCAGAGAAGCTGTAGATCCCCCATCCCTGGAAATGTTCAAGATCAGGTTGGATGGGGCTTTGAGCAACCTGGTGTAGTGGAAGGTGTCCCTGACCATGGCAGGAGGGTTGGTAGTGGGTGATCTTTAAGATCCCTTCTGACCCGAACTGTTATTCTATGATTCTGTGATTTTATGATTCTGTGATTTTATGATTCTGTGGTTTAATGACATAATACATGCTTTCTAGAGATGGACAGACTTTCTAACACACCCTATCAAATCCCTGTGAGTTACCTAGTCTTTACTTTTTTCTAAGCTATAATAAACTTCCAGAATGCTTTTAAGGTGAAACCTTTCTCCTAAGACAAAAAACTATCATGATGTTTTTGTAGAAGTTGAAGTTTACCCCAGCTTCCTCAGACCAAATTTGTACTTCCTCTACAAATGTCTTTTCTATCTATTGCTGGGTTGCTGCTTTCAAGCCCAAAAGCAAATACATTTTTATAGAGATGTCTACATGCAGTTTTGTTCATGAAAGTTCTTTGGAAAGTAGGTGCTTACTGTTGTTTCCATCATCATCATCATTATTATTATGATGATGTATTTATTTATTTATTTATTTATTTGTGTTTGTGAGATGGATCACATCCAACATATACAGCATTCGTTTCTCCGCTAAGGAAATCAGATAACTAGATAGGTGGCACATCATCTTATGATATGACACAGTGATATGATCTTGATCCAACAGAGAACAAAAAAGAAGGTCTGGTAAAATCTACCCACAAAGAAGACATCTATTATTGGTTCCCACTGTGCAGAAGAAAGTAATGAGGCTGGGTAGTGGCAGGGGTGGAACCCCACCAGGGATGGGAAGATTCTGAGACACTTTCTGCTTGCAAACTCGCAGATTCCACCAAACATTTTAACTCTGGTATGATTTTTGTATTCCACAGACTCTGAAGTCCCCACAAGTGGGCTGGGACAAGTGTCTTAGGCCTCATTCCTTACCAATGAGCAGAAAGCAGAGTTTGCTGACTATTGAGCAGTGAGGTAAGGAGATGGGGGAATCTCTTGGCTCCCTCCATGGGCAGCTGTTGCCCCGATTTCGCTCCACTGCTGAGACAAGGACAGTGCCCACAGCTCTGCCTAAATAGCAAGTCCTGGAGTTAAGTGATCATATATTTTAAAAGGAGAAAACATCAGTAAGGTTCTATAGCTCCTGGTGTGGAGAAAAATCAGAAGGCATAAGCCCTGAGGATTTAGTAAGTAAGGAAATTTTTTAAAAGAAAAACGAAAGTAAGTTTAAATGTCATGGGTTTTTAGGGGTGAAATGAAGGAAGAGGGAAGAACCAGGAAAGCACTGTGACCCGAAAGGCTAAGATATATTCAAGAAGCTTCCTCTTGCAGGTGGCTTTGTATGTATAGAATGTAACTATAAATGAAAAATTATTTTCCATTGTTAACAGTCTGTGTAGTGCCAAATAGAGGAATGACACACGCTTGTTTTGTGTGCAGAATCAGAGCCAGCTGGTATTATTTATCCCCTTATATATCTGGAAAAACTTCTCTAAAGGACAAGTCAAAGGATCATTTTAGCTGTCCCCTAATGCGCATTTAATAATTATCTAAGGTGGGTTTTTTTTCAGTGCTATTGTTTTGTTTGAACATAGTATTTGAGAACCCCAGACATTTTTCTGTTGTTGACTCATTAGGACCAAAATGCCATTTCTAAAAGGTCTTTTACAAAAGCCCAAGAAAAACAGAATTACTTATCTACAGACAGCAAAAGCAGATAATTAAGAGGGAATAAGGATATGTCAGAGCATATATTTGGTGGCTATGATAGATCTTAAAGGAAAACAATTAGGAATATGGCTAGAGAGAAGGAAATTATTTCAGAGAAGAGAGAAAAAAAAGGTGGTATCAAAAACTGCTAAGTTTATATTTTCTTGAATATAAAAAGAAAATTGACAATTTTTTTAATTTGTATTTCTTATGAAAATTTACTTACAGTTTCTTTTAGTTCTTACATTTGAAAAAATCACTAAAAATAATCATGAAAGCAATCATGTTTTACCAAAATGAACAAATAAAAAAGAGAAAATAATTTAGGCTTTAGGATCTCATCCTCTGTAATAAACAAGGAAACTTGTGGGATTGATGAGCCCGTGATTTTCTTGACTATATAGGTAGACAAGAGAAAAATAAATAAACCTTTCTGACCTCTCTGAAGTCCTGTGTACAGTCTGTTTCAGACAAAGGCTGAATGCTAGGTATAGTAAAATATATATGACTGAAATGGAATCACTTTTATTTTGGTTATGCAATATCGTCCCTAAAATAATGCCACACTCAATGCCACACTCAATAATATTTCATATTCATATGTTTGTCTCAGAGACATTTCTCCCAAGTTAACAGGCCTCACAGTTGCTTTTAATCCTAAGACTACAAAGGATAAGACTTCAAAGAAGATGTCAGATGCCTTTTCAGACACCTGATAGACGTACTGGGCAAATGCAGGTATTGAGGACAACAACGAGCAATGGATGTCCATGATATATTCACCATTCTGAAGTTATAGATTAGCATAAAAAGTAATCAGTTAATTACTTGTTAATTTTCCCCAAAGCAGCCCTCATTCTGCTATGTTTTGTACTGGTAGTTAGAAAGGTGCTGATAACACACCAGTGTTTGGCTATTTATTGCTCAGAAGGGCTTGCACGGCATCAATTCTGTCTCTCCAGTAGGCTAGGGAACTCAGCCAGGACAACTGACCCAAACTGACCAAAGGGATATGCCATACTATATGATGCCTCCTCAGCAATAAAAGCTAAGAAAAAGGAGGAGGAAACGGGGGCATTTGCTTTTTATGACATTTGTCTTCCCTAGCAACTGCTACACGTACTTAAGACGTTCTTCTCTGGAAGTGGCCAGACATAACCTGCTGATGTGAAGCAGAGAATAAAATCTTTGTTTCCCTTTGCTTTCATGCATAACTTTTGCTTTTGCTTTATTAAACTGACTTCATATTGACCCACAAAGGTTTTTTTCTATCTTGTTTTCTCCCCAGCTGGTCTGCTGAGGAGACGAACAACAGAGTGGCCTGGTGGGCACTTGGCATTCACAAAGGTCAACCCATCACACAGGGTAAGCAGAGTAAAATAAATGCCATTTTTAAAAGCAAAATTATTTGACTATTTCTTTTTCCATTCTTGTTAAATTTAGGGGTTAAATATAGGCTGGAAAGAGACAATAATTATTTTCTAATAGATATTTAATTTGCAGTGAATCTTGACAATGAAAATATACTCAACTATAAAAAGTCTGTGCAGTCCTTGGAGCTTTGAGAGGTTTGGAAAACTATATATTTATGAAAGCATATATGAATGAGTTTTAAATAAATTAGTAATGGAACTTTCTGTCGTGGAATCAAACAAAACAGGTCTTTAAGCCACATTTTTTGTCTGCAAATATGATCATATTCATCTCTCAAACAGCAAAGAAACTAAGCACCGCCTTATCCCTAAACAAAATGTAACTCCAGCACTTTGGCTTTTTTTTGGGGAAAAAAGGAAGATTTTTCTACTGCTACATTATAGCTGTGCAAATATCAAAGTAAGATTTTGACAAGGTAGCTTGCCTTTGACACGTGAATAATTGATCTACTTGTCAAAGAACAGCAGCAGGTGTAATCTGAATGCCAAGGTAATGGGAAATCCGTGTCTAATTTTATACCTGTCCTATACCAAATCTATACCAAAATATGGCAGGTACAGTACATATGACCTAAAAGACTATTCACATGGTCTTATAAGTGAATAGTATACAAGTGAACATGAAACTATTACTACCTGTGAAACTGTTCAACTGGCACTTGTTCCTTTTAATTGTAAATATGGCACAGAATGGCCATTTTAGCTATTACATTCCTAAAGTTTATGACAAGGAAGTTACACAACTTGATGAAGAATGAAACTGTGATCAGACATTCTGCAATAGAATCTGAGCCAATAGCATTCAGCATTTTTCAGTATTAACTTTCCAATAGAAAGGTAGACTTCTTTAGGAATTTAGGATATCCACCAAAATCACATCAAAACTTGTATCTCTGAAACTGCTTTCTTAGTTGCCTTTCTTCAGCTTTGTAGGAATCCATGAACCCTAGTTGGTTTCAGCTGTACCAGTTACTTTTCTCTCTAGTAGCAGATGCAGTGCTGTGTTTTGGCTTTGGTCTGAGAAAAATGCTGATAACACACCAACATTTTAGTTGTTGCTCAGTAGCACTTACTCTGATCAAAGACTTACAGTCTCATGCTCTGCCAGTGAGGAGGGGTACGGGAAGCTGGGAGGAAGCAGAGACAGGACACCTGACCCAAACTAGCCAAAGGGGTATTCTGTACCACAACATATCATGCCCAGTACACAAACTGTGGGGAGTTACCTGGAAGGGACTGACTGCTTCTCAGGGTCAGGCTGGAGGTTGTGGGCAATTGCATCACATATATTTTCTGAGCTTTCATTTAATTTCCTTTTTTTTCCTTTTTTTGTAGTTTCCTATTGTTATTGTTGGTATTCTTTCTATTATGACTGTAATTTACTTTATTTCAATTATTAAACTGTTCTTACCTCAACCTACATGTTTTACATGCTTTTAATTCTCCCCCATCCCACCTGGGGAGGGAGAAAGGTGGGGGTGAGCAAGCAGCTGCATGGTACTGAGTTACCAGCTAAGTTTAAACCACAACGACCCTGCATATTCTGTTTCCATTAAATTGATTTAAAAATATACATCTGTTGCTTAGACTCATTAAGCAAACCATAAAATTTAGCTGAGAAATGGAAATGAGAAAAAGAATTAGTTCCTTCATTTGGCTGCATATAACTACTCAACTAATAACATCCATTTGATATAAGTTTAATAGTAATTTTGAATTTAGAGAAAAAAACCTCAAAGGTTCAACTGCATTTGCTGCTATACTATACTAAACCATACTAAAATATTAATGTCTAGATGCGAAGTCTATTTGCAAAGATTATCTCTGTTCAAAAAAAATGGCGATTTATTCATGTTAGCAGTGCTTGTCAGAAAATAGACATACATTAATATTTAAAAGACCAGCTTCCTCCACAACATAACCCTGTTCCTCTTATTCCAAACAGAAAACAATGTTGGCTTATATACTGTGATTTTATTGGTTTTCTATTTAAAAAAAAAATATTGTAAGAGAAGCATTTAATTTTTTCTTAACTTTGCTGAAAGTAATAACTTTCTTCCTAGCCTGCACTGGTCAGAAAAAGAGAATTTGAAGTATTTTTTATTAGGAGATACTGCCTAACTAACACTAACTCCCGCAAGAGGTATGATTCTCATCTGTTCTTATGTGCTTACGTTACTGTTACAAACGGTGATGTAAAATCCCAAGTGCAAGTAAATGTGCATTTTTCCAGGGGCTCTTCACACAGATCATTCTTCTGTAGCATTGTGCACGGAAAATTGACTGTCAAGTGTCAGAATTATCCTGTAATATAGATATTTTGTTTTCTAGCCTGTTTTCCACAGTTATATCGTAGCAGTAACACTGAATTTCTTTTCCTAAGACTTGGGCAGTCTATATGAGAGTTTTAATACAATACTCAGAATAAAAATGCCTTGATTCTTGAATACTTGAGTTGCTAGAAAATAATTTTAAAGTCCACTACAACACTGTATTTGTTGCTAGTGTATCATGGTAAACTTTTCATCAATGGTTATTCCGTCAGGTCAGATGCACAAATCAGACTAGCATTGAAGACGGATTTAACGCAGGCTTTAATAGTAACCAACTGTCAAATCCCCCAAATTGTCTCATTATAAGATCTTTTCTCTCCTTTATTTCGTTGTAATGAGCAACAATTAGAACCAGAACAAGTAGAAAGAACACTGAATTATAGTATTATAAAAGCCCCGATGTCCTCCTTTTAAAAAAAACGCAACACTTGGGCAAAATTCATACATTTTATTCTTGTAATATTTTACAGTCTTATTCATTTTACTAATGAAAACAAGAGAGAATAGTTATTTGGGATGAGATACATACGGTAAGACACATACACTGTGGCTAGGTGAAGATTTATGCAAAAACATGGACCAGACAAGGATGTATCATTATTGAATGCTGGTTTGAACTAGTACCTGTTGCTACCCTGTAATGTGTAGCATTTAAGGAGGCATGCAGGTGTGTGGCAATCATCTAGAAAACAAAACCAGGATTCCAGCTTCACACACACGTTGTAATCTTTCTTCCTTCTCTTTGCTCTGCCATTTCCCTCCTCCTCCCCTTCTTTTTAAATGCATAAACAGCTATTTATTTCTTTTATTTTGTTTGACGGTATAAAGAAGAAATTTTGACTTCCTGAAAACATCAGGAAACTACTCTGTAGTTTCTTTCCTGCCATCACTGTGGTGCAGATATTTGGTTATTTCACATGCCAGTTTTTGTTAGTACTTTCATTGCTGTGTTCCTTTGCTTAGCTGCTGAAAAAATCCCTTCCGGATAACTGCAGTTTTGCTTGTGATAATATTGAGCACATGGCTCCTGTTACAGAGCAAGAATGCATGTGGAAGTAAGCCAAAATACTGCAACCTTGCAAGTTTAATTGGCTTATGACCATGTGCTAAATATTTTCATATACTTTTATATTAAGGGAATTACATTAGGGTTTCATGGAAAAATCTAGGTTTGAAGGAACCTCTGATGATCATCTGCCACAAACTTCTGTTCCAAGCAAGGCTTTATTCAGGGCCTCACCAAACTAAGTTTTTTCTTATAGACAAACTGAATTTATCCTGCAGTAACTTGTGCCTGCTTTCTCCTGTTGCCATGCACCCTCAAAGAGGCTATCTCCGTCTTCTCCATAACTATCTTTTAGATACTGAAAAAGCGTGATAAGCTCCATCTGAGTCTTCTCTTCACCAACTTGAATCTTCCAACCTTTCTTCATATGTCAAGTTTCTAATTCTCTCAGCAGCTTGCTGGTTCTCTGCTGGACTCCTCTAATTTTTCAGTGTCTCTTTTGAACTAGGGTCATCAAAATTGGATACAGTATTCCAGGCGTGACCTAATAAGTACCTATATGGTCAGCAAATTAAAATTGCTAGTAATTCTACCCCCAGGAGAAACCACAACTTAAAAAGAATTAATGTTTTGTGTTTTTTTTTTACTTTTAAACATTATACCTGAGGATTAGTGTAGCAACTTATCAGAAAGAGAAGACCCATCTGCTAACAGCAGGCTTTTAAATTTTTTTCTTTTTTTTTTTTTTTTTTTTTTTTAAATAGCTAAAAAAGGAAAAACTAAAAGAGAAACAAAACAAAACAAAAAGTTGTATTTTCAATAAATGCAATAACTCTAGTCTGGTAAATATTTATTCATATCTTCTATTTCAAGTGAAGTTCCAGTAGGCTACTATTCAGCCTTTTTACTCAGATCTAGAAAATAACAGCTTGGACACAACAGGAAACCTCTAGTACAGATCCTGAAATATATGGCTGGAATATAGCATGTAAACTATATTGTGTGGAACACTTAATGATTATATGAGTGTGACTGTGTACAGACATTTGTCTGTTCACTAAATACACATATAAATGAGAAAATCAGAAATTTTCAGGTCAAAATTTTCAGCTAGGTGTTTAACTGGTTCTCTGCCAGCAGAAATGGTTAATTGGCATAAAGATAATCAATATACATTGAATAAAGTACCCACTGACCCAATCACTGCTTCCTCTTATACCTTCTTTTACTTTTTTCTGGTTTTCTCTTTCTTTTGCTGTTGGTGCCCATCTTCCACAGCCTACATAATAGAGAAGAAGAGCTTGCCACAGAGAAAAGAGAAGAACAGCAGGCCTTTGTTTAACATAATGTTAATTTGAAGGAGTAGGGATGTGAAATGTGCCCTTTTCCTAAGTGAACTACTTGAAATATTTTAATTTTGGATAAAGAGAAAAAAAAGAAACTGAAAAATCAACTCTGTGAAATTCTCTCTTGATATATTTTGATTGTTATCAGAGTACTTTATTTTATTCTCTTCAAAAGATCAGCTACCTTGTTAAATAGAGATCTCTCTGTCCAAGCTACAGTGAGGGGGTTAATGTGCATGTTCCTATGCTCCTTTCATGTTCATTGATCTTTCAGCCACAAAGGTTCATTAAGCCATTGGTATGGGTTCCTAGTAATACTTTTGTAAAATAGTCTTGTCTAGAGAAGTCTTATCTAGTGGAAGACTACATTGATGATTGTCTCCTAATGATCTCCAAGAATTTCCTTCAGCCTTCCTGTTTGCAAAGCTGGTATGTTATGTCAAAAGCCCCATTGTTTGTTCTAACATGAACATTTTTAGAAAGATATTTTCTAACGAATGTTTCTGGGTTGGCTATTCAGTTGTGCTTGCAGATTTGTATAAGGCAATGAGATCACACTGATACCAGAGACCAGTATTTCCAGTTTACGGAGTTCTTTCTAGCAGATGAGTTCACATATGTTGGAATTTAATCTGGAAAGCACTGTGTGGAAAACATGGAATGGGGACTGTTACCTGACCTGAAAATGACTAACTTGTATTATTTTAAGCAAGTGCTGCAAGTTTTGCAAACCTCTATTACATAATTTTCCAATAAAAGAGTAGATTTGCTGAGTACCAAAGCTTTCTGCTTAAGAGGTCTTTTCTGTAATTTCCTCTATCTATTACCCAACTGAAAAGACAGAAAACAGAAAACAACATTCACTGTTACTCTATTGCTTTGGCTCAGGGAGTCTCATATTAGTGTTAAAAGCTGCTGAGAACAGCAGGTGGTAATTTCCAATGGAAACGAGCAGCTACTAGACCAGACAGCCCTCATTTACTTACACACTGTGCAATGCTTCTCAGGAATATTATAAACTGCGAGCTCTTTCTCATTTGTCCTTGATTTAGCTGACACTGTCATTCATGCTTTACTGTGAGTGTAAATGATGATCTAATGTCACTTCTATAATTACTTGGCACCCTGAATAAACTGTAATCCCCCTGGGTCAATAGCTGCTCTCAGTTTGACATTCAATAAACAAGTTTTTGAGAATTGCTGTAGTTTCACATTTATTTTATTATATTTCGTTTTTTCTTCCTGGTACGTTCAGTGAATGCTATTCAGGGGTAGCTCAGGACCATTAAGAAAGGAAACAACTGTACACAGTGTGAGACTGCTGAATGGATGCCTCTGATTTTCAACACTTATTTTCAAAGGTTTCCTCTCTTGTAGGGCCCAATTCAGCTCCAGGGGAAGTTTTGAGAATGACTTCAAAGGAAGTGAGATCCCCAGCCTGGAAGGCTGCTCTGTACACATCATGAACTACAGTTTTAAGGGCACATATTACAGGTACTGTGACTATGTTTGTTGCAGCCCTTCTCTATGCTTCAGGATTTTTGGCAGAACTTGACTTTTGTTTCTGTAGGCTTCAATGTGTCTCTACATAATGCAATCCAGCTAGGTGCAATCAAGCCTTTCAGTAAAACTACCTCTGTTATGCACAAAGATAACATGCAATAAAGACAAAAGCTTTGCTTTTTTGGCTTGTGTTTCTAAGCAGCAGAAGCATCCCCAAGTCCTGCATCAGGGAGCTTGTTGGCTATAGACAAAAGTCCTGGAAAGTCTAGCAGAAACTCTCAGGATTTTCAGAAAAAAAAAATGCATGATTTTTTTTTTTTTGCCCAAGGTACTTTTCGATGTCAATATGTAATGAAATCCATGGTGATAATTTATGTGTGCATTTAGATAGCAGAGGGACCATAAAAGGTCCCTTAACACTCTCAGGAGTAAAAATTGCATCCTTAACCACATCATCTGTAATAAGTTCCTCAAATTGTTTCCCTGCCAAAATACCCGTAGCTTTGGACTCCTCTTATAAGCATCTCTCTCTGTGGCTGCAAAATAATACCACCAGACAGGCTATAATCCCTGCAGCTTCCCAGCACTTACAAAGTCAAAGGAAGAAAAAAACCCTTCGATGATCTACCTATCAGTAAAAGAATCTTTAAAGGGAACCAAGCATGGAAGGGAAATAGGAATGTTGATGGCTTTCATCATTATTTTGTTCCCTCAAACTATCATGTTACCTTTCTTGATCAGCATCTTTGTCAGGAATCTTTCACAGGCATGCAAAGACTGACTCAGAACAGCAAGCACATAAAGAAAGCTGTAAGCAAGGAACTGGGAGGATCCAACACCAAAGAAGAAACAGACCTGCAGCAGAAGAGGCAGAGGACTGAAAGAAGGAGAGGGAACAGTGTCCTAGGACACCATGCATCTGAAAAATTATATCAATAATTGCATAAATTGGTCCAAAATCTTTCACCTCCAATGAACTGGTAATACTGACTCGTTGTGCTGCCATGCATACTTTCTAGGACAGTAAACTATATAATATGTCTTACAACTGCATGCTGGACAAGTAGAGAATAAAATGAAGTGTGGCAAACCTTTGAAAATGAAAGCCTCCTTAAACAGCTTGCATTCTACTTACACTTTTTGGTTTTTTGTTTGTTTTTAATAGATTCCAGGAAAATGTTTCTCAATGATTTTCATAATTTTTCACTTTAACACAGTGATAAATCCCTTTGTTGCTTTTCAAAGGTCCTTTAGTACGTTAATAAAACATTTTTCAAATATTTTTTGTCATCAGACTAACAGGTTGCATGGTTCTGTATTTTTATTTAATGTAATGATTGAGTTTCATTCCTTTTACTTGCTTTTTTATGTGCAATAAAAGTATTAATGATGCAAAATGCATGCAATGTGTAATGGTATGTGTTAAAATATTATCCAGTTTTTTTCCCTCAAAGAACCGTCATCAGTTCTGCATATGTGACTAATATCTATCATTCAGGCTGCACAAACAATAAAAATATTTTTTCATAGCACACCAGTTAGTGATTTTTTTGAACCATATCTTATCTAACAGCTTGATAGCTGACTCTAATAAATGCCCTTATTGAAGATCACTCTGTCTATGTCAAACTGTCATCTCCTTGACAAGGCACCCTTCTAAAGACCCTGATGCAGGCAGAAATGCCAAGAGTATTGGCCTGCACGATACCTAGACTACCACAAGGTCTTTCCCAAAGAAAGATCTTTCAGCAAAAGAGACACACTAAAGATACACTAAGAAAAACTGTTAGGGATTATGGACTTAAAACCATGAAAAACTTCAGGGTCCAAAAAAAACATTTTTTTTGTTCTGGAAGCACACAAGTAAGAATACGAGCATAACAGCTAGATTTGCACACTGCAGCATGCAGAGATATATAAGGTAGGAAGTATAAGGTGGGAAAACTTGCTAATGTACATAGACGCTTAGACAGTGGATACAGCCTAGGTGTTATTCTTTGTAATAGTTTTTTTGTAGTGGAGTCAATGGTGTTAATATTCCTTCTGGTGATGTCTTTCCATTTAATCCACAGCATTGTGTTTGAAGATGCAAAGCACTTCTCCACGAGCTTGGTCTCGAGTAGAGGTGGTTCAGCAAGGTCCAGAGTAGCAGAGTTTAATTTTTCATTCCGGCACTTACATATATTCCCTATAGTATGATCATGACATACTGCAGCTCTGTGTTAGATATCACTGTCTTTACATCTTTGGAGTACTGTGGATGACTTTAACAATTAAAGTTAAAAAAGAAGAAAATGATTCTGAGTTCTACAATGGCTGTCAGTAAGAGATAGGAGAACAGATGACTGGCCAATATCCTTAGAAAGTGAACAGTATGACAGCTTGTTTTCTGCAGTATACTGAAGGACCCTTGATCCTGACTCTCACATGTTGCAATTCTGAAATGCTTAATCCATGTGTGCTAATTGCCTTCCTTTCTCAGTATTTCTTTTCTATGAAAATTATATCTTTCAGAACAAACACAATACCCCAGACTAAACTCAAATAAAAAAAAAATGCAATTAAACCAGTTACAGATTACTTTTTTTTTTTTTTTTTTGCTATTTGGTTGGTTTGGGTTTGTTTTTGTTTTTTTTTTTTTGTTTGTTTGTTTTTTGTTTTGGATTTTTTTCCAAATTGCATGACCCTTTCATATCTTCCTCTAAGTCTCTCATGCTTTTTGGGCACAATCAACTGAGTAGTAAAAAAATTGTTAAGAGGCTGTGTTTCATAGTCCCTAGTGTGCAATCAAAGCTTGAAACCAGGAGCCTATTTCAAACTGCATCACACATTTCTTGTTGCATGCCTCAAGCCAAGACTGTTCTGAATGTCTGTGCTAACCCCTGAAGTAGCAGTGGGGATAGGCAGAAACCAGAGTTGGAGAACTGTCTTTAGTCATGAAATGGCAGCACTTTTCAGGTTTTATATAATTCACACATAAACTGGTACTTCTATGGGAATTCTAAAGTACTAAGGACTGGAGAGTAAGCATCTTTCCACCGGGTTGAAAAGCTCAGACCAAGTCTTCATGGGCTTAAATCTGCCATTATTTAGGAGTTGTTCAGTACTCTGTGTAAAGTGTGTTTGGAAGCCCAATGTCCTTTTCTCTTTCTTTACCTTGTGAGAGTCTAAACACTTCCAATTACAGTAATTTCAAGTTGCTCTGTTCAGGTCATATGAACAGAGCATATATATCAGAGTAATGAGTTTTTTTCTGGAGCACGCTGTTAATTCTTACATGAATATTTTCCCTCCATTCCAGTAAGGCAAATACTTCAATTTCCTTGCTCTATGTAATATCAGGTTGCTTGTATGACAAAAATCTGTAACATTACATTAATAAGAACATCATTTATGCAGTCATATAGAAAGAAAATCCACAAATTTTGAAAAGCACCATACCACGGCTGACAATATGTGTATTTTTTTTAAGAGCTTATGGCTGGTCAGAAGTGAAAAAAAAACAAACCAAAACGAGCTAGCCACCTGCAATAGCACCATCTGCTGGTCCTTATAATTTGATAAAAACTGACAGCCTCTAAAATCTGTACTGTTCATCATAGATGCTGTTTGCATACACTTACTTGTAGGGAACTGCTAGCATGAATGGAAAATTTTGCACTAAAAAGCAGCTTATTCTAGTCCATAATGATTTGCTTTTTGTAGAGTGGCCAGGAGTTGGCAGGAGTTCAAGTTTCTTTTAATAGTAGGCTATGAGCTTTAAAATGCGAATGACTGTCTCCTGCTTTCATTTTACTTTACCCTAAGATTAAAAATAAGAAGTTAAAGCTATAGTTTGTATGTGTGAAATTTTTCTGGAAGAGTATCTGTACCATGTAACTTCTTTTCAGAATGTTTAGAATGGAAGATGCATATTATGAAAATAGACATCAGTTCACATTTTGGATTTCATTTCATCGATTAAAATTGAATGATATTTTCAAGACTGAGTAAGCAAAGACAGAATTAGACTTAATATAAAGCATGATAGAGAAGAAAATTTCACAAATAGAAAGAAACAGAATGAGTTGAAATCTTAATGTTAGCAACCTTCACCATCAGTATCCTTTAAAGAAAGGAAAGAAGGTTGGGCTGTCTTCAGATCAATTGACAGCCCCTCAATTGCTGCTACAGTTAAATGAGGGCACCACACTCAGAATGTCTACATTTCAAATAATAAAAGACAGTATATAAAGAATTTGTAAAGCAAAAAACTTTGTAAATATGACTGTGGGTCAGCCAATATCAACTACTTCAGTTATCAAGCAGTTTTTTTTCAGGACTTTATTAATTTCTCTGCAACCAAGTAAAAAAAGCTAATGTGTAGTTAGCACTGGATCTTCTATCAATTCTCAGAATATTTGCTTCTAGAATTATTGGGTTTTTTTTTCATTTCACAAAAAGAGGTTTCCCACAAGACTTGTAGTATTTCCGAGTTTGTGTCAGATAGCCCCCACAAGTCTCTTATTTCATTACTGAATTTTGGATTCTTGCACGGAAGCAAATCAGAATAGAACTGCTTCAGCCAACTATTTATTCACCAGAAATGTATGGAGGTCTTCAAAACGTCCTGTGTGTGAAGGTAATTATCCAGCAGGGTTTAACCAAGATGAACAAAATGTGGCAGAAATGGGGAAAGTTTGTTTCAGTACTTCTGAAACATTTGTTTCTCTCACACTAGTAATAAAAGCCAAGGAAATTAAGGATTAGCTACATCAAATTAGTGCCACTGATGACAAAGGGCAAGGAAGCAACCTGCAGAAGGTCTCCAAGGAAACCACTGGCAGAACCAGAAACTGAGGCCATCCAGTAGTGTCACAGTCCAGCTGCTATTAGTTACACTATAAAAAGCTCACTGAATATCTTCTAGGCTTAAATGTTTCTTTAATATAGTCTGTGAGAAAAATATGCTTGATTCTTACTAGTAGATGACAGGGTTGTCATGGTTTTAAGCAAATCCTACTAAAAAGCATAGACATACTGACCCATATGCTGAATAGGAATCAGAAATTACAGTTTTCCCTTTTATTAAAAAATAATTTAACACATTCTCCATTTGCCAAGAACTTAGGACACCCAAATCCACGGAGAGATTTTGCATGTGAGAAGGTGATGCAACTTTTATCATTTTTTCATTTGTTAGGAACCCACCTTTATTTCATATCAGAATATGTACAATCATAGAATCATAGAATAATTAGGGTTGGAAAGGACCTTAAGATCATCTAGTTCCAACCCCCCTGCCATGGGCAGGGACACCTCACACTAAACCATCTCACCCAAGGCTCTGTCCAACCTTGCCTTGAACAACGCCAGGGATGGAGGACAACTGTATGGAGCAGATATGTAGCACAACCTCTAGCTACGTACACCAATACAAGAGGAATATTTCATAGACCTTGTCAGAACAACTTAAAATTACAAAATTAAAAAATGTCATAATGGAGCAACAATTTTTCTCAGAAATGTAGTTTTGATTGAAATTTCAAAAGGAAGTATTGTAGTTTAACTTTACCTTCTTTTTAAATTTATCTGGGCAGAATTTTTAGTCAACACATGAGAACGACAAGACTGAGCAGTCAGTATTGTTGTCATCAAGATTGTCTTTGTGAAATCCCTGCTCAAGCTCATGATGTTACTATGTTCAGTTATTTTTCCAGTGCAGAGAGAGCAGAAGGCTGTGTAGGATGCTCAAGTGATTTAAGTAAATATGAAGCATTCTTTTTCTCCCTCATATTCCTTTCCACAAAGACATGAGGAAAGTTTATTTAAATGAAAGTCAAACTAAAGCCATTAATACAAACAAAGCATAATTTAGTGCAAAATTATTTTTCTCTTACCTCTTGATTTTATACAGCAGCTACAGTAAAATAGTGCTTTCATAAGCAGATAGGCACATGTATATTTGCTAACACTTTTTGTTCAATTTCCTCCATTTCCCCCAACAGTCCAAAAAGATTTATCTCTTCTTTCCTAAATTTTCTACATAAAATGAAACTACTGACATCCCTAGTCACCGAACACCAAAAACCTTCTCTGAATTTCCTGAAATAGTGATGTGATCACTGCTTTAAACAGAAAGATTTGCCAAAACAATGAAGTTAACGTCTTAGTCTGTGATTCATATTAGGTATATTTTTTCGTGTTTGCACCATATCTAGATCATTTCTTGAGATAAATAATGAAATAAGTGATGAGGATAAGTGGGAATATTTGTGTATCATGTCAGAAAGCTACACGGACAAAGAAATCTTATAAACTCTGACAGAATTTGCTGATATTTCTTGTTCAGTTTTCTCCATTTCTCTCGACAGTCCAAAGCTCTTCTTACAATGTAAAGCTCTTTCTAGAAGAAAATAAAAAGTAGATATACATACAACATAGCTATATTTTGTAATTTGCTTAAATTAACTTAAAATAAGTCTTAATAATTTCAACCATTTAGCTGTAACACAACATACTATTTACATTGCCAACCAAGAATGTGTTAAACAACAGATTAGAAAACATTCTTGTGATATTTCTGTCCTACTCAAAAATAGTCTTGCCATCAGTAAAAAAAAAAAACCACTACATTGCTTTATTCAGTGCTACTGTGTGGCTTATCTTTTGTGACACACGTTTCATTTTATGTAAACTACTTACACCACTGCCTGTAAAAGAAATCAATCTCATCAACTCAGAGTGGGCAATTTTTTCATCTCCAGTTTGACAGGAAAGGGTATTGCAAAATGAATTACTGCAGGAAAGATGTGAGAATTACTTTTCAGTACTTGTTGACATGTTCCCCCTAGACATCTTTTGGCATAGTTTCACTGGGAACAGACTAAAGCTTTGTAGAAAATGCGTTTACAGATGACCAATAGTTAGTATAAAAGATTTTATCAGAGCAAACTGAAACAAACATATGGTGTTGTTGGTCTTACCATATGTGATACCACCTCTGCTTGTAGGTGCTTTATGACTAATGGAGTCAGGAGAGTATAATTCTTTCACAAATGAAGATATTTAAACATGGGATTTTTATACCTTTTTGTTTGTTTGAAGCAAAGAAAGTTCAGGACTGTTGTTAGGTGATTACAGTGTTCAGATGAGGATGTGGGGGATAACTACGAATGCCAGTGATCAATTTTCAGTGTGAAAAGAACTCTCAACTACAGAGGACCTACAAATTCCTAAAATCCATACTCCTCATGTAAACTACATCCTACTTCATATAATATGACTGGCTTCTTTGCGCACACTGCAGTTAGGACAATAGGGTGGTAATTCTCTACTGCTATTTTGTACATGATTGCTTCCTCAATATGTGTATTACTCCTCCGCGTTAACAGAGAGAAAAGCAGCTTCCTTCTTTCATGCATGCATGTATATAGACATGTAAAGATATACACATATATTTCTTATACTATTCAGCAAAACTTGTGCCTCCTTTAGGTAGCTGAAATGCCCTAATACAGTACATGAGAACATTAGGGAAAGTCTTTAAACTCAGTATCATTTAATAGAAACCTTTAGATGTTCCATTCATATTGTTTTATCTAGTCTATTTCACTAATTCATGAGGGAGATTTCTGTTGTTAGGGTTGTTAACACAAAGCATGAGAGTGAAGAAGTATCCCTGAGTAAAAATCTTATTAACAGCTATTCAGTGAACTTAATTCCTTCTGGAATACTGCCACCAATTACCTTTTGGCATGCTGACTTACACAGTATTTTATACCAGCAGTTGCCATGTGTACACACCATCAGAATTACCCTAATTGGCTGAGCATTTTAGAAATTCCAGCCTGGCCTGACCTGAGCTCACACAGACTAGAGAGATGAGAAGATGAGAAGGAAAAACAAAAAAAGTAAAATTTGATGTCAGTGTTTTTGATAAGAAGGGAACAAAGTCTGCCCATCCTCCTTGAACTGTGAAGGTTTTGTTTCTCTTTTCTCTCTTCCATGTTTTATGCCTAGAGATTCCTGTTTAATATGAATAAGATTCAATTTCCAGGAAAATAAGTCTCATCATGGAACATTCTCAATAGTCTTGTAGAGAATGATCCAGCAAAAGCAACTTGCATGTAGAAGGACTGAGAGGCATTTGTGTGGACTTTTAGACATGAAGTGCTAATTTTACATATGAAGAACACAACAGATAGTTTCATAACTCTAGTAAGACCAGTGAATCTAAGACCATTTTCACTCAAAAAGGGGGCACTTCTGTAACAATTCTTAGTCCAGCCTAGCAGTGAAATTGTTGAGCTCAGCCACCTTTCTGACAATAACTAATACTGTATAAGGAAGAAACAAAAACGTACAATTGTGGACTAAGACAGTGAGGAAGAGTTTTTTTCATCCTAAATATTTAATAACTGGAGTCTGGCCTAGTGGTTACAGCCTTAATTTACATTGACTTTGTGACTTTTCCATTGTAAGCGTAGCTATTTGTGTTGTCCATGGATATATTAGGCTGTTTTGAATTCTATTGAGCACTAACCTAAAAGATAATTTGTGGAACAAATTATCTCAAGCTGATGATGAACTGTGTATAAATTAATTTATTTTCTATTCATTTGAAAGGGGCTGCCTTTCAGTCTTATAGACTGTCATATCAAGTTATTAGAGGACCTGATTTTGTTTGCTGTCCCTACATCATAAATTATTCTGAATTATTTCCTTTTTATTGTTTTTATCTGACCCTATAAATTTAAAACATTTTTTCTCTTTAGATGATGCTTGATTTTGTTAAGTATATATAGAATGTATATTGTGCACATTCAAGAGTAGATGAAACATGAAGATCCGTTTGTCAATTGCATAATATAGAAACAAATAACTTTCTGTATTTAATTAAAGGCAAACCAAATTTCTTTCTTATTGAGATCACTGCCAATTACTTTTATAAAATGTCATCGTTAGCGTCTAGTTTCTCAAAAAATGTTTATGCAAATCTTAGGTCGAAGTGTGTCAAATAGTGATTACAAACAAAAATATGTATCAAAAGTTCTCTCGCAATTTTCATGATCCAATTTTTCTGATGTGAATTGATTTCAACTATAAAACTGAATTTGTGTTTCTTATTTTCCAATGTTAAATTTAATTATCTGCCTTAGGTATGAAGACTACCTAAGACTACAGAGGATTTTATGAAAATATAAATTAATTTCAATTGTTTATTTCAATAGTCCATAACCATAAATAGGGAGTTTGTATCTTCTTTGTGTTGGGTAGCAGAGAGTGCAGTGAAGGATCCCAAGTCAGCTGGATGCAGGTAGTCAATTCTTACACAAGCTGTATTTTGTTAATAGATTTTTTGCCTAATTCTTAATATTTAGAATACAATAAGTCTAAGAAAGAATACTCACCTGAGCACTAAACAATTAGTAAAAAACTCTTGCTCCAAAATGCTCGCAGACTGAAAAGCCTCATGATAAAAAAGCTTTAGTTGAGAAACTGAAGATACTGAAGTGTTAACAGAAAATTATCTCATTCAATCAGCTGAAAGGGAAAGAATTGGGTGACAGTTTATTGGAACAAAAAAGCTACAAAGCAATATTGTCTAGAAGAAATTTTAAATTCAGACATGTATAGGCTACATTATTCTCAGTGAGAGTTTTCTGCCTGTTGCAGAGAACAGAGTTCATCTTTAACATTTTAGGCACAGCTTTTAAGTGATGCTTTGTGAGTTGTACAAGGCTGACATTATTCCTAGGTTGACAAAAATAACAGACAAGACTCTCCCCTGCCTTCTTTGGCTTTTTTCCGTTATATCCATTACTGAAACAAATTGTTCAATCCTCATTATAAGGATGAGGTCATGTCTTGTGATGGAGTTTTGGGGCTAATTTCTTGAGTGAATCAGGAATGTATAGCTCACTTAAGGCATGGTCCAAAATCCAGTGAACTCAGAAGGACTAAGTAATAAATGCTGGATTAAGCTTTTTATCACTTACCAGTTAAGAAGAAAGAGATGTTTTCTTTTAGCCCCATAGTTAAAAGTAGTATCAAATGCCTCACACATTGAGTTATTGCAAGCAGAGAATATAAGATAACACTTAAGCAGAACAGAAATCAGAGAGCAGAAAATATTTGTTATCAATTGTTGCCTTTTATGAAGCCCTCTATACTTGCTAGTGTTCAAAATAATGAAGCATTTTCAGATTAAAAATCAATTGAAAATAAAGCTTCAGGAAACAAAATGTAGAATATATATGAAGTATTGAAAGACATGTTAAAATTTCTACCCCCAACTAATAATATGCCCTTTGCTTTCAGGTTCAGGAAAAGGAAATGCTTTCTATCCTACAGATAATATATAATACAACATTTTATATAAGAGTGAATTTAGTAAAACAATGTGCTAATATTCAGGAATTTACCATGTACTGCTTACAAAGGAGCAAATAATAGAAACAAAACTCAAAGAAGTGGTCTGGAATTGGATGTGAGAGACTAAACTGAAATCAGACTCTACTGTCCATTGTCTCAAAGACTGGTATGAGAAGCTGAAATGGGATTCCACCAATCATTGTCTGAGATATGGGTGTGAGGAGCCGAGACAATACTCTTCTGACCATTATCTTGAGGATTGGTGTGAGGAATTGCAGTTGAAGGAAAACCAGAAAAACTGGTCCACCAGGAATGTGTGATATGTGACATTAAGAACAGAGGTACTCCCCCAAATCATAATAAAAGGGGGAAAAAGTAATTGCCATGAAGAACACCTCTGTGAAGACACCCTCCATAAGGACAACTCCATGGGTACACCCACCTCCAATGACTGCTATGGATCTTTTGGGATGCTTTGCTCCAACACCAGCTACTATGGACCCTGGAGCACTCCCACCACTGAGGACGACGACTATGGACTCTGGGGACTCCACTGGATCCACAGTGTTGATTATTTATGTCTGCACCCCAAACTCTTGTTTCATTTTCTATCTTTTTTCTGATCTGTCCTATTGCTGTCCCTTGTTTTACAATAATTTGCTTTTTGATAATAATTGTCTTTTTGCGATAAACCAACTGATCAATTCTAGCACTTGATGTCATTTGCATCTTAATTTTACTCTTGGGATTACAAACAGAACAGGTCTGACACTGGGGTTTTCTCCAGCTGGACCCTGACAGTAGGCTATTAAAAGTTTCTCAGACAAACTTGAAATATGGTTATTTGAATTGAGAACCTGATAACTGAGTCAGAAACTCAAATGCAAACAAATATTTGTATTTCACTTCTGATGTTTTGTATTCATGTTTGCGCTGACAAAGATAAAGTTCTCAGTGGAAAAAATATGTCTGGTTTGTTAAGCCTGTGTATTTTTTATTTTCAAATGTCCCATCTATGGGACATTGTCGTGGTTTAAACCCAGTCAGGTAATTCGTTCGCTCACTTCCCCCCCTTTCTTGCCCTCCCCCTGCTCTCGGAGGGATGGAGAGGAGAATCAAAAGAATGCAACTCCCACGGGTTGAGATAAGAACAGTTTAGTAACTAAGGTATAACACAAATCACTGCTGCTACCACCAATGATAATAGTGATAAAGGAAATAACAAGGGAAGAGAATACAACACCTCACCACCCGCTGACCGATAACTCGCCCCCCAAGCCCGACCAAGCTCCGACCGATACCTCCTCCAACCCTGCAGTCTCTCAGCCCTTCCGGCTAACTCCCAGTTACATCCCGGGCATGACGTGCTGTGGTATGGAATAGCTCTTTGGTCAGTTTGGGTCAGGTGTCCTGTCTCTGCTTCCTCCCAGCTTCCCCTCCTCCCTGGCAGAGCATGAGGCTCACAAAGTCCTTGGCCAAACCAAAACATCTCTATCAGCTCTGTTCCCGAGCCGAAAGCCAAAACACTGCACTGCACCAGCTACCAAGGAGGAGAAACATGACTGCTACTGCTGAACCCAGGACATTATCCACCCCTTATTCCATACCATTCACGTCATGCTCAGATCCCACATTTTCAATATACCATCACTCTTATCTTAGTGCATGGACCAGTCCCTATAAAGCTGCTGAGTCCATCTGGTCCATGATGTCAGTCTCCATCTCTTGTACCACTCTTCTAGAGCAGGAGAGACTGTGTGCAGTGTTCACACTCATGAATAACTAGGGCAATAGTGTCCATTGCTAAGTCCACCCCTCGATCTTGAGTCCATGTCTATGTTGCATCTCTGCCCTGATGGCTTGAAGTCCCATGGGCCCACCCGGCTCAAAATAATTCACTGTCCCCTTCAGCAGTTTCTGCAGCTTGTTGCTGGGGACTCCATACAGCTGCCTTCCATCTCCGACGCTTCCAAAGCACTGGAGGGGCCCAGTGGACTAGATACTTGCCCATACTGTCCCACACACCCTGCCACTCATGACTCTCCAGCCTTGGGGAAAATCTCTTGGTCCCCCTATATTGTTGTCTAACCCCAGACAAGACCCAAACCTGACTCTGCTTAACTTTTGAGATCAGACAAAATGGTTGTGGGTAGCACACAGTCTGTGTGTGTGCCAACATGCTGATCCCCATCACAATCAGCAGGCAGGTCCCAAGGATACCCAAAGGCCATTCAGAGCCTTCAGAACTCTCAAACGATGCTGCTGTGCTTGTCACTGGGGCTGGTGTAGCTGCTGTGCTTGCCGGCTCTCCCACCACCGGCTTCTCTTTTCCTGAGTCCAGCTCTTCCTCCTCTGCCTTGCTGGGAAATGCTGCGTGGTCTCCTGCATCCTCCTGGGGCTCGGCGGGCGGCTTCCGGGGAATGCTCTCGGCCGTCGCGGGGCTCGGCTCCTCCGCGGGGCTGGGCTCCTCCGCGGGGCTCGGCTCTTCCGCGGGGCTCGGCTCTTCCGCGGGGCTCGGCTCCTCCGCCGCCTTCTCCCGCTGCTCGGCAGCCGCCTCCTTCCTCTCCTCGACCGCCCCGGCCTCCTCCACCGGCAGCCGTCCCCTGGCGGCCTCCGGCCCCGCTCCTGCCGCCGCTTGGTCCCCGGGGCCGCTCTCCCGGGCCGCTTCAGCAGCCGCCGGCTCCCGGGGCCGCTCCCCCTCGGCTCCCCGCAGCCTCACGAAGATGGAGAGTAGGGCGAGGGCCAGGACGGTGAAGAGCAGCCGGACGGCCAGGTACAAGTCCACGGCCACGTCCGTCCCGCCCTGCTGCTGGAGCCCACCCGTATTACAAGCCATTGCCATAAAGCACAGTGAGACAAGAACCTTAGGCCAGGCCCCACACTTGATAAACACTATCACAGCAAATACCGGCTCTACGTAAGTTACAACGGTCTGAAGCTGTGAGATCAAGAAGAACAACTCTGATACCCAATAAATCGTCATTGTGACGAATGACTATTAATCTAGTCAAATCTGTCGTTATCTCAACCCTTCGTGCCCCACGTTGGGCGCCAAAAAAGAACTGTCGTGGTTTAAACCCAGTCAGGTAATTCGTTCGCTCACTTCCCCCCCTTTCTTGCCCTCCCCCTGCTCTCGGAGGGACGGAGAGGAGAATCAAAAGAATGCAACTCCCACGGGTTGAGATAAGAACAGTTTAGTAACTAAGGTATAACACAAATCACTGCTGCTACCACCAATGATAATAATGATAAAGGAAATAACAAGGGAAGAGAATACAACACCTCACCACCCGCTGACCGATAACTCGCCCCCCAAGCCCGACCAAGCTCCGACCGATACCTCCTCCAACCCTGCAGTCTCTCAGCCCTTCCGGCTAACTCCCAGTTACATCCCGGGCATGACGTGCTGTGGTATGGAATAGCTCTTTGGTCAGTTTGGGTCAGGTGTCCTGTCTCTGCTTCCTCCCAGCTTCCCCTCCTCCCTGGCAGAGCATGAGGCTCACAAAGTCCTTGGCCAAACCAAAACATCTCTATCAGCTCTGTTCCCGAGCCGAAAGCCAAAACACTGCACTGCACCAGCTACCAAGGAGGAGAAACATGACTGCTACTGCTGAACCCAGGACAGACATCAAAAAACAATACATGACACCTACCTTCAGTGTAGATGTAAGTCCACCATCTTATAACAAGAACAAATTCAGCTGGAAATACTGTCAGATACTTGGGCGAAGACTAAAGCTCATTGAAAGTTGCAAATACATTTTTTTAGGGATCAGAAAAGAAACTTAAAGGTGTCTTCACTTTAAATAGTTAGAAATCACTTTTTTTTTCCCAATGTATGTAACATCATAAAAAGATTAATTTAAGATACAAAGCAAATATTTACAGTTTAAATATTCATGTGTGTATAAAGGTGCATTCATACACATATCCATGAATAGATATATATGCCTCTATAGAAATTTGTTCTCAACATTCAACATGATATTTCAGATAAATGGCCCTGGGTATAAATGAGAACAAGACCTTATTTTTTGCAGTTGCAGAGAGTGGACCACTACCTTAATGTAACATTTGACATACTGGACAAACTGAAATGCACAAAGCATGTAGCTAAACTATTATTTTAGGAAGGTGTCCTGGGTTCAGCAGTAGCAGTAAATTTTTCTCCTTCTTAGTAGCTGGTGCAGTGCTGTGGTTTCGATTTTTGGCCTGGGAACAGCGCTGATAACACCAATGTTTTTAGTTGCTGCTTAGTAATATTTAGTCTGGCCGAGGAATTTGTGAGTCTAATGCTCTGCCAGGGAGGAGGGGAAGCTGGGAGGAAGCACAGACAGGACACCTGACCCAAACTAGCCAAATAGGTATTCCATACCACAGCATGTCATTCCCAGGATGCAAAGTGGGAGTTACTCGGAAGGGCTGTCTCACTGCTGGATCAGGCTGCTTATCGACGGGTGGTATTTTATTCTCTTCCCTTGTTATTTCCCTTATCATTATGATTATTGGTGGTAATAGTAGAGGGTTTGTGTTATACATATGTGTTACTGGGCTGTTCTTATCTCAACCCGTGGGAGTTACATTCTTTCGATTCTCCTCCCCGCCCCTCTGGGAGCCGGGGTGGGGGGGTAGGAAGCAGGAGGAGTGAGTGTGAGGTTCTGATTTCCAGCCTGGGCTCAAACCACAACAGTTCTGTTTGGCGCCCAATGTGGAGCATGAAGGGTTGAGATAACAACAGATCTGACTGGAGTGTGTCTAATCGTATTTGTGATAAGCATTCATTGTTTTGGATTAATAGTCACTCCTCACAATGCTGATTTATTGACTCTCAAAGTTGTTGTTCCTGATCTCACAGTATTTGCTATGTTAGTGTTTATCAAGTGGGGGGCTTGGCCTAAGATTCTTGTCTCACTGTACTTTATGGTAATGACTTGTAATACAAGAGAATCATTGATCATGAAACTGATCTGGCTTATGTTCCCAGTGTGGTCACCACCTCTGTACTTTGGGAGGTATATAATAGAAATGCTTAGCAATTACACATCTTTTTTCTCCTTCTCGGGTGGTCAACCTGTGAAGGAGACATTAGTTTACACTCCCAGTTCCCCCCCCCACCCGACTGTTTACAGTATTGTTTGAGAGTTCTGAAGGTTTTGAATGGCCTTTGGGTACCCTTGAGACCTGCCCGCTGGTTGTGATTGGGATCACCATGTTGGCAAGCATACAGAGTGTGTTTTGCCCACGACCATTTCATCTGATCTGGAGAGTTAAGCAGAGTCAGGTTTGGGCCTTGTCTAGGGTTACATGACGATACAGGAGGACCAAGAGATTTTCCCCAGGGCTGGACAGCCATGAGTGGCAGGGTGTGTGGGATAGTATGGACAAGTAGCTAGGTCAGTGGACCTCTCTAGTGCTTTGGAATGTCACCATTGAACAAGAGCAAAAACCAGAAAAATTAGTAAAACACTTAAATGAGGTGTGCGGTCATTCTGGCCATACCAGAGACGGACAAATCGTGGCAACATGCTGGGATTTGGCCTGTGCTTACAGGGCCTTGTTCAACACTACCCAGCACCTTCAAAAGGAAAAGAATGTCAGTGGATCTGAGGGCAAAGGAACAGACAGTGCAGCTATTCCAACTCCAAGCACAGCAGCTGCACCTCCCCCAGTGACAAGTACAGTTGCTACTCAAACCACAGTGATAATCATTGCAGCTAAACTAGAGGACCAATTCATACCAATATTGGTTGCCCCTGTACGCAAGAAGAAAAAGGAGGCAAGAAAGATGAAGCAAGATGAAGAAACAATGTACTCACCACCCACCTATCCAGCCAGATCAGCCAAATCAATTCTGGTGTCCAATGGGGTGACAGATGTCTAAACGGTGCAAAAGTCTAACGGAGAGTGGAGACTAAGAGCAGACTATTGTGGCCTGAATGAAGTCACACCACCATTGAGTGCTGCTGTACTGGACATGCTAGAACTTTAGTATGAACTGGAGTCAAAGGCAGCCAATTGGTATGCCACGATTGATATTGCCAATGCATTTTTCTCAATTCCTTTGGCAGCAGTGTGCAGGCCACAGTTTGTTTTTACTTTGAGTGGCATCTAGTACACTTGGAACCGACTGCTCCAGGAGTGGAAGCACAGCCCTACCATTTGCCATGGACTGATCCAGACTGCACTGGAACAGGGGCAAGCTCCAGAACACCTGCAATACATTGATGACATTATTGTGTGGGGCGATACAGTGGAAGAAGTCTTTGAGAAAAGGAGGAAAATAATACAAATCCTGCTGAAAGCCCATTTTGCTATAAAATGGAGTAAGGTCAAGGGACCTGCGCAGGAGATTCAATTTTTGGGAATAAAATGGCAAGATGGACGTCACCATGGGGAAGAAAGCTGCGTGGTTCTGATTTACATCCTGGGCTTAAAACACGACAGGAAGGAGAAGGCACAAGGATCAGATCTCAGGGAAGTGCCTCCAGTCAAAATCCTTAGTCTACATGGAGAATGTAAAGCTCTGCTGTTTCTATGATGCTGCTTTACACTTGCACTCAGGGCAGGATTTATGAGAAAATGACAGTCCTCCAAAGGTTCTGGCTCCCTTTTTATGTTTCTTTCCCATGGCATTTTCCCATGGCATTTTCCCATAAACAACATAACACTGGAAAGACTCTGCCTTCTGACTGTCATGGTTTAAGCCCAGCCAGTAACTCAGAACCACGCAGCTGCTTGCTCACTCTCCCACACACCCCTTCCTCCCCCCACTCCCAGAGGAATTGGGAGGAGAATTGAAAGAATGTAACTCCCACGGGTTGTGAGAATACAACTGCTCACCACCCACTGGTTGATACCCAACCTGACCTGAGCAATGATCTAGCCCTTCTGAGTAACTGCCCCCAGTTTGTATACTGGGCAGGACATGCTGTGGTATGGAATACCTCTTTGGCTAGCTTGGGTCAGGTGTCCGGTCTGTGCTTCCTCCCAGCTTCCCCTCCTCCCTTGCAGAGCATGAGACTCAGAAAGTCCTTGGTTGGAGGAAACATTGCTTAGCAACAACTAAAACCATCGGTGTTATCAGCATTGTTCCCCTGCCAAAAGTCAAAACCGCAGCACTGCACCAGCAACTAAGAATGAGAAAAATGACTGCTACTGATGAACTCAGGACAGATTAAGGGCTCTTTTGGTGGAATAAGTGGTATAAAAACAAAACTAAAATCAATTCTATCTAGAAAGAACAAGAAAAAGGCTTGAATTCCATGGGCCTTAATCTCTATTTAATATTTTTTTCTGTAAATATTTACTTACAAACTTTTGCGACAGACAGTGACATTTGGGTGAAGATCAACATTGAATTCTGTCCTATAAACCTTTTTACTAGATTTGACAATACATCTAGAAAATCTCAACTCCAAAGTTCAGTAAGATCTTCTCTATTGCTACATTGTGAATATAAATCTGACTGGGTGCTTTCAATTTACAGTCAGCCTAAGCCTCAGATGCACTCAATTTATGCTCAGCACAGCCAAAAAGAAAAAAGGTGAAAAAGAATGAAATCTTTAAGTTATATGTCTGCTTCTCTAACCTCATGTTATGCAAGACTTGTAAATGCCCTCCTGTAAAATCCAGAGCAGCCTGAAGTCTCATCTATTTTCAATTACATAAACTTCAGGGACTGCCTAGAAGCTGGGCAGTCTCAAAATTCCTGACCTTTTTCTTCTTGCGAAAATAGTTTACAGAAGGACTGGGAACCACATAAGAAAGGCCATGCAGAAAAACAGACACAGATGAGTCAAACCCTTGAGTAAAGATTAGAATGTTCAAAGGTTAGAAATGTACAATAAGGTTAAGTACTATGCCTGCACCTCATGTCATTTGATAAACACTAAGATACTACTTAGAATAAAGGTGTATAAAACAGATTTGATAGCTTATTGGTATAAGCAATCAACAGGACTGAGATTTAAAAGATATCAGCTAAAATAATTATTTTTCTCTTCTTCAAAGCAACCAGACTCATGTAGTCTGTCAGTCAAAATGAAATATATTAATGAATGTGAACACTCCATAATACTGAACTATACTGTTGAACTCCCCAATATAAATATGTTTCCTTAGAATAAGGGAGTATCTATATAGCAGAGTAGTTGTGAAAAGAAAAATTCTATAAAAAAAAATTTGTAGAAAATTTGTGTAAAACAGAGTTTATAAGTGAAAAAAAGAAAAAGAAGCAGCACATAACTTTTATGAAACATTTCTTACCTTGCTGCCTCCATTATCTGTAGCAGTATCCCTGTGGAAATTGAATTATCTTTTTGCCTCATATTTTCCATTTTGCAAAGTAATACCCAATGGTCCTTGTCGTGGTTTAAACCCAGTCAGGTAACTCGTTCACTCACCCCCCCCCCCTTCTTTCCCTCCCCCTACTCCCAGAGGGATGGAGAGGAGAATCGAAAAGAATGCAACTCCCACGGGTTGAGATAAGAACAGTTTAGTAACTAAGGTATAACACAAATCACTACTGCTACCACCAATGATAATAATGATAAAGGAAATAACAAGGGAAGAGAATACAACACCTCAGCACCAGCTGACCGATAACTCGCCTCCCAAGCCCGACCAAGCTCCGACCGATACCTCCTCCAACCCTGCAGTCTCCCAGCCCTTCCGGCTAACTCCCAGTTACATCCTGGGCATGACGTGCTGTGGTATGGAATAGCTCTTTGGTCAGTTTGGGTCAGGTGTCCTGTCTCTGCTTCCTCCCGGCTTCCCCTCCTCCCTGGCAGAGCATGAGGCTCACAAAGTCCTTGGCCAAACCAAAACATCCTTGTTATCAGCTCTGTTCCCGAGCTGAAATCAAAACACAGCACTGCACCAGCTACCAAGAAGGAGAAACATGACTGCTACTGCTGAACCCAGGACAGTCCTTTCTGCAGTTTTCATTGTGAATGTGTAAGTCTTCAAAGATCTCCCCTCTGTTCATTAATAGCTATGATTCTTTCTGCTCTAGGCAAGCTGAACTGATAGAGTCCAACACATATCACAGAATCATAGAATCATGAAATCATAGAATGGTTTGTATTGGAAGGAATCTTAAAAATCATGCAGTTCCAATCCCTCTGGCATGGGCAAGGACATCTTCCACTAGACCAGCTTGCTCAAAGCTTCATCTAACCTGACCTTGAACACTCCCAGGAACGGGGCACCCAAATACTTTAACATTTCCTCTTTTTGGGGGGGGTTTGTTTTTTTGGTGTTTTGTTGTTTGGTTGGTTGGTTTTTTTGTATTTTTTTGCTCACATATGCCATGATAACAAGCAAATTTTCTTAAAAACAAAGAAAATAAAAGCAAGCTTTAATTTTTCTAATATGAAGGTTTGCATCTATTTAAAAACAGATGAAGAAAGAAACTGATTCTGTCTGAAAGTCCCAGTCAATTCTCTGGTATTTTAATGAGAGCCTGAAACTTAAATTAGATTAATCTATAATAAAGGTCTCATCTAAAGTTCAAGGGAAAAATATGTGAACCTTTCTATTGCCAGGAGAAGCTGCCTTGAGAAAAAATGTTGATGATCATTGCACATAAATAATTCCAAAGTGGAAAAAAGTAGAGAAACTGCAATTGCAGTTGGTTTTGCTTCTATAGTCCACCTCTACACTTGCCCCTCATCTCACCAAAAATAATAAGGTGAAAGATGCAGTTTCTTTAACTAAATAACTTGTTTCTTAGGACAAGTTAATGATTCTATTCTGAAGTGGAATACACATGCCACGCTGTTTGTATTACTATTTGTAATACTATTTGTGCAGTATTGCTCACATTACAATGATATCTAAATTTCTTCACTGTATATCAATGTTATCTCAAATTCTGGTGTGAAACAAGAAAACTCCCAGTGCTACCTTTAACATCTGGAATGCATTCCAGATGAAGTCTGCTTGACCATGTCTACCCAGGTATTATTAAAAATGATGCTATTTTTTCCAAAAGTTTTTATGTGAATTTGTCTGAGATGAATAAATTTCAAGGAGTGTGTGGTCACAACCATCAGTAACAGTAATAAAATTATTATTTAATAGCAACTTTCTCCTTCCTGTGTATTCAGGAACAATATTCTGCAGTGTTAGGTTCCAATCACAAAGTTCAAAGTAGCACTAGCAATTACTTTCTACCTTGAATGATAACTTATTATACCATTTCTGTAAAGAAACAGGAGAGTTTATGATATTAGACATAAGTGTTTCTGATTAATTAAAGAGTAATAGTCACCTGCCTTGCTAACAATGAGCAAAATTTTACCTTTATATATGAAACACCACCTCCCAACTGTACCAAATATACTTTTTTTTTTCCAGTTTTGAAGTTTCTTTAAAATTCACTTAATTATTCAACTATCAACATTCCTAGGCAAATTTCACATTTCTGCAGTAATAAGCACGTTTAAGGACTAAGTTCTTTTTAATTCAAAACTTCTGTTCTATATAACTTATTCTCATTTTAGACTGTGTTTTTTTTATTCTGAATAATGCAGTCATGGTCCTTTGTAACTGAATTCAAGTAAAAGTGTAAAGAGTAGATACCTAGATGTGTGTGCATGTATAGGATGTGACCATTATGAACTAATGGAACCTCCAGACTGTCAAAACCCATGACATCATAAAGAGTAATAACCAATTTATTTTTATTTAAGATGATGTTTTAATGATTTTGTTTTTATAGGTTAGATTTGAAGAGACTTGGAAATAACATCTAGAACAATATTTTGTAGTTGAAACAAAGCCAAAACAATTTCAAGTTTTCTGAAGTTAATTCCATATTAGCATATCTAATTATTGGCATACCAATATTAGTTGACTCTCCAATGAAACGAAAGATGTGATTGCTGAGGGTAGCTTTGAAAAATGCTCTGGTCATCTGTTCAGGTTTCATCCCAACATGCAGTATTAATTCTGCTATTCAATCAGAAAATGAGCAGCTGCAGAAGTACATGCAGTACATAGTAAGTTGCCTGAAAGATAAAGGGAAGTTCCTTGTAGAAATTGATTACTCTCTGTTGGATGTAAGTTGGTGTAAAATTGCTCTCATAAGAATACAGTAAAAAAACCCACTTTCTTTTTTTTTTTTTTTTTTCACTATACTTATACTTTTTTTCTTAACTATACTTAAATATCAGCTGAGCTGGCTCCATTATGCTTATGACTGACTGCTACATTTTATTGATGAGGATTTTGATAGAGCTTTTAGGCTTACCTCTAAAGGAAAACAGACAAAATTTAATTCATCCCCAAACGAATACAAGAGAGAGGAGGAATCTCCATCATCAAGTTATGGGTTTTCTTATCACAAAAATATTTTCCTAATCTGTGATTGTTGAAGTCTTTGTTACACTCTGAAGCAAGAGGCTTTTCTATCTTTTCTAAAATTCTGTCCTCCTAGTCTGGATCTTACTGATGAAGTCACAGAAAACCCATTCAATTCAACTGGTGCAGAGTCAAACACTTAATCCTTACTATTATACATTTGTAGATTCTTGTTATCAGTGTAAATGTTAAATCCTGTTTTCAATCCTGATAAGTTCTTGGCCTGAGCAATACCTTCGGGCAATGACTTCCCAAAACTACTTATGTGAGAATGCACTTCCTTTTATCAGTCATAAAGTAGCTGCATTTCAATTTCCCTGAATGTCTAGTATTGCAAGGGAAGGTGAAGGGACATGCCTATTTTAGTTTTCCTCTACAATATTAATTTGTCCAATTCTACCTTTCTCAGCCCTGTTTGCCCTTTTTGGTAAAGTAAACTCATCAACCCTATTCAGTTATATGGAGATGGAATTTTGAGTGCCTTTTCTTTCTACTGAAAGTAATGCTGAGTGACTTTGCTCTTGCTTTAATTGAACATTAGGTACCAGGGCTGCTATTTCCACATTCTGATCTAGTAATACAGCTTTTCTAGATGTTACATTTAATTTGGTTTTAAAATAAACATTAATTTAACTATTTTGGGAAAGATATTAAATTATTCTGATATACAGGAAATGTTTTCCACCAGCTAATCTAAAATATACGTGAGAAAAATATATGTAGGAAAAAAATCTTCAGAGTGTGGAAGCAGACAAATCAGAAGGAGTTGTGGACAGATTTATACATTTTATGTATTTTAATTGCACTGGCACTTTTATTTTTCTGTAATTGCACTTTAATTGCATATATTTTTCTAAATTTAAAAAAGTAGTTAAAATGGCATTGTACTAGATGAAATAATTTCAGGCACTTACTGCAGATATTTTGAACACTTCATGTATGGAAAATTTTCATAGTCCTATTATAAAAGGCATTTTAAAATGGCACTTGAATAATTCTGCCTGCAATCAGCAAGGAACCCATAATATTGTTTTTTAGTCATCAAAGAAAGCAAAGCTGAAACCTGTGAACTGAAAGAGCTTATTTCTTTTGCCTTCTGGGAAGCCTCCTGAGGCTCTGAAGTTTTGAAAATCATATAACTTAGATGCTTCCTTCTCAATTCAGAAGACTGTCATGGTTTAAATACAGATGGGAACTAAGCACCATCAGCCACATGGTCACATTCTCCCCAGTGGGATGGGGGAAAAGAACAAGAAGGTTTAAAGTGAAAAAACTTGTGGGTTCAGATAAAGACAGTTTAGTACATAAAGCAAAACCTGCACACACAAGCAAAACAAAACAAGGAATTCATTCACCACTTCCCATCAGCAGACAGGTGTTCAGCCATCTCCAGGAAAGCAAAGCTCCACCATATATAACAGCTTCTTGGTAAGACAAATACCATCACTCCAAATACTCCCACCCCTTTCTTCTTCCTGCAGCTTTATATGCTGAGCTTGATGTCATATGGTCAGTTGGGGTCACCTGTTTCAGCTGTGTCCCGTCCCCACTTCTTGTGCCCTCCAGCCTACTCACTCTTAGGGTGGTTCGAGAAGCAGAAAAGGCCTTGACTCTGTGTTAAGCACTGCTCAGCAATGACAGAAACATGAACACTGTTTTGAGCACAAATATAGCCCCATATCAGCTGCTATGAAGAAAATTAACACTACCCCAGTCAAAACCAGCATAAAGCCTACCTTGAGGAAATTGTTTTGTTACTTTCTGATTCATTTTCATATGGTATCTGCCTGAATTTCAAGCCCTTAAAATCAGAATTTCTGACAGCTTTCTGTATGTGCCTAATATTTTAGATTCCCTTACGAGAAACAACTTGCAACACACATTATTTGTTGAAAATGTTGAGCTTCAACTACCACTCCCATATGTAACTTATGTTATGCTTGGCAATGACTACAGGTAATTTGTGGAACCTGGGATCACATATCTTTTTAGAAAATTTCAACCTTTAAATTCTACATAACTGCAATTATCTACCAAGGTGCTAGCACTGCAGCAATTAATATTACAATTAGTTCTATTTTAGTGGCTAGAAGCCATATTGAAGGTGAAGACTAATTTTGCAGAAGACATTAACATTTTCTACAATTATCCTTGAAAGATTTGTTATTGAATTTAAAACTAGAGATAAATGTGACCATGAAAGACAAACTAGAAAAAGACAGAGGAGATGAAAACAATAAATAACATTTCTTCCTGAAATCTATCGCTATATATCTTTGGGTTTAATTCTACAATGTTTCAGCTAAACCTCTCAGTTAATTCTTGCTCAAAAGCAAGAAATTACAGTATATCTCTTCATGTTTGATTTTTGTTTTTGTTTTTTATGCATCTTGCTTTTCAGAGTCCAGGGCGTGTTTATTACTATGTGGGTTATTTCCTCTGGTCCTGTAAACAGATGAACCATTCTTTATACAGATTCAGTATTGGTGAACCAAAAAACTGTTTATACACCATCGCTAATGAGAAGCAATTATTTGTAATTTTAGATTTGAGATGTTTATAGAGACAGCTCAGTGTAATAAAGTATATGAAACTATTAAGTTTCTCACAGCCCAGTGATGTGGACCATTACTGACTGACACAAAGGTAGTGCAAAAAAATAGCAGACAGTTACAGCTGGATAAGTATGAAAACTAGAAAGTGAACTGAGAAGCATCCCTGGTTCAATATATACAATAGTGAAATTAATTTGCCATCTTCATTCTTCTTCTGCCCATGTAAAACTCTCCCTTGCCTTTAATAATGGAAATGGATGGTAGGGCATAGAGCAAATGTACCAAATGCCTACATTTTCAAACATTAGTTATCTATACATTACCCTTTCCAAGAATAAATGTAAACAAAGTAATATGCAGTTCACTATAGCTTATTATAGAATAAATAAAAACAGCAATACCATTTAGAACTTTTATAGCACTTTTCATCTAGAAATCTCAAAGCAGCTTACACAAGGGGGATAGTAGAGTAGCTTTGGCACCAAAGAGCCTTTCAAACTCACACATTGTCCATTTGACGAGTGTAAAGAACACAGTCTGAATAATATGTTCATCCCATAGGCAAAGTTACAGCTAAATATTGCATTAGTGCTATGAATGAATTGAGCTTATTTTAGCAGAAGTCTAAAAGAAGAATTGCATATCACCAAAGCTATGAAGATATATGAAACTGAAGGCCTAGAGCTTAACAAATATCCAGACTTCCATAAAAAAATCATAGAATCATAGAATAGTTTGGGTTGGAAAGGACCTTAAGATCATTTTGTTCCAACCCCTCTGCCATGGGCAGGGACACCTCACAACTAAACCATGTCACCCAAGGCTCTGTCCAACCTGGCCTTGAACACTGCCAGGGATGGAGCATTCACAACTTCCTTGGGCAGCCCATTCCAGTGCCTCACCACCTTCACAGTAAAGAACTTATTCCTTATATCCAATCTAAACTTCCCCTGTTTAAGTTTTAACCTGTTACCCCTTGTCCTATCACTACAGTCCCTAGTGAAGAGTCCCTCTCCAGCATCCTTGTAGGCCCCCTTCAGATACTGGAAGGCTGCTATGAGCTCTCCATGCAGCCTTCTCTTCTCCAGGCTGAACAGCCCCACCAAGTATCAGAAACTGAATTCTAGGCCTGTAAAATATCTATCAGAATGCTTTGAATACCAGTCAGACATGTATCTCCACACCTTTATGAGTGTCCTGGGTTCAGCAGTAGCAGTCATGTTTTTTCCTTTGTGTTAACTGGTGCAGTGCTGTGTTTTGACTTCTAGTTTGAGAACAGTGTTGGTGAAGCCGATGTTTTCGGTTGTTGCTAAGTGATGTTTACCCTGACCAAGGACTCTGTGAGGCTCATGCTCTGCCAGGGAGGAGGGGAAGCTGTGAGGAAGCAGAGACGGGGTGCCTGACCCGGGCTAGCCGGGGAGGTATTCCATACCACAGCACGTCATGCCCGGGGTGGGGGGTAACTGGGAGTTACCCGGAAGGACTGGGGCTTCCGGGTGGGACTCGTTTCTTGGCCGGTGGTATCGTATTCTCTTCTCTTGTTATTTTCCCTTATCATTGTTTTAGCTGATAGTAGCGGTGGTTTTTTTTTGCTGGACTGTTCTTGTCTCAACCCGTAGGAGTTGCACTCTCTCGATCCTCCTCCCCGTTCCTCCGGGAGCAGGGAAGGGGAGAGCCCCGGTGCGGGGGGGGGGGGGGGGGGGAGACGGACACGGACCTCAATTGTTGTCAGCTCGGCACCACTCACTGGGAGTGAGTGAACAAGTTACCTGACTGGGTTTAAACCACGACAATGAGGAAAGGTGAATGATGCTAGGACTTAAATTTTAAAAGTTGTGACTGCACTTTGTGAAAGAATCATGCAAGGAATAAATCGACAAAATTATTATCTTTACATCTTTACTGATAACCTGTTTTTATGTGAATAATCAAAGAAGAAGAAAGTTAAAAAAAAAAATCAGCAGAAGTTTTTGTATTGGCAAGTCTTAGCAAACCCCCACATTTTTTTAGCAAAAGTATAATAATCCAATCAACTTTCATTTGGGTAGGCAGTGTTGTTAAAAAGAGCAATTATCACCTCCACCATTTCTCCAGTTTTCCTTTCCTCATCTCTTTTCTCAGCCTTTTGTACTAGGAAAATTGAACAGTATGAGGTTAAAGGGAAAAGATAGGAGGAAAAGGAAAGGAAATTAAAATATTTCTACTTTCAAACTGAAAATATGAAAATTATTTTTTTTCACTTCTGAATAAAGGTTTTCACACTACATACAGTACCTAGTATATTGTTGTGGAGACAATCATTTGATATTTCTGTCACAAATACTTTTTAAACTTTGCATTCTTGGTCTTTCTGCCTTATGTCACTAAATGCTCCATCTGATGCCTACCTAACTGTCTGATAACAGGAAACAGTCAAACAGTCAGCAAAGATCAACTGCAGTTTCAGTCTTGTTTCGCTTAAAAAAAAAAAAAGAGAAAAAAAAAGACTCTACATTCTAGCAACTTGCAGGACATTTTGCTATAATTTTCAGTTGATCTCTAGATAGACAGCCGGTTATATATCAGTGCTTCTTTGATCTTCTACATTTAATTGGGACATCAACAAGATCTTTCATGTTTAGAGGCCATCAATGAGTAAAAAGCAGTGTTTCATGAAAAAAGTGACAAATTGTCTTTTCTTCTTTTTCTTCTTTTTTTTTTGTTTTTCCTTTTTTTTTTTCTTTTTTCTTCCTTATGGATGGAAGACCAAGCAGTTTCTTTGTTGTCTCTGTCAACTTCTATCTCATAGATTTAAAAACCTGAAATTAGTATGAAAAGGAGAACCTTAATTACTATAGTAGAGTGAGCAGCCTGAAACCTTTCTGTTTTTCCTGGTGGAACATGGCAGATGTGCTAGTCTGTAAATGCATGAAACCCACTCCACCTAATATAAGAGTAAGCAATATATTTGCTTAAAATAAAATAAAAATATTTCCCATTTCAGAAGACTACCTCCTTATACAATGAAATATTTTTTATGAAGATTGAGTTCTTGAAAGGCAAGGCTCAGTACAATGAAGATTTCCCAACAGCCATGCAATGGAAGGAAGGATTTTCCTGTGCTGACCATCTGTAGGCAACTCTTTAACATCCTTTGTTTTGTGCTTCAGTTAAGAATGAAATCAGAAGAGGCTTCTGAGATGATAAAAAAAAAAAAAGGTATGCATTTAAATTTAACTCCTGATAAATTAAGATGTTACCAAACCTTTGTTGTAACATTCAAACCTGTAGAAAGGCAGAAGAAAAATTAGGGAAACTACTTTTCATTATCTCCACTTCGATTTTGGCATTGGATATCAATGATGTTCTACATGGTGTTTGTTGTGGTTTAAACCCAACCACAGCTTGTTCCCTCATTCCCCCCCTTTTCTCCCTCTTTCTTTCCTTTCCCCTACTCCTGGAGGGATGGAGAAGAGAACCGAAAAGAATGCAACTCGCATGGGTTGAGATAAGAACAGTTTAGTAACTAAGGTATAACACAAATCACTACTGCTACCACCAATAATAATAATAATAAAGGGAATAACAAGGGAAGAGAATACATCACCTCAGCACCAGCCAACCAGTAACTCGCCCCCCCCAGCCCGACCAAGCACCGATCAATACCTCCTCCAACCCTGCAGTCTCCCAGCCCTCCCAGGTAGCTCTCAGTTACATCCTGGGCATGACGTGCTGTGGTATGGAATACCTCTTTGGTCAGTTTGGGTCAGGTGTCCTGTCTCTGCTTCCTCCCGGCTTCCCCTCTTCTCTGGAAGAGCATGAGGCTCACAAAGTCCTTGGCCAGACCAAAACATTGCTATCAGTTCTGTTCCCAGGCCGAAAGTCAAAACACAGCACTGCACCAGCTACCAAGAAGGAGAAAAATGACTGCTACTGCTGAACCAAGGACAGTGTTACATCCTAAGACCAAGCGACTGAAGGAGACAGTGTATATAAAAAATAAATGAACAGTCCTTATGTGCAGCAGATGGAACCTTGCCACACACAGAGGCACTGGGGGGAAAACCCCCACAAGATACTGAAAGCTATTTTGAATGATTGCTAAAGTGAATGGCATATGTATAAAATGACTGACTAGTTGACTAGTTAATTGGTAATGTTTATTTTCTTTGCAGGTCTGAGATACTGCTCCGTAGTCATTTTGGCTGCATTGAATTACTCTTCTAGCAGGTAAACACAAACTATAGAATTAATTTTTTAAACAAGTTAAAGAAACACCAGAAAACTATCTCTAATCTCCTCATTTGGTATGAACTTTTCTTGAACAATCAAGATGGTCACATTCTGCTAGAACAGAGTTTAATCCTTGAGGCTAAGTGTTGTTGATTAAATAATTTTTCCTGCTAAAGCAAAAGGCCTTAGTGGTTACATAAGCTATTTGTAAATTGACCTTTATTTATCTATTAATCATGAAACCTGATTAATGGGTTGCATTGCTAATAAGCTTCCTATTGCTAATAAGCTTCGGTGTACCTGTCTATTTTGAATGATTACATTCTTATGTTGGGGGCCCCAGAGCTGGATGAAGTACTCCAGATGGAGTCTTGCATAAGCAGAGCAGAGGAGGCCAAGTCCAGTTAGATGACTTCAGTCTTTCTTCCTTTATCCACCAATTCTGTAACCCAGTGCTAGCAATCCCTCTTCAGGCTCCAGACATCTATTGCTAGCACTGGCATTAAACTGGTAGGAGTGGAATGGATGGAGGTTCCCCTCACCTGACAATTTCAGTTTAAAGCCCTCTTCACTAGCTTGGCAAGCCTATGACTGAAGATGCTCTTCTTCTCTGACAGATAGATCCCATCAGCTCTCAGTAGACTAGGCTTCCAAAGCAAGTCCCACGGTCTAATAAGGCAAACCCCTGGATGTGGCATCAGTCCTGTAAACATTTTTTTATTCACCAGATACCACTGGCCCTTTCAAACCACTTGCCTTTGTCCAGGAGGACTGATGAAAAAACTACCCTAACTGCCACCCCTGAGGCTCTGTAATTCTTCTTAGAATCACAGAATAGTTTGGGTTGGAAAGGACCTTAAGATCATCTAGTTCCAACCCCCCTGCTGTGGGCAGGGACACCTCACACTAAATCATATCACCCAAGGCCTCGTCCAACCTGGTCTTGAACACTGCCAGGGATGGAGCATTCACAACCTCCCTGGGCAACTCATTCCAGTGCCTCACCACCCTCACAGTAAAGAATTTCCTTCTTATAGCCAATCTAAACTTCCCCTGTTTAAGTTTTAACCCGTTACCCCTTCTCCTATCACTACAGTCCATAATGAAGAGTCCCTCTCCAGCATCCCTATAGGCCCCCTTCAGATACTGGAAGGCTGCTAGGAGGTCTCCACGCAGCCTTCTCTTCTCCAGGCTGAACAGCTCCAACTTCCTCAGCCTTCTTCATACAGGAGGTGCTCCAGTCCCCTCATCATCCTCATGGCCCTCCTCTGGACTTGTTCCAACAGTTCCATGTCCTTTTTGTGTTGAGGACACCAGAACTGCACACAATACTCCAGGTGAGGTCTCACAAGAGCAGAGTAGAGGGACAGGATCACCTCCAAGGATCACCTCTTGATACTCCTCAAACTGCTTCCGGCTATATTGCTGGTGCACACATGAAAAAACAGCAGTCAGTGGAGAGTACAATGCTTGGTAGTATCTTGGTGACATCCCTGATATGAGTTGCTGGTAAGAAGCACACCTCTCTAGAGAGCATGTCAGGCTGGCCTCTATACCTCTCAGAAGAGAGTTGCCTACTACTATAACCCTACTATCATCTGTCATCATTTTGTAGTTTTGCTGGTTCTTATACGGGAAGCAGATTGGGTTGCCGTACTCAGCTCCAGCACCTCTCCTGATGTCACAGGTCTCTCTTCTTCAGTCTGTAGAGCAGCAAAGTGGTTCTGCGGGCACATCAGGCTTCAGGGGAAGTCTGTTCTTCCTGCAACTTTATTCATGTGGCTTCCTATCTGCTGACTGTGATTGTCCATGAGTTTTTGTCTGAAACATCTCATCACATTTAGAAATGTGTCAATATTTAAAAATACACAATGATGAATTTCTTTGCCTCTGTCTTAGATCACGTTAACTTTAGGCCATAGAAGGCTGGTGAATTTTGATTTCATAATGGTAAAAAATTCATAATGGTTTTAGTTTTGCAGTGGATGAGATTCTAGACTTACTAAAGCAAAAAGAAAAATGTAAAATTTCATGAGGCCAATTGTTTACTCACATTTTTAATTTCTAGTAAGAAAACAGACAAATCACAACATATAGCTATTTGATATAGCATCTATGAAGTCAACTTGAAAAACTATCACTGACTTAAAAAAATTCATGGATTTGTTCCTAAAGGATTTTGTATTAACTGTTTGAAGACTCCACAGCTTTTCAAACCACTTCATGCTGAATGTAGGCCAAATCCAAATGACTCAAGGAAAAAAAATAACTGTTGGAATAAAGGCAATGAACCTCATCTCCTTCTCTTTTTTGTTCTGTGGCATGATGAAGCTCTCTGGATGAGCAGCAGAGTGATTTCATGTTACCATGTGTGTACCGATACCTTTCCTAACACTGAAGTAATTCATGTGCACTAGATTATTAGGAGTGAAAATTATCTTGCAGGCTTAAAATGAAAAACCATTGGGCAACCTAATAACCTGCTCAGTTGTTGTTTCTAAGGTTGGAAACCAGTCCTGTGAATGCTGAAATAAAGACGAAGTATTCCTATTATATTACTGGTATGCAAAAATCATCACCTTGTATATGACATAATCTAGGACAACAGGAGATAAGAAAAACATTTTGTGAGTCTACTGCAAATGAAAGAGTTGGTCATGATGGATGAAGAACAAAGAAGCATTAGTTTATACTTGCTTAAAGATTTTGATAGATTCAAATTTCTTAGAGGAATGAGATCACTGCCTTACTTTCTGCATATCACAGTATATAGGACCTTGTACTTCATTTCAGCCTTTTTATTGCAGTTTGCTGATACTAAGTTTCAACAGCATATTTGTGGACAAAACGTGAGATACAGCTTAGATGTATTTCACCAATTGCTAAGGCAAGCGTGGAAAGAAACCTGCCTGAGAAAGCACTGCAACTCTCCGTAACAAATTACCATGAGGTGTGAAGTAATGTAAAATTTCATCAACAGCATAAATATGTAAATTTAATCACCTGAGATGGATTTTTTGTGTGTTTGATGATAAAACTGAAATCAGTTTCTTCAAATAGCTTCTTTGAGAATCTTTCAAAACTCTGAAAGCAGTTCATCAGAAAGCAGCTTTGGATAACACACTCCTGCATGTTCAATGACAGAAGAAGGCACAGATGATGTGCCAAATATATTCTCTCTCATATACACTACCCACATGCTTCCACAAGCACAACTTATCACCCTGAATGAAATTGCAAGTTTTCAATTTATTTTTATGCTATTAAATCAAGAATTATATCTATAGTATGAAACTAAAATACAATATTAAATTTCCTTATTGAGTTTCACATTGTTAAGTTGATGAGCTTATTTGTTTTTATTATTTAAAATATACAACAAGCTAAGTTTTGGAAATAAAATCTAGCACAGTCTCCTTTAACAGATCTTTCTTGGGTACTGATAAATTCTGGTGCAAATTTACTATAGATTTTATTGTAGCTCCAAACTTTGAAAAAGCTGTTATTCTCCTTAGGTCTGCAGTCAGTTTAAAGATGGACTGAAATTTGCAATGGAGTATGGAAAAAAAAAAAAAGGTACACACCCCTCCTCCCCACCCCCAATTTCAACAGAAATCCCAGTCTTATCAGTATAAATGTTTATTAGTGTCTTGCCCATCTTTCTAAAAATAAATTAACATGATTGAAAACTTCTTGTTACACTTGTACTGCAACACAAATGTAATTGACAAAATATTTTTTCATACTTTTGTAAGAGAAGATTTTTATTTTAAAATAGTTTGTGTCATTTATCAGTTTCCAATATCACTGCTGTGCTCAAGCTGGAGGAAAAACAAACCCCAAATTAAATCAAACATAGCTATTGACCATGATTCTTGTTCTGATGAAAAAAAAAACAAAACAAAACAAAAACAAACAAGAAAGCATTTACTTAGGGAAATTAAGAAATATTTAAAATTAATAAGTGTTTTAGAATGAATTCTCTTGTACCTCAAAACGTCATTGTATAAATGGATTTGAAAAATACAAATTTTCTAATGGATTGTACTTCTAAGAAACAAAGAATCCCATTATTTCCTTCTGAAGGAATATTAACACTATGTAGTGTACAAGATGAATTTAAAAATCCCTTTGTTAATTGCTACCTTCATGGCAAAATTTGTAATTATAAGCAGATTATAAATTTTTAATTGCTGTTACTGACTGCTGCCAAGAATTCTTTCTACCAATTTTATAAAAGAAAGAGTTGAAAGAAAATATCATTTTGTTACAGAAATTGGACAAAGAGAGAAACTATGCCTGGACAGATAAGTAATTGGAGAGAGACTGATAGACAAGTAATTAAGAAATAAATTAGAGATTGCCCAATGAATTCCTTTTTTATTCCTTGTATTTACACAAATAAATAAATAAATAAATGAACCCCAAGTCCTGAAAGACCTAACCCACTTGCCCTGAACACTTATATAACAAAATCTTTTCATATAATTTCTTTCTTCTGCAAAGAAACGTGATTGAAAAAGTGATTCCATTTAATGAGTTCCCTCAAACTGACACAAACTAGCCAACAAATATTTCACTAACATTTGAGCTAAAAAAGAGAATTCTAAATGATCTCAAACAATAATACAGTATCACAAAAAGTAGGGTAGATTTCCACTGTGTCTCATTTTAGATGCTACAGTTTTTGTTGATGACACTGTCTTCTTAAATGGAAACTTGATATAACTCCACATCAATTGTTCTCATTACCTTGGTCTGCCTGGTTGGTAGTCTTTTATGCTGGGTTAAGTTTGAGTCTATCTGTGCTCTTGATGAGCATGATTGTTTATTGCATTTTATTAAATTCACTGTGGATAACTGGGTAACAAATGGCCAAGCTATAAGCTGGGGACACAGAGGCTGTCAGTTGTCAACACTGTGACAAATTATTGCTTTATGATCAGAAACCAAAAAGTACTTAAATGATACTGGCTATAGTTATGGTCATAATTTATTGGGCTCAAGTGGCTGCTTTCTTTATGGTGCCCTGCCTTTTCTTTCCTCAATTTCTGTTCTGCTGTAGTTGGCATTTTAAAATCTCAGTCCCCTTGTACAAAATCTTTATCTCTGCAATATAAGAGAAGACAAGAAAGCATATGCAGCAGAGAGCTGGGGAGGCTAATAATGTGAAGTTTTATGTAAGACCTTTATGGAAAAAAGCACCCACTTCTTCAGTCAAAATTGAATGAGCATGCCTGTCTTTCTTGAAGTCTCTTCCCTCTTAATGTTTTGGCTTTTTGTTGTTGTTTTTTTTTTTTTTAAATAAGGTTTTAGTTAAACAAGGCATTTTTTTTGCATTTGCATTTCAAATCTACACTTACAAAGCTAATGACATGATTTTCCTAAGCACTCCTAAAACTGGTCAAGAGATTCATAGTTATGCATTATTGATGGAATGCGAACTACACAGTTCTGCCTCCAAACAGACTAGCATCTAAGAGTAAAGGTGGGATAATGATTTTCATAAATATTTTCTATTTCTGCTGAACTGTTTTCAGTTGCTTTGTCTTGACCTACCCTATTTCAGTATTTCTTTTTAATTTTTCTTGTCAGGTCCATTCTCTTTCCAGTTATTACTGGTTCCTAATTTATTCTCAACCAGTTGCTTTTATTCCCACACTTGGCTACTGCAGCTATTGTTTAACATCAGAACAGAGGAGATCATAGTTTACTTAGTCCCACAATTGCATGCTATTTTGTTGTCTTGATCAGGGATTGCCTATCACTTTTCTCATGGTAGTCTTTTATGAAATCAGAGTTTTCAGGTTCTGAGTTGCCTGATAAGGGGAATAAAAAACCTTTTCAGACACTACAGTGTATTTTCCAGGGTATTCAGACATAAAAGATACATATAACCTGTATATGACTAAAAATAAATTTGATAGATCTTTTAACTTAACAGAAATTTTAAAAGGGATCCTTGCAAGTGAATAAAAATAGTACACAAATATCCAGAGGCTACAAGATCAAGCCCTTAGTTTAAACATTCTATTTTGTGTATTTTGAATAAATTGCATATTTGAGGACTCTTACCATCTTCCAAGTTTTCTGTGGAAATTACATGTTTAAAACATTGCATGAAATTCTAGCCTTTACCACAGTCAATAAGAGTATTCCATTAGTGAAAGCAGGGAGAGATTCTAGCCATCCCTACAGATTAAAGTTTTCTGACAGAAAATTTCTATTCTTTTTCTCTGACATCATTCTGGTAGAATTCTTCAACAAACACAGAATCTTTTTTCTCAAATAGAAAGTGTGGATTGATTCTTGTACTTGATGTTAAAGGAACACTATTGTTCCTTTACCTCTTGCATCCCCCTCAATAGAACCTCTTTATTGCCATATGCATTTAGTTGGGTGCTGTTTTAATACCAATAAATAGCAAAATCCCACAGGCTGTTTCAAGATTTAAAAGAATCATAGAATCATAGAATAGTTAGGGTTGGAAAGGACTTTAAGATCATCAAGTTCCAACAACCCTGCCATGGGCAGGGACACCTCACACTAAACCATGTCACTCAGGACTCCATCTGACTTGGCCTTGAACACTGACAAGGATGGAGCATTCACAACTTCCTTGGGCAGCCCATTCCACTGACTCACCACCTTCACAGTAAAGAACTTCCTTACATCTAATCTAAACTTCCCCTGTTTAAGTTTTAACCCATTGCCCCTTGTCCTGTCACTACAGTCCCTAATGAAGAGTCCCTTCCCAGCATCCTCGTGGGCCCCCTTCAGATACCGGAAGGCTGCTATGAGGTCTCCACGCAGCCTTCTCTTCTCCAGGCTGAACAGCCCCAACTTTCTCAGCCTGTCTTCATACAGGAGGTGCTCCAGTCCCCTGATCAACCTCGTGGCCCTCCTCTGGACTAGTTCCAACAGTTCCATGTCCTTTTTATGTTGAGGACACCAGAACTGCACACAATACTCCAGGTGAGGTCTCACAAGAGCAGAGTAGAGGGGCAGGATCACCTCCTTCGACCTGCTGGTCACGATCCTTTTGATGCAGCCCAGAATACAGCTGGCTTTCTGGGCCGTGAGCACACACTGCTGGCTCATGTTCATTTTCTCATCGACCAGCACCCCTGTCACCCACAACATTTCCAGAAGAACAAAAATAATATTAGCTATTTCATAAAATATTATAGATATTTCATAAAATATTACAGGAATGTTGCACAGCTGATTACAGCATGTGTTGAGCATCCATTCAAAACCCTCTTTGCCAATTTCCCCCAAGAAAGGACAGTGTTCTAAGTGCTTATAAACTGACTACTTGAGGGTCTTCTGCTCTGTTATTGCGGCTGTTCCATTCTAAGTGACAAAATCATATTACAGATTAACACCTACATTTCTGAAGATACAAACTACTGACTCAAACTAAACTGACCCAAACTACTACTGCGCTTTCTCAGACCAATGCCCACGCTTTGACCATTTGATTCTTTATTTGTATCACTATATTCCTTTAAAAAGCTTTGTCTTTAATGAATATGAATTCTCTGGAAAAAAAAAAATCTGTCTCTATAATGAAAGTGTTAGGAGAGAATGTGCTAGGCAATTGCATTTGTTTGATATATCATTAAGGAGTTTTGTCATTCAATGTATGATATATATTTGTATTCAAAAGCACAACAAGCTTCTGCAGCGACTGGGCTTTATGACTATAAGCATTAGATATAAGAAGCTCACATAGAGTTCTATGACAACATTTTAACTTAGATAACCAGATGGACCTGAAAAGCCATGGATCTCTCTAGGAGAAAGAAAAGTTGGAACAGATGCTCTTGAGACCAGCTACTGAAGAGAGCATGTCATTTATGTCATTATTCTTTAATGTAATTAAAGATAAAACAATAAAATGCAGAATTTCCCTTTTTTGTAAAAAAGCATCAAGACTATCTCATATTTAAAGAAACATTAAATTAAAGCAATTCACAAAGTAGATTCAAGATAAATTAAGAGGACTTGAGTACTCCCACTTTTAGGACTTCATTTATTTTGTTTTTAATCCTTCCTTACTTATTTGGCTGCCAACTTGCCTACTCAAAGTTCCTTTTAAAGTCTTGCAAGGTTATAAAGCATAGACTACATTATCTGCTAAATTTCATCTAGAAAGTTAAATGATCATACAATATATCAGGGCAAGAAAAGGGGGAACGGCTTTAAACTGAAAAAGGGTAGATTTAGATTCGATATTAGGAAGAAGTTCTTTACTGTGATGGTGGTGAGACACTGGAACAGGTCTAGCTGTTACAAAGGTGACAATTACTATATATTTACTGATAGATCTTTTTCTAGTTATGTTAAAATAAATATTGATATTAACAATTTTACTCTGAAACAGTACAAAAAGAAGACATGGTATTTCACTTTCTAATTATAGAGTTCATAGAGTTCAGACATAGACATGGGGGTTTTTACAGTACGCGTGTGGTTTAACAATAAATGTGTCTATGTAACCCTTCTTAATATATTTAACACTTAAGCTCTGACCTGGACATACCTAGTGAATTTCCTTTTTGCATCAAGAAGGTTACACATTCAGCTGATAACAATTCATTCACTTGAAAGCCAAAGTATGCTCAATTACCCCTAATCAGGTCTTCATTTTTCAGTGACCTTAAATAGGCAAACATTCCTAATAGGTTAAGTGTGGGATTAAGCTTACTTCAGGCAAAGATGGAAAACAGGAAAAGCTTTCTTGGCTCACCAGCTGTTTTCTGTTACTCAGATATCTAAGATACATTTTATATTTTACATATATGATTTCTAATCAGAATAGGTTTTCATTTACTGCACATTTTCAGCATCTGTCCAACATAGCCAGATTTCTTTAGAATCCATGAGGCTGAGAAGGAAAATAAGAGCAATAAAATTCATGCCAGCCTTCTCTTGCCATTCTAGAGCTGAGGCACAGGATGTATATTCTGGTGTGTTCTGCTTGAAGGCTGGTGATTACGTGTCCAAGATGAAAAGCTCCTCTGCATTATGAAGCTTTTAGTTACAAATGAGAGTTTCTTGATGCATATTAAACTTGACACATTAACTCCTGGATGAATTGCTTCCAAAGGGAGCTGCTTAAGACTATTAAGACATATGCAGTGAAATCCTAGGTGCTAAGTAGAATTAACATTATTCCAAAGTGTATTTCTTTTTAAAGTGTCTGGTTTAGCTTAAGTTTCTCCCTTTAATCATGCATACTGCCCCAGGCTGCCAAAAAGGCAGCCATCAGCATTGCTTAGCGAAGGCAGCTTAGTGCTGTCAGCCATCTTATCTCCCCTGCTGCATGGGAGATAGCTTTTATCTGTGACTATAAACGTTAAAATGGAACTATAATCCTACCTTTCTCCTACAGAAGATTTCCAGCTTTTCCTCAGATATGAAAAAAACTCCTCCCATTATAGAAGGGCGTATGTGTCTATTTGTTTGCTTATTTACACAAATCAATGTTTGGACAGTAGAAATCATGATGAGCAGGAATTTTTCTGGAAAAACAAATTCTACCTTAGGAACTTTTTGAAAATGGCTAGCTAAGCCATTATGACAATCCCAATCTAACAAGTAGAATGCAATTTAAAATAATTAAGCGTATTAATGACATGGCACCACAGAATAATGTATTTAAACCTTTTTTTCTGTTTAATGCAACATTCTATTTTTATTCCAGGGCTTTTCATGCACAGCACCTCAAAGCATCAGTTTAAATAAGGAAAAGACAGCAAAGATGCTAGCACATGAAATCCCAAAACTAAGTTTGCTTCAGTATTTCATTTTGGAACTGAAAGTTCTTTTCTTTTATTTCACTGGTTGAATAGAAATAGACCACTTCATGGATAACAAACTGGCTGCATGGCCACATTCAGAGACTTGGTGCCACCAGCAAGATTCCAAGCGCAGACAAGTAATGAGTGGTATCCCTCAGTATTGGGACTGGTACTGTTCAAGATCTCTGTCAGTGACATGGACAGTGGGATTGAGTGCACCCTCAGCAAGTTTGCCAATGACACCAAGCTATATGGTCCACAAGTGGGAGGAAAGTGATACCATCTAGAAGGATCTTGACAGGCTTGAAAGGTGGGCCTGTGCAAACCTTGTGAAGTTCAACAAGGCCAAGTGCCCCTGGGCTGGGGCAACTCCAAACACAAATAGAGGCTGGGCAGTTTGGTTTGTTCATCCTGGAGAAGAGACAGCTCAGGCAACACCTTATAGCAGCATTCCAATACTTAAAGGAAGCCTACAAGAAATCTGGAGAGGGACTTCTTACAAGAGCAAGAAGGGACAGGACAAGGGGGAATGGTTTTTAACTGCCAGAGGGTGGATTTAGATTAGACATTAAGAAGAAATTCTTCGTTATGAGAGTAACAAGGTGCTGGCACAGGTTGCCCAGAGAAGCTGTGGCTGTCCCATCCCTGACAGTGTTCAAGGCCAGGATGGATGGGGATTTGAGCAACCTGGTCTGGTGGAAGGTGTCCCTGTCCGTGGCAGGGAGGTTGGAACTGGATGAATTTTAAGGTCCTTTCCAACCCAAACCATTCTAGTACCATATGATTTTCCAAAACATGCGAAGTTTAAGCATGTAAATCTAGAAAATATTTTTTTCTAAAATCAGGAAAAACATGCATGACAGTTTAGGGATATATTGTCTCATCATTCCTTTAACAGTTCCCTCTGTCCTGTTGCCACTGGCCCTCTCTGAAGCCATGTTGTTTTTAGATTCTTTCTGCTATAGAACTACCATTTGGAACAATCTCCCTGCATCTTCTTACTGCAACAGTATTTCATTTTCCTGACCTTAAATTATCAGTTCCCTAGTTACTTTTTTCTCCTGTTAATATTCTGGACAACTTAACTTTGGGAATACAAGCAATATGTTGTTGGCTGAGCTGGGGTTGGCAGGAAAGAAGAAAAGATGAATGGGGTCTCTGGGCTATCTCTTTCACTTTTACCCTGTTTTCTCAAAACGGAGGGTGGCTTAGACCAGGGAACAGAAAGTGTGAAGATCTCATTCGTCAAGACACAAAATTCCCATTTTCTCACTTGACCACTGAGTTCCACTGAAGCTTTTGAAAGATTCCTACTTCATTCAGAGATTCTGAATTAAACCCCAGATTGTATGCAAATGATGGAAAAGCTGGTTATATGTTTAACTCAAAAAGCATAATTAGTGGTCTTAATGTCAAATCAAATACTTGAAGTCGAGTCCTTCCCTAAACATTTATAGGATTCTTCAAAATATTTTTTTTTGGGTTATCAAATCCATACAAAGGGGTTTGATTCCCAATTATCCTTAGAAATTAATTGAAACAGGGCATTGCAATCCCCTATGTACAGTTCTGTATATTCAATCCATGTAATGTGGATAAGCAGAAATTAATAGGAAATGGCTGCCCCCAGTGTACTGAAAGACTTGGCTTTCATTTCCATTGAAAATAAAGTTATTATATTTTTGAAGATTCTAACAATTCTAATGTTATTACTTAACTTTAAAATGACAATGAAAAGCTCAGCAAGAAATACTAGAAATTTAAACTGTCACAGTTTTAAAGGTCAAACGTATATTTATGTAGCAGATAGAGATGGTTACAACAAGGATAACCTCTGTTAATTCAACAAGACAGGAATATATTTCTAATAAAAAAGCAGAGAGAAATGCATTACTATGCTTAATAAAACTATTTGCTTTTTCTTTCTTCTCAGTACTTTCCAAGAAGCTCTCTAATTATAGCAGGTTTTAAGTTTCTGTAGAAGCATTTGACATTATTACCATGGGGTTTGAAATAGAAACGTACCCTCAAGTCAAGAAAAGTCCCATCAAACTGGGATTGTTACTGTCCTTCCTCACTAAAATCAATAGTTTATCAATAGATCAACAGTTTATACCAACTAGATTAGATCACGATAGATATATGAACTGTTCCTTGTGTCATTGCTAACTGCATAAAGGTAAATTAATTGAAATCAATGAAAAAAATCCAAACTAATCATTTCCACTTGGAATATACTCTCTTGATGACAAAAAACACAACCCGCTGTATTTTTCACTGAACACTTCATATATATGAACAAAAAAACAGCATTATGGAATTATTCTAGACCCTACTCAAATCAGAAGAAAAAAATCCCGTTCTCTTTCTGTAAATACTGGATCAAGTCCCTTACAAGCAGTTCCACTGAAAACAGTGGAATTGCTTGTGACAGCTTTTAATAATTCTGATAACACCTGAAGAAAAAAAAAAAAGGTAATATGGTGGAAATTAAAAAAAGAAAGATACTAGTTTTAATAAAACTTTTTATTTCAATGAAACTTTTTGTCTTCTGATAATGAAAATGGAAAAAAACATTAAAATAGTTCCCAACTTCCTAGTGATACTGAATAAGGAGGAAATTTTATACTGAAGACATAATTGGCATATTTAGCTAATCTTTTATTAATGTAGCACAATTGTAACATACATCTTGCCTCAGAAAAGTCAGCATGGAACTTTTTATGTCATTATTCTGTGACTCCACTTTTTGATAATTGTCTGCCGATTCAGTTTTTCTTAACAAAGATGAGATTTTTCATTTTTATATGTGCTATATACTACAGAATTCTACTCAGTGAAGAGGAGGTTCCTTTCAGTACTAAATCTTCATGCAACACACTCCTATTGTGGGAATTATGCAGAATTTTTACTGACACATTTTAATCTAAAGAAAAATAATAATAATTACACTTTATGCTTTTGATAGATAACATTTTATACAAGATCATTTTTTATGGAATGTGTAAAATAATATATTCTCAATCACAAAAGAGTCACTAGATTATCAAGATGTCCTGCACCTGGGTCGGAGCAATCCCAGGCACAGCTACAGGTTGGGCAGAGAAAAGATTCAGAGCAGCCCTGCGGAGAAGGACTTGGGGGTGTTGGTTGATGAGAAAATGAACATGAGCCAGCAGTGCTCGCTCGCAGCCCAGAAAGCCAACCGTATCCTGGGCTGCATCAAAAGGAGCGTGACCAGCAGGTCGAAGGAGGTGATCCTGCCCTTTTGCTCTGCTCTTGTGAGACCTCACCTGGAGTATTGTGTGCAGTTCTGGTGTCCTCAACATAAAAAGGACATGGAACTGGTGGAACAAGTCCAGAAGAGGGCCATGAGGATGATCAGGGGACTGGAGCACCTCCTGTATGAAGACAGGCTGAGGAAGTTGGGGCTGTTCAGCCTGGAGCAGAGAAGGCTGCGTGGAGACCTCATAGCAGCCTTCCAGTATCTGAAAGGGGCCTATAGGGATGTTGGAGAGGGACTCTTCATTATGGACTGTAGTGACAGGACAAGGGGTAACGGGTTAAAACTTAAACGGGAAGTTTAGATTGGATATAAGAAGGAAATTCTTTCCTGTTAGGGTGGTGAGGCACTGGAATGGGTTGCCCAGGGAGGCTGTGAATGCTCCATCCCTGGCAGTGTTCAAGGCCAGGTTGGACGAGTCCTTGGGTAAGATGGTTTAGTGTGAGGTGTCCCTGCCCAGGGGAGGGGGGTTAGAACTAGATGATCTTAATGTCCTTTCCAACCCTAACGATTCTATGATTCTATGATTCTATGTTTGTCATATCTCAAAAAGCTATACAGAAAAGCAAACAACTATAATTCTCCAGTACATTAATATAAAGAATTTGACTCCTAATTTTGAAATCAGTGTTTAAAAATAAAAGATCTCTCAAAAACTGTAGAAGTACACGTTACAAATTAATGATAGATAAATACGTGACAATTCATCACTGGCAATGATTCCTTATTTATGGAAGGACAACCTAAAATCCCTCTCTCACCCACCTTCAGAGAGGGAAAGAGTATGTAATATTTCGTGTGTCCATTCCACTTTTCCACTTAGCACGAATGCAAACAATCAGAATTGAAAGTGTTGACAGAATCCATTGCATATTTCAAATGTAGCCACATAGGACAGGATTGGAGAATTTAGTGCTACATGAATACGTATGCTGGAAAGATATGACCAATAATGCCAATACCATTGCACTTCTGCACAGATTGGAGGAGATCCCCTGCAGTTATCTAGTGCAACACCTATTCAAATCCCTGGAAGTATTCAAGACCAGGCTGGGTGGGGCTTTAAGCAACCTGGTCTAGTGGAAGGTGGCCCTGCCCATGGCGGAGGGTTTGAACTAGATGATTTCTAAGATCCCTACCAATCCAACCCATTCTGTGATTCTATGATTCTATGATACTCCAGATGCAGTTGCACAAATGCTGAGTAGAGGGGAAGGATAACCTGCCCATGGCCTGCTCACTACTCCCGCTAATGCAGCCCAGGATTCTATTATCCTTGTTTTCCACAAGGTAGATGATTGAGTCCTCTTCAGTTTACTGTTCATCATGCCCTTCCAGCTGTCCTCTGGAAAGCTGTTTTCTAACCCATCAACCCCCATCTTGTACTGTTGTGGAGGATTATTCTACCCTAGGTGTATGAAATCGTTCAGTTCTATGAAGTCATTGTCAGCCCACCTTTCCCATCTTATCTAGATCACACTGGTGGACCTGCCCTCTAGTGTATTGAGACATGACTCACAATTCAGTGTATACTGTGAACTTTCTGAAGGTACATTTCATTTTATATTCTACGTCAATAAAGTCATTAAACAGTTTTGGTCCCAGCATCAGTCTCTGAGGAATATCACTAAGACACCAGCTGCCAAAGGTCCTTCCAAATTTCCATTCATTTTGAAGTCCCCTTATTGAGTCCATACCTCACCAATTTGCCTATTGCGACACCATGGCAGACAGAATCAGGAGCCTTGTTAAAGTCAAGGAAAACAATATCTGCTCTCTCCTTGTTCACAGATCTGGCCCTCATGATTTGCCAAGACTCTATTTGCCTTTGGTAAATTCCTGATAGCTGTTACTGATCACTGTCTTGTCATTAATGAATTTGGAAATATCTTCCATTGGATTTGGTCCATAACATCCTCAAGAACACAGGTAAGGCTTACTAGTCTGCAGTTCCCTGGTTCCTGCCTCTTGTTTTTCTTGAAGATTACTGTGATGTTTGTTGTTCCAATTGCAGCAAGTTCCCAGATTGGTATGACCTTTCAAATATGGTAAAGGTCATGCAGTGACTTTGATCAGTTCCCTCAGTACCCCAGATGCACCCCATCTCAGCCCACTGACTTCTGTAAGTCTAGATGGCTCAGGGGTTCCCTAAGTGTATCTTTCTCTACTGTGACTACTGTTTCATTCCCTAAGACTCTCCTAGTAATCTCAAGGAACTGAGTTTCTAAAAGGAAAAGAAAAAAAAAAAAAGGAAAATCAAAACATATAGAGTACCTTGGCTTTTTCTATGTCTTGTATCACTAGGTTCCCCAGCCCACTGAATGCCAAATATTCAAAGTGAATATTCACTTTTTTCTTAGTCTTTTTGCTGCTCTGTGTTTATAGCAGTAGGTATCTACTAAAGGTAAGCAATAAGAAATAATATTCTATTTTTCTTTCTTTATGAGATTGAGGGAAAAAAAAAGCCAACCCTGTGATCAGAAAATAAAAGTGAGGGAGAACCATGCAATTCTTTTATTTTTTCTTAGATTTTTAATCTTAAAAAACAAGTAAATACTCAACCAGCTTTTATTCAATAATATGAAGCCCCCATTCCATCAAAATTTTGTTCCAGAAAATATCAGTTATGAAATATTTATAAATTAAAAAGAATTACCGATGATATGTTGTTGTGCTTTAAACCCAGCCAGCAACTCTTCCATGCAGCTGCTTTCTCATCCCCCTTTCCCCCTCCCCACCCCCTACAGGTTGAGATAAGAACAGTTTAATAACTAAAATAAACTAAATACTACTACTACTACTAATAATAAGGTAAATAACAAGAGGAGAAAATATAAAACAAAAAAAAAAAAGGAAAGGAGAAGCCCCCGGTAAACACAAGTTAATCCACAATACAGTTGCTCACCACCTGCTGCCTGATACTCAGCCCAACCCAAGCAGCTATCTGGGCCTTCCAGGTAACTCACCCCAGTTTATATACTGAGCCTGGTGTGTTGTGGTATGGAACACCTCTTTGGCTAGTTTGGGTCAGGTGTCCTGTCTCTGCTTCCTCACAGCTTCCCATGCCCCTCCTCCCTGGCAGAGCACTAGACTGAGAAAGTCCTTGAGCAGGGTAAGTGCTACTTAGCAACAACTCAAAACATTGGTGTGTTATCAGGATTGTTCTCAGACTAATGTCAAAACACAGCACTGCACACCCAACTATAGTTTTCAGCTGAAACTATACATTAACATAGCTGACATGCATTTTCATTTCATGCTGTCTAAATGGTTCGCTTTTCTTGGTGAATCAGAAATAATTCTAGAGCAGCACAAACTGATTTAAATTGGGCTTCTACAGTTCCCCACTTCCTTCCTCTTCCTTTGTAACATTTCCAGCATTCATTTGGCCTTCCAACGAATCAATTCAACTTACTGAGCTTGCAGGAACCTATTCTATTTCTTTCTTGGGTTGGTTTTCTGCTGACTTTGCAAGCACACTGACACATCAGAGAGCCAAGATATGCAAATGTGCCAGAGCAAAGGGTGTGCTGACATTTAGATTTACTTAATGTCTCATAAAGCTGAATCCTGAATTAGTATCCAAAATATAAAGCTAGTCTAGATATTTGAAACATATGTTTGCATATACATTCTGTTTATTCTATTTATTATTACAATAGCAGCTGGAAGTCTGTGAGGTATTCTTCAAATACAGAGGAAAAAAAATTCACCTTCCAAATGGACATGGCAAAGGAGGGACGGAAATACAGAAGGAGGGAATCTCCATACAGTGTCACTGTCTGAGCCGAAACCAGAGCTCAGGTCCTTTTCACTCATTTTGATGCCAGTCTGCTAGCAAGAAAACAGGATTACAAGTGCATGTTCTGCTCAGAAATAGTTAGCTCCCCACATATGAATATTGGACTTGCTCTTCTGTCTGTTTAGGAAGTATCCTCTAAATACTGATAAAGTTTGACAGTGAAACCTTAGTCCTCAACAAAGTCAACAGCAAAAACAGTAGTTCTCTTCCAGCTCCAGTTTATTTAATAAAGCAATGCCTACTGAAGATTGGAGTGCCAGCAGACTCTGAGATAGATCTCCCTGTGCCTCACCATTAGTGCAAAGCAAAGGTTAAAAGCTAAGGAACAAAGACCTACTATTTTATACACGATTCAACTCTAAAGAGGACTCGAATATTTCATAAGAAAGAGAAAATATGGGGGGGGGGGGGGTGGGATTGTTGGATTTTGTTGTTGTTTGGGCTGTTTTTTGGGTTTGGGTTTGCTTTTTTTTTTTTTTTTCTTCAGCCTATTTTGTACACTAACCTACTAAATTTAGGAAAATGCTGCATTGGTTTTTAAAACCCTGGCTACATAAACCCCCCGTAACGCCAAGAGAAGAATGTACCAGCAAAGCTACAGGTAGTTAACTTTAATGCTGGAATAGTATTTTACTATTTTATGTCTCCGGGAGGAAAGGTAACATGCTCTTCACGTGGCGAGGTGCTCGATCTGACCGGGCGTTCCCCGTGCGCAGTGGCCGGTGCTGCCCGGTGCCGGACACAGCCGGTCCCAGCCGGCTCCAGCGGCCCCACCGCAGGGCAGAGCTGAGCCCCTCAGCCACGGGGCGGCGCCTCGGGGAAAGCCTGGGTAAGGAAGGGCAAACGGTGCCCGGCAGCCAGGGCTGAGGGCCCTGAGGGTGAGAAACAGCCCTGCGAGCCCCGAGGGCAGAGCGGGAGGAGGGCAGGAAGGGCTCTGGGCGCCGGGCAGAGATGCCCCTGCGGCACCGGGAGGGACCTCGGTGGAGCGGGGGTTTCCCTACAGCCCCTGGGAAGGACCCAGGCTGGAACAGGGAAAAGTGTGAGAAGGAAGCAATGTCCCAGAGGACATGTCGTGGGCTGACCACAACACCCCATCATCCACCCCCCTACCCCCTTCATTTGATGGAGGTGGGGTCAGCAGTTAAGGAGTGCAGGTGAGCCTGGGAAGAATTGAGGGTCACGGGGACAAGGTGTTTTTTAGTTTTGTCTTTTTTTTTTTCTCACTGTCCTACTCTTATTTAGCAATAAATTAAATTCATGTTCAATCAAGCTGAGTATGTTTTGACCGTGATGGTAACTGGTAAGAGATCTCCCTGTCTTTATCTCAACCCATAAGCTTTTCCATCTTTCTTCTCCTGTCCTGTTGAAGAGAAGGAGTGAGAGAGTGTCTTGGTGGGCATCCAGCAGCCAGCAAAGGTCGAGCCACCATAACCATCTAATTCAGGAAAGTCTAGTTGAGTTTTTCCTTGCAGAATATCAGCAAAATGTAGTCCAGAATAAGTATGCTTTGAAGCTAGAAATCATTGCTACATATATGAAAGTTCCATGTGAAAGAGGAAGATTTTGCTTTTGAAGATTGTCATCTTTTCAGGAGGGACAGTTGGCCTGAATGGCTTTTTTTGAAAATAAATACAGGGACAAGTGCTAAGGAGTCCAGGATAATAGCTGTTGAATGAAACTTATTTGAGCACTACAGTAATATGGTGATAAACAACAAATAATAAATAAATAGCAAATACTGCCATCCAGGACAGATGTCTCTCTCAAGCATAATTTAAAACACAAGAAGTTATTTGTTTTGGTGCAGGAGATAGCAGATATGGCTTTTGAGGCTGAACAGTGTCAGAAGGTCAGACTAGTTCATTGCATTGTTCTATAAGAGTATAAGCTTTGGAGCTAAACTTTACATACCCATGTATTTGTTCTTCTACAAATAAAAAAAGAAAGCTCCTTTATGTAAGACATTTGATATACCAAAATAAAGTGCATCAGCGTGCTTTCTGTAATATTATCTGTTAGACCCATTGTGAGAAGATTATCCTTTACATTTCCGTCTTTATATATATTGCATGAATCACAAGGATTTGCCGAAAAACATCTGTACTGTTCTTTACTGAGATCTAGGCTGCTGTTTGAAAAGATACTGTGCTATTTCATCTGCAAAACACTGAATTATAATGTGTGTTTGATAAGATCAGGGCTGAAATAATATTCAACACTTTTGTATTTCACAATTATTGCTCCTGAATTTGTACTTGTATATTTTATTAGTTACTTGTTTTGTTTGGTTTTGGTGCTTGTAAGTTGGTAGCAACAGACAGTTTGTATTGTATTTGATTACACAGGCAAAACAGTAGCACAATATACTATATTAGCACATATATAATATAGTAGCACAATATAGCATAATCAGAACTACGCAAAAATCAACTTAACCTTGATCTGGTAAAATCAGGAGTGGACTAAATTTACAACTTGCCCTTTTCAAGAAGATATTTTGTAGCAGGAATGTACATGAACATATTTTAGGAAATACTTTATTCCTTCCTTCTGTAAGGAGTGAGTAAACTGAAATGAGAAGATCAACCTGGTATGAGTGTTCCCTGTGGGACTTTCAAGAAAAGTAAAGAGAAACCCGATTCATTTCTGGTCCAGAGCATAAAAAGTGCTAGCAAATTTCAAGTCAAAGTTAGAGATGCAGGACTGAAGACAACCAGGTCAGTAGAACTGTAAAGGTCCAAATAGAACTCTGTTTAGAGTTGTTTTTTTTTCCAAAATATTATTTTTTACTCATCAGAAAACACCAGTTCCATAATAGTCAAAACTCTCCATGAAGATACTTCAGGGATATATATCAGGGATATATACATATAATGTATTTTTGGGGGGGGGACTGGGATAGAACTATCTGGCTTTGGAAACTGTTTCTTTCCTGTTGTCCTTACTTATAGTTAAAGGATCAGAGCATCCAATTTTATACTTAAATAACTGCAGAAGTCACCTGTGGTGGAAAAACAAAACAAAACAAAAAACACCCAAAACAAGCAATGGTAAATACTTCGTTATGCTCCATCTCTGGCAGTGCTCAAGACCAGGTTGGATAGGGCCTTGGGTGATATGATTTAGCATGAGGTGTCCCTGCCCATGGCAGGGGGGTTGGAACTAAGATGATCTTAAGGTCCTTTCCAACCCTAACCATTCTATGATTCTATGATTTTAAAGGGTAGCAAAAGGGCTGACCAAGTCTAGTCCATAATAATAAATCACCAAGTGACTGTGTTACTTATGGGGAAAAAAAGACAAGTCTAAGTTTCTCACTTCCCAAACCAAGACTATCCTTGTCAGGATTTTTTATATTTTAAATTCTGCATAATAAATCTGAAAACCTTGCAAAATGGACCACTCTTCTGAACTGGAAAAGTTTTCTAAGTTTAGAAACATATAGAGAAATAGGAAACATTTCCAGCACACTTCTAAGGACCAAGATAATAGGTTAAAGAAAGCGTCTAATTCTGGAACTGAATCCAGAATTCAAGATCTATTCAAAGTCACATTGCTTGTCATTATCAATATTTTTTGCACTGGTGGTATGAAGCAGTACCTAATTCTTTGCCTTCCATTTCAAAGTTTATCTGAGCTTTTTTAAACTAGCTATGCATTTTTTTTTCAAATCAGTTACTTTACTTTCAATATTTCTTGGTTTAGAATAGATGAAAAAAAAAGTAAAAAAAAAAAAGGTAGATTTAGATTACATATTTGGAAAAAGTTCTTCACTCTGAGGCTGGTGAGACATTGGAACAGGTTGCCCAGAGAAGTTTTGGCTGCCCCATTCCTTTAAGTGTTCAAGGCCAGGTCAGTTGCGGGTACGAGCAGCCTGGTCTAGTGGGAGGTGTCCCAGGGGGTTGGGATTAGATGATCTTTAAAAGTCCCTTCCAATTTATTTTCAGATTTTTCTCTTGATCCCAGGAAATAAAGAAAACTCAATGTATCATGATTCTTGTTCTCTAAAAACTTTAGCTTCATTTTTAAGTTCCAGGACAATTTCAATCTTATGATTTTTTTTTTGATTCTTTTACAAATTCTTCAACATATGTTTTCATAACTTGCAGCTACTACCAGGGATACCTACCTACCAACTCTTGTTACTAAGTAAAACCCTGTTATATTAAAACACTTTAACTTTTACCTTCTCCTTCAAGAGGAATATTACAGTATGGAAGAAATGGCTGTTTATAAAGATACAGATTAAAGCAACTTGTACAACTGATTTCAGTTTCTGTTACTTAAAACCAGAAAATTGCTAAAGGAAGCAGGTTACAATCTTCAACCTTGTCCCAAACACAAATGTTATGTAAAATACACATTGTTTGAATTTTAACTGGGCTGTGTTTTACTAAGAATATGAATTGAGAGAGTTCAAAAGTCTTACATGAAGTTACATTCATGAGCTCCACTAAACTGAGTCCGTACAGTGTTTCTCAATATTTTAGAAGCCGAAATCACACAGAACAGTGCATTTTACATTTGAGTGTTAATGGCCTTTTCAGTCTCTCTCTAAACTAGAGCTATAACACAGCCTAACGTGAGTAGCTGACACCTTTTTCTCTAGTTACATTGGTATAACTAAGCCAGTAGTGCCTCAAAGCAGTCTGTACACTAGCAAAAGGAATTTCTTCCTCTGTTGTTTTGCTACTTCGCTGCAAAATGTGCTATAAGGTTGCAAACCTTCTTCTGCTAGTAAAGCAGGGTTTTCCCCACAGCAGAATGATTTCAGAAGGGGTACAGCTTTCTCACATTATATGTTGACAAAACTAGGCAGCAAAACTTGCAGATGAAGCTTAGGTAACTGCCTTTGTTATCTCAGTCCATTTCCATCTACCTGCCATCTTCCTGGCAGGCAACTCTGTCTAACAATGCTCAGTATTAGAAGCCAGATTTAAAGTTAATAAAGAAAAACAGAGAAAAATGATCCATAGGCATGGTTAAAGATACCTGAATACTATGAATTTCCTAATTTGTATCTCCAGCAAAATGACTTTTCTTCCTCCCATAATCTAAAGCTTGTGTATCAGTGTTTCTATATGTGCTTCCTGAACAGTATGTAGTGAAAAAAATCATAGAATCCCTCTAAAACTGTAATCCCTAATCAGTAAAGGCTACAATTCATGTTTGGTTTTTGGTTTGGGTTTTATGTTTGTTTTTTTAATTGTGATTTTATTTTTTTTTTCATTGGTTGGTAGGTTGTTTTTTAAGAAAAAAAAGGCGGGGGGGAGTTCTGTCTTTGCATTTCTTGTAGCTTCTTAGAATTTTGCCTTCAGTACCAAGTTCTCTATCAGCAGAAACAAAACACAATAACACCATTGGTGAATGGAGCTAATGTGAGTCTTAGCTGGGTTACTCCAGCAAAACACTGAAATACAGTCTCTGCTGTGTTTTCTTGGTATTGGTACAAATGGAAACAGGCTTTCACTCAACCCAGTCGTCAGAAATCTTCATGTGCTTAAAGAGCCTCTCTTTCTTTTTATATCTAGGTATATTTTAATATAAAATTAAGTGTAGGAAGTTAGTTTGTGCAGCAGGCTGATATTAGTATTATGTGATTTTCTGTGTTTATTGCAATTCCTGAGCTATGTTATGTTGACATTTTTGTTTATGTATCCACATTTCCAGACATCTAACTCTCTGGTATAACAGTCCACAGAATGTCCTACTTCATCAAATGTGGGAAGTCTGTACAGTTCCAGCTTACAGTGTCTCTCAACTATCTTGCGTTTTGTCTTTGATCCATTATTTGAGCTCTCTCATTTGATGGTATTAAGCTATTTCCTCAGGCACAGGATGTTTTTTTTCCAGACTTGGTCCTTTGAGATCTGAGCAGCAAATTTGGGTTTAATCCACTTCCATCTTCACTGCAATTTCACTGGAAGCAGCTGTTACCCCTTCTTTAACAGTTTGCTCTCTGTCAGGCAGCCCGAGGGACCCACCATATGACATCTGTACTTGGTTCTAAATATACACCTGCATAACATGTATTCTTGGGGCAAGAGTAGAGCAAAGGGACTTTTGCTTCCTTTTGCACAACTGTGTTTTCATCTCTTGACTGGAAAACTTTATTTATTTCCTGTAGTTAGCAACTTTTTATCTTTTCGATGGAGTGGTTTATCTACTTTTAGTACATTTTGAAAATGCACTGCAGCTTCATTGACTGTTTTACTAGACGTAAATATCAACAGTGCAAAATGCAAATCTGTTACCCCTTAAATCTCATTTCAGCTTAATACAGAAAGTTTGGGAATTTTGGTTAATAGAATGGAGGAGCTTACAGAGATATCCAGTGAAGCTTAACTTTAATATTGATAGAAGTAGGCTCAGAAAGATGTGTGCAAAATGGCAACATTTTTCAGAACACAGAAGTAGGATTAAGCATGATAGTGAACATGTCAGCCATAAATATCAAAATGTCAAAAAAGCAAAAGACAATTCTCTTGCATGATTGGGACAAAAATGATAGGAACAATACAGAGACTTGTTATTACATTTTTAGTTTCCTGGATTACATGAGGGCACTGCATGACAGATTGGTGGGTCATAGTAATGGAATCAAGAGGGAAAGCCAGAGAACAGTCTTTCACTAGGGAAAAAAATAGACAAAAAAAAAAAAAGAAGAAAAAGAAACAAAAAAGAAAGTAAAAGTCTAGAAAAATAATATTTGTCAGAGAAAAGATAATTCTTAATAGATGTGATATGTATCATTACTTGCTAAGCTGAACAGTGAGTTTATATTTAAATGGTTGGCTCAAGCTTTTAAAACACACTCAGTTCCATACAGTGCAAAAAATAGAAAATATTTTAAAGAGGGAAGGAAAAAGAATTTTAGTTTGCAGAACATCTTAATAGAAAAAGAGTAGATATAACTAATTAATTAATGCTATACTAGCTTATTTAAAACGTCCTTTAGTGCTTTTTGTGAGAAAATGCTTACTTACAGAATGCTCATGTTAGATACTGGAGGTGAAACTGACCAAAATTATTATTACCCCTCATCCTATCACTACACTCCCTGATGAGCACTCCCTCTCTGGCATCCTTGTAGGCCCCCTTCAGATACTAGAAGGCTGCTATGAGGTCTCCACGCAGCCTTCTCTTCTCCACGCTGCACAGCCCAAATTTTCTCAGCCTGTCTTCATACAGGAGGTGCTTCAGTCCCCTGATCATCCTCATGGACATCCTCTGGACTTACTCCAGCAATTGTGGACTGATTGAGAAAGATATATTGAGCTGTAGCACAGGTGAAGCCCCCATCAAGGAAAAGTGTAGAACTATTGTTCTATTTTCATGACCAGACCCAGATATTTACATAACATGACTGGTATCAGAGATGCGTAAAACAAGTTTGGAGCATGCACCTATTCTTCCTTAAGCTCTGAGCCTCTTCCTACCTGCTGCTTATTTTCAAGAGTTTAGCAGAAATCCCTTGTGATTTCTGAGACCTTGAAGGCACAGAGCAGGTGTTAACCTCCTTTTGAATTGATCAAACAATGCTAGATAATGTAAAGAACAGCAAGGAAAAAAAAGTAAAATCCAGCACACACAAGTTTTTTAAAATAGCTAAAACTCAACCAACCAACCATCCTCAGAAGAAAACCAAATCAAACAAAAAGACCTGTAAAAAAGCTAAAAGGATTCTTTAGAGACTGCTCTAACTGAATGGGCAAAATGTCCTGCCTAAACTGTTGCTAATTGGGTGATTGGCAGTGAACCTCAAGATACACTGTTCCACAGGTATTCTGCATCGGAGGGGTGACGTGGAACACTACTTGATTAAGAACAGATTTTTGAACACAGAAAATAACTTTACATATGCTTAGAAGTCCAGATAAGTCCTATTCTAGTAAAAAAAGCATACGATCCCTTCGCTGCATTTTATTCCTGGGACCCTTCTCTCTAAGCCATTGATCTCTTTTACCCTGAACAGTAAGCAGCTGGTTGCACTGCTACAATTAACATATCCTACTGTGCCACAATATGAAAGGCCTTTCATCACCTCATTCTAGCACTACAACTAGAAGAGAGTCATAGAAAACAAAAAAGCCAGATTTATGAAAAGGGCCTGCTAGGTTAAGATTGTTTTATTTCCTGATGAGTATAGTTTCATGTCTTGCTCTGGAGTCACATCTTAAGACCACCACATAATCATTTATGCCTGAATATATTCCAAAATGGTTATTTCATTTTTTTTCAACAAAGATACATTCTTTCAAAACAATCTGCAAAAGACAGGTTACATGTTTCATAAATATATCAAATATGTTTTTTTTTCAAGAGACGAACCTATAATTCTTGTTATCTGTAGACATACATTATAAATCAGATGTTATGTATTCCGCAACACTTTTTTTTACAAAGAATAAACAAAAAATGAAACTTCATGGCATTATATGAAGTGGATTTATAGCACAACTTGAAGTAAAAACACATTAAAAATCCTTGGTTTTGTTTTTTTTTTTTTTTGAGAAAAAAATGCTTCCATTCAACTAGAAAATAGCTCCTGTTCATAGCTGAAAAAACTCTGTTCCACTGAGCAAGATGTTTTCATGAATAGAGGAATTCTCACCCATTTCACTGAAGAGTAGGTGATTTGTATAAGATTTGAAAATTCCAACATCTTAAAAATAAGACTCAGTTAAGATAAGTTAGAGTGGGTAAAAAAAGAAGTAACAGTTTTCTGTAGCCATCCTCAAATGAAGCCCAAAGCAGAAAGGAAGCCTCCACCTTACCCTGCTTACAGTCCAGTAACCAACTGAAAGTACAAATGCACATTGTTGAAATATTTCAGGCCCAGGGTCAGATTCCAGGAGGAACAAATCAAAGGAGTAGAACTCAAAGCAGTTGGAATCACACTTCGAGTTTGGATTTGTGAATGGCTGGGCTGAAGCTATGGTCTGGAATTTTTCCACAGTTCAGTTCATCTTTTCATTTGGGCTGACTGATAGCAGAAATAAGAATGCACGCAACTGGCTAAATTAATTGTAATTTTCTGGTTTGCCAGTACTGATAGTTTTAATATTCTAGTTTATTTTCAAGACCTACCAGCAGTATATTAATGTATTTTATATCTCTTTACATCAGGCTAAAACTTTCAGTCATTTTGCCCTATTATACATAGGTATGTATCTGCACTATTTATTGACTCCTCACTTCCACCCACAAACAGCCTATAAAACCTCTCAAAACAAAGTGTATGCTTTACAAGGCAATCTCAGCAAGAAGCAGCAAATGGTATTCTACATTCAAACACCCCTGCAAGATCAAGTAAATACATTGGGCGAAATATTAGTTCTGTACAATGCTGAAGTGTGCCTCAAGCATTTTTAATGCATAGAGATCATTGGGTAACCTAGTTTCAGATTCAAAATGATTTATTATCAGGGACCAGATGCTTCACTGGGGTAATGAGTATTTCTTGCGCACACAAAAAGATACAGTTTTGTTGTTGTTCTTTTTTATTTCCCACAAAAAATAATGTAAGGGAAATAAGTGATTAGTGAGCTTACCCTTATGTCAGGTAGGGGCCACTTCCTGCAGAAGTCATTGGGCTCTAGATGTAAGTTGCCCAAATCACTTGGAACAACATATTTCACTTCACATGGCTTAGAATAGAAATATTTACATAGTGCTGTTTTGAACAGCAGTATCAGTCTGTCGTGGTCTAAACTTTCTATCAATGCAGTGGGCTTGTGTTTTTTTTTTTCCAAAAAGAGCAAAGAGCAGCCCCACGCCGGTGCCGTCGAGGCTCTCCAGGAAGGAGGAAGCTGCCCCCCTCACGTAGTCTGTGGCACGGATATGCTCTGAGCCCAGCTCCACAAAAGAGTTGAAGACCTTGTACAGCACCACAGTGACAGCATTATTCAGGGGAGACTCACCAAACAAGATGATGAAGAGGGTCTCATTTACATGGACCTCTTCAAAGACAGCCAGCACTGCCATGGGGTCCACAGCTGAGAAGGGGCTGCCGAAGAGCAGGAAATCCATCAGCCCAGCTTCAACGCCTGGATCCATGAGCCCTGCCTGGTGCAGCCCCCAGAGTGCAGTGCCGGTGGTGAAGGAGTTACAGAGGGTGCCCACCACCGCGTAGGTGAAGATGGCACTGATGTTTTCAGGAAACAGCCGGCTGGGCATGAAGTAGCCTGAGTCTTAGAGACATGGTTGGGGAACTGGAAGCAGGAGCTCTGCTCCGGCATGTCTTGGCTCGCAGACTGGGGTTGCTCCTCCAGCACAGGGCAGGCGAACCTCCTGTGCTGATGTCCATTCTCAATGCCTGTTGGGGAAACAATGCTCTCCAGGGAGGAGGTGCTTTGGTTCCATGCCTTCTCTGTATCCACTGGCATGATTTTGTGGTCTCCGAGGAGATGTAATCAGCCAGACAGCCTGGTCTGCTCTCCATGGCATCTCCTTCTCTGCCAAGGTGGGCAAGGGAGGGATGATGCAGGGGCTGGGGCAGACATTCAGAGCAACAAACTTAAATCCCCAGAATATTTATTTTTGCTTCTGTTCAGAGTAACTCCAACCTTATAAATTTTTTATTTCTTTTTTTTTTTTTTTGGCACAGTAATCTTGAGGTTTTGAAATCAACTCTCTGCTAATTGGATTCTGGAGAAAGTTTCAAAGATGTGCTATTTTTCCAAATTCATATTAAGTTGACATCTTTGTATGTCAGAATTTCTTCAGGAATTATATTTTTTATTGTTAAATTCCTGCTCAGTTGTAGCATAAATTTACAGTGGAATTGTAGTTCATACAATGACGCTAATTAATGCTCCTAAGAATCGGGATATTAAATAAAAGTCAGGCTAGGCATGTAAATAATGCACTTGCTAACAAGTTTAGTTAGTCCTAAGAATAATTGGTTTAAACTAGTGTAATGATGCCAAAAAGGCATAATATAGTATCATATATTATATAAGATATATGTTATGTAAGAAAATATAATGCAGAGGTAGCATAATGAAAAAGAATGTGAAAAATATGAAGAAAAATAGACATATTAATGCATCATTAAAATTTTCATTGCAGTAGATAAAGCATGTTAAACATTAGACTATAAATACATAAATTTATATAGCTTAATTTTACACAGGAGGCTGGAGAATATTTTAACTTCTAAACAGTAAACATCAGATACATATTTTTTTTTTAATGTCTGGTTTAATCTTGACTGATACTGGTTAGAAATCTGTGGCAAATACAACAAGATATATTCAGTGATTCTTATTATACCCTCATGATTAAATGTACTGTAGAGACAAATGTATGCTATGTTCATTCATTATATCATGTGGACAGAATTTAATATTTCCTCCCTTTAACTTTCAACACTAATTATCAAAATACATTTACAGAAAGAAACAGCTGTAGAGTTACATGTGGATGCAGAAAGCTACAATTCCATTTACTTTGTTATTTTGGGGCGTATAAAAGTGTAAAAATTAAAGGAAATCTCTCCACATTGGTATTATTGGACAATGAAGCTTTTTTGAAAGAGATTACAAATTATTTATAGAGTTCAGCACCAAGTAACATTTCAAGGAGAATTTAACATTAATCAACTGTCTTAAAACTTTTCTGAAGTATAAAAAATATATGATTTTAACCAGCTATTCCCTCTTGCCAAGTCCATCGTTTACTCACTGTTTTATATGATTGCCACATTGAATTAAACACCTTTTCACACCATTTGCTGTGCAGATGGCAAAGTGCTCTGCAAATGACAGACCTGAAATCCCAGGAGCTCTGAGCAGTGCACTGGAAATGCATCACAATAAGCAGATACCTATTATCTACTCTTGACTTGGCTGTAATCTCCTCCTCCAAATCCTTGAATGCTATTCCCTTTGCTTTTTGCTCAGAATACACCACCTTTGCAGCTTTTTTAGAGAGCTCTGGAGAGAAGATCTCAGTCAATTTCTAGACCACCCTCCATATAGTTCAACAGTTCAACAATTTGTACCTCTCACTGCCTGGCAGCCAGCAGTGGGTATCTTCTTACATGCTCTCAACTGTGAACATGTTTGGCAGTGGTGTGAGAGAACTAGCTGCTTAAAGCAGCTGTAGAGCAAGTCCTGTGATACTTTCCATGCCCCTGGGCCATCCACATTCTGCCAGTTGCTACTATTGACTATGAGTGCAGGAGCAGGGGCATTGCACCACCTCTCCTCCATGTGTCCTCTTGCAGCTCTGGCATCCACACCTCCTTCACACCTGCACTCCTCCTTTTCTCAGCTTTCATATTTTGGTCTCAGCTGAACCCCCTGTCACAGATTTTCAAATGGTAATTTCCTAGGCAAATCGCAAGAATTGTATTCTGTCCACCCTGCTTGTTCTCCCTGTCAACCATCTTTGACAACCACATTTTTCTCAATGATATGATATATTCTGTGTTACTTTGTCTCCTAAGTCTGAGCTGTTTCCTGTGTCTCCTCCTAGCATTTCAGTGACTTATTACTTAGTGTGTCTGTTAAAGAGCTTTTTCTTCTTCAAATTCCTATGTGTTTTCTGGGGTTCAGTCACAACTCTTCATTCTCTATACCTTCTGAGGTTAACTTCAATTATAGATGCTGATTTAACTCTGAACTTCTTGTAGGCAATGTACTGCTTTAATTCCTTATTCCAAAAGTATATCTTAAATTCTCTGCTTGTCTGTCTAGCATAAATAGCTAGCACTTCAGCTATCCTTCTTTCTCCTGACCCATTTGCCATCCCCCACCTCTCTTCACGCTTACTTTGGCATCATCAGATTTTGACAAATCTCATCATCCACAAATCAAGGTTATGTTAATCCATGCAGATCTTCTGCATACTGTTTTCAACTTTAGCCTTTTATAAAATGGCAGTTTGCCATTTCCTTGAAACACCTTTCTCAGGTTTAAGAAAAGAGTAAGTTTCTCCTGCCTCCTTCAGGATCCTCCTTAAGGAATTTCATCCTGTCTTTCCTTTTGCTCATTTTTTACTTGTTATGTCTTTTCCATTATATCAAACACTAGTTTTCATTAGCAGGCCTCTTCAAATACCTGTCAATTGTATTTAAAAGGAAAACTTTGGCTCCTACTCCTAAAGTTTAATTTTCTATTACCTCTTATTTTTATTGGAATAATTTGTAAACATCTGGTTTATTGACCTTTAAATCCATCTTAAAAATCCTTCTTTTTAGAGCCATCTTCAATGAACAAGGGGCTTATATCAAAGATAGGGATAGACTTTTTAGCAGGGCCTGTGGTGATAGGACAAGGGGTAATGGTTTTAAACAAAAAAAGGGTAGATTCAGACTAGATATACGGAAGAAATTTTTACAATGAGGGTGGTGAAACACTGGAACAAGTTTTACAGAGAGGAGGTAGATGCCTCATCCCTGGAAACATTCAAGGTCAGGTTTGACAGGGCTCTGAGCAATCTGATTTAGTTGAAGATGTCCCTGCTTATTGAAGGGCAGGATTGATCTAGATGACCTTTAAAGGTTCCTTCCAACCCAAACTATTTTATGATTCTAGAACATGAAAATTTTATACTTCTGCTGTACCAAGATCACTGTGTTTGTTTTGTTTGTTTTCTTGTGCTCTTCCAATTGACTGTCTCAAATTGGTACCTCTTGTTATGTACTATAAGCTGTTTGAAGCTGGAATGGTCTTTCCATTTTGTTTTGGGGCAGTATGATCCCAGTCTATGAAAATATTAACATTGATTTCTAAAAATAATGGCAAGAATCCAGATTTATTTATATATAATTATTAGATATATTATTAGAGTAATATATGATAACATTATCATATCATCATATTATATTGTTACATTATGTGTATTAGTATATTAGTGTATTGGTATATTATATTCTATATAATCTATTATTATAGATTTATTTATGTATTTATATGTGATAACACCTCATGTTATCACAAGAAACTGGAGGCACAAAAGTGAAAAGTGTAACGCATGCTCTGGATTTCAGAACAGAACTGGAATCTGGTCTTTGTTTATGGGGAATTCTCAGAGAAAATTTATACAATCATGTAACTGCTTATGAACATAAGTGACTGTTTATGGGCACTTCTGTAGGAGTGGAATACTGTGCTTTGTCCTGCAGACGGGAATGAGCTCAAAGAAAATGCTGAAGGAGGGGGAGAACTGTATAAAAAGTTAAAAATACCCTGTGACCTTTTTTGCTACAGGAGAAAAAAGACCAATCAACAACACTGAAGAAAGAAAAGATCATATCTGCAGATTAAAAAAAAATAGAATAGACCTGAGTCAACTAAATCCACAGATAGAAGCAAAATGTCAAATCTGTTACTATAGAAAAATTGTATAAGCTTGTACAATTGAAAAAATGCTTGCAAAAGTATTTCTATCACATCTAGAAAAATTGACAAAATAAAAAAACACCTTCAAAATCACTCATTTTCAAGGATTTACAGTTAATATTGTATTATACTTTCCAAGAAATCCTTTTTTGACAAAAACGGTATATGAGATGAGCATATTGTAGTTCACTTCCCTCCTCCAGTAAAAATATAGATTCTGAGAAGAATCACTAAAAAATAATTTGAAATGTGGCTGTTTGTTTAATTATTGACTTCATGTTGAATCAAAAAACTAAAAGAAAAAAAGAGAGAAATCCAACTAACATTTATAGTAACAACTAATATCTCTAGTAAATAGTCTGGAAAAGAAATTTAGAATAGCAACCACAGTAATTAACAGTGACTTAATTTACAGCTATCGCAGCAATAAGTTAGTGAAGTACCTAGGAGGTTATTTAGAGTCCTATCTCAGTGGGACAGGTTTCCTCTTCCTTTGTATGCCATCCATGAATCCCTGTCCGGAAAAGAACAGCATAAAACTATGCAACTACTCATAGGAGTGTCTATGTACTTTTCCGCTGTATTCTACCAACAGGATTCTTTTCCTAAAATAAGCCTGAGAAGATTCAATCCGAGGTCCTTTTATGCTTAATGGAACAGTCTGCATCTTCTTTTCAGGAAGTACTGTCTCCTGGTGCCTCACATTAGGTAAGGGTATAGTTGTTAGAAATGTTTTTGCCATTTGTCTATTTTAAAGGCACTAGCAGCAGGGAAATCTTGTTGGTTTCAAGCCTCCCTATTAGCTTTGTTTAAGTCTGGAAATTAATCTGAAGTACTATGCACCATTACTTGCTATCCCAATAGAAGAAAACCCTCTTTTTTTTTTTTAAGAGCCCATATCTGCCCATTCTCACACTAAGCAAGACTGATTCTTATTGCATACTTTTTTTCCAAGACCAGGACATAGATGGTTTCAGACATGATATACCATCCAGTTACGCTGAGGCCCAAGGAGAGGCAGCTTTATACTGAAACAGGGCTGGTGCCACTGAGTGTGGCTTCATCCACAGAGAAAATCTAATGGACAAGCAGATTCCCCAAGAACAGCAGAAAGCTACAGCCCATGACCCCCATGAAGGCTACCCCTGTGACCCACTGCTTGGCCCTTCATGCGCTCAAGAAACCAGCTCTCTTCCTCTGGCGCCAAACAGGTAAGTCTCCCCATGAGTCTCTCAGATTCTGCAACTGAAGTAGCACTGGTCAAGTAATTTACACAGTGTGGGTATGGAATTACACACTGGCCTTACATTACTTCTTTCAGAATGTTAGCTATAATCTGAAAAATAGTGCAAGTTTTCATGTGAGATGTGCTATTACTTTTACTGAAATAAATCCATTTTGTTGTCAACAAATACAAATAGTACGATTTATCTGTACCTAGATATCTATTATAGCATGAAATTAATTATTTCCTGGAAGCATTTATTTCTTTTTACTGATTGTAGAAAAGAGGCCTAGGATGATTCCAGTGTAGAAGTCCAGGCAACAGATATTATACTTGGATAAATGAATCTCAGATCTGTGTGGCAGTCCACTTCATGTGTTCATCTACAGCTCACCTGAGACAAGCCCATTAGTCATATTGACCGTAACATACAAACTGATTTAGCAATGCTTTACATCTAATCATTCAGCTCACGCATCTGTGGCAGTGTTAATAACACAGTAAAATAAAAAGATACTTCTTCCTCAGCCCAAGACTCCTAGTTGCATCAATAGCATCTATGCACCCAGCCAAATCTCTTATGTGGACACTGCACCAGACAGGAATTTCTGTTCACTCATGCCCAGCTCTGGAGTGGACAGGCCTCCAGTATTTATAAACAGCTATGCAGAAAACCACCTGTTTCCTCTCTTTGGGACGAGCTAGTGAGTGAATGAATGCATCATAGACACTAATATGTAGGACCCACGTTTCTAACTAGGGAGTAGAAGAGTCTTACTATTAATTTGAACACAACAGTATCATAGAACCATAGAATCATAGAATGGTCAGGGTTGGAAAGTTCCTTAAGATCATTTAGTTCCAACCCCATTGCCACAGGCAGAGACACCTCACCCTAGACTGTAAGATTATTAGCCAGAGGCCCAGTGTTTAACAAGATGAACCCAAGAACAGAATCCCTATCTGTCAGTATCTTGTATTACTGACATGAAAAAGACGGCAAAGCTAATGGAATTGAAATTAAACTTCTCAGCCTAGGTTTACACCTAATTGCATCACCTTTTACTGCCTTACTATTGGCTGCAGAAAGAGAAAAAGTTTGTTATGTTGTAGTTGTAAAACACCTAAATGTGAAAAATGCAAAGGAATGCTGCTGCATTCCTCAGGCCACAGGGGAGGATCTGTGCACCTGAGAAGATGCCTGAAATCATTGATAAGTTCACAGAATCATATAATCACTGAATGGTTTGGGTTGGAAAGATCCTTAAAAGATTATCTAGTTCCAAATCCCTGCCATAGGCAGGCACACGTTCCACTAGACCAGGTTGCTCAAAGCCCCATCCAACCTGGCTTTTCAACACATCCAGGGATGGGGCAGCCACAGCTTCTCTGGGCAACCTGTTCCAGTGTCTCACTACTCTCACAGAAGAGAATTTATTCCACATACCTAATCTAAATCTACCCTCTTTCAGTTTAAAAAAGTTTCCCCTTGTCCTATTATTGTATGCCTTTGTAAAAAGTCCCTCTCCAGATTTCTTATAGGCCACTTTTAAGGTATTGGAAGACTGTTATAAGGTCTCTCTGGAGCTTTTTCTTCTCTAGGTTGAACAACCCAAACTCTCTCAGCCTGTCTTCATACCAGACGTGCTCCAGCCCTCTGAGCATCTTTGTGGCCCTCCTCTGAACTTACTCCACCAGGTCCATGTCCCTCTTGTGTTGGGGTCCAAAATTTAGATGCAGTACTCCAGATGGGGTCTCACAAGAGTGAAGTAGATGGGGAGAATCACTTCCCTCAACCTGTTGATCATGCTTTTTTTGATGCATCCCAGCATAGGTTGGCTTTCTGGGGTGCAGGTGCACACTGCTGGCTTATGCTGAGCTTCTCGTCAATCAACACCCTCAAGTTCTTCTCCTCAGGGCTACTTTCTATCCAGTCTCTGTTCAGACTGTAGCTGTGCTTGTGGTTGCTCTGACCCAGGTGCAGTACCTTGCACTTGGCTTTGTTGAACTTCATGAGGTTTGCACTGGCCCACCTCTCAAGTCTGTCACGGTCCCTCTGGATGGCATCTCTTCCTTCCAGTGTGTTTACCTTGCCACCCAGCTTGGTGTCATTTGCAAACATGCTGAAGATACATTCATTCCCACTGTCCATGTCACCAAAAAGATGTTAAACAATACCAACCCCTGAGGACTGATCTCCACTTGGACATGGAGCTGTTGACCACAACTATCTGTGTGCCTTGGCCATGGTGCACCTACAGGTTCCTTAGGTAATCTCAAAACTGATCTACAGCAGGTGGTTCTTCATTCTCCCACTCTCTGTCCTTGCCTTTTGTGACTTGGGCAGTGTGGCTGGAGCACTTGCTGGTGAAGACGGAGGCCAAAAAGTCATGGAATACCTTGGCCTCCTCCATGTCCTGGGTGACCAAGTCTCCCATTTCCCTCTGGAGGGGGCCCACATTTTCCCTCATCTTCCTTTTATACCCAATGTACCTATGGAAGTTTTTTTGTTGTCCTTAATGTCCTTGGCCAGATTGAGTTTTGCCAGGGCTTTAGCTTTCCTAACCTGATCCATGGCTATTTTGACTATGTCTCTATATTCCTCTGTCCTGGGTTCAGCAGTAGCAGTCATTTTTTCTCCTTCTTGGTAGCTGGTGCAGTGCTGTGTTTTGACTTTCGGCCTGGGAACAGAGATGATAGCGATGTTTTAGTCTGGCCAAGTACTTTGTGAGCCTCATGCTCTGCCAGGGAGGAGGGGAAGCCAGGAGGAAGCAGAGACAGGACACCTGACCCAAACTGACCAAAGAGGTATTCCATACCACAGCACGTCATGCCCAGGAGGTAACTGGGAGTTAGCCGGAAGGGCTGGGAGACTGCAGGGTTGGAGGAGGTATCGGTCGATGCTTGGTCAGGCTGGGGGGGGCGAGTTATCGGTCGGCTGGTGGTGAGGTGATGTATTCTCTTCCCTTGTTATTTCCTTTATCATTATTATTGGCGGTAGCAGTAGTGATTTGCGTTATACCTTAGTTACTAAACTGTTCTTATCTCAACCTGTGGGAGTTGCATTCTTTTCGATTCTCTTCTCCGTCCCTCCTGGAGTAGGGGGAGGGAAAGAAGGGGGGGAAGTGACTGAAGGAGTTACCTGACTGGGTTTAAACCAGGACATCCTCCCAGGCTACCATTCTTCCTTCTACCCTCTGTAGACCTCCTATTTATGCTTGAGCTTGTCTAGGAGCTACTTTTTCATCCGTACAGGTCTCCTGGTGTTCCTGCCTGATCTCCCCTTTGTCAGGATGCATCTCTCCTGAGCTTGGAGGGGCGAATCCTTGCATATTAACCAGTTTTCTTTGGCCCGTCTTCCCTCTAGGGCTCCACCCCTTAGTACACCTCCAACCAAATCCCTCAATAGGCCAAAATCCACTCTCCTGAAGTCCTGGGTAGCAAGCTTGCTGCACACCCTTCTTGCTGCCCTAAACATCTCAAACTCCACTATTTCATGGTCACTGCAGCCAAGGCTGCCCTCCAGCCTCACATTCCACACCAGCCCATCCCTGTTGGTGAGGACAAGGTCCAGCATAGCCCCTCTCCTCATTGGTTCCCCTATCACTTGGAAAAGCACGTTATCATCAACACATTCCAGGAGCCTCCTGGATTGCTTGTGCCCTGTTGTGTTGTTCCTCCAAATGAAATTGGAGGAATACGGTGGTTAATATGGTGGTTGATATGGTGGTTGAAGTTCCCCATGAGGACAAGACCTTGTGAATATGCGGCCACACCTATCTGTCTGTGGAGGCCCTCATCCTCTTGGTCTTCCAGGTCAGGTGGCACGTAGTACACTTGCATTGCTATGTCCCTTATCCATGCCCTGCCTTTAATCCTGACCCTTAAGCTCTTTGTTAGCTCCTCATCCATCCCCAGGCAGAGCTCTGCACACTCCAGCTCGTCATTGTAGGACACCCCCTCCTCATTTCCCCAGCCTGTCTTTCCTGAAGAGCCTGTATCCTTCCATGCAATACTCCAGTCATAGAAGACTAGGGATATGGCTAGGGACATTAAGGATAACAGGATAACAGGAAAGGGTTCTACAGGTACATAAGAAATAAAAGACTAGGGAGAAAGTAGGCCCCCTCAGGAAGCTCTCGGGAGAACTAGTTACACAGGATTTGGAGAAGGCTGAGGTTCTGAATGACTTCTTTGCCTCGGTCTTCACTGGCAAAGGCTCTGACCACGCCACCCAAGTCTTGGAAGGCAGACACAGAGGCATCTCAGTTGGGCTCCTGATGATGCTTGCTTATTGGCTGGGGTTGTTGGAGTTCACAGCCTGTAATGAAACATGAGAATTTTTTTTCCATCTTGAATGTGTCTACACTGAAACAGCTGCGAAATGGATAGGCACTTTCACACGTTCTTATAGTCTCAGCCATACCATTTTAAAATGATTGATTTTTCATCAGAGCTCAGCATTAAACTTGATCGCAGACAACTTTAAAATAAAATAGATTTCTTTCTAAAGGGAATGAAGTTATATAAAATAAAAACAAAGCTGCTTCCTTCTGCCAATATAATAAATTGTTTAATGTGTTTTACTCTGAAAAAACACCTGGCATATGCATTATATTTTCAACTCCCAACAGTCTTAACAGGTAAAATTAAGTTAATAATTCCTACCAACAGGAAAATGTGAATGTTATTTGCAAAGTGTCTTACCTAATTATTAAAAATATATATAGATTAAAAATTAATTTGTGCCATAGCGATAAAATATGCGGATTTTGAGACTGTGATATTTCTTACCTTGCAGTGAGAATTACATGTTTCTTTAAAGAAACTGAACTCAGCATTAATTTCAATCAATTAGGAAGAGCTCTGTATTGGAGTTCATAGTTTTTAAGGATTTTGAATACTTTACCTGTAGTACAGTCACATCTTCAACATTATTGGCACCACATAAAACTTAAACATAATAATATAATTCTCAATTTAGAATTAATTTTGTAGGTCATGACAGAATATGAGATTTTTTTATAAGCATGACCTACTGTAGGGTAGGTACTGTAGGCCCCAGGGACCTAATCCCATTTTACAAGAGAATTTATGGCAAGATACTGTTACAGGGGACATGCTAACACAAGATAATGTGATTTATGCTCAATATTATCATACTGGCAGAATCTGGATAGATGTTATTGTTTGTCAAAACCACAGAGTAAAATAGCAGAACTTTTAAACCAAATACGGATATTTACACTTTCTTTCAAGAGAGTTACCATGTACAACTCTCTACCACAGCTTATCATGGAGACAGAAGAACAAAGAATCGGCACTACTCAAGAGACAGAAAAGCTTGTGTCACATCATAGGATATTCCATCTGCTAGGACAAAGGGGAACAAAAATAGCAAGCTAGACCTTGGACTGTTTCTACAAGACGGAAACACAGGAGCAACCACCAGCTCTCCATACACTGCGGAGAGAGAGAGAGAGAGAGAGATGTTTCCCTCGGTGGATGTCATCTGACACCTCACGTCTGTTGGCTGTGCTGTCTCTCTCTTGCCTACTAGGAATCCAGAAGGAACTAAAGCTGCTTAATTCCTAAATAGATTTCTTGATGGAAAAGAAACAAAATGCATCCAAGAACAATGGCTTCCTTGGTCTTCCTCTCCCTGTTTGTTTAATGCCTGTTTTGCACACACACATATTCTGGTCTTCCAAGGATTTGGCTTAGAAACTTTCAAAGGATAAAGAGTATCCAAGATACTATAAAAATTCCACTACTTTGCATTAACAATCTCCAAGAGAATTTAGTATGTGTTCTCTTAATTGAAGAAAACCTGGAATGATCAAATGAAAAAAATTCCACATGTATGTTCGATATGTAGGGCATTTATTTTATATTATTTTCACATTCTTGTACTTATTGTCTGTATTTGTAGAAAGAAATGTGGATTTAATATATGTTTTATATTTTTAAATTTATGTCATATAATTATATATATTTTATACTTTGCGGTAATTACCCAATGGAGTTAGAGGTTTAAGAATAGTGCAAACTCAATGCTAAGCCCTTACAAGAATTTTCGCCCTCCAATAGTAAGATATCAATTAGATAGACTTGTTTCTGTGTGCATAACAGACAAAAATTCTAATGTTCTGTGGAACTGCTGCTTGATTTTTTTACTTTAGCTCTTTTTTCTCAAAAAAAAAAATCTTTCTTTCTTATCTAGAGCATTACCTCTATGCTAGTATCCGTTCTACAGAGGTAGAATAAAAAAAAACAAAAACAAAACTGACCTCAAAACAACTCAACAAATATTTCCCTCTATTTCTGAGCTTCAATCAGGTGAAGTATGGAAAACTTTTCAAAAAAGATAAAAACTTAATAATGTGAAAGTATACACTTTTGTAAATGGGTAAGATATTTCATTGCTATATAAGCCTTGATGTTTAAAGCAACTTTTATAATTAAAATCCTTTTGAATTTCAGAAGTGTAGAATGCTAAAATTCTCATAAACATCCTCACAATAGGAGGAGTAGTGGCTCTTGTGGAAAATTTGGATTCCCTTTTTAAAAGACCATTCTTTAATACTGATGAAGCAGTGTGGTTTTCCTGATTTAAAAAAAAAAAAAAAAATATATATATTTTGCAATGGTAGTCTACTACATAAACTTCACATATATGTTTTTGCACTCTGGTTTTTCATGTGTGAGTTGCAGTTTTACTGTGCTTTATTATTCTACCAGAAACTCAAGGATGAAAAAACTACCACAAAACTAAATAGTTCCTTGAATGCATAGTCTGATTTTGCTATGAATCCTGAAATAAACATATTTGTTTCTTTTAACTACTGCTATTTAGTGGAAAGAAGGGGATCATATATTTAACAAGTAACTAAAAGATGAGCAAACTTGGCTGCCTCAGTACATACACAAACAACTGTAAACAATCCAATTGGAGGAGGAAAACACAAATGAAAAAGAAAAAAGACTATAAGAATGGTCTTACACTGAGGTAACAATTCTATACAGTAGAGCTGAACAAATTCTTGGGAAGAAGGTGTGTCCTAAGGCTTGAATTTGACATTTGAGTGGGTTTTTCAGCCTTAGATATTTTTATTTCATCTCTGTCGTGTTTTGAGCCCAGGCTGTAAATCAGAACCACGCAGCCTACTCCCCCCCTCGCCCTTTTCTTCCCCCCTCTCCCAGAGGGACGGGGAGGAGAATCGAAAGAATATAACTCCCACGGGTTGAGAAAAGAACATTTTAGTAACTAAGCTATAACACAAATCACTGCTGCTACCACCAGTGATAATAATGATGAAGGAAATAACAAGGGAAAAGAATAAAATACCACCAGCCAACCGATAATACCCAGCAGTGATCTAGCCCTTATGGGTAACTGCCCCCAGTTCTACATCCTGGGCATGACATGCTGTGGTATGGAATACTTCTTTGGCTTGTTTGGGTCAGGTGTCCTGTCTCTGCTTCCTCCCGGCTTCCCCTCCTCCCCGGCAGAGCATGAGGCTCAGAAAGTCCTTGGTCAGACTAAGCATTTGAGCAGTAACTAAAAACATTGGTGTTATCAGTGCTGTTCCCAGGCCGAAAGTCAAAACCACAGAGCTGCACCAGCTACTAAGGAGAGAAAATGACTGCTACTGCTGAACCCAGGGCAATCTCTGTGTTGCTTGCTTGTTTTTGTATTCAACAAAGCTAGCATTAGTTTTTTATAAAATGCATGATGGGTCAGAAAATGGAAAAAGTACTTTGGCTGGACTGTTTTCATAACTCGGGAAGAACCCAGTCCCTTTCCAAAACAAATTTTTTACTTCATGATTCATGGAAGATGCATTGTCCTTTCCTTTTTGCTTTCTTTTTTTTTTTCAATGTTTATATAACAAGGCATTTGAATTGTATTTCAGTCTCATCATTTTATTCTTTGTTTTACAAAATATAAAATAAATTAAATTGCAATTAAATTCTTCCCTGTATAATTTCTAACTACATACCAGAGACAAGTCTGCCTATAGCAATGGAAAGGGGGAGGACAGGACTACAAAACAAAACAGTTACAAGGATTAATTTACCTCTCGTTTGGATTTGAAAACAGAAATAGTACAGGTGGTGCTGTTATTGACTAATCTTAGATATTCTGTCTGTCCATTAGCTCATGCGCATCTGAGTAACTCATGACCTAGTTAAATAGAACATTGAAGTTAAAGGCTTTCTTTCACTTCCCAGTCTCCCTCTCACAAAGTTAAACTTATCTTGCTACAGCCTTGCTGTTAAGAGTTCTCATGCTCCATTCATCTCTTTGAAGCCTAGCTCTGGTCAATAGCTGGTGTTCAGTAAGCAAGGTGGTAGCGAAGCATCTGTTGCAGCCTGCTGTCCCAATAAACCGTACACATGGCTGCTTTAGTCCTCTAAAGGGGTACCAGGGCTACTTGAAGCATGTATCTTTTTTCCTCCTCTCTGATGAGGTTTCAATCATCTGGGAAATTTTGACGAAGAACTGACTTATGGAAATACAGGAAGCTGTTACAGAAGCTGGGAGACAGCCAAACTGGTTGACATCCAGCTGTGACAAAAAGTGAAAGCAACATGTAATTCAAATACCAGAAAAAAGGCAGAGAAATTTGTTCTATCACTGGTGCTTGTTCTTTGAGAACTTGTCATGAATGTTCTTCATCTTCATGTCGTGAGCAATCTTCATCTTGAACATCATTACAGTTACAAAGTTAAAGTTTATAATGGTTTTCAGACCTGTCAGTCTCTTGAAAAATGCTTCAGGCTACTAAATATTCATTGAACTGGAGAACTGAATGATTAATGGAAATGCTTAAGATTAAGAAAAAAGGTAGTGCTCATTTGTGATATCCTCTATTAGTACGACAGTGGAAAAAGAACTCTGGCAAGGTCCAAACCCAAGCAGAATTAAATTTCCAGATTGAGTTGAGGAAAGCAGACATGGTTCTTCAGTTAGAAATGAACCAGACATGATTCTTCAGTTAGCCATCTATTAAGAGTTAAAAATATATGCCTAGGAACATTTTGACAGCCTTTTTAACATTGAAACTAAATGTTACTTTTTCATCCTGTTCTATTAACATAATGGCAATAACACTAACATATGGCAAGAAGGCAAGTGGTAGAACTTCAAAGGTGTAGTTTTCACTAAGCAAATGGTCTCATTAAGAAGAAATTCACCTCCAGCATTAAGGCATTTGAAACAATGTGTAAATTGTTGATCCATGTAGAACCCACTTCTGAGGTGCAGGGTTTGAATCTTGGGCCACCAGGTTTATACTCAAACTGTGGAACTTCATGTCCTGATTTCATGTCAGGGCAAGGTCTGTATATGCTCCAAATGCATGTTACCTTGCTTCCACAATGGGGTTCCCTAGAAGCACTGGCTGGTAGGAAGCTGGGCTTGCTCTGGGCTGGTCTAAAAGCGTCCATCAACATACCAGGGCACCCATATGGCCTGCAAACTAGATACAGTATAAAAGTCTCCCACTTTGCCTTACCAAGAAAAATTACATTTAACAGATATCAAAGCTATTCACAAAGTGAGGAAGCTCTATACATCAGACTGCTCCTCTCCTTTGTAATTTGGGTTTAATATGAGGAAGCAGGAGAGCTGTTCTAAATTATATTCTCAGGGCTCCTTTTCCTTGGAGGCTGAACCAAAGCATACATTGCAATCCTTTCTAGTCTGTCCTGAGATCTAACACTTATATGAATACCATAGAGCTACCTGTAATCCCACAAAATACTGTATTTGCAAATGGAATTGTGACTTGCAACTGGGAGATAGCTCATGGCCACTTTTCTCTGGTTAGTTGAGACTGGAGAATCAGAATCCCCAGTGTATTTTCCACCCCACCAGCACAGATTGCTCTTCCAGATATAACAATGACAATCAAAGTAGTCTCATGAAACTGACTTAGGTGGTTGTGTTTTCACCCACTTATTCCAAAATGTGTAAAAGTGCAGACACAGTGGGGCACAGCCCACTTGAGATTACAGCAAATTGGTGTTAGCTTGCAAGCAAAAAAACAGTAAAGACAGGAAAGTGAGAAAGCTGACTAAAGTTTTCATTGCTATGTTTTTAGTTAAGGGACAGGTCTATATTTGTTTCCACCCTTACAAAACTATTAGAAGTGAGTACAGTTTTTTCCTAACCATATTACTGCAATCAGTACAGATAAGAGAGTGAAAGCTGCTGTATTATTGTAACAGTTCTACCACAATTATCAAATGTGAATAAGTTATTCCAGTAGAAATGATTTTAGAACAGTTCACCTATACCCATTCCAGAGCCTGTACCTTTTTTAACCTTACCAAATTCAAGCTGATACAGTTAAAGTGGTGCAAACATTACACATAAACAAACTTCTTCAATTCTGTGGGTGGAATTATGACTCACCAACTTCAATTTGATAAGGAATACTCATCTGTGCTGGTTTTCCCATTCATCAGGTAGGTAGGATTAAGTGTTTACTTACTTTATAGCAGTGCAGGGAAGATTAATTACTGTCTGTATGTTTTCAACCTTTCGAGGATGAAAAGTGCTACACAGACACTACCACAAAAGAAGCTGTAATGACCTACAGAACAAGGTGCTGCTTAGCTATGTGATGCTTTCTACTGGAACTGTATAGTCACAGGCATTAAACCCTTCCTGAAATCTAGAAAGTGAATAGTCAAACATATTTATAAATAGGAGTACTGAAATGCATTAAAAAATTCAGATGCTTCTAACAGTTTCACCTTCATATTACTAAACAGTTGAATTTTTCTATCTGTGAGATAAAAATTGGGTTTAAGACATTCAGATTTTGACAGATCATCTGAACTGCTGAAATGAATGTTCAGTAAGGCTTCACGTCTAACAGAAGACCTGTTTTTGACCCAGCTTTAATTGAAAGCACTTCCTGACTTCAAACTTCTACATCTTGGTTTTTTTCCTTTTTTTTTTTTTTCCTGCCATACTTTTATTTAGTTCTTCCTAACTAAATTTTCAAAGTTTTATTTCTGAAGTAATGAAACAGAGAATTAAGGAATCCCTATCATGTTGGCAATTACTTGCCTAACCAAGATGAGCAGGCAGTAAAAGAGGTACAGATAATTAAATCGTATTCCAAATGGCATAATCAGGCTTTGAACATAACCCTCTGCAAGATATATACATTTATGTGTGTCCAAGGCATGGGTACCAGAAACTTTTTCTTACAATACTTTGTCACAGTATGCAGTAAGTCAAGGTGTGTGCACAGAGAAGGGGATGTGCCCTAAACATATGTGGAGATGGACATTGCTTTTCCCTAAAACCTTGAAGCCTCCTGTCCATCTCTGGGTACTTTTTGCAACAGGCAACATTTGCCTGCAGTTTTGAGCCTGTTTGCAGCTTTCTGAACACACTGGGTATACCAGCCTTAGGCCAGGCACATGGCAGAATTAAGCTGTGAGATTTTTCCAAGCTATTCCTAAATTAAAACCTCTTATAGAAAAGCGTAAAGGTGAAACTACTGAACAATGACAGATTCATACCTAAAAACCTCTGTCTGATTTCCTTTATCTGGTTGAAAACCATACCTGGCCCTTGAAAAGACAAACTAGTGATGACCCACCCCGCCCTCCAGGTTTCTTTGGACCCTGTCAAAACCCACATTTGAAAGTAAATTTTTAAATTTAGGAAATAAACGATGGACTTCATTTGCAGGATCCCCTTGCTATTGTTGGAAAAAGATGGAAATCATGTGTGCAGATGGCTTCAGGGATGTAACTATAAAAATGGCCGAAGCTGAACACGCTTAAAACTGTAAAGGAAGATGCTCTCAGAGATAACTATAGAACTTGGAAACTCCAGTTTATAGAACAAATGCTTATGTCTCTCATTTTTCATTTTCCCGCTGTCCCGCTGTAATGTCCCCCAGAGATCCAGATTCCTTTCAGCAACATAGGATTTAAAACTGTTAAAAGCGGTAAAACAGAGAAAGAAGAAAAAATTTATTTGCAAGATTCAAATGAAGTTTTTAGCTCCAAAACATAAACTAACTGTAGTCTTCCTTCTGTGCAACTATTTTTTAAAGAAGAAAACCACCAACAAAGAATCCCCACCACCAAAACTTTAGTCATGGCCAAGTGAGGATATAACTTTCAGAACCTTTCTAAAGCAGTTTTGCTGGGTTCATAGAAAAGTGCATTGCATAGTCCAAGTCTAATGAAAAATTATTTCATTAAAAAACTGCTGCATAGGTGTTTTCTTCCACTAAACTACACACAACATTTTAAATTATCTTTTACTTTTTCCCTTTGGACTTTAACGCTTACAAATTGAGTTTCATGCTTCATGAAACAAAGACTCTCAGGCTGCTTAGGAAACCACAAGAAACAGGACAGGAAGATGCCAGCTTGAATTTGAAATCCCAGGCAAAACCACATCAGGCTGAGACTCTGCTTATAATACCCCCAGTTCCTACCCTACAGGTGAGAGGAATAGCAGCTTTTATGATTGCATTGTGAGATTATGCACAGATGTACGTAGCACTGTGTCTGGGAGTCCTCTGCTGTCTGTCTACTACAGAAAAGATTGGTTCTTTCACACTCTTCAGGTATCCTATTATTCTTTTTAAGCTGTGCTATTTTTTTTGGATAGTTTTTATATTTCTTGTATTCAGCTGAACAGTACTCATCCTGGCTGCATAGTCAATGCAGCCTATCACCAATGAGTAAAAGTTTAGCCAAGCAATGGCTTCATTTGAGAGGATAACAAAGAGGTCTCCTAAGAATAATATGAATAAAAAAAATATTTCTGCCCCACTGAGCAGACCATCACAGACCCTGAGGGCAGGGCACAATTTCTGTGTTGATTCATGGAGAAGCAGGAGTATTTATATTGTCTTGCGGGAATGAACCTCTAGTCTCCAAACATACACATAAAACATGCTTGCCCCATTCCTATTCGATCCACTGACTCTTTTTTTCCTGGAATGGATTCTGAGTAGCAACTTGATTTGCATGTTTTGTTTCCTATTAAGCTAAAATAATAATAATAAAAAAATTCTCTGACTTATTTAGAGTGAGGAAAAATACAACTTCCTCACAGAGCAACAGTCTTGAATTAATAGTATCTTTTAAATATGTAACTGTGTTCTATAGTCAAGCACAGCCTGTACTACTGAATTGCTTTATATGGCTTAACATTAGAGATAGTTGATAGCTGAACCCTTGCACTTCTAAGCTCATGAGGGACCACCCTGAAGCCAAGCTAACAGGGTAATTCAGAAATTATTTCAAGATGAGGAGTAATTAAATTCACAGTGCTGGATAATGTAAGAGACAGAACTGAGCAATTATGCAGACAGAGCAAAAATAATTTTTCACACAGACGCAAAGAATTCACCTGAAGATACACAAAAAACAATAAGAGCACACAGAAGATATATGTTTGAAATAACATGGAGTTGTTGCATACATTGCTGTGCAGGATTTTTTATGAGCTATATATTATGAGTATACTACGGCTTGCACGTTTTAGGGAAAATGTCAATGATTTGTCTTGAGAATGTGAAATTTTTTCCAAGCAATGGCTTAATGCCTGGTTTCTGGAAAGCCGCTCCTAGCTTAACAATGCTGAGGGTAAAACATGGATCAGTCATTGCTTAGGCTGTTCTCCACACTATTTCTCCTGGCTCCACCTTATCAGCATAAACATAACCATGTAACCATTCTCCCTCATAAAAGCAGTTATTTTTATTTATAGAGTCAGCAATGTGACAGGAATCAACCTAGAGTCTTTTCCTTAGTGACACCTTATATCTATCTTCCCATAGGAGTTATTCCTCCTCTAAGAGGTTTGCTGAATTCATATTATTAAAATTGTCCTCTCCCAAAAAGGTCTCACATAACCCTCTGCATCAATAGTATTTCCTACTTTTTACTTTTGCTACAGTTTTATGGGTGGCTTAAACTGAGCTGTGGACAGCTTCTCCACAACTCTGTAGCTTTCCATCTTTTGTGTTCAGATCATGTGATACAGGGGGCAATGGCATAGGACAAACCTCAGGTGACAATATATGGCCTACCCATAACTGTCACATTGGGTACGGCACTGGTGATAAAGTCCAATAAATTTTGTTAAAGAAAGAAATATGTTAATCTATAATCACAATCCTGCTACTTAAATATGTCTGTGTCTATAGCGGTGTGGTACGAGACATAGGTTTTAGAAGGATTTTCATCTTCATTTCTGGGAAAACAAAGATTCTTTCCTGTGCCCAGCACCGAACCCAGAATTAATCAGGCTTTCACAAACTACAAAGTATAAATCTTGCATTAAACATAACTGATTTTTTGTCTTCAATAGTAGAGATTTCTGGAGATTTCAGTAGGAGTCTGCAGCACACATCAAAACATACATATCTACTTGTCTGTATTCCCACAGCCTTGCTTAATTCCCATTGAGTGACTAGAAACATTCTGGTTGACTTAAATAGCTTTTTGATCCATATCAGTCTGCTTTGGAGCTGCCAAATTCTGCTGAATGAGAACTAACCCTGTAAGAGTTATCACTGAATGCATCTATTTCCTTGCTTCATGAAACTTTTTTCCCCTGCCAGCACCATTAACTTTTTGAAATGGTACTAAGACTAAGAGCAATTTTGCTAAACATAAACCTTACTTTTTAATTCTCTCTACAGCCATCCAATTCCAAAGACAAATTGTTTTTGATTAAAATGATGAGTTGTTTTGTATAAGAAGATTCATTAAAGAAATACTATACATTCACAAATTCCTCAGTACCTTCTAGTTAACATTATTTTTTCTTAATGCTGGGCTTTTTCATCTGCTTTTTTTTTAGCTACTCTTTACCTGTGTATTCCTCTCAGACAGAACAAAACATTAGATTACTAAGAATAATGACCACCTGCCTACTACTTCCATGTGCAAATACAGTAAGAATTGGCCCAAACCAGTCTGTACACCATGCTGTGCCTCTGAAAGAAAATCTACTTCATAAAAATTGGACCTTTTCTGTTTTGAAGAAGAACTGGAAGAAATATATTATTGCTACTTGACTGTTACAAAGCATTACAATCAAGAAATAAAGAGATAAGAAAATTAGTTTCTGTATTGAATACAGATCAGCCTTTGTGCTTAGTTTAGTCTGCTTTCTCTGAGCAGAAATTTGCCACATTTTGGGGCATTTCATATTCTGCCATGACATGGAAAACAACGGATAATTTTATTCTATCAGATGCTAGCAAAAGAAACAGTTCTAGAAGATTATCATTAATGTTGCAATCCCTAAACCAATCCCTCAGTTTTCAAACAATACATTAATCATATTTGGTAATGTGTTAATATTTTAATATCATAAATTTTATCTATTCAATATTATCTCCCCTTCTAATATCAAATTTTATGTCTATTACAGTCTTTCCTAAGGTCTTTGATGCTAGAATCTTTTAAATAACAAAAGGATTTTCAACCTGTGGCAGGGAGGAGTGGAACTAAATGATCTTTAAGGTCCTTTCCAACTCTAACCATTCTATGATCCTATGAACACGTTTTAATGAAAAACCTTCAGAAAATTGCAACATCCTATAACTGTTGATGATCTACTCTGTCTAGGCCAAGATAATGTCACGTTTGCATCCCACTGGGTGCTATTGTTGGTTTGCATGCAGGGTATTTTATGTCTTCCAAAGCTGGATCATTCATGTCATGAAAACATGAACTATGTTACTAGTTCAGTTATGAAAAACTTGGGTTCTTTTTCATTTTGTACATTATCTGTGAACCTGTAGTTTCTTGCAAGTAAAATAATTTCTTTATTAAATTCTTTTCCCTCTGAGGCAAACATGGTTAAATTGTGTCATTTAGTACTACTTCATAATTGCATTGCACTTGGAACCACAGGGCTGTGTTGACAAAATAGTTGTAAATGACAGAGAAGAGTTTTCCACTCTCCTACAAGCATGCAGATGCTTGATGTTCCACAACCATAAAAAGCAGCAACTCCAACACAAATAGGAATAGTAGTAAACCTAGTAGATCCAGATACCCAGCCAAGTGAAGTTTTCCAATTAGAAAAGTTGCTTATGAAATTTTACATTTTTCTATTTATCCTGTTTAAAGTGAATATTTTATTTTGAAGTAATGTTTTTAGAATGTAAGAACATTATTTTCAATTAGAAACAAGCAAAAAAAAAATCTATTTTGTATTTTCAGAGCTTGGTTTTACTTTTTGCCTTATTTTTCTTCATTTTACTGGGGAAAGAAAGAAAAATAACAGGGTGAAAAAAAAGCACTATCATACAATCTATTTATTTATTATTTTTTTTTTTAAATGTTTTCTGGGTCAACCTAGCTGGAAGCGAAAAACTGTGGAAAGTAGCTCTTTTCATTTTTTTCTCTTTGCCTGGCTGCCTTCAACACTCTTGTTTGATGGCAACTGGCTTTTGGAAAAGACTTAAAGCAGGGAGGTGATATCCATAGTGTAGATCCTTATAATATTGCCTGAAATCCCTTATGACAACATTTTTAAATGGGAAATACCAGGAAACATGGCAATGCTCAGCACTCATTGACATTCCTGGGCAGAATATCTGCCTGAAAGATAAAGTATGTGTATCAGCAAATAATAGCTGGTAGGACTTGTCATAAGCTTCTTTGAAGTCATCTATAGTCAAGCAAATGACTATGATAGTCTGCTAAATTTTACTTACGTGCACTAAACTGTGCATAAAAAGTACTATTGTTTTAAGTACAGAAGGCAGCAACAGGTAGAAGTAGTGTTGTGTTATTTTGTATGTACAATATAATGGGCACTTCATGAAAATTTGGTCCACCGATTGAGAAAGCTTAAACTTGGGCCCTGTTTTCACCTCACAGTTCTAAAAAAGTGTGATGTTAGATGCCAGATTTCATTTGTTTAGGTTATAAAATGTTAGCCAAGAATAAGGTAAGCCAAACAATAGGCTAGTTTTAGAGCTGTGTGATGTTTTTCAACATATAAAATTGTTTATTGCATACATATTATATACTGTAAAGCAGAGTTGCTTCTAGAGAATCTCCAGTTTCTGTGTCAATATACCAAAGTATACTGAGGCATGCTTTTAGGATAAAATGCATAGTGACGAGCAATTGCAACCTGCAATACACAGGTCAACACATTCCAGCTAAGCTACCTCCTGTAACTGCATCAGTCCCCTGTGTCCTTCCAGAGCACAGAAGAGAAAGCCAAAACCTTGTAGTCCATTAGGAATACAAATTCAATATAGTCCTCCTAATTACTTTTTAATTTCCATCTCATCTATGTATAGTAGCTGCAGAAGCAAAAAGACTTCTATTCCTTATTCTGCCACTGCCTTACTTATTTGACCTTAGTCATATTACAATTTCTCTATTCCTTAATTGATTCTTCTGCATCATGTGCATAATTAAAACTACCTTCCTTTTAGGTATTAAGTGGACCTGAGCTTACCTTTTACAGTCTGGGAGAATTTTTTTAAAGAAGAAGCTCAAATTATTTTTTGGGTTTGTTTTTTTTTGTTGTTGTTGTTTTTTTTTTATTTTGTACTATTATTTTACAGTCCTGATCTCAATTAATTCACTAGGTTGTGTAGTTTTATCTACTGGATACAAGTTACTTGGGTATTTTCAATTCTAACATAATTTAGATCAAACTTTCTTTTTAATACAAAAAATATTTTTGTCCTTTTGGTCAGCCAATAAAAAGGACCACACAGTCTAAGGAAGAGTTTCTTTCTTTCTTGAAACTATCTAGAACCTTACTCTGACTTTTGAAAAAAGGGCTTAATTTAGAAGTTTTATATAAGATAAGTAGGATTGCAGTATATAGGTAAAAGTGTGCAGAATCATCCTGGAAAGTAAGACAAAGGAAATCAATGACCATTATAGGTGTAATTCATATATAGAAATAATCTTTTTTTCCCATAGATTGGACCTTCATCAACAAATCTGTTGGCTTCCATGTGATCATCTATAGACTAAGGAAATAGTGCTGTGGGAATTTTATTGCACCTTATTGTTCAGTCTTACTTTAAATACAAACAGACAAAATGTCCCCAATTGACTGTGATTTGAAAAGAAAGAGGCAAGTACAAAGAGCAAGAAGACAAATATAATATGTAGGCACTAAATACAAATATAGAATATAGACATTTAGGTAGATTCTGTGTGCTACACCAAATGGTAAAACAGATTAATGACTAGCACAGTTATTGTTACTTAGACTTACACTAAATTTCACTTTGTCATTTCTCTTGTGGATAAATTATACCTTATTGTCAGTTCTGTGTTTGTGGTAGTGTAGAAGCACCCTTCAAGGGAAAATACAGTTTCAGATGTCCTGTATGTACAACAAAAAATAGATCTCTCTTGATTGTCTTGTTTTATCCCACTGTGGGCCTCTGCAAAGCAGTGGTATCTCTTGTCAAGATAAGTCACCTCTGCCACTTAGACTTCATCTTTGTGAAAGCAGTCAAAGAGTATCCAAGAATGAACTCCAGAAGACTGTTCTGCAGACAGGAATGCAATATTGGTGCTATCTGTTCATGTGCTTATTTATCAGCTGACGGAATATTTACTAAATGTAAACAAAGTATGCTGCATAATAAATACGAAGTCATGCACTGATCAAAAAAGGGAATTAATGCAAAGGATAATAACAGTTTCACAGGTATATGCTCCAAATTCTGGTAGCCAGGAAACCTGAAACTATAAGAAAAACTGTTTGGAAATAGTAGGATATATATTTTCAGTAACTGTTGAAAAATCTGTGACAGGATATTGCTGAAAAGTAGCTTCTGAAGAATGGACACTGCTCACAGAATTTAATGATATTCTCTGAACTATGCTGGAATGCCTATCAGGAATCACAGGCAATACCTTACACCTTCATCACTTGGCATTTGCAACAAAAGGAACACATTCCGCAAATGAGCCACAAACTGAAAATGCCTACTTAATCCTGTTAGCCAAAAAAAAAAAGAAAAGCCTCCAACAGATAAATTTACACAAATTTAATCTGTTTTTAAACAGTTACCCTCACCAATGAAAGCATATTTAACCTACTTAAAATATATGTCAGTTGTCAAAGGCAATCAACATATTTCAGGGCACAGTATTAGTTTTTCTTGTCCTAATGATAATATATTGTTGTTCCTTTAAGCTTGAGAGCATTGTATAAACCAGAATCTCATGCAACAACCTTGGTAGATCTCCCAAACTGTCAAAGTGAAAAAGATTTCTTCTATCTGTTAATACACATAACTTATTATAGTTACTGTTCTGTACCTCTGATTCTATCTTGTAGAAGTGAATGGAACATAGTGCAAAACAGAGGCTTTTTTGCTATAGTTACAGACAGATTACTTTCAGCAATAGTGAGGTGACATAAGAATTGTGGGGGCTTAGTTTAAACATTGATTATTTAATAGTACAAGCCTTAAACTTGCATTTCTCAGGACTTCATGGTAAAACTCATTTTTAGTCTGATCTGAGCCGCTTGAGCATTTTGAGAGTGATAAATATGATCTTGCTTACAAATGAAATGTTTAATATTGCTAGATTAGTACAACTGTAAGCTTGATCCATATAAAGTGCTGAAACTTTCTAGATTTACTTAGGATTAGGAGTTAAACTCCAAGTGAAACTTTTCTGTAACTGACACTCAAAACCCAATTAGGCAGTGCTGCTTGAAGGTGTGGCTTCTATTGACAGCACTACCTCTAAATCTATCAGATAAATTATTTAATCTCTGTACATATAATTTCCTCATTCTTTAGAAAAAGGATACTACCATCTCCCATCCTGTTGAAAGGATTTCAGATTTGAGAATAAAAGATTCTATGTAGACAAAAAGCAATTGTTAATCATGGTTATCAGTTTAAGAGTTTCATATGACTGAAGTGGAATATCGCCATGTCTGTGCTCCACTGTATCAGTGCATGCCCGTTAAAACTGTTATGTGATCTGTTATTGTGATAATTTCATATCTGTCTTGTGACACAAGTTAAAAACGTGAAGGAACTCATGTTACAATGTGTACCGTGGAGTTGATTTCCTCAACACGCTTATCTAAAGTAGCCTTATAAGGTAGCCTTTATCTGAAATCGCCTATACCTGACAGAAGCCTGGATATAGACTAAACTATCTATTAAATATACTTTGTGTCTGAAAGCAAGGGGAGTTCTGGCAAGAGGGAAATGAGAGGATATTAAAAAAAAAAAAAACAACCCCCCCCCAAAACCAACCACCATCTCCGACTGGTCCCTTGTGTTTGGCTATTCCCTCAGTACAGGTCCATGCAGTGCTTGTGGTGGACTCCTGAGGTTATAAGACAAACTGATTACTCTCCCTATCAACAAAGAGGACTGAAACTTAAAACCATTATTTTCCAGGAACATTTACAAGCCCATTTGAAAATTTGATGGGGACCTTAGCTTGGAAATATTTTTTCTAGGTTTTGATATGCTGCAAAGGTTGGTGTTCCTGTATGGAGAATTGAGCCATGCCACATGCTTGTTATATCACTGCTGACTTGCGCTGAAAGCAATGTGGTGTCTTTCTGGACAACTACTCTCAGAACAATCACATATTCCCTCTCTTCAACACAACTAAATAGGGTGTTCTACCGGAAAATTGGCATGCACCCCATCACAGTGTGACTGAGATGTTCTCAGACATATCAACAGTTGCCTCCTAGATAATGAATGATCCACAGTAACAGCAATAGTATAACTGCCTTTGTCAAAATATTGGGTCACTAATTGGTAACAGTCAAATACAGTCAGCTGATGTAAACCTTTTTTCTCAATGTCAGTAATATCATTCAAACTGCAGAATTCCATTTGCTCTGAAAAAAACAATGACCCTGAAGAGAGACTATGTATATTATTGACGAATCATCATGGACTTCACTGACCATGATTTAAAATTTATTGGGAATTAAAATCCCTAAAGCCATGAAAACTGAAGAAGAAATGGCTTCTGAAAAAAATCACAATTCAGAACAGCATATGAAATAAGCAGATAGATACAAAAAATATCTCCTGGCAGACATACGAATATTCCATGCAAAGGAATAACTAGTTATTGTATTTTAGAAAATCTGATTTTATTTCCATCCCAAAGATATCACTGGTCTTAATAATATGTAAGAGAAAGCAGCCAAAGAAGGGTTTGGATTTTCATAATATTTGTTCATATGAAGTGGAAAAAAAAAAAAAAAAAGAAGAAGTTTAAATTTATTCTCCTTGGAAAAGGGAAGACTTTGGGGTGACCTACTTAGATTCAGTGCTTCTGTTACTTGGCAACGTATGAAATAAGATGGCAAACAGAATAAATGTGTTTAGGAGACAGTGAAGACATTTTTATAGACAAAAGGGTTAAATGATATAGTTACAAAGGAGAGAGGTGAGTTTAAAATAAATCTAAAGGACACAGTCTTACTGAGGCAGGTAGCCTTTTCCTGACCAGCAATCTTTTATGTTCTGACGATAGGTTTATTAACTGAAATAAAAGAGAAAGTTTTACATGCGCTGGATCCAGTAACTGTACAGTAAGTGAAATGGTAGATTTGAGAAAGAAGAATAGGAATTCTAGAAAGCATTTTTTCATGAAATCCTACATTTATTTTCAAAAGTAACTGTGTGGTTTCCACTGATCAGAGGTGGGGAGGGAGGAATCTTTAAGTGTATTAGGGCTGACAAGTTCTTTACTATATCTGACCCTTCCTGCTTCCCATCCCAGTTCTCTCTCTGATATCTAGAAACATCATTATTCTAATTAAAGGTTTGTGAGTACTACTCTTCAGTAACCGCTAATAGCATCTAGACATAGAACCAAGCTTTGAGCCTTTAAAACTTCTCAAAATTGTGTCAAAAGTTTTCACATGCTGTGAGAAAAAATAGGGAAGTTTGCAGTCATTAAATTACTTTAAAGTTTTAAAGGTAGAAGAGCAGAGATGACTGCTCCAATCCCACTTGACATCTATCTTCTATATTTTGTTGTCTTTTGCACTATTTAATTGTACTAATTGTCATCTGGGCTTAATTAGCAAAGCACCACTTTGGTGGACCAAGTGAAGACCAACCTCAGTATATTTTATGAAAACAATTCTTTTAAAATATTTCCTGGGGGAGGCTCAAGGTGAGAAAAAGAAGTAACTCTGGAGGCAGGACCTGGTAGTTGCTATGACAATGCAATGAAAGCCTTTTCCTGCATAGAGTAACCAGGAGGATGCTGCCCTTGGCAAGGTCAGAAGGGCTTTGAGGTGCTTTCTCTGGGGATTTGTGGCAGAAGGAAACATTGGAGAGCAGATGGTGCAACTCAGAAAGTCATGGTTGTTGCATGCAATTTAGGCACCTCTGACAAGCATTTGGCTACTAGCCAATCTGCCTGATTTCCTCATACCTGCTTGGGAAATAGTTATCATTTGCCCCTCAGTGGAAGAGCTGCTGGGGAAGGCAGGAAATGTGAGGGCAAGATCCGTGTAGACGAGATTGGCTCCTCATGAGCTCAGAAGGTGCAGGCACAGATGTGAGAACTACAAGGCTTGCATCTATGTTAAATCATTCTCTGTATGTACATAAACGTATATATATGTATGCCTATACTTAGAGCTGAAACAGCAGTATGTTTTGCATTTCTCTGAATTAGAGAAAATTATTTCTTTTTATCTGCAAGGTAGCTTTACCCATTTGCAGTCCTTAATAAATGTGACTAGCTTTCAACAAAATATGTTCTTGTATTGCAACTTCCTAGTAGAAGGAAAGAATTTAAACTACAATTCAATAAAAACAATCAGGGTTTTAGGTGAAACCTAATCAAATCAAAAGCCATTGAAAATTTAAATTTATCAGAAAGTTATGTTTAAAATTTGCAGTTTTACAAATATTTTGTTAAATTCGAACTCTTAGCAACAACTTCTTGAGGAGAAAAATTACCTTGGAAAAACTACTACCAGCGTATAATATAAAAAGACATGGAAAGATGCTGCATTATAGATCCAAAAAATGCATGCAGAAAAATTAAATCATCAAATCCTATCCTTCATTCTGTTTTACCTCCAAACCATGTAAGATTGATGTGTGATTTTTTTTCTTTTTTTTTTTTACTGTTTATAGCAGATTGCTAATGAAGGAAATGAAGTGAGGAGGATGCAATACTCTGTTGTCATCTTGCAAGGGGACAACTGGCAAATCATGACTGATGCCTTTTTGATCAACAATCCAAAAGATGAGAAAAATAATGCAGCATAGCACTTTTTGAAAACAAACAAACAAACAAAAAAACTAGCAAACAAGCAAACAGACCAAACACAACTAGGAGACACGTTCTAATCTGTTATTTTAGCTTTGATTATTCAAAAGTCAGATTGTTCAAAATTCGGACATATTGTTCCTCTCTCATGTCAAAACTCAAATAGAAACATATTTTGCTTACAATGAAGTGATATTGCCTGAATGTTTCAAAGGACCCTTGAGTCAGCTGGTAACAGGGAGTTTGCTTTATTCAGCAAATATAAGCAGAAAATACACATCCATAGGGAAGCATAATGCAACTCTCACTGGTTCAGACAGCAGGAATGCTTCTTCGCTAGATGCTCAAGCTTTTATTCCGTGAGGGTCTTGCTCTAAGTTTCTCCATGGTAATAGGAGAGATTAGATACTCTGCTGAAGAAAATCATCATAGCTTCATGGATTTTAATGAAGGTAACATATGCTAGTTAAGAATCTGTAGGTGTTATGTTAGCAATAACCTGTGGTCCAAGAAAATCTATTTTCTCCATCAAGGTCCATTCAAATGGTTGTTAGTTTGCAATATGCTACATATGTGTTGTAAGTGTAAACTGAAGTTTGAGTGGCTTACTCACTGTAATTCAGGTCCATTTTTAACACATCATTTGTAATAAATAACTTCTGTTGTTTCAGGAGAGATTTTGTTTGATCTTTGAGCATGATGTTATTTATGACAAAAAAGTAAAAAAGACAAAATGCTGAGAAAGATCTAAAGTCCCCTGAGGGGTGAACTTATAGATCAGTATCAGGAAATTATGGCAAGAGTTGATACAGCTACCCTGAAAAATCTGGCAGACATAACTCACGCCATCTACCTACTAAAATATCCAAACTTACTTGTCAAGTGCGTTCTATAATATGTTTAGATGATATGTTTTCATTTTGAAACACTAGAAATGTATCTTCTAGCTCACAAGACTCATAGTTATGGGTAACATACATGCGCCTCCTCTCATGCCTTTATTGGCTACTAGGAATGACATATTCTTGTGCACTTTAAGTTTCTCTGTACCTGTTTCTGTATAGGTACATGCATATTGGAAAACAACGACAACAACAAACATAACATATCCCATACAGGACAGAAAAACTTCAGGCTCAAGAAACATAACAGCTGTGAAAATCAAAACCTTTTACAGTCCCATGCAGGTAAACATAAACCAACAATGTTCAGCGGGAAATGAAAAAGTAAATTGTCACCTGAAAGGATTAAGTTGAATCTTTAATCTCCCCATTTCTTTCTATGGAAAACACAATGTGAACTATTCCTCTCAAATATGATGTAAAACCATTGTGAGAATTTTCACAGAGGTTACTCTTTCCCATCAGCAAGTTTCTTTTCTTGGTTCCATCATCTTTATCCTGTATGCATTGCTCCTTTATGTCTGTTGGAACGTGGTATAAGGGTCCGGCCGTAGAAAACCCCGGTGTCAGACTTGTTTCATTTGTGATCGCAAGAGTGAAATTAAGACTCAAATGAGGTGAAGTACCATAATCAGTCGGTTGGTTTATTATAAGAAGGCAATTACTAGAAAAAAGGAAATTAATGTAAAAATAGAGATAGTGATAGGACAGATTGGAAAAAGGATGGAAATGAAGCAAGAATTCAGGGTGCAGAAAGAGAGATAGTCACCACTGCACATCCAGTGGTGTCCTAGGGGTCCGTAGTTGTCATCCTCATTTGTGGGAATCCTTCAGGGTCCATAGTTGCTATGGGAGCAGAGTGTTCCTAAGGGTCTGTAACAGTCATTGGAAGTGGGTGTCCTTATGGAGGATGTCCTTTGGAGGTGTCCTGATGGAAATGTCCTTGTGGAGTTGTCCTCATGGAGGTGTCCTCATAGTGGGTGTACTCATGGATGTATCCTTCATGGCGATTACCTTTTCACCCTTTTATTATGAGCTTGGGGGAAGTACCTCTGTTCTTAATGTCACTTACTACACCTTCCTGGTGGACCAGCTTCACTGGTCTTGCAGTCAGCTCTTCAACTGCAGTCTACAGCAATTGTTGGGATAATGGGCAGCAGTTCCTCACACCAGCCCTTGAGGTAACAGACAGAGAGTCTTATCTCATCTCCTTCCAGGTATCTCTGAGACAATGGTTAGTGGAGTCCCATCTCAGCTTTTCATACCAATTTTTGAGACAATGGACGGTGGAATCTGATTTCAGTTCAGTCTCTCACATACGGTCAGGAAATGGACAAGGTCTACATTTTTTAAACAGGGTTTCAAAAATCTTGGTATCCTGGACTGCAGCAAAAACAGCCTGACCAGCAAGTTGAAGGAGGTGATCCTGCCCCTCTACTCTGCTCTTGTGAAAACACACTTGGAGCACTGTGAGCAGTTCTGGTGTCTTCAACATAAGAAAGACATGGAGCTGTTGGAGCAGGCCCAGAGAAGGGCCATGAGGATGATCAGGGGGCTGGAGCACCTCCCGTATGAAGATGGGCTGAGAAAGTTGGGGCTGCTCAGCCTGAAGAAGAGAAGGCTGCATGGAGACATCATAGCAGCCATCCAGTATCTGAAGGGGGCCTAGAAGGATGCCGGAGAGAGACTCTTCATTAGGGACTGTAGTGATAAGGGGTAACGGGTTCAAACTTAAACAGGGGAAGTTTAGATTGGATAGAAGGAGGAAATACTTTCCTGTTAGGGTGGTGAGGCACTGGAGTAGGTTGCTCAAAGAAGTGATAAATGCTCTGTCCCTGATGGCGTTCAAGGCCAGGTTGGACAGAGCCTTGGGTGAGATGGTTTAGTGTGAGGTGTCCCTGCCCATGGCAGGGGGGCTGGAACTAGATGATCTTAGAATCATAGAATAGTTAGGGTTGGAAAGGACCTTAAGATCATCTAGTTTCAACCCCCCTGCCATGGACAGGGACATCTCATACTAAACCATATCACCCAAGGACCAACCTGGTCTTGAACACTGCCAGGGATGGAACATTCATAACCTCCCTGGGCAACCTACACCAGCTCCTTATCCATCCAGGGAGGTCTCCTGGCCCTCCTGCTGCACTTCCTTCTGGTTGGGATGCAGCACTCCTGAGCTTGTAGCAGGTGATCCTTGAATATCAGCAGAGTCTTGGCCCCCCCCTGCCCTCTAGGGGAACCTCTAGGAACCTTACAAAGCAGGTTCCTGAAGAGGCCAAAGTCTGCTCTTTTAAAGTCCAGAGCAGTGAGCTTGCTGTATGCTCTTCTCACTGTCCTGAGGATCTCAAATTCGACCATCTCATGATCGCTGCATCCAAGGCTGCTCTGGAGCGTCACATTTCCAACAAGCCCTTCCCTGTTGGTGAGCACGAGGTCAAGCATGGCACCTCTCCTTGCTGGCTCCTCTATTACTTGCAGAAGGAAGTTGTCTTCCACACAATTGAGGAACCTCCTGGATTGCTTGTGCTGGTCCATACCATCGCCCCAACAGATATCAGGGTGGTTGAAGTCTCCCATGAGAACAAGGGCCTGTGAGCATGAGGCTGTTCCTATCTGTCTGTAGAGCGCTTCATCTGCAGGTTCTCCTTGATCAGGCGGTCTGTAACAGATCCCCAGAGTAATGTCCCCCATACCTGTTCTGCCTTTAACCCTGACCCACAAACTCTCTGTGGACTGCTCACCTGTCCCCAGACAGAGTTCCATACTCTCCAGCCTATCCCTAACATAAAGGACAACTCCCCCTCCCTGCCTGCCATGCCTGTCTTTTCTAAAGAGCCTGTAACCTTCCATTCCAACACTTCAGTCATAGGAGCCATCCCACCATGTTTCTGTGATGCCTATTATATCATACCCCCGTAGATGTGCACACATCTCTAATTCCTCTTGTTTGTTCCCCATGCTACGGGCGTTTGTATTGAGGCATCTGAGCTGAGCTCCAAATGAAGCCAGCTCATTGTCTGGAGCAGCTGGAATATATCTACATTGCTCCGAGCATTTATTATAGGTGCTGGCAACTGACTGGGTGTGTTGGGATGGAATGATGCCCCCTTCCCCCAACACATCTAGTTTAAAGCCTCCTTGAGTAGTCTGGCAAACCTCTTACCAAAACTGTTATCTTATGGTCCTTTCCAACTCTAGCGATTCTACGATCCTGATTCTATATTCTCACCTCTTGCTATGCTGTCGCAGAACCAAGGGTAAATAAATCACAAATGACCAGAGCCCAGCACACCCATCCTCCAAAAGGAACTTGGAGATGTATCCATTAACAATATTACTACAATTTTGCTATGGGTAGTGTCTGTCAGCTGTATGTCAGCACAGTAAAAGCATTTGGCCAAGAAACTACAATTCAAAATCAGATGATTTTTAGACCCCTATTTCTCTAGACTGTTTAAGCCTCTGGTGTTAAAAATAAATTTAACAAGTTAACAGAAAAAAGATAGGTAGTACTTATGACAGAATTGATTCTATAAGCACTCATTACTCTCCATCCATTCTCTAGTCCACAGAAAAGTACAAACCATGGTCAAAAACAGGGTGTCAGAGAAAAATGTTGTTTGTAAAATCATTTCTACCACACAGAGCAGCTCCCAGCACCTGCTCCACATTGACTCTGTGTGCTAGACAAGTTTCATGATTTTACCATTGATCAAGACCTAAGTAGAATACATGGCTGGATGGAAATTATGTGAAATGGATATTTCCCCTGTTTGTCCCTCCGCATCCTCAGCAATTCCCAGTAATTCTTGTTTATTCTTATAAATGTCCTGTGATGGAGATTTCCAAATCTTGATGTACTTCAGTGCTCCAATGCTATTCTACTAGGAAGTGTGATCTACAACGCACAGGCTGGAATTAAAGCCCACCCTTTTTTGTCATTCCTACTGACAAATCAGGAGAGATATTTCATCCATCTTTGTACAGTTCCTTGCATATTGAAGATTACTGTGCTGACCTTTCCTTTGGCCAGTTTTCCAAGTGCTCACTCCTTTGTTTTTTCCAGGTCTGTGACATTTCTATTTTATTCATGCACTTCTTCCACATCTGCATTGTCCTCATTCAGATCAATAGCCATAATAAAAATTATTAATAGACAATTAATACACATATTAAGTTAATTCAAAGAGACTGTGAACATGTTCAAGAACTGTGCTTTGCTATAGTTTGCTCAGTAACAGTTTATCAGTAATTCCAGCTACTTAAGATTCAGTAGGTATGTGAGACACTATAGCTAGATCATTAGCCTAAGAATCAGGGCACCAATTTCTATCTCTACCATCAAACTTCCAGTATGTATATTATGTCAGAACTGCACTTTCACAAATATCTGTCTAAATGCTTTCTACTCTCTTTTTAGAATTGGTTTTAGAGCTATAGCTGAAAATGTATAGTTTTCCTATCCAAAAGATGAGATTATTTCATGTACATGCTTGTTATTAGGAGGAAGCTATGTAATTACGTGATCCACTGAGACTGTGACTGTATCATCCTTAGTAGCTTTACTAGACTTCAGGCTTATGTTCCTGGAGCCAAGTGCTCCAGAAATTTGTATCTACAATGTCTGTAGGGCATAGTTTGAGTGTGAGGCTGTCTTCCCCTGAGCTGCAGAGCTAGCTGTCTTGCTTCAGGTAGAGTATGGGTATGTATTCACTGGAACATGTTATACGAATAATCAAGGACTATGAACTGATAACACGTCATAAAATGTATTTATGACGTTTGGAGAGCTGAAACTGTTCAGAGTACTGCTGACTTAGATTAACATGCTCATTAAATCAGTAAAGCCTGTGGCAGTCATCCCCTCCCTCTTTTTCTCCCATTAGTAACTCATCCAGCAGAAGTCCTTGACAGGTCAAAAGCCATCTCAACAGTGGGTGAATGAAAGAAAGAGGGGAGGTACCTATTTCAACCAAACTGCTTCATCTAGTCTATATTAGGTAAACCTAACGTGGTGGTAATAGGTAAGATGAAACACTGTTTCTTTTCACATGTGGAGAGCTAGGACAAAGGGCAAATCATTCACTTGCTTTACTGAGGTATTCCGGATACTTTCATTGCAACTGAAACTTTCATCTCTCTTTCCCTCAAGGACATTTGATCACTTCAGTAACTGCAGTATCCCATAAGCCTGAGAGAATTCTTGCCTGAATTCCAGACAGCACTGATTCTTATCAGTATAGAAATTCATATGAATTATTCTCGAATAAGCATGACTATTTGTACTTAAAACATTCAGTACCTATTTGCAGAGTGACGAAAGTGAAGAGGGAGAAGACTAAAAAAAAACATCCCAAAAGTCATGCAATCTAAATCTGTTGTGTAAAGGAAAAAAATTAAACTAAATTGTAAGACTACTTCACATGAAGACCCCACAAGGTTGTTTTAAAAATTGCAACTACAAAACCGTGGGGGATTAAGTCCTGAAGTGAGCAGTCTCATGTAAACCAGCTTTTCTTTTTTTAATTTCTGATATATCACTGTAAATCTGGAGTAATCTGCTGGAGAAAAGCAAAACAAAAAGGTAATCTAATTTTACATTGGATATGTTTCTTCTGCAGTAAACTATCATTGCAGTTAATTGCGAGTACTAAATGGAAGACAGGACTCAGTCTGTTTTGCAATTTTGACTACTGCATTAGCATTTATAGTTGATTCAGTGTAAACGATTTTTCATTTTTGGTATATGATCTTCACTTTGAAGCTTTACCCTAATGCTTTACTCATATTGCCAATGAATCAAGTTGTGAACTAAGTAACAAAGGTAAACTGCAATAGCTCAAGAGGTTACATCCTATTGTAATCTCAAAATAATTGTTGATTGGAAGGTTGGGTAGCTTGTTTGCTTGATGAGGTTTTACTTCATTCTTGTTCAGGAAATTCTGGCCTACTTGGTTTACATTTACCGGGAAAATCCAGGTTTAAGTCTCCACTTCAAAGCAAACAATTGAAATCTCACATTTTCAGAAATACAAAACTTTTGATAATTGTCTGAGGTACTAAAACAGTCTTCTATTTAACCTTTCCTGTGAAAGAGGTTTCACATTTATAAGCTATTAATCATTGAAAGAGAGAAGTAGTAGTAACTAGTGGCTCTTATGAGCACACTTCTTTCTTCCTCATCTCCAGCTACATCTCTTCTTTTCTTCACACCTCTGACCTCTCTGATGTTATGTCTGACCATATCCATGTCTCCATGGGCATATATATGAAGACAGTTAAATATCAGGACACTTGAATAGTGGGGGTGCATCAAAATATCTATAATAAGGAGCTGGATGTCTTCTGATGTATATTTATAATGCTGCCAGTGGTAGTGTGTGCTACTTTTCTCATTTCAAGACAGAATAAATGACTCAGGAATAAAAAATCATAGAATCATAGAATAGTTAGGGTTAGAAAGAACCTTAAGATCGTCTAGTTCCAACAACCCTGCCATGGGCAGGGACACCTCACACTGAACAATGTTGCCCAAGGCTTTCTCCAACCTGGCCTTGAACACTGCCAGGGATGGAGCGTTCAAAACTTCCCTGGGCAACACATTCCAGTGCCTCACCACCCTAACAGGAAAGAACTTCCTCCTTATATCCAATCTAAACTTCCCCTGTTTAAGTTTTAACCGCTACCCCTTGTCCTGTCACTACAATTCCTAATGAATAGTCCCTTCCTAGCACCCTTATAGTCCCCCTTCACATACTGGAAGGCTGGTGTGAGGTCTCCATGAACCTTCCCTTCTCCAGGGTGAACAGACCCAACTTTTCAGCCCATCTTCATACAGGAGGTGCTCCAGTCCCCTGATCATCCTTGTGGCCCTTCTCTGGACTTGTTCCAACAGTTCCATGTCCTTTTTATGTTGAGGACACCAGAACTCCACACAATACTCCAAGTGAGGTCTCACAAGAGCAGAGTAGAGGGGCAGAATCACCTCCTTCGATCTGCTAGTCACGCTCCTTTTGATGCAGCCCAGAATACGGTTGGCTTTCTGGGCTGTGAGCGCACACTGTCATTGACCAGCACCCCCAAGTCCTTCTCTGCAGGGCTGTTCTGAATCTCTTCTCTGCCTAACCTGTAGCTGTGCCTGGGATTGCTCTGACCCAGCTGTAGGACCTTGCACTTTTCATGGTTAAACTTCATGAGGTTGCCATCAGCCCACCTCACAAGCATGTCAAGGTCCCTCTGGATGCCATTCCTTCCCTCCAGTGTATCAACCAAACCACACAGCTTGGTGTCATCGGCAAAATTGCCGAGGGCGCACTCAATCCCACTGTTCATGTCAACGATGAAGATGTTAAACAAGACCGGTCCCAACACTGATCCCTGAGGGACACCACTTGTTACTGGTCTCCAGCCAGGCATTGAGCCATTGACCACAACTCTTTGTGTGCGGCCATCCAGCCAGTTCTTTATCCACCGACTGGTCCATCCATCAAATTGATGTCGCTCCAATTTAGAGACAAGGATGTCGTGTGGGACAGTGTCAAACGCTTTGCAGAAGTCCAGGTAGATGACCTCAACTGCTCTACCCCTGCCCATCAGTTCCATAGCCCCATCATAGAAGGCCACCAAATTGGTCAGGCAGGATTTCCCCTTAGTGAAGCCATGCTGGCTGTCACCAACCACCTTGTTGTTTTTCACGTGCCTTAGCGTGCCTTCCAGGAGAATCTGCTCCAAGGATTTTGGCAGGCACAGAGGTGAGACTGACTGGTCTGTAACTAGTAACTGAATTTTAATATTCACTTGCAGATTGGTCTTACTCAAAACTCAGAATCTGACTTCCCCTGATGTTTGGAATATGCAGAATCTGACTTCAGGTTTTCATTTTGCTTATTGTTTTGCAAGCATCACCAATTTTAAGCTCCAGGTTTCAGTTCTGAATAAATTTTTTTAGCTGTAAAGTCAAAATTTCTCCCTTCAGCATACATACCAGTCCTTAGCAAATCCTGCAGCTCTAGGTTAAATGCAACCATGTAGAATTTATCTTTGATTTTAAAGAATACTAGATGAGGAGGGTAAATAAACTCCCATTCCTCTCAGGTGCTGCTGAATCTAGATAGCCTTGGTAATAGCTATGTCTAATTATGTGTTACTGCCTGCTCCAACAAGCTGCCCTCATAAATGCTTCTGGCACTAGCATTGTTATTAATTTGTATGTTAATTTTCCAGTGATGTTGAAAATTTTAGCCAAAATTTTTGTATAATATATTTCCTTGAGCAATCATCTAATTTTAGATTCTGTGACTTCATTAAACTTGCAGTTTACTGTAATCCTTTGTAAGGCTTGATTCAAAACCATTAAAGTCCATGCATATCTTCATCTTACACAAGCACTCACACATATTCATGGAAGAATTTTGCTATTTTTGTTTACTTACTGAAATGGACATATATATGACCGAAAGGTTTTGCAGCTGTTGGTACTATACCTTTCACTGATATTTATCCCAAATTGGAGATTCCTAACCAATTTTTTTTTGGAGACCATGTCATGGTCTCCCCCACAGACACTGCTCTTCTGTTTTGTTTCCTATTCCAACTGTCAACACACCTAACTCTCTACAGAAAGAGAACTAAGAGACTTAAGCAATTTTACATCTTAAATTCACTTTTAAATGTTTTGAGGATGTGTCTGTAATTAGGGAATTATGAAATCCTAACCAGAAAATAATAAGTGGCTGTGCATCACAGGAGTCTTACCTCAAATTTTGCTCTGTATTTTTCCATAATGAAAGAAAACAAAAGAGGAGAAAAAGACCCCAGAAAATAATATATTAAAATAGCATGATACTTTATAGTTTAATATGTGCTTTTCTCCATCATTTTGTCTGTCACATTTGGGGGGGGGGGGGGGGGGGGGGGAGTGTTATTATTTTTTAGTGTTTTTCTGCCCCCTATATCTGACTGTAGTAAGTATTTAGCAGTAAAGTGCATAGTCAATCATGGATCAATGGCACCAGGCAACAGCTTAGTTTATTAAATATTATAAACAAGCAATATCCTCCATATAATCATTACAAAATAAACATGCGCAAGAACACCACTATACCAGAAGTGGTCAGAGAAAAATGGCCATTTTTCTGTAGATGAAGTAGTATCTTTTTTCATGTGGCACCTTTTTCTATCACTCAGTACAGACCACTGCTCAATATTGACAATGGGTTTCCATTAAGGAACTGAGACCTGCTGTCAAAGCTGTAGTTACAGAAGTCACCTCCACAGAGCCTCCTGCTATAGATTTCTGGTGGCAGGTGAGAAAAGGAGAGGAAATACTTAGAACCAAAAGAGTGAGTGGGAAATGGGAACAGAAGTTGTAGTAGAAACCTGAATCTTTCCCAATCTTCTTGTGCTATGGCTTCCAAAGCAGTAGTTTGAGGGTTTATCAAGCCAAGAACAGAAAATCATAATGTAACATCAGCTGTTCAACCCTGGCCCACTAAAATGCACATAGGCAATAGCAGGAAAAATTGCTCCAGTGTCAGAATCCTAATTTAGACCAAGGCTAAGCAATCTTCAGCCTGTTCTTCTATTGTGCATCATTTTCTTTTTTATTATTGTCGTGGTTTAAACCCTATCCAGACAGCTTGTTCACTCACTCCCAGTGAGTGGTGCCGGGCTGAGAGCAATCGAGGGCCGTCCCCCGTCCCCCCCCCGCCCCGGGCTCTCCCCTTCCCTGCTCCTGGAGGAACAGGGAGGAGGATCAAAAGAGTGCAACTCCCACGGGTTGAGACAAGAACAGTCCAGCAACCAATGCACAACACAAATCACCACTGCTACCACCAACGACAACAATGATAAGAGAAAATAACAAGGGAAGAGAATACGATACCACCGGCCAAGAAACGAGTCCCAGCCGGAAGCCCGTGTCCTTCCAGGTAACTCCCAGTTACCCCCCACCCCGGGCATGACGTGCTATGGTATGGAATACCTTTTTGGCTAGCCTGGGTCAGGCACCCCGTCTCTGCTTCCTCACAGCTTCCCCTCTTCCCTGGCAGAGCATGAGCCTCACAAAGTCCTTGGTCAGGGTAAACATCACTTAGCAACAACCGAAAACATTGGTATCACCAGCACTGTTCCCAGGCTGGAAGTCCCCTCTACTCTGCTCTTGTGAGACCTCACCTGGAGTATTGTGTGCAGTTCTGGTGTCCTCAACATAAAAAGGACACGGAGCTGTTGGAGCAGGTCCAGAGGAGGGCCACGAGGGTGATCAGGGGACTGGAGCACCTCCTGTATGAAGATGGGCTAAGAAAGTTGGGTCTGTTCAGCCTGGAGAAGAGAAGGCTGCATGGAGACCTCCTAGCAGCCTTCCAGTACCTGAAGGGGGCCTATAAGAATGCTGGGGAGGGACTCTTCATTAGGGACTGTGGTGGTAGGATACGGGGTAATGGGTTGAAACTTAAACAGGGGAAGTTCAGATTAGATATAAAGGAAGAAGTTCTTTACTGTGAGGGTGGTGAGGCAGTGGAATAGGTTGCCCAGGGAAGTTGTGAATGTTTCATGCCTGGCGGTGTTCAAGGCCAGGTTGGACAAAGCCTTGGGCAACATTGTTCAGTGCGAGGTGTCCCTGCCCATGGCAGGGGGGTTGGAACTAGATGATCTTAAGGTCCTTTCCAACCCTAACTATTCTATGGTTCTACGATGCAGTTAATGAGAGCTTAGAAGCAGATGTTGCTTTTCCCTGCTAACGGAGTGACACTGGTAATTCCAAGATCTCTTTATTTTCATGCTAGGGCTGCACAGCATAGTCTTTACTAATCTGTGTTTGTGTTGGAGGCATGCATGCCAGGAAAATTAAAGTATTATGAAGGTTAATTCATATTAAGAAGCACAGGCGTCTTGCCTCTCCGCCAATGCCCACAAAAAAGTAGCTTCTGATCCAGTCACTGGTGACTTATGTTGGGCTGAGTTTTCACTGTACATCTTACTAAAAAAGCTAGAGGAGTCCTTCTCAGGTATGAGTGTCTTGGATGTTAACACTTCTGAGTAGATGAAGTCGAGCTTCAGATTCTGTACTGTGAATAACTGAATAAAGACACGGCTGTGAAGTATCTGGATTGCATCTCCCATGTCCTGTTGAAGTAGTATATCCAAACTAAAATATACACGATTTTAACCAAAACATTTAAGATTTTATTTTTCTATTCAGGAAAGGTAAAGAGATGACAAAAGAAAAGACAAAGAGTTTCAACAGCAATATTTTGATCAAAATTTCTATTCAGAGACACAAGCTTGTGATAAAACATTGTCTGATTCAATTGGCCTTTAGAGATGTGAATGAAGGTATTCCATGTCTGTCTTGAGACAGATAGTCTAGGGCTTATACCGAATTAATTTTCCTAACATTTGTGGGGCTTTTTTAATACTTCTTTCCCTTGTTATTAAAAAAAAAAAAGGTGTTAAAAATCTATTTTAAAAATAGTAAAGTAACAAAGTCCTCAAATTGAAGGAAATTACAACAGTGAAGTGATCCATGCAATTATAACATTTTCTATACTCCACATGGCAATCTCTAATTACATGTTATTATTTCCACAGGACATAATCCCCCTGTGAGGGAACTGAACAAATGAAGACAAATTGCATAATTATAGAATTCTTAATTTCAAATAAATTTTGAATAAAATGGCATACATCTCATTATCAATATAAGAATAAAAAACAACCGCATTAGACACCAGGCAGTTTCAGAAATCTCCTTTGTGGAGAGCACATATGTAACACATTTGATTTTTACATGTAATCCTTTTTCAAATGAGAGCACATTCTGCAGCTTTTGAGAACAAAATCAGTGTTTACATAAATGGCATAGATATTTATATAAGACTAGATCACTAACAGAGTAAAAATATATACAATCAAAACCCAGTCAGGTTGTGGTGCTGAGTAGACAGGTAGTGGGGGAATAAAAGAAAAAAGATAAATACCATTAACAACTGCATTCTTCTCACTGAGCTGTGATACATAATAATCTTTGCATATTTTCAACACTGCAGAAATTAAAAGTCAAATATCCCTCCCTCAATGAATTTATTTGTGTGAATAATAAAGATGTAACTAGTTTATCTACTTCAGAATCTTCTACAAAATACAGTTATTTAAAAATAACACTGACTTTGTCAATAGAATTGTCTTTGTTGAACTTTCCTGCATGAAAATATTTAGCTATCTAGAATCTTCCTGCATATCCCACCTCTGCTATGACCACTTGCCATCATAGAATCATAGAATCATAGAATCATAGAATGGTTAGGGTTGGAAAGGACCTTTAGATCATCTAGTTCCAATCTCCCTGCCATGGGCAGGAACACCTCCCACTAAACCATCATTTAGAGTTTTATTGCAAGAAAATGATGTAAAGCAGAAGAAAGAACACTGCTTTTGTGATTCACTTAAAAAGAGCTCCACTTCCTGAAGAGGTAGTAAACTGTGAGCGGAAATAGCTTCTTAACGTGTTACTGTTGAGACACTGCAACACCAAGGTAAGCTATTGAAGATGTTGGAAAAACAGAAAAAACAGAAAAAACAGACATGTAACCCATACACACCCTCTCCGAGAATAACTCTGGAGGAAAACACCTTCTGCACACCAGGCACAAATTACAAGTGTCAGGCCAAGACAATTGTAGGTCCGTAATACCCGCAGTAACTGGGTTGCAGGAATGAACTCCTTGGCCTTCACAGCTCTTTTCACTGTGCAGAAAGCAAGGTTGCAGACAGGGATGCAGTTTTGCCTTGCTCTCTCTCCAAAGCTTATATGTACATGTGCTAGGTGGACCTGCATGCAGGCTGGACTGAACTGCAGTGCAGTGTGGGAGAAGTCCAGCAGCAAGCTGCAAGGCATTAATGCAGAAAAATGACAGATAAGAGGCAGAGCAGGCTGTGCTTGTGCTCCGCAGAGTGCTGTTTCAGAACTGTGTAAACATAGTCCTAGTAAACCTTGCCTTATGTATGTACCAGGTCATAATTCTAATTTTCTTTCTCTCTTACCCATGAAACATTAACCCTCTTTCTTAATTTCTCCATCTCCCTACTTGTCTTTGCTCTGAAATAATCTTCCTCTTTCTGATTTTTCCCTTTCTTAGTATATAAATACAATGTAATTGTGCAGAAGAAAAGCAGCAAAAGACCTGCTTTACACTATTATAATTATTTCGTTTCAAGTTAATTTGACTGGTAAATTTATTGGAAATCAATACAATGTATTGGAAGTGAAACACTTCAGCAACGTGGCAAGCCAGGGAAAATAGCCTTCTTGGTAACAGAAAAGGTAACTGTGAACTGCGTACTGTAATTGATCACATAGGTACCTTACAGAATAGATTTATTCTATTCTGCTGTCTATAAGCATTTTCTTTTTCAGACTGGGGGCCACAGAAAGCATTGGAAATTTGTTGCTATGCACACTTACAGATTTCATTAACCAGATTTTGTAAAAAAGAAGATTCTATTATCAAAGATTATGCAGAGTTTATTTCATTCCCCTTCTTCAGTCTCTTTTTCTTTATACAATAGTTCACAATTAATGCATGTAACTTCTTTATTAATACAGCTTGTCTGATTTACCCTCACCGAAGCTGTCAAAACTTGCTTAGGTCTACTTGGCAAACGTAAATAAAAATAAAACTTTGATTAAAAATTGCTGTGGTACATCCCACTGGCCATGGACATGAAGATCTTTGTTTTCTGTAACCTTTTCTATTCACTCTTGTCAGATTTCGATTTTCCTTCAGTGTACTGCATCCTTGTTCCTCCTTCTGACCATCCTTCTCCTACAATCCCTTCTTGTTTTGAGACATCACTCCTCATGCCAGAGAGAAGGATTAGCATTTCTTTAATCCTATTAAATTTAGTATCAATAGGTTATTTTCACAGAGGTGTATTTTGCTAAATCCTTTCCTAAGCAGTGTGTAAAGTAATTCATTGGCTGTTAGCATACTGTGTTGCCTGGTGGGCAGGCACTCTCCTCAGAAGTGAGAGACGACTGATCAGATAAATACACTTTCAGCTTGATTTGCAACAGTCATGGGAAACAAAATCTCTGACCTTCCAGAAAAGTACTGCCTGCATCCCACTGTAGAAACCAGTCTCTTTTAGGGAAACCATTCAGCTTTTAAATACCAATCTCTGCTCAGCTCAGCCAGTACTTTGGCAACTCAGGCAGAAGGAGTGGGAAGGCTAAAGAGGAGTGTAGAGAATTTGTGCCCTCTCAGGCAGAGGAGAAAACTTCACTCACTATTTTACATCCTATGTGACTGCTTTAACCAGGTCATGGAAAGAGTCCTCTTCCTGAAATTTTGCAAACTTTGTTTCATTGGCCTTGATCACAAGTGGCCAACTTTCCTGTTTGAACATTAAAAAAATGTTACTTGCCTAAAATAAACTCAAGGGTTTCCGTATGTCATTAAAATTAAATATTTTTATGTGATTTAAATTTATTTTTTTGATATAATGACATGACTACAAGTAATATATTCACCAGTCCTTCCTACAGTATTTCTTATACCCACATAGCAATTCTCACAGTACCCAAATAGCTTGCAGTACCTATAGACAAGTACCCTTTCACATGCAACTTTATTATGTACCTATGAACTCATTGCAGATCTTACATCTGGCACAGATGGGCATTATTACTCTTTTCAACAATTCTTTCTTATTATTTCATTCCAGATGAAATGCAGCTAATTTCTTTCTTAAACCTGAAAACAACCTGCAGCCATTATACATTTTTCTTTGACATCCAGTCTAATCTGACAAATGACTGAGATGTTCAGACCAGAGAGTTTTGCCTGGCGTATATTACAACTAAGATATTTAATATCCTAGAGTTTTGTTTGTTTCTTGAGACCACTTTATTACACAGCAAAGACAATGACTGTAAAACAAACCTGATATCAGTCATAAGAATTTTTTTTTGCATTTCTTTATCAGTACAGTCAACATAATTATAAATCCATTTATTTTCTCACACTCCTGATAATATGTGACAAGATATGATGATAGGATGCATTCTAAAATCAGAATTGTAATTTAGAAATAAGATGCTCCACTCTTAACTCCAATTTAGCGCACTAGAGTATTCAATAATATCTGGCAACCTGTTGTAAGTGTAATGCAGAGTGTGAGTAAAAATAGAGAGAGAAAAGAATAACTAAAGCCCCTCTTTCACAGACAAATATATGGTTTATATGAGATGACAGAACAGTTTGCCATTGACAGGAAAATGAAGTACTATCAGTTCTTAAAGATTAAAGAAATGATGGAGGAATATGAAATACCAAATTGTGAAAAGACTCTTTCAGCAGGTTTGGGGCCAGGATTTATAGTCAATTTTGTGTGTCCCATTTGTTTCTTAGTTTTCTATTCTCTTCTCTTTCTGACTCAGATCTCCTGACTTTGTGGCTCAGGACATTAATCATTATCCTTCTAAACCAAAAATTTTAGCTAGAGCTGCACAAAACTTTTCTAATGAAACTGAAGAAATTCAGACTAACATGTTTTGGGCTTTTACTCCTGCAAAAAAAGGAAAGAGAAATTCAAAAGTAAGAGAAAAAGACTGGCAAAAGGAAAGTGAGCTATATGCTTCATTTCTGAGTTTAATAAAGAATTACAAGGGTTCAGATTTGTGGTCACGTAGCAAATGGCTAAAATTATTTCTGATATTACTTTTTAATACTGTCTGTTACCACTTTCTGTTGGAAATTACTGCCCTTAGGGAAACAGAGAGCAAAACCTACAACACTGGAGCATGTCCTTTCCAATCAGTGCACAGTCAGCCAATTTGACCTGTAGCCACAAATAAACTGCCATATGAACCAGCTGAAAGGAAGTTGTCTTAACCTGCAGTTGTGAGGTCATAACCTCCCATCCTTAGGCAGTGTAATTTTGACATCTCTGGAAAAAGACATTTGCTTATGTCTTCATTCACACAAATTTCATAACAGCTAATGTGGAAAAACATGATCCTGTGCTAGGCCTGCTGACATGCAGATATTGCAATCATACTGCAAAAAGCCAAATTTCAGGAGCGAAAACCCTAAACAGTCATAATCGTTCTATGATAAAATGAGGAACAGCTCTGTTGGAAACGGTGACCAAATGAAAAGTGACAGGCTTTGGCAGAGTTTTTGCTTTTTGCAGCTGGTCACATTGTTCTGAGTCAGAACCATGTTCTTGGAAATTATCTGACATTACAATTACAATGAAGTTTTCATGGTCAACATTGTAAAACATAATTGGAGTGTAAGCTTCACCACTCCACATTTGTATTGTAGAGGAACATTGTGAAGGCAAAAGGTCATTCCAATTCAGATTATACTGATAATCTTTTAAATAGAATAGTTCACGTGGCATATAAACTCACAGATAAGAGAAGAACTTTGCATTTTTTTTAAGTTTACATTTCCTCTAATAGAACAAATACTGCTGGTAGTAAATGATCAGCGAACTTCAGAAAAAATACTAGGGAATTTAAATGTAATAAGGCTGTTGTCCTGTCAGGTATGAGAAAATGGCTGATGGGTTCAGCTGTTCTATATGGTGGAACTTATGGAGTTAGCTGGCTGCCCTGGTCTCAGTTGTCACAAAGGCCACCCCAACAGAACCCCCCCCTTTCCATCCCCCATCATTGCCAACAAACACCCGGACACCCACACCCAATACAAGTCAATAGAGACAAACAGGTTTTAAGGTGAAGTTCATTGAACATGTTCATTAACAAGTCTGTATTCAGGTGAGATGAACTGCAGTGAAGAGGAACATATTTCTCTTCTCTGCCTCTACAGGGAGAATATTTGATCAAATGCAGATTTTCATGCAGTGGTTGTCTGAAACCTGGAGAAGAGAATGTTGTCGAATAAGATCAAAATAAACATCTCCATAAAAACATTCTACAAGATGAAAATCAATCAAAATCACTTTCCTGAGAGCTGATGATAATACTTGCAAATATTATTTGGAAAAAACAAATCAAAATAATTGATACTCACAGTTGACTATGTTCCAAGAAAAAGATTAAAGTGGCTTAATTTTGATTATTTTTTATTATTATTTTATGGTAGTATATCTTATTCTGATACTAATTTTATATGTTAAAGTTTATAGTGCATTTTAATATTTTATTTCTAGTAATATTCTGACAATGAAAACACACTGTGTTAAGACACATAATCTTATTGTTTCAAATAATTTACTGATGAAAATTCCCACTTCAAGGGAAATTTGAGAAAAGTTAGTACTCTATTCTGATATACCCTGACACTCCTGCAAAGCAGGCATACTGAGATACCTTAGCTCAAGATACAAATTATAACATTTGAAAAGCAGAAGTCTGAAGAAAAAACAAGAAAAGTGTTTGACAGGTCTGAAAACTCATTTACTCTTGCTCCTAAGTGTACTTAGGCACATTCTCTATTCATTAATCTCTACATGAGAACATATTTGAATGTATATAAAAATTCATTTACTAAAAAAAATCGATATTCTATCACACATAACCTATGCATTACTGTTTTTCAAACAATATTTGAAATGTTGCATGCAAATTGCTTCTGCTATTCAATTTCCCATTCCTCTCTTTATATTACTGTTTATTAATGTCTGTTAATAGAACCAGCATTTCCATGTGCAATAGTTTGACTGAAACCTCGCCTGATGTCAGCCAAACTGAACTACACAATGGACAAATCTTAAATATATAAATGAATACCTTGGTGTGTTAACAAATAATGATTTTTGATTATTCTAATAAAGCAAATTGACTTATTTTATCTGAAGTCTAAAACAATTATAAAGCTTGAGGGAAACAAACATGCCTTAAGGAAAAGAAACAAAAATGAGGAATAATCAATTTATACAATCTATCTTCAGAAACACTTTCAGTTATGTCTTTGTGTAAATCTAGTGTTTAAAAGGTCCCTTGTTGACATTCTGACAGCAGTCCTTAACCCATATCCTGGGAATAAGACAATGTTCTTCAGCAGTCATATACATACTTTCTCAGAACCAGCCTTTGTTCACTTTCCAGTCTGATCTAGCATTAAGTAAATTTGATGTCAGATATGTCAAAGTGTTCTGCTATATCTGCAAGTGACATTGCGATTTATGTCCAAAGGGTAAGGGGGGAAAGAAAAAAACAAACAAACAAACAACAACAACAAAAAAAAAAAAAACTCAGAGAAAGATTTGACAAAAAGCAAGATTTTTAATATTTTCCTTTGTAAATCATTTCACATTCCATCCTAATCCAACAACACTGATACGAAGTAATCTCAAAGTACAGACATGATAGTTGTCCTGTAATACTGGGATAAAAGTCCTAAGACAAGATGAAGAGCTTTAGTGTTTAAGTGGGCAGCGCTGAGCTTTAGGAGGAAGTCAGTATGGCAATATTAGCCTCACTTTCATCTGATATTTCTTGGAAGGAGAAAAGGGAAAAGGGAGACTCTGGAGGTTCACCAAAGCCTTTAGCTTTACTTAAACAAAACTCTTTAATAGATATGCTCAAGAATGAATGATACTTTCTTCTTTTCTCCCTTTATCTTTTTTTAAGATCTAAAGATTTTGCAAAGCATGTCTAATACCTAGATGTGCAAAAGATGAAAATATGGGTCCTTCAATTTCTCTCTTTTTCATGGTTTGTGCTTCTTTCTTTCTCTGCTCAACTTGAGACACCCAAAGATTTTCCTTATGCAAAAGAAGGGCTTATAAATTGCAGTCTGGTGTTCCAACTATAAGTAGGTGTGTTGCTTTAAAGGATAAAAACATGTTTGCTGCAATCTTAACTCTGTCCACCCTCTCCCTGCTTTTAAACCCCTTTTTCTTACATGCCCATATTGCTGATGCATTTATTGTTTTCCACATGCATAGCTCTGCAGAGCAGATAGTGTTTTGTGTCTCCTTCAGTGTTACAACAGTTCTTATCCTTTTAAAAATAGCATTAAGGATTAATTCTATGTCACTGAAAATGAAATAACCTGATGAAATAATTGTCAATAAACTCTTCAGCCCAAAATTATTAACTATAGAATATGTAAATAGTAGTCTGTTTATGGGGTTAAAAATATTAATTAATACTCGCTGTTACAGTTTTCTAATACAAAAAAAAAAAAAAGATGTGCTATTCATACTCATTCAAATATGAAAAGCCTGGCAAAACCAAATTATTTCATTAATAGTGTTAACAGCAGTTCCTAATAATTTGTTGAATACAGAAACGTACCATTCCTTTTTACTTTCATAGCATGCCAATTTTCAACAAAACCTTGCATATTTCATTTCCTCTCACTTCTGTGCACATTTTTTTTTTTTTTTTAATAACTGAACATATTTTGTATAGTTAATCAAAATACCTATTGATAGGAGTGGAAAAAAAAACCTGCTTCATTTATGTAACAAACACGTATGTCTGGGGTGTGTGGTTTTACACTCACTCTGCATGAAAGTGCCTGACCTGACAAACTGTGCACAGTGTTTCAATTCCCTCAACACACCTAATCTCTGAATCAGTTTGATGCGATTTCTCTTAGGTACAAGTGCAATGCAAAAGAATCACTTCTTGCAGTCAAACAGCTATTAGGTAAACTAAATGTTCCCTCTTTTTTTGTATTTCAGACACATCTAATTACAGTATTACAATACTTGTAACAAGTTAACTTATTTTTATTTGGTTAAATCTTCATGGTAATGAATTTGCTTGTGAGGAGATGGCAAATAATCATGACAACGATTGCAGAAACACCTTCATTTTAATATTTGACATGAAAAGTGCCTGCTGCAGGTAAGTGATGCTGCAGGTAAGTTAAGCAGTGCCTGCTGCAGGTAAGTGATGCTTTATACAAACACAGACTTACATGCCAACTGTTGCAGAATGGCTCCAAGAGCAAGGCCATGGATCCTTGGAGGCCTTGTGCAAGCAAAGCAAAGTGTAGGCCTCACATGTATGTGACTTTAGCTGAAGGACACACTGTCCTTGAGCTCTGGGGAAAGTACCGAGGAACTGAGTTGCGGTTGATGTAATGAGGAAGATCCTTGAAACCAGAAACCGTATGTGGGAGGAGCATGAAACCGTTTAGAACTAACCAATGCTGTTATGACTAGTAGGCATAATTAACACTATGAGGATATAAGCGATATGTAACACGAATAAAGCGGAAGCTTGCTTATCACTCGTATTGGGTTGTCATGTCTTGCTTCTCCTCGCCATTGGCAGCCAACCACTCTTGTTTGCTTGTTAATGCATGAGGATAACTGCCTGCTTGCATTTTCTTGTGTGGTATTTTGTTTAGTGCCAGGATTCCTCTCTGTGGGCCTTCTCATTAAGTCTTTTCTTAAGGAAGATTTCCTCCTCATGTGTGGCTCTGGAGTGCTATGAAGATCTTGATAGAAGAACTCCTATGTCTTTTGGTCAGATGAATTATGTTGCAGTAGACTTCAGTTTAGTAAAACTTCCATTTAACTGCAGGCATATAAGTAGTTTCTTAGGGACCTACAGCATAAAGAATACCAATTTTCACCCTTTTAAGAGTATATCTAAGAGCATCGTGAGTCAGTTGGAGTTGGTTAGATCATATCAGAAAAATAAAAGAGTCTTGATTGGATATTTTTCCCCCAGATGGTTCCATATGTAAATTGTTAAAGTTCTTGAAAAAAGTTTTTAAAAAAATAACTTTAAAAGTTAAGGATTTAATTGTTCAAGCATACAGGACCAGAAATGGAACCTGAGAGGAAAAAATTTGCAATGAAATAAAAAGCAAGAGAACAAACATCGAGGAATGAGAGAAATAAGATGTGGAGCAACAAACACACCTTCATGAACCTGGTCCATAGGCAGTGGTTGCAATCAGGGAATAAAGAAAAATAGTGGTATATATACAGAGACAATAATTTAATGAGAAGACACACAAAAATATCATTTTCCTGATTACCACAGTGTGCCATGTTACAACTTTTTAATAATATGCAAATAAGTCAGAATGAGAAGATGATCTATGAAAAAGTAGTGTGAGAGTCTGAGGAAACTGTGATCTCATGAAGAGTGGAACTCCTAGGATTTTTATATGGGAAGGAAAAAACAGAATCTTTCAAGCTTTTTTTGTCAATGACTTGAAACTCAGAAGTCAGAGATGTAACTGTAGTATTTTGACATCAGAGATCAGAAGGTGATCCAAAGACCCATGGTGACAGAGGAGACCAATGAAACATGGGAGCTTAAACTTAGAACTATCAGGATGTGTCAAGTTATCAAAAATAACTCAAGACAGAAAGCTGAGAAGGCAAATCAGAGGTAGATATAGGAAAGCTGCTGATCAGTGAGAGAAGAAACCATCAACCAGTAAATACTTAGAGGAGACTTCAGGAAAAACTGCAAGAGAATGCAGAGAAAAGACATGAAAAGAAAGGGCATGAACTGTGGCAACTCACATAGACCCAGGCAAAGACCAAAGTCTGGAAACATCAACATCCACAAGACATAAAAACATTTTTACAATGACCTGCAATCAAGAAAAGTACAAGCAAAAAAGTGGAGCTGCGCAAAGAGCAAAAGTGAAGTTTTACACAGGTACAATATCTAAAAAACAGAAAACAGTAAATAGTTTCACAAGTCACTAGTGAAGGTCTAATGAATTACAACAACTCTTGTGCTAAGCCATCACTGTACATGAAAATGTTTGAAAAAAAAAGGAATTCACAACACTAAGTTATCAATGGGAGAGCAAACATTTACTTAGGAATATTAACTTGCTAAAATGGATAAGTATGATTAGTTAGGTTTATTTAGGTTCATTATAGTCGTAAAAAAAGCCCCAACACTAAAACTGCATTTAAAATACACTAGGACTTTATAAGTTGCTATAAAAGAAGAAATGTACATAGAGATGCAAATTAGTAATTTCTAATTAAAAATTAAAAATGCTAAATGTGTGGAACCTCAAGAAATTTTGTAGACAGGAAAATACCCCATGATGGTTCACCAGAATGTTTTGGGCCACGGTTTTAAACAGCTATCTTTAAATAAAAATATTCACATTTAATGATCAAGGCCATATTGCCCCAAAATTGTATTACATCAAAAATAGAAGTATTCTTATATTTAAAATTATCATAGAATCATAGAATAATAGAATCGTTAGGGTTGGAAAGGACCTTAAGATCATCTAGCTCCAACCCCCCTGCCGTGGGCAGGGACACCTTATGCTAAACGTCCAACCTGGCCTTGAACACTGCCAGGGATGGAGCATTCACAACCTCCCTGGGCAACCTACTCTAGTGCCTCACCACCCTAACAGGAAAGAATTTCCTCCTTATATCCAATCTAAACTTCCCCTGTTTAAGTTTTAACCCGTTACCCCTTGTCCTGTCACTACAGTCCCTAATGAAGAGTCTCTCTCCAGCATCCCTATAGGCCCCCTTCAGATACTGGAAGGCTGCTAGGAGGTCTCCACGCAGCCTTCTCTTCCCCAGGCTGAACAGCTCCAACTTCCTCAGCCTGTCTTCATACGGGAGGTGCTCCAGTCCCCTGATCATCCTCGTGGCCCTTCTCTGGACTTGTTCCAACAGTTCCATGTCCTTTTTATGTTGAGGACACCAGAACTGCACACAATACTCCAAGTGAGGTCTCACAAGAGCAGAGTAAAGGGGCAGGATCACCTCCTTTGACCTGCTGGTCACGCTCCTTTTGATGCAGCCCAGGATACGGTTGGCTTTCTGGGCTGCAAGCACACACTGCCGGCTCATGTTCATTTCTCATTGACCAGCACCCCCAAGTCCTTCTCCGCAGGGCTGCTCTGAATCTCTTCTCAGATAAGGCGTACTGTCCAGTATTATTCTTCTAAAGTGAGCTTTCTAATTTCTTTTTATGCAAAAGTCTACTGTGTAACTAACATGCAAAATATAAATTACACCACAAATTGCAAACAAGAAAGTTTCTCTTTGCATACCTCATGAATCCAAAAGAACAGTGTGAGACATTAGAGTCAATTATTATTTCATAAATTTGAAATAGCTTTTTGAAGGTTTTTAAGAGTATGAAGAGTTGAGAGAAGTCAAGGATTAATTTGAGATTCAAGGTAGTATAGAAAGAACAAAACAAGTGGAAAAAGACAGGCTAGCTCTATGCAGCAGTAACAGTCTAAAAGCGCTATTGTAGAACAAGGAAAAGCCATTGATTATGTGTGACTAGACAGGATCAAATATCTTTCAAAATGTTCACTTTCACATATTATATTGGAGAAATGCTGAAGTTCTGCAGTATTTCAGCCAAGTTAAGAGCACTGCCACCATCAAAGGTCACAAATTAAAATTATTTTAGAGCAAGGAATCATCCACTTCTGAAGCTCATAGCACTGCTGGGTATCCAACCCTCTTTCTGACACAAACAATTTTTTTCCCTTTCTGTAATTTTAATTTGTAAGGTCATAGTTTCAAGGCTTCACTGTAACAGAAAATTTCAGGAGGAGAATGTGAATAAACCTCTTGAGAATTTAAGTTTCCTTGCTCTGCTATATAAATTTTAGTGGTCATGAAAATGTGATAAATGGAAGTAGCTAAACCCAAGTCTTATGTGAGTGTCCTTTACAATTCTGCCAAAAGACATCAGTGCTGGCCAATAACTATTTTTCTCTAGTGTAATAATGAATTCAACACTCCCCATGAAGCCACTCATACAGTACACTGTTTTTTCTAAGACCAAGTGGAAGCTACTTGGAGATCTTTAATCCTATTTCATGAGAAAACTAACTATGCATTGAGTCCTGACAATCTAAGGAAGTGAAAGCTAATATATTGAGCCAATACATCATTCTAATATGCAGAGTACTGGTTTATGATAATTACTTTTGCATCTGCATTTAGAGTACCACATGTAATTACTGAAGTGTATAGTTTTCTCTCAGCAATGGCATATAATTTTCAATAGTAGTCTTGGCAGTCATGCACATGCATTACAAGACCTCTAAGTAATCTGTAGCCCCTTGTAATTAAATGCAAAAAGAATTAAAGCCAGTAGAACATAGTGAATAATTCACAACCGGTAACTTTCCTGATGAATTTAACCTATTTTGATGTACCAAACCAACCAGATATTCTATCATTTCTTATCTATTTATTTATACTAATTTAATTCTTCTTTCTTCAGCCCTTTTACAACTTTTTGCAAAATATTTCCAAATTGCTATTGGAACAACAATCATAGAATCATAGAATCATAGAATAGTTAGGGTTGGAAAGGACCATAAGATCACCTAGTTGAACCCCCCTGCCATGGGCAGGGATACCTCACACTAAACCATGTCACCCAACGCTCTGTTCATCCTGGCCTTGAACTCTGCCAGGGACGGAGCATCCACAACTTCCTTGGGCAGCCCATTTCAGTGCCTCACCACCCTCACAGTAAAGCATTTCTTCCTTATATCCAATCTAAACTTCCCCTGTTTAAGTTTGAACCTGTTACCCCTTGTCCTATTACTACAGTCCCTAACGAATAATCCCTCCCCAGCATCCTTATAGGCCACCTTCAGATGATTGCTTACATAAATTTTCTCTAAAATTTTATATTAGGGATTTGATAAAAGATTGTGAAACTTCAAAATTTGAGGGCTTTCTCTGTAAGAAGCCACCTGTTTGAAAAAATCTTTCTGCAATTAAAGAGGAAACCACTTCATTCAGAATCTCTGTATCTGTCCTGGCTTTGGCTGGCATAGAGTTAGTTTTCTTCTTAGCATCTGGTGCTGTGTTTTGGCTTTAGTCTGAGAATAATGCTGATAATACAACTAATGTTTTAGCTGTTGCCAAGGAGTGCTTACCCTGAGCAAGGGGTTTTCAATCTCTCATGCTCTGCCAGTGAGGAGGGGCACAAGAAGAAACAGATCTCAAGAGATAACTGTGCTGGAGACTGAAGTGAGCCTGTGAATGAGTGGCAAAAGCACACCACTGTGACTGGCCCAGATGTTCTGTGCATCCTTGGCATAAACTTATCTCAGAGGAAGGAATTTCAAGGACTTAAAGATTATTTTTTTTGACATGGCTGTCTTGGAGATGGAGAAAACTATGCATCTGTCTGCCTGTTCTCTCAGAGGACCATTTTGTTGTGAGGCTGCTGAAGGCTGAAGAACAGTATTTGCTGATTGCTACTACAACGGTGCACTAGTAGCAGTATTGCAACAGAGACTCCCTGATTCCCATCCATAAGCTGATACATTGACTGGAAAGCCAAGGAATGATCAGCAGGGCCTAATCACCCTTTAATAGTCCCATAAGGCCAGTACAAAAGTCTGATGGAGAGTGGAAACTAACAGTAGACTATTGTGGCCTGAATGAAGTCACACAGCCATTGAGTACTGCCGTACCAAACACGCAAAGAACTTCAGTATGACCTGGAGTCAAAGGCAGCCAAGTGGTATGCCACGACTGATATTCCCAGTGCATTTTTCTCACTCCCTTTGGCAGCAGAGTGCAGGCCACAGTTCACTTGTATTTGGATGGGCACACAACAGTACCTTAAATCAGATTTCACTAAAATTACTTGGAAAGCACAACTTCCATCCAGCAAGAAAGTCTCATAGTTTAAAATTCGAATGGTATACAAATGGAAGGAGTCTCCTAGGTTTGTGAATCACTTCTCTTGAGGTTACCATATTGTTTCTTTTATAACTTCCCTAAAAATTTTCTCTAAAATTTTATATTAGGGATTTGATAAAAGATTGTGAAAGGTTACCATATTGTTTCTTTTATAACTTCCCTATCGCCTTCTTAAACACCAGCTACATTACTTTCCCCACAACAATTTCCTCACAAATATCTTTCCACAGGTTCAGCATGCAAACACATTTGCTCTCCTTTCAATTAAGTATTTTACTCAAATAGGTCTTCTCTTTCTTTGATGATCATACACCTGAGGCATTTAGAGACATCAGTAATTATTCTTTTAGAATTTACTTTGTTATGTTTAAATAAAGAAAAAAGCCTGCCCTCCTCATTGCATCTGGAAGATCAATCTTTATCTAATTGGCTGTTTCCCTGTGTGTATCATATCCCTTTTCTGTACTTCTTTTACTCTGAATTCATTTTTTTTAATTAAATATGAGTGACTGGAATTTTACATAGTGTTATGAAGGATGTTTCATGTATGTCCACAACAGAAACAAACTGTCAACTCTAAAACACCGTGAAAGAAAATATTTCATAAAATTTATTTTGGAGTAGTTACAACAGTATATCAGAGCAATTACTCTACAGATACACACCATGATACTGAATTCTATCAAGAAATTTCATCAGCAGAAAGAAACAGGGAATTGGAAGAACCTGAATAACAGCTCCGGTGAAATGTTGCAACTGTATAGGAAGTCTTAGAGGCCAAAAAAACTTATAGTCCTTTAGTAGACTACAAAGCATCTTACAGAGTAGAACAATGTATTATCCCCATTAAAACAAAGTGTGGTGAAGTGAATTGCTTTGTCAATTCCCCCTTCCCTAGCAAGTGAGTCCAGCTGCTTGGCTTCCCTACCTTCTAGTTCGTGACTGTTGGCCCCATTGTCCCAACATCAGAGCAACCAGGTGATGATGTGCTCCCCTGGTTGAGGGGTAAAATCTTTTTGCATATTCTGTAACTTGGTTGAGGTCAGAGGTTGAGAAGTCACCTTTTCTTCTTCCTCTTCTTCTTCTTCTTCATCATGTGATGATAATTCCTGAACAGATGCTGTTCCAGGTAGAAAGTGCATTGCCACTGCTTCTTCATCTTGTTCCTTCATCTTTTGTGTCTTTTTTTTTTTTTTTTGCTTTTCCCCTTCTGTACAGGAGCAATCGATATTGGTACAAATTGGTCCTCTGGTTTAGATGCAGTATCTGTTGTCGGGGTTTGGGTAGCTGCTGTACTTGTCACTGAGGTTTGAGTAGCTACTGTACTTGTGGCTGGGGCTGGTGTAGCTGCTGCACTTGGAGTTGGAATAGTGGTGCTGCCATCAGATCCAGGGACATTTTTTTCCTTTTGAAGGTGCTGGATAGTGTTGAACAGGGCCCTGTAAGCATAGGCCAAGCCCCAGCACATTGCCATGATCTGTCCATCTCTGGTATGACCAGAATGACAACACACCTCATTTAAGTGTTTTACTAATTTTTCTGGATTTTGCACTTGTTCACCGGTGAAATTCCAAAGCACTGGAGGGGTCCACTGACCTAGATACTTGCCCATACTATCTCACACACCCTGCTACCCATAACTGTCCAGCCCTGGGGAAAATCTCCTGGCTCTTCTATATTGTTGTCTAACCCTAGACAAGGCCCAAACCCGACTCTGCTCAGCTCTTGCTATCAGACGAAATGGTCGTGGGTAAAACGCACTCTGTATGTGTGCCGACATGCTGATCCCAATCACAACCAGCGGGCAGGTCTCAAGGGTACCCAAAGGCCATCCAAAACCTTCAGAACTCTCAAATGATACTGTAAACGGTCTTGGGGGGGGTGTGCTGGGAGTGTGAGGGAATGTCTCCTTCACGGGTTGACCACCTGAGGAGGACAAAAAAGATGTGTGATTGTTAAACACTTCTATTATATACCTCCTAAAGTATAGAGGTGGTGACCACACTGGGAACATAAGCCAGATCAGTTTCATGATCAATGATTCTCTTGTATTACAAGTCATTACCATAAAGTACAATGAAACAAGAATCTTAGTCCAGGGCCCCCAGCCAATGAACATTAACACAGCAAATACTGGCTGTAAGTAAGGTACGACATATTGAAACTGTGAGATCAAGAGCAACAACTTTGAGAGCCAATAAATCAGCATTGTGATGAGTGACTATTAATCCAAAACAATGAATGCTTATCACAAATACGATTAGACACACTCCAGTCAGATCTGTCATTATCTCAACCCTTCATGCCCCACATTGGGAGCCAAAAAGAACTGTCGTGGTTTAAGCCCAGGCTGAAAATCAGAACCACGCAGCCCTCTCTGTCTCACTTCCCCCCTTTCCCCCCATCCTTGCTCCCAAAGGGATGGGGAGGAGAATCAAAAGAATGTAACTCCCACAGGTTGAGATAAGAACAGTCCAATAACTAAGGTATAACACAAACCACTACTGCTATCACCAACAATAATAATGATAAGGGAAATAACAGGGGAAGAGAACACAACTGCTCACCACTCGCCAACTGATACCCAGCCTGACCCGAGCACTGATCTAACCCTTTCGGGTAACTACCCCCAGTTCTACATCCTGGTATGATGTGCTGTGGTATGGAATACCTCTTTGGCTAGTTTGGGTCAGGTGTCCTGTCTCTGCTTCCTCCCAGCTTCCCCTCCTCCCTGGCAGAGCATGAGACTCACAAAGTGCTTGGTCAGAGTAAACATGACTTAGCAACAACTGAAAACATTGGTGTTATCAGCTCTGTTCCCAGGCCAAAAGTCAAAACCACAGCACTGCACAAGCTACTAAGAAGGAGAAAAATAACTGCTACTGCTGAACCCAGGACACAAGAAATTATTAAAATTATTTCTGGAAACCAATAAAAAACCCTCCTCTTTTTTGTTAGAGGGCATTGTAATATTACTATCTATATTCATTAAGATCAATAATAACTAACCTGACATTCACAGATTATCAACTGCTATTAATAAATTTATTTGTTTCAATTCTATTATCCCTGTTGCAGAAACAATGTCTTGAAATAATGAAAATGTGCATTAGTAAAACAAAAATTTGTTAAGTTCTTTTACTTTAATTTCAACAGAAAACATGAATATGCTCCTGTCTACAGACTGTGCTGGTTTGTTTGTTGTGTTTTTTTTTTTTATTTTTTAGTGTGAAGCCATTGGTTCTAGGAAAATTTTTGCCTAAAAAATCCTGACTGGAGTCTTCTCCAGACAGAATCTTGATTTGTCTAATGATGATCAAACAGGAATTTCAAATTCAAGTTGCATCTCCAATCTTTTTTAATGTAAACAAGGTACAGTATATGGCATCACGTTGGATAATATGGTGAAAAAATATCTTTGTCAGACAGAAGTTAAAAATTTTGTTAGTTTTTAAATATCAAAACATTCTTTCCACTGTCACTGTTTTACAAGCAACAGTTATTTAATAGAAATTTGACTGTTCTTTAATCATTCACAAATCCTTCCATGAAAAAAGTATTTGCTATGTAATTCAGAAAAAAATACTTAATTTAGTTCTTTTTATGAATATTTTAGTCCAGATGCTTAGTAACCAAAATACTAACCAACTGATCATTTAAGTTACCTGATGCTGCTTGTGTTCTGTGATGAATAAAAATGAAATTCTGTAAGCTATGGTATGTAGTAAAGCATCTATAAAGTGTCAGATGTTCATGGTCTTTCATAAATAACTTTGTTTTCATAAGACATCAAAAGACAAATCACAAAGTTAAAGAATTCTTTTCCATTAGCTGAGACATTTTTAATATGTCCTTTACAACGGCTAATTTAAACAGAATCCAAAGTTTTGGGTATGATTGCACACTAACTCAAGGAAACAGAAGATATGCTTACCCTTACATATGAATACTTCCCTTTAAAAACTTACTTTGATTCAAGTGAAAAGAAATCACAAGTGCTTTGTTAGATGAAGATTTTAATATATACTGAGAAGAAAGCTACAAGTGCAAACCCTCAATCTAGTATTTAAGGTTACACAGAGACACGGAGGTTATTATTTGCAAGTTTTTTCTTGTTTCATTTTTTGCCCTCTTCCTTCTTTCTTTTGTTCATTCAGTATGTCTGAGACCAGCTTTGGGAGTCTTTGTAATTTATAATTAATTTCTATTATTAGCAAGTCATTTCAACTTGTCTGGAAATTGGAATATGATCCTATACTCTCTGAACTAAACTCCTGGGGTAAGGACTCTCTTCTCATGTCCCCCAAATATTACAGGCAAGTTAGCATCAAAAAGAACAATTTTTTCTCTCATTTTTCTCATTTTAGGAGTCTGTTTGCCTCATTTTAGGAGGTCACAATCAGATAATGAAAGCAGGGGTCACAAAGGAAGTCAGGAATTATACAAAAGTAAGGATTGTACTGATTTAAGACATAGATATAAAGCATTAAGCTCAAATCCTAGCAGTCTACCGCTTATTGCAATGACAAAAGGACAAAACAGATTTAAAATAATTTATCACTTCAAAGAACATACAAAGAGACTAGATAGTGAAATGTCATTTGAATTATCCTATTCTTGTATATCCCCACCAATCTTTTCATTTTATGTATGATTTGTACAAACACAAATGCATGACAACAGATCAAATGAAGTTGTACACAACTATATTCAAGTATCTTTGACTTACACACATTAAAATACATAACCACCACTAAAAAGAAACATGTTGACATACCTATAAAGACATTCAGCATTCCCAGCATGTCTACTCATGCATATTATTTGCTGGAGAAAATGGTCAAACATGTGGGTTAGGTATGACTACTGCACACCACAATATCCAAGGACACTTCAAACACTGACTCATATAACCATATAATGGGTCGGGTTGGCAGATCATTTAGTTTCACCAACCCTGCCATGGGAAAAGACACCTTCCAGTAGAACAGGTTGCTCAAAGCCCCATCTAACCTGGCCTTGAATACTTCCAGGAATAGGGCAGCCACAACTTCTCTGGGCAACTTGTTCTAGTGCCTCACCATTCTTGTAGTAAAGAATTTCTTCCTAATATCTAACCTAAATCCACCCTCTTTCAGTTTAAGGACATTACCCCCTGCCCTATAACTACTTGCTCTTATACAAAGTCCGTCTACAGATTTTCTGTAGGCCCCTTTTTAGGCACTGGAAAGTCCCCCTGTGAGGGGAGTCCAACTCTCTTATCCTGTCTTCATAGGAGAGGGGCTCCAGCCCCTCCGATTATCTTCATGACCCTCCTCATGAATCACTCCAACAGGTCCATATCCTTATGCTGGGAGCCCCGGAGCTAAACACAGTACTCCAGGTGGGGTCTCATGAGAGCAGAACAGAAGGCAGAATCACCTCCCTTGACTTGCTGGTCATGCTTCTTTTGATGCAACTCAGGATACAGCTGGATATTCAAAAGTGGAAGTGTAAAAATATGGAGGTAATTGTCCTAAAATAGTTTCAAATCTATGTGACTTGTCACTATACTCACTACTGCAATAGTGTAATAATTTACTTTATTGGGACATCCCAAACCTTTACAAAAGCTTTATCTATCTGTTCTGTGACCATCTGTGTATCACAATATGTCAGTGGTGTTAAACAGGTGGTTAGACGCGATCATGTAAATCCGAAAGGAAGTTTAAGATCAATCACACACTTTTAAGTGTTTAAATACAACTTCCACATGTGCAGTATCACATTTCACATCATGCTAATTCACTTACAATTCTGACATTATTCAGTTTCACATATTATAGTGAAAAGCAATGCATGCAATGTGAAATATTCAAAAGGGCTTCTGGTTTATGAGTCAGTAAACAGTTATCTTACTAAGCTACTAAATTCCAGGTCCATTTATATGGTTATCCATCATTAATAAAGCACAGAATTAAGAGTTAAATGTGTATTATTTTTATGGGTTTGGGCTCAAATAATTTTACTTAAAGGAAATTGCTCATGACAGATTTGTGTCTTCAGGGGATGATAAGAAATATTTGTCATTTAATTTGCTCTTCCTGTTCTGAAGGAGTTGAAATATATCTGAGTCATGTGTTCTTATGAATCCTTATAGTTAAAAAATCAAGTTTTTTTCAGCTGGCAATCTGGAAAGGTTGATTTTACACTGTCTGATACAAAGCGTTTCACAGCCAGACCATTTAAATGTTTAGGTGAACTGTTGCATGTTGCATGGTAAAATGCAAATATATATCTAATCTTATTTGCTTGTTACACTAGAAAATATTTGACACTACTCTTTTTTTATTTCCACTTCAAAATTGGTTATGGGAATCACTATGGAGTTTCATAGGGTGAATGCAGAACCACAACCTAATTAGGAATTTACTGTAGTTTCCTTACCCTAGTATGCATGCCAGAAGAAAATATTTCAATCATTTTACTATTTTTCAAATGAAGTTGACTTATATAAGATACATTTTTAGGCATCATTATTATCCCTAGATATCAAGGCTTTTTTTGCTTCACAACAATCAGTGTCATTAATTTTACGAAGTAAATCACACGGATGTCTTCTTTCTCAGGCAAACTTAGTTTCTAGCTGGAGATTACACTAAATTTATAGAATAGGTCAAATTCATGGTCACCAATGTATTTGTGAAAAGAGTTGTACTATCATTTGCATATTAAAAAAATGTACTTAAAGTGCCACATTGATAAGTTTCTGGTTACAGAAATCAAGCCATTATTGTGAATTTACAATAAATAAACAGAATTATGAAAATAAACAATAAATCTGCTTAGAATGAAAAAAAAAATGTAAATTTAAGTCATTTGATCATCCTTAAATCTAACAAGTTTTGGTATCTCAGCAAAATTTTTAGTCAGTAATATTTGACATTAGGTCAGCCAAACACTGGCCTGAGAAGTTCGTGTTTAAAAGCCTTCCTAAAGGAATAAATAATAATTCTGCATATAAGCAGGAAAATTTTCAAAATGGTACATTTTGCAGAGTTTCTGCATACAACTTCTCTGATGATCTTTGTAACATTTTTGTTCTTAAATCCCCATTTCCTGCTCATGAGTGTACTGCTATAGAAAGCATTCATCCAAAGGCAGTGTGGACTCTTCTGAGAAGTCACTTTCTTCAGGCAACGGACAGTGTGAAAGTATCAGTATGCAAAACTTTGTTTCGTTTTCTCTGAAATAAGTAAGTAAATGCCAAAGAAAATGAGATATAATATTGTCACGTGAGACTACTGCTGTCGTGGTTTAAACCCAGTCAGGTAACTCGTTCACTCACCCCACCCCTCCGGGAGTAGGGGGAGGGAAAGAAGGGGGGGGGGGGGGTGAGTGAACGAGTTACCTGACTGGGTTTAAACCACGACAACTACCCATCATTAAAGCCATAAATTCCACTCTGTAAATCTGACCATCAATTAGACCAACAACTCCAGGACATGTTTCTTTCACACCCATGTGATACTTCTCAGGATCTCAACGAGCCTTCCTGAGCTGATTAATACTTTGATGTTGAGAGTAAATTTATTTTCCAGGACTTAACTATTCCAGCTGTCTGCCACTGGTGATAGATATGAATGACTGTCATTCAACTCATTAACCAAATGTTTCTATGTAATTAATAAATCTTGTATTCTAAAATAAAAGTAAAAATCTTCTTGTATTAACTGATTGTATGCTTTTACTGAGGAGTGTAACTAGCAGATGGGGACATGCTGTAGATTGCATCATGATCTACTGCAAAATCTTACTTAAAGGACTATAGGAAACATCTAGACTTATTCATGAAGTATGGCAGATGTGATAAACAGGTGATAAACAAAAGTTAAAAATCCTTTGCATCATAGTAAAGCATGAACACAGACATACCTGAGCAGGAAGGACAGTTTTCTGTGCAGTCTTTCCTAAGATCCCAGGATAGCAGGATCATCCAAGTGCATGCTTAACTCTGCATGTATGACTAAATAGCAGAAATTTCTGTGTCTCTGAGAGTCCTGCTTAATTGCATTTCTGAAAGGAAGGGGCTTAAGTTAATGCTTAAAAGTTGAACTCATCTTGGAGTGCTTTGCTTAATGCAAGCCTAGGCCAGGATTTGATAGAGAATTTAGCATCCGCACTGATGCTCTTCTTTCAGTCCTCAAAACTTTTGTCCCTTAGCTGTAGGTAAAAAACAGTTCAATGCCCTGTTCCTGTATTCATTTTCCATGTACTAATACAGACAGTCAGCAAGTAGGGCTTGTATATGGATATAAACACAATGAGATGGTGTCTAGAAAATCTGTGTGCGTAGCACATAGGTATACCTGACACACGTCTTTATTGATTTACAAGTTCTTTATTTATAGCCTTCTGAGAAAAGCAGTAAGGAAATAACAGAATTAATAATGGAAAAAATAATGCAATAACTTGATTACCTTAAAGATATTAATTAGTCCAGGGATGCAGTTTTTTATGTTAATAAATTGACTACTGCTCTTTATCTGCTTTTTTTTTTTTATTACAATTCTACATAAAGAAGAAAAATCCAGTGAAAAATATTCAAACTTCACCTGTCATTTTTACATACTTGTTAAGTTCCAGTATGAAAGGAACATACTTCAGAGTCCATCAGGGCTATATAGATCTTATCAGCTTTCTAGAAATTGAAATCAGTTCCTGCTAGCAGTAGTGAATTGATAGGTAGACAATTCAAAATTGAACTGATTGCAGATGAAATAAGAAATGGGCAGAAAAGTAGGCTTACATGTGTGGCCAAAATGTTTATAAAAATATTACTAGTTCATTCCTTAAAGACACTGCATTTAGTCACTTTCTAGGGTCTGCACTTGTATTTGTTAAATTAAATGAAAAAGTCTAGTATAGCTTGAGGTCACTAAGTAGATGTCAAAGAGCTTCTAACAACTTTATTTTTTTTCTTTAAGAATAAATACACAGTACCTATTTCTGGTCCATTGTGTCATTTGTGTAGATTTAATAACTCAGTTGGCTTTTGGCTGCCAACATCCCTAGATTTTATGTTGACATTATTTTCATATCCAACTCATTAAATAATCACCTTGTAGTATAGTTTGTGATTATATTTTCATTGAGCGAGTGCTGTGATACTGCAGAGAAATGCCTCCTATTTGTTTTGTGAGAATCAGCTGCTTTCGCAAGAGGAAAAGCCAGTGTAGTTCTGCAGGAACAATTTAAATAGTACTACAGGTTTGTTGTACAACTTTATAAACAGGACCATTTTTCAAGATATATACCAATTCAGGTAAAGTCTGTGGACATGCACTGTAAAGAAAAGGCACTTCAAGAATAAAATGAACCACTTAATAGGAAAGAATGTGTATGTTTCTTCAGCTTTGGAGAATATTCTTAACATTGGCCACATCTCTGCTGAATTATGAGCTTCTTATACACATGGGGGAAAAAAAGGAGATAGTGGGTATAATAATCCTCCTAATAATACCACAAATGGAATTTCAACTTTCAAGCCTCTCTTCAAAGTTGTAAGTTAGCTTCCAAAGCTTTTTAAGAGGCTGCTGCCCTTTTCAAACCACATTTCAGGTGCATCATTCTTGCTGATTTATGCATACTAAATGCTATGTGCCCTATTCCTTCTGCTTAAAGCTGGAGGAGGCTGTGTCATTTCATTCTGCACCTAAGTAACCCCATTCAGATCAAATTGGTCAAAAAGTCTTAAGGCTAATTATGAGAATATTGGTTACGGACTGAGCTGGGAATATATAGGACTTTAGCAATTGCCTGACACAGACACACAAGAAAAATGCAGACCAGCTCTTTCTCTACAAAATAGTCAAGACTTCTTCCCCTTCATTCAGAACTATTGAGATTACACAGCAGCAAAAAGGCATGACAAATGGAATAATGATAAAAGTCCAGAAATTTTTCAGTTATCACAAACAGAAGAACCCACCTTTTTTTTTAGCAGAACAAATTAAGACTTCTTGGGGGTTAGATGGCTCTGAAAAATACACTGGACATAGCAGCAATTGTCACTTTACAGAAATATAGAAATATGCATAAATCTATGTATGTTACCTATATGTGCACACCACAAGGTATGGCTAGCAGAAACAAAAAAAAGCTTATATCATAAAAAGAACCTCCATAAATAGAAAGGACTAATAAAATCATTGGCTCTTCAGTGGACAATAGCATGGCTATATATCCATTACCTTTTTGTAAAGAGTGAAATTGTTGTGCAATAAACCCTGCTCCTTATACTATTTGCACAGCAGAATCTATTACCACATCTGACAATGTTGTGATAGATTCAGGTTAAGCACCAATTGAAAGGAAATAGCCCTAGTCCTTTCTGGTCACAGCTGAAACATAGTAATGTGAAAATACTGAGAATCTTGTCTCTGTGGAATTATTGAAGAAAATGCAGTCAAGAGACTGCACATCCAGTTAACCAATGTATACAACTAGAAATGAAACCACTTTTCATACAGCTGTTCTGAAAAAAAAAACACCACCCCAACTGCTAAAGCTATAAAACACAGTATTACCAATTTCAAAAATGACTCCCAGTCAAAGTCACGTTATCACAGAATTAATAAGGAAAATAGCAGAACACTGTACCTACTGCAGGACTTTTTACTCAGGAAAGATATGATTCCTTGACTTACACGACATAATTTTTTTAACTCTCTCAATACATAGTCGGCTGCGCTGGTCTGGAAGAGAGACTGGTTGGAAGCATGAAGCTGTAGTCAGCTCTGCTACCAGTCTATTGTATGATCTTGGACAAGTCTTTAAATCTTTCTGTATCTTTCTTTGCACTTTGAGCTTTTGATTCTCTAAGGTTTCTTTTTCATTAGTTCTTGATGGGTTTCAATGTAATCAGAGTAGGTCATGCACACCAAAAGTAATGGCTGTGGTTTTGGGGGGTTTAGTTGAGGGGTATTTATGGTTTTGTTTTGGTTGGTTGGTTGGTTGCTGTTTTTTTGTTGGCCTGGTTTGTTATTTGGTTTGTTGTTTTGTTTTTGTGGATTTTTTTTTTTTCAGGGGTGGTGTGATGGTGGTGTTTTTTTTTTTGGTTTTTTTTTTCATTTTTTTTTCATTCTTGTTTTTGGTTTTAATTTTAACGTAAGGACTTGTTTTTGCCTATTATACTGACTGAAAACATTCCACTGACTAGAAGCAGGCTGGGCACTTGGAAGTGAATGTAGCCATTACTTTCAATGTCCTAACAAACTTTTTGATTTTTAGATGAAAATGAAGTGATAACAGTGACTTCAACAAGGCATTAACAGTGTTGCGTAAACAAAATGCTACTGATTGTATGGATGACAAAGGAATCTTCCAGCATTTGATAGACTTTCAATCTTTGTTCCGCTTGGCTGAGCAAAGTATGCCTGATTTCTGTAGGTATTTTTGAATAAGCATGTTCAGCCATAGAGCCAACAGCTTCTCAGGGCAGAACATTGCTTTTACAGACAGTAATGAAAACCATGATGGAAGTCAAGCTTATCGGGAAGGGACCCCTTGAAAACAAAGGAAAAACAAGCTAGGGAGGCAACCACAAAATGGTAATTTCTGTATTTTATTTTCTGTATATCCAGTGGGAATGTCCCTACATGACACTAGCCAGGAGATGGTATGAATGAAATAGGGCATGCTTTACACTCTGCAATCAACTTCTAGCCTCCTTTTATCTGTAAGCAGGGGAAGCTGGCAAATAATAATATTCAAGTGCTCAAAAACTAGTACTGAGAATTTTTGCATAAAAGAAACTATTCAACATTAACTCTAATTAGAACCTCTAGTCATTTCTAGAAGGACTATCAGCTATATTTTGTATAGCTTGATTGTAATTTGTAGACTTACAGAAAGCAAGTCTAGAAGAGGAAGAAAGAAGGGACTATTTTGGCTGTTTTCTAATATAAAATTTTTACAAAACACCTTCTGCTTAGAAATGATCTGACTATTATCCAAACATCTCTGGGAGTTCTGATAAACTTTCTTGCGTATATCAATTTAAGCCACCCACACTCTAACTACAAGCAGTTAATTGGATAGGGGAAAGAGAAGGAAAGCTTTTTAATGAACACACTATTGTCCCATCACAGAAGGTGTTGGCACATTTCACCCCTGTAGTGCACAGCACTAAGGATATGGAGAAAGGACAAATTGATCCTAACCTGATATACATCTTTAGATACAAAATAAAGTATTGGTAGCATGGGTTTATCTACTTCAGTGAGCTTTGGGTCATGACATAGGATTGCACAACACGAGCAATGAACTGTGGAAAAAAAGATGTGAGTACTGACCTGAAGCACAGAGGAGAAAAAGATCCCACCTCTCCATGCAAGCTCTTTACAATTTTCTCTCATGTATAAATAATAGCCATGTTGCATAAAAGGTGCAAGATAGATCATATGTAATGGCTTAAAACAGCAGCCAAAAATAGAATCTTGGGATTTTTTTCCAAGTCCTTTTAGCACATTCTAGGAAAAGCCCTTGTCAAGAGAAATAGACATTTTTGGACGAGCCAGCACATTTGTTCCCATAACCTCAAATGGAAAATCCCAACCATCCATAAAATCAGAAAGGCAGGTTCCTCCTACAAGAAGACATTTGTAATTATACTGCTTGGGATCTTATACTCCTACTCCTCTTATACTTTCTTGTGATCCCTCACCAGTTCTCATTAGAGAAGAAAATCAGAAGGGGGAAAATAAACACCAAAAATGTGACAGTTACTTAAGCTGACTTACGATACGAAAAGTTTTTTTAGCTGGGGACAAGCCAATCTGTCTGTGCTTACTGAATCAATAATAAAATACAATAAGAAAATACATTATGTGTGCATGAGCTGTGTGGGAAGTCAGCAGTAGGGGAAAGAAGTGTTGGGAGAACTCAGGAATGAAGTAGGAAGATTATGGGTAGAAAAATAGCTATTAGCTTGTATTAGCCCTTCCTTACTTGTGTGTATGCAGTTATGTACAGTGCCTTGTGAATGTCAGGATCCATGTGTTGGAACAGGTATCTGAAAGACTATAAACTCTATTTCACATTTGCAATTCACTGTATGGCAAGAACAAGGTAGCTGCTCTGTTAACCATATCTGAGTGTCCTTTCAGACCCCTGGATATGTGGTAAGATTTGGAGGGCAGGTATTGTACTTTTTTACATGGAAAGTTGTGCAGCATTCTTTCCACTTTCTGTATGAATCTGACTCCATTATTTCCAGAAAGTAACCTAAACTAATAGCTCTGAAAAGAGGAAATGCAGACTTCAGGTGACTGTCATCCTGTGAATTACAGGTAAACAAGTTCATACAGTTCCCAGCACAAGAAAACTTTCTTACCTGTTTACTGCCACAGCCCACTCAACAGAGCATGAAATCAGGCCTATCAGGTATTTCAGAGAGCATGTATGCTCCTTTTCTTGCCTTTTCTCTTCACCTTCTCTCCTTCAGCCCTCTCAGGATTCTTTTGTTTTTCACTAACACAACTCTGTCAATCTGTTCCAACTAATTCCTGGATCAGTTCAATACAGCTATATCTAACAAGATGTTTGCCTCTGGAACATTTGCAGATAATTCTCATTGGCTATGGACTGCCCCAGAAAAGCAAAGCTCCTGTATTTCCTGGCTTTCAGAAATCAACATCCAGAAAATACACCAGGAAACCTTCCATCTGCTAAAGTTTTTGGCTTGTTGTCATTAAGTATGTAAGATGAATAAAAAAGCTTAACAAGGAATAAAGTTGAAATACTAACATCAAACACAGAAGAGCAAATAAGCAAAACAGACACCAGAAGGTATGTATGGAGCCAATAGCAGCTCCACTGCCTAGCAGAGATAGGCATTCAGAACAGGACAAACAATGGAAGCTTAGCTGGTTGAAATTGTTTTCCTCTCAACAGATAAAATGGGGGCACATCAATATTGTTGATATTTTTATTACAGGAACAGTAAAAGGTGACAGGTGAGATAAGAACCTTACTGCATTTCCTTATACCTGTGCAGCCCAAGTAGACAACAAACAGGCAATTATTTTCATTTTACAGCTGCACTGTAAATTTTTCAGTCTGGATTACATTGGACTGAAGTCTAATGAAAAAAATCTCTTAATTTTTCTGAAAGTCTGCAGTTGAGCTAAAGCAAAGAACTGAGATATCATGAATCCTGGAATTTAATGCATTACCATCTTCCCCTGCTCTTACAGTAAAAGGAGTAAGTGATTCAATTGGATGTTTCATGCTTCTGTTTCTTCATATGAAACAATTAATTCCCATGATGAATTTCTATGTTGATACTGTTATTCCAGGTTTGATATACCTTCAGCTAAATCATTTCTCCTCTATATTTTTTTTTTACTAGCAAAAAGTGTGTGTGAAATCTCATTTTCTTGTGTAACATAAAATGTATTCAGGAATCAGAGCTCATCCCTTTGTCTTTCTTTTGTCTTTGTGTGATCGATGAACTTCAGGATCTGATTTTAAAAATTGATACTATTATTTGTTTGCATTGCATGATGGAGGGGAAAGTTCTCTACAGTGTTAAGTGACCCCTTAGTGAAGCCCAGATACTTTAAATTTGCCATTGTATTATGAAAACATATCCCCCTTTGACAGAAATATTTGTTTAATATATATGAAAGCTTATGGAATCCTGAAGATCTGAATTCTTATAGCTCTACATGTTATCAAGCAGGCATTGTCTGACAATAAGTAAAACTATTTGTGAGAGAGAGATTTTTTTCAGTATTATGCAGAACATATATTCTGATGTTATCCATTACCTTTATGCACTGGTGGAAAAATCAAAGAATAAAGTTCAATGAGATCACAGTACATGGATTTACTTCCTCGTTCTCAAAAGCAGGAGATCTCTAGCTCTGGAGCTATTCATCCCTTGGATCAGCTTTCTTTGCACACCCTTGACAGATACCAGGGTAACATCATCTGTCACGAAGATGGTTCACTTATGTCCAGGTTGCTTTGTAAAGCATGAAAAGAATTAGCTTATTCAGGGCACATCTAAAATAATTCTACTGAAGTCAAAGTGATTTCTCTGATTTTTTTTTCTCTTTCCAATATGAACAAGAGCAGAATATATCTCACTTTAGTAAATTATGACATCTGTGTATTCCAAGTCTAAGAAGAGCTGAAATGCAAAATCTAAAGGTGAGAGACTTAATGTGTCCATGACGAATGATCTGCAATACAAATGAGAAATCCCAGTAATGCTCTTCTCATACCTATTTGTATCAATTTTATACTGGCTTTCATTTCTAGCACACTTTATTGCTATTTAACCCACTCAACAAGCAGCTGAGCTGAAACGTGAAAAGACAACTATAATTACTTGAAGCAGAACAGCACAAACAGTAGTCTTCCATTTTCCCACACTGGAATATGTTAGTGCATCTTATGTACAGACTTGGCTCCCTTGTTAACTGTAAAGTAGGGTTGGGGAAGAAATCATGGCAAGATTGAGTTTTGCAGCCCTTACGTGGGAGAGAACTTACAAAAGTAATTCTATTTATTTTGGTGTGCTGCTGTGTATAATCTGTCAGCCTCTTAAAAGGGATAGGTTAGGTATTAGCATTATTTATCTTCAACTCTATTGCCTTGAACCTAGACAAGAAAGCATATACTGATGTGGCCAGATCCAAATTTTAAGAACATTGTAGAGCATTTATGTCATGAGGTTCCTGCATTTCTGCACAGGGGCACCTTCCTTTCAAGAATGCAAGTGTGTAAGACTATAATAGGATCTGGCTTTTAGCTTGTTTCATCCGTAGCGAAATTACTATTTCCTCTAAGCCAGAAATAAAGATTGTAACATGAACTATTCCCAGTCTTTGTAGGAATACTACCAAGGTACATGACAGTGTTTTGGTTTTTTTTCCTTTTTTTTTTTTTTTCCTTTTTCTCTCTCTCAGATCTATTTATCTTCTAACATTATTATAATATCTAAGTTGCTTTTTTTCTATAGTTGGCTTTCTTTTATTCTGAAAATAAATGTCTCATATTCACATAGCAAAATAACATTCTCGCTTCTGCAAACCCTTCACCATTCAAGTAACCCACAGACACTAGCAGTCACTTTGATTTCAGTGAGATGAGATGAATGAGCAAAGTAACTAACATCTATGCCTAACTGTAAACAAAATCTTGCTGAGCTATACTTCATCCTGTAAATTGTCCCTCTGGAATCAAGAGGAATAATTCTTGCATAAAAATTAATATAAGTATCAGAGCTAGCCTTACCCAAATAAACCCCATCCTTTTAATGAATTTTATGCAATTGCTACCCTACAACTGCATTAGCTTCAACTAGGATCCTTCCGGGACTCATTGCAAGCATAGGTCTTAAAGGCAGGCTGCCCAGAATGAATGTCTTAACTAAAGGCATGATGTTAAAATGATTTAGATTGACAGTTAAATTAAGTGAAACTATCTGTGTAGAGACACACCAGTTTAGTATGCTCATGTAATTTACAGTTTAAAGGCCCAGAAGCATCCACATAAGACCTCACATGGGCTTAATACTGCAACATAACAGTCTTTGTTGGCTAACAGCACTCACGAGACACATTTTACCTGACAATTTCTCCCTGTTTTGTGAGTTAGGAAGTCTGCAGCACGACCTATGCCTAATGACGAGTTTCTTTCCTTTACCAAGACACTGCACCCAGCTGTCCTGTCGTGTCTGCCCCTGCACTTCCTGATCGCCTTGCACACCTGTGCAGGGTGGCCCATTTGTTTCTGACCATGTTTATTCTTTTCATGATCCCATTTGCTCCATAAGAAATAAGTGAGCTTGTGAGTACTGGTTTTTGAAATCTCATCAGAGCTACTTCTAACAGAAAGTAGACTTTTTTAATCTTACATAAATAAAATAAAAGATCATTTCCTGGCCTCTCAACCTTGTTCTGTATTCAGTGAACTGCCTTCCATCTCTTGATACACTGTATTCTGAGAACGATTTGGAGAGACCAATGCTGACTTCAAGCCCTGTGCAGTGATTTTACTGAGCTGCGGAGTAAGACCCAATAGAAGATAATTTGTTGCAGATATGACACAATGAGCTATTTTTCAAATATCCCTGTCCTCTGGTTTGCTGTTTGGATTTGGCAACACATTGTTGGCCCTTGATCTTGAGGTTCTTAATCTGTCACAAGCCTGTGCCAACTACAAACAATATCCATAAACACAGACTATGGTCTGGTAGGTAGCCCTGTAATATCTGTAACTTACAGATAACCTAACCTATTTGTTTTTTTTTTTTCCACTGGAGAAAAAGTTGGGCACTGTTGTGTTATGTTTTCAGAATGAATAAGAGAAAATCATGTGGAATAGACAAGGAGTTCTGTTTACTTTCTTTTCCCTAACCTCCCCACACTCCAACAAAAACACAGTCTTTTATGATATATTGCATATATCATATGATTATACTAAAGATACAGAAAGGTTTCAGAGACTGAAGATAACACACAACAAAAATTCAGTGGCATAAACACAACTCTGTTGTCCCCTTCAGTGGTATCTAAATCGTTTAGTCTCATATTAAGATTTCTTACTAGATAAAAATGCAATTAAACAGGTTGGGTTTTTCTAAACAAACACACAAATAAAACTCTAAACATAGAGAAATAAATAGATAAGTTTTTCTCTCAACCTTTTTAATCTCTTTTTTCTCCTCTTCATTTGTATTTGTATAGAGCTCGAGATCCTCAGGACAGTGAGAAGAGCAAGCAGGAAACTCACTGCTCTGGACTTCAGGAGAGCAGACTTTGGCCTCTTCAGTAACCTGCTTTGTAAGGTTCCATGGGATACAGCCCTAGAGGGCAGAGGGGCCCAAGACTCTTGGTTGATATTCAAGGATCACCTGCTACAAGCTCAGGAGTGTTGCATCCCAACTAGAAGGAAGTGTGGCAGGAAGGCCAGGAGACCTACTTGGATGGATAAGATGCTGCTGAGGAAACTCTGAAAGAAAAAAGAGTCTTATAGAAGGTGGAATCAAGGAGATGCAGTCCTGGGAAGAATACAGTGATGTTGTCTGGGAAGCTAGGGACCAGGTTAGGAAAAAGTCCAGTTAGAATTAAACTTGGCTAGGGAGGTTAAGGATAACAGGAAGGGATTCTATAATTACATTGCAAATAAAAGACAGACTAGGGACAATGTAGGCCCTCTCCGGAAGCTGTCAGGAGAACTCGCTACCCTGGATTTGGAGAAAGCTGAGGTTCTGAATGACTTCTTTGCCTCAGTCTTCATTGTCAAAGGTTCTGACCACACCACCTAAGTCTTGGAAGGCAGACACAGGGACTGTGAGAATGAAGACTCTAGACCCACTCTAGGAGAGGATCTGGTTTGAGCCATCTTGAGAACCTGAACATACACAAGTCCATGGGACTTGATGAAATCCATCTGCAGGTCCTGAAGAAGCTGGTGAATGAGGTTGCTAAGCCACTGTCCATCATATTTGAAAACTCACGGCAGTCAGGTGAAGATCCCGATGACTGGAGAAAGGGAAATATAACCCCCATTTTCAAGAAGGGGAAAGTGGACGATCCAGGGAACTACAGACCAGTCACTCTCACCTCTGTGCCGGGGAAAATCTTTGGAGCAGATTCTCCTGGAAGACATGCTAAGGCACATGAAAAACAACAGGGTGCTTGGTGACAGCCAGCATTGCTTCACCAAGGGGAAATCCTGCCTGACCAATTTAGTGGCCTTCTATGATGGGGCTACAGAACTGTTGGAAAGGGGTAGAGCAGTTGATGTCATCTACCTGGACTTGTGCAAAGTGTTTGACGCTGTCCCACACAACATTGTTGTCTCTAAATTTGAGAGACATCAACTTGATATGTGGACCACTTGCTGGATAAAGAACTAGCTGGATGGCCACACACAAAGAATTGTGGTCAATGGCTCAATATCCGGCTGAAGACCAGTAACGAGTTGTGTCCCTCAGGGATCAGTGTTGGGACTGGTCTTCTTGAACATCTTTGTCGCTGACATGAACAGTGGGATTGAGTGCGCCCTCGGCAAGTTTGCCGATGACACCAAGCTGTGTGGTTTGGTTGATACCCTGGAGGGAAGGAATGTCATCCCGAGAGACCTTGACACGCTTGTGAGGTGGGCTGATGGCTACCTTATGAAGTTTAACCATGAAAAGTGCAAGGTCCTACGCCTGGGTCAGAGCAATCCCAGGCACAGCTACAGGTTGGGCAGAGAAGAGGTTCAGAGGATGTTGTGCAGGACAGTGTAGAGTGCTTTGCACAAGTCCAGGTAGATGATGTCAGCTGTTTTGCCCCTATCCATCAATTCCGTAGCCCCATCATAGAAGGCTACCAAATTGGTCAGGCAGGATTTCCCCTTAGTTAAGCCATTCCCATTCTGGAAAATGGGGGTCATATTATTATTTTTCCATTCATTGGGAACTTCATCTGACTGCCATGATTTATCAAATACGACAGGCAGTGCCTTAGCAACTTCATTTGCCAGCTCCTTCAGGACCTGTGAATGGATTTCATCAGGTCCCATGGACATGCGCACGTGAAAAATAAAAAAAGAAGAAAAATATACATACATATGTATCGCTACATATTAAAGTTTCTATACTGCCTATAGGAGTAAAGTCTTCTGGGGTTATTAAAACCTGTGCAATAAAGTAAAAAAAGAAAATCTTATTTCATTGTGCTCACTTGATGCAGTTTTAAAATTTATTGAGTCACCCTAGAAAACCCCAGCAGATAACTCATAGTGTACTATTAACATTTAGGGATTAAGCTCCTTATGTTCTAAGCCTGTCTAATTTCAAATATTTTATTGACAGGAAAAGTACACATTGTTTATAGCACTGCATTATTTCAGGGGAAAAAAAAAAGATGAAGATTTGTGTAAACCCACTCACAGATCATCTTATCAGTCGTAACCTACATGAATGATGATAGGTTCTCAAGGCTCTCTAGTTCTCTGTGGCAGTTCTAATAACACAGTGCCAGATGTTTAAAATACCCAGAGGTTGCAATGCAGTGACCTCTATTGTCTCTCGTTCAACGGAAGCGGTTGGTAAATGTAAATCTAATTGCAGTGTGATCCATTTATAATAAGCATGATTATAATATAGCAAATAAAAATACTTACAGACCCAAATATGTTAAATTAAATGCATTGTTTTTTGATTATAATAGACACTCTCTGGGTGTCCATTATTGAGGAAAGGAAAGGAAAGGAAAGGAAAGAGGAAAGGAAAGGAAAGGAAAGGAAAGGAAAGGAAAGGAAAGGAAAGGAAAGGAAAGGAAAGGAAAGGAAAGGAAAGGAAAGGAAAGGAAAGGAAAGGAAAGGAAAGGAAAGGAAAGGAAAGGAAAGGGCCTTTGAGCATATTTGAGAGATGGAAGAACATCAAGAATACAACCTTTGTGATTTCCACAAGCTGTGTAAACCACTGAGTTAAAACAAATATTTCTAAAAACCAAAACTGTTATTTTTTTTTGCTAAGCCTCTGCAACAACACATCAGGCATGTTCTTACTGTCCAGAGTCCTTCCTTGACAGATAACTGGGAGAACAGCATTTCTTTTATCACACTTCACCAGCAAACTTGCTGTAATAATACTGCATCCTTGGTTTCAAAGTTAATTTAGTAAGCATGCAGAATTAACACACAGCCCTTTTCAAGCCCCTAAGCCTTACCCAAACCAAAGGAAAAAGATCCCCTTTATACTGAATGTTAACAATTCCTGCAAAATAAATAAGCAGACATGTATTGGTTTGTCTATGTGAATGTTAAGTATGTAAGTATGCTATATAACACCACTGGTGTTGCTGAAATGACATTAGAGTTGTGTGTTGCAAACTGGTGTGGTTTGTAATGATGATCACCTAGCTTTAGTTAGCTGTTTTGTCTATGAAAATAGTAAAAGCTATGTCTGTTGTTATCATATCATTGTTATTATTAATAGGTTATTAAAAGTTATTACAGACAAGAACTGAAGAGTCATTCTTTTGATTTAATGCTTCATCATACAGAAAAGCAAATGATAGTCCACATTACGGATTACATTTCAGTCCTCCCATAGTCACTCCTACAACCTGACCAGGGCAGAGTTTAAGGGACCCTCAGACAAGGTGATATGAACTGATGTAAAACAGAGGAAACTAGTAGTTTAGGAGGTCAGAGCAGGAATTCTCTCAACTAATTCTTGTTGTCCTCCATTTTTCCATTATGCTGTCTGAAATTTCTATACCTCTACAAGGTGAGGTGCTTTCCCAGTACAGCTCAGCAGGCAATTATCTGCTCAGACATAGACTGCACTCTCCCCTGTGGAATTTACTATAGTGAAGTTTCTTTTATGTCCTAGAGGCAAAGTTCCCATGACCACACTTCTGAAATGACATCCATTAATTTTTCAAAGGCTCATATTGTCTTTCATTGTGGAAGTCCTTTTGTTTCATTTCCATTCCAGTTAAGGATAGTGTTCAGACATCTTTACTCCTCCCTAACTTAATTATATTCCCAATATCATGATTCTGAGGGGCTGAGGAGACCCCCCTTCCAGTTCCACTGGCTACCTGACTGCATAAAGCAATTGCAGTTGACCTGGTAATCCCTAACTTCCAGACCATGATTGGCTTTCACTGGGCCACCTTGCCCAACTCACTGTCTCCTCCTACTTAGACCTAAACCAGCCTGAGCCAAGTCTCAGAGCTGTCTTCACACATACACTGGCATAGGTGAGAGCAGCATTTTGCCTCTTTCTGCTGTTCAGGGCACCTGTGTAAATATTGCATGCAGAAACTGTGACTCACCCTTTCTCACTGTAAAGAACTTTGTTATTGGAGCACTTCTTCGGACACCAATTTCTGTTATTTTCACCAAGAAAAAAGTACAACAGTAGCTGTTATTGAGCTTCCTTACCTCAGAAGGAAATTAATGCCCTGTTCTGTAAAAACAGCACCAAACACTTGAGGCTCCTCAACCGTCCCTTGTAGGATCAGAACTTCATTGATCAGATCTTCCCATCTCCAAAGATGACCATTACATTTTTTTATGGCTAGTTGCCTCTTTGGGTTCAGGAACAAACTCACTGTATCCAAAAAGCTCACTATCCCTTATTTGGAGAGACAGGTTTTCAGATACCTGCTGTATGGATGTGATACTGTGAACACAATATGTGTTATCACTCTAAAGGCAAATAACTTTTACTTTGTAGAGTTAAAACCAGTCACATTGTCATAAATCTGGGGCTACAGAGAACTAAACAATGTTGGTTTTACATCATTGAGCTATTTTAAAAAGCTAAAGTTTGAGTAAAAGAACATGTTGGATTTAGTTTTGGGTTGGTGTTTTTTTGTTTGCTTTTTTCAAATACATCAATAATTTTCCATTTAATTTATGTACCCACAGCGGTCAGCTACCTCCAAACCCTCTTAGTGCAGTGATATGGAAACATTTTTACAGAAAACTTCTTAGGAATACCTCAGAAAGTTCACATTCATATCTACTTAAGTGAGCAGATGAATAGAATCTACCTAACCTAATTGGGGGAGAGGGAAAAAAATCAATAAAGCAAGCTTTCTGCTTATCAACTGTATCCCATCTCTTCTTGTGATTCCTTGCACTGTGACTTATTTGGAGGAAACCTTTGTTCAAACTTTAATTTGTTCTGCTCATTCCATGGTCACATCCCCTGGTTATAAAGTTATTTGTATATATATATGTATTTATAAAATAAGCAAGGAGTAGCATATTGGAATAAAACACTATGAAAGAGGAATTTGTGTTGCTGGTGCACTACATCTACCTAGCAAATACAGTTTCATTTTATTACTGCAAACTCAGAAGTGTTTTGTCGGAATAGAAAAAATGTTAACTCTTCTATTTAATTAATTACTGGACATCAGAGGAAATATAGCTATCTCATATAATGAATAGCTTTTTGTTGGTTTGTTGTTTTTCTTTCTAATATTGCCACCAAATAAATTTTCCTTCTTTTAAGATCCTGCCTAGTGCACTATACCTACCTATCGAAATTTATAGAGTATATGAAGCTGCACACAAACAAATGGGTTCCATCATCCCTGGAGCCCACATTTTCCATAAGGATACATGAGAGAAGTAAGTGTCTTAGCTTTCATTCCAGCAAAACGTGGTTCTCTGGGTTAAAAGGTTTCTGGAATAATTCTGTCATATAAGTTACTCAACCCTGTATCAAAAGGCAGATTCAGTTCCCTAAAGTCCAAGTTTCCATAGGATGTGAAAGAGACCATCAGCTTACCACCTGCTTTCCCTAGTTTTCTTCTGACTTCATTATTGTGGATCCTATGCAAATCATGCTGCGACAGCTTCTTCTTTTGAAGCATAGCCTTTGTAAGGCTCCCTGAATACCAACAGAAGTCGTATGAATGGCATCGGTAACTCTGTATGAGGTATCCTTGGTTTGGGTCATTCCACTACTGTTTTGAGTATGCATCAACTACCTTGTCAGTTTCTACAACAGGAAAAGAAAGGAATACAATGCACTTCAACATGCAGATCTGTCGTGGTTTAAACCCAGTCAGCCATAAATCACGCAGTCTCTCTCTCCCTGCCCCGTTCTTGCCCTCCCCTGCTCCCGGAGGGATGGGGAGGAGAATCAAAAGAATGCAACTCCCACAGGTTCAGGTAAGAATAGTTTAGTAACTAGGGTATAACACAAATCACTACTGCTAACACCAATAATAACAAGAGAAGAGAATATAACAACTCACCACCTGACAACTGATAACTTGCCCCACCCTGCCTTACCGAGCACCGACCGATACCTCCTCCAACCCTGCAGTGCCCTAGCCCTTCCAGGTAACTCTCAGTTAACATCATGGGCATGACGTGCTGCGGTATGGAATACCTCTTTAGCCAGTTTGGGTCAGGTGTCCTGTCTCTGTTTCCTCCTGGCCTCCCCTCCTCCCTGGCAGAGCATGAGGCTCACAAAGTCCTTGGTCAGTCTAAACATTTGAACATTAAGTAAAAACATCAGTGTTATCAGCTCTGTTCCCAGGCCGAAAGTCAAAAACACAGAGCTGCACCAGCTACTAAGAAGGAGAAAAAATTACTGCTACTGCTGAACCCTGGACAAGATCAAATTCTAGGATAACAACAGACAAAGCAGAAAGAGGAGTACTCACTGTCCCCTGCTTCCTCAGGCCAGATCCATGATTCAGGAAAAAAAAAAAAAAAAAAAGGAGTCAAAGACCCTAACACAATCTTTAATTATCACAGTCATAGGTGTTGCAATGTGGAATACTATTAAATGCTGTAATAGAGATAACGCTTCGAGGAAATCTCTGTTAGACTCAGGAATACGGTATGTAAGTAATGAGAGAAAAAGTGTCCACTTTGTTATTCTAAACTAGACTTCTGGGAGCCGGCTGGTATTCCAAGACTGGTGATGTGCTTGTTATTGTAGATAGTAATTCCCAGGAAAACAGGGACTTTCATTACGGATGAAACACAGCAGATCATTCCCTTGAGTGCTCCCAGTTTCCTCACTTGCAGTAGGGTGCATAAGCTGTATTATATTTATATTGCTTGGGAAAATAAAATAAAACAGTGTTTAAAAAAATAGTAAATGTTCTAATGTCAAAGAAAAACTTTCCTTGTACATTGCTGAGGGAGGAAACTTAAATTACTTTGAATTGTGATGCTATTAGTTTTATGAATGATGTAGAACAATCTCATTTGTTAAGCAGACATTACACACTTAATTACCAAAAAGACATATTTCTAGGGATTTTTCTCTAGCAAAAAGACTCTTACATCCATTTAAAGGTAAAAAAAAAAAAAGCCATATAATAATAACCCCTTTTGTTCCTGTTAGGGGAAAGTATGATGAATAATGGTGTCTACTTTATCCCCTACCATGTTGCCATGATGCAAATGTGCTGATCTCCACCTTTTCACCTTTTAATGCAGAAGCAATTCTCTGGTATGTGTTACAACTTAGTTCTTGCAATGATATTTCCTACACTTAGGGAAATGACACATTCTGCCTAATTTCTGTATGATTTTTTTCCATCACATGTTAATATACAAAATCTTATAAGCACTTTGGAAAGAGAAGAATGAAATAACCAGCACTGCAAATATTACAGACTTCTCCCTAATTTAGGAAATGAGATATATTACAAACTGTAATTTAATTCTGTGCCTACTATTAAGAAGGCTGCTTGTAGCTTACCATAACTTCTAATACAGTGTAGTTAAAAGAACCTAAAGAGATTCTGACACATCAGATTTTTGATAGATCTTCATTGTGAGTTCACATGAGCCATTGCTTGGAGGTTATCTGAAATCATCTGTTTTCACAGCAATTTTTATGTCAGTCTGAATTCTGCATCAGAAACAGGTTTCATGGCATGTTAACACTACCAATTCTTCTAAAGATTTGGCTGTTTAAAGTTACTTGCTCATCCTACCTGTATAATGAATTATCCTCTTCAAGGTGATAAATTATTTGTTACAGTAATGAACAAATCAATCGGGAGAGCTAGGTAACTGGAAGACACATCTTTTGGTAAAGTAAGGTCTGAGTGTTTATCACAGAAAAGCCTTGACTTTGATGCAGACCTTTCAGAGGTGTTTATTAATCATGATCTCCTTACAGTTTTGGTGGACTAAGAGCTTTTTATTTGTCAGAATATTTCTGATGATGTAGTGCTGTTGTCCCAAAAATACAGATCTATTTACACTATTTAACCTTCTACAAAATTGTTCATATGTAGCTTATTTTTAACATTGTGCTTTATATTAAAACAAATCAAGATTAATAACTTCAGTCAGAGTGAGTTCAAAGCTGGTGTCTCTGAAATGTTGTGGGTGTCAGGTACAAAACCTGAAAGAACCTCATGGGTAAGCTGCAGCACATAGCAGCAGTTCATTGCAGAATTGAGAGTATTACTCTGGGAACATGTCCAAAACTTTGAGAATATGGCAGGGAGCCTCTAACTGCAGAAATATAAATATTGGGTACATTAAGCATATTTTAGTGTTTATTAGTGAGAGATTTGGGATTTAGATTAGAATGTGCTCTGAAACTAATCTAAATACACATCTGCTGAAGGGTGAAATTGGCATACACTGTAACTCATGAAAATAGTGAGTGCAAATTAGTTTCTGAACCATGGCTTGATAATTTATTCACATCAGATTTGGCAGGAAATTGTTAAAAGGGCATGCAAATGAAGGGAGTGCATTTAGACCTATGTAAGAATTTAGCCACACAGTAGCTATTAAATCACTGAGTTGTCTGATGAAAAACCCTTTAACTATTTTGGAAATTTTCAAGTGTGTGGTTTTTATGGTGGTTGGTTGGTTTTGGTTTGTTTTGTTTTGTTTTTTTTTTCAGTAAATTGACTGGAGCACTGAATTGAAAAAAATTACTGGAAAATGCCATTTTGTACTGCTATGGCAGAAGATGATCGGGAAGGTGAAATATGTCATGGGGAGGCAAGCCTTCTAATGTCAAACCTTTAATATGACTTACATCAAATATTCAACACAGAGTAGTTGCACCATGAAATTAAATTACGAGACTGGTTAACTGTGAGACCATAAATTAAACATGTAAAACTAGCCCTGTTAATGGGCACAACTTTTGCAGTGTCTCTGTTTAACAGTAAAATTGCTTGGTTTAGCAAAATTGCCTTTGCAAATAAACTCAGATAAATACACTTAGCTGTACATATAATTAATTGCAAACATACTAAGTGAAGTGGTTAGAAATTACAGCCCTCAACATCAATTCATCTTGGTGGTACACATTATTGATGACTAAATACTCTTGATATATACCTAGCTTTGACCTGTATTTTGACGAATATATGGAACAATCTGTTTCCTTCATGACATCTTACTGCTGGAGGTGAAATCAAATTTAAGTTTGAAGTTGGAATCAGGACATCTAATGAGAGTTCACAGGCAAAGCTCTATCAAAATGAGAAATGTGGGTGTAAAGCATTGATCAATGAAGTGTTCCCTCTTGAAAAACTAGATGCTTTAATCCTGAGGCAGAATATGCACTTTGTGTTGGTCTCATGCATACAAATTGCCACTTTTGAGACCCAGTTTAATATGAGTGGAAACAGCTCTACACAACTCTGAATGTAAAAGTTTCCCAATGCTCTCTTCCCCACTTTACTGTGATCAATGGGGAATTGACTTGAGTGCAAAAAGAGTCTGACCTACAAATTCAATTAACCAAATTCCTTGTTGCTCAGTGCCGGGTGCAAGATACCATTTTTATTTTATTTTATTTTGTTTTAACCCAGTGGTCTAAGTGGACACATAAACACACTTCTACAACCTTCAAGCACTAAAGTGAAAGCAAAATAAATCTTTAGGGATAAGGTATAAGCAACCTTTTATCTTTCCTGATTCTTCTGCCTAAATGTATATCCTTGTCTACGTCTAATAAATGCTTCATTTTGGTGCAATTTTCCTCTTAATTACGAAGTGCACAACACATATCATCACTGCTGTCTTGTAATTGCTAGTACAGGGATAAGTTGCAGTACATGGAATAATAACTTGTGGTCTTCCTTGATTTGTGTGCAAAGTTTCTCTAAGAAAAAGAAAGAACTCATTTAAAGCACCTTGAATGGCCACAGGAGAGTCTTGGACTGGAAGAGCTCACATTCACATGGACAAGTAACAGAAAAGAAAATGTAGGGAAAACTTTTTTATTTAAGGGGAATCTATGTCAAAGAATTGCCTGACTCACATGGAGTATTTGTGGCAGACATGACTGCGCCATACTGCACTTTAGCTTTTTATTATCTCATGCTGCAGTCACGTTACCCAATTAAGACACTTCTTCTTTGCAGACTACTACACAGGCACAAAGAGTATTAAATAAGAGGGTATAGGATGGGAAGGAAAAGAACCGCTCATATTCTCATGCTCTCATGCCACCCAGATTCTGGCCTTCATAATTCTTGCTCCAAATACTACATATGTATTAAATACTAGTTCTCTTAGTAAACTTTCCCTCATATTTATTTTGCTTTCTTTCTGTCCTTTCTACTGTTTCAGTACAACACTTTGAGTCAGGACAAAATAAGATTTACATACTGCTCAGAATCTCAATCTGCTTATCCAGAACTGAAGAAAATGGACTTAAAAGGAATTTATTCTTCCCCTCTCAGCCTCCACCATCTTTGCAGTATTAGTGTTGTTTTTTTATTTTTCCCTGAATAATGAGTATTTTATTTTTCTCTGGTATTGAAATCTCTTTCAGTAGTTCTCTCATGATTATGTGATGCCCATGGAAGCACACTGCTCTGTTCTTCCCCTGAAGCATTTTAGAATATGGAGTGTTACCTGGTATGAAGAGAGTAGCTACTGAAGTGTAACTCAGAATACCAGATAGTGAAGTATTCTGAGTTACTGGTTTATTACTGAATACATTACATTACTCCATTAGTATCCAAGACTTTTTTGGAGAAAGACAAGTATTTAGTGTTCATTTTACAAATTCAAAACCTGAGACACTAATACTCCTTTTTCAAGGTACAATAGAAAACACAATGCCTCAGTTTCTCCATTCCCACCTTAGTGCCCTGCTCACAGAATAACACTGACAACGCAATTCACTATGGTTTTGGATGTACAGCATCTTGAAAACTTAATGCAGACAAAATTATTAATGTTCTCACTGGAAGCCTCATCTACATAGTGACTCAGCTAAAATTAAATATGTTAGCAACAACTGATCCAGTAGTGAAATGCAACCACTATTTCAGTGAAACATGACCTCCCTTTAACCACACAGCAAAAGTATTTTGGAACGAGGTTACAAGGATGAACAACTGACTAGCTAATAAGGCAAGGTATGGTATTGTATTACTGCTTTTCGGAGGGGGAAAGGGAAGGGAGAGGAGAGTGTGGAAGAAAACTGATGTTTTAAGCAATTCTTCTGCATTAGGTGACTGCAACATTGCTTAGAAATGCTGAGACCACAGAGTTCATGACTCCAATGAAAATGTGTATGAGGTGCCTATAATAAAATCAGACATTTGTTGAGCAGTATTATTGAACTACACATAAGCCAATATATAGGTTGCTGTAATTCTGCTTAAGTACTGTCCTGAAAATACCCAGCAAATAAGAAACTGCCAACTTCAGACTGAGAAAAAGAACCATATTTTTGGAAGGTTATTGCTGAAGTGGTAAGTGAAAGACTACTAATTACACAAGTGCATAAATATTTGCAGGCTCAAGTTTTAATACATAATGATTTAAATATACTCTATGTTGCAATGGAATAAGATATCACAGATGCTTACATTTATGCACATATTATTATCATCAGTATTTTGTTAAAAAATTCATACTGCTAGGATGATCAAAATGAAGGTCTCCTGGTTTTAAATTAACCAACATAAAAATATGTTAAAGAAACATGATTTTAGGTCATTTGGGTGAGATACTGATTCTTAGAAACCATAAGTTGGTCCATAGCCTTTAATAAGACATACTTATGCAAACAGATAGGCTGGAAAAGACCACTAGAGATTATATGGTCCAATCCCTTCTGTTCAGATTAGGTCCATTCAGAGAAGTTGCTTAAGGCCATGCTAAATGAAGTCTGACTATCTCCAAGCATGACAATATCACTGCCTCTCTTGCAGTGTCTAACCCTCATTATGGTGAGAAACATTTATCTTGTTCTTTTTAGCATGTTTCAACCTGTGTTCATTGCCTCTCATTCTTCTGTTGTGTACCTCTGAGAAAATGTTGGCTTGGTTTCCTCTATACTCTCCTATTATATCTTACTAGACAGCAATAAGATCCTCCTCAGTTTTTCTCTACTTCAGGCTGGATAAACTCGGATCTCCCAGCATCTCCTCATATGCCATGTGCTTCAGCCCATCCCCTGACTACCCTTGTGGTCACCGCTAATATGTCCATGTCACTTTTGTTTTGGCGAGCCCAGAAAAGGGTGCAGCACTTCAAGGCTGAGCAGAAGGGAAGTATCACCTCGCTTGACCTGCTTTAAATGCCCTTCCTAATGCAGACCAGGATGCTGTTGGACTGCTTTGTTGCAACAGTGTGTTGCTGGCATATGGACAGCTTAGGTTTATGGACCCCCCGGCCATTTTCTACAAAGCTGTTTTCTAGCTACTTGGCCTCTAAACTCTGCTGTTATATAGGGTTGTTCCTCCCCAAGTGGAGGTGCTGGCATTTCCCTTTGAAATCCATGAGGTTCTCTTTGGCCCATCTTCCCACCTTGTTTATATCCCTCATGTCAGCCCTGCCCTCTGGTGATTAGCAATTTGATACCGTCTGGAAACATGCAAAGTGCTGTGTATTCTCTCATTCAGTCATTAAGAAAAAAAACATTAAACAGAAGTGGCCTCGGTATCTACCGGAGAGAGCACAACTAAGTAATTCTACCCACAGCAGAATTTTCTACTGCAGATCACCACAGTTTGATCCCATAAATGGAGCCAATTTTCAGCCCATCTTATATCTCACAAATTTGACTCTAAGTACACTGTTGTAGGTTATGTTGAAATCCTTTCTTAAGCAAGTTATTAAAGTATACAGGTTGAGGTCCCACTACAGTCCCAAATCAAACAAGTGTGATAGCAATGTGAGAAACTCCTGGGCGCTGCAAAACCCAAAAATGGGAAAGAGGTTGGTGTACCCTGACCTGAGGCTAAGCAAGTAAGAATGAATGTAAGAAACTACAGCACACTACAAAAGGTGAAAGAGAAATACCAGGACTGCTTCTAGGTGAAAGATGTCAAAAGACAGGGAAGCACAGGTTCACCAGGGTCAATGTCTAAAACCAAAACTACCCTATGAGCGTAAAAAATCTGCAAAATCAGTTGAGCAAAGAGTAAACAGGACAGGTTGTTCATTCAGAAACAGGAGGAAAAAAAAAGGACTATAGGAAAGGTAAATAATTTGATAGGCCTGTTCGAGAGTGCTGTTAAGGAAAAGCAAGGGTGGTACTGCTGCATAAGGGAGGGGAAGGGGAGCTGAGACAAGAAGGCAGGCAGGATCATGCCCTTACCAAAAAAGGTAGTATCACAGTACCTGAACAAGAAGAGCAAAGCAGGACTGGGGATGGTAACCAAAGAAAGCCAGGGGTCTGCATCATCAGACATGTTCATAGTGACAAGGCAGGTCCAAGGTCAAGCTGGAAGATCAAGTCTGGGAGTCAGGCTGAGGATCAACATGGCACATAACCAGGCACAGACATATCAGCAATATAGATTGGTCAAGGACCCTTCAATGTTGCTCCCAAATACAGGGAGGCTAAGACCTTGATTCTCTCTAGTCTTTGTCATTCATTTCTTTCCAAGAAGCCTGAACCAAGATCCCGCAGACTCAAGAAATCAAGAGTTGACAACCCTGCCATGGGCAGGGACACCTCACACTAAACCATGTCAACCAAGGCTCTGTCCAACCTGGCCTTGAACACCACCAAGGATGGAGCATTCACAACTTCCCTGCACAACTCATTCCAGTGTTTCACCACCCTCACAGCAAAGAACTTCTTCCTTGTATCCAATCTAAACTTCCCCGATTAAGTTTGAACCCATTACCCCTTCTCCTATCACTAAAGTCCCTAGCAAAGAGTCCCTATCCAGCATCCTTGTAGCCCCCCCTTCAGACACTGAAAGGCTGCTATGAGGTGTCCATGCAGCCTTCTCTTCTCCAGGATGAACAGCCCCAACTTTCTCAACATATCTTCATATGGGAGGTGCTCGAGTCACCTGATCATCCTTGTGGCTCTCCTCTGGACTTATTCCAACAGTTCCATATCTTTTTATGTTGAGGACATCAGAACTGCACACAATACTCCAAGTGAGGTCTCACGAGAGCAGAGTAAAGAGGCAGGATCACCTCCTTCGGTCTTCTGGTCATGCTCTTTTTGATGCAGCCCACGATATGGTTGGCTTTCTGGGCTGCAAGTGCACACTGCCGGCTCATGTTCGTTTTCTCATTGACCAACACCCCCAAGTCCTTCTCTGCAGGGCTGCTCTGAATCTCTTCTCTGCCCAACCTGTAGCTGTGCCTGGGATTGCTCAGACCCAGGCGTAGGACCTTGCACTTTTCATGGTTAAACTTCATGAGGTTGCCATCAGTCCACCTCACAAGCGTGTCAAGGTCCCTCTGGATGCCATTCCTTCCCTCCAGTGTATCAACCAAACCACACAGCTTGGTGTCATCAGCAAACTTGCCGAGGGTGCACTCAATCCCACTGTTCATGTCAGCGATGAAGATGTTAAACAAGACCGGTCCCAACACTGATCCCTGAGGGACACAACTCGTTACTGGTCTTCAGCCGGATATTGCGCCATTGACAACAATTCTTTGTGTGTGGCCATCCAGCTAGTTCTTTATCCAGCAAGTGGTCCACATATCAAATTGATGTCTCTCAAATTTAGAGACAACGATGTTGTGTGGGACAGCGTCAAACGCTTTGCACAAGTCCAGGTAGATGACATCAACTGCTCTACCCCTGTCCAACAGCTCTGTAGCCCCATCATAGAAGGCCACTAAATTGGTCAGGCAGGTTTTCCCCTTAGTGAAGCCATGCTGGCTGTCACCAAGCACCCTGTTGTTTTTCATGTGCCTTAGCATGTCTTCCAGGAGAATCTGCTCCAAGGATTTTCTCCGGCACAGAGGTGAGACTGACTGGTCTGTAATTCCCTGGGTCATCCATTTTCCCCTTCTTGAAAATGGGGGTTATATTTCCCTTTCTCCAGTCATCGGGATCTTCACCTGACTGCCGTGAGTTTTCAAATACGATGGACAGTGGCTTAGCAACCTCATTCGCCAGCTTCTTCAGGACCTGCAGATGGATTTCATCAAGTCCCATGGACTTGTGTACATTCAGGTTCTCAAGATGGTCTTGAACCAGATCCTCTCCTAGAGTGGGTCTAGAGTCTTCATTCTCACAGTCCCTGTGTCTGCCTTCCAAGACTTGGGTGGTGTGGTCAGAACCTTTGACAATGAAGACTGAGGCAAGGAAGTCATTCAGAACCTCAGCTTTCTCCAAATCCAGGGTAGCCAGTTCTCCTGACAGCTTCCGGAGAGGGCCTACATTGTCCCTAGTCTGTCTTTTATTTGCAATGTAATTATAGAATCCCTTCCTGTTATCCTTAACCTCCCTAGCCAAGTTTAATTCTAACTGGGCCTTAGCTTTCCTAACCTGGTCCCTAGCTTCCCAGACAACATCACTGTATTCTTCCCAGGCTGCCTGTCCTTGCTTCCACCTTTCATAAGACTCTTTTTTCCTTCAAAGTTTCCTCAGCAGCATCTTATCTATCCAAGTAGGTCTCCGGGTCCTCCTGCCACACTTCTTTCTAGTTGGGATGCAACACTCCTGAGCTTGTAGCAGGTGATCCTTGAATATCAGCAAAGAGTCTTGGGGCTCTCCTGCCCTCTAGGGCTATATCCCATGGAACCTTACAAAGCAGGTTCCTGAAGAGGCCAAAGTCTGCTCTCCTGAAGTCCAGAGCAGTGAGCTTGCTGCTTGCTCTTCTCACTGTCCTGAGGATCTCAAATTCGACCATCTCGTGATCGCTGCATCCAAGGCTGCCCTGGAGTGCCACATTTCCTACGAGCCCTTCCCTGTTGGTGAGCACGAGGTCAAGCATGGCACCTCTCCTTGTCAGTTCCTCTACTGGTTGGAGAAGGAAGTTGTCTTCCACACAATTGAGAAACTTCCTGGATTGCTTGTGCTGGGCCATACCATCGCTCCAACAGGTATCAGGGTGGTTGCAGTCTGCCATGAGAACAAGGGCCTGTGAGTGTGAGGCTGCTCCTGTCTGTCTGTAGAGTGCTTCATCCACAGGTTCCTCTTGGTCAGGTGGTCTCTAACAGATCCCCACAATAATATCCCCCATAGCTGTTCTTCCTTTAACCCTGACCCACAAACTCTCTGTTGACTGCTCACCTGTCCCCAGACAGAGTTCTGTACTCTCCAGCCTATCCCTAACATAAATAGCAACTCCCTCTCCCTGCCTGACAGGCCTGTCTTTTCTTAAGAGCCTGTAACCTTCCATTCCAACACTCCAGTCATAGGAGCCATCCCACCATGTAGACGTGCACACATCTCTAATTCCTCTTGTTTGTTCTCCATGCTGTGGGCGTTTGTATTAGAGTCATCTGAGCCAAGCTCCAAATGAAGCCGGCTCATTGGCTGAAGCAGCTGGAATATCTCTATATTGCTCTGAGCATTTATTATAGGTGCTGGCAACTGACTTGGTTTTTTGGGATGGAATGATGTCTGCCTCCCCCAACACATCTAGTTTAAAGCATCCTTGACCAGTCTGGCAAGCCTCCTACCAAAACTGTTGCCAGACCAGCTCCACCAGTCCCCAGTAGACCTGGCCTACTAACTTGGGTCCTACGTTCAAGATACCAAAACCCCTGACTATGGCACCAACCTTTTAACCATTTATCAACCTGGCCAATCCTGCTAGCCTTTTTAGGGTGTTACCCTGTATCCTGGAGAAATGACGAAAAGACTGTTCGAGCTCCAGAGCCCTTAACCAGCTCTCCAGGGCTCTGTAGTCCTTCTTTATGCTCTCCAGGCTACTGCTGTCTAATAGCACTAGCACTCACATGGATCACTAGAAGTGGGTAATAGTCAGCGGGACTTACTAAAGCAGGCAGCCACTCTGCAATATCCCTTATGTGAGCCCCTGGTAGGCAACACACCTCCCTTGAGACTGGGTCAGGCCGACAGACGAGTGCTTCTGTCCCTTTCAAAGCAGAGTCCCCTACTATTATGACCCACAGATTTTTTCTGACAGCACCAGTAGAGGTATTTACCAGTCCACCAGCTGGTTGTTTCTGGTGCAAGGGTGTTTCCTCATCAGCCCCCTGCAGGACAGCAAAGTGGTTCTGGGTGGGGACAACAGATTTAGGAGGAAGCCCCTTGCTTTTAATTTTATTTTTTTTTTTTGGTGTGGGTTTTTCTTTTTTGCTTGTTTGTTTTGTTTTGTTGCTGTTTCCCAGCTTCCTGTGTTAACGGCCTTCTTTCCTCCATGAGCTACAGCGGACGCTTGAGGCCCCTGCACAGTTTGGGCCAGGAGCAAGCATTCCTGCTTCCTCTCAGCTTCCCTGACATCTTGCAGCCTGTTAACAGCATCGTGCAGCTCAGACACCTGCTGCAGGAGGACCTCCACCAGGGAGCACCGAGTGCAGCCCAGCCCACTGTGCACCTTTCCCTCACCAGACCAGTGCAGACACTCTCTACACTCCGAGCTCTGCACTGCAGCCTCCCCTCTCAACGGCTCTGTATGGGCGCCGAAGCTGGCCACTGCCGAGGCAGCCAGAACAGAGCTCCTGGACCGGGCCCTGGTCATATGCCGAGTGCTCACCGCTCTGCTCACCTGCCCTCGCGAACCGCAGCGCAAACTACCTCGACCCGCCTTGGTCACCGCGCTCCCTGGGTCAGGTTTTTACCCAGTCAGGGCTGGTGCCGCCCCTCCTGGCTCCGTCCCCTGTGAGTCCCTGCTCGCGTCAGCTGAGCTGCCGGTTTCCGGGGAAGTGCTGTCTAGGACTTGAGGCTCCTTCGGTGGCTCTCGCCTCTCCGAGTCGAAGCTCCTGGACGCTGAGCTTCCCCCCGCGCAGGTGTTGAAGGCATCTTCTTTCAAGCTACTCACCTCAGCAATTGACCCAATTTGTCCTTGTTTAATCCTCGCTAGCTGTTCTAAACCACCATCATATCTTTCATAAGTCTAGGCACAGCTTCTGAAGACTATTTGCTCTAGAATCTCACTGGGAAATGTGGTTAGCTGACCAGCCAGCAGCCCTCTGGATTCTTCGTCTTGCCCTTTTTAGAGATGGGGAAGTATTAGCAAGATTTATTAAGGACTGTTATACTAAAAAAAAAAAAAAAACCAAAACAACAAAAAAACCTAACTCAGAAGCAGTATGCCTTACATGTTTTTGAAAACACCTATAGAAAAAGGAAATGTATCACAAATTTACCCCCATCAAATAGTTTGTTTTTTTTCTTGCAGGTCTTCTCTCAGTCACGGATATTCTCAGACTTCTTCCTCTATAACAAGGAACCTGGTATTGCCAATTCTTTGCAAGTATGTGAGGATACATGTTATTCAGGGACTTGTTTCAAGTACTGCTTTTCTGAAGAGTTATATTTTATATTCCTTTTTTCTTTTTTGAGGTTTTATGTATAAAATGTATGGTAATTTAATTCTTAACTCACAGGAAATGTATTATAATTTTAGTATATTGACCTGAGAATGTCAATATTGGGAACATCAATATTACAGATAAGCTGAGATGCTTTGATAATATTTGCATTATAACCTGATCAGAAAATATAATGATATTATAACTGTAGAGACAGTCTTTCTCTTTACATCAATACAGTCTACGTAGCATTTTTAGGTATAAATACTGTTCCACACATATGCTCCACAACATGTCCTTCACACCTGCTGGTCAAAAAGGGTGTTTAGATGTTCTGAGGACATCAGTAACAGACTTTCTGAGGAGACTGTAGAATCTCTACTTTGGTTTACTTTTTCTTTAGTGTAAAGCAAAGCATGGCTGCTGAACTTGAATGACAATATTCTCCAAAAGTTCACTTCCTAGGACTAGCATAACTTGACATAGGCACAACAAGTGCGCAGATGGCTGGCTCAGACTCACCAGTCCCCAACAAAAAAAAATCGTTGATGAATGGTACAAAGAACTAAGTGCAGTATTTGTTACATAACTTAAAAAAAAAAAATGGGATTTTATGTCTCACACGCACCCTTCTTAAATTTATACCTTCGATATATATGTTAATATCTGTGTAGGTCTGTTTATAAGTAGGTGCATGTGTTATACAAATAATACAAAATGACAGTACTTCCAAATTCTGATATTACATTACACACTTTACCTCATCCATTCCCTCTGCTTTCCTATACCAAAGCTATCTATGAACACAGGGCTTTGAGGCATGAAGTATCCACAGCTACTCAACTGAAGAGAATTTCTTATGGCAGCTGAGGAGAGGAGGGAAGTATGGGATATGCACACCCCCGTTAACATTAATGTTTTTTCCAAAGAGCCCTAGAGAACCATGAAAAACTAGATCTGCTTGTTGGGTGCTTAGTCTCTTTGGCAATAAGGTTTATTTGAACTGCATAGTTACATCCATACATCAAGCTGTCATTTGTTCACCTGAAGACACATAAGCTTTTCTGCAAGATCACAAACATGGGCCAGTTTGGGCAGGTTAGTCTTTCTCCCATTTAATTTCGGCAGGAATAAGTACTATATTCTATACAAATGCCAGACCATTCTCATTTAAGATTACCTTGCACAGGTCTTGAGCTGCCCAAATAAAATCTGAGAATGGTTTTGGTTGGAAAGGACCTTTAAAGATCATATAGTCCAACCCTGCTGTCATGGTCATGGAGACTTTCCACTACACGAGGTTGCTTAAAATCCCATCCGACCTGAACCTTGATCACTTCCAGTGATGGGGCACCCACAACTTTCTCTGGGCAACCTGTTGCACTGTCTCAAGACCCTCATAGTAAAATATATCTTCCTTATATCTAACAGTCCAGGCTGTAGAGATGGATAAACAGTGCTGCAAAGGACTCTGCTGAATTCATTCCCATGCGAATTGAGACAGAATTGCTTGTGGATAGGGAAGACAAAGAGCGTAGAAGGAAGAAACAGGGAGGTGAGTGACACAAGCTCATCAAACAAGCCCTATTCATGTAAGCGGTTCTTAATTGGTCAAGTAATCTTAACGAGGACACTGGAAATGGTGGCATGAATTAAAACCGTCTACATCCGGACTGCACGCTTGGATGATGACGACTCCTAAAAGTAATGATTAGGCCTTTAAAACATGTGGAGATAGTAAATTAAGAGAGGCCTTAAACTTCCATAAACTGACTCTTAATAAGTTACAATTTTGAAGAATCATATTGCCTGATTTAAAGGTCTCTGGACTCAAGCCCTGATTTAGACAAAATAGGAAAGCATTAGGAAACAGGAAAAATAAATTAAATGAACTGTGCATTTTTATTTAACTTTTAATTCAGCCAGGAAGCACCATCCCTAGAGAAATTATGTCCTGCTAACAACCTGATTCATTTTAACCTGCAATCCACAGAAAGCAAACAACACTACCCTTCATCAAAGGTATTTGAAGAACCAGTATTTGAAGAGCAGACAGCTGTGATCTTGTAAGCCTCTGGATTTTTTCTTGTTTTATTGTGCTTAAGTGAACAGAAGCAAACTGTTTGCTTTGTGTAAGAAACAGAAGGATTGTAAAAATGCCTTAGGTCTGCTTGGACTTCTTCCAAACTAAAGAAATTAATTTTCTGTCTGTAGCAAAATTGACATTCTCCTTCTTCCACCCATTACCCTCCTCCCTGATATCTTAAAATGTCAGCTTGAGCTGCTCACCTCTACTTTTTGGATTTTATTAGGTTAGTTATCAAAATTACTTTCATTTGTATCTGTTTGATAATTCCTGTGAGGTAAAAGAGGAACATATGCAGTCTCCTGAGCTGCCATTCACAAGAGATGATGTGCAGTTTATAAAAGAAATTATTTTTCTTGCACTCCCACAACCTGGAATATGGTAAATTTTTTTATTACTAGCTTGTTGCTGCTTCTTTTTAAGCTTTTGTTCCCCTTGGAAACACCAGGGGGTTTTGGAGGGTTTTGTTTTGGGTTTTGTTTGGGGTATTTTCTTTTTTTGCTAGAGGGAATTAAAGTTGAAGGTCAAATGGAAGCAGAATGAATAGAACAGTCCTTCTTTTAACTTCTCTATGTGAAAATACAAAAAAAAACAAACCAACCAAAAAAAACCCTGTTTCTTATATTTTCGTGGTTATATTTTAAAATTCTTCAAATTTCAATAATAGATTTTAAAGAAAGTAAATAAAATAATTCACAAAGCCAAATTCAGCTTTCAAACTTTCTTTAGCTGTAATTCTAGTCTCTCTTCAACTCGAAGGAAGCCCACTATAAACATTTTCAGATTGCTCCAAAGGTGAGCTAAGTCAAATTTCCCTTTAAAATATATAAAACATCACTGATTTGTATCAAATATGTAATGTCACTGCTCTTCTCAAATTAACCCTTCATTTGATAAAGCTTACCTCAGAAAAGCCCTGCCACAGCATAGTCACAGAAATGAAACCTAGCCTGTGCAAGTCTGCATGTATTAACATAACTTTAGTGTCCTCTCACCATGCAAAAGTGTAAGGGGTTGTCAGTGTGCAAATGTTTTACCTGTACCACCTGGAGCAGATGAGGTAATAAAATGGAACAGAGAACATTTTCTCCTACACTAGATCTTTGGTGTAAGATATGTGAGTGTGCAAAGAAACTAGAAGGAGGTGATTGATTTGTTCCTGCCCATGGCAGGGGGGTAGGAACTGTATGATCTTTAAGGTCCATTCCAACCCAAACTACGCTGTGATTCTGTGACTTACTGAATCAGTCTTAGCTCTTATGGAGCTTAAGGTAGCAGTCAGGTTACTGGGAGCTATGCCATGCTTCTCAGTTGGCTTTTTGTTCTGTCATCAACAGCACAGGAAAAGCAAGACACTGCACTGTGTAAACAAACAAAAAAACAAAAAAGACCAGTCATGTTAAATGACACTTACTAAAACACACTTCCCAACTTTTCAAACTGTAATTTCTTCTGGTTTGGTTTAAGAGTCCTTTGAATGCTTTCACTTTCCCCTACTTTTATTTATACCATCATTCGTGTGCTCTCTGCAGCCAGTGCTATGCCAGCTCTGTAATTTTAAACTACTGCTAATCTTTAAATATCCAGGCTTGAAAATTCATTTTAAGCAAGGGCTTTGTGTAAAGGATCTTAGCATAGAAGGTTAAAATGAGTTACCTAACTGTTGCATCCTCTTTCCCCACAATATGAGCAGCCACGCACACTTTGCTGTTCAAAGGATTTTCATATTTTACAGCTATAAGAAGCAGAAAAATAAAAACAATGTTGGACATAGGAACTGCAAAGCTTTCTTCCAACTTTTACACTTAGCTATTTCTAATTTTTTCAGTCAAAATATAGGGACTATAATTTGGCTTTTTTTGTTAGCAGAATGACCGTTTAATATATACTAAGCTTAGTATCTGATAATCACTATACTTTCCCCACAGCACTGGCATCTGTGCTTCTCCAGAATTTTTTCACTATTTTATATTCTGCAGAATATCTTACCAGTTAAATAATTTCTTGCAAGTGAAACAAACAAAGCAACAAATAAAATTTGCCCAGAATAGTATTATGACTACTTCAGTGCCTGTGAAACTTTCTTGTTGAAAAAAAAGGAAAGATACCTGAAAGGAAGTATTAGTAGATTTGCTGCTTAGGTGGAATGTTGCTACAAAACCAGAGTTCTTCTCACAGAACACATAGAGTAAACAGCAGTGAACAAAGTATTTTGTTCATGATACTCCCCAAGCATGTTCTGCAAAAAGGGAAGTTAACTTTTTCTCAGCCTGTTAAACACTTGGCACAAGGAACAGTTCATTTCAGTTTGGATTTGACATGCCTTTAAGAAAGGATTGCCTCTCTAGGAGAAGGTAAATTGTGCACATTACTTGATTCTTCTAAATTTGTGTTCCAGGAGAAAGTAAGGAAATAATTTTCTAAATATGTTTGTGTCTACAGTGGAACATATTAGTGAATGATTCTTTATTCTCAGTTTTTTTCTCAACAGAATATTGGTGGATGCGCCTGCAGTTATGCCGCTGAGGATGGGTAGGTAGACAAAGGCTTTTCTGGGAGAGGACCTTCCAGCTTTGAGAGGTGTTGAATATTAAAAACTAGTGTCATCTAGGCCCTATGAGTCCTGTGCCCATAGACTTGGCAAGGGGATCACAACTACATCTTGAAGGGGATGAAAAGAGATTTTTTTCTGGGGGTATGGAGCACTGGGAAGTTTTGCTGCAATCTGGAAATTCTTGTGTGTTAAGTCTGAAAGAAAGAACCTGACTTGCAAGGAGAAAGAGCAAAAGAAAATACTGTTTTGCAAGTTTTCTTTTTCAATTTTTTTCTGCTCTGCTTCATCTATTTATTTTGAGTTTTCTCAGTGTAAGAATTTAAATATTCCAGCTTAAGTTTTGATGAAACCTGTGGTTTCGGTTGCTTGTTTACAAGTTGTTGGTGTTTTTTAAGGAAGTTCTTCTAAGGAGAAAGACCAAGAAAATAAATTCCAAAGCCATTTCACTCTTCTGAAACAATGTGTATTCATCAGTGCCAGTTTTAAATTTACCTAGAAAGTATCTTAAAATATTTTACCAATCTGTATATGTATATATTAAAAATACTTCGTTTGCATGTATGGTTTCGGTAAGAGCATGCACAATTGGACCAGTTCTGTGAGAAGACCTCTACAGGCCTCATTTTGGAAAGGTCTTAAAATCTTCCATTGGAAACATTTACTTTCTGTGTTTTAGCTGTTCCCTCCTAAACATTTTTTACATTGTATATTTGTTCAGCACTGAGCACAGTAGGTTCCAAATTTGGACTCTTACAAGCTATTTATATTCTGAAGTAACAATAATTATTTTGCTGAAGTTGAAAAAAAAAAGGTTTTAATAAATATTCATATTATTTTATCATTAAAATAAACTGTATTGATGAAAAATCAGGCTTCTGTCCTACTTGCAAATAAAAAGAAGTCATCACAGTGCCTCTCACCAGGACTATTCAGTGTTTCAGATCTTACCAAAACAATAAAATAGGTCACTTGACATAGTGGTGTGAATAAGAGAAGTCATTCATTACTTCCAACCTTACCATCAGAGAGAGTCTAGCCATATTAAAGTTATATAAAAAATGGTTTCCTTCCTCCACCACGTAAATTCTTTGAGCAGTGTTTAAGATACTCCATGACAAAAAGGTATAAAAACATGAATCAAGAATTACAAGTCCCTGTACTTTCGCTTATGAATATCTATAGGGCAAATACACTGGTATTTGCTGGATGTGAGTTAGATTACCCATAAAATTCACTGTGAAAAGGCTATGGCTACATCTAAATTAGACATATAAAGTAGTGTATTCTTTCACAAAAGCACAGATGAGACACAACATCTCAGTTGTTTTTGTTTTATTTTTTTTTTATTTTATTTTTAACAAATAAAGTTGTTTTTATCTAACTACTTTGGTATTATTCATAGAATTGTGGAACTGTGTGTGAGGTAAAAAAGTCAGGAAGTTAGCCAGATTCCTCTCAACACTGTAAAAATGTAAAGGAAGCTGCCCAATTTGTATGAGCAAAATGTTTTAGGCTCACAACTTCAGTGAATTCATCCTGATTTTGGAATCAATTTCTATTTTGAACTCTCCAACGTTATTTAGCAAACTTTTCACTACCTGAAATATCTAACCGGAATGAGTAAGGAGACAAATAAAATCTCTTTGCCACACTTTTCTGAATACATCCTTTTGCCATTATATAGGAAACACAGAGTTAATTTTAGCTCAGTATTTTTGAAGAAGCTGCAAGTCTAAAAATACTCAATTTAGAATTATTGTGCAGGTGAAGAAAATGTTAACAATCATCTTTTTTTCAGTTCACTTCTGTCCTTTCCCATATTCAAGAACACAAGTAAAGATTAGGTTGAATAAAGAAAAAAGGAGCAGGGAGGAAAAATCCACATGCTGTAAGTAGAAATAAGCACAGATTAAAAAAAAAAAAAAAATCAGCTGTAACTATTCAGTGACTTTGGGTGGCTTTACACCAAGTTAATTCCTTTATTTATACAAGGAGGAGAGCTGAATCCCATCAGTTGAATTGTATAGTTTGTAATCCAAACATTTCAACTATCTCTGGTCTTCTTTCATATGCCAAAAATATTCTAGAAGTTCCCTTTCTGCTCTGACAGTTTCCAGGAGGAGAGGAATCTTTTTCTCCTTATTTAGCTGGTATCTTACCTTCTTTCTGTTCCTGACCTTTCTGTGTGCAATGATTTATGGAACAGAGAGAGTGTAAGAAAAGAATGCCAAGTACTGCTTAAACAACAGAGGCAACCTTCAGCTAAACTTTCCTGTAACTGGGCAATGTGAGTATAGCTTCTTACTCTCAGTTCACGTACAAAAAGACTGGTTAAATCTAATTATTTAATAATCTGCCTTTTCCATTACAAAAGGCCAAAGTTTGGATAGCACTTTGAAACAGCACAAATAGTATGTATCTTTGCAGGTGACAGGATTTCATAGATACAGAAAACGTAGTTTTAGTTAAATAATGGAAGTTCTTTGCTTTGTCAAATGCAATAGGCTAACACACTCTCCACAGTCTCATTTGCTTTGTCAAATGCAATAGGCTAACACACTCTCCACAGTCTCATCCCAGCATTTCACCTGAAATGAAAAGCATTGTTACTTTTCTTATCCAGTTATAATATTCCTATCTGCTGAGGTCTTACCTTTCTATTTGAAAGCTGAAGTCATCAGCACCTGTTACTACAGTAGATGACGTTGAAGGACATGAAATTTGGCTCCACCAAAACTTTGGGGTTTAAACTATGGAAGAGCTTTCGAGAGATGAGGTATGCTGGGATCTGATGGGATCCACCTGTCCCAGTGGGGAAAAAGGGCTCTTTAAGTGTAAGCTAGCAAGGCTGATTGAGAGAGCTTTAAACTAGAATTGACAGGGAAATAGAATACCAATGGGATTGCAGTAGGTAAATCAAGTTTTGACATGGCATCACCTAAGGGTGGAACACTTCTTCTAGGAACATTTACACTGCTCCTGGGAGCACAGAGGGCTCAGAAGCATATCTGAAATGTTTGTTGAGCAGCACATGCAGTATAAGAAACAGTCATAAGTAAAAGAAAGTTTTGATCCGATCCCAGAGCTGTGATATCATTGGTATTAGTGAGACTTGGTGGAATAAGACACACAATTGGAGTTCTGTGATGAAGGGTTACAGGCTGTTCAGGAGGAATAAGAAAGGCAGGGGAAGCGGAGGTGTTTCACTATATGTAAGGGAGCAGTTTAGTTGCACAACCCTTACCATTAGTAATGATGTGGTTCTGAATAAGGATAAGAGCTGTGGAAACAAAGATGTAGTGGGTGTCTACTACCAGTCACGCAGCCAGGAGATAAGCATTGATGAATTATTCTATCGGCAATCAGGATAAATTTTTGTATCTGAAGCCCTTGTCCTTATGGGAGATTTCAACATCTGAGACATCAACTGCAAAAAGCATAAGGTTCTGATGAGTAGGTCTTGGAAATTCTTGCAGTTCATAGAAGATAACTTCTTGTCACAGGTACTCAGTGAGCCAACTAGGAATGCTGCCCTCCTAGGCTTGCTATTTGTGAATAGAGAAAAACTCATAGGGGATATGATGATAGGTGGCTGTCTTGGCCACAGCAAATCATTGAATGTTTGAGCTAAAAGTTGTCAGTGTACTGAGAAAAAAGGACAGCAGAGTTGCTACCCCAGACTTCAGGAGAGCAAACTGTAAGCTATTCAGGGAGCTATTTAACAGAGTACTCTAGGAATTTGCTTTTGGGGGCTTAGGGGTCCATGAGTACTTGTCAGTCTTTAAGAACATCTTTTATACACACAGGAGCAGGCAATTCCACTGTTAACGTAAATCAAACAATCAGGGCAGAAGGCTAGTTTGGCTGAACAGGGAACTCAGAGAGCTCAAGAGGAAAAAGAAACTATGATCTATGGAAGCGGGTCAGGCTTCGTGGGAAAAGTATAGAGCTGTGGTTCATTTATGGAGAGAAGGCAAAACAGCCAAAGCTCAGTTAAGAGCTGAAACTGGCCAGTATTGTTTCAGATAACAAAGCTTTTACATACTTTCTTGAGTATATAAACAGCAAGAGGAGGTCTAAAAAAAAAAAAACAACCCAGTGGACTGATACTTGTTAAAGATGGTCATCTGACCAATATGGATGAAAAAAAAGTGAAGGCATTCAATGTGGTTTTTGCCTTAGTCTTTAGTAATAAACCGTGGGCTGTCTGGTCCCCTGAGTTGGAGGGCCACAGATGTGGGAACAGTGACTTCCCATTTTTGGACACTGAAATTGTAAGAGACCAGCTGTATCAGCTGAATGTTCACAATTCCATTGGGCCTGATGGGATTCTTCCTACAGTACTGAAGGAGATAGCAGATGTTATGGCAAGACCTCTCTCAATCATCTTCCAAAGGTCTTGGGAGCCTAGGGAGGTCCCCACTGCTGGTCAGCAGCAGGCTTAATATGAGCCTTCAGTGTTCCCTGGCAGCCAAGAGGGCAAACTGCACCCAGGGGTTTATCGAACACAGCAAAACCAGACAGTCAAAAGAGGTAATTATTGTGCTGTATTCAGCATTGGTGCAGCTTCACCTTGAATACTGTGAACAGTTCTGGGCCCCACAATTTAAGAAAGACGTTAAAGTACTCAAAGGCATCCAGAGAGGAACAACAAAGCTGGTGAATGGCTGGAAGGAATGCCCTATGAGGAATGGCTAAGGACTTCAGGTTTGTCTCATTTGGAAAGAAAGAAGGCTAAGGGATGACCTCATTGCTCTTTACAGCTTCCTGAGGAAGGGTAGTTGAGAGGGAGGTGCTGATCTCTTCTTCCTGGTATCCAGTGATAGGATGCATGGGAATGGTTCACAGCTGAGCTAGGGGAGGTTCAGACTTTACACTAGGAAGTATTTCTTTACCAAGAGGGTGGTCAAACACTGGAACACACTTCCTAGAGAGATGGTCAATACCCAAGGCCTGTCAGCATCTAAGAGGCATTTGGACAATTTCCCTTAAACAACATGCTTTAAGTTTTGGTCAGCCTTGATTTGGTCAGGCAGTTGGACTAGATGATTGTTGTAGGTCCCTTCTTACTGAAGTAGTCTATTCTAACTTTCCCATTGATATTAAAATGAAGTATTTTGCCTACAGTAACTTATTAGTTACCTCTTCCTTCCCATCCAGTATCCCATTAACTACATTTCACTGATTTCCTCACTGGTGGAGATGACCACATATGCAGAGTGGGGTGAGAAGGTATTTTCCACAACTGTATTGAAGAAATTCATACTCATGCCTTTGCTTTCTTTTACTTCCCCAGCAGCAAAGATGGGCTTCATTGCTCCAGTTTCTATTGTCACCATTTTTCCTCTACTAAACACAGGAAAAGTAAGTTATTTTCCAGCAATTAATAAAGGAAATCAAGAAGGAGAAAGAAAAAAATGGAATGAAGACAAAGTTCTCAGAACTTGTCTTTGGTGATTTGTATTCACTGTGGCAGTTTAGGAAATAGCTGTGGAAGCAGATGGCTGGAATTCTGTATTCCACTGGTACAAAGTAGGAACAATGTGCATGCTCACAAGTTTGCAGAAAAAGGTTCACAGCAGCTCCAGAATTTATCAATACCTACTGAGATGTAATAGAACAACCAGTCTGTTTCATATGATTGACACTGATAAGAGCTGTAGATTTTCTTTCATTCTTCAGTTCTCAGGTACATTAGCAAATATGCATACCGCATACATTGGGTCACTTCTCTGTTGTCTGCTTTATCATATAACGGGAGAAACAACAGAAAAGCGGAATAATTTGCTCAGATCCATTTCTCTTGATTTGCATGCTTTGACCAACAAATCATTTTGGATGATCATTCAGTTACCTAGCATTTTCAAACTAGTGTTACTACTAGTTCTCTAAAGTTTCATAAATTTCATGCTGGAAATACACAGTTTCTACTCAATATTGCTATTTCTTATTCCACTGCTAAAGATTTACTTCCATAACAAAACAACAAAAAGCAGCCAAAAATCACTTGAAATGAATGGCATGATAGTACACAATGCAACAAATAATAAACATTATTCTGGGATGAAAATTGGGCCAGTTTTTGTGAGCCATATGTAAGCCAAAAGAGAAACACAGATGTGAAAACCTGGTTTTGATCAATAACCATACTAACATCAAATTTGTCTCTGAATTTGCTGAGCATAATCAAAGAAAGTTAATTTCCTTATCTCATATAAATTCTGATGAATTTGTTCTGTTTGTAAATTGCTAACTTGAATACCTTAAGTAAAAACTGTTTCTTTATTTTCCAGCTGCAGTGGAAAGTTTTACACAGTGCTTAAAAATTTACAAAGTATACTTAAAAATTCTGCCAGATTTTGAAAAGCATTAGACACTGAAAGAGAACACTCAGTTTTAAATCTGTAAATCAGACAGATCATGACTATGAAATTGCATGGCACTTAGACTCCCTGACTTCTCTCTGGAGACAGGTGCAAGATATCATGGCTCCGTCATAGGTCTGAGACTCTTTCCCAAAGTATAAAACCTCAGCCCTCCCCAGGCTCATCAGGATTTAAGGTTGGGAACCTGGCCCTTCTGTTTGATATGGCACTGTGTTGTATAAAAATGCCTTTTCTACTTCTGCTATTTTTCTATTTTTATTTTTTTTTCCCAGCATTGTTCCCGTTTAACCTGTCAGCTTTTATGGAGGAGTCAATGAATCAACTCATAAAGCATGAAGGAGTAGGAAATTCTTTCCTAAAGGTGCCATATTATATTTTTGACCACCTAGCCTGAAATTCAGACAAAACAGAACATTTGAATTTGGTATTTTAAAGCTAACCCCCACTGCTACATCAAGGTTATGTAAGACCTTTTCTGACTTTTATGGAGTAGATGGAAAGGAGCAAATTCATCATAGTTAAAACTCAAAAGGCAGCATTACTCTGACCTTGGCTACACATTTCATTAACCATGACCTATTTTCAGTTCAGATGCCTTTTCATATCAAAGCAGCAGTTCTTAATGAACATGTTTCTTCCTCACTCCTTTTCCCTGGAAAAAAGATTATACACTTGTTATTTCTTACTAAATGTGAGTTTTGGGATTCAGTTATTACGTGGATGTAAATTGGAGCGACATCAATTTTATGGATGGACCACTCAGTGGATAAAGAACTGGCTGGATAGCTGCACACAAAGAGTTGTGGTCAATGGCTCAATGTCTGGCTGGAGACCAGTAACGAGTGGTGTCCCTCAGGGATCAGTGTTGGGACCGGTCTTGTTTAACATCTTCATCGCTGACATGGACAGTGGGATTGAGTGTGCCCTCAGCAAGTTTGCCGATGACACCAAGCTGTGTGGTTCGGTTGATACACTGGAGGGAAGGAATGCCATCCAGAGGGACCTCAACATACTTGTGAGGTGGGCTGATGGCAACCTCATGAAGTTTAACCATGAAAAGTGCAAGGTCCTACAGCTGGGTCGGAGCAATCTCAGGCACAGCTACAGGTTGGGCAGAGAAGAGATTCAGAGCAGCCCTGCGGAGAAGGACTTGGGGGTGGTGGTCAATGAGAAAATGAACATGGGCCAGCAGTGTGCACTTGCAGCCCAGAAAGCCAACCGTATCCTGGGCTGCATCAAAAGGAACGTGACCAGCAGGTCGAAGGAGGTGATCCTGCTGCTCTACTCTGCTCTTGTGAGACCTCACTTGGAGTATTGTGTGCAGTTCTGGTGTCCTCAACATAAAAAGGACATGGAACTGTTGGAACAAGTCCAGAGAAGGGCCACGAGGATGATCAGGGGACTGGAGCACCTCCTGTACGAAGACAGGCTGAGGAAGTTGGGTCTGTTCATCCTGGAGAAGAGAAGGCTGCGTGGAGACCTCATAGCAGCCTTGCAGTATCTGAAGGGGGCCTATAGGGATGCTGGGGAGGGACTCTTCATTAGGGACTGTAGTGACAGGACAAGGGGTAACGGGTTAAAACTTAAACAGGGGAAGTTTAGATTGGATATAAGGAGGAAATTCTTTCCTGTTAGGGTGGTGAGGCACTGGAATGGGTTGCCCAGGGAGGTTGTGAATGTTCTACCCCTGGCAGTGTTCAAGGCCAGGTTGGACAAGGCCTTGGGTGATATGATTTAGCGTAAGGTGTCCCTGCCTGGGGCAGGGGGGTTGGAACTAGATGATCTTAAGGTCCTTTCCAACCCTAACTATTCTATGATTCTACGATTCTATTATTAAAAGTAGATGTTTAGATTTATTAATATCATCATATAAGGAGAAGAAAAAAGACTTAAACCCCTCCAAATTCATGCCTTGATAAGTTGTAACTTTGTTAGGAAAAATATGAATTTATGATTGTTTAATTACATGTTACATGGTATTACTCCTGCTTTGGTTTGGGTGAAAAGACTTCAGTAGTGTTAATACTGATTTCCCCACTGTACAGCAAGGGAGAATAGCTCTATAATTATGCTATTTCTTAGTTGGATTTGGGATTTGAGAAGGGGGTTAATTTCTTCTAAATTCAAATTAAGGCAAAATTCTATTTCCTTCCTATGTGCCTAGATGAGTAAAATCTTTTAGTTAAATAAGTCATAAAGACTCCAAACTGACATGTATTGTGGTGTCTAAAATGAAAATTAAAGAACGTAGCAAAAAGTATTTTTGTTAACTTTGATGGATTTTTAAAGAAGTCCTCATCCAAATGAAGCCCTTAGAACTACATAGGTCTCATGGCAGTGTATGAACCTTATTTTCCAAGAAAAATTGTCCCTCCTATTTTCTACCTTATGTCACTAAGACTAAAAATAAGCAAGCAACAAATGTAATTACCATGTCAATTCTTTATGACTTCAAGATATGTACATCTGTAGCTTAATGCTGACCTAAGAAACTATGAGTGCTTTCCTACTGAAGTCATATGCTGAAAAATTAAAAAGTAAAAAAAAAAAAAGAAAGAAAGAAATGGTGGGAATTAGATTTACAGTTAGCAATAAAATGTGTATGGGATGTGTTGAATAAATATTGTTGTTACTGCACACACAACTTACTGGAAAAAAATATTCAAAACACTGATGAGATTTATAATAAAGTTGGATAGAAATTATGTGATGATGCAGTGTGATACACTTTTAAGGTATCTGGAAAAATCAGACAGATTACTCATTGAAATAATTGCCTAAAAACATGTGGTATCACTAGAGTATTACATTATCTATTTACCAGATGAAGTCAGGTAAAACTATAAACTTCCTTAATAATTGGTTTCTTCAATTTTGCTACATGGGCATGCACAAGATAAATGTAACTAGCTAATTGCTAAGGGCTAGAAAAGTAGAGTGGAGAATCTGTCTCCTTCTTGTAGTTTCAAGCACAGTTGCTACATTTGTGAAACAGCAGCACTGACGTATTGCACCTTTTATCAGCCAGAAATACAGGACAACATGTGGGAATGTGAATTCAACTGTAACTTTTCATTTTGCAGCATGAAAATTAAGAAGAAATTTAAGAAAAACCCAACAAAAGCCATAAGCTTAAGAATACCACTTTGTCAAGATGCACATTTCATCAATGATTCTGTACTTTGCTTTGATATGAATATGCATGACTTGCTTTTATTTTTAGGACACTAGAGGAGGCTCAGGAATCAGGATTGTTTTTTTTAACAGGCTGAACAAATTAGAAAAGCAACAATTGGATGGTGTGCTATAAGAATGTACCCGTTGTTCCATTTTTCCTTGATGCAACTTTAGGACCTTCAGCTGGATTACATCAAGATTAATTCTGATCTTAGAGGACTATGTTTATATTCATGAACTTTTAAGAATTTGAATAAATGGTGTGTAATAAGTCTCATTCCTATGAAAAATACACTCCTTGACTTTTTCCCTTCTTGCCCCAAAAGGCGTAAGATGTTTGGCATTGGTTTAGGCTAAATTATTTTTTATTTAGTTTAACACTTTTGTCAGTAGCTCTGTATTTTAGGCTTCATTTATCACTCTGCTTCCTTGTTATGGCTCCTCCTTTTTCTTTTTTTTTTTTTTAGTAAAACATCATTTAAGACTAGATAAGTGTACCTTTTTTATTTTTTTCTTCTATATTTTAAATTTCTTAATTTTCTCTTTCTATTTGGTAAAGCCTTATTTAAAAAAAATCACATAGCGTATTTTAAAAAATATAATCTGTATGGAAACTAGCTTTTTGATGGCTAGCATTCTGGAAAACTTATCAGACCTTAGTACCATACAGATTTCACACTATCTAGGAGTTCAAGAGATGCATTCTGCTCAAGAGAATTAAGATCTATTTTTTACTACCTGTAAAATGTACAGCAGATAAATGTTACAACAGAATTAATGTAAATCTTCAGCCTTGGTGCTGTGAGCACAATTTCCCCCACCACCGGTTTCCATAGAATAAAAGGTTTGCCTTGAACATTTCTACAGAATCACAGAAAAACATAGGTGTGAAAGGACCTCCAGAGACCATCCAGTCTAGCTTCCTACTCAGGGCTGATTACTCCCACACACAGCCTAATCAGGTTGCTGAGGATAGTGTTCAGCTAAGTTCAAGTATCTCCAAGAGCAGACATCCCGCAGACTCTCTGGGCAACTGCTCCACCTTTTGACCATCGTTATGATGAAAATGTTTTCCCTGTATCTAGTCAGAATTTCCCCATGTTTCAGTTTGCATCTATTTCCATCATCCACCTCTGGGAACAGCCTGGCTCCATCTTTCTATATTGTCCTAGTGGTATTGTACTGGGGAGCCCCAGACTTGATACAGTGCTTCATATTTGATCTTACAAGAGCTGAGTAGTGACAAGATCACTTTGCCTGAACTGTTGGCTGTCTTGTTGCTAATTTAGTCAACTATGCAGATGGCCTTCATTGCTGCAAGGGTGTGTTGCTGACTCCTCCTGTTCAACTCCTGCATTCTGCAAAGCTGCATTCTAGCCAGCTGGCATCAAGACTGTAGTCCTGCATGAGTTTATTCAATCCCAGCTGTAGGAATCTATATTTACCAAATCTGAACTTAATTCAGTTCTTGTCATCCCTTTTCTCTGGCTGTGTGGTCTCTTGAACATCACTCCCACCCTCCAGCCTTTCTTCAGGTTGCTAGCGCCCAGAAATGTACAGAAAGTGCACTCCATATAAGCATCCAGTTTGTTAGTGAAGACTTCCCAGGAGACAAGGTGAGACTGACAGGCCTATAGTTCTGTGGATCCTCCTCCTATCCTGTCTTCAAGATGGTGGTATCATTTCTCTTTTTCAAATTATCAGCAACCTTGCAAAGATAGCAGCTAATTCCCCTAACACCCTTGCATACATTCTGTCTGACCCCTTGCCTTCATGTAAGTCCATATAGTTTAAGTGCACCTTCACTTGATTTTACCTGTATTTTTGATAATGCTTTTCTCCCAGAGACTCTGCTAACAGACTTGATGACCTAGGAGGCATGTGGACAAACCTAACCGGTAAAAAAGAAACAGGTAAAACAATATTAGGTGACCTGGCTTTCACATGTCATTTATCACCAGTTTACCAGCCCCATTGAGAAGTGGTCCCACATTTCTTTCACTTTCATTTGGTGTGAGTTTGCTTATAGAAGTTCTTCTAGCTGCCCTTCACATTCCTCACTAGTTCCAGCTCCAGCTGATCTTTGGCTTTCCTAGCTCCATCCCTGCATGCTTGAGCAATGCTTCAGTATTCCTAGCAGTTACTTCATCCCTGCTACCACCTTTTGTGTTCTTCCTTTATCCAGTTGAGCTCAATGAGGTGTTCCTTGCTGATCCACGCTGGACTTCTGCCATGCTTGCTGTGATAGTCCTTGAAATATCAGCTCTCATACTGGACATGACACTCTGCAAAACTTTGAAATTTTAGCTCTTGATAGTATGTTTCAATTTCCTTTTGGTTTCAATTATTTTTTTATTTCATTTTAATTTCAGTGATAGATACACGTAAATCAATAATGTTACAAAACTGTGAAACAGGAGTGACACAACCACAGATCAGCTTGGCACCACCTCTTATAATAGCCTGACACTTCTCATGGGCTAGTGCTTAGTAAAACAGATCTTTGCCAAACCTCCAACATTCCAACTTCTGGTGAAAGTTTTGGGGATGCTTCAATTTGGCTGCTTCTAGGATAAGGTTGGAGAGGGGAGAGGGGGGAATAGAAAAGAAAACACATGCACAGCAAAGCACGTTTTCTCCCCCCCCCCCCCCCAAAGGAATTCATGAAAACTTCCCTTTGAAAAGCTTAGCACAAGTGTGGTTAGATATACAATAGGTTTATCAGATGTCAGTTTTACTGATCCCTCTGATATCCATTCAGATACTGTAAAGAAAAACAAAAAAAAACAACTGCCAATGACAGAATGGTAGATACCAGAACTCATCATTCAGGCTGTCTCTTCCAGTGTGAATGCCAAGCAAAAGCTACATAACAGACACAAGGAAAAGCTCAAGGTATATATGTTTCCAAACACATGGGTACTAGAATCTAGCATATTACACAGGAGCAAGGCATGGCTAACCAGCATAGTTTTCTGCAAAAGCAAGGGCCTACTGAAGAACGTAGTTCCCTCTGGCTAATTTTCCCTGCAGGTGAGAGATGAGCTACCAACCTAGGTACTGATGCACTGGGACCCTGTTTCTCACAGATCCTGTCTGCCATCTGAACTGGTCACTCTGCAATGCCTGGTGGATCTCAGGAGAAGCACTTGTTTTCTCCTTTGCAAAGCTGAGGATCTGATTGAACTGCTGTTGGCATTTCAAGTGGAAAGAGCCTCATGTTTATGTCAAGAAAAGAAAAGCTAAAAAAAATGTCACTTAGCCATCACAAGCACATCCAGTCACAGCACTGCTGATGCTTTTCTAATCCATAATTACATCCATGTCAAAATATTTATTTTTATAGATAAAGTCACCCTTATGTTTCATGATACAATATTTCTTGAATGTTGTAAAATTTGTTAGACTTCTTAAAGTCCACAGCCAAGAGGATTGACAACATCCTTCTAAAAGAAAATTAAAAGACTCATTTAATAGGCTCCTAGGTATTGGGGGGTTTAAGAGAACAAATAGTTGGGAATATTTTATTGAAACAAACCGGTGGAATTTTATTGTAACATGAATGGTACAGCCTAAATGCACACAGATTCCTAACTTTAACACAAAACAGCTTATTAATGATATCAGTTAGGTATTGTTAAACTACTTCACAGCACAGGTGGAAGTTATAATTTTAAAGTCTACTGAACACAGTGAATCTCCCAATGTATCTCAATTACAGAAACACCTGTGCTAAATAAGTGTGCTGATTCACTATGAAAATGCATGGCATTCAATAGTCCTTAGAATTAAATGCCTTGCCAACAAGCCACAGGTGTACACCACAGGAGCACATGATAATATAATTGTGGAGAATGTGATGACAGCTCTCCATTGATAACATCGCCATCCCAAGATGCACTCATGCATCTATTTTATATTAGGTATTTTCTAGCTGTAGCTTTACAGCCTTCTAAGAAAGCAGTACCAATTCCAAAAGAAGCACTAAGCAGGAAGGAATTAAAAAACCCTACCCTATGTCTTTCAGGTTTAAAACTGATTGAATCCAGTCCAGGAAAAGACACCCCCCCTTCCCCTACCTGTCACCACCTCCAAAACAAAACAAATAGCAAAATAAAAAATAAAGCAACAAACAAAACATAAAACCCACACCCTAATATTTAAATAGAAAGGATAACTTTGATTTTTAATACTGCTAAATTGAGGGCCTGCCAAATGCTTTGCTTACAGAAAATGTTACTACAGAAACTACTGACAAGATAAATACTTTTAAACTCTTGAACACTATAGCCGAATTTTATTAATCCAGAAAGATCTACAGGTTAGCTTAAAAATTCTATGGTTATTTCACATCTTTATTGTACAAAGGAATTGAGAATGATTTTTTGAAAAAGTGTATTCAGTTTCTATGGACACTGGCTGATGTTAGTCTTATTCTTTCAAACAGAATTTTTGTAATGACTAGCTACCACTTAGGAAATTTTGGAGTTGTGATATGAAAATTACAGAAAATTTCTGGAGCTTTTATTCAGAAGTCTGTGAGCAGTCTGAAAAATATAACCTAGCACAAGCAGTAGTGAAGCTTCTGCATTGTTTCACAATTACAAAAAAGAAAACAGAAGTATATGTATTATAGATTCAGTTTTTCAATCAATAGGCAGAAAATTACAGTGTCCTAGAAGATTCTGTAGAATGATAAAGTTGTCAGTAGCAACTGTCAGATCACGCATCTATCCATATCCACAAATGTGTACTGCCCTTTTTTTTTATTGTCTTCTGTGGAGCACATAGCCTAAAGTTTCAGATGGGAAGACTTCATTTTCTCGTGATTACAGTTATGAGAATGTGAACTGCCAGAGTGGATGACTGGATGAAGGCAGGCTCCATAACTATATGACTCAGGAATGGATGAGTTTGGCTAGCACTAGAAAGGGGAAGAGAAAAGTGAGATAGACTAACTTTCCTCTTGCTCCTCTCTGCTTTTGCTATGTTTTTTTATCTGAGCATTTTTCCCAAGTTTGGATCAACGCATGGCTACGCGTACAAGTACAGAAATTTGCACAGCATCTAAACTGTTGTCCTGGGTTCAGCAGTAGCAGTCATTTTTCTCCTTCAGTTGCCTGACTGGGTTTAAACCACAACGTTGGTAGCTGGTGCAGTGCTGTGTTTTGACTTTAGTCTGAGAACAGTGCTGATAACAAACGTTTTTTAGTTGTTGCTAAGCAATGTTAACTCCCATGAAGGACTTTTTCAGTCTCACGCTCTGCCAGTGAGGAGGGGTACAAGAAGCTGAGAGGAAGCAGGGACTGCACACCTGACCCAAACTAGCCAAAGGGGTATGCCATAACACAGCACATCATACCTAGTGTATAAACTGGGGGCAGTTACCTGGAAGGTTTAGATCTCTGCTGAGGTCAGGCTGGTTATCGGTTGGTGGGTGGTGAGCAGGTGTATTCTCTTCCCTTGTTATTTCCCTTATCATTATTATTATTGGTGGTAGCAGCAATGGTTTGTGTTATACCTTAGTTAATGGATTGTTCTCCCGTGGGAGTTACATTCTCCTCACCATCCTTCTGGGAGAAGCAAGTGAGTGAGCAGCTGCATGGTTCTGAATTACCGGCTGAGCTTAAACCATGACAACTGTGCAAAACAATTTTATTAGTTCATGTATTTTTACTTTATTTTAATTACAAAAAATTGAGGGTAACATCATACCAAGTAGCTACAAATTTATGACAAGTTCTCCTCTGAGCCACTTGTATTACAGTTGAAATTTTGCCTTTTCTTTCCTCCCTTGTGTTTGCCTATTTGAAATAATGATGACATTCACTCACCTTTTGCCCACAGCCTAATTATTAAAATATTGAATAGAAATTCTGTGGGGATAAGAATGAGCAAATCTGTCATCCCCTGATCTGCAAATATGCCGAAAGAGTGAAGAAAGGTGGTCGTTCAAGAAACTTTTCCTTTTCTCAATAGCTGCTGAGTCATGTAGTTTAATTACCATAAATATGAATTAGTAACTTCTTCCATTAATTTATATCTAATATTGTCAATTTAAATTTGGTGCAAAATGTCTCCTGAAAGTTCTGAATAGTGAGTAGTATTGAGATTTTTCCCTCACACTTCTCTCATGCCCCAACTTCTGCTCTTCTGGTTCTCACACAAAAAGGACAGCTAGAGACTCAGCCCTTTTTAAATTTTCCATGCATGTGTATGCACATACACACACACCACATACATACACTCTCCCACACAAGCACATACCCTCATACACACTGAGTCTTCTCAACAATAGCATCCAGAGTGTGTTTTAGAAACAAGCACCTACCATGTCACAGTCTTTAAAATATTTCTTTAAGGTACTATTGTTTTAATCGTTATCCACTTTAATGATACCAAGGCTTAACAATGGAAGACTTCACAGGATGAAACTATGAGTCTGAAGCTGAAAAGACAGGGTCTCTGGTATAACTGCAGTAAGAGTCACATTCTCTGGCAGGAACAGTGGTGGCAGGTACACACTGACATGTGCATTATGCAGCTGCCTCCTGAGCTCTGTGGATTTATTCAGAAAATTCAAACCCCACAGAATAAATTTCCCCTTATATTCAGCTCCACACATGGTGTATGCATCTTCTCTTTAGTCTTTCCTGGGTAAAAGGCTGCCTGGATGGGCAGGCTCAGAGAGAGGTTGTGAATGGGGTTAAATCCAATTAGCAGCCAGTCACAAGTGGTGTTCCACAGGGCTCAGTATTAGGACCAGTTCTGTTCAACATCTTTATCAATGATCTGGATGAGGGGATTGAGTGCACCCTCAGTAAATTTGCAGACAACTACAAGTTGGGTGGGAGTGTCTACCTGCTGGAGGATAAGAAAACTTCAGAGGGGTCTGGACAGGCTGGATTGATGGGCTGTGGGCAATAGTGTGAGGTTCAATAAAGCAAAGTGCCAGGTCCTGCACTTGGGTCACAATAATCCCATGCACCACTACAGGCTTGGGGAAGAGTGGATGGAGAGCTGCGCAGTGGAAAAGGATTTCAGGGTGTTGGTCAATAGACGGCTGAATATTAGACTGGCAGTGTGCCCAGGTGGCCACGAATGCCAGTAGAATCCTGGCCTGTATCAGAAATAGCAGAAATATCAGAACCGGAACAAGCTGCTAAGGGAAGTGTTTGAGTCACTGTCCTTGGAGGTATTTAAAAGACATGTAGATGTAGCAGTCAGGGTCATCATTTAGTGGTGGACTTGGCAGTGTTTACATTTAGACTTGATAATCTTAAAGATTTTTTTCCAACCTAGATGATTCTATGATCCTATGATTCTCTGCTCTTTGTTTCTGCAGTATTGATATTTCAATAGAATACACTGTTTCTCAGCCCAGCTTCTCTTCCTGCTCAATCTTGTAGTCCAGCTCTAATCCTGCTCTTTTGAACATCACAGCCCAAAGTAATTCAGTATTATGCATTCCTTTCCAAGTCATATAATAGGATAAGACAGGTCATGAGGAAACAAATCTTTGCTGACAAGTAAATAGCTTTGATAACCTAACTGCCACATGACAAAAATCAAGACACATGGAAATTGATTTAACTAAGCAATATTTCATTCTTTACTTGGACGCTTCTGATCAGTGCTTTCATTAGATTATAGAATAATAAACCAAAGTTTCTGTCCTGGGTCCCAGGAAAAACAAGGCCCCACTACATGGACAAAAAATCCTATGTTTAAATGTATCCACTTTGTAGTCCTACATACTTGAAAGGACATGGCCATAAAAGTGAAAGTTAAGCATGTACTTAAGTCTTTTGAGGATCAGAGAATCAAAAAAAAAAAAAAATCAGCGGTCCTTTGAAGAGAGTTCAGCCTCTTCAATTTCTATCCATATTGGATAGAACATCGCAGCAATATTCTAAAACAGCAGCAGATATTTTTAGAGGAATAATATACAACATTCTATTAGCATTTCAATGGTTACCACCTACCCTGAAAAAAACAGCTGTTTTGGGATCAAGTTAAAAAACATTGAAGAATATGACCTATTTTCTTCTAAATTAAGTGTACCCCTTATAAGTTTACGAAAACCATCTGCTGGTCAAATTGTTGAGGTAGTTTAATTTGAGATATATGGAAGCTAACAGGAAAAATCCTCAATTGTGCTGAGGTAAGCAAAAAAAATTAAGCAAATTGATTTATTCAAACAAAGCTGATTTCTTAGCTTTCACAATTTTAAGTCATCTTTTCCATCCATCCACCAACCTGTTGTCCCACTTGCTGTCCCAGAAAAGTGAAAACAAAAGCACTGTTGAAATTTAAAGGCATCTCCCTTTTCCCCAAGCAGATAATTAATAGAAAGAAATACTGGCATCCACCCACAAAGCTTTTTAACTTTTTTTTTTAACTTTTTTTTTTAATTCTGATCCAGTCTAGGTCACTATAAAAGAATCAACATTCTAAAGGGTCTTGTATGCTGCCTACTTCTTTAAAGTCATTTTTATCTGTACTCTTTGTTAACTTAAATAACTGTTTGGTTACAAAAATTTGGCTGATTTCTGTACTTGCTGTTTCTCAAAGGCCTCTTCATGTGAGTAAGTATAATAGATTTATATGCACTGCTTTTCAGATAATTTCTGGTCTATGACTGGTAAAAGCCTGAAAATTGGTACTTCACATACAGAGACCAAAAGGACAGCAGCTGTGCAGCTAGATCTGTAATCATGGCAACAGCTAAAAATTAATTCATTCATCTACATGATTGAAATTCATTTTGTGTCCATGGACAACAGTGTTAAGTGAGTTTCATAAGATGGTTACATATTGCACTGTTGAATCATTTTAAGAAGAGACTTATCTTAAAGTAGCCAGGTAGTTTGAGTAATTTCTCCTGTGTATAGAAAGATAAAAGTAACGAAGATTGTACTCTGTTGTTTATTCACTAAAGTATTTTTTACTATTAGAACATTACAGAGAATGACACGAGTGGAAGTAGGAAGGCTAGCTGTGTAATTGAGAACCATCCAATTTCCTATCATATACTCAACATGTCTTGTGTAATCTGATTTGAATCCCCAATTTATACCTAGGTTTATAGGTAAAGTGAGAGCCCAGACATGCAATTTCCTGCTCTTCTCCCCCCTTTATAGCCCTGTAACTTGGTTTGAGAAGTGGAAAGGAAAGCCTGTCAAGCCTGGAAAGGAACTGCAGTGTCCTCTGACAGCTTCTCAGTATGGATCCTTCAGGAGCCAAGGCTCTTTCATGGGCCATGGTACACACCTGGTACTCAGCATAAACCAAAACTTAATTTTCCTGTAGCTAGGCAACCATCTACAGATGTTAATGCTTACTGAAGACAGATAAATCAATGACTGTGAAGTGTTCCCACACCACAACAGCACAATATTTGAGCAACCTGGCTCTTACCGTCATACACTTTTGTTTTGATATGTGGCATCCAAAGTTAGGTAACCTAGCTCAATGTAAAGCCCAGTTGCCATTTTGTGATGGCAGGTAATGGAGAAAGTTACAGGTTCTGATGTAGAAGGAGATTTTCCTATTCTATCCTTTTTGTTTAGTATAGAAAAAAAGGGCTTAAAAAAACAAATGCATGTATCTGCCTCTGCATCTGTGTGTGTGCTTGTTTGTAGAAAATTATAATATGCACCTTGGTAACCTTCACACAATCTTTACATGTTGTGCGATTTAATAGGATTTTCATGCTGATCTTGTAATGGTATCCTTTTAAGTATTGCTGTTTTTCTTTGGAAGCAAATGGCCTGTGGCTGCAAGAACACAAAACTATTTGCACTAGGTTGTCTCTTGACCATTCTCCAGTTTAACTTGTGGACAATTATCTGTGTATTACAAAATAATTCTTAGAACCCCACAGTTAAACACTGTGGATTCATTTGTTATGTATAGTATACTTGAGTTACAGGGCTATAATATTCATTCAGACATTTCAGTAGATACTGAAACACAAAGTATCTACTGCAGACATAAAAAATCTCTCAGGTTAAGGGTACAACTCAAGTTTTCATTGGAAATTAGGTTAGACTAAACAGAAGATATAAGAATGTTTTACTATAAACTAAATTGTAATGGGAGTAGACAAGCTAATTCACTTTCATAGCTAATAGTTACAATGCTAAGTTGGATACATTATCACAGAACCAAAAGGTCACTTATTTTGGCAAGACAAGAAGCAATTTGTTCTTAATATTTCTTAGTTTCTGGATGCCTCCTTTTCATGGGATCACTAGAAAAGAATGCTGATTATTATGTCCCGTAATTGTTTGGGGAAATGATTTAGTAGTGAGTGGAAGTTGCAAGACTCTTAAGTTCCTTATGAATTTTATTTGAAAAATTCAGTGTTCCAAAGATATTTCACTCCTGAGACCTGATGTAACCACTGAGACAGAAAGGACAGCCAATTTAAAACAAAACTAGCAGTAGAAGCAGATGGGACAGAGGTCATAAAAAAAAAACAAACCAAAAAACAAATAAAAACAAACAAAACACCCACCCACCCAACCAACCAACCAAAAAAACACAACAAAAATATTTTTATCTGGAGAGAAGGGCCACTGTGGGAGGGTAGCATACCCTTCTGTAAAGGCTGAAAAGTACAAATGACATATTTAGGAGCCTGAAAGGTAGCTGAAGAGACTGGGAAGTGACAAAGAAAAGAAGCAATGAAAACTGTTCAATGAGAAACAGTAAGAAGAGAAAATATTAAAGAAAAAAGTATTTCTTTATTATTATTCCCTAGTTGTTGCTGGTTGCTGAATCTTTCTCTGCTGTAAACAGTTTGGAAGTAGACATTTTCTTTGCAGACAGAAATAGTTCAGGTTTTTGTAACTCACACTTTTTTTTCCTTTTTTAGTGTTGACAAGGACTAGATAACATTTATCATCTCTCTGAGAGCTTGATCCAGCACCACTTGAGTCAATAAAAGTTTTTCTAGTGACCTCAATAGGCTGAAGATCAAGCAAAGAATGAAATGTCTTCTGTGACTGTGCCAATAATAACAAATGTATCCCATACTTTGGAAGTGCACCTGAACCAATATCTTTCGCCTCCATAAAAACACAAAGTGAGGTGGAAGAAAGATGTCAGCTATGACATCTTAATGGTTTTCATGTCAGAAGGTAATACAAAGCTATTAAAATGTCCCAGCATAAGTAATTTGTTACTAACAAAACCAAAGGATTACTGCTTATAATTTTACACAATTCCGTAAACAGTAATGTGAACTCTAAGACACATGCCAGTCCATTTTAGGGTATTACAATTATCATCTTCCTGAGGTGTAAAAGAAAGAAAACATAATCGACAGATAAATGTTTATTAAGTAGAAAACAGCAGCCAACTGCAAACGTATTTCTGAGGTAACTGCTGTGTGACTTTACCAGATACAAAGGACACAAACAGAAAGAGGAGTTAATAGTTCCTTATATCCTGGGTTTAGCAGTAGCAGCCAGTTTTTCTCCTTCTTGGTAGCTGGTGCAGCATTGTGTTTTGACTTCCAGCCTGGGAACAGTGCTGATAATACCGATGTTTTCGATTGTCGCTAAGTGATGTTTATCCTGACCAAGGACTTTGTGAGCCTCATGCTCTGCCAGGGAGGAGGGGAAGCCAGGAGGAAGCAGAGACAGGACACCTGACCCAAACTGACCAAAGAGGTATTCCATACTACAGCGTGTCATGCCCAGGGGGGTAACTGGCAGTTACCCGGAAGGACAAGGGGTCTTCTGGGTTGGACTCGTCTTTCGGCGAGTGGTATCATATTCTCTTCCCTTGTTCTTTTCTCTTATCATTGTTGTCGTTGGTGGTAGCGGTGGTGATTTGTGCTGTACATTGGTTGCTGGACTGTTCTTGTCTCAACCCATGGGAGTTGCATTCTTGCAATTCTCCTCCCCATTCCTCCAGGAGCAGGGAAGGGGAGAGACCCCTGGGGGGGGGATGCAGGACTCGATTGCTTCCAGCCTGGCGCCACTCACTGGGAGTCAGTGAACAAGCTGTCTGGCTAGGTTTAAACCACGACACCTTAACATGACCACTCTTTGTTAGTTGGTGCAAACCAGCATTTTATTTGATTCTGTTCTTCAGTTTTGCAAAGATAACTATATTGAAGATGGAAAACATTTTGCTCTTTGAAATATAGAGTATGCATGTAAACAGATAAAAAATTGTTCTTATTCTTTATTCATACAATTCTAAATATATCTTAGTTTGGCCATGGTTACAATACTTGCATTTTATTTAGTTTTTATATTTAAATTTAACACATATATAAAGAATTAGAGCATGAATTTTGATGGTTTTGACACTTAATTAAATTAACTAAAGTCTCAATTACAGAAAAATATTTTCTAATATAAAGTATCACACTGTGATAACCTGTGTAGGCTTAGATGCAAGCTGTGTGTGAAGTTCTTTCCAAGTATATTTACCCATATACATTATTTAATGAGCATCCGTGATGCTAATAATATTATTAATAGATACTACTGTATTACACAATGTCTGTCTTTACTGATCAAGCATAAGATTATAAAAGTCTACTACTTATTTCAGACATGAAAGACTTGTATTTTAGCTAAAGAGGAATAAGCTGCTAATACTGAAAATCTCAGCTCATCATTAACTATTTAATAGATTATCCTGATTTTCACAGTAGGATTTAATAAAGCTTTATCTTAGACCCCTTTCTAATCTTTGTTCAATTTAAACACATATAATACTATTTGAAATCTATTTGTGAACTTCATATTGACCATATACCAATGCCAAGGAATGCAGCTGAAAAAATGCTGAGGTGTCATGACTGTGGTCTTTCTAGATCGTATGTTCATTACCGCTTTTAGGAACACTTTCAACTGTAAACTTCCTCAGTACCTCCAGGCACCAGGCAGAGCAACAGGGGTGGATGTGGAAGGTGAATATTAACTGCTTTCTCTCCCTTAGTATATACAATAAACTGAAATATTCTCATCTTTATTTACTGTTATCTTTCTACACAGAAGCTTTCATGAAGATTCTGTTTAAGCAATGTGTCAGGGGACTAACCTGCAGAAATCGCATATAAATGATAAATTGGTAGTGGTGAAACCTGGAGTTCATGCACCAATCTTGAGTTACTCTAAAAGTTCATATATAATTTAAAAAACCCATGCCAACGAAAACCTGAGAGGTGCCACATAAGGAGACTTGACTTTCTAGATAGTGATCCAGAATATATGAGCTGGTTTAAGATGCAAGAAATAAAAGGAAAATTAAAGATATTGAAATTATAAAGACAACATGTACATATGCATGCATATGCTTATCTACACATACACACACATATTTACAGGCATAGTAAATATTGTTTTGTTAGACCATTACATTCACACTACACTCAAGAGAATTTAGTTGTGTGTACAGCAGTCTGATCAAAGCATCAAAATGTTACACACTTCATGAAGTCCCAAACATATTTTTCTGTGCTGAGGGTAAACAGGCCAAGGAAGATGATATGTCAGTTAACTTGGGAAAAAGGAAAAAAAGCAAAAAAAAAGCTTTTTCTTTTTTTGTATTCCCAGAACCATTGAACTGACACTGCTGTAGTTAAGAAGACAGGGCTACAAAGCATATCCTTGGACTGTACCAGTTTACCTCCTGACTCAGCTTGAGTCCTTGCATGTTAGGGAGGTTTTGTATGAAAGGTCAGAGCTTAACTTGTTTTTTGCTATTCATTTTCTTTAATCTGCTGTTTCTGACTGTCTCTCCATGATTGATTTGGAAGCTCAAAAAGTGTAAGGGTTTTCATAACCTTTGTTCTGCTGTGCTTTCCTACCACTTTGATCATACACAGAGAGGAGTTATTTCTTGCTAACATTTCATGCCCAAAATAGACATTCTTATTTAGTTTGCTTTGTATTATTAAAATGTCAGTGAAGGGGAAAATAATGTGAAGATCCATCTACTTTTCAAAAAAAGTTAATGCAAGAAAATGTAGTCCATGCACAGTTGCCACAGCAGGAACACAAGAATGCATGGGCTGCAAAAGACTCTTATCAAAGAATCTGTATTTTGTTTGAGTTTCTACCATGTTTGTGATTGTATTCACACTAGAAATAGATATCTCCTGGGCTGTAAGCTAAAGAGTTTACTGATGGCTAACATCTTCCTGCACCAAGTAAAGAGTAAAGAAAGGGGTCTGATACTCAAGTCAACAAGTTGGAAAAACTCCAAATAATCAAAGTCCTGCTGGAAGAAGTGGTTAATAACTCCAGAAACAACCAGAGGACTTGATCCTTAGTCTTTCATGAAAAAAAAAAAGAAAAATACTTTTGTCATAGTAAATCACTTGTAATACAGATGTGAATTGAGCTACCTCCTTGGATGAAGTTTCAGGCTTTCAATAGAAAAGAATACAGTCCAATATTTGAGGTCTTAAAGATCCTTACAGCAATTGAATTTTGTGGGTTTTATCCATGCTCCTTAGTGGATAGAATTCTGTATCTCAAAACTTCATAAATAATTGACAAAAAAACCCACAATATCTGTCAAGCTCAATTCTGCAGACTGAATTATCTCTCACTCAGAAAGAAAAGACAATCCCTATAGATCAGGTTTGAATTATGGGTAGGATAGAGATGTTCTGAACTTCCCTGCCATCTCTAGTAAGCCCAAGGATAAATATAAGAGTTCAATGTCCAGTGTTTTGATAATACCAAGAATTTAGCTCTATTCTTTAAGGAGTCAGTCACACTTTAAAATAATGATGGAAAAATATACTGCAAGGCCTTGGATGTATAAATGTAGTATGCTAGGGAATGAAACAGTTTGCATCTGTGATAAAAATATTTTTGGTAGAGTAATAATGTTATTTTAACTGGAATAAATCTTCCAGAATCTGAAAGAAACTAGTTCAGTTTAATGTGTGCGAATTGCTATCCCATGCAAAGAGACAGGGACAGCTTCTTTTTCCTGCATGGTTTCCTCTCTGTCACAGCAGTTTCATTCACACAGCTGTATATGGTCCTCACCTGATGTAGACAGCCAGCACATTTTATTTTCATAGTTAACATCAATGGGAAAACTGTATTCCATGAGGCAAACTTGCCCACACCCATGATTTACTAATACTATGTAGTGTTTCATGACAGAGACGAGGGCTCTGTGAAGGTTAAGACAAAATGTTGGCACACTTTTCTCCCAGGTTTCAGGACTCCTGTGTCTTCATTAGAGCACAGTGGATAATCAGGCTGAAATACCATGGATTATCAGGCATAGAAAAAGTATTGGGACCATTGCTTACTGTGCCTCACACTTTTGTTTTTGGGGTTGGTTTTGGTTTGTTGGGTGGTTTTTTTGTGGTTTTTTTTTTAATATTTGCTCTTTTGTTTAGAAAAAAAAAGAAAAAATCTACACAAAAGAAATAATTTTCATCAGATGGAAATCTGCTTTCATATAAATGCTGAAAGATAAACTTATTTGTTCAGATATGAAACTACATTGTAACTATACTGATATAACTCCTCATACATTTACACACATGAACACAAATGTTCCTACCTAGTCTACTGAACATCTACAAGAAGGTATTAGGAAAATTGTTATATACATAAAAACACATCATCCACTGCCTAACATTATATTACTATGGTACTAAGTTTCTATCTAGGACAGCAGTTTATCATCCTTTCCTCTTAATACATAATAATTTCAAATCATCTAATATTTTTATCCAAGGCAGTGAAATTATAGAATGGTATTTTTAGAATCGAATATAATTGAAAGAAAGTTCAGAATTAATGAGAATAGCTAAGTGAGACATGGGAAGCAACTGAAAGAAGCTATGTAGTGAGGATAAAAAAGAAATAAATTCAATTTAACAAAATGAGTGGGGATCCAGAAACAGGAGGACAGCTGCTAATGGAACATGGGAAAAAGAAATTGGAGAAATGCTTTAAAAAACCCCTCCTAGAAATATTTAAACTCATAAAATCTCAAAGGTAAAGGAACTGCAGCTTCAGTATAAGCTTTAGGAATGGAGCAGAAGAGCATTTCTCCAGAGCAGTAAAACCATACAGATATAAAGAGGGCCAAAGAACAAAGAAAATAGAACAGCAGAAGTACCAAGCAGAACAAATGTCAGAAGTAAATGCACAGAGACAAAATAAAAACCTGAATGACAATGAAGGTCATAGAAGTAATATATTTCTTTATGGACAAAAACTTGAGGGAGAAATAAATATTGAGACAGGGACAAGTGTAAGCATGCATCAAATTAAAAAAAAGAGTTTTGTCTTCATTAGACTTACGAGGAGAAAGAAATATATATGAGTCAGCTGATTACAGAATTGGCTTAGACAAAAGGAAAGAAAATCAATATTCCTATTGAACATAAATACATGCATTCCTATGTTCAGGTTCAAAATAATCTAAAAAATAACATAAAAATGACAGGGCTTTTCAAACATTTCGCCTACATTCTCTATGAGAGTGAAATATTGTTGCTAATGATAAAGGCATAGACAGAGAATCTAATGGCATAGAAATAAGGTGCTTGATTATACAACAGCATTATTTTAAATTATATTAAGCAACATTAACATGCCTATAATTTAATGAATCATAGAATGGCTTGGGTTGGAAGGGACCTTAAAGACCACCCACTTCCAACCCCATTGCCATGGGGCAAGGACACCTTCCACTAGACCAGGCTGCTCAAAGCACCATCTAAACTGGCCTTGAACACTTCCAGGGATGGAGCAGACTCAGTTTGAGCCTTCTCTTCTTCAAGATGAAGAAGCCCAGCTCTCTCAGCCTGTCTTCAAAACAGAGGTCCTCCAGGTCTCTGTTCATCTGGACTTGCCCTCCATCCATGTTCTTCTTATGTTGGGGTCCCCAGAGCTGAATGCAGTATTCCAGGTGGAGTCTCATGAGAGTGGAGTAGAGGGAGAGAATCATCTCCCTCGACGTGTTGGCTATGGTCCTTTTGAGGCAGTCCAGAATACAGCTGGATTTTCTGGGCTGCAAGCACACACTGCCAGCTCTTGTTGAGCTTCTCGTCAAAAACACTTCCAAGTCTTCCTCCTCAGGGCTGCTCTCAATCCAATCTCTGCCAGTATGTATTTCTGCTTGGGATTGCCCTTACCCCAAGTGCAGGACCTTACACTTGGCCTTGTTGAAGTTCATGAAGCTCACACAGGCCCACTTCTCAAGCCTGTCAAGGTCTCCCTTGGATGGCATCACATAGCTTGGTGTTGTCAGCAAACTTACTGAGGGTGCACTCAATCTCACTGTCCATGTTGCCAACAGATATTAAAGAGTGCTGTCCCAATACTGACCTCCACTTGGACATCTAGCTGTTGATCACAACTCTTTGAGTGTGACCATCGAGGGAATTCTTTATCCACCAAGTGGTCCATCCATCAAATCCATGCCTCTCTTGTTTAGAAACAAGGTTATTGTGAGGGTCATTGTCAAATTCGTTGCCTAAGTCCAGGTAGATGACATCATTTGCTCTTCCTTTATCCACCAATCTTTCAACTTCATCATAGAAGGCCACCAAATTTTTCAGGCGTGATTTGTCATTAGTGAATCCATGTTGGCTGTCTCCAATCCCTTCCTTATTTTCCATGTATTTTAGCATAGTTTCCAGGAGGATCTGCTCCAACATCTTGCTGGGCACTGAGGTGACTGACTGGCCTGTAGTACCCCAGGTCTTCATTTTTTTCCCCCATTTTACAAGTGGGGGTTATATTTCCTCTTTTCCATTCATTGGAGGACTTTACCAGACTGCTCTGACTTCTCAAATATGATGGATAATGGCTTGGCAACTTCATCCACCAGTTCCCTCAGGACCAGCAGATGCATCTCATCAGGTCACATGGACTTGTGCACCTTCAGGTTCCTTAGATGGTGTTAGACCTGATTGTTATCCCAGTCTCTGCCTTTGCCTTCTGTTGCATGAGTAGTGTGGCTGGAACACTTGCCGATAAAAATCAAGGCAAAAAAGTCATTAAGGACCTTGGCCTCCACATCTCAGATGACCAAGTTTCCTGTCCCCTTCTAGAGAGTTTCCATATTTTCCCTTGTCTTCCATTTATAACTGACATGCGTACAGAAGCTTTCTTGTTGCCCTTGATGTCCCTGACAGATCTAATTCTATCAGGGCTTTGGCTTTCCTACCCTGATCCTTGACTGCATGGACAATTTCTCTGTATTTGTCCCAGGCTACCTGTCTTTGGCTTCTACCCTTTCTAGGCTTCCTTTTTGTGTTGAAGTTTGTCCAGGAGCCCATTGTTCATTCATGCAGGGCTCTTGACATTTGTATCTGACTTCCTCTTTGTTGGAATGCATCTCTGCTGATCTTGGAGGATTTGATCTTTGAGTATTAACTAGCTTTCTCTGGCCCCTCTTCCCTCCAGGTCTTTATCCCATGGTACTCTACCAAGGAGATCCCTCAAGAGGCCAAAATCTTAAGTCTATGCTATTGAGCTTGCTGTGTGTCCTCCTCTCTGCCTTAAGGATCTTGAACAGAACCATTTCATGGACACTGCAGCCAAGGCTGCCCTCGAGCTTCACATTCCCCTCCTGTTTCTCCTTGTGGATGAGAACAAGGTACAGTATAGTACTTCTCCTCACTGGCTCCTCTGTCACTTGGACAAGAAAACTACCATCAATACAATCAAGAACCTCCTGGATTGCTTATGCCCTGGTGTGTTGTCCCTCCAAGAGATATTGAGGTGCTTGAAGTCCCCCATGATGACTAGGGCTGGTTAACATGAGGCTGCTCCTATCTGTTTGTAGAGGGCCCCATCTACTTGGTCTTCCTATGTGAACTGCCTGCAGCAGCCCCCCCACTATACTGTCACCTGTTCCAGCCCTCCTTTTAATCTTGACCCTCTTCCATCCCCAGGCAGACCTCTGTGCACTCCAGCCAGTCAGTGGCATAGAGGGCAAACCCCTCACCTTGTCTCCATGTCTGTTAGTCAAAAACTTAAAATAACTTTTTAGGTGTTCACTTTTTTGGCAGTGGTGTTTTTCATTGCTTCACTCAAAACAATTGAAGATCATGCAGTGGTTGTAACTGCGTTTATTTTATTCTACCCCTTTCAGAACAATAGAATGGCGAAGGAGAATTAAACAGGGCTTTCAGCTGCCTTTGTGTGCTCTCTTCTTTCTGCTGGCATGAGTTCAATACATAGTTAACTTTGCATATGTGGAAGGACTAGACAGTATAGTTGTAAATAACAGCACAAGACACAGCCAGTCTTAAAAAGATAGATACTGAAGAACAAAGAAAGGCTGGAATACCCTGAGTTATCTCCCCTTCCACAATCATCCCCAATCTCCTGCTCCCAGGAAAGAGAGAGGGACCAAGTTGTCTATAGACTCAATAAGCACAAAATGTCTGGGCAGAAACAGCCAGACTAACCAGCCTCTATCTTTCTAATGGTGTCTTATGGCTTTGGATTTTGAGTTGGCTCACATTCATCTGCACTGGAAAGCGCTAGACTATGCATATCAGCATGCAAAGGACTGTGCAGGTACAGCTTTCTTGTTGTTTGGTGCCGTATAAAAAACATTCATGACTAGAATGACTACAATGTTTTTGAGCCCATATGACACAAAAGAAAAAGCCTTAAAAAATCTAACTTACTAAATTCACTGAGTGTTCCTGAATAATAGATTTACTGCTTGGATACTCCTAAACATGCAAAATTGTTAGCTAATTATTGACAGCAGAATAAACCTTAACCTCCCCTAAATGCCTCTTTGACATCAACATTTCCTTCCAATTTTCTCTAGCTCTTTCTTGAATGTAAGTGAAATTAAATCAGTTTGAAACTTTTTTTTTAACTCCTTCCTTAAGTTAAAAAAAGTTTTCTTAATGGAGTTGAACTGTTATAATTGTATATCAGGCTTGGATGTAAAAATCCATTTCATTATTGGGAGATTTCATATATGTTGGTTTCATCACAGAGGTTGAAATGAATCACGACACAAAAGTGCAATCAATACAATACATGGCATATACTCCCTTCCCCCTTCTACTTCATTTACAGCACATATTGCTGAATCAGTTACTGCTGAGAGAGACATTAGTTTCCCAGTGTTGCTTCAATAACATGAGACAAGATGTTTCCCAGAGGCCAAGCCGTTTTCATCCTCAAGTGCTACTTGTGTGCTTGTGCAACTTGAATGTTCTTGAAGAAACAGTTGAACAGTGCAGTTGTCTCACATGGAAATGTTTCTTGCACCATCACTTTGAAGTAAAAAATCATAATTATTCATTTGGAGCATTTTCCAAAATTTTTAATTTGGAAAATGAAAATTTGGAGTATAGAAAATACTCCAAATGAATAATAACAATTTTTTTCTTTTTCTTGATTAGTGCCAAATCTGTTGAGTTAATGCTACAGATTAGATTACTTACATTTTAACTTTTATTCTAATAAAAGTTCAATGCATTAATATACAATGCTATATAAATAAATAACAAGGTTTAAGCATGACACAAATGGAAATTCTTCATGCCTTCAGCAAATGTTTTTCTGAACTTTTCTGAACAAATGTTGACTTTTCATTCTAGTTCATAATGAAAATTAATTTTTGAAATGTTGAAGTGGGAGTTATGAAAAGACTGAACAATAGCAGCTAAATGTGCTTGAACATTTTCAAGTGTCTGACCAGCTCTAATAAACTCTCAGAATTTCAGTGGTGTTTTCATGCAGAACAAGAGCCAGAAATTTATTTTTTTTATTTCCAGATATCCCAGTTCTGTAAACAAATATTACAGGAGTAAACATATTTTGTAAAAGTCTTAGTTTGGATTGATTCTTTCAATTAGGCTATAAATAATATAAACACTAGGATATCTGTTTGGTTATTAGGGTATAAGATCTTCATATTTTTATTAACTGCTGGAGGAAAATTTTACTATTTTAGCTAAGCTAGTTTTCCTGCTTTTTCTCCTGGTCTGAATTTTGGTAAACTCAGAAATATATCAAACTTAGAAGCTTTTTTCACAATGCAACTTAACAAATTGTAAAGAAAAAGAGTGGTAGTAACATTAACCACTTCCCCCAGTCTGAATTAACACAAATAAGCACAAGTCTTAATGATCTCTGAGTTTTATTATGCACAGCACCTGCAGCTACTGAAAAGTACTACAAAGTAAATGTACAGTATTAAGGGTTATTGTTTTTCTCTCTTTTGGCTCTGGTTTTGAAAAATCTTAGGCAAAGGAGACCTACAGATGCTTACTTAGAAACTCACTTGCTTTGAGTTCCTAAAATTTAAAACCACAGTGCATCAATGTAAATTATTGCCAAAAATATGGCATAGTGGGGAGTCAGGATCTGTGGGTTTTGGATGTTTTTTTTTGTTTGTTTGCAGTTTTTTATTTTTATTTTCTGTGTGTGTTTCATGCTTTGCTTACATGTTACACTTCTGAGGAAAACAAAACCAGTCACCTCAGAATTTCTTCTGACAGGACAAGTTTAATAAGTACAACAAAAGACGCACATTTGTTCAAGGTAGTAACTAGGTCTCCAACTACGCTACTACGCTACCACAATGCCAATGAGGCATGCGGGCAGTTCCCACACAGTATATTCCCGGGCTGCACACTCTCGGTTCACACAGAAACAAAGACTTTTACTTTGTCCCTTCAGATGGAGCTTAAGAAGCAAAGACAGGGTTATCTCCCAAATGGCACAGGTTCTCATAGCACAGGCTCTGCTCAAAGAAAAAAATACATACTTTTTCATGTTGCCCTTTCCTTGAGATAAAAAGACTCCTCTAATGTTAAAACCTTTCACAGAGTAAGATCAAATGCAAACCAGTCAGAAGGAAAAGAGAAAGGACTTGTATTTTAATAACAGCCCACAGAAAAGAAAGAAAACAAGACATAGCACAGGTCTCCAAACCCACAATGTGGTATTTTATTAAACATAACCATATGAAATTTGAGGTGATTACCCAACATACGTTGACAGACAAGAGTGAGTTTGCCCTTTTTTTCTGCAAGGTGCAGGCAGAAAATGTGCTGTCAGCACCAGCAGCACTGAGGTGCTGCCCGGGCGTCCCCTGTGTGGAGCAGCCAGTGCTGGACACAGTCGGTCCCAGCCGGCTCCAACAGCCCCACGGCAGCACGGCAGAGCCCCTCAGCCACAGGCAGGTGCCTCGGAAAAAGCCTGGGTAAGGAAGGGTAAACGGTGCCTGGCAGCCAGGGCTGAGGGAACTAGGTGAGAAACAGCCCTGAGAGCTGGGAACCTGGGAAAAGGGGAAGGGGACAGATTTCCCACTATTTTAATTGGAAAATCCCACTATATTAATTGGAAAAGAATTAAATTCATTTTCCCCAAGTCAAGACCCAGAGTTTCAGGCAGGTGTCCTGATTCAGACATCCACATTTTCCCTCCTTTCCACTGTTTCCTAGATTTTGGATTTACTGTTAAGAAGTTTAGAACAAAAATAAGCATTAGACCCATGTATTAAGGCTGTTTGAATACAGAAGGAATGGGTCATCCTTTCAAAGTACAAAAAGGAAAGTCACTTCCATGTCCTATGACAATTTTATTCAATTTATACTGCATTACAAACTGCTACATGAATTAAGAATTCCTCAGACAGTATTTTACCAGCTCATACTGCCCTAGTTTTGCTGATGTCAATCTATTTCCTTTGCTGATGTGCCACAAGGTCATTTAGTTCTGAAAAGATTAAATCAAATCATAATATGAACTAGTCAAATGGCTGGTAGGAATGTAAGTAGGTTTGTATGGCCTGTCTGCAGGGATCTCAGGATCCAGTTAAAGTTAGGACAAATTTTAGTTCTACTGAATCAGAAATCAGACACAGTTCATGATCCAAGGTTGCTTATTAATAATTATCGGTATTACAGTTCCATATACAGGTCCTAGATAATAAAAGGATTTTGTTGTGCAGTCTAAATACACCTACCATGAGACACTCCTTCTCTTAAGCCCTACAGTTCAAATACAAAGAAAGATAAAGGCTAAGAAAAAAAAAAAAAAAAAAGGAAAAAAATACACTCAGAGGTGAAAGCACTTACACAAGACCATGCTCCAAGGTCAACAGCAGAAACAGGGAGAGAACTATCTTTTTAAGTCTTACCCATGAGAGACTCACACTGAGCCCGATTGATTTTGCTACACATGAACGTAAGCAGGAACAGAGATCTCTTCCTGCCTCAATTAGTAATTGTCTTTTGACCCTGAAATCTCAAACGCTGATTTGTAAAACTCTAAGAACCCGCCAACAAAGTTTAAGTTGACAAGCAGGTACCAGGAGACACGAGGGGTAGCTCCTTCAAGCATATTTTGCTCAAGCACCAAACAAGCCCTGATTACCTAGTCCTCAAACATACATATTCATTACATTGCATGCGTATTCATAAAGCTACTTATACAAGGCATCATTCTTCTAGAAGATTCCTCCTCCATAAGCCAATAATATGGTAGTTGTCATTGGGACCCCAGTGGCTCTTTCTTCCTCATTCTTCTTCCTCACTTCATCCTTTGGCTGAACTTTAGGTTTGGAAAGTCCTGTTGTCATGCTAGCAAACACTAGTTTGGTTCTAGGTGGTTATTGTAAAACATTTACCTAAGATACTTCTTCACTGTCATTTACCACAAAGCTCTTACCTATTGCTACTGTTGCAGAGCTACTAAACTCAACATTACTTACTCACAAAGAAGAACTGATTTCACTTATTTACAAAAGATTATACTTCATTTTGTATTTCTTTCTTTGTTTCACACCTCCAAATGTAACCACACCTTCTTCAGTTTCCTCCCCCTTCCTCTTCTAACTCCAAATTAGTATGCTGCTGATAGCTTTTTCCAGGAAGAAAGTATTATCCTTCCTCTAAAACAAGACAGGCAAAAGAAACACACTACAGCAGAGACAGAAAATAATACAAGTGCTTTAGCTGCTCAGTTTTCTGTCTCTATCTGCTCTGAAGAGGGAAAAAAATTAGATGTGTCCTGTGTTTACTTTTGATAGGGACAGCCAGAGATCGGCACAGAAGGCAAGAGGTGTGTCTGTGTATGTCACATTCCTCTTTTTTAACTTGTACATCCATGTAGCCAGATCTAAACCAAGCCCAGCCACATCATTTTGTCCTATTGAGGAAACTTCTGTGGAATCATAAATCCAATATGTTACCTTCTAGAGTCAGTTTTGCCACTGACTTTTGTAAAAACTGGATCTAGGGTGGAGAAGGATGATTTAGCACATAACATAGTGAATAGCTTTTAACCAGATACTTTGTGATTTAATAAAGTGCCTGCACAATATTTCTAAGCTGACGAGGGCAAACCCTGTTAGGATTGAATTTTTAATTAAAATTGTTACTGCCTCTTTCCCCTTTTGGTGTCAAATTGATCATTTACATATTCAACATAATTTCCTTTAATGTCTAAATAAATGTTCCACTTAATGAAAACATTTATGCAACTTTTTAATGAAAAAAGTGAAATATAATATGTAGGTCTGAGACTAATTTTCTTGAAATTTAACACACATGTTGGACATGTTATGAACTGAAGGAAAATATTCTGAACCTGACAGGCTGTAAATTACTACCCTTGGTGTACATACAAATTTTAATTACTTTTCTTAGTCTTTCTCTATAATCCTAATATCTGCCTGAAAAAAACTGTAGATACCTTTGAGTGAGTGGGGGAGTAGAGGGTGTACATTTATGTTTCTGAGATGTTTAACAAAAGCTTCATAGCCAACAGTAATAAATAAAAAACAAAAAATATTTCAAAGCTACTCAGTAGAAATCCTGAACAGGCTGTACTTTTATGTAAAGCAAGGGCCTTTTTTCACTGCATGAATATAGCTAGAGATTTATTTTCTTAATATCCTAAACCATTAAAGAAATATGCCCTATTCTACTGCATTTCTTATGTTAAAAACTCATGTTTTAAAAATATCACTGCAATGATTAGAGAAAGAATATACTATCTACCAAAAAAGTCATATTAAACCACAAAAGCGGCTTAGATATTTAAATGACTTAAATACCAAACCATAACTAGCGATAGCTCATCTTTCATTTTCTGTTCAGAAATTTTACCTCAGAGAGAACCAATATAAGTTCTAAAGAAGCATACTATATAGCTGACTGGTTCCAGAAGAGGTATGGTTTTTCTTTTTTTCTTTACACCCCCTCCCTAGCTGGTGCCTTATCATCAGTGGACAGAATGTTTTTAATAGCTGTTTCTGTCTAATTACACTTCACAAATAATGTCTCTTCAGAATTTTATTGTAAAGCACTTTTATTGTTTATGACAAAGATCATTTGCAGAAGAATACAGAGAATTTTTTTTTCCCCACCAAAGCAAATATAGCGTACAAACATTTCCAATCAGCATCATAGTAAGTTCTCTGTCTAATATAGCTGAACATGATACATGTCTTCAACTGATGCTGGTAAGGTACATATAAGAACAGAATAGAGCAGAGCAAAACAGAACAGAACCTGAACTTCCCCTGTTTAAGTTTAAACCGATTTCCCCTTCTATCACTACAGTCCCTGATGAAGAGTCCCTCCCCAGCATCCTTGTAGGCCCCCTTCAGATGCTGGAGGGCTGCTATCAGGTCTCCATGCAGCCTTCTCTTCCCAGGCTGAACAGCCCCAACTTTCTGAGCCTGTCTTCATACGGGAGGTGCTCCAGTCCCCTGATCATCCTCGTGGCCCTCCTCTGGACCTGCTCGAACATCTCCATCTCCTCTTTATGTTGAAGACATCAGAACTGTACACAATACTCCTAGTGAGGTCACAAAAGAGCAGAGCGGAGTGGCAGGATTATCTCCTTTGACCTGCTGGTCACGCTCCTTTTGATTCAACCCAGCATATGGTTGGCTTTCTGGGCTGCAGGTGCACACTGCTGGCTCATGTTCATTTTCTCATAGACCAACATCCCCAAGCCTTCCCCACAGGGCTGCTGTATGCTGAAGATCTAGAGCTTGCTAGCTGAAGTTCACAATCTGTACATTTCACCTAGCTTTTCAGGTTCACTTCATACAAATATTATGATTCCAAATGAGCTGCAGTACCAACAAGCTCCACTTCATCTCGAATAGTGAAATATCATCTGGGGACCAATTAACTTGACCTCTATGTGTTAAGACTAAGACCAGAGTTTCCCTTTCCTTTGACTGTAAAACAAAGATGTGAATGGTCAAGAATCTCATTGCCATAAAGACGTATCCTTTGGGCATATGTAGGAACTGCATGCATAATGAATGTAGTTATCAAGAGCATCCAAGTCTCTTAAAAGAGCTGAATATTCTATTGAATTTTAATTGGCCTTCATGTTGTGAGTATAAAAGTATTTTTCCACATGGGAGTTCCTAAACATCCTAAGCAAAGGGAGCTCTTCAGTTACCCACCCAGGAGTAAGAAGAAGAGCAGTTTGCTTACACCACCTCCAAAAGCTTGCAAAGTGCCACAACTGCTTAAGCACCCGTGTGTCTTTACCTTTAAAAGTAAAGACACAAGTTTTGTGGGCTGGTCTGACTTCTGCACAAAAGTAACCTTTGGTGCCATCAATCTGCAGGACAGTTTGGTACCTTCTCTTTCTCAACACTCATCTGTGCAAAACTTAACAGCAAAGATTTTTAGAGAACAAATCACACTGTGGGTGGCATCTTACATTCTCAGAACAAAATGTTTTAGAAAGGGCAAATAAATGATCTTGGATGTTACAAACTTCTTTATTGAGTATCCAGAAATGCAGAATAAATGTTGAAAGTAAGAATCAGTAAATGACAAGCAGAACAAAAACCAAACATGGTTTCAGCACATGAAGGTTGTGACATTTATCTGATATCTTTCTTTGAAAAAATCAAGGATATTTCTTTGATAAGGATTTGCTAGACTAGGAAAACCTATTTAACTTAGGAAGAGAGCAAACTAAATAGGAGACAACACTAGCTCACATTTAAAGGTGACATATCAGTCTCAAAGGCAGTTGCAAAGTTTCTGAAGGGTTGGTCTTAGGTTCTGACTTAAACTTTCTCATTCAAGACCCTAGTGCTAAATTCAGCCTGATCATTCTGTTAATTATATAGAGATACTGTGAATACAGGAGAAGATCAAAATCTTACTCTGTAAAATAAAAAAACAAAACAAAACAACAAAACTAAAAGGACCTTGGGGACTGGAAATGGCATGAGATTTCACATCAAAGTGCAAGGTCATGTATTTTGGGATTAATAACAAGTTTCCTCCTTCACATGGAAAGTCATTAGTTGGAAATGTCAGAGGAAGAGCAAGATCTAGGTGTATTAGTCAATTATAAGATTACTATGAACCATCTCTGTGAAGTAGCCATGAAAATGTCAAAAGCAATCCTAGGATTTTTCAGGCAAGGTGTTTCACAAAGAAATATGGAAGTATTAATGTCATTGGAGCAGGCACTCCTAATATATCACCTGGAATGCTGCATATAATACAGGTCCATCATGTTTGAGGAAGATGCACTGAAAGTCAGGTATATTTCCGCTGAATGTTAAACCTGAACTCACTGCTAACGCACCTACTTATCACTGCTGCAAGTTCCCAGTCAGACACTGATATGAGCTGTGAGGTTGAATTACTTATTCCCAGCATCATCCTTCTCTTTTTCCTTTACAAAGATGGTTTGATTGGAGATTATGTCCAAAGTGCAGTCACTGTTTGAACAAGGCTGTGTAAGCACCACCTGGGAGCAGAGCCGAGTCACACTGATGATAATCAGATTAGAGAGCTTTTTTTGCAAGAGGAGCCCAAAAGATCATGGGTCAATTAACCTAGAAAACCTGGTGTGTGATAGGATGTATTAAATCAGTTCATCCATTCATTCAAAAGAATGAATATATTTAGGACAGAAAATAGAATACATTTCAATATTACCGAAGAAGGGTGGTGTTTCATACAGAATTGGACCTTCCTGCTTTCAAACCCCTCTTTCCACATATATAGCCTCCCCTAGAACTCTGCCGCATACACAATCTTAGTGTGCAGATACCTTGCAATTTTGAATTTTAAATTTTGATATTTATAAAGCTTTCAGTTTTACAGTTAATGAAAAATGGTGGGAGCTACGTTTTCCAATTAGAGTTAGCTGTATTGCACTGCATATCAGCTGGCATTAAAATGTCAGCATTGCTTTCTTTATTTAGGGTCTTCTTCCAACCCTAAGTCTACTCAAACACAAAGTAGATAAACATGACTGTAAAATATGAAACTTGGTTTAGCTTTTATCTTTGCACACATTATTTCAAAGGAATAACAGCTTCCACATAGAAGGAATTTTCAGTGTGTAAGTATAATATTACATGAACTTAAAATGTTTGACTTGTGGAAAAATACCCACCAATCACAATATTTGCCACAGCTGGAAGGCTAAGCTTCACCATAACACAAGCATGGCCCAAATAAAAGAGCTGGGACTTATGTCAGTGTATTTCATGAATAATTTAAGTCAAATTACTTAGTATTTACTAGCAGTAGCTGTTAAATTTTAATAATTTGCAGTACCTTAAAGTTGTAAGTGTTCATTTGAGATACTTGTGAACTGTGCTGCTTTAGTATACATACGATGCTACTTAATCTTTCAACTTTGTTCTCGAGCTCATACAGAGCATTTAAAAACCTTGGATGAACTGTTTCAGAAGCATGTTTTTACTGCCTCTAAAGTCCTGAGCATGAGTTTAGAAGGAACTTCTTCAGGCCTGTTGACAGTACTGCTTGAGGCAAATGAACTAATTCATACTTTCAGGTCCTTCTGGCTCTACACCTGAAAATGTAAAAGAACAGCTTCTCAGAATAAGAAAATAACCACACTCCCCATGTGCTTCACTTTGAGAGGGGGCTGGTAAGACAAGGTAATGCTGAATTGGAAATTAATGATGTTTTCTATGTGAGTTCTAGACTTCCTGAGGAAAATGAGGATCACTCACTTTTACAGGACCTGAGAAAACTTCTGGTCTTAGGCATAGTTGCTGTTACAGAAAATTACAGTGCAAGAACTTTAAGAAGGAGCAATCACAACTGAAATTTGCAACACATTCTCATGGTAGATAGAAAAAATAGCCAGAAGAACAGTTTCACAGAAACAAGATCCTCTGAAACAGAAGAGTTCTGCAGACAATCTTACCCTGCAGTCCCACTACACTTGGTGTGCACTCTCAGTTGCTCAATTCGAATGCATGTGCAGGCCCACACAAACACAGATTGCCCCACCACGAGACTTGGAAGCCTAGTTGGGTCAGCTGTCATTAACACTGATATTAATAGACCTAAGAAAAAAATAGTGATTATGCACATAAGAACTATTCTAATTGCACAATTGTACTCTTCACTAGTGCAAATACATAATTACCAAAAATATGTTCCATTAATGACTCACGACAAAGCATTTAGCATTGCTAGTCATTATTTCATAAAATATACTCTGACTTTTTTCCAAAACTGTTCTGTGAACCTTCAAACCTCTCCCACTATTAATACTCCTGCATTTTCCAACTGCTGACATAAACTTTACTGCTGATGTTAAAGAGACAATGGTAATAAGCTTTCTAATAGAAAAATGAAGTTAGATTATTTAACTTTCTTTTTTTTTTTCTTGTACTGTTCAAATTCAAGAAGGATTGAGGGTTGTAATAAACAATTTACACTGTGTAATTAGGTTTAGAATTTGCCATGGGAATGTTAGGTGAAAGAGGATAGGAAAGCTTTCAATAGTTTAGCTTGTTCTATTGTAACAAAACAGAAGGTTATGCAGAATCTTCACATACTCAATGCAGGCTAATGTTTTCTTGTGCACAATCTCTGCTTCAAATAGATAAAACAATGACATCAATAAAAAGTACTTTACTATTTCTGGTTTTGGCACTTTGTTTAAATTTACATAGCATCTTTGTGTCATTAAATGATAGGCCCTGTCTGAGGTTAAATTATTTTTTTTCATGATAAAGACAGATCTTTCTTAAAATACCTCATGGGAATTTGGCTGAAAAAAAAATGTGTATGAAGCACGAGCATTCTGATTCTGTTACTTAATCATACTGAATGCAAAACATGTTTCTGTAGACTTTCATTCTGCTCCATTGTCATTCAGGCATCAAACTAATGAAGACTGAAAAATATAGTTTCTTTATTTAAAATGATGTAATCAAACCAACATGATTTAATGCAGCAAAGGCTTAGAAATAAAAACATTAAGAGAATGGTGAAAACACAGAGCACCTGCACCAAAGACTAATTTCAGAAAGGCAAAATGAGGATTAAAAAGTAGAACAGAACTAAACTTCCAAATAACTAATTAAAAAAAATAACTTATATTTTCACAGCTCATTTTAGTTACAGTTTGATTGTCTTTGTCAAAATTACTGTTACAATATCAGATGTGCAAAACAAGGTTTTCTTTTTGAAGAGTACTCTAACAGTTAATTTAACTTGAGCTCAGATAAGCTCCAGCAAACCACTTTTGAAGATTTCTACTAAATGCCATGCATAATTACACAAAACTTATAAAAATTTTTAATCATCATACTTTTGAATGCTTTCAAGATTCTGGAGAACCTCTCAAGCAGTACTAGTCTGCTACTCAGTTTTCCTGCTAAGCAGCCAGCTGCCTTGAAATTCAATTAAAAAAATGTTTTTCATTCATTTTCCAAGTAATCAATTTAAACTTGAACAAAAATATTGAATTGACTATAAAGAAATATGGCTGCTACATTCCATAATAAAAATACAATAATTTGGCAAAGCCTGTAATTGAGGTTGGTTTTCATAACTAACATACTGTAGAAATTTCATTAGAGAACGGGTTGTTTGGTTCTACTTTCCTTCTGCAGGATTAAGAAAACCACTCTACTTCATTATTAAGATGACCAACACTAAGAAATGTCATCATAGTGGTGTCTCTCAGAAGCTGTTTTTCAAACTAGTTATCCCAAATTTTTCATCTGTCCAAACTGATCAATGGCTAGTTCCTCTGGTCTCAGCTGACACGTAGTTAATAAGCTGTGTGTATGATTCACATTTATATGGCTCAATAAAGGGTAATCAAGCTGCATTCTAACAGAAGTGTAAGTCTCAGTGTCAGAAAAAGAGCTGTACAAAAGTGTAAGTATTGCTATAAGAGGCAAAAAATATTGTCTCAAAATAGCTCATCATTTTCAAATAGATTAGTAATATAATAATGAGCTAATAGGGTTCAGAGAATGGGTATTAGAAATTTTTAATTAAATTAAGAATAAAAAGAAGTCCTAACAGTTTGGTGAAAAAGATGATCTAACCTGAGTAAAAACTCAAGTTCTATTCAATATAAGTGATTATATGAATGTGTAAATCAATGACCTCTTCAGTGACAAAACATTTAAATTTGTGATGCTCACACAAAAAGCAAATCACTAGTGCTGGAGCTATACTAAAAACCACAGACAGAATGCCTTTCAGATAGTACACAGGATGAACAGCTTCCTAATTTTTGAAAAAAAGAGCAATATACAAGTTTCCTCTTCTTACTGCTGTGTGTCTCTATTGCATTTTCTATATTTAAACATATTTATTTTATAAATAAACTATATTTTTACACTTACTTTTTACATAGTGCTACACTTACCATGGCATTCGAAGTGTCAAAAAATTGTACTGAGAGAACACAGTTACAGTTGGCAATGCAGTGGGAAGCACTTTGTCTTCACCCTTCTTCCTTCTCCATTTATCTCTTGGTGGTCTGGTATATACTTCATTGATGTCTTGCCTTTATCATGAGTTAGAAAGCATGAGAATGTATACTACTCCAAGTATATAGATTTTCATACTACCTCACATACTATGAAAAAAAAAATTCAAAAGTGACATCTGGAAGGCAAAACAATGTAACAGATGATGCCTTAAATTTTCAAGTACTGGCAAGGGTAAAGAAAGCTTTCTTTTACATGAAGAAATCTTTTAACTCAAGGATGTCACAATTTAGGTCTATTCACAAAAAGGCTCTGAATTCATTAACTGGCTAGATAAGAAATTGTAGTTCTCACTATGTTGTTTGTTTTCTTTAATTGAAACAGTCTTGATAGCCACACAGTAAATATCGTCAGTGTCAAGACTAGACCTAGTCTGGGAGTTTACTGGGGAAAAATATTCTGACTACAACACAGGGCCCTATCCTAACAGCAGACCAGGACTTTCTTCAGGTATTCAGTACTTAAAGCTATTGTGTGATGGCAGATCCACCACAGCCAGCTGAGTGCCCACAGAAAAAGTATATAATCAGAGCTGAAGCTGAGCTCAGGAACAGATTAGACATCTCAGACCCTTGTTTGAGTAATCTGATTGGGCTCTTTACTGCTGCCACGTAAAATGATCCCAAAGTATGTGTCGAAATGTTTTGCTATGTTTTCACTTTATATGTACAATACTGTTTAATCCATCCCCTGTGTCTGTTTGCCTTGATCATCATCATGCCAAGCTGCTGTGCAGTGGTGCATGCAGCAGGAGTGCTTCTTGTGTACTGAGCACTTCAGGTTGAATTCCAGGGGGTTGTCAACTTCCAAATCCTTAAAATACCAGGTCTGAATCAGTTCTGACTTCTGTTTCACCAGAATGCCTTCTTTGACTACAGAAAGACAACCAATTGCAGAAACACATCTTCCGTTAGGTTACAACACATATTCTAGTATACAACACAAAACAGTGAAAATGAGAACCCCAGTAAAAATGTGGGTGGTTTGAGCTGGGTTAGTTTATCTTACAGATTGCGCTGTGCTTTTTCTGTCCCAGGGACAGGTTTTCTCCACTCACTGCTTTTCTCCTTTCTCACACTCAGATATAGGATGTAGCTATTACATTAATTTGTCTTAAAATTATAGTAATCTGTTGCCTGATTCTGATTATGCAAAATACCCCAACCTGTGAGCAGCTGTTACACAAGAAAACAACAGTGTTCCAGTTTTTCAGTAGAAAAGTTAGTTTCAGGAAAGGTTTTACTGTGACTAACAAAGAACTTGTGCCAAAAAGAATCTTAAATGCTCTGCTAGCTCTTGCAGGAAAAGAAGGATATCTGAACACCTCCCAGCTTACCTTTCTTTTGTGTCCTGGGATATATACTGGACAACCTACTTCTCACACTTTCCCAGCTTGTTTAGAGAGGTATAATATAGCAGCAAGCAAATGTGGCACCTTCCGAACTCTGATGTTGTGCAATGATAGGAAACTTGCAATCACAGTATGTCACTTTCTTGTATATTATTCTACATAACTATGAACATACTCCCTGATGTAAGTTATAATGTACAGGGAACTGCACTTCCCTTTGAACATCTGCTGACAATTAAAATATTGAATGGAAGCACAGAGCACTTACTGTTGCAAGTTGCAGCTAGTCAAATCAAATGCAAATTTAATATTTCTCGTGATTATCCCTCCTTTCATTATTCAAATGAGGAGTACAAGGAGGATTTATTTAGATTAAGGCTTTTTCTTAAAAAAAAAAAAATATTCTTCTTCCTGAAGTGGTCTCCCAAGTCACTTCAGTGTTGTTGAAATAGAGATGTCAAAAACTTTTGACAATTTCATTTCCAATAAGTACTTCACCCTCTCCCTGAACCTTTGACTTTCCACCTAAATATGGAAAATATGAGGTTGCTTTGTTTAGTTTTGTGTTAGAGGCAGCTCAGCAGCAGTGCAAGAGGAATAAGTCTTTCTACAAATAATAATGTTTAAAACTATCGCCTGATCCATTCAGAAAAAAATCTAGAGGAAAAAAAAGAACTATGTGCTGCATTCTCCTTTCAATGCAATGAGACCATCCTCTGCTGTGATTTGGCTTTGGATATTTTGCTTAAGACTAGAGTAATTCATAACTGGTGTCCTATTTCAATGCTATTTCAAATGTAGAAAGATATGAAAGGAATGGCGGGCAGAAGGCTCAGACAACAGGATAAAAATCTGAAAAAACTAGGACCGATGGTGCTTAAATAATTTAGATAACAAGCTACAAACCAAAAACATACAAATTCTGCTCAGTGTTGCTGAAATATTATATATTGTCAAAATGTTCTAATTCTAAAGAAAAAAAACAGCAATGAGAAAAATCTAGCATCTCTCTTTTTTTTTTAAGTATTACAACATTTCATTTTCATAAGATTGAAATATTTAATTGCCTTTGTATCAATTTGATGTTTTGCATTTGACTATAGTTTAAATTTAGTGTCATAATTTAACACATTTGAAAAGTCGTGAAGAACTGAAAGGTTTTTATTGAACTAAATTCTGTGACACCACTACAAAATATCAACAACAATATTACTTCGCTATTAGTGTTTTCAAATCCTGCATGCAGACTTCCTTCTAACTGATGCAACCTAGAAGACTGAATAGCACTATTTGCTGATTTAGCAATTAAAATTAGTAATTACCTTGAAGCTTGCTTAACAACACCACCTTCAATACAGAAATCTCCACAAAATGTAACATTTGATAATCTTGAAATTTATCTAATTTATCTAAAGGTTTATAGTGTATGTGAGAGTGTAATTAAGCTTTATATGAAATGGCACAGAGTTTAACTCTGATTACAAAATGTGAGATCAATGTTACACAATCATACAGATTTTCACTGGAGATGCACACTACCTTGTTTCCAAAACTTCAATTTTAAAAAAGGGTACTGAAATATCTGGCATTACAGATTCCTAGAGTTAACTCTTTCAGACTATATTCTTCTTTTCCATCTGCTTCACCATGACTGTGGATTATTGCATGAGACTTTCTACATAAAAAACCCTGTGTTTCATACTTCTAGGCACTGAAACAGGTAAGAAAGAATAGTTATTTACAAAAAACCCAAATGCCAGCAAAACCAGTACTAAAGATGAAGTTTATCTTAAAATTTCAGGATTTTAGACAATCATGGAGACGTTATTCAAGTATGAGTATATTTAAATACGACCAGTGACCTGTCATGTCCATGAACCCTTGAGTGCAGGCATGTTTCTTAAACCTTTTGTGGCATTTAATCTGCCTGAGCTCTTCTGCAAAGATTTGCCTTGGCCGACTGGTGACAAAAAAAACAATGGCTTTTCCCTAAAGAAAAAAAGATGCAGCTTTGGGCAGTCTGCCTTTACAAGTACCAACAACATTTCTTTCAAAAGCACCTGCTGTTACACATCAACCCCAGCCTGCAAAGGACAGCAAAAATGACAGCATCCTTTTTTCCACTGTGTGAAAGCAGAGTCATGAAGTGTATACTGATGGCTTTAATTAGTGGATGCAAATAAGCCTGGATTCCCTTAACCTTCAAAATCATGAATCATAAACTTTACCAAAAAGGGTAAGGTAAACAAATCATTTAGACTGAAATTAACTTACAAAACATTTGTTTTAGAAACATTAATTGCTTTTCCAGTGTACATAAGTGAAGCTAAAACTGCAGGTTAGACTCTCACATACAAAAAGCACAGATTAGATGCCATCACCATTGTTGCTTTAGTGTTTGTCCAGGACCATCGAGTTTGCTTTTACATAGGGATCAATTTAATGTGAGGGTAAGAGGAGAAAAGTGCCATCATAGAGCCTGCATTTTAACAATGCCAATTTCCATGACAGTATGCCTGAAAAGACACTCTTGGTGAGAACAGAAGGATTCATCACCACTATGCCAGCAGAGTTAGGATTATTACGGGAGCTGTCAGAGAAACTTTCAGAATTTTCTTTCTTTAAAAATCCTGTCATAATAGAGTCCTCCTTCTATTTTTAATTACTTTTTAAAATTTATTTTACAAGAAGCTTTTTTTTTTTTCACTAGAATTGTCTTAATAAATCTATTTTCAAATGAGAATAGTGGTGATTTTAAATTTTGATTGGGACTGAGATTCTCATCAACTTTGTCCTGTGTTAGATCAGAAACCTGTATCCCAGACTGACGTATGAGTGTCCTGATAGCTGCAATCCACCTAACAGGGTTACTGAGGTGCAGACTTATCAAAAACTAACAAAAAATATGGAGCAACTGACACCAGAAAAGTATTCCAAAACCAAAAGCCTGACATTTAAAGGTCTGATTTTTCTATTTTGTTAGGGTCAGCCTTTAGTGCCTGCATCTCAAGAAGAAACTCAAGAACACTGAATTGCAGTTGTTTACAGGATGTTGTTTTGTTGCCTGAGGCTACTAGTTTCAAATTTACCTAAGCATTCCATTAAAGGAAAGAAAACTTGTGTTTCTAGTAATAGCTATGCTTTCTGGAGGTACGGTGTAACATACCAGTACCATTTTTTGCCTCTATTACTTTGCTTGGCTGTGCCACCACAGCTTCTGGGGATCTACATGATAAACATGACTACTAAACTGATCTTTGTTAAGAATAACTTGGGGTTTTTTTTGGTTCATTGAGACAGTCTGTTGCCTATCTAATAAGGAGTAACATTCATGCAGCAGAGGAGGCAGGAACTACCTTTTCTTTGAGACATTTCTGTCTCATGCCTAAAGGAAGCATGCACTGTTCAGTCTGTCACCCTTAAGCCATACAAAGGTTAGGATTATATGGTCAAAAGATGCATTTCCTTGTAAGTTATGAGCTACAATCTGTCTGGACCTATGATTGTGGGTTTGCAGTTGAACTGGGAAGGATATAAGCTGCAGCAGAATTTGCTTTCATGCCAAAGACCAAAGCCCAGCAAGTTTTGACTTGCTCCCTTTGCTTGCAATAGCTCTGTATGCCTTCACTTTTGGTTTTGTCTATGAGCTATAAACACTTGGTCATTTGTACTAAGCCTCAAGGGGACACTGATCACAGTGTAGCATGAATTTTATCCTGCCTAAAATAAAGAATCCGGCCAGGAAGCGTGAATTTGAGGTGGGGAGAGAATAGAGGAAAGGAGAAACAAACAAAACAAAATAGCTAAAATATATTTGGGAATGTCTCCAAAACATAATAAACTAATGACATTGCTGTCATGCTCCAGCAATTTCATTTCACCGAAGTAGCGTTCACAATCAGGATGCTTGAACAGACTCAAAGCTTTTCTTTCACTATTTGGATTCCATGTATAAAAGTATTTGGCTAAGCCTAGAGGATGAAGTAGAAGTAGAAATATAAATAATGACAAAAAATCATAAAGCCTACCATTTCTTCTAGCATTTAATATTGACAATATGACTTTCAACACAAATTTGAAATACTTAAGAATGATCCAACAAGTTTTTTGCATTTACTTCATAGGAACTGATAAAAAAATAATTAGGGAGCAGTCAAACTCAGTCTTTGATTTTAAAATATGTTCCTGTTTGATGCAGAGCATACTTGCAGCACTTTAAAGTGCTTTGGCAAAACTTAACAATAGGCAAGACTCTCAGTCTGCATCTGAGATGGCAGAAGTGCATCATTTATAAAACTCAAAAGAGCAATGTCAGTTTCATGACAGGGCATCTTAGTAATAGCTTAGGAATTCTATTATATTTTATCTCTGGCATTGCAAGTTTTTTTATTTGGAGAAGAAATGGCTATGGTGGAAATGGTATCTTTTTTTTTTGTTCTTCACTTACTCAAGAATCATTTTTCAACAATTACAGAAGGCCACAGGAACACTTGATCTGGTACATCCACTGTGACAAAACCACTCCTTTCTTCCCTGCAAAGATTGTGCAGTGGTCAGAAGACTCAGAGGTCATTGCTGAAAAATATTCACTTGCAAGTAATGAGGCTTTTACAAACCATGTGTGGAAGGAAGTATTTCTGGTCTGTTTCTTTAACTATGCATTTTCTGAACCAATTCAGAACCAGACAACATTTTTATCATTACTATTATTTATATTCACATAGAACTTTCATAGCTCCTTTTCTTTAGATTTTTTTTTTAATTGTTGACATTTATACATACTTTAGACACAATGTTTAAAATTTTTGAAATACCAGTGATTTTTTTCAGTGAAAATTAGTTAAACTAGTTTACAATGCTTAAACTGTTGGTCTTTCCATCTGAAACAACGAGTGATCACAAGAACATCTCAACTGGAAGATCTGAATGAATTGTCTCAAGGAGCAGGATGAGGTCAGGTCTGGTTGGATGCAAATACCAGTCCAGAAGGTACAGGTTAAACACAACACTCTGTCAAGCCTCTCAACCCAAATTAATTCTTCATTTCAACTAGTTTTCCTTCACTCATAAAAACAACAAAAAAGAAGAATCAGGGGAATGCAGAGAAATCTGAGGTTGTGCAGTGGTTCTATTCATATATGTATGTGTGAGACAACTACATGTTAAAAAACAGATTTAAAGGTGATTTGAATTCTCCCTTGCAATATTGAAAATGGGAAATTAAATAGATCCTCAAGAATTGCCTGCTTAACTATGAAGATCACTTATTTATTTAAGCTCCACAGAATGCGACAGTTCTTTTTTTAGCTTTACCAGGTACAAGGCATTGCTTTTATGAAAGAAAAAAAGGCTTAAAACCACAAAAAGGACTACAGCAAAATGCAGAGACATGACTAGATAAATATACCTCCCAGGAAAGAACACTATTGATTTTTATAGTGTTTGTTCTGAAGGGATTTTTTATTCAGTCCTGGCAGCCATTCAAATTCTGCATTTAAACAAAATTTTTCAAGAGTTGATCCTGATCCATTTTCTCAATGTCAAAAAATAAAAGTGTATTCTTAATGAAAAAGGCACTCTAGATATAAAATATTTAAAATCTTCACACTAGAATACTTACTGGTTAAAAAAATAGGGTGGGGGTGCAGAGGACACTTAATTTTTTTTTTTTTGGTATATCAGCACCAGCAAGCAATTCAGCCAAGAGGAGACTTAAAATAAACACTGTATCACCATCCGTCAGGCCTACATGTTTTATTGAGGATGACGTTTGAAAATTATTGATGTCTCAAGGTGCAAAGACTGTTTCAAGCTTCCAGTTTCCAGCCCATATGATGAGAATGTCACCACAAAGATTCACTGATTCCCCACTTCTCCTTCTTGTTTCTCCCTCCTTCCCCAGGAGCTATTTACCTGTTACTGGGTCTTGCTTTATGTCATGTACTAAACACTCAGTGGTACTGGCTAGTTATAACTGTAAAACCTTCTCATTAAAAACAATTCTTTCTCTCTTCACCAAATATTTACATACTGCAAAGACTTCATTCTTGAGTTTCATGATAAAGAAGAAAAAACCAAAATCTTCCTACCATTCATGCCTCCCTTCTTTCTGCAAATGTTTGGTGGGAAAGCCACAATAGGGAGATTTTCCTCTTTTTTGTTTATTTACAAATTTGGCAAGAGTTTTGAAGCTCAGAATCACATCACATTTGTCTAAATGCTTCAAACAGGTACACTTACTGTACCAGACCACACTATAGCAATTCTAAACCCTTGAATTAAATTTAAATACACCAAGAACACTTGCACTGGAGGTAACACTTAGGTACTGCTGTCATCATAGGAGACACAGCAAGGACAGCTGCTGGTAGTGTGGTGAAAGAGAAAAGGAGCCCTTTCCCACGAACATCAGTCACTACCCTGTCACATTTACAGCTTCTTTCGCATACACTCCCTTCCCCTTTCTTGCCTTCATTTTTGTCGACGCCATTTCCCACTTTCTCCCTCTTTTTATTCCTCTCTTCCTTTCTTCCTCTCTCCCTCATTCTGTCCCTCCCTTCCTCCTTCCCTCTTTCCTTCCAGTCATGCATGAGCAGCATTGGAGCTTCAGATACCTAAACAGGCATCAGTCAGGAACAGAAGGGAAGAGCAACCTGAAGTACACCTTTGAATTATATCTTCAAAACCAGATCAGCAAAGGGGTTACAGGCTACATTAGGAAGTGGATGGGGGGTGAGAGAACAAACAAATAAAGACTTCTCTCACTTCTAAATTCCTCATGAGTCCCTTGATTCTCATGCCTTCCTCACAACCTCTGCCAATACTTCTCCATTTTTCTCAGCTACTTGCCCCCCTTACCCTACTATCCTAAAACCTTCACCCTCTCCCTTACTACTATATTCTGCTGTTAAATTGATTTTATACATAGTGTTGAATCCCTTGAGCTGCCTATTTGGGTATCTACCATGGAAAAAGGACTTTAAGTACTGTGCTTGTGTTAGAAAAAGTTCTGCTGCTGCCATCACTTACCTCAATGCAAGAGGAATCATATTATCGTTTTCCTTATTTCCTGCCCTACCACTCACTTAATTAGGAGCTTACATTTTGTATCACTAATCTTAATTCTAGAGATAAACATCTCTAGAAGATGAGAGCAGTGTAGGGGAGAGGGACCTGGGGGTACTAGTGGACAACAGGATGACCATGAGCCAACACTGTGCCCCTGTGGCTAAGAAGGCCAATGGCATCCTGGGGTGTATTAGAAGGGCGGTGGTTAGTAGGTCGAGAGAGGTCCTCCTTCCCCTCTACTCTGTCCTGGTGAGACCCCATCTGGAGTATGATTAAGGGAGTGGAACATCTCCCTTATGAGGAAAGACTGAGGGAGCTGGGTCTCTATAGTTTGGAGAAGAGGAGACTGAGGGGTGACCTTATCAGTGTCTATAAATATATAAAGGGGGAGTGTCACGAGGACGGAGCCAGGCTCTACTCAGTGGCAAACAATGATAGGACAAGGGGTAATGGGTACAAACTGGAACACAAGAGGTTCCACTTAAACTTGAGAAGAAACTTCTTCTCAGTGAGGGTGACGGAACACTGGAACAGGCTGCCCAGGGAGGTTGTGGAGTCTCCTTCCCTGGAGACATTCAAAACCCGCCTGGACGCATTCCTGTGTAACATTATCTAGGTGTTCCTGCTCCGGCAGGGGGATTGGACTAGATGATCTTTCGAGGTCCCTTCCAATCTCTAACATACTGTGATACTGTGATACTGTGATCTCAATGTAAAAATGAGTGAATTATGCCATGCTGAAATACCAAGAAAATGGCCATAACTAATATTTCAACAAACCAAAACCTCTTTTGTGCGAACCAGTTTTTATTATTAAGGAGCTGAATGCCCCATGACTTTTTTGCCTGTGAGGAATCTCTATGTGCAGAGAGCCAGTTATGCTCTTCGAGCTGAATCCTACTGAAACTGGGAGATGGGGAAGTGACACAACTTGGAGTAAAGACTTCCCTCAAGTTAGCAGTGTCATGTTTCCAATCGCTGTATCAAAACTACCTTGTAATGACCCTTGCCCCTTGAAAGAACTCCTTCAGGAATTTGAACACATTCATTACACTGAAAAAAAGCTTTAGTCTGAAATATATTATAACATTCAAACCAGCTACATTAAAAGCCAATCTGTACTGTAAAGATGTTATGAACAACAACTATAAAAAGAAAGCTAAAGATTGTACCTTCCTTAAAGGTATATGTATTTAAAAATATTTTGGGATAGATTTTTCAATACATTATTACTTAATGTAATATCAGAAATCTCACTAGTGACCAGACTTTGGCTGTATGCATAAAATTAAATGTATGTGTAGTTTTTTTTTCCAAGATTAGCATCTTTGTCATGTCCAAATACAGGTCTAAGATGTTTTAATTGTACAAAGTTAGAAAACAATTTCAGTTGCAAGTAACAGTAGGTACAGAGATGCTATGTACAGGCAAGGCACAGGTCTTTGTTAACTTTTTTTTTTTTGTGATTAGGGACTCAAAGTTTTCCTATACTTATTTTTAAAAAAGGTACATTAGCAGATATTCATGCACACAATTTGACAATAGAGCTAAGATTCTTATTTCACAATAGCAAAATACTGTCAAATTACACAAATGTTTCCCCAGGAGACTTAGAGACAAAAAGAAATGGTGAAAAAGAGAATTATTCATGGCATATTTTACAGAACACATTCTCCAGCCTGTCAGCAAGTTATGGTCTTTTTATTTTCCTTGAATGCCTTCCTGGAGTACAGCACAGTGGGAGATTGGGCCTAAATTGTTCAGTGTCTCTTTGACAGACAGTCTGACAACATGATCTTCCTCAGTGGACAGTAATTTTTATGCTATGCAATCTAATAGTGACAGCAGGCACAGTAACAGCAGGTTTTCTATCTGGCATGGCCGTCTGCACTGGGGATGTCTGAAGTTCTCCATTAGGTCATTAAAAAGAAATAATAAAAACATACGCAAAAAAAAAAATCCAGACATTAATTGATGAAATAGTCTTTAAATTGTTTGGTGAAGATGGAAGCAATGGGTAACATTGTGGACTAGAATCATTAAAATAACTCATAAGAGACATGGACATGAAATCACTGTAATTGCCCATGTAAATATAATAAAAAGAAAACATTAAGTTTAAATCAAACCTGGAATTAAGGTTCCACATTTTTAAGGTAATTCAGGAATTCCAGGAGTTATTCCCTGACTTGCTCTGTGAAAAAAAATGTTATGAATATAAAATCACTCAAGAATGTAAGCCTAATGATAGTATAAAAAATATAGCGAGTGTAGGATACAGAAATAACAGCAATGTAGTATGAAAATTACAAGATGAAGTATTACCAAAGGATACTAAACCTGGGTTGAATTTTATTTAGCACTTATTTCCTTCCTTGTTAACAGGACCTTTGATGAGTGCACTCACTGTATTATTTCACTGGTTCTCAGAACTACACATCCAGGGTAGGAAGTTTTGCCAGACTTACTCAGTGGTAGATCATTGGGGTTGCCTAATTAGTTAAATCACAGGGATGTGCTACCTCAAGGTTTCAAGTGCCCGGATGTTTTTGTAAAATAAAAATCCAAGAACCAATCCTTTTATTCTAAGTAATGTTAATAAAGCCCCCAAAGGCTTTTTTAATCTCCCAGCTGGGAGTTTCTCCTTGAGCTGAAATACTGGAAACACATAAGTCCAGATAAAACTCCAAATCTTAAAGACAGTTCGGTTCCATTCATAAGAGGGAAAAATGGATGAGGTTCTGGAGGCACTAGAACAACTCTGTTTATGCTTCTTCTTTGAAGGTAAAGATGTCTTAAGGGAATTTAGCTGGTGACTGCTGTCAGTGTTCTTTTGGCTAACAAGACCCTTGTAAACAGATAAGAAATTCCAAAGCTATTTTTTTAGTCAAGTACTTACTGTTCCTTAACTTGATTTCTCTGCCTGTGTGACCATGGCATTCTTAAAATTATTTAGTACTTATATAGAAGTGTAGAACAAAGAAAAAAAAAATATTAAAAATTTGAGGTTTGGATCACATCTTAATGAGAGACTGTCTACACTGGGAAATCACCTACTTCACAAAACACAGAACTTAGATATTAATGATGGGTGGGGGAATCATATAAAAACATATCAGAAGACTAAAACAAACACATAAAAAAATATTAATTCAGGTTATTAAGAACTCATGCTTTATTTTAGTCTGTGAGTGCTAATAGTTGTTGCTGAGTAACTGCTAAGTAAGACAAGTCTCCTACTAACCTTACATTTTTTTTTTTGTCAGCTAATCTGAAAGCTCTGGAATAATGCCACAGAAAAAAAAAGGTTAAAAATGCTAGATTTCCATACCTAATTTTAAGTAAATTATTATTTTATTGATATTCCAAAGGGTAAAAATAACTTTGTAGGGTACTGTTTGATTGCTAATGGGCAGACAAATGGTACAAACATTTTGTCTTCCTTCTGACAGTATCAAACAGACAGGAAAACATCCAGGAAACAGACATTGATACTTGCATTAGAGACTCACCAAAACAGTACTTAACAGGAAATGAATCTTTATCCTTTTTAATCTGTTAGTCTTAAACAAGCATAATTGAAATCTTCTGTCTGGAATACAACCAGACCATGTTTTACCTCAGTAAGCAGACATGATTACTGCTGCTCTGTCAAAGCCCTGTTGCTTAACTGTCTTGGGCTTTCAAATCAAATTATGCCTCCTCTCCCTCTACTGCACTAAAAGATGATAAAATAAACAAGGCAGTCACAAAACATACACCCATTTTTTCCCCATTGGTCTGGCAGAATCCAAAGGAGGATGAGATTGAAAAAGAAAGTGGATAAATCCCCTCTGGACCCCCTGTATTAGATAAAGCAGGGTAACAGAGAGAGAAGTGATTGTTTTACAGCAGAGATGAATTTCTCACAGGAAGTTTGATAAATTGACATCATTCCAGGCAATTTGAGGTAATACAATCTTCATGTCTGAACAGTGTAATTACTAAATATGTTTCCAGCATTCAGAAACACTCTGTATCAATCACCACTAACAGTTTTAGTAACTATTTTTCAACAAAATAGGAAGACAAAAAAAAAAAAAGAGAGAGAAAAAAAAAGTCTAGCAGGGGAAGGGAGGGATGTAAAACTAACTTAGGAGGTTTAAAACAGTAAAGAAAATAATACAGCTGAAGGAAACGTATGCCACTTCAGTTGAGGCAATAAAGAGAGACTTGATGCAAGTGTGATGGTCTCAGCAGGGAGACAGCCTGATACCAGGTTAGATGGCTGTGCTCTATCATAACCTAGGCTCATTTCCTCCATGAATCTGCAGTACTTTTGATGATGTCAGTATGATTCTAGACTATTTCTCCTGTCAACCTCTGTAACTCCTGTGCTTGACATATAGACATTTTGCCTAAGTGACAGGAGAGCAAGGGAGGTGTGGTGGTATGAAAAGAGCAGTGCAACATGGGAGCAGTAACTGAAATAAATCCATTATGTGTATACACCAAAATCTGACTGTGAGAAGGTAATTTCTGACATCTACTCCAAAGAGAGAGGTAAGGCTGCTTGTCTGGAGGAATAAATGATAATAGCTTAATAAATGAAAACAGCTTAGCTATTGGACTGTTTTTCTGCTCATACAGGAAATACTTGCCCTAGTGATGTGCTAGATTAATTCCCACCAGCATGTTTTCAAATATCTTCTCTTTATTCAGTTCCATATGAGGGGCATGAGGTTAATTTTTCTAGCTACATGTAAGGTTGCCATTAGTCATTTATCATTTATAATGACATTTATCAAAGTGGCAAGAACTGCTACTAAAACATGTACAAATTAATTTTCTTTTATTTATAATGTCAGATAAGAGGCAAGCAACAGAAAATGAATGACTGTTTCATATGGTCTATGCAGAATGTATCTGCAGGAAGACAAGTCATTGGAATTGCTCTGAATATTGCAGGTTAGCTGTGAGTAGCTTCTGGACAACTGATCAAAAAAACTGTCTGAACTCAACTCCAGATGATTTTATTTCCTAACAAATGGAAATGGTCTAAGGCTCTTGGTCCTTCCCGTTGCACATTCACAGTGCTCCACTTTACAGCCTGCTGCTTTGCATAGGGCATACTGAGGATGGAGTTTGGCTCAAACATATACGCAATTTACAAAAAAAAAAGAAAAAATTGCTTTTCAAAATTAATCACTTTTTAAGACAAAGGTACACTGTGTGAGCACTGTTACATTTAGGTATTTTTTCCCTTATGTTTCTTGAAAGTTATTTGGCTCATAAACAAACCAGAAATTCATATCTTGAAAAGTGTATCTTGTCCCTCTATTAAAGACAATAGTGTAGCTAAGATAAGCAGTTCAGTTCTGGGTTTAGCTCTAAATTCTAAGATGCAAATGTAAACAGGCATGGACCATATTCTTCTGATGAAGATATAACATTAAGATTAAATGCCTGAATTAGGATTATTTTTTTATTATTATTTCAGATTTAAACCTAATAACTATGCAATATTTCTGTCCCAAACAATAAAATGAATAGCATTCCTGAATTCAGGATAGATAACATTAATCTTGCACAAAGTAACAGGTAAGTATCTATAACCAACAAGAACAAGTGGAAGGGATGCACTGTTTTACTGTCTTTTTTGTAATGAGCTTTACAGTCTCAAGGAATCAGATAGGGATAACTTTGATTCCTGCAGACTCCTTCCTAAGGGAAAGCAAAAAGGTTTTCTGTTGTATAAAGTGCAAAATAATGTAATAAACTCTAATAAAAATCTAATAAAAGTAATTTCTTAAATAAAGTGATTGTGTAAGTATTTTTATACATTAAAAATTGGAATGAAAAATCAGGCTCATCATTTAGTCCCATCTTCAATGTATTACCCAACTGGAATATATTTATGCTGGTTACACAAAGGTGGGAATGAAGAAACCCAATGCTGTGGGCAAGCTTAAAAGAAAGTGACAGGGGCTACTACTACAGAGAGCAGAATTTTAACTATGTGATGGGAGATGAAGCATTGCTTCATTTAAACATCCAACAAGAAATTACAAATATATGTATATATATATATATATATATATTACAAGAAAAAAACGGAAGTCGACAGATAGAAGATTCTAGGAAAGAAAAAGTGTTGATGATTTCAAATACTCACTGCACGTTAGTTTACTGCTGGACTCATAAAGACACTATTTCAAATCTTTGGTAAAAATATTTTCTGTGGTAAAAATATTCTCTTTGGTAAAAATATTTTCACATAGTGTCCTGGGTTCAGCAGTAGCAGTCATTTTTCTCCTCCTTGGTAGCTGGTGCAGTGCTGTGCTTTGACTTTCGGCCTGGGAACAGAGCTGATAACAATGATGTTTTGGTTTGGCCAGGGACTTTGTGAGTCTCATGCTCTGCCAGGAAGACGGGAAGCTGGGAGGAATCAAAGACAGGACACCTGACTCAAACTGGCCAAAGAGGTATTCCATACCACAGCACGTCATGCCCAGGATGTAACTGAGAGTTACCTGGAAGGGCGGGCTGGTAGACTGAAGGGTTGGAGGAGGTATCAGTCGGTGCTTGGTCGGGCTGGGGGGGTGAGTTATCAGTTGGCTGGTGCTGAGGTGTTGTATTCTCTTCCCTTGTTATTTCCTTTATCATTATTATTATTGGTGGTAGCAGTAGTGATTTGTATTATACCTTAGTTACTAAACTGTGCTTATCTCAGTCCGTGGGAGTTGCATTATTTTCGGTTCTCCTCTCCGTCCCTTCAGGAGTAGGGGGAAGGAAAGAAAGAGGGAGGAAAGGGGGGGAATGAGGGAACAAGCTGTCTGTCTGGGTTTAAACCATGACAGGTCTTTTTCTGGCGCCCAACGTGGGGCACAAGGGGTTGAAATAATGACAGATATGTCCGGATTAATAGTCACTCATCACAATGCTGATTTATTGGCTCTCAGAGTTGCTCCTCTTGATCTCACAGTTTCAGTAGTAAATTACTTAGAGCCGGTATTTGCTGCGTGTTTATCAAGTGTGGGGCCTGGGCTAAGGTTCTTGTCTCACTGTGCTTTATGGTAATGACTTGTAATACGGGAGGGCTCCAGCAGCAGGGCGGGACGGACGTGGCCGTGGACTTGTACCTGGCCGTCCGGCTGCTCTTCACCGCCCTGGCCCTCGTCCTTAACTCCATCTTCGTGAGGCTGCAGGAAGCCGAGTGGAAGCGGCCCTGGGAGATCTGCCCCGGGGAGCAAACGGCGGCGGGAGCGGGGCCGGAGGCCGCGAGGGAACGGCTGCCGGTGGAGGAGGTCGGGGCGGTCGAGGAGCAGAAGGAGGGGGCTGCCGAGCAGCGGGATAAGGCAGTGGAGGAGCCGAGCCCCGCGGCCGAGCCCAGACCCGCTACGGCCAAGAGCATTCCCCGGCAGCTGCCCGCCGAGCCCCAGGAGGATGCAGGAGACCACGCAGCATTTCCCAGCAAGGCAGAGGAGGAAGAGCTGGACTCAGGGAAAGAGAAGCTGGTGGTGGGAGAGCCGGCAAGCGCAGCAGCTACACCAGCCCCAGTGACAAGTACAGCAGCATCGTTTGAGAGTTCTGAAGGTTTTGAATGGCCTTTGGGTACCCTTGGGACCTGTCTGCTGATTGTGATGGGGATCAGCATGTTGGCACACACACAAAGTGTGTTTTACTCACGACCATTTTGTCTGATCTCAGAAGTTAAGCAGAGGCGGGTTTGGGTCTTGTCTATGGTTAGACGAGGATTTAGGAGGACCAGGAGATTTTCCCCAAGGCTGGACAGTCATGAGCGGCAGAGTGTGTGGGACAGTATGGGCAAGTATCTAGTCCACTGGGCCCCTCCAGTGCTCTGAGACTGTCAGAGATGGAAGGCAGCTGTATGGAGTCCCCAGCAACAAGTTGCAGAAACTGCTGAAGGGGATGGTGAATTATTTTAAGCCTGGTGGGCCCATGACACTTCAGGCCATCAGGGCAGAGATGCAGCATAAGAGATGGACTCATGATCGAGGGGTGGACTTAGCAATGGACACTATTGCCCAGGTTATTCACGAGTGTGAACACTGCACACAGCCTCTCCTGCTCTGAAAGACTGTTACAACAGATGGAGCCTGGCATCATGGACCAGATGGACTCAGCATCTTCATAAGGACTGGTCCATGCACTAAGATAAGAGTGCACTTAGATAAGAGTGATGGTATATTGAAAATGTGAGATTTGAGCATGATGTGAATGGTATGGAATAAGGGGTGGATACTGTCCTGGGTTCAGCAGTCATTTTTTCTCCTTCTTGGTAGCTGGTGCAGTGCAGTGTTTTGACTTTCGGCTCGGGAACAGAGCTGATAGCGATGTTTTGGTCTGGCCAAGGACTTTCTGAACCTCATGCTCTTCCAGCGAGGAGGGGAAGCTGGGAGGAAGCAGAGACAGGACACCTGACTCAAACTGGCCAAAGAGGTATTCCGTACCACAGCATGTCATGCCCAGGATGTAACTGAGAGTTACCTGGAATGGCTAGGACTGCAGGGTTGAAGGAGGTATCAGTCGGTGCTTGGTCGGGCTGGGGGGGTGAGTTATCAGTCGGCGGGTGCTGAGGTGTTGTATTCTCTTCCCTTGTTATTTCCTTTATCATTATTATCATTGGTGGTAGCAGTAGTGATTTGTATTATACCTTAGTTACTAAACTGTGCTTATCTCAACCCGTGGGAGTTGCATTATTTTCGGTTCTTCTCTCCATCCCTCCAGGAGTAGGGGGAAGGAAAGAAAGAGGGAGGAAAGGGGGGGAGTGAGTGAACAAGCTGTCTGTCTGGGTTTAAACCACAACACGTAGATATTTAGATATGTAACTTAAAAATAGCTAATATGAATATCAGAAATATTAATAAGATTTTTTCTATTAAAAGTAAAAAAACGTTAGAAGGTTCAAAAGAGTTATAACTCATGTATGTGTAAATTATAACAGTATATAGGACAAGGTGTGGCCACAGTGGGAACTTTCTTTTTCTACTTCATGCAGACTGTACCCCTGTTTTTATTCTGACACATACACAGAGTATATGTATACACATACACAGGGTGTATATACACAAAGGGTACACAGAGTAGCTTTATAAAGCTAACAAATAAGATTTAATACAATATCTGGCTATAAATCCTTTATATATATTACTACAGAAACTGAGACACCCTGAATCAATACTGCCCTTGATAAGAATGGATCTTTTAGTAACTCTAGTGTCTTCTGACTTCTCAGTTAATCTCTGTATTTCAGGCTGTTACATAGACTATATTCTACTTATTGCTCCCTTAAAGTGGTCAGAAAGTAAGCTTCTTAGAAGCACGGACAAGGCTTTGGCATGAAACACAGTGACAATGGATGCAATTACATTCAACTAAAAATTACACAAAGCACATTATATTAGTGACAGTAGATGTGACAGGCAACAAAGACAGAAAATTCATGACCAAAATAACTCATTTCACAACGAAAATTCATGACCAAAATAACTTGTTTCACAACCTCTATTATATATTCATATGCAAATATATTTATACATACACATTATTCTGTGCTTACATGCATCTGTGTTTATGAATATATTTCAACTCTCCAGTAGTTTTTAACAACAGAAATACATGATAAATCATGAATGAGTACTGTATGTGATATTGAAAAAATGCATAAAATATAAATATTAAAACATAGTTGTTTGATTTTGATTTTGATTTTAATTTTAATTTTAATTTTAGTATAAAATCAACATTGTTTGCCTTTTGTTATGTAAAGATATTATCTGGTGAACATATCTGCTCCAGTTTTATCAGAATCTTAAGCAAAAAAAACACCCACCTAACAGTAAAATCAATAATAATGTATATACAGAACTGCATATACATAATAATGTATATACAGGCTGAGATTTTCAAAGCCATGTCAAATACTAGGATGACCAAATTCTCTAGGAATCTTTCTCCAGTATCATTTTTTTAAGATGAGATGAAAGCTTTCTTTTCAGAAGACTGTTTTTTTACTGAGAAAGATCCAACTGCCCTTGCAAAACTAAGTTTAGATCAAAATTATGGTGAGGTACAATTTAATAGTGTAAACTTTGAGTTACTGGTAAGCTAGAAATAAGGAAGCTTTACTCTTACAGGTTAAGGACTGTCTTTCAAATATTAAACTACTTTTAATTTTTGTTTAATCTCAATAAATCTCTACACACTTTTGTTGAGATGAAATTGAACAACAAGTGCTATATGACAGATTATTTTTTTAGAATAAAATAGTTCAAATTTAATTTTTTTAATTCACCTCAGCAGTATTTTTGCTTTCTGAAAGGCCGAATAAACTTCTGGATAGTCTATAACATAAGCTGCATGTGACTAACTATGTATTCTGCAGAAATCCTAGAAATGCTTTCTATTGTATCAATAATGTCATTTCCTGAGATACATGTATCTTTCTTACAAAAGAATTGTATTTCAAGAAAAAGAAATTAAGGGAGCATAACATTTTTGTATAAGATAAAAGACAAAAAAAAATCAAGTGTTTACAGCATTATAATACATAGCATCAAATATATTAACGTATTTTAAAAGTATATGATATACATGTATATTTTGTATATGTGCATTTACATATATATGTGTATGCACACACACATGTATACAGACATATTTTTATATATGCACATGTATGTGAATACACATATGCAGTGTTTGCATGTGTAACCATATATACTTCTGTTTTGTCGGTGTATATGTATCTTGATATGCATGCATGTGCAATTTACTGAAACAGATTTACCAACACAAAAAAAACATGTCAAAAAAGTGTCAGAAATAAAAACTTCAATTAATGGTTGCAAAAATAGATAAACACATGGAGTTGCTCGAGCAGAATGGAGGACTGAAAAGATTGCAGAAGTACAAATAGAAGATGACAAAAAAGAGGAATAATTATTAATCAATAATAAAATAAATTAAAAGCTCAATAATGAGCAACTGTTCCCTTTTCTTGTAATGCTGGAGCAAGGAGCTACTAGCTAACACCAAAGAGATAGATTTTAAAATTATTTAAAGCAATCTTTTTAATCACAAATAATCAGAAATAATCCTTTCCTTATATATCACTTAGAATGAGTGATTGGACACATAAATTAAACATAAGTAAAGGAGAAGCATTTATATGGATAGAATAACCACTGTTATGGTATATAAATAATCAGGGCAAGATTAATGTGTGGGTTTAGAAAGTCATACGCTATAGCAAACTCTTCTATAGTAGGCTATTGCACTGGTATTTCTGATTTCCCAAAGTATACTGAAAGCTGTAGACTTTTTCAGAAATTAGAAAAAAAAACAACCAACAACTCCACATTCAGTTATATGGGGTTCATTTTAATGGTAAGGGTGCTAACATGTTAATATAATGACTAACAATAAATTGAACAAGTATGACCATAATAGGGTCTACAACAAAGATGATTAAATGAGGAAAACATTGTTCAGAATAATCTCACAATACCAGCACTGCATAAAAGATTAAGTAGCTAATCTAACATGTTCATATTATTGCAAGCTAGAAGGTGCAATAATTTTCCTACTTTTATTCTGAGTTTGAAAACAGGCATGCGAAAAAAAGATCCATCTAATTTTTAGAAGACATATGAACTGGATATAATTATCTCATGAAACACCTTGAGAATGCAAATTAACTTCAACACCATTGTTTTTCAGCTTCAGCTTTTACCTAGGTGACTAATGACTAAATGATATCAGGGCAATGGGGTTATTATTTCTTTCCATTTTTTCAAGACTGTGCTTAAGCTATGACACAGCATAGATCTGGAGAAGCACTGTTAGGTTCTGTTTGTTTGCGGTTTGCACCATCCTAATAACTGGACAAGGGAGTGACAGTCATAGATACAATCCATCAAGATACAGACACACTCAAGACTTACCCAAGCATGGTTTGCTGCTTGCACTGTGATCAAACGATGAACATACTGAAGCCCAATTAAAGCACATAACAATTAACTGGAAACCTTTAGAAATAAAATTTGAAAAATTAATCATCTGAACTTGGAAAGAATACTGAATTTAACAGCTGTTACAATCTACATTATTATTAAACCCTTTAGCAATAAGAGTTTATCAAGATGGCACGGAGATACATAAGATTTACCACTTAGCTTTAACATATATTTTAAGAATCCAAGGGGTTAGGAATGGGATGGTTTCGTATCTACCAGCATGCACAGGAATTGAGGAAAATATTCCATTTCATATAACTCTTTCAAGTTATTTAACTTGAAATTTTAAGGTATTTTGGTTACTGAAAACATTTATTTTTGCTGAACTTTTTTTCAGAAATATTTACGGTGCCATTTATTTGAATGGATTCTCTTTCCATAGACCATTTTAAAAACTGGAGGACATGGATAGTTTTTCTAGGCCCCTGGTATTATGCGCCTGTACACGCGCATCCGTGTGTGTGTGTTGTGTGTGTGTTTGTATAAGTGGCTGGCAGAAGTCAGCCAGTCTACACAGGAACCTGTACAACAATTTACTAGTTCCAGAGATGCTAAAGTTACAGCTATTGGAAAGTTATGCAGAAAGAAAAACTGTTTTCCTGCTTACAACTTTCAACATTGAAACCTCATTCATTTTCCTTACCCCTACCTTCCTAGAATGTAGCATATATTCCTTACCCCTACAACAGTAAATAACCCTCATAGAAAGATACAACTATTACCCTCCCCTTGCATTCCTAAATATTTTATTTCAGGTTAAAAGTACAGAACTAAATATGATAGTTACAAAGTTTTTCAATATCCCTAAACTAGGTACATTATTATGTTGTAGTCTTCCTTCCTTCCCTTTCCACTGCTAATCTGCATCATAATATGCTTCTCCCAATAATTAGAAACTATCAGAACCACACTTAATATCTGCTTCTTATCCGATGCTTTTTTTTTTTACTGAGGAAGAACTGAACCATCAATAATGTAGACCAAACATTTACAAAAATTTTCATAAACATAGTCTATTAACGTCAAATATTTTCAAACCTTTCCATGAACATTTGCCATTCTTAAATAATCTATAAATAAAAGTTTGATTTACACCAAAGCCTGAGGAATTATTTTTTATTTCAAAAATACTCATCTTTGAATGCTAAATTAATTTTTTTTTTTTTTTTAATTAAATACTCTCTGCAGTGTCTTGACAAAGAAGACCGGACAAAGGCAGTTAAAAAGACCAAATCAAAACAAAAATCATCAAGTGATGGTACTACAGTTGCATAACATATTTAAAGCCTGCCCAAGCAATTCCATTCTAGAGAAGGACTCACTGCATGATAATTAATTTGACTTTCTGTGGATGCAAAGGGAACATTTCTTCTTGTAACAGCTGTAAACCCAGCATGTCTATAGAACATCAGTGGACCACGGTTTTTAGTTTGATTAAACTTTTAAGCTTATACTACATGGGGCTTATTAACAATAAGACATGTAAAATGTCTATGTATGTAAAATGAAAGCAATGTGGTTTGTTTGGAGGCAAACCAGCTTTCAAATTAAAATGATGAAAGAGCAGTTCTACTCTTTGAAAAGGCCATACTTGCTTTTTTTAATGTACATGTACATCCTTAAATCAATTGCTAAAATGCTCAAAAATATATAATTATGTTGTTCAGAGTGTTAAGCAATTATTGCCACTTTCAAGTCTTTGTTACAATAACATGCCTAAGGCACCCTCTGCATTCATGAATATTGGAAAGAGTAAGTCATAAATCTATAATCTGAACATAAACATACTTCAAGCTGCCTGTAGTTTAGGGGATTTTACTAGTAGTAACATATATTTCAGTTGAAGACTGCTGATTTTATTTGCCTCCCTCCGATCTCATAGTTTGTACATCATGTACCTATAATCACCCACCCACCGAATACTTTCTAAGGAGAGCTACCAAGGAATGAAGAATGGAAAGGTCACAGTATGTCCATTGTTTTTCCGCCCTCGGTGACATAACCTCAGTGATATTTTGTCTTCTCCTTCAAAAGCGGACATGGTACAAACCATTTTTTTTGGCTTCATTGAGCAACAAATTACCAGGGGAAGGATGACTTTCTATACCATTAGAGCAATTTAAGTTTGTTAAACAGAGATAATATTAGACAAATTTATCCATTTGAATGCCATCCCAACCACAAATAACAAATCCTAGATCTCTAGTTTAGAGATGGCTGCATTATACTCTTCCAGAGGAAAGCAGTGATGATCTTTTCTCATGTAAATTAGCTCTTAGAGGTAACTTCTTCTTAGCCCCAGCATTCAGGACATCCTGTATAGACCACTCATCTTGCTTATAGTTTAGGGTTCAAACAGAGCATTTTCCTTTTGTCCTTCTTGGAGAACTATATTCAGTATCAAGAGTTGATGGAAAAGGAAGATGAGAAGGAAGGCTGGAAGGAACGAGGGAAAAAAACAAACTAGACAGTACCAGCTACATAAACTTTCCTGACAGACGATATCAGTGCCCCATCATGCATCTGCATGTGGCAGAATACAGAGAAGCATACATGAGAGATAAAGAACAAAGAAGTCTGCTAAGTGGCATTTTTTATGAAACTGAAGGTTTCAGAAATGAAAAACTATTCGGGATTCAGTTCCTACTTAATCTAGTGTTAGACAAGGACAATTTCAGTGAATGTTAATAGACATCCTCAATGGATGGGAAGAAAGAGTAATTCTTGATTTCTACATGCATTTTTTTATAAGTAAAATCTTTCATTAGAATGGCACCCTAGTATAAGTATAATAAAAATACATTATTTGTGTATCATAGGGTCAAAATCTGTAAATCTAGTTGCTGGTTTGTTTGGGATTTTTTCTGAATGGCATATATTTTTAGCTGATACTATTTTATACTGCTTGTATTACTTGGAGTATTGTGTACAGTTCTCGCATCCTCAACATGAAAAGGACATGGAACTGTTGGAACAAGTCCAGAGGAGGGCCACGAGGATGATCAGGGGGCTGGATCACCTCCCTTATGAAGACAGGCTGAGAAAGTTGTAGCTGTTCAGCCTGGAGAAGAGAAGGCTGCGTGGAGACCTCACAGCAGCCTTCCAGTATCTGAAAGGGGCTTATAAGGATGCTGGAGAGGGACTCTTCATTAGGGACTGTAGTGATAGGACAAGGGGTAACGGGTTAAAACTTAAACAGGGGAAGTTTAAATTGGATATAAGGAAGAAGTTCTTTACTGTGAGGGTCGTGAGGCACTGGGATGGGTTGACCAAGGAAGTTGTGAATGCTCCATCCCTGGCGGTGTTAAAGGCCAGGTTGGACAGAGCCTTGAGTGGCATGGTTTAGTGTGACATGTCCCTGCCCATGGCAGGGGGGTTGGAACTTGATGATCTTAAGGTCCTTTCCAACCCTAACTATTCTATGATTTTATCATGCTCATTTTAAGCTAAGAAAAGTCTGTCCTAGCATACACTTTCAGTTTTAACCTGTTTGTATGTTTCTTTGCCAGCCTCCAATGTTTTCTTCTATGGATTGAGATAGTGGTATACATTGGTTAGAGAACTCAATACAATCTCACTAAAAAGACTGAGAAATCAGAAAGCAATGGATAGGGAATTACTCAAAGCAAAAGGACAAAATCACAAATGTTATTTCTAGTATTCTATAAATGAAGTAATATTTTTTAATTTTATTCCAGTTTTGCTTGAACACTGATTCTATGATGAATTCTTATTATTAAAAGTTGTATTAGATGAAATCATTAAACATTCAACATTCTACCTAAACACAACACTGTGTCTTTCAAAACTGGCCGCACACATGAGCACAAGGAATTACAGCCTTCTATGTAAAAACAAATGCATATGACCAACTTGTAGAACAAGCAATGAAAATAAAGTTGTAATTCCAAAAACCAATCTAATATATCTAAAAGGTTGTTCTCTTAATCAAAATTTTTTTAGTCAAACTGATTTTTTGGCCAGTACTTCTAGCTCATTCTCTCTTCTTATTATTGGTTCAGTAGCTCCCAACATACTTTCTCAATACCTTATTAAATGTTTATGGAATTTACAATGTAGTGATCCAAGAGTTACATTATATATAGTGCACACCTCCACAAAAAACTTCTGAAAGCTTAGGATAACAAAAAAATCTATCCATTTGACTTCTGCAGTTATCCACTCTTAACTGTGCTGATAGTTTTCCTTGTTATTTTTAACACAACCCACTTGCTTTCTGATCTTGGTGCAGTCTCCATACATATTACGCCAAGTGCAAGTGAACCACTGCAGAAAAAATAATTAAATATTTCCTCATTCTTTCCAAAACAAAAGCAAGGAGGAAACTAAATATAACCTTCTTTGAGGCCACATCTGCCAATACCCAGCTACTTACTCGTATGCACGATTATTTTCAGAGGCAAGAGTTGAATCTCACGTTCACCACAATAGCAATATTCCCTCCTCAGTGACTCTTTTACTAATCCTGTTGCAGTGTCTAGGAGTTAGTTACACTTGTATATTTGAGGGAAAACTTGGGACAGAATAAAGGTCCAATCTGTAGTAAACTAGTTTTTATTTACTCTCATTACTCATCTGCTGTAAGAAGCCACAGAGGGTCAAGAGTCAATGCAAAATTCATAACATTTTGATGTCAAATGAAGGGCCAGGGAAGTGTAAGAAAAAACAGAAGTGGACATGCAATAAGGTGCAGTTTAAACTGAGAAATAACACAATACATTCACAAAGCAGCCTAGAAGGCTGTAGCTTTAATATCAGCAAGGAGTATGCATCCAAAGAAGGTGGTGCATTATGAGAAATCAAATTAATAGGTGTGACATTAAAGAACCAGTTTAGCGAAGTTCAAAGAGAACGCTGGGTTATTTCAATAGGATTTGAAAAATAAGTTTTAGGAAGTAGATGAAATGTCTGAATCTATTTTATAAGTAAGTATAATTAATTGATGGATGTTTTCAAATAATTTGTTATTGCTGCATCTTTGAGACGCTGAGAGGTCCCAAGGGGGAGAAAATGCAGTTCTGAGAACATGCTAGCATGAAGACGACCAGGGTGGTATAGCTTGAAAGGAGACCAATATTTAGAAAACTGTGAAAAAAGTAAAGAAGTGTCTTAAAAAAAAAAGAAAAAAAAAAAAAATCAGATTGAAACATTAAAGGAATAAAAATTGTGTGGTGTAATATCTGCTGTCAAAAAGGAGCCAAATGCTTATTGGAGACAAATAAATAAAAACTCCTGATGAAGAATTGCATTCTCAAATAAAGGAGTTTGAAGTTCCCTGAGAATAGAATTAAAAGCTGGCAACATCTGTTACAATAATTATTGCTTATTACCTGTATTAAAACAGTGCCTGAGGCCCCAATGAAAGTTCATTTCTTATTACACCAAATACTTACAAATACATGATAAAAATCACAATCTAAAAGTTGATAAACAGGAGAATTGTGATCTCTCTTACATGCTTAGGGAAAGAACGGAAAGAGATTAACTTTTTATTCCATGTTGAAAAGTGGGATTTATATGCTTAAACATTTGAGGCAATTAAGAAAATTTTACCTGGAATTGCAACTGAGGAAACAACACAATACAGGAGGAACAATGATTCCTTGTGATTTGCTACCCGGCTTTGAGATTGCACAAATATAGTAGCTGGATTTTTCTCTTTCACTTCTAAAGGTGATATTACTGAGTATTTCCCTGCTGATCGTGAACTGGGTCACAGAAGAAGGGGTCAGGTTTAAAATATCTCTGTGAGGGGGGGATTAAAATCAGGGCATTACATTGTGTTTGAGAAGCATTCTAGGTACACAACAGGCGAGTTTGCAAACTGACTTTCAGCGAGCTTCCCAAAATTTGAGGAAAACAGTCATTTACTAACCAAGTAAGTACAGCCCTACAGAGGCCTTTGTGAAGCCAACTTGGATAAATTTCAGAATCTAAGGGAATGAAATTAGTCTTCACTTACCCCTATCACAACAGATCATCATGCAGTGTAAAAGGTAATGTACAAGAGCTCCATTAAACCAGATAGCAAATAGAAAGTATCTAGAAATTATCTGCAAATACCGCTATTACTTGGAGGTAGCTGTCAAAACGCGTATTTTTGAGGAAGTATCCCATCAGTTCCTAAAAAGAGAGATTTCTTTAGAAGTAGTAACTAAAAAAAAAAATAATAATTTTAGGAAAAAAAAATTAGGAAAAAAAAGCAGCTAATTTTAATTTCATTTTGGAAATGTCTAGGTGGTTTTAAAATTTCGTCTTTATTATGCAAGAACACTCTGGTAAGTGAAAGCCTAGAATCTCTGCTAAATGAGGACTGAACTCCTAACACATGGACTGCTGAAGCTGGTTGGGCACTAACTAGATTTTCAACGTATTATACCTCCTAATTTGATTGGGGACAGTTAGATCCTAAATATATACATATTAAGTCCTGTCTGCACTTCCAACAGGCCAAATAAAAAAAATCTCAGATCCTCAAAAGTAACTATGTGTATTGATGATGGGGTTTGTTATTTTTTTTCAGCTTCCAGCCATGTGAAGGTAGTTTATGAACCAGAGCTGGATGCCTCACTACAATGTAAAATGAACAGAAACATGAGTGCCCAGGGGTAGGATTCACAGTAATCAGCTTCCAAAACAGGGAAGTGCATAGGCCAGCCAATAAAAAATTTCATAGATCAGCAATGTTGCCTCCTTCTTTTATGTCCTTAAGTGCAGTCCAAATTATGTGCTTATGTGAAAGTGGAATTCACAGCCTTCCATCAGCCCTTAAACTCCTTTGATTATGGGAAATTCGTTCACTCTTTTCACTTAAAACCTGTCAAAGGAGGAGAAAGAAATGTTAAAATAGACTAGAGATTACAGCAGTTTCTAAGGAAACCGAAGTCAGTGCCCTCTTCATGCAAAATGAGCTGAAATTCATATGTCTTATCTCCCACAGGAGTGCCCCCTCCACCACTCACCTAAGGCTAGGCCTAGGGCTAAGCCACACATCAAATATAGCAAGTACAAAGCAGATGCTGTATGATAACTGTCAGGGTACATACCCTCTAATCCCATTATAAAATCCTTTGAGGCTATAATCCTATCATTTTGAGGTAATCATTTGAAAAAAAGCTATATCTGCTACTGTTATAACACTCAAATTTCAAATAAAAGCAAAGATTAAGGAAAGGCTAACAACACATAGAAATGCATCAAACAGTAGGGAAAAATGGGAGTGCTGCACAACCCCCATAAAAGTAATTTCAGTAGCACATGACCTGCAACCAAAATGTTATTCTTAGAAGAACATGCTAAGACATTTTGCCAGAAACAAGTGCTCAAAACATAGGGACAACAGATATAGAATAAGACCATACACGGGTAGAATTATTTACTAGAATTAATAACTGAGAAACTGGAGCTGGAACAAAGCTAAAAAACCTTACATTCTACTCTAGACATATTGAACAATCCCTTATAAAAAATAAATTTCGTATTTAATAAGGGAAGCCAGTTTTAAAAATATTGGAAAATGAACAGGCCTACGTTTAAAGATATGCTTCTGGTACAATTCCACATACCCTCAGTAGGGTTGTGATCAAGACATTAATTTTTAGATTAATTTCAGCAGCAGAAGAAATACACATGCTGAAGTTAAACGAGGCAAAACAATAACAGATGTTCCAAGATGCCAGGAATATGAAGGAATATAAAGGTGAGAGAGGGACCATGAAGATGTGGAAATTACCAAAAGCTGGGAGAGAAATAAAATGAAGGTATGGAAGCAGTACAGAATATGGAGAAAAAAAACAACCTGGAAACAAGAACCTTAAAAGTTAAGTATGATGGCAACTAATAGGCCTCTGTGGTTTGATGGTAAATGTCGTACCCCTACAAGTATCATTAGCTGTGCAATAATAATTTTTGGTCCCAGAATGCAGGCAAATGCTAACCCACTAACTGAAACATTAAATGTTTCAGACTGAATGAAACTTAGAGAAGATAATTTGCAGCGTCTTGAAGGAAGACACACGGACTAGAGCCTGAGGAAGGCATTCAGTGTCTACGAATTGGCCAAGATTTACTTGCAGTGCAGTTTTCTTTCCCAAGTGTGGAACGTTTGTGTTAAACCTGGAACCTGATAACTGAAACAAAATTTGCTGCAAGACAATGACTGTGAAATGCTTATATCTAAGCACTGTTTCAATATAAGTAGTTTTGCTACTTCTGTAGCAGCCACTAAGTTTAGACTAAGATCTACTGAAATTCACTAGACACCTCCTCACTTTTATATGTCATTTATCCTATTTTCTGCTGCATGTCAGCCTCAGGTCTATTCTGTTCTTGCCTCTGAAATTCTTACAATCCTTGGAAAGCGACATACCTCCCCAGAAAGTCAGCATACCCGTACATGTCTCTTTTATGACTAGGCTCTTAAATACACAACTAGCAAGGACTGTTAACAACATCTGCTAATCATTCGATGATAAGATGCTGCACATAAAACAAAGGAAATTTCAATGGAAATATGTTCTGAGAGTTAGGAAATGCAATTTTTAGCAAGAGAGAAACATCATTTTTTACTGTACTAGTGTTTGGTGCCAAACTTGGCATTTGCTTAGAATGTGTTGAAGTGTGACAAACTGTCTTATGGAAACAGCCACACATACAAGACATTCAGTAATTACAACATGTGAAGTATGCCTAGAAATTTCTGATTAATAATCACATTAGTGTGTTACTTTTTTTTTCAAAGCCAATTTGCCAGCATTGTTACAGCACTTATTATACATTGTTGAATGCTGATTGCTGAGTTAATCCATATCACAGTAACGTGACATCTGAAACACCCTGACAATGTCTGCGCCAATACCCATTAACTAGCTTGCATGTGCAGTTTTCTATAACAAGCAAGACACAATTCAAGGTCATCACTATTACAAGTACCGAAGCCATAGAGAATAAAAAATAATGTTTCAAAAGCAATGAAGAATGGAATGTATAATATAATTTAATGTAAACAAAGGTTTACTCTGAAACATTAAAGTAGTTCATATTGTTAAATACTGTGCTTAGCTTAATTCATTAATAAATATCTCTCTTATTATCAGCTGTGGGTGTCTGAGTTATTGGGAAAGCTTAGTTTGGCATTTCTAACCTTAAGGAAGTTTAGATATGATAGCTGATACTTCTACCAGAGAAGCAAGTAGGTATACAAGATCTGCATGACTGTATTTGCCCATATAAATGTAGGGCAGTATAAGCCAGCTACATCACCACCCTTGGCATGGTGGACACAAAGCATATTCAGACTGTGCCAAGCAGTATTAGGTACCCTGCCAGTTTGTGTCCTGGCTGCTTGAAGTGTTGCTTCACACTAGGCCATCGCTGAAGACTCTGTCCAACGTGGCTTGAAATGTTAATTTCTGGTTTCTTAGAAATAAAGAAACAGTAACCCAAATGCTATACAGTGTTGTTTACAGCAAGAAACTACGAGAAACTACTCATTAAATACAAATGTTCATTGAAACCAGGCAGATTCCTCTAGATCTTTATCCTATTGTCTTTTCAAAGACAAAGAACAAACCTAAACCTTTGTCAAAGACAAAACCTAAAAAGAATTTGTAGTTTCCCCTATCACTAACAGGTAAATATTTTGAAACTAGAACAGTTATTTTGGACAGAACTCTTTTTCTGACAAATTATTTATAAGAATTTCTCCATGTAAGGACAACAACAAAAACAAAAAGTTATCTCAGAGAGTTTTAATTACCTGCAAACAAGCTTTTATCCAATGCTAATTAAACAACAGGCATTTTCATTTGACTTCTTGATTTTTTTTATTTTTTTCCCATACAGTTAACAGATCAACAAGTGTCATGTTGCCTGGTTTGTATTTGATGTAACATTTTTTTTAATAAAAAGGTTACAAAATGTCTAGAGTGCTGTCTGTGAAATGATAATACTACTGCCCTCTTGACTCTTCCAACTTTTCATCCAGTGAAATTATTTTAGCTGCATTGCACATTATTATCAGTCCTATAGAGCTGTGCTTTGCTTTGCCAAGAGAAATATCCAGAAGAACCATGTTTTCTCACACAGTTGAAAAATCAGTATCCTGAGAGTAAGCACCAGACCTTATGCACGGCTTCTATAGCACGCACATGTTCTCTGTCCCTTTGTTATTTCACTACTGTTTGATAGATAAGGGGTTCTGTAAAATTTATGGCTTAGTCTGCCTCTGAAAGCTGTTGCCTTGGTGCCTTACAGATTTATGTCCTCAAAGATCTGCATAGCAGTTCTCATCCAGCTTTGAGAGGACAAAGTCTAGTGAGTTTTCTGCAGCTTCTCTGACCTTTTCTGTCGATTCCTTCTGTGCAAACAATTCATCTTCTTTGGTTCTCTCTGCAAGCAGAACTCTATTGAGCCAGTTGACTGGTGTCAGGGATTTCCTTAGCTGGTTACCCCTTTGCTCTTTCTTCTGTTCTGTCAGAGCAGAGAAATGACTGTGTGGCAGGCTAAAGATGATACTTTGTAATGAAGGGTACAAATTGAGTGGGAAAGAAAAAGATGATAGTGTGCTTGTGCATAGATTTTGGGGAGGGGAAAACCATGACTGTAACATGCAAAAAGACAATATAAGCTCTCGTGTTTGTATTATGCAAATTAAATGTTTTGATGTACCCAAAGTTATACTATGGAATGGATTATTACCATCTTTGAAATAATTTTATATGTTTGTGGGTCTTGCCAGGTCTTAAAAGGATTATTTAACTGTTTTTTCCAATACAACTAGCCTATCTTTTTTTGAGTAGTGTGGTATTATAACTGTTGGTGAAATACGCTGAACATAACAAAGACACAAAATCTTTAGGGAAAGTATGTTAGCTACATCAGATATAAAAGAAAGTTGAATCTGGGACCAAATCAACTCTCCGTTTAAAGAGAAATAGACTGAAAGGGTCATGTCACTACTATAGTTACTATTTTAATAAACTGGAAAAACTCGATCTGTTTAAGGTATATATGGTGAATTTTTTATTACATGGTAAACTATGGAAAACTTGGAATTAACTGTACATTGTTTTAAAAACAAAAAACCCACCAACCTCTCCAAAAGAGACATCATACGAGATGGTTAATGTAAAGAATTAATAAATCACCTTACAGAAACAAAAAATATGTAGGTCCTTAAGATTACTAGAAGTTAAAGGTTCCTAAGCCTTTTACAAATCAAAGAGTCAGATCAATCATATAAAATTATATTGCTCTTCAGAATTAAGGGAATTTATAGTACAACTAAAAAACTGCAGCTCTGAATCTCAGAGTATTAACAGCAACCCTCTAGACCTTCTAAACTGTTCCCCACGCCTCCTTGCTATATCTTTTTCTAATACTAAAATTAGTTTGTGTGTACATGGTATTGGTATGTGCATCATCATAGAATCATAGAATCATAGAATTGTTAGGGTTGGAAAGGACCTTAAGATCATGAAGTTCCAACCCCCTTGCCGTGGGCAGGGACACCTCACACTAAACCATATCACCCGAGGCCTTGTCCAACCTATTCTTGAACACTGCCAGGGATGGAGCATTCACAGCCTCCCTGGGAAACCCATTCCAGTGCCTCACCACCCTAACAGGAAAGAATTTCCTCCTTATATCCAATCTAAACTTCCCCTGTTTAAGTTTTAACCCATTACCCCTTGTCCTATCACTACAGTCCCTAACGAAGAGTCCCTCCCCAGCATCCCTATAGGCCCCCTTCATATACTGGAAGGCTGCTAGGAGGTCTCCACACAGCCTTCTCTTCTTCATACGGGAGGTGCTCCAGCCCCCTGATCATCCTCGTGGCCCTCCTCTGGACTTGTTCCAACAGTTCCATGTCCTTTTTATGTTGAGGACACCAGAACTGCACACAATGCTCCAAGTGAGGTCTCTCAAGAGCAGAGTAGAGGGGCAGGATCACCTCCTTCAGCCTGCTGGTCACAATTCTTTTGATGCAGCCCAGGATACAGTTGGCTTTCTGGGCTGCAAGTGCACACTGCTGGCCCATGTTCATTTTCTCCTCAACCAGCACCCCCAAGTCCTCCTCCGCCGGGCTGCTCTGAATCTCTTCTCTGCCCAACCTGTAGCTGTGCCTGGGATTGCTCCGACCCAGGTGTAGGACCTTGCACTTGGCATGGTTAAACTTCATGAGGTTGGCATCAGCCCACCTCACAAGCGTGTTCAGGTCCCTCTGGATGGCATTCGTTCCTCCCAGTGCATCAACTGAACCACACAGCTTGGAGTCATCGGCAGACTTGCTAAGGGTGCACTCAATCCCACTGTCCCTGACACTGACAAAAGTGTTGAACGAGACCAGTTCTAACACTGACCCTTGAGGGACACCACTCGTTACTGGTCTGTAGCCGGACATTGAGCCATTGACCACAACTCTTTGTGTGTGGCCATCCAGCCAGTTCTTTATCCACCGAGTGGTCCATCCATCAAATTGATGTCTCTCCAATTTAGAGACAAGGATGTCGGGTGGGACAGTGTCAAACACTTTACACAAGTCCAAGTAGATGATACCAACTGTTCTACCCCTGTCCATCAGTGCTGTAGCCCCATCATAGAAGGCCACCAAATTGGTCAGGCAGGATTTCCCCTTAGTGAAGCCATGCTGGCTGTCACCAAGCACCTTGTTGATTTTCATGTGCCTTAGCATGCTTTCCAGGAGAATCTGATCCAGGATTTTACAGGCACAGAGGTGAGACTGACTGGTCTGTAATTCCCGAGGTGAATTAATAAGCATATATCTACTATCCAAATTTAATATAATATATAATCTCATAATATTAGGCACTGGCTTCTAATGGTTTAGACCAGATCAGGACTCAGCAGTAACACCACAGTAGTATGTTGTACGTGCTATTTTTTGGCTTTGAACACTGGAGCTATATTACATTTCATCTCTCTTTTATGCAGGATGGCAAGTATAGGTGGCAAGAACTGCAGGAGCTGAGGAGGGTCAGGGTGGCAGAGCTGACCCTGTGCCGTCCTGAGGGCATCTCCAGCAGCATGGATCAGAAGTACAGTGTTGCACTTCCACTTCTCTCTGTGCTTCAGAGTATTACACACAGTTTTCCCAGCACAGCAGCTTATAGGGCACTCTTCAAACACAGTCACTAAAACAGTTTTGTTGAGCTCACACACATGCATACACACAGGAAGATGCTACCAAAACCACATATGTTTAATTTGGTCAACTTCAGTGACTTGGTTTGCAGCACAGTCGCACAAACAGCTACATGGGAAAAAAACAGAGGGAAGGAAAGATCCAATTGTGACAGGAGGTATAACCCTGAGTTAGAGTCAGGCTAGGAATTCTTTTTCTTTTTTAATAGTTTTTTTTTAACCCAGGTTTATCACCAAATAAAATACAGTGTGTAATTACATTTTTTGAAATATGTGCTTGTAATCATGTAATACTTAATTAGATATACTAGAAAAAAAGTCCACCCACTCTGTTGGCCTAGGAAATGCAACATCAAGCACTTGAAGAGTAATGGATTCAAATAACTCTTTTTCCTTCACCTCTTCCATGCTTTGTTTACAACCTCTTCAGTATTTTATATAGAAAGTGCGTTATCTTTTGTAATATTTCCAACACTGAATCTTTAAACACTTACACTTTTGTTTAACATTATGTGCTGATAAAATCCTGTTAATACCCATGTCATTACGTAGAAGCTAAAATACAACTGTAAGAAGATCTTGTCAGCAAGGCATTTATAAGTGCATCTTCAATCTGTAGGATGAGACATCAACCCTTGGACAGTTAACCTTCAAGAAAGGACCAGAGCAATGTGCAATTTTCTGCTGTGAGTTAAGGAAGATTCCCCGATAAAAGCGCATAGGCAGCTGGAAGGCCTGCTCTGGAAATCCTTGTGCAGCATGCACACTGTAGGTGGCGCCATCTTACATCATACGTCTGCCCCCAAGCTTCAGATCCTACTCACAAGTGTTAAAAGTGAATCAAATTCTGTTACTTTTGATATTTTTAATTTTTTCAAGCATTTCAGCAGAAAATGGGAAATAAAGGCAAACTGAAAGAGTGAATCACATTTAAAGTAGCATCATCAACTAAATCTTCAAGCACATTTATTTACATACCACCCAGATTCTTATTGCTATCCCCAGCTGCTTGGCCTTGTCCTAGCAATCACAAGATTACAGAAACAGCATGTCTCATTTCATTTCATCCACCAGATATAAGCAAAATAACAGTGCTCATGACCTGAATCTGCAGCTGTACTAAGAAGTGTGGCCAAGCTGAAATGGAAAGCATAAAAGAAAAACGAGTTTATAAATAAATAAAACTTAACATTTTCAGAACTTTATGGATATATTAAATATCCACTGAATCATGGAAGTGTTAACAATAAGCTCAATTATTTTCTTAATTTTTTCACCACTATTTTCTTACACATAATTCAATGTAACAATGACAGACACTTAGAAACATTTTATATGGAAATACATAATGCATACCTTCAGTGCTGATCTATTTTTTGCCACCTATATATCACTGTTAATCTATTAAAGAAACAGAAGTGGATTACTATTATCTTGGAACTCAGATACCATAAAGTATTTTAAATTGTTCAAATATTTTTATCCATATGTGCTGCTACAAACGTTTTATGTGGCTTACTAAGGCAATCCTTCTAGAAGTAAGATATTAAATAAATTATTATAATTGCACCTCTTTCTTGAAAAGTATTTGCACGGTCTATGTAAATATTAGTATTAGATATCTCTATATCTGTCATCCTCAATTACAGCAAAAATTGTTTGAGATGTAAGTTATGTGAAAGAAAATTAATCAAGTATGTTTTAGCTAGAATGTGAAAATTCACCTCTATGTCTTAAAGGGCAGTTGGATAATTTAGAGACAATTAATTAGAGAATGGACAGCAAGAACTGATAAAACTCCTTTTACTGACAAGAAATTCTTAACCAGATTTCCTTTTAAGATTGAACAACTAACCAGATTTCCTTTTAAGATTGAACAACTTTTCCTGGTACTTTCTCAGCATACTTACTTTTGATGTTTTTGATCTCTTAGAAGACAGAATAAATGTTTTTTTTTTCTAATAGATAAATGAATACACATACCGCATTTCATAATATGTGTAATTTTAAAGTACAAGTTTACTTACATTTATTACTATACAAATCAAAGTTTCATGTGTAGCTTCAGTTGTTTAACATATATTCATAATCAAAAATAAAAATACATTATGGATTTATGTTATTCTCTTTAAGGTACTCGAATGAAATTTTTCCTTGTTAGACACAATACATTTATTATCATACAGTATCAGTTACAGCTAAATAGCTGGTGTGTAAATACAACTATCTAATTTTGTCTTATGCTCTGAGAGCTATTTACATTCTAATTCTAATGAAAAATGTAAATGAAATTCTTTTTAGTCCCTCTCTCCACTCTCTCTCCATCTTCAGAGCTAGACCTAGTGCCCCTGTCTGTCATACTAGAAGATAATAAGCAAGTCACTATCAGATTTCTGTTTCTTTAAACTTCTAAAAGGTACAGTATTATAATAAATTCAGTGAAATAATCTCCATTTTTAATGAATCACACCTTCCTGAAACTCGATGTTTAAAGGAAGAGAACAGAAGCATTTCTGTGTAAGCATGTCATTTCCCTTAGATTTTTCTAGTCACTTTCTCATCCTCTATTTATTTTTTCTTTTCTTTTTAACTCAACCTACACTGACTTGCCTTCAAAAACAAATTAACACCAACTGGAGGTATCCAACTGCAGTTTTTAATCTTACAATCACCATTTTCTGTTGAAATAGGGACTAGGGGATTGCTTCCACATAAAGCATAGTTAGTAGACAAATAATCTGAGTATTCTTGCAAGAGCATAGCCTTGATGCAATGATGACATTTGACTGTGCATATTTTCAATATAAAACAGACCTCAATTCATCAGGTCCTTACACATACAGTTAGGCACCTTCACTTATCTCACTGCTTGCTAATTAAGTATGTGATTAAGAAGTTCACTAACTAGGCCAAGGATTGCAGCTGGAAGGTTGCACATAACAGAAATGAAATCAGGTATGTTCATAAAATAAAGCTGATTCTTTTCTGTTTCTGACTTCTTCACCAATTACTCCACATTCAGTTTCTTCACAATATATAGGAAAAATCAGTTTGGGTTTTATTCACTAAATGAAAAAATTTTGTACATAATATATCAGGAAATGCCATGAAAATAAGGATGTCATTTTAAGTTAACAACATTAACTCTCAAAATCTTGTCCAGGTTCATTACAACTTTTACCAGATTTGACCTGAAAGCTCAAATCTAATTCAAAATGTATTTGCAACACTGAATTTTCTCTACTTAAGTAAGTAAGTTCTCTCTAAGTAAGTTTAACATAGCAGAAGAATCATAGTCAGCCGTAAAAGAAAAGGTGTAATTGAAAAGATAGAACCAATTTTCAACCAAAACTTCAGGTGTATCAGCATTAGAGTGTATTGATATAGTGTTGTCTCTAACAGTTTTTTGAATGCATTGATGATTCTGAAAACATGCCAAAAAATCAGTGATTTTTTTTGAGCTAAAAAAAACCCAAACTCTTTTATATCTCTTTTGCTTTAGATTCATAGAAAACTATTTTAAAATAATAATAAAAATATTAAATAAGACAAAAAACACATTTTGGTTGATTGAATATTATCACATCTTCTACATGATGATAGCAAATACAGACATTCACATTTTAGCTCTTGTTTAAAACAGAGGTTTTTGAAATCTCAAAATCTTTATCTTATTAATTTTTATTAAACTGCTTTCCACAGGTGCCAAATTCAGTCTTTCAGGATGCTTAATCACTTTCTTTTTGAGGAGCTTTCAGGTAAATTTCTGCAGGTTGTAGAAATTTTCATGTAGCATGCTTTTAGTTTCTTCTTTTTCAAGGCATCTCATTACAAGAAGATTTTCTGGTATTACAAGAAATGACCTGTCTGGCAACTTCTTTGTAAACATCTTTCGAGGTTCCTGATCTAATTTTTTCATGGCTCCTAAAACATCTGTTATAAGTGATTAAAAAGTGTAAGAATTCATAAAGCTGTTTGAGAAAAAATAATTAAACCAGTTCCAATAAAATGAGAATTATCTGAACTTGAAGGGAGCTTTTTGATGCTTAAAAAAGTGAAGGTCAACTTTTTTTTTTTTTGCCTTTACATAGGATTTCATTTGTGTTTTCCACTATAATTTCAGATCCAAGTGGAATAGAAGTATCAAATATAATGATAAAATGTTACTACAGTATCTCTGACCTCTGAGAAGAAAGCCCCAGAAATTTCATTAACCTCTCTGTTCTTGTGAGATTTAAATTCCACATCAAGAGATGTAGATAGTTTGGATAATCATCTTGTTCTCAAGGTGATATTTGAACTGAAGTTACAACCATTTTGAAGATTACTTTTCACAATGTGCAACATGAAAAAAAATTCATTCGGCAAGGTAAATCAAAGAATTAATTTGAGATCTGTGTGGCTGAATATACAAACACTTTGTTATTTATACATTTTTCTACAGGACGTTATCCTTTGAGGAAAAAAATATGTGTTTATGACACTGCAAAAACAAGTTAATGAGCAAATATTTTCAAAAGTTGGAAGGAAAGGCCAGGGGATATCTGACTAAAGCTGTTCTGAAGGTATGCATTGGCCCCATATTTTGTAACATCATTATTAAACACAGGGATTCTTTGGAGATTTTATGTGCGTATTTTCATAGCAGTTGCTTCCCACCAAGTCTGTTTCAGTCTTTTGGAAAAAAAAGGGAAAAAAAAAAAGTGAATGCAATATCCCAGTTCTTCTTGAAAAGCTAGGGTTTGCAAAACCAAGTTTGCTTCTAAATTGACCCTTAGAACATATTTTAACATTAATAACCTTATTATGCATGGGAAATAAACCAACCTTTTATGCATGGGGGAATAGTTATTACAGAGGGGCTAATAGGGTCCAACTGTCAGAGAAGGGGAAGAACATCTTTGGTCATAGGTTTGCAAAGCTGGAGAAGAGGGCTTTCAACTAAAGTTGCTGGGGGAGTGGAGCCTACAATCCATCTCACTCCTACCAATTTGATGCTGATGCCAGCAAGAGGTGGCTAGAGCCTAGAGAGGGATTGCAGGTCAGCAGGGAAGCACACAAAAAGCAGCACAAAGGAATTTCAGCCACTCCAGCCATTCAGTCATCTTCATAAGAGGATCAGCTTAAATGACTCTACGCAACCCCAAATAGCGTGGGGAATAAACAAGAGCATTAGAAATGTACACATACCTGCAGGTCTGTGATCTTACCGGCCTCACAGAGATGTGGTGGGATGGCTCTTATGATTAGAGTGTTGGAATGGAATGACACAGGCTCTTCAGGAAGGACAGAGAGAGAAGAAGAGAAGGGGGTGTCACCCTGTGTTAATGACCAGCTGCTGTGCATGGAGCTTTGCCTGGGAAAGGATGGGTCAGGATTAAAGGGGGGCAGGGGCAGGTAATGCTATAGTGGGAGCCTGCTACAGGCCACCCAGCTAGGAAGGCAGAGTAGATGAGGTCTTTTGTACACAGATAAGAACAGCATCGCATTCACAAACCCTGGTCCTCATGGGGGACTTCAACAAACATAGTATCTGTTGGAGATACTGAGCTTAACAGCAAAGCATAAGCAATCCAGGAGGTTCTTGGAATGTGTTGATGATATCTTCCAAGTGATAGGATCCAGCTAGGAGAGGTGCTAGAAGGTCCCTTAAGGCAGAGAGGAGGGCACACAGCAATTTCTCTATGCTGGACTAGACTGGACTTTAGGAGAGCAGATTTTAGCCTCTTGAGGGATCTGCTTGCTGGAGTACCATGGAATAAAGGCCTGAAAGGAAGAGATGCCAAAGAAAGCTGGTTAATACTCAAGGATCACCTCCTCCAAGATCAGCAGACATGCTTCCTCATATCTAAAGGTATCCTCACCTTATTCTTGCTATTACAGCAAGAAAACAGTTTACTTCCTCCTCTTCCACATTTCATTCAATTGTTTATAATTCTTTCTCATATCTGAAGGTATCCTCTCTTTGATACTCTGCAAAACATGAATTTAAGAGATGCTTGCAGCACTTACGTCATTGATCCGTGCTTCCTGGCTGCATGCATGCTACTGTCCTCACCCGATATACACTCCCCTATGAAAAACTGCAGGTAAATACATAACACCAAAGTCACTAGCAGCCATGCTAATGACAGATTAAGTGCTGTGCTACTTTTAGTGCAATATATTAAGTCAATGTAGACCTATAGCTATGAAGTACACAGAACTGTCAAGGGAATACAAAAAAACATGAGCCTAGCTCATACTACTTCATGCACTACTTCTGAATTTGAACCAGCTTTTTCAGACTCTTTTACATTAATAAGATACATACTGGGTTTTTCTTATATAGTGTGTAATATCTGTTTGTTTTGAACATACAAAGAGTGGGAGGAAAATGTTGTAATTCCAATCACTTACTGTATATGAGGCTTAACTCCTCTATAATTAATTCTCTAGGTAGCCATTAAATCAGAGAATAGCACTGCTTCAGTATAAAGAAAAAATAAATCCATTGTATTTAAGAAAACTTGTCAAACAAGCGATACGTTTGGGAGTTAATAGGGCTTCTATTTGCTTTTTAGGCATATTTTTTTAGCTAATTATTAAGATCCAGAGGTTGTTAGAGAAAGGTGGGAACTTTGCAGAGGGATAAGAAAGGTAAACAAACAGTGGGGATAAAAGAAAAAAAAAATAACTTTTTAAAACTTGCAGGTAAGAGTTTTCAGATATCTGGAATGGTGGAGTTAAAAGATCAAAAATTATTAGTAAACAAACATACAATATAGTTGAAAGATGTTTGAGACAAAGCTGCTAGAAACAGCTGTAAGACAACTCTGGCAGCAGCACAGAACATCTGAACAAATGAAACCCATGCTGTGTGATACAGAAGAATTCTCTTCTGGTGCTGAAATGAAGAATAAAAAAAACCAAAAGAATATAACCCCAGAGTAGCAGATAACAAAAGAATAAGCTACTGTTCATTGTCTGGAAATGTTATTTTAATATTCTTGTCCATCGGGGAATTAAATTATTATCACAGATAGTGAAAATAAGTAATCTCTATATACCCAGACTTGGAAATGGTCAGATTTATTAGTGACATTTGCTAAATGATGGCTTTGAATGCTGGAATGCAGTGCTAGAAGTAACTACCTGTGATAACAATTTTACCTAAACACAATCTACTTTAATGCTTGTTTAGTTGTGAATGTAATTAAAACCACTGCATCACCAAAATGAAAAGAAACTAAAAAAACTAATTTTTACCTAATAACAGATGGAAGCAAGCCTCGTAAAGGAGAAGTTATGAAGTGGGGAATGAGGAAAAAAAAACTTTAACATTTTTTTCAGTAACTAAATGTCTTATCTAGAATTCTCTGAATATTTTGCAGATGAAAATTACAGAACATTTTTATGAGTGATGAATAAATATCCAGACAAGCCAAAACAGCATTGTTAATTCCCATAAACATGGCAATCAGAGGAAATGGAATTGCAGGACTGGAACTGAAAAGATTTAGGATGCCAAAGAAGCCCTCAGGTTTCTATTTTTTATGAGTTTCTGCCTGGAACATGATAGTTTTCCTGCATACCTCTCTATTTCTCAGGCCATTTCACTCATTCTTTAACTGACATGTGCATGAAAGACTTTACTGTCACTTGTATGACTTGGTGAGGAAGCACAGCTATTTTCATCTTGTTTATTATCTGATGTCATGGATGTCACCTTGGTTTTGCAACGCTCAAGTCCCTGTGAATAAAACCAATAACAAATCATAACCCAATCTTAGAATGAAATTAAATACACCTTAGAAAGATTTTTCTCTAGTGTGAGTCCTATTCTCTTGCTGACCGCACCTACAGCAGCCTTATTCTTTTCTCACACTGGTGACAGATAAAAAAGTTTAGAAAGAGATGATAGATATGCAGTGTGGGTTTTTTTTTCATCTTGTCAATGTTTTAGCTATATGCTTTCACACATCTTTTTGCCCTAGGAATAGAGAAAATCTGTAATCTGTTTGGAAGCAAAACCAAAGATTTAATAGGAAAATTTGTAATTCTGATATTGGAAGCACGATGAAATTGTTTTTTCTCTAGATCAGTCAAACTTTAAAAAGGTAAAGTAATGACGTATAAAAAATAGAAATCAGTGAAGAAAAAAACACCAGTCAAAAATCTTTTTGAAGTTGTTTAACACAGTTTCTGAATAAAGAAATATTTTTATTTCAAATGAGAAAATAGATTTATTTGTCACCAGGACTGCATAGGAAATCTAGACAAAGTCAAAAGAATATATTCTCTCTGAAGGATACCCAACTCAAAAGGACAGACAAAGGTTAAGCCAAAGGCATGATCTTAAAATAAATACATTAAGAAAATTAAGTGCATTTTTTTCTGTAGCCAGTACTATCCCAAGAGAATTTCTGAAATGTTCTGATTGTACAGAGATCATTAACTCCTCTAACAACTGTCTGACATCTACTGGATAAAACTAACCACAAATTTGAGTTACATTTTTGTCAAATGTTTGTGTTCCCAAATCATAGCAGAAAAACTGCCCCAAGCCTGATTTTCTCTTTCCTTTCTTTTCCATTTCTGCAGAACCAGGATGTTAATTGATTCAGATATTTTCAGCCAATACCTTCATATACAATATGTTAAATGCATTTGTATATACACTATGAATTAACACATAGACAAAAGAAGGCAACAAATAAAAAAAATTAATATAGAAATTCATTAACAGAGTAATAAGATGCCAGTGGTTGAATGATTTCATTAGGAATACAGAAGGATTAAAAAATAAATTGCAGTCTTTTTTGCAAAATTTTATGATATCAGTTGTCAAAGCTGACCATCAAGAACTGTGGAGGTTCTCTATTCTGAATGACTGAGAAATAAAACAGCAAATAGAATTCAGGGATGATACGTTTTAATACTTAAGAGAAAAAAAAAATCTCTGTTAATGCGAGCCTTGGTAGATTCCCTGACAAGAGAATCTCCTATCACAGATAGAAGATCTCTTAGAGTCTCCTTCCAGAGAGCTCCTATCACAGAGAGGTGGTCTCTGAAAACATGTTTGAAAAATTAAGTGAGGTACAGTGACTTAGCAGGAAAGATCAGGAAAATATAGGATACCATAATATGCCCCTGTCTTGAATACTACATGCAGTTATTATCTCAGTGTAAAAAGGAAACAAATGACATAAAAAAAGAATAGAGAGGCAAAAAGAACTTTCAGAAATGTGGAACAATTCCATAGAGGGAAAGAGCAAATAAACTTTTTATTATTTTTTTTTTTAAGAGATGAGAAAGGGAATGACGTAGGTCTCCCAAATCATAAATCATTAGAACATATGTAAGAGGCGGTTTGCTTTGACTTTCCTCTGATCACTTCATGTGTCATCACCTGAGTCATAGGTTTTCTACCATATGGCTTCACTCCAATCCCATGAAATCCAAACTGGAGTGTTGGGTGTTGTAGCTTACTTTATCATGACTCACGAGGAAGATAATCTTTATCTTCAAGTATCTCCTTATCAGAACTCTGAATCTTCCAGAATCTCTAAAATGTTCTTTGTTGTTGTCGTCGTCGTTTGGATTTTGGGTTATTTTGTTAGGTGTATTTTTGGTTGTGAATTTTGGTTAGGGTTTTTTTTTCAGATAGGGCAGAAATCAGAATTAAAAAAAAAACAAACACAAAATCCTCAAGATCTGAGGAAACAGTTCTGTCTTCTGGCTTGTTTTCTTTTTTGTTCATTAATAATTCCTAAAATGCTCTATTTGTTCACTTTCTCATACTATTTTCTCCAGTATCTGCCAGTGAGCAGAGAAGCACTCTATCTAACTGATGGAGAGAAGGTTCAGTGCTGAATGAGCCTTTGATCTGGTGCAGCATATTATGCACATTCAGACAGTGAAAATGTAAATTATAACTAGCTATTTAGAATAGCTAAGATCATTGAGAAATAGTGGCACAAATAAATCCTACAAGATTATAAGGAATCCTTCACTGATTACAGCATTGACAAAGGAGGGCTAAGGACCTACATGGAGAAATTTTCCTTCAGAAAAATTGTTTAGAATGCTGAATATTTAAAAAATAATGCAGCAAACTTGCAAGTAGGGAACACTTTCATATTGGTTTACAGTTTTATTTGTAAAAACATGGGTCAATAGTAGAATGGCTGAAACAAGACAAGGTTTTTGTTAGTGTTTAATAAAATTTATTATGCCAAGGATTCTCCAAGCTAGTATCATAAACTGATGCAACAAGTAAACACAAAAATTTTGGGAGTTAATCTTTTGTGTGTCTCAATTCTGCTATGCAAATAACTGCCTTACATCTATATAGGGAGGAGTCTGAGAGAGAACATAGGTGAAGAACAGTATGTGAAACCTTAAATACGTAAAATATATTTTGATTTTAAATTACCTTTAAGAAACAGAGTGCAGAACTTCTTTATTCTTTTTTGAGAAGAACAGAAAGGATACACAGAATTTGTATGTTCATAAAAATCGTGGACATATATCCACTTGGCACATGACGTGTAATTCTGAGAACCATATTTTATAACAGAAAGCAACTATTTAGGTATCAATAGCTGAGTTGTAGTAGAGCAAGTACCACTGCACTATAACCAAATGACATAACCCAGATTTAGTATGTCAGGTGCTTGTCTTTTATTGTTATAACTCAGTTTTTCAAGATGTACAACTTTGATTTTGAATAATATTTAAGTCTGCATGGCCTCTAAGGAAATAGTATTTCATGCTCTACTGCCAAGTTACCAAAAAACACAAGGTAATGCTGACCTGTTAAGATGCCACATACATTTAAGAAAACTTTCCATGAAGAGGCACTCTACAAAATAGTAATCCAATTTACATAAGGACTTGCAACCTTCATCTACTTTTCAGATTATTTTCCAAATCTTAAGTATCCTGTATTTCTGTATCACTATAATTCCGCAGATAGGCTTGTTGAGGTCATGTGACCTAGAAAGCTAAGATCCTCAATCCCTTTCTGTGCTATGAAGTTAAAAAATGAAATTTTGGGGAAAATTTTGTGTAAAATTAGGCTGCTCTTAGAGCCTGGTTTGCATTGTAAAGTAAGTGGAGCTGATTTACAAAACTGTTACATACTAATTTGTAACTTGGTTGTTGCGTTTGTTTTTGAAAATATGGTTTGACATAGAGGGATATTATTTTTTGTAATTCTCTCTGAAGATTAACTTGTTTGTTTTTTATTGGCTCAATACCATATACATAAATACATCTATTTATGTACATGTACTTATATACATAAATTGTTTCCCTAGAATTTTGCAACTCTTCAAATTCATTTCTTAATCCCTACATTGGTAAAAAAAAAAAAAAAGCCACAAGAAAATTACCTGATTTTCATGTCAATAAGGAGTAATTATTTGAATGATTATAATAAAAGTCCATTAAAAGCAGATGAGCAATAGCTTTTGAGGAAAGATTTAATATTTACTGGACTACACAGTTATTACTGTATTCATATAATTATTTTTACAGATCTTTTCTAGGAGTTGCTGAGTATGGAAGAAATTCATGTGATTTGCTGTTCATCAGCATTCCTATAGAAACACAGATATTTATTATTCAACATACTACATGCACATTTTACCTCTTGGATTCTGTGCTCCGCTAAACCACTAGAAATCAGCTGTCTACCCCTTTCTAAGAAAACCTAGCTTCCAACAGGCTGATCACCTGCTCCTTGACAGAATCAGCACACTAATCAGCTTGCCATTACAAAAGCCAGCAGAGATTATGGTGCAATTCTCTGCCATTGCTAACACCAGAATCACTGCTGGAAAAGGCAGTTCTCTGAGGTAGTCATAGTGGTTAGGAAGAGGCACAACAGTTTAAGATACTGGCCAGAAAATGACCACACTGATAAATGTTTTTAACATGAAAAGACAGTTGGATTAAAAATTACTGACTGGATAAATTCCTTTTCAAATGGAAAGCAGAGAATGTGTCATGTCTCACCCCCAACACTGCAAATGTTGCAAGGGTGCTTCTGGGAAGCTGCTGGCACAATGACAAAACTTTGAGTGGTTTCTATAAGTTCTTACGAGTTAGTAGTTAAAGGTGTGGATGCTACAAGCTAACTGAGCACTCAGAATTATGTTTAGATCCTTTAATCCATTTTAGAAAATTAGGCAAGACATAGGTATGGATTAGAAAATATGCTAACTACTACCTCTTGAATTGAATTGCATGTTTTTTCTAATCCTTGTCCTTTAAATGCTATTAAATATTATTATATATGGTTACTAGGCCTTCATCCTTAGCTTTTGGAGTGGCTGAAGTTACGTAAAACCATAATGTTTTACTTCCATTACTTCGTTAGTCACCAGGATACAAGGCCAAGTGGAGAGTCTCCTAACCCAGGAACTGAAATCTGATGATACATGGCTGCAGCTCCTTTCATGCTGGGTCCTTGAAGGCTTTTTATATGGAGCACACACCATCCAAAATGCTAGACAGCCTGATTGTATGCTTTGGAGTATGGGAGCCAACAGATCAGGGCATCCCCTAGTTGCATCCACCACTTAAGCATCAATTCAGCACTATGATCCTCACAGATAAAATTACATGCATGCAACTTGTCCTTGGTAACCAGGTGAAAAAGGGAACAAATTTCGGATCTCAGCTTCGTCCTGAGTCAGCATCCTAATCCCCTCTATTCTCAATTAAGCACTAGAATTTCAGTTCAGTAGTGATGTTTAGATTGTCATTCACGTAACTCAGTCACTGATATTTATAACCATAACTTCAATACTGTCTTGTATCTCTGTTTTCTTCTAGGGTGGAGAATCTGGAATCTATAATTCTTTTAGCATACCAAGTTATATATATTTTTGCTTTAGAGCTGAATAATGAAAAGCCTAGATATATGTGGTGGTTTAAGCCCACGAGGTAACTCAGAACCGCACAGCCGCTCACACTCCCCACCTTTCTTCTCCTTCTACTCCTAGAGGGTTGGGGAGGAGAATCAAAAGAATGGAAATCCCATGGGTTGAGATAATAACAGTCCAGAAACTAAGGTATAACACAAAACTACTACTGCTACCACCAGTAATAATAATGATAAGGGAAATTACAAGGGGAAAGAATACAACTGCTCACCACCCACCGACCAATACCCAGCCTGACCCGAGCAGTGATCTGGGCCTTCTGGGTAACTCCCCACAGTTCATTCTTTGTTGGGGTGATGAAGGGAGGGAAGTCAGGGTCAGTTGGTGGTGACCTGAGGACAATTCTGTTGCTGCTGGCTTTTCCCATGACTTTATTCTCTGCTGATGATCATGACAGCACATATATTATTTTCAGAACCCAGAGTGGTGGAGATGGGCATCTAGCTGATGGGCTATAGAAGTGTTATATAGCAGGCAACAACATATAATTATGTTCATTGGCTGTTTTCCTCCAAAATCATATCCCCTTGAAGTACACATCGAATTTCTCCATCTTCCTGCATTACCCAAGAAGTATATCAGGGTCCCTGAGCAAAAGCAATCCCACTTTCTCATGTCTTCTCCATGATCCTGTAGATAAAACCATAGGGTGGTCTGTTGTTTATACCTCCTATATCTTCTGTCTTGGGCAATAAGACAACTTCTGTTAATAGCTGAGATGTGTGTTGGTACATGTGGGGAGCTGGATAGATCGGGTAGATCATCACTCAATTGTTTGAACTGAGACAGTTTTTCCACAGCTGAAGTGATGGAAGAGGTGAGATTGTCTTCTAACTCTTGGAGCTGATGAAACATTTCATCTACTGTTGGTGGCGCTGCCTCGCTCCAGGTCACTGGTGCCAATAAGTGGGCATATGATGACGGTGCACTCCACGTAAGTTTCCACCACATGGGTCATGTACCTTCAAATTCATCTGGATCTACAGGTGCATTCATGGCATCTGGCCTATGATAGATCATCTCAAGAATGGCTGATTCCTTCAGGGACTGGATGCCTCTCTCTATGGTGGGCAATTGGCTGAGTCACACGTAACATTGTCCTTGTAGGGAAATCTTTTGTTTGCAGCTGCTGAGAGCAGCCTCCAAAGGCTGAGGGCCCGTTTCTCATTTGCAATTGATTTGTCAATTCCTCTTTCCCTAGCAAGTGATCCCAGCTGCTTGGCTTCCCTACCTTCTAGTTAGTGACCACTGGCCTCATTGGCTCCGCATCAGAGCAACCAGGTGATGATGTCCTCCGGAAGACAGGTGACATATTTTTCATATTCCATAGCTCGGTCGAGGTCCGGGACCGAGAAATTACCTCTTCCTCTAATTCCTGTAGTAATAACTGTCATTCAGATGGCGTCCCCTCTACTGCACGCATTGGGTCTTCATTTTCCTTCACTGCACAGACTGCTTTTTGTGGCGCTCATTTGTTTTTCCCCTTGCTTAGAGGGGCAACCGATACTGGCATTGTTCTTAGTTACAGGCTGGGCTTAAACCACGACAAAATGTTATTTTCTGCATAAAATTTAAAGAGAAATCTTGGTCATTTCTAGATGTTTCTTTTTTTTATTTTCCCTTCCCTCTTTTCCCCTTCTCTTTTGACCCTCTTTTTCTTTTTTTGGTGTGTGAGTTGTGGTTTTTTTTTCCATTTTGATTTGTTGCTTTTGTTTCCATTTGTTTGCTTTTAATTTGATTTGAAAGCTACCATAACATCTAAAATGTTACTACATGATGCAGAGCTTTAATTTTTCCCGTAGTGAAATTCAGGTGTTCTTTTGGTACGTTTACATGTTCATGTTTTGACAATAAAATGAAGAAAACCATTACGAAGAAACAAGATTTTTTTAAAAAAGTGCATTTAATTAACACAGTTTTCTGTAAGGAAGTCCATTAGGAGATTTGATTTTTGTGGGTTTAGTGTAGCATAAATTGAATGGTGTGATGACTGGCAATTCTGAACAGGGCAGAGGGCAGATGATGCTTTTGTCTGTCTAAACTTTCACAGCTTCATTGATTCTACTTTTTCAAGTTTAAACCTCCATAGTAATTAATACCCAGTGAAAATTATGACAGAGAGGGAATGCTCTAATCTCACCAGCAGGATGTACTGCTATTTAAAATACGCCCTAATTTTGAAATATGAAGCCTATTTTTTTGCCTTTTATTTTAGCTAGTGTGTGTTTGTACATGCTTAAGCAATATTTGGGGAATATGTGTTTGCTTTTAGAACCTGTGGTTATTGTAAATAAATTGGTGTGTATAGTACCTGGCAACAGAAAGAGATGTAATTATTTATGGTATGGATTATTCAAATTAGTTCATTAGTTAACCAAGTATTATGCTGCTTTCCTTTGATGAAGAGGAAGACATATTTCCAGTGTCCTCTTATTTCATTACTGGATAGGTAATGCTGGGAATTAAAAGTGTGCAGACAGAGTGATCATGACAGCCAAGGGTTCTCCTTTCATTCCCTCTCCAGGACAAGATAAAGTCCACCCCTGCTTTAATATTGAGGTTTTTCTTGCTTTACCTAATGTAGAAGCAAAAACTATAATAACTTTCAGGTGTTAAGCATCAAATTTGAAATCACAAAAAAATTTTCTGTTTAGGACTCCACAAAGCCAAGTGAATGTATTGCTGCAAGCATAACTATGAGTGAACAATTATATGTCTGTTGCTATACTTTCCATTTGGTATTTCATGTACCACTCTCTAAGTAATGATGAGCATCAGAGAAAAAAGCAGACAATGTTTGGCCTAGAAACCATAAATACATGTTATAATATCTCACTTTGTTTCCAGAAAATTCATAGAATCATAGAATAATTAGGGCTGGAAAGGATCTTAAGATCATCTAGTTCCAAACCCTCTTCAATGGGCAGAGACTCCTGACACTAAACCGTGTCACCCAAGGCTCTGTCCAACCTGGCCTTGAACACCGCCAAGGATGGAGCATTCACAACCTCCCTGCACAGCCCATTCCAGTGCCTCACCACCCTCACAGTGAAGAACTTCTTCCTTATATCCAATCTAAACTTCCCCTGTTTAAGTTTTAACCTGTTACCTCTTGTCCTGTCACTACAGTCCCTAATGAAGAGTCCCTCCCCAGCATCGTTATAAGCCTCCTTCAAATACTGGAAGGCTGCTATGAGGTCTCCAAGCAGCCTTCTCCAGGCAGAGCAGCCCCAGCTTCCTCAGCCTATCATCATACAGGTGGTGCTCCAGTCCCCTGATCATCCTCATGGCCCTTCTCTGGACTTGTTCCAACACTTCCATGTCCTTTTTATGTGGAGGACACCAGAATTGCACTCAATGCTCCAAGTGAGGTCTCTCAAGAGCAGAGTAGAGGGGCAGGATCACCTCCTTCAACCTGCTGGTCACGCTCTTTTTGATGCAGCCCAGGATATGGTTGGCTTTCTGCTCTGTGAGCACACACTGCCAGCTCATGTTCATTTTCTCATTGATCAAAAAAAAAATCCTGTTTTGTACATTACACATATTATTCATAGCAATATTGAGAATAAAATGTTCCTACTTTAGCAGCAGCACATAGACACAAAAACTGTCATTCTGAGCCTAGAATTGCTTCAGAAAGACAAGGAAAGCTCTTATTTCCACTTCGAACATTAATAAACAAAGCCCAAATGCATTAAGCAGTTTGTATAATGTCACATGAATTAGTCACAGAATCTGGGCTTGTGACTCCTAAACATATACTTATTTATAACATATACGTGTTATTAGCTCTTGGATTTGTTGTCAGTGTCTTGAGCTTTTAAAGTATTCATCCTTTCCCTACAACTCTCCACCTCCATCTTTTATACTGTAATCCTATGAATTTTCATTATCCTACAGTGTAACCATGTCAACTTTCAGATTAAAACTCTCTAAATACAGGATTATAAAGTAGTTATTCCTGATGTAGCTTTTTTTTCTGCTCTTTTTAGACTATTTTTTTATAAATATATACTTGTGACAAATATTTATTCTCATAATTGTGGGTGTTCTTTACATTTTGACCTATTCTGTGTTAGCATGCTGAAGTACCTTCTTGCAGAGGTGCCTGTTTCTCAAATGCTGACCACACATTAATAAAAAATTTAGAAATCTTCCAATATGCAACTCATAAAAAGTTACATCAGAGAGATATATTTTTTCTCACAGGTAATTTCAGTAGAAAATTTTAAAAACAAGTGTAACTTGATGTTCAGGCATTATTTTAGTCTTTGTACTTCTAAATGAACGTGTAAGTAGTGATACCTCTCTCATAACTTAAAGACTGAAGAGAACCAAAAACTTGCAAGACCATACAGTTCAGAATTATAATTTTTATCAAATAGAAATGAACGAGGATGACTATAAATCAAACATTTATTTGTGATGTTGTACATGTTTTCAGAAATTCAAAAAGAGGTAGCAGTTACTAGAAAGTGTTTTAAATGGAAAGCAAATATAGAACACACAAAAACAAAGGAAACAAAACAGAAAATTCTTTTTCTTAATTAAAAAAAATTGCATTAAATGGAACTAAATTTATCTTTTTAAAATTAAATTTCTCATAATAATTTTCATCAAGAGAAAACCATTAGTATAATGAAATAGCTTTTCCAGTGCATTTTCAAAAAGGAAACTCAGTGAGTCACTATATTAATTATGATTGGAACAGATAAAAAGATTCAAAATAAAGATATTAGCACTAATTATAAAGGGTCACTACATCTGTTTTTTAAATCATTAAAATTATATATTACATTGCCTCCCCGTTAGACTTCTGATGAAATGCTTGGCTTGCCATTTGACTTTATGGACATGTATATCAGAAGCTACAATGTTTGTAAGATGGTAGCATTTATATAATGCTATAATAATCATGCTGACAGCTGTTAATCATAACTCCTGCATATTCAGAACAATTTTGGGTGGTGAGGCACTGGAATGGGTTGCCCAAGGAAGTTGTGAATACTCCAGCCTTGGAGATGTTCAAGGCTGGACTGGACAGAGCCTTGGGTGACATAGTTTAGTGTGAGGTGTCCCTGCCCATGGCAGGGGGCTTGGAACTAGATGTTCTTAAGGTCCTTTCTAACCCTAACTATTCAATGAGTCTATTATTCTATGATTCTATGAAATAGAAATGTAGTCAATAGAACAAAACAGAACTAGAAATCCTAGTATTCTTTCAGAGAATTACCAAGTCTTCAGCAGCTTCTTTAACACTTCTTATATGAAGGAACACCTGAACAGAAAACAAATTTTTTGCAAATGTCTATGGGATTGTCGTGGTTTAAGCCCAGCCAGCAGCCCAGAACCATGCAGCTGCTCTCTCACTCTCCCCACTTACTCCCTCTGCTCCTGGAGGGATAGGGAGGAGAATCTAAGGAATGTAACTCCCACAGGTTGAGATAAGAACAGTCCAGTAGCTAAGGTATAACTCAAATCACTACTGCTACCACCAATAATGATAATGGTAAGGGAAATAACAAGGGAAGAGAATACAATTGCTCACCACCCGCCGACCAATACCCAGCCTGACCCGAGCAGTGATCTAACCCTTCTGGGTAACTGCCTGTCCTGGGTTCAGCAGTAGCAGTCATGGTTTTTTTTTTCCTTTGTGTTAACTGGTGCAGTGCTGTGTTTTGACTTCTAGTTTGAGAGCAGCGTTGGTGAAGCCGATGTTTTCGGTTGTTGCTAAGTGATGTTTACCCTGACCAAGGACTCTGTGAGGCTCATGCTCTGCCAGGGAGGAGGGGAAGCTGTGAGGAGGCAGAGACGGGGCGCCTGACCCGGGCTAGCCGGGGAGGTATTCCATACCACAGCACGTCATGCCCGGGGTGGGGGGTAACTGGGAGTTACCCGGAAGGACAGGAGCTTCCGGGTGGAACTCTTTTTCTTGGCCGGTGGTATCGTATTCTCTTCCCTTGTTATTTTCCCTTATCATTGTTTTAGCTGATAGTAGCGGTGGTGATTTGTTGCTGGACTGTTCTTGTCTCAACCCGTAGGAGTTGCACTCTCTCGATCCTCCTCCCCGTTCCTCCGGGAGCGGGGAAGGGGAGAGCCCCGGTGCAGGGGGGGGGAGACGGACACGGACCTTGATTGTTGTCAGCTCGGCACCACTCACTGGGAGTGAGTGAACAAGTTACCTGACTGGGTTTAAACCACGACAGTTCTTTTTTGGCGCCCAACGTGGGGCACGAGGGGTTGAGATAAGAACAGATCTGACTGGATTGATAGTCACTCGTCACAATGCTGATTTATTGGCTCTCAAGGTTTTTCCTCTTGATCTCACAGTTTCAGTATACCATATCTTACGTCCATCCGGTATTGGCTGTATTAGTGTTTTTCAAGTGTGGGGCTTGGGCTAAGGTTTTTATCCCATTGTACTTTATGGTAATGACTTGTAATACAATAGAATCATTGATCATGAAACTGATCTGGTTTATGTTCCCAGTGTGGTCACCACCTTTATACTTTGGGAGGTATATGATGGAGGTGCTTAGCAATTACACATCTTTTTTCTCCTTCTCAGGTGCTCAACCTGTGAAGGAGACATCCTTTTACCCTCCTAGTCGTCCCCCCAGACCATTTACATTTGAGAGTTTTGAATTTTTTAAATGGCCTTTTAATGCTGTTGAGACTTGTTTACTGATGGTGATGGGAATCACCATGCTAACACGCATACAGAGTGTGTTTTGCCCACTACTGATTTCAAGAGTTAAGCAGATTCAGGTTTGGGTCTTGTCTGGGGTCAAAAGACGATGTAGGAGGACCGAGAGATTTTCCCAGAGGCTGGACAGCCATGAGTGGCAGGGTGTGTGGGATAGTATGGGCAAGTATCTAGGTCAGTGGGCCCCTCCAGTATTTTGGAATTTCACTACCGAACAACTGCAAAATCCAGAAGAATTAGTAAAACACTTAAATGAGGTGTGTGGTCATTCTGGCCATACCAGAGATGGACAAATCACGGCAACGTGCTGGGGCTTGGCCTATGCTTACAGGGCCTTGTTCAACACTATCCAGCACCTTCAAAAGGAAAAGAATATCGGCGGATTTGAGGGCAAAGCGACAGTCGCTACTCAAACTTTGGCTGCAATGAACTGCGCAGCTACCCCAGTGGCAAGTACAGCAGCTGCTCAAACTTCAACTGCAACAGACAGCGCGGTTACCCCAGCTCCAAGCACGGTAGCTACACCACCCCCAGCAACAAGTACAGTCGCTACTCAAACCACAGTGATAATCACTGCAGCCAAACCAGAGGACCAATTCGTACCAATATCAGTTGCCCCTGTACGCAAGAGAACAAGCAAAAAGGAGGCAAAAAGGGTGAAGCGAGATGAAGAACCAATGAATTCACCACCCGGTCCAGAATCTGATCAGGAGTCATCATCACATGACGAAGAAGAAGAAGAAGAGGTAACTTCTCGACCTCGAACCTCAACCGAGCTGCGGAATATGCGAAAAGATTTTACCCGTCAACCAGGGGAGCACATCATCACCTGGTTACTCCGATGCTGGGACAATGGGGCCGATGGTCACGAACTAGAAGGTACAGAAGCCAAGCAGCTGGGATCACTTGCTAGAGAAGGGGGAATTGACAAAGCAATTGCAAGAGAGAAAAAGTCCCTCAGCCTTTGGAGGAGGCTCTTGGCAGCTGTGAAAGAAAGGTTTCCGTACAAGGACGATGTTACGAGTCGTTCGGCCAAGTGGACTACTATAGACAAAGGCATCCAGTCTCTGAGGGAATCGGCCATCGTAGAGATGATCTATCACATCAAGCCGAATAACGGGGATACACCTATAGATCCAGATGAAGTTGAATGTACACGACCCATGTGGCGAAAACTTACACGGAATGCACCGTCATCATATGCCCATTCATTGGCAACAGTGACCTGGAATGACATAGTACCACTAACAGTGGATGAAATGGTTCATAAACTCCGAGAGTTCGAAGACAATCTCACTCCTTCCATCATCTCAGCTGTGAAAAAACTGTCCCAGGACCTCGACAAATTGAGGGACGATGTATCTGATTTATCCAGCTCCTCACGTGTACCAACACACGTCTCAGCTATTAACAAAAGACGTCCTATTGTTCAAGAGAGGAGATACAGAAGGTATACGCCACGGGGTACCCTATGGTTTTACCTGCTGGATCACGGAGAAGACATGACAAAGTGGGATGGAAAACCTACTTCAGCTTTGGAGGAACGGGTGAGTGAACTGAAGAGGGGAGCAAGGGCCAAGACTGATCGTCCCATGAGAGCTACGGCTTCAGTCTCTGGTGAGCAGTTTCCCAGATGGAGTGGAAGAGCTGATTTTACTCCAGCTCCTGTGATAACGAAGAATAATCCCTTTCAACACGACTTAAGTGTCCAATGCTGTGACGACCATTAGAGGGGCCCTGCCTCCAGCCAGGTGGAGGTAGGGGACAATCGGATTTACTGGACTGTGTGGATCAGATGGCCTGGCACATCAGTCCCACAGAAGTATAAGGCTCTAGTAGATACCGGTGCACAGTGTACCCTGATGCCATCAAGCTGTCAAGGGGTGGAACCCATCTATATTTCTGGAGTAACAGGAGGATCCCAAGAGTTGACTGTGCTGGAGGCTGAAATCAGCCTGACTGGGAGGGAGTGGCAAAAGCACCCTATTGTGACTGGTCCAGAGGCTCCATGCATCCTCGGCATAGACTACCTCAAGAGAGGGTACTTCAAAGACCCAAAAGGGTACCGGTGGGCTTTTGGTATTGCTGCTTTGGAGACTGAGGAAATTGAGCAGCTGTCCACCTTGCCTGGTCTCTCAGAAGATCCCTCTGCTGTGGGGTTGCTGAAAGTTGAAGAACAACAAGTGCCAATTGCGACCACAACAGTGCACCGGCGGCAATATCGCACCAACCGAGACTCCCTGATTCCCATCCATCAGCTGATCCGTAGACTGGAGAGTCAGGGGGTGATCAGCAGGACCCGCTCACCCTTCAATAGCCCCATATGGCCAGTGCGAAAGTCTAATGGAGAATGGAGACTAACAGTAGACTATCGTGGCCTGAATGAAGTCACACCACCATTGAGTGCTGCCGTACCGGACATGCTAGAACTTCAGTATGAACTAGAGTCAAAGGCAGCCAAGTGGTATGCCACGATTGATATTGCCAATGCATTTTTCTCCATTCCTTTGGCAGCAGAGTGCAGGCCACAGTTTGCTTTTACTTGGAGGGGTGTCCAGTTCACTTGGAACCGACTGCCCCAGGGGTGGAAACACAGCCCTACCATTTGCCATGGACTGATCCAGACTGCACTGGAACAGGGGCAAGCTCCAGAACACCTGCAATACATTGATGACATTATTGTGTGGGGCGATACAGCGGAAGAAGTCTTTGAGAAAGGGAGGAAAATAATCCAAATCCTGCTGAAAGCCGGTTTTGCCATAAAACGGAGTAAGGTCAAGGGACCTGCACAGGAGATTCAGTTTTTGGGAATAAAATGGCAAGATGGACGTAGACAGATCCCCACAGATGTGATCAACAAGATAACAGCAATGTCTCCACCAACTAATAAGAAAGAAACGCAAGCTTTCTTGGGTGCAGTGGGGTTCTGGAGAATGCACATCCCAAATTACAGTTCGATTGTAAGCCCTCTCTATCATGTGACCCGGAAGAAGAATGATTTTAAATGGGGCCCTGAGCAGCAACAAGCCTTTGAGCAAATTAAACGCGAGATAGTTCATGCAGTAGCCCTTGGACCAGTCCGGACCGGGCCAGATGTAAAAAATGTGCTGTACACTGCAGCTGGGGAGAACGGTCCTACCTGGAGCCTCTGGCAGAAAGCTCCAGGGGAGACTCGAGGTCGACCCCTCGGCTTTTGGAGTCGGGGATACAAAGGATCTGAGGCCAGCTATACCCCAACTGAGAAAGAGATACTGGCAGCGTATGAAGGGGTTCGAGCTGCTTCGGAAGTGATTGGCACTGAAGCACAGCTCCTCCTGGCACCCCGGCTGCCCGTGCTGGGCTGGATGTTCAAAGGCAGGGTCTCCTCTACACATCATGCAACTGATGCTACATGGAGTAAATGGGCTGCACTAATTACACAACGAACTCGAATAGGAAATCCCAGTCGTCCAGGCATTCTAGAAGTAATCATGGACTGGCCAGAGGGCAAAGATTTCGGAATGTCACCAGAGGAGGAGGTGGTGCGTGCTGAAGAGGCCCCACCATATAATAAACTGTCAGAAAGTGAAAAGCAGTATGCCTTGTTTACTGATGGCTCTTGCCGTATTGTGGGAAAGCATCGGAGATGGAAGGCAGCTGTATGGAGTCCTGGACGACAAGTTGCAGAAACTGCTGAAGGAGAGGGTGAATCGAGTCAATTTGCCGAGGTGAAAGCCATCCAGCTGGCCCTGGACATTGCTGAACGAGAAAAGTGGCCAGTACTTTATCTCTATACTGACTCATGGATGGTGGCAAATGCCCTGTGGGGGTGGTTGAAGCAATGGAAGCAGAACAACTGGCAACGCAGAGGTAAACCCATCTGGGCTGCTGCACTGTGGAAAGATATTGCTGCCCGGGTGCAGAACCTGGTGGTGAAGGTACGTCATGTAGATGCCCATGTACCCAAGAGTCGGGCCACTGAGGAACACCAGAACAACCAACAAGTGGATAAAGCGGCTAAGATTGAAGTGGCTCAGATGGACTTAGATTGGCAACATAAAGGTGAATTATTTCTGGCCCGGTGGGCCCATGACACTTCAGGCCATCAGGGCAGAGATGCAACATACAGATGGGCCCGTGACCGAGGGGTGGACTTAACAATGGACACTATTGCCCAGGTTATTCATGAGTGTGAAACATGTGCTGCAATTAAACAAGCCAAGCGGTTAAAGCCTCTTTGGTATGGAGGACGATGGTTGAAGTATAAATATGGGGAGGCCTGGCAGATTGACTATATCACACTGCCACCAACCCGCCAAGGCAAGCGCCATGTGCTTACCATGGTGGAAGCAACCACCGGGTGGCTGGAAACATACGCTGTGCCCCATGCCACTGCCCGGAACACTATCCTGGGCCTTGAGAAACAGATTTTGTGGCGACACGGCACCCCAGAGAGAATTGAATCAGACAATGGGACTCATTTCCGGAATAACCTTATAGATATTTGGGCCAAAGAGCATGGCATTGAGTGGGTATATCACATCCCCTACCATGCACCAGCCTCTGGGAAAATCGAACGGTACAATGGGCTGTTAAAAACTACACTGAGAGCGATGGGTGGGGGAACTTTCAAGCATTGGGATACACATTTACCAAAGGCCACCTGGTTGGTCAACACCAGAGGATCTGCCAACAGGGCTGGCCCAGCCCAGTCAGAACTTTTACATATTGTAGAGGGGGACAAAGTTCCCGTGGTGCATATGAAGAATTTGCTGGGGAAGACAGTCTGGGTTATTCCTGCTTCAGGTAAAGGCAAACCCACTCGTGGGATTGCTTTTGCTCAGGGACCTGGATATACTTGGTGGGTAATGCGGGAAGATGGGGAAGTCCGATGTATACCTCAAGGGGATTTGATTTTAGGGGAAAACAGCCAGTGAACTCAATTGTATACTGTTGCCTGCTGTGTAATGCTTTTATAGCCCATCAACTAGATGTCTCCAGGTCACCAGCGACTGGCCCTGACTTCCCTCCAGCCATCATCCCAACAGAGAATGAACTTGGAACATCATGGACCGAATGGACTCGGCAGCATTATAGGGATTGGTCCATGCACTAAGAAAATGATTTTTTTTCCTCTTGGTCTGTATGTATATGGATGTATATATGTGGGAGAGCGATGGTGTATTGAAAATGTGGGATCTGAGCACGACGTGAATGGTATGGAATAAGGGGTGGATAATGTCCTGGGTTCAGCAGTAGCAGTCATGTTTTTTCCTTTGTGTTAACTGGTGCAGTGCTGTGTTTTGACTTCTAGTTTGAGAGCAGCGTTGGTGAAGCCGATGTTTTCGGTTGTTGCTAAGTGATGTTTACCCTGACCAAGGACTCTGTGAGGCTCATGCTCTGCCAGGGAGGAGGGGAAGCTGTGAGGAGGCAGAGACGGGGCGCCTGACCCGGGCTAGCCGGGGAGGTATTCCATACCACAGCACGTCATGCCCGGGGTGGGGGGTAACTGGGAGTTACCCGGAAGGACAGGAGCTTCCGGGTGGAACTTGTTTTCTTGGCCGGTGGTATCGTATTCTCTTCCCTTGTTATTTTCCCTTATCATTGTTTTAGCTGATAGTAGCGGTGGTGATTTGTTGCTGGACTGTTCTTGTCTCAACCCGTAGGAGTTGCACTCTCTCGATCCTCCTCCCCGTTCCTCCGGGAGCGGGGAAGGGGAGAGCCCCGGTGCAGGGGGGGGGGAGACGGACACGGACCTTGATTGTTGTCAGCTCGGCACCACTCACTGGGAGTGAGTGAACAAGTTACCTGACTGGGTTTAAACCACGAGACTGCCCCCAGTTTATATACTGGGCATGACGTGCTGTGGTATGGAATACCTTTTTGGTTAGTTTGGGTCAGGTGTCCTGTCTCTGCTTCCTCGTGGTTTCCCCTCCTCTCTGGCAGAGCATGAGATTCAGGAAGTCCTTGGTCAGACTAAACATTACTGAGCAGCAACTAAAAACATCGGTGTGATCAGCGCTGCTCCCAGGCTGAAAGTCAAAACCACAGCACTGTACCAGCTACTAAGAAGGAGAAAAATGACAGCTGCTGCTGAATCCAGGACAGGGATATGTCCTTAAGAAGTGATTTTGAATTCCATAGTAGATATTAATAAAGTGCACCAGTGTTCAGTAACTATGCTGGTTTTTGATATTACTACACCCATCTTTGCTCATCTTTTTTCTTTGTTACATGGAAAATTTAAGATTTCTTAAAGCCTTTTATGTATTTACAGCAATTGAACTCTGAATAAAAGAAAGGACCATACACTAACAGGTAGAATTCAATGCTGCCAACTAGGCTGTAGACGTAATTATTCTAACTAGTACTGGAAAGATGCAGAAAAAAAACCCAAAAACCTCATGAACTAATTGAGAGAAAAGTTGAGATTTTATGCCAACTTTTTATAGCAACTGGCAGCAGAATTTCACTGTATTGATTCAGTTTAGTAATTTGCTTTTGTTAAGATGTATTTCTTCCATGCCTCACTTCCATGCCACATTTCTTGTGGAAACAGTCTTAGCTGTGAATCTTCAAAGTACTGAAAAGTTTTCTATAATCTCATTTCCAAAGTTCTCTGTAAGTATTGGAATTTGATACTAACACACCCCAATGGAGGACAACTGAAATGACATTTTGAGGAAGTCTGGAGAGACACCTGGATTGTTGTAAAAAGTAGAGCTCAAAATCAAGGTTCATGTTTAAAGCAAAACTTTATGGATAGATGCAAGCCAATCCAGATTACTTAATTTCTTTGCATAATACAAAATAATAAATTAGTCTAAAATAAAAAGATATTAGCTGCTGATATTACTAAACAGTACATCTTGTCATAATTTATAATGAAGATCAATTAGGGTTAATGATTTCTATGGAGCTCACATAACAGAGCTTATAGATTTCTTTCTTGGAAACCATTATATATCGAAAATCATAGAGTCATTGTCCCGTTTGACATCTCCCCCAGGGACGTGTCACTATCCACTGTCCAAGCCTCTATTCGCCTCAACAGCCTCTAACAATAATTTATGGTTTTTACCAGAATAAGAGGTAGTTACTGAGCGGACAGTGAGCCTTAGAAAGGATTAGTCTGTTACAGAACACCCTATGAGAATGCAGGAAGCAGAAAGTAGAAATCTGTATCTTATGCAGTACAGAAAAATTGGTAACCTATTTGCCTAACATATTGAAATAAAATGGTCAATTTAGTTTTCAATCTTGTTTTGAGAATAATTTTTTTTTTGTCACCAAGTATTCATTTAAGTTGTAGGTAATAGCTTACAATGTCACATATATATACAGGCATCTGCAATGGGTTTGAACAGAAATCTATTACCGTTGGGCTTGTTTTCAGTTTTCTTTACATTATGGGTTGATCTAAAACATTCTAATGCGTTCCTTGAACTATCTACATGCTACCAGTTTCACTGTGGAGAATATCACCTTGCATTTACCACTCACCTTCAGAAAATTAATTACGCCTTTGACTGCTATATGAACTGCAACCTTAAAGAAATGCACTGAATCCTATACAGCATAAATGATTATTTAATGGTGATTTTGGAAACCACTTGCTGTCCTACCTCAACACTGAAATGCCTTACTGTTTGGCTTTAGTCTGTTTGCATTTAAGTTTCTGATCTGTGAAACAGAGATCATTAAAATTTCTAATTTAACAGTTTTGAGTGAATTTAGTTCTCTAAATTTGCATGTCAGAGACCCAAACACTATGATAGATGCATTATTATAAACAAAGATAGTAACAAGTGGTTTTGTTTCCATTGCATCCAAAATCCAGTAAGCCAGAAATCTCAACTAGTTTTATGGGGCTATTAAAAATGGCATATTAAAACACATACCATTCTGGTGATTCAGAAAATACGGAACAGGTAAATTAAAAAGCATCCTATCCAGAGCTCCTTACATTCTTCTCTACTGAGAACAACATGGACCCTTTAACTTATAGCTTCCTCTAACATGTTAACAGTAACTTGCTCACTTACAGTTCTGCTGCTTTTGAAATGACTTAACCCTTGAACTCTGTGGACTTGTTTGGATGTAGCTTTGTTGCATGTTTGCAGACACGATTGTCCAATTCTTCTAATGAATTACCAAACATTTAACTATTATACTTTCTTTTGTGGAATATAGTATTAAAAATAATTATTCAAACAGCAGTTCTTTTTCAAGTAACTCTTTCTAGGTCTAGAGAATGTCTTTGGCAAAACAGACTGGACATACTTGTTTTCCATGCTGCAGTGCCTGGTCTAAAACCTGTAATTACACAATGACTTTAATCCACTTCTTCTCCTATTCAGATAAGCAGCTTAAATTAGAATTTTTTTCATCTTCCCATGTCAACCAGGTGGTCATGACTTTTGTACCTTCTACTTTTTTGATGTAATTAAATCACTTGCCATTATGTAATACAGAAATTCAAATACACAAAATGTAAACAGGTAGGCATGGTACACATCATGCGTTCAGTCTTTGCAGATCACCCACATATCAATTTGTTTTTAAGGCAAAAGATAAAAAACCAAATGCCCATACCTAAAACACTGTATTCAAGACAAACAACAACAACAACTACTACTACTACTGCTACCACCACCACTAAGCAGGTAAGAAAAGACATTAACAGTAAAACAAGCTGCAAAATATCTTGTAACAGATGAACTTCTTATGATGACCTGTTCCCTTTCTTGAGGAAAATACCTATCCTTGAAGTTAAAATTGTCTTAAAAATTTTTATCAGAAACTTACCTGTCTGGTTTAGGTACATCTACATCAAAAAACACATTCAGATAGGTATAAATTACCACTTTTAAAAATTAAATTAATCATTCGTATATATCATATAAAGAGGTGAATGGGTGGTTGGAAAAAATATGCTTGCTATCTAGAACTATTTCTAGAGCTCTGCATCCCATGGATCCAATCCCAAGGCAGAGTCTTCTTAGCCTATATAATACACAAGCAAAATCACTTAGAAGTCACAATTTGCATCAAACAACTTAGTTTGATCTCTGGTTACAATGTCATTTTTGAACATGAAGACCAGCAGGAGTTTTAAGTATTTCATATAAAGTTGAACTTAGCAGAGCCCAAATATCTACTGGAAAAAATATTTTAAACTCTTAAACAGGTAAGCAGTTATTATCATGAACTATTAATGACATAGCTTGAAATTTTCTAATGGATTTCCTACTAAAACCTTTGTGTATCTTTTAATAGGCTTTCTCCTGGTTTCTACATACAAGTTAGTGAGACAAGAGAAAAAGAATAACAAAATGTTGATCAATCTACAAGATCTACTGGACTAATGGCCATCACAATTTTCATCAGTGCCTCTTTCACTTCCACAGCGATAGTTCTATAATACAGTAATTGCAAACAAAATTGAGAGAAACAACCCTACGGTTCTGTGGCGGTCTTGGCAGTCCTAGAGTAATGATTAAACCTGATGATCTTAAAGATCCTTTCCAACCTAGCTGATTTTATGAATCTATAATTAATTTTGGAGTCACTTTTTAATCAGAAAATTGTTGCCTATACACATGCTTATACACTCACACATACACAAACATACATAAAAGGTTTAAGAAAATCTCTATTTGCATTTGACAAAGTGCAGCCTTTTTTATTTTGCTAGGACTCTGCTTCTAAAAGTTTACTTCTTCAACAAGCCATAACACAGCTAAAAGGGTCGATAGGAGGAAAAGTCATTTTGGAAAAAGCATTAAACCAAAGTCCCTTGAAAAAATAACGGGCAGTACAGAGATAATTCAGGATTTTGGAAACACATGGAAGAACTGTCGTAGTTTAAACCCAGTCAGGTAATTCGTTCGCTCACTTCCCCCCCTTTTCTTGCCCTCCCCCTGCTCCCGGAGGGACGGAGAGGAGAATTGAAAAGAATGCAACTCCCACGGGTTGAGATAAGAACAGTTTAGTAACTAAGGTATAACACAAATCACTACTGCTACCACCAATGATAATAATGATAAAGGAAATAACAAGGGAAGAGAATACAACACCTCACCACCAGCCGACCGATAACTCGCCCCCCCCAGCCCGACCAAGCTCCGACCGATACCTCCTCCAACCCTGCAGTCTCCCAGCCCTTCCGGCTAACTCCCAGTTACATCCTGGGCATGACGTGGTGTGGTATGGAATAGCTCTTTGGTCAGTTTGGGTCAGGTGTCCTGTCTCTGCTTCCTCCCAGCTTCCCCTCCTCCCTGGCAGAGCATGAGGCTCACAAAGTCCTTGGCCAAACCAAAACATCTCTATCAGCTCTGTTCCTGAGCCGAAAGTCAAAACACTGCACTGCACCAGCTACCAAGGAGGAGAAACATGACTGCTACTGCTGAACCCAGGACAAGTACTTAACCTTTGAAATGAAAAATAAATAAATAAATTAATGAATAATCATTTCACCATATTTGGGGCTACTGAAGCTTTGAAACTGCTTCATGCTTCATTTGCTATAAAAGTCATTCAATCTCAGTGAAGTATCAAAGAAATCAATGTAATGATTTTATGACAAATTGCCAGAATAATTTACCTACTTCGCACCTGATTATTTGTCCTGGTTTGGTTGATCCATTTTATAATGACTAGCCAGCCAGCTCTCGAGCTGCAGGTATTTCAATAACAACATACTCTGATTAAAGCAATTTTCATACTTTTCTAGTACAAAAAAAAAAATAAAAAAAATAAAATAAACCGAAACAAAACAAAGCTCACACCCTCCAGTGGAGAATACAGTGACAGTAAGGAAACTTCCCAGACTGAGTTTTCAGAAGTGCCAGATTCACAACCCTATGTCAGATGATAGCATCAAAAAAATAAATATAGCTGTGATAGACAAGTTTTGTTCAAAAATGAAGCTTTCAGACCAAATATAATATATACATTATATTCCTCATAAAACCTGACCAACTAAACTATCAAATTTAGTTGGTTTACTTGAAGGATCCTTGAAGAGGCAAAAAAATGCAAGAAAAGTTGCACTTCAGAAAGCCCAACTTTTATATAAGTCTTTAAAATGAGTCAGAGCTTAAATGTAGCTTTGTAGATCATTGTGGGGTAGGCAATCATTGGTTGTGAAAGATATAACCCAAAGGAATACTTTAGTTCATTACATACTGGACAGCATTTTCAGAAATATATATGTTGTAAGATCACATCAACTCTCTTTTTATTAATGCAATAATTGTATCTATTCTTATTTCCTTTGCTGAGAAAAAATAGAAAGAGATCTATATGAAACACATATTAATACAGACTTAACATAATTAAGCTCATAGAAGGTAATCTTTGAAAGACTGCCAAAAATAATTTATGCTACTCTTGCAAAATTAACATGCTTTGTGAGTTTATAGAACCTTCCACTTTTAGAAAGCAGATGATGTGCTAATTCTACTGATATAAAGTCTAGAGGCTGTCCTGTTTAAACTATGTAAATTACCAACCAAAAGCAATTACTCCATCTTATTGTCATCACATCATTAATTCTCTGCAGGTTAAACAAATTTGGATTCCTATTTTCAACTTTCCCATTGCATCAGCAGCTCTTCCACCATATTATTTTAAGCTAAGTTAATTAAGACAAACTGCTATTATAATTTTACTAAAATATGTATTTTTGAGAAGAAAAAGAGATTCTGATATTGCTACTGAGTTATAACATGCTGCCAAAGATACCAATGTACATCTCAAATATTTCATTTTTAAATCATTCCATTCGAGCCAGTATTATCCTTATGAAAAATACAGATTGCAAAACATCCACAGCCATATGATTTCATGATGAATGTTTCTTAGTCTTACATGCTCCTAGCCTTTACATACTGATTTAAGATTTTCTGTCCAAGAAAATATACAAATACATGGGCATGCATCATGTTTCCTCCAATGCAATCTTCTTGTTCAAAATGCTGATGATTTGTATCAAGACAAGAAAAAGTACACAGTCAGAAATGAGATCTAAAATGTTGGAACAAAAAAATGGACTCTAGATTATAAGATTGTGGTGAGAACTGGATACTGAACTAAGACTTGTTCATGTATCTTCTTTTGGCTAAAGAATTGACAGAACATTACTCTCAGCCCATCTTAGCAGCTACATGCCACTTAATTTATCCATATTATCTTCACCTCCTCAGATCTACCTTCCAAACTACTTGTCTGAACACTCTTTAGCTTGTTTTTAACAAAATTAAGTAAGGAAATAGATTATACAGTCTTTGCTATTTCAGTTTATTTTGACTAAATGGGATTAGAGCTGTGAATTTTGGCAGCAAAACGGTGACAAGCTGTGCCAGGTGAGTTAAAATCCATAACCTTTTCTGTTGGTACAGCGGCTGCCTGAAGAAGACATTGAACCAAACTTTAAGAGCACGCATACTTCAGATCAGAAGGAAGTATCTGCCGTGGTTGCTGGTGAAGCGAAAAATGGCAGAGCCTTCCCTCACTCTCTAACGCTGCAATGCAGCCCAAGGATGAGTGGTGTTCAAGTACAACACACTAGAACAGTGACATGCTGAAGGATATGAGCTTTCTTAATAACCTGTTTGTGCTCTTCATAAAATGTGATGAAAGTAATTGTACCATACAGCTACATGGAGAACTTGTACCAAACACAGTAATATCTATCTGTATTCTTTCTTCTTTGTTTTCTTGAAATATAGAGCATATATTTTTCATTGTTAAACTGTCATTGAAAAAAAAGCATAAAAGTCTGCTTTTGACATTTATGGCTTTTTATTTTTCTCATGCACAGCACTCTCACTCATTCTAGCTGTGACAGTACTTCTAAGATTTCAATCTGATTTTATTTTCACAGAAAAAGACCTTTCAATATTTCTAATAATAAGCAAGGTTTGCTTTGCTAAACTAAGTTCATGAAATTGTGATTTCTCAACATAATGATAAGACTGTTTTATTGAGCTTTAGAGAAAAGATATTTCAAAAGGCAGGTCTTTTACAGAACATATTTGTATTAGAGACACCTCTTTTGGGTACTATAATTACAGACGGTGTTTTAGGACTCTGAAATTTCTTTAACAGAAGTTTTTGATCTTTGTTTCAGCCAAAACAGCAATTCCAGAGACAAGAACCATTTCATTCTCTATATCCTGTCTGCCTACACATGACACATATTTTAGCTTACTAAATGGATGTAGAAAATATACCTTTTACAGTAAAGGGTAAAAATAAACTAAAATAGATGGTGGGAATCCTCATACGTCCACTTAATTCCTAGATAGAAGTAAGAAAGTTCCACATTGAGATATATGCTGCTTCTGAGATGAGAAAATGAAGGAATTTTGTAATTATCTGAGGAAATTATCAAGACAAAATATAATAGATATTCCTAGTGCTAGGAATAAATGCCACTGAATGCTCACTTCATCTAGGTAAGATGGCATTTTATATTCATTTTTATCCTCCTTTGAACATAATTTATAACATTTCTTGTTAATAATAAAAGTAATTTAAAGATGTAGCAGCAATTTAACACACACACACAAAAATCCACTTCCTTAAACTCTGGGTCACTTTACATAGTTAAGGCTTCATTACAGAAACATTGCCTTTGGCCATCACAGATAATGAGGTTCATCCAGATGCACTGATCCACTGGATAACTAATGGCAAAGTAGAACAACTGAAAACCTTTATAGTTTTGTAGAATCATTGTATTAGATTCCCTCCTACCCCAAAAAGAAAATAAAAATATATACTATAATTTCAACAGAAGATGACATTGTCCCCTCACTCTTTTTTTATTGTTTTGTTTTGTATTGTTTTATAAGCTGCAAGGCTGGAGACAGAAAGACAAGCAATTTGGCATTCATTCCTCTGCTGAAAATGTACAGCATTATAAAATTTTATTCAGACATTCATTCAAGGTGAAAATGCAGTAAACACAGGATAATAAGAACCTAAATTTAAAATCTTCCCATCATATAAGGACAACTACTTGGTCACTATACCACATCAGCCCTTTTATACCTACTCGAATGATATGTCCCAAGATAATGCAAGCACAGAGCTCTGCCATTTTGTTCCATGACATACCTCAGATACAACCAGATTAACAGCAAAAATATTTTACAAAGTTTCTACCATTTTGAGATTTTTGTCTCGCAGAATAGGTCGTACTACACCATGGGTTTTTAAACTCTTACTGGATGAGGTACAGATTTCAGATAATAAATTAGCAACAAATTACGGTTTTAACAACCTCTTTAGATACATTTTTCAGACACTGTTTTTTGACATAACAGGCTTGTGACACTACAAATACATTCTCATTCACCAGCCAGCTAAACCTTTCTCGCAAAAATTTGTACTAACAATGAAGCAAACAAGCCTACCTGTTTCTCCTTATACCTTCAGTGAATATTATTCCATAATTGGCAAAAAGATAAATATACCTATTTTATTTGGGAAGCTAATGTTAAAAGTGCAATCAAATTAAAAAGTAGAACACAGGTGGAACATAAAAAAACCTCTTCAACCACCCACTGATCAAATAATTACTACACAAGTGCTGTTATTATCATTGTTGGGGTAGAGAGGTGTTAATAAAACAGAAAATCTTAAACTTCATTATTAAAATCTTAGCTCTATAAGCTGTGTAAGAGAGAAGAGACAGATGTATTTCAGATCAACCTTTTGTTACTCTTTAGGTTACAAATTTCAGGCTGCACAATTTTATAAATTGCTGATGAGGGGAGTCTAAGATATTTAATATTTTTCTTGGGAACAGAAACTGTTTCAAAGAAAAGAATCTATTGTAATTCAAATGGAAGTATATGCTTCAAAACATTCAGATGAGAGAATTAATTAAGGAAACACAATAAATATCAAACAAGGTTCTCTTCCCATTCAGATTAATTTCATAGCAGTATAATCCCATAATCTTTCATAGAATGTTTCCCAATTTACTATTGTCATAAGTATGGTGAATATTAATAAGGTACTTCAGTTCAGGCAGTATTATAATAACAAAAGAACTGAATACAAAATAAAACTGAAAGGATTCACAAACATATCCCAATGGAGAAAAACACTGTTCTTGCTATATTGCCTAGAAACCCTCAGTATCAAAAATCATTGAAGTTAGGAAACAGATACTTTCAAAAAAAAAATCATGCATCACTAGGTAAAAATATCCAAAAATCAAAGCTCTGTTTCCTGTTATTTAATAACTGTTGATATCTATAAGATGAAGAAATTTGATCATCCAAGATTACCATTCTCCTATTAATTCATTTTCACAGGTATGATGCAGTCAATGATAACCATATTACATGGTCTGTTCTATTCTATATATAATAACAGTCCTTAATAACTACAGAGCATGTTCAACCTGCTTGAGCTGACCTGAAAGAGATGGAAGGACTGAATTTAAACAGTAGTCCACCAAACTTGACTGTGAGGAAAAATAGATCTTACAAACTGGACCTGAGGAGTATTACATTGGGGGGGGGGGGGGGGGAAGACAAACAAAAAAGAAAGGATTGGATTAATTAAGTAAACTACAAACAGACAGAGCAGTTCCTTGTTGCTGGCTATATAACAGAAGACTCCTTACTTTTGCAGAATATGAATTGGTGTGGTGTAGATGGAAAAAAGGCAGCTTACATATGACTTTCCAGCATATGTAGATTGTCTAGACTATGTCAGCAAGTTTTGGCATGTTGCCTCACATCCTCATGTCCACAGTATCAACAAATACAGTAAACTACAGCAGAACCTGAGATATGGGAATGTTCAGCCTTATGCACTGACTTCTTGGAACTAACCCTATAGAGAGAAAAATCTCCATTTTCAATGTATATAGTTTCTATATGAGCAAAATTGCAAATACTAAAACATGTGAAGAGCTGTGAACAGTGCAGTGATTTTATGTACGCATTTATGTTTGAATTTTAAAGGCTACACAGGACGGGAATCTCTGTGAACTTATTTGTAGGTACTTCCAAGATGGTTACTGTAGAAATATAAGATGCACAACTGCAACAGGACTCCAAGTTATGATGAGGGCTGACATGAAGGTCATTGTGTACTTTTTTAAGCAATGTCCTGCAGAGTACAAGATTCCTGCTCAGAACCTATTCCCAAAACTTAGTTCAAAAGTGGTAAGGCAAGCTTCCGCAAATTAAAGAATTGCTACTCTCTTTTTTTATATAAAATCCCACTGTGGGATGTCTCGTTTATTCTGGTTTGTCTGTCTTAGTTTCCTTACATGCAGAACAGAGATAACACTAGTCTCCCCAGATGCATGAGAGAATACGGTGCTAGACAGGCAGTTAGTTAACATTCCTAAAACACTATGTGCTAAAATATTCTAAGATAAATGGAAATAAATGGAATAAGCTGTCAATAGTCATCATAGAGAAATCTCATGGTTTTTAATCCACAGCTGATTTTGTTTGCACTCTGGACAGCAGGATATACAGCAATTCTGCAAAATTTGATAATGACACTAGTCTTTCAAATTAGTGAAGTCCAGAGGAACCAAACAATGTTATGCAATTTGTCAGCACAATGTCAGATTAAAATTGGGCAAGTCAAGGCATGCAGTGAAAATTTGCATTACTTGTACACATTGTGGAGTTTTAAATTAACTGTGTCTACTCAGGCAAAAGTCTTGACATGTCACTGCAAGGGAGCCCACTGAAAACACTGATAATGCTGAAACAGCTATAATAAATATACCATCAAAATTATAAGATGGGTGAAAAAATGGACAGAAAATAATGGAAAATATTTTGCTGGAGGAATACCAATTATGTTTTCCTAGATATTATCAGGTTACATGCTATATACTCCAACTCAAAGTGAAATAATGCAAAAGACTAGAGGGCTGCAGATGGATTTGGAAATTCCTTCAGAGACAGGTAAAGTATAATTTAGAATTGAAACAAATTAGAAGGGGTATTACGTCCTGACTTTGTGCAGAGCCATCTGAAACAATTAGAGGCATTAAATGAGTGTCAAACAAAACAGAGTCAGGCCAAGTCAACCATCTTCATTCAGAAAACCCTCAGTAAATACTGAATAGAAAGAAATATAAAATTTATTAATGTAAATAGTTTACAAAATGACATTGTGAAAGATGGTGTTCAGAGATTTCATAGAACTCAGAAAAAAATGAGCATGCACATAAAGGGATCCACCATAGACACAGTAAATTGGGTATTATAGTAAGGGATACAGGTCTCTTTTCCCTTCAGGTCTAAATGTTAGTCAATTTCTAATTATTAGCAGTAAAAAAAAAAAATCTTATTAGTGCTTTTTACCATGTAATTATTCATTATGGATTTTAAGAATCTTTGAAAATATCTTCTCATCCTTATAACCACAGTGACTTTAGAGTTCCTAGCATTTTTAATTGCCAAATTCTTTTCCACAAAATGTAAAGCAATGTATCCTGTCTGAATCTAGATGTTCATGCAAATAAAAAGTTAATTACTTCAGTCTCACTTTTCCAGGTGGTGAAAAAGAGAATCACATGACAGTGAAGAAAAGACGGGGGAGAGGAGGGAAAGAGGGTAGGGAGAAGATAAAAAAGCTCCTTATTGTAGGGAAATCAAGCCTTCTCTCAATGTTGAGAAAACAGTGACTTTGTGTACAATTGCATTGTAAGAGCCAGTCAAGACAATTACTTGATCCTTTACTTCTGCCAGCTGTGTACAGGACTCACAAATTCACTCCTTCCATATCTTGAAAGAATTGATCTTGCCATCTCCACTACCCAAGCAAAATAATGTTACCATGCACTACAATGTCACAACTCTCTCAAAACAGTTCCCCCTTCTTTTCCATGATATTTAGATGTTTGATCTTTCCTAGTTAATAAAACTTTGCTCAAACATTTGGCAAGAGCATATCCCTCATGAAAATATTCTTTTCACCTCTTTGCAGGGGGAAATCAACTGCTTGGGCATCTTGGAAGCTTTTCACTCTTTAAAGGAGAAACCAGAAATCCGTCTAGCAGTTGGTACTCTGAAAAAATAAAAATCTGTGTACAGTGAATTATTTCACAGAACATTGTGCTTTCTTTGGTTTGAAGCACAAAAGGTTTTTAACCACTCTGTTAAACAGATTCTGTTGGGAAAGTAGTGTTAGCTTTAAACAGCATATGCAAATTTCATATTCCTCTAGAGGAGAAGAAAGACCAGAAGCCGAATAGAAAAATTAAATCTAAATATACAACTAACTACGTCTTTGTGCTTTTGAAGTCAACTTCTGATGTGATATCAACGTAAAGTACAACAGAGTTGTTTAGTGGCAAGAAGAGCTGCTGACCAGTATTTGATAATTCATCTGAAGAGACATTTCAAAAGTGACACCAGGTTAGCTGAGGCACCGTTCTGGTGCACACTTCACAGCTTGACCCAAGTGAACACTACATTGAGCCAACAGATGAAAACAGGTGGGAACAAATGCTACTGTGTATTTGAAGTGCAGTTGCCTTGGTCAGTCTGTTACTGTAGGCATCTTCAACTGAACTATGTCCCTGAGCTAGCAATATTTGATTATCTTCACTAAATGCTTTGAGATTTTCCCCTAGAGACTTTCCAAATATGAAATTCTGTAAGAGGGCTGCCACTCCAAAATGTAAGATGACTTCCTGTCAGGAAGGACATTGTCATAGACGCCGTCCACTTCTGTAGTCATCAAGGTCTCTAAATCAAGCTGAAGAAGCAAATGGGAGCAGGGATCCCTCAGTGAGCAAAAATTCATTAGAAAGCAGAAATCCAAGAGAGCCTTCTCTGACAGATGCTGGACTCAAAGAAGAAGACCCATCCTAAATTCATGGTCTCATCCTAGAATGACTGGAAAATACACTGCTGAAAGTGTGTATTAAACTGTTTAAGCACTTAAGAATACACACAATTAGTTCATTTTATTTTACTATGCATGCTGACATAAAAATGCAAAAGATGTTGTACTGAGTAAAAGAGACAGTTTCTGCGGTAACCACATAATAAACTCACAGTTTATGGAACACTTTTCTATGTGAAAAAAGTAGATTAATAAAACTTAGAAAAACTAGGAATATCTAGACCCTTATTTTTAGCATGATGAACCCACTCCATCCCATAAAGGATGACTAACTAAAAGCAAATATCAAAAGGCAAAAGTTATAACAGAGAATTATTCAGATTATGAAAGAGCCAGACCAACATGCACACACAAAGACAAAAAATTAATACAAAACCATGACACCTGTACACTGCACATGTCACACTCTTATCTACATAGCATACCAACAAGATAGGGAAGTTCTTCTGTTTTACAGGTGGAACAATCTAAGGTACAGAGATTAACAAATTTGCTTTGAACTTTGTGTGCAGCTCATGGTTTGGTTTTTACAAAGCACAGTGTGTCAGGGTCTCAGTGATATAACAACAGAATTTTTCTTATAATGATATTTAAAACCATGTACCTCATTTATTCCAAAAGTATGCATTAAGAATATAAAATAAGATATCCATAAAGTGTCCTTTATAATTTTATCCTGCCCAAAGGATTTCTGTTTAGGAGAATAATGCATTGGTTATATAAACCTAACAGCTAATCACACAGTAAAACATATGCCAGTGATTAACTTACCAAGAGCTAAAATTTGAGAATCACATGTAATTTCAGATTCCTTGTTTTCATATACTAAATCAAAAGTTAGTATTGTGAGACATTACCATATTATCTACATTTTATATATGCTATTAAATATGATTTTTACCATAACCAATAGCTTTGAGGGGATAGGCATATTAGAACACAGCTTAAGGATATTTACCTACTTGGCAATCACTTTTAATATATAAAATTTATATGCAAATACAAGAGTGGTGCAAAGAGAGAAAACACTAATAAGAATTCATAAAAATTAGTCTAAACCACACATTAGTGCTGAGTTTAATAAGAACTATCATACATCTTCTGTTATGGAAAATAAATCTCCACAGGTATTTTATTCAGAAAAAAAAAAAATACATGAGTAAATATATATAAATAAATCATAAACCATGTTAACATTTGACCAGAGAGCAGTTTCAAAATGGTATGAAGCAAACCTGCTAGTAGGTAAAAGAAAATGCTAGCATTATATCAGGAAAAAGGTATTAAAGCATATCCATTTACGTTAAAAATCCTTAAAGTTTTAACCTGTGAGAACATCAAACAGTACAGCAGCTTATACTTTAAGATTTGATTTTTGTAAAAAGTGCAGAAATGCATAGATACTTAATTTCGCTTAGTTCATAATTTTTACCAATGTAAACTAACAACTAAATTAAGTTAGATAAATCACCTATTGCTTAGGAATCAAACTTAGAGCAGAAACATATAGACAAATTGCTTCGGAAAAGATATATTGCTGTCAGCATTAATGAACCCATGATGGTTTTACCACTGGCATTATCAGAGATGTAATTTAATACAATGATAATCTTTCCAAACTCTTCAATCACATGGCTTCAAAACACAGTGGTAATAACCACATTCAAAACTTCCTTGCTATTTTAAAACAGTGAATCCACCTTGAACTTGCGTGAGGAAAACAGCAAAACCTGCTTCAAATGGCAGTAAAGGATTTTAAGCTGATTTCACTCCATGCTTGTGCCAACATATCTCAGTCCTGATCTCCAAAACACCTAGTGGCCAAATCTACAGGCTGCTCAAAGCAAAGGCTGGCAGCCACGTCTTTGGTAACATATGTTTGGTTTGCTGTGTGTTCAGGCAGGGAACAGAATGGGAATGCTAAACATTTGAGCCATTTTTTGCACTGTGTAATCCCTGAATTAGGGACTAGAAGAGAAAAGGGAGTAAAAAAAAAACAGTATTTTGTCATTTGATTGATAATATTTAGTGACAGTGAAATCCACACAATTAAGAATGCATTTTCAAAGCAGAAGCAGTATTCTTTGTTTTCATTATACATTTGTGAAAATGGCTACTGATCAAAACAAAAGCATATTGAGTTCACACTTTTTCTAACACACCCTTTCCTTGCAAGGAGTATAATTTAATCCCTGGTTTTCAAACATTCATATTTTAAAAACTAAGCATGAATATTCTGATGGGTTTAGAAATAAATTTGAATTTTCTATGTTAATTTGGACTTGGCATCCACATACTGTGTTTATCCTCAGTAATATTACTATGATTTTTTTTCACAGTTGATAGTCATCTAATGCCATTATAATTATTCTGCTTTTGATTCTGATTTTTTGATACCTATTCATGTGCTGAAAAAGGAAACTGTCATCTCAAGTTGATGACAAAGGTCAACACTTTTTTTAAGACAAGAAATAGAAGCTAAGAAAAAAACATCAGGTGATAATAGAATACCCTATGTTTCCAAACAAAACTTAATTGTGATGGAAGAATCGCAATTAATTTCCTTTTGTGACAAGGAAAGCACAAAACCAACTTACACAGAGAACTTTTTTATTTTATTCACAGAAGTTAGGTAGCGCAGAAGTTACATGAACTCATCGACATGTAAGAATATGTATGTAAGTGAAAAAATTTGCAAATCCTTCTTCATCTACTCTGGCCACAAATGACAAATTACTGTACATATTGGTCTCCTGGAACTGTTACAACTTCTTTTTCCCGCTTTCCACCATGCTTCGAGGTGTACTGCCTCGATCTCCATCCTAACCCCACCTGTAAGGGGAACTGGATTTGAAGGGAGTACTGAGAGTGGCACAGTGAGGAAGGCCCTATATTCACTCCACATTTCTAGGGTGAACAGGCCCACTTCTTAGTGGTTTTGATATATTTATTCTTACAGAAACTGATTTCAAGCAGTACCTGTCTGGTGATACCTAAAAAAAGATTGTGCAAGGACACGATTTAAATGAGACTTGTGGCCAAACCCCACAAAAAGCAGCAACTTGGCTCCTCTGTCCCCGGGAAGCTCTATGGGGAAGTATTGTTGACATCTCGCAGATAGGATGGCTATGACTTAATGGCACCATGGCAAAGATCAAAACCATGACAAATTGGGGTGGGAAGGATGGGGAGGTGGTTGTGGTTGTTGTGTTTGGAAAACATGTCACAAAGTGAGAGAAAGTTTACAATTGTGGGACCATGAAAAATGTTGTGTTGCTATAAAAATAGGACTAAGTGAGTTCAAGGTAAACAGTCACCCAAAGCAAAGGAAGTAGATTGCAAACCCATGGTTTGAGATTTGCAGGTTTGGAGGTGATTAAAAAAACGCTTGGTTTAAACGTACTTATATTTTTACTCCTTGAAGCAAAAGACTTCGTAGCTCTTCTAAAATCTGCAATAAAAAAGTCTATGGAAAGCCCGAGTACTATAAGTACGGTTGCTAGGAATGGAAAAATCAAATGGACAGAGATTTCCAAAGGGTCCACGGTGATCTACAGTGTTGTCAAAAGACATATAACAGTAGAACAGGCAAGCAAAAGCTCTTACACCAAATGCAAAGCAAGAGCAGCTCATGTCACAAGATAGCAACAGAACAGGTGACAGAACTGAGGGATCTGACAAGCACAACCTATAACTGAGGTGCCACTGCAGAAGATGTCTGACATCTTCCTTACCAAAATAAAAGGTAAGGAAACTAAAGGAATATATGCCATGCAGGAGTCACAGCATGCATGCTGTCAGTACCAAAAGTTTAGTGTATTTTTCCTTTAATTTAGCTGAGCAGAAGAGGTGGAGCAGACTCATGCAAACCTTTCCTGTCTGGGCTTGAAGGTCCCCAGCAGGTCAGATCAAGGGTTTCTCTCCCCAGATAAGCTGCAGCCATGGAGTCTTACTCTTCCCGCACCGACCTATGACTAAATACAGAAACTTTGCCAGTTTGAGGAATGCAGCTGCCCACTCATATAGGCCCTATGCAGAAAACTATGATAAGGGAGTCCGGTGAGGGTGGTGTCATCTCACAGTTAAAGATTGGACTTGGTTTTTTTTTTTGCTAACATGAGCAGTGCCATTCTTCTAGATTAGTGACTTTCCTATCTAGCTTCAAATTAAGCTACAGAACCGCTTCTGTGAATTACTAATACGTATTTTAAGGAGCTGTTTTAAAAAACTCACACTTTTTCCTGTGAGAAATACAGAAACTTATAGTAAAGGAAAAGTCTTCAGCACAATGGAAAGAAAGACAAATAAAGTAACTATCTTGAACATGAGGAAAGGATTTTACCCCAGGTGAACTGCTGGAAGAAACTGAGAAGGGAATGTTATTATCCCCTCCTCTATTTCTCTGTGTAAGGTATTTGAGACGGGAAAGCCTCTGAGCAAGAGGGGAAAACTTTTGTCTCTAAGGCAAATACTCTCACTTTTGACAATGCAGGCACAGTGGGATGTACAGATAGCTGTTAAAACGAGAAACATTCTGAGGGAAAAGAAGAAATGTTTTTGGTTTATCATGAGGCTTTTTCCCCACTCTAACTTCACTTGCACATTGACAACCCTCTACACTAAAATAAACTATTAAAAATTTATTTTGATAATACAGACTAAATTCTCAGCTGAGTTAAATAAACACAGTGCATCTTCTTCAGACACCCTACTTATCTTTAGGAATATTTATATATGGAATAGAAAATATTATTTTGAAATACGTACTTTTTAACCTAAGAAAGCATCCAATTTCCCTGAAGCGTCAATATAGTCTCATATAATCTGTGGTCAAATTCTCTCCTACTGCTTATGAACTGCATTATAATTATTATTATTCATTTATTTTTATTATTATTATTATTATGCAGTTGCAAGCACCAAGTTTTGCCCAGTTGTAGAGTTTCATTTCAGTCTTGCAATTGTCATGATTGTATAAGTGAAACAAGAATGTTCATTCCTTTGAAAAATAAACCTCAGTTTAGACCATAAAAGTAGAGCAATTCTGTTTTTAAGAAGACAATTTAAGCATCATAGAGAATAGGAGATATCCTTCACATTTCGGAAATTAAGTCATGAAGAATTACCATTATGATCTTCTGTTCATTCTTATGCTTATTCTGTTACAGGTCTTTTAGTACTCCTGTCCCTAACACTTTCATATAAAAAACAAGAATAAGGAGCTTGCATTTTAATGTCTTGGCAATATGCGTGTCACGGTGCAAAAGAAAGATCTAAGTGAATGGTTTCCTTTGATATCTGTCTCTTACAGTATTGTACCACATCTAGCAGTGTGAAAAATAAAATAAATAAAAAGCTGTGTTACAAAGAAAAGAAAAGAAAAGAAAAGAAAAGAAAAGAAAAGAAAAGAAAAGAAAAGAAAAGAAAAGAAAAGAAAAGAAAAAAAAAGAAAAGAAAAGAAAAGGAAAAGAAAAGAAAAAGGAAAGCTTGTGGTACAGAAGAAAAAGTAACAGCCTTAGACACTATTGTGGGAAATCCATTTTTTAATATTCAAGTTCAAATTAATTTATTTCCACACAAAGATTAAACCTGTCTGGTGAGAAAACTTTTTTTTTTTTTTGGGGGGGGTGGAAACTAGAACAGTATTAGGACAACTAAAACTGAAATCAGTATGTCAACAATCAAAATGAACACCATTCAGGAAATTTACCATAGTGCAGCACTTTGGTGTGACTATGTCTCCAGAGTGCCTGATTTTAATCTCCTGACACAAGAAGCAAACTGACTATTTAAAAATAATTTTGCTCTAAAGTTGCAGGCATTCCAAGATCTTGCAGAAGTTCTTTCTCTTTTTTTTTTTTTCTTCAAATAGCTATACTCACATTATTATTAAAAAAAAAGAAACACTAAGCCCACATTCTTCCATAGCCATGCGTCTGTTGTATTAGAACAGTTTTAATTGCATTTTAAGAAAACGGGGCTCCAAATCATTGGCAAAGCAAGATACAATGGCATTTTTCCACTCAAGTAAAACTCCTGTTAAGGTAAATTAAATCAGAATATAAAAATTGCTCTAACACACTTTTTAATGTTTGGGGCTGTTCATCCTGGAGAAGAGAAGGCTGTGTGGAGACCTCACAGTAGCCTTCCAGTATCTGAAGGGGGCCTACAAGGATGCTGGAGAGGGACTCTTCACTAGGGACTGTAGTGATAGGACAAGGGGTAACGGATTAAAACTTAAACAGAGGAAGTTTAGATTGGATATAAGGAAGAAGCTCTTTACTGTAAGGGTAGTGAGGCCCTGGAATGGGCTGTCCAGGGAAGTTGTGAATGCTCCATCCCTGGCAGTGCTCAAGGCCAGGTTGAACAGAGGCTTGGGTGGCATGGTTTAGTGTGAGGTGTCCTTGCCCATGGCAGGGGGCTTGGAACTAAATGATCTTAAGGTCCTTTCCAACCCTAACTATTCTATGATTCTATGATTCTATGTTGGAGTTTAGGATTAAACATTTTGAACAAAATCACTTAGAAGTACAACTGTTTAGGAGTCAGGAATTACTCCACAGTTAATTTGCATCCATGCTTCTATTATTCTCATACCTTATAACCTACTTCATTCTTTTTCTTAAAGAATTCACCTGAAGAGCAGTCAGATAATTTCCTCACCTCATTCATTTCCATAATATCAATCCTGTCAAACAATTAACTCTCAAGTTAGAACTTGGTAATGGAACTTTTATCAGAATTGCCATATGGACCAGCCATGGTTCTGCCCAGCTATTGACCTCTTGAAGAGTACTATGGAAGAGGCTACTTGAAGATACTATAGAATTAGAAAAGAGTGTAAAATGAAACTGGTAATTGTCAATTACCCTTCCTTCAGGAAATCTTTTTATAAAATTAAGTCCAATCACATCAAAAAAAGGTCAACTGTTGACGCAAAACCAAGGAGCATTAAAAAAAAAAAAAACAGAAAGTAACTTTTGACCTGAAAAATGATATTCTGCTGCCATTGTCACTCATAACAATGAGATGATACTAAATATGATGATAAAAAAAAAGGGGAGACAGGCTGAAAAATTCAGAGACACAAAAAAAGAAAATCTGAATCTATGTAAGAATCCAGTTAATTGTATTGATATTAAAAAAAAAAAAAGGAAAAAAAACAAAAAACAAACCAAACAACCAAAAAAAAACAACCCCAAAACACCCAAACAAAATCTTTTTTTCTCAACACTGTAAACTATTAATCAGGAATTAACTATATCTGACAGACTCCACTATGGACAGGACAGTGAAACATACTCTTTGACTCCAGTGGGGCACTGGGAATAGTTCAAAGAAAAGGCAACTTCTCCATGGAAAACATGCTTATTAGGGCAGAACCTCAAGATAGCATACTTGTTAATACAGAAAATGCATCAGGTAAATTATGAATGCATATGAATCCACAAAAATAGAAATGTAGGTAAGTGATGTGAAGCAGTTGTCTTCTGTCTAGCTTTGTTGCCTTCATCATAGCAACAAGCATTCAAATCACTTTCAGTTGAAGACCTAAAGAAATAAATTATAAGCATGACTTGTTTAAGTTTCTTTCTTAATAATTATTTTTACCAATGAGTTCATCCTTCTCCATCATCCACTGAAATTTTGAGATACTGAATATTGTTCTCAGCCTAGCTCATGAAGTCATGATCTGAAAAATTCGGAAGTAGCACACAGACAATTGAAAATCATGTCAGCTTTTCATAAACCTGTGATTTAATAATATAGAAGTTTTTATTTTTAAAGTTAAACCCTGTGCAAACTTGTGTAATACAGATGTATAACATTTTATTTAAAAGCTTTTTAAAATTTTGTAGTGAAAAGCACTTTTGGAATAATAAATGAACTAAGTACTGTGAAATATGTAATTTTGATTATCTGAAACACTGAAATTACTTCTGGTGGAAAAAAAAAAAAAAGGAAAAATCTGGCAAAAACAAGAAGTCCATTTTTAATGGATAAGCATCCTGGAAAACAAACTAACCAACGAACCCACCACTTCCGTGGCAGGCCTTATTGAGAATACTTTCATATATATAATGTAAACACACTATCACTTGGCTAAAATAGTAGTATCATCTCTGATACAGAAAAAAAAGAGAAAAGAAAACCAAATGGAAGGTGAAAGTAGAAATATTATTTTTACTAATCACAATATAACAAGCAGCAGTTTCCATTGTGAAGAGTGAGAGGAGAGATGGGAAATGAACAGTAAGTAACTCTTAATGACCTACCTTTGACTATTGTACTATTACAGCTATTTTTTTCCAAGGCATTCTTCACACCAGCACAAATTCTCTGGAACAGATCTGATTTTTCCTGTATCTGAAAGTGTTTATTTAATACAGGAGTTCAAAACAGGTGGGATTACAATTCAGCCTTCTAATTCATTACAATACAGTACTGTATGGCAATGTAGAAGTCAGCCTGAAAACTGGACTGAAGCATAGGGACATACCATTGAAATGACTGGACACAATGACGAAACAAGTTAGTAGGTCACCTGGGAAACAACTCAAAAGTGCATGTAAGGAAATTTTCCTGCATCTTGTTTTTCCCTCTCCAAGAGTTTGTAAAGAACTTCTAGATGCCAGGAAAATATATAATTAATTTGAATTAGGGAAATGAAGCATACGTTCATATTTAGGTTTAGATAAAGGAACCTATTCACATGAAAATCATGAAGTTTCAGTGTTAAAAGATATGATCGCCTAATCTATTATTTTATTTTTATGAAAAACAATTAACAAAGGAATTTAAGACCAAAGACTATTAAGCAAACCTGAGATTCAAGCTAGAAACTCGATTTGATCAGCCACAGCAGGGCAGAAACAAAACATCAGTTCCTCCAAATAACTTTCAGCATTGTTTTATCAGCTGATGTAGTTATCAGGCATCAGCAGTTCCTTATGACATAGAGGATACACAGGACAAAACAGAAACCAAGTCACTGACTGCCTGCTCCAGCAAGTCTTCAAACTTTCTGCATACTTTTTTGATTCCTGAAATTCTCACAACTTTCCTGAATAGTGAGCTACAGAACAGGGGCAAAGCAATGCCAGTGATCTCATTAAATCTGCCTTTACCCGAGTCATGACAGATCACCACAATATCTAGATCACTTTAATTCTCCCTACTGAGATTCTGATAATAGGAAACTGTGCTCATCTGCAAATTTCCTGTACAGAGGCAGACACAGTGTTATTGACCAGGCGATCTCTGAGAAATTATGCTATTTCCACCTCTTATCCATGACCGTTTCAAGCATCTATAGTTCTACAGCCCTGTGGTAGCATAAAACGTGTCAAATTATATTTTAGAATTGTAACAACTTTCAGTTTTTCTTATGTGATCTATAGCATACTTTTAAAATGAGAATATATGCATGTAAAAACACTTATGCACTCAAACCTTTGCATATATACGTATATAAGTACATACACACGCCCATACAACATCCAAATTACTTTCCTGGGAACAATGACTTTGGCTCAGTTAGAATGTTTGCACCTGAGAAATACCAATCATTTGAAACCTCAAAGTATTTGAAGGTATTACAGGAACTGATCTGAAGGAAATAGATAATTTGTTCCTAGACAATAACCAATCACTTGGATTCGTTATCCACTCAATGCTAATGCCTAAAGCAAGACGTGTAACTGAGCTGGCCAGTGGTGGCTTGGAAAGCTGTTAGAAAGTGAAAAAGGAAGAATAAAAAGAACTTTAATCTCAAAAAAGAAAAACAAACAAACACTTTTAGGAAATGGTGTAGCTGTGTCTCACTTTATTCAAATACAGAGTAGGGTAAATAGTTTCAACTAAGTCTAAGTAGGTATAAAAATCTACCTCTGCATCCCTGTGTCCCTGATGTAAACCTCATTCAAGGATTTTCGTTGATCATTTGCAACCTCAAAGGAGCTGAGGGGGCAAAATATTCTTAGCTGTCAGTCTTAACAACCTGCCCAGAATATATTAGTGCCCATCAGCATAATTCTCAGATCAAAAACTGCTAATGCACAACTGCTTGGTGCTGAACAACTTTTTTTTTTTTTTTTGAGCTTGAATTTTTTTGTGTGCCAGTGGAGGAGTTTATGTTGAACAAGCCAGATTACTCATTTATCTGCTATTTATGCAATAAGATTTGAATGACCCCCACAAAACAGCCCAAGTTACAAATTTTAGATATTATCTTATATTTAACTTACCAAGTAGTAATAATATCTATTGAAATTTTATTGAGAAATTAAATAAAGTTTTACTGGCTGACAGGGAAAGAGTCATGAGTGAATGTATATATCATGTTATTTGCTTAAACTTTGAGTTTGAATATATTTTTTAAAACTTATCTATAAGTTATATATTTTAAGTATCTATAAAACTGAAAAGGCAGAAATGAATCCCAAAGAAGCTAACATTCATGGAATTCATCATACTCATAAAAAGTTTGTGCAAGCACTCCACTTCAATCAGAACCAACCTGCTCACTGTGCTGTAAAGAACTAGGCTTACTTTAAATGTACTGCTAAGAAAAGCTGTGCACAGATGAAGAAAACTGTCCCAGTACACAGACAAAAGTAAAGACGGAATTTAAAAGGGCTATAATCCATAATTCTTTCAGCTACTAGCACTTGGTATGAATAAAAAAAAAATATCTTTCCGGTTTAACAATAATTATGTTCTAAATAATAGCTCAAACACTTTTACAATGGATACAACCTCAAACCTTTTAAAGGCACTGCTATTATAACTATCTATGTAAAAGAGCCTTAGAAGACACATATTTTTTAACTGGAAACAATAAAAACATTTAAAAAAAAATTAAACTAGTTTGTCTTCCCTAATTTTCCCTGAAGTCTCTGACATTTACTCTGGTAATAGGAAATACCTAATAGAGATATATAACTTATGATTTCTTGTACATTTGAATATTTTCAAGAATTCAGGAACTACACACCCCTATGTTCTTTAATAATACATTTCAAAATAACACAAAAGTGTAGTACACTTTTTACGCATGCTTTCTAAGTAAGAAGTTCTTTGACTCTCTCCAAGGGCATATATGAATATTACTACAGAATGAATAAACACTGTCATTTTCTGGACATGTTGTGTGACAAACTGTTGAGCATTTCCTCCTAAAGATCAGCCCAACACAAACAATGAGCCTTAGGTAACTTGAAAACTTCTGAATTCAGTTCCTCAGATGCCTTAAAATTACACACCATTTTTCACACCACATGAAGGTTATTAATATGCATCCCCTTCGACTAGAGGAGCACTTTCCTTCGCATTATTATTTTAAGTTATACTTTTCAGACCGAGATGTTCACTTATTTTCTAGATCGCTCCCACTGTATTTGAAGATGGGAGAGGCATGTCTTCCCTCCAGCATTCTGTTACATAAAAATGTCTTAACCACAATGAAGAAAAGATCACAACCATCCCTGTTCTGAAACAAATAAGTTGTTTCATCACTGAATTTCAAGATCTATAAGTAATAATTATTAATTATAGTGGGCAGAGGAATGCTTGCCAGAATTTCAAATTGCAATGAATAAAACTCTAAAGGTCACGAGATTAATGATGTTTGCCCATGCAGCTCTCTTTTCATCATAAGCCTAAAAGTCCTAAATAGTTTTCTGATTAACAGAAAGACAGGAAAAACAGTTGAGGAGGGATAAAACCCCCAAAAGGCAACAAACAAATGGCAAACCTTCAATATGATCAGAGCTGGCTCAGAATAAAATTCAAGAGCTACTGAAACATGAGTTAATAAAAGTAACAGGACTAATGCACTTTGTAATATACACAGGCTGAAACTGAGACAGAAGAGAATTGACTGAGCTCAAATGCAATACTCTTTCCCTTTGGAAAAAAATATAATTCGAAATATTGAAACAGGAAGAGAGACAAGAAAGAAGAAAGCAAGAGAGAAAGATATTTTTGCTAAACGACTGACAAGTATGTCCCCCTGTCAATAAGAGTCAAAACTAACAAAAAAAAAAACAAAAAAAACCCAAACAAACAAAAAAAACCCAACAACTTTCTAGTTTAGTTTAGTGCCAAAACAGTACATAAAGACAGCAACTGAATTATGAATAAAGGCCCTCAACAGCATGAAAGTGGATTTTCTTGTCTTTTCAAAAAGCCCTTGAGAGAGCACACAATCTTCTGTAATATTGTCCCAGATGGCTATGTGACTTGTGAACTCAGCAAACATGCATAGCCTGACCAGGCATATGATACTTCTGGAAAAAGCAGTCAAAAGAATGGAGAAAATGAAAGCAGCTATAGGGATACACAAAGCCAGGCAACCTGTAAGGCCATCAAGCAGCCTAAGAGATGACTTGCAACAGAGACAATGAAAAAGCAAGAACCTGCAAGCTCAAAGCAGCTTCTTCAGTGAAGAAGCATATTTTTTAATTTTACCTTTAATTAAAAAAGTAAAATAAATCCATATTACCATCTACTACCATGATTAAAATCAAGTCATATCAAATTAGCAATCAATCATTACAAGAATAATTTCTTCTATTTCAAGAAGAGCTAAAGGGATTTGGTTTACACTAGTCAGGTAAAGTTGAATGTTGTGAGATTATAACTACTCAGACCTCTGAAATGAAGTTTATTGATAAAGTAAACCTTTAAGTAAAAGCAGGGGAACAGAGAACATATGAGAGAGGAACTGTAAATATCTCAACAAAGCTCCTAGCATAGACTCCTAACAGACCTGGGGCAGAGCTGCCCAAGCCATGGACAAGTGCAGGCACAAAAGGAGCATTCATGTTACCTGCAGGGATAAATGCTTACTCCAGCTCGTCAATAGAGTTGGAGAAACACATTTGCAGCTCTTGAAGCACTGTCTGGACCAGACCTAGAGATACTAGGCCCTCTTCAGGGCTCCCCTAGTATGTTGCACAGTCTTGAACAAAGGATTTAATTCCCTTATGAATTTCATTCCCTGTTTATGCTGCCTCAAACACACAGACTAAACTCTTCCAAGGTTGCTGTTTTATGCTATGTGATGACACTGCCACATGTGAACAATCTTGGTTAAAAAGTTCCCAATTGAAATTAGCAATTTTGAGTACAGGAGACATTTGGAGCAGGGTAAAGGGAGACATGCAACATCTAGAGGACAGCATGTGGAGGATGTCAGACTCCTTCTGGGTTTAGGCTTCAAGAGATGCAGGAGCAAAGAGGAAAATTATTCACATAAGAAAGAAAAACCCTTAGCAGTAATGGCTTGTATTTTTGAGGGGTTACATTTCTAGCCCCCAGGGAATTTCAAGTAACATGCTTAACCTCCACTTTGGGAAAGGAAAATACAAGCCAGCACACAACCCTTGAAAGATTTCCAGTGTCTGCTTGAAGTGGCTTCCATAATGCAAATCAATAATACTCTTTTCCTACTCCTTTTGTTTCTAGGCTCTTTCTACTCCCCTTAAAACAAACTGTGAATTTGATTATTTTAGCAAATTACAACAGCAATTTTTATGCAGTTTCATTCCATCTCCAGTGAAGCATACCACGTCTAAGATTAACATAGCCTGATGCAAATAGAACATCACAAAAATTATGTACCTTTTTTTCCCTTAGGAAGATTGCTGCCACCAATAGCAGACTTGAATTTGCCAATTGTAATTACAGCTCTAGGATTTTATTGTCAAATATATTTCCCAGATAAATTGTTCTTGCTTTTTCAATGTTTTTGACTGATAGGCTGAGCATGGAGTTATCTTTTTTAAAAAGCTGCAACGTATGGAGTAATGCAAATTCTTTTGCCTTTTAACAGGCTACACAAAGCCTTTTTATAAATGTATTTTTATTTTTAGTGCTTGTCTGTTATCTGTATGGCCTATTTTACATGAATCTGCAATGCTTTGCAGCAAATCAGATTCAAGTGTATCATTTGTGAGCCACACACAAAGACAGCAGTAGGAGTATTAATCTGTTCTTTTCAGCAAGCTAGGTCTCAAGAAGCTCTCTCAATCCAGCATTAACAAGCTATTTATTTCATTTACCATGTTAACAACTGAAGAAAAAAATGAAAATGAGGATTGCTTGTTTGTTAATGAAAGGGTGCTGTGGTTAGCCACTGGGAAGACTATTAAACATCATAAAATTGCCCTTGAAATTTGGCACACTTTATATCTCATCTGATGTGCCATACTAGTAACGCAAAAGAAATAAAAAGATCAATAAAGGTTTCACCTAACTCCCAGTTAGATAATTTCATGGATTTGGGAAAGAAGATAAAAATAAACTGGAAAGGATAAATATTAAAATATTAAAGCAAATTAGATTATTGAACAGTGAAAGATGATATTGATTGACTTTTTAGTCTTTTATGATGCTAGGTTAGCTGCCTTATAAAACGTGGTTTAATGAAAATTTTGTGTATTGTCTATATTTTGGTCTACCTACAGCAAACTTGCAAGTCTTTGCTAGATAAGCAATTATCTTAATAAAAAGAGAAAGCAAAAGAAATATTTTTGAGGTTAGCATGCCACTCTTGATATTTTCCTTGCCCTCTGTATTGAGAGCCCTGTGGAAGACATTGTGCTGATGAGTAAGTGACCTTGAACAGGTCATGTCTTCTCTACTGGGCCTTGTACTATGGGCTTTAGCAGATCTTTATGATAGCATGAGCAGTGCTGCAGAGGAACCTCAGCGTTATGAGAGAGATAACACCCCACCCTATCAAGAAAATTTGTTAGCTGAACAACTTCCAATATAAGTTGCAATTTAAAATATGTTTAGTAACAGTAAAGTCTATGTGGATTAAAGGGTGCAACATACTCATTCTGACGAGGAGGCCATTGGTGATCCACATCAAAGTTCACATGGGCACTGGCAGACCTGTTCTGTGCTGGGCTGCCTGTCCAGCACAACTTCAGGTTGTGAAGCACAAAACACTTGGCTGCAAGGCAAACTCAGCCAGCTCTTGTAACAGAGAAGCTTGCAGGCAGCTCCCACTTAGCATGGGCAATTACACCACCTTCATGGCCACACCTTTATCTAGAAATGCAGCAAGAATTTTTCATGAGAACATCCTTTATAAGTAGAGTTACTTGTAAGAAAATTATATATAACAGATCAAAGGAGGATCCTTTCTCCTTGGACTGGATCTCTGCAGCCTGCCCTGGGAAGTATATCTGTGATCTGGCTGATGATGCATGAACATAAGGTACCCAGCATCTTATATAATATTCATTCCCTATATATGTCTTCTTTTGTTTCTATCTTATTATAAAAAGCTATTTTACTAATCTATTTGCCTCTGAGGTTAAAAACTTCTTTTGCCAGAACATTACTAGCAGGAGATCACATTTCTGACTACAGAAGACACCATCTTATATACTTATGCTATATATATGACTGCTACTCCTGAAACCAGGGCAATTCCTTACTTTTTTTTTTTCATCGGTTATATTAACACTCACAAAAAGAAAATAGTGCAGGTTTACTTAATCAGAAATCCAGAGACAGAGCTAACATAAATTTCTTGTGCAATTCAAAGCAAGTACACATTTGAATACTACATAGCAGAAGGAGGGTTGCATGTTATCCAGAAACGCAACTAAAGAAGTATCATTTTAACAAGTCTTTATGGCTTATTTTATCCGTTGTACATTGATTGTAAAGCACCACTTAACTGTATTGATTACCATAGCTACGTATGATTGCTATTGGTCTCAAATAACTTTGTTGGAGCTGCATCAGAAAAATCCATAACTTATTATAATGATTATTGTTACCAATCTGTCTTAACGTTAATTAGTTAAAAAAAATAATTGTAGCTTACGACTCTACATTAACAGAAATGTACTATCTGCAATTTAATTTCTAAATCACAAGGTCAGTATAACCTTTCACATTTAGTTTGTGTTATTAACAATGCAATTTCTATATGCCAAGCAAGCTGCCTAAGTTTTCCCTACTTGTATTTCTGCACAGTTAAAACACTTGAATGTAATCAGCCCTCCCTCATTCTGAGTTTCAATGGATCATAATGCTTTAAAGTAGCCACCTGAAGATTTCACCAGTCATTTGCATCTGTGCCAGAGCTACAGACTACAGTCCATTACAAACAAGTAAGATGGTCCCTTCTCCAAAGACCTCAGAATAGGAAATCTAATATTAAGATAGAAGAAAAACAAAACCAGCAGTGGATCTGATAAGGAGTGCAGCACCACATACTGCAGCTGTCTGGAGGATTTAAAGCAAACCCATAATCTATGGTTGAGTATCAATGAAAGATAAAGATCAAGGAAACAGACATCTTTGTTAATGGGACTTTGATACTGTGACAGAACTCATGGTGATAAAGGTAGGCAAGTCACAGGCAGGGTGCATGAGGGACTGAATAGAGAGTCATCTGGGAGAAATATGAAGTCCAACTCAAAAGAACAAACAGAATGAGGTAGTGTAACAGGAAGGGCTGAAGTAACAGAAGTAGGAGGAAAAGCCCAACACCTTCAACAGTCTTTCAAAGATGCCAGATTCTATTTTAAATTAAAATTATCTTCATAGAGTATAAAAGACAAAGGTTGTCAAAGTTCATCAAAACAGAGGGTTGGAGGCTTTTTAAAATGTTGATACTAATCCTATTAATTGCTTACTTTAAAACCAGAATTGTGCCAATGGGACAACAGTGAAACTAGGATGTCACTAGAGTGAAGTAAGACTTGGAAAAAGCCAGTACCATTTAACTACTGAAGTCTGAAAAAAGAACTTTTTAAAAGATTCTGTACTTTGTCTCACTTCATGTCTCCAGCCCTTGATTTCTTTCAGTAATACCTTAACATTAGTCAAAGTAACAAGGAATGCATATTTCTACCTTTTTAAAGATGCATGTAGGATCACAATACTTCAGGGAGGAGAGCTTTTCTAATGGGAATATTTAAACTATTCTAAATAGGGTTTTTGTCAACAGTTTGCAGTATATATCAATTTAGACACATGCAATTAACTCTTCTATGCTGCCTTTATTTCTCAAGTAGTACCATAATACAGTCTCCTGTCTAAAATCAGAAAAGGAATAATCTCTTCCAGAGAACCAGAGAAAGCTGAATTTTCCTTCACAGATTTCAGCAAGAATTTGTACATGAAACTTCAGCAGAACAGGAGAAGTATTCTGATGCTGAGTGAAGCACTTGTTTACAAATAAAAATTCAGAAGAGAGAAATATCTGCAAATACTGAAGTATCATAATTAAAATATTTTCAAAAAATTCTATCCCAACTATAGGAAAGATAAAAATGTGGACATAGTAGAAAAGAAAAAAAAGTCTGATAAGTACACAGCAGATATTAAAGCAATAATTCATAATAAATCCAATAGCTAGTCTTAGGAAAATGCGAAAATAAACCAGCAGGAAATAGGAAATTATGCATGAAATAATATTACATAACCCTCCTACTGCATCTGATTTTTCTGCTTGGATTGCATGGCATACTGTAGTAGATACTGTGGGCCCTTGGGCAATTTGCACTGGACCTAACTATGCCTCATCAACTACCATAAGGGTGTAAACTTTACCTCTAGTCTATTTATTTTTCCCTACTTCTTAGCAAGGAAACATTAAAACTGAGTGTGATGTTGCAATACTGTTGCAAAATGCCACTGACCTGTTTTTGTTTATAGAAATCAGGCTACCTTCCAGCTTCACTCTCACTGTTCCTAATGTGTATGAATCCAAGTACTAGATAACATTTCATCTAGCTGATGTTACCTACAGTGCACCTCCTTTGCAGAATAAGGGCAGCATGTAGGATTCAGACTTAAGGACCAAGCATTCATTCAATTTTTATTTCTATATATAGTTATAGATATATATATCTCCAATCTCTCCAACCAATCCTCACAAAATGAAAGTAAAAATGTACAAAAAAAGCCAACAACCCTCCCCCCCCCCAAAGAAAAACAAACAAACACCAAAACAAATCACAAACCCCAAACAATTAAAACCAACACAACCACTGGATGAAATAAAAGTAAAGGACTGTCTTCTACAGTTTTCCATAGTCATAGATTCTTTCTTCAAGTATTAATATCTTTGGTCCTCCTACATATACACATTTTCAAAATCTGCAGTATGAATTTTTAAGTGTCTGTTAATCAAATAAAAGTAATTTCAAGGTGATTCAATACTTGGTAAGTTCTTTATAGCAGAAATAAGATTTTTAGTAGTCTGTACCAACAACTTGTATTTTTGTCTTTCTACCATCTACCTGATTTCTTAACCAAACATTTGTGAACAATCAGTATATAAAATCCTCTCTGATGTCTGCTGATCAGTCACAGTCAGTTTTCACATCCAGGTAGTACTGTTACCTTTGTTAAAGATTAAAGCATACAGTAGCCTGTATTATTCACTCACTGCATTTTGTCCTCTCTAGTTAACAAGTGTGTCGCAGAACACAACTCTGCTCAGGCAGTCTTCGTACAAATAGCAGCTCCAGATTTAGAGACATGGTTATTAGCAATTTTGCCCAACTTCCTTTTTGGCTATAGTTAGGTGAAATGAATGAATTCTGCCTTGCTCAAATTAGTTCTTTAAGTTAAAAACTTGGGGGAGAAGCTAAGGTTAAGAGCAACACATACATCACTTTGCTATACACAGAATGAGCACCTTTCCTACAGCAGTCTTTGACACTTTCAGCAAGATTCACCACATTCTACATTAAACAAAACAATGGATTTTAGTTCAAGTCCTTCTAATTTCCTGGTGCTAATTAGGGTTTTAAGCAACCTTTTAGAAGCACAAATGGATCAAATCAAATAACGTGTCCTGGAGGCACAAACAGATTTTGTTTCTTTCCTGCTGGTAATCACTCTCTCTGTCCTATATATCCTGTAGGATAACCCACTTCATTCTGATGGCTACTTCACCCCAAAGGTCTAACCCTCCATGGGGTGCCACAAGGCTAGACATATACTTACAGCACCACAAAGTTCCCTGCAGCTTTTGGCTTATAAATCATTGTCCTTCAGCCATGTATTTCTTCCTTGTGCCTCAGTGTTCCAGGAAACAGTCATTCAGCAGTGTCTAAGCACACACACATGCACAGGCAAACAAACAAAACCAAACAAAACCAAGCTATACATAATAAAAGTGTCATACAAAACACCACCATTGCATATTCACCTGGGAAACCACATTTTCTAGTAACTTTTTCATCTTTGCTCCACTCTCACACACAACATTTAAGTGTAGTTAGGATGACATGACCCGATTTATTGGCACGTTCCAACAGCAATCAGTTGCAAAGTCACAGAATCATAGAATGGTTTGGGTTGGAAAGGATCTTAAAAATCATCTAGTTCCAAACCCCTGGCCATGAGCAGGGACACCATCCAATAGACCAGGTTGCTCAAAGCACCATTCAAACTGGTCTTGAGCACTTCCAGGGATGGGGCAGCCACGAGTTCTCTGGGCAAACTGTGCCCATGTCTCACCACTCTCATAGTGAAGAAATTCTTCCTCATATCTAATCTGAATCTATCCTCCTTCAGTTAAAGCCATTCCCCCTTGTCCTATCCCTACATGCCCTTGTAAAATGTCCCTCTCCAGTTTTCTTGTAGGTTCCCCTTAGGCACTGGGACTCTGTTATAAGGTCTTCCCAGAGCTTTCCCTTATCCAGGCTGAACAAGCTCAATTCTTAGCCTGTCTTCAGAGTAGAGGTGCTTCAGCTTTCTGATCATCTTCATGGCCCTCCTTTGGGTTGTCTCTAACAGGTTCATGTCCTTCTTATGTTGGGGGCCCCAGAGCTGGATGCAGTGCTCCCAGAGGGGTCTCACGAGAGCAGAATAGAGGGGGAGAATCATCTCCCTCAACCTGCTGCTCATCACTCTTCTTTTGATGCAGCCCAGGATACGTTTGGCATTCTGGGCTGGAAGCACACATTTCTGGCACAAAAAAAAAATGACACAGTATAATTTTATCAGATGCTAAAATAGAGGAATATAAGACCTCGGTTTGATATTCTGTGTAAGGAAAGAGTATATTTATTCAGCACTTGGCAATTTATTGGAAACTTATTTCTGTAGGAAAGATACCCTTACACATTTCCAAGCAAAATATGCAGCCACTCATCAAAAGAAGCTCAGAATGCTGAAACATATAATTACTCATTTAGGTAAATTCTAAAAGTACATCTAGACTGCAACTGACCCAGCTTGCAAGAACACAGGCTTCCCCTGAGCGTAATCATGCAGTGAACTCCCTTTGTGGCTCTATATATGTGGAGGAATTTGTTGATACAGATTTAAAATATTTGCCTGCCTCACTGACATCCACCTTGTGTTTCAAACAGAAGATTCCTGTGGCTAGCAAAAACAAGACAGATTTTCTGGATATAACTATTTAAAGTTTAAAATCAGGAAGGAAAGAAACACCTATAACAAGATTGCTTATAGGCAGATTCTAAAAATAAATTTATAACTCCTCTCCCCAGCCAAAAGAACAAACAGACCAAAAAAAAAAAACCTCAAACAAACAAACAAAAAGACCTCTTACGATGTTTTCTGTCTTATTCCACTTAGGCTGACATCTTCCCAGGAAGGCAGAGGCACCATAAATTCAAAATTTTAGGTGCAGCACTCTTACTACTTAAGGAGTTGTGCTCCCTGTTAATTCAAGAGGGCACATCAAGTGTGCTAACTTCAGGTCTTTTGGATAGCAGGCACAGAGTTGTAGTCTCCTCATGCAGATAATAACCCTCATTGGGTGAAAGCTTTAACCCATTTAGCCAAAAGTACAATTCAGAAAGTTCCTCCAACTGAGTAAAATATGAATTACAGAGGTACAGATATTATGAATGTGTACAAAATGATTGTAAGAAAAAAAATCTCCTTATCATATATAAAGCTTGTCTTTCAGTTAACCATAAGAGTACAATATACTTTTAGATATAACAAATATTCCTTGTTTCCCACTAGGAATTCCAGTGAAGTTTTACCTTCTTAAAAAAGAAAAAAAACAAACCAAACAAAAAAAGTACCAACAACAAACAAAATACCCCCCCCAAAAACAAAACAACAAAAAAACCCCGAAAACAAAACAACAAAAAATGACAAAATAACAAACAAACCAAAAAGACCCCCCCTAAACCCATCATTTTCATAATCCTCTGCTTAGATATTTTGCTTAATTTGTTCACTTCTGTCCTGCTGGAGATGAAAAGGCAGCTCTTTCTCTCCTTGGTATTCATATTCTCCCAGTAAGTGAGAGAATACATGAGATTCATTGCCTGCAGCTGGGAGAGATTGGACTCCATAGCCAACGTGATCCTAGTAGTCCAGTGTTTTGTCTTCTTGCCACTGAACATATCATTAGCTCAATTGCAAGGAAAGTTTACCAATGAATATAGGTAAATTCATCACTCACTACACAAAAAAAAACCAAACCATACCAAACCAAACAGTAAAAACAACTCTACTGTATTTCACCAGCACAAAGATTTTTGCCAAGAAATCCAAGAGTAACAACATTATTTCACTTAACTCTCTTCAACATCATATCTTAATAATGTATATACGTCTTGACAAGGTTTCCAAAGGATAGAGAGCTGAAAGGCTGCCTAGTTTCAGGTCTGCTTTGCCCTAAAATGGTCTGAAGGCAGATTAGTATGTCAAGGCATTCTCTTAAATAACGTTCAGAAATTACTACCAACTGGCAAGAAAACTATGAAGTTCATTGTTTACCATTCCCTTGCCCACTGTAAACACTTCAGGCTTAGAAACGAATATGGTAACAAAATTTCACTCTTCATAAGCAGCTTTCCTTAAAAATTAGGATTACATAGATTTGCTGCATGAATGTGTGGTAAAGACATATAAGATAAACAAGTTAGCCATCCCTCCACATTTTATTTTTTTTTTACTTTTTTACCAGTTTTAGTCAAGATACACGTGTTTTCAGATCCACACCTTTATCTTCTTTTTCAGCTCTCCAAAACATCTCATAACACTAGCTTCTGGTAAAATAAAATGTTTTGCACAGGCACAAGGGATACGTGGCATAATGAGGAAGTGATTTAAAATAAAGTCTGCCAAAATAGCTACAAAAAATACAGAAAACCTCAAAACAAGCATTCTCAGGAGAGCAGGAGAGCAATGAGCTCTCTGAGTTGAAATTTAAATCTGACACAGGTCAGAAATAAAGCAATTTAATTACGCCTGATTATCATAGGTCTGTTATTGCAGGCTACCATGTAAAACATGTCTAATCTTGGCTGTGATCAGGCATGTTATTGAATCCAGAAAGACAGAGCTCTAGAATACTCTGGGCTTTTTTTCCTGTTACAAGTCTCACATTTACAACTACTCAAAATGCCCTAAATTCACCTTAGAAAAAGCACCATCTGGCTATTACTGGCTGCAGGTTACCAGCTGTGAAATATTACTATATTAACAATGTCATACAAAACAACAGCCGACCTTTTGTGCAATTGAAAAGCAGTGTATAAACCTAACAAGATTATTATCCAGACTTCAACTTAGAAACAAAAAGCTTACGCTAATTTTGCCTTTTCTCAAATGGGTGTATTTCTTCAGTACTTTAAGGATGAAATACTAAAAGATTTATCTTTAAAAGCTTCACCCAACCTCCTCTCTCCCCCTCCATTTCAAAGTAAGGTCTAAAACAGTGAATATGCCGTTTGCCATTTCCTTGCACAGGAAGAGATTTCACCTTAAACAACACAGCATTAGTTATTTTCTGAGGAGGTTTAACTCACATGTTTTCTCATTATCACCAAAATTTAGTTGGGGATTTGCCTTTACAAGATGTGAAGATAGCGTATTGTAATTTAGGGCATTTTTCCAGTATTTTTTCCTCAACATCATTTTTCTTTCTAGATATATTTACTGATTTATACTTCAACAAGGATTGTAAATGCTCTGGGTTTTTTTTGTAGGTTTGTTTGTTTGTTTATTGTTTTTTTTTATGAAGCTAATATTCATATGAGGAGAAAATAGTTATTGGGGAGAACAGGTCTTGAACTGATAATCTTGGGCATTTGGGGTGGGAAGATTTTTTTTTTTTTGATTGTTTTCTCCATTCCTCTGTTGAGTATTTCACAGATGTATAGATAAAAGACTGAGGGTAAGTGCTGTAAATACTAATATGATTTCCTATGGCTGGAAGAACTGGTGTATGTGAAAGCTTGCTTTCTTCTGGTTATATTAGCTGGTCCACAAGAAGCCAAAATCTTTCCCTTCAAACTTTGTTACAGTATATCCCTTAAACCTTAAGAAATACAACAAAATATTAATGACAAATGCAGGGGAAAAAAAGAAAAGTCATACTTATGCAACAGCTTAGTGGAATAGGAGAGAGGGAAACATGAAGATTTGTCAGGATACGAACAGTTGTTTAGGACGTTTTGACAAAACTTTTACTTTTATCAGACTCTTTTGCAACTATGAGATTACTTCTCCCAAATATTGTTACCCATTGGTAGAGAAAAATAGAAGCTCATCTGCTGCTTTTTTTTCTCAGTTTTGTAAGGTTCTTTAAGACTTCCTTACCATTAGCATGCTTTTGGTCTTTAGAGGTTCCTGTCTATCATCTACAAACTTGGAAGGTTCCCTGCTCATTCTCTTTTCTAGGTCACTAATGACGTGAAATAAAATCAGTCCCATCATCAATCCTGCAGGACTGCTTTCCCATCCCCCCTCCCTTATTCCAAAATTATGATTGCTAAACCCTACCACTCTCCATTAACAAACTTTCAGTACAAGAAAGGCCTTCCCCTAAAGCCATATGTCAGAGGTCAATATACTCTGTCCACATTCTTCTAGATAGTCCATATGTAAAGTGTATAATGCTTAATATCAAATTTACTTACTTACTGATTTAGCAGAGTAATACAAAAATGTACTGAAAGCACATAGCACATCTAAGTTAGAATTAGCAAAATATAGGAACTGCAATATACAGTTCAACTGCAATACTGAGGCAATTCCTGTCATTGTCCAAAAAGTGGATTCATGCTTGGTGTGCAGTAAACCACTTCCACATGTTTAGGAGAGATATTGTGTTTATTCTGCACATTGTGGTCAGTGGTGCGCTTTCACAAATCAGGCACACTAATGCTGGCTTCTTTGCTAGATTTATGCACAAAAGTTACAAGGCAGTGCACTCCCAGTTACAATGATCTGTTGTAATCTACATGTCATTATAATATTTGCTGGATCATTCCTTCTAATCACTATGCATGCTCACAGGAGGGGTCTTCATGTGGACCAGGGTCTTTTTGACCTGTGCATATGATTTTTAGTATTATAATGAAGGCAGTTCACTTCAGAGCACCGTAAGAGTTAGTTTCATTTCCAAGTTAGGTAATCAAATGGTCACTTCGCCAAGTTATAACTCATCCTTTGGTACTACCAATCTCAATTGGTCTCCTCCTTTCCTTCAAACACAACCATATGACCTTCTTTGCCTCTCAGCTTTCCCCAGATTTTTAAGCTTCAATTTTTACTTCAGTACCATCAGTTTTTAAATCAGTCTCATTAGCCTGACTAGATTATAATTAACATGTAGCCCATCTTTTCCATTGTTTCCACTTGTCTAGAAATTTTCTTAATATAACTTGTACCTGGCTGGGTTTAAACCATGACAATAACTAAATTTCATCTTTCTATCGTGATCATTTTTACGTCTTTTGCCTCTTCCACACATTGAGACTTAAAATCTCTGTCAGGCATGTGGGGTAATAGCAGAGATGATCCTATGAAGGTTGTGGACCTTGGTCTCTGCTAAGCAGCCAAGTTAGATGCCTAAACACCTCTCCTATATCTTTGTCATGCCTGTGTTACTGGCACCAACACAGATGATAATTACTGTCTGTTCCCTGGCATTCCTGAATAGAAATCTCATGTCCATCACTTTCATGCCCAGCTCACAAGTTACTGCTGCAGTCTTACTGGATGTCAAAAAAGTCCATGTACCTATGTATTACTGAATTTTCCCTTACTACCACCTGTTTCTTCCTTGTGACCAGATCTCTGCTGTTTCCTCAGGAGGACATTGATCTCAGCTGGAGCATAAATCTCATCCCAAAAACTCCTTGTCAGTAGAATGTTCTCAGTCTTGGAGACCTGGTCCTTTTGTATAGCACTAGGACTGCAATTACAGAGGTAAGGCTATCCTACAGCTTTCCTGTCAGCCACCTGAAAGAGCCTCTTTGTTTCCCTAATTTGATTAAATTCAGCAAAGTCTAAGTCCTTTCCAAGCCATTCTATGACTCTACAAAAAGCACAAGCTTGGTACTGGGGGATCCTTGCATTGTGTCAACAAATACAAAAGCTGCCCATAGATCAGTCATTATACATGCTGCACTTTGTAACAAAGTAGGTAAGCCCTGCACTACTGGGGGTCTCCTGCCTACTTCTTGGAGGTGTTTTTATTATTTAAAATTGTTGTGGACTAATACATATTAGATTCTCTTTTGATGGTGAATATTATTATTCCCTTAAGATAACTACCAATAGTTCAGAAAGATGTAGAAGCATAGATGCCAAAAAACCTGCAGACTTTGCTCTTTTCCTTACGTCTTGGGAGATCAGCTTCATAAATTTTAGCTAATCTTAGCTGGGTATCCCAACAGAAGAAATTTCACATTAAGACTTGAGCAGCAACCTGCACCCTATATTGTATATTTAAGAGGAAACTGCTGACCAAGACAACCATACCATCCTGTTTCTCATGATCTTTACATTGACTTTCTGTATTTGGAGACACAGGAGAAAAACAAGTCAACATGAGAGTGCTGGTGGTTACTTTCTATGAACTTAGGCATATACATGCACACAGTAGGTTATTGAAGCAGGCCTATTTACAACAGTAATCAGATCACACAGAATGTGCTTCCAACACATTTGTCCTGGGCCTGATCCACAGCTTTAACTTGTAAGCATCCCTACCTGCTGCTGTAATGTGCAAATCATCAAGCAGCCACAAACAGCATCTCAGCTGGAGATGACAACTGACAATACAGTAGCAATACAAAACAGCTTGTTCAGTCATCCATCAGTTATATCTGACTGGGTGAACACTCATCTACTTTAGCAGCCATTTACTTACAATTCATGGAAAGCATCTGTAGCAGTGATTTTTGTGAAAAAGGACTAGCTGCAAATGATAGCAGAGAGACTATTCAAGAACTTACTCTTTCTCAGGTGTTTCTTGTTGCACCCAGGAATCCATTTTTGACTCCCAGTCCAACGTTTTACCATACTGAATAACAGAGACTTCAAGCACTTAAAGGACAACAGACTTCTCTCAGGTTTTAAGGTTTTTCAAAGAATGAAATTTAACACAGCCTAGACTTGCCTGCTTAACGGTACAGCTGAGCAGTGATTTAACCATACAGACATGCCCACAGAAAATTCAATAATTAGTACAAGTCAGACTCTGCAGCTTTCTTTCAAGAAAAAAACAGATTAAACCCACAGATTAAGTTATCCTGTTATTTCCAAAAGGTAGAATACTTGGGTAGTCTAGAAGAAAGTTTATAAAGTGTGGGGCAAATACGATGAAGTCTGTGTTCTGATTCTCCACAGAAAGCTTGGGAAGGAACTGGCAAATGTAGAAGTACAGTGGGGAGAGAAAAGGGAATTAATTAATATTTCAAAGTATTTGAAATTCATAAATTTAAAACAAGTCTACTTTTCATTCTATCTTTCTGTTCCCTATTTTAGTTCATTGATTTGCTTACTTAAAAAAGGAAAATTAAAAAAAAAAAAAGCCTTTTTGTTTTTTTTTAATTATCTGAGCTAACTTTGTTACCCTCCACTAAAAGCTTGGCTTCTGTAGTACAATAAATATTTATCAAGCCATCAAATTTGACAGTTATTCTGTTAACCTAGCTAAAATCTTAAAAAAAATTTAAATAAAAAGTTGTAAGAGTGCACTTTTAGAAAATACTTTTGAAAAGAGGTATATTTAAACAAATGAGCAAAAAAAAAAGTACTGATCCTATAGTTTTACTTAATAGAGATTGAGAAGCTTAATTCTAGTGGAATAAATAAGAACAAGTGGTCAATATAAAACCAATAATTTTAAATGGCCAAATAGTACACAAATAGTTTTAAACATCCTCCTTTTTGTGGCTCAGCTTCATGATCTCTCTCTCTTGTGAATAGCTATTGCTGGGATAAATATAGAATTGTAATTTTAGACAGCCTGAGTACTCTACAATTTCTACCAAAAATCAAAGTAAACAAAACAACTAATTATGTACTCCCTTTTTTGGTTTTGCTCTAAAAGAGAAAGCTGCATGGAGACCTTATAGCAGCCTTCCAGCATCTGAAGGGGGGCTATAGGGATTCTGGGGAGGGACTGTAGTGACAGGACAAGGGGTAATGGGTTAAAACTTAAACAGGGGAAGTTTAGATTAGATATAAGGAGGAAGTTCTTTATTGTAAGGATGGCGAGGCACTGGAATGGGTTGCCCAAGGAAGTTGTCAATGCTCCATCCCTGGCAGTGTTCAAGGGCAGGTTGGACAGAGCCTTCAGTGACATGGTTTAGTGTGAGGTGTCCCTGCCCGGGGCAGGGGGGTTGGAACTGGATGATCTTAAGGTCCTTTCCATCCCTAACTGTTCTATGATTCTATATGAATTCTTTCAGTTACAGTACAATTGTCAAATATCTGTTTTCTTTTTTCTCCTTTGTAAGAACAAAGAAATGTATTGCTAATGTAAAGGATGTGTTTTCTAATGTAAAGAAATGGGATTTTGTTTAATTAAAAACATCCCTATAAATACGATCTGTAATATTAAAACCTCTTTTGAGATTTATAAAAGAGTTAAGATCAGAACATCTTGCAAAATACCTCCTTTAATGTGTTTCTAAAACAGAGATGAGAGTTGGAAAAAAAACTTCTGAACAAACACAACAATAACAGCTCTGAGTCTTTAATATTTTACCTGTAGACTGAAAGCCTGCAGGAAGGAACGAGATTAGAAGAAACACTGGGAATGCAGTTTCTCTAGACAGGAAGAAGAAGTCACTAGTAAGTATCAATTAATTTGCTATTAATCCTCTTTGCAGGGATTCATTAACAGGCAAAGGAAAAATAGCAGCAGGTGTGGGTCATAAAATTGCTGCCCAAATCTCTAACTAGAGAAATTTGAGCTGACAACGAAAAGTCAACTTAGAGCTGGGCTTTCCTATCAGTTTTCCATTCCTGCCTAGTTAACTCTAATAATAGTTAACCAATAGGAAAATAAAACAGCAGGAGAGTATATTGCTGAGAGTCAAATCAATCTCCACTGAAGCAGTAGCCATTGCCTGCCCCAGTCTCAAGAACTAGAATGCTCAGGGAAAAATAAAGCATAAGCAAAGCTGAAAGCCCAATCCAAGCTATATGGCGTATCCAAAAGGTTATTCTAATATTTTCTGCTGTTGAAGCATCAGTAATATCCTGATATCAAAGTAACTTCCATAAACATGAGTTCTGATAAGTTTCATCTTTTAAAGTCTTCAGCCCAGCCTCAGGTTGTTACAGCTCTTAAAATAACTGAAGCAACCTGAAAAACAAAGAAATCTGAGTGCCCTTTACAATTCAATCAGATTCCTCAATGACTCCTGTATAGCTCAACTCTTCTGTGACTTTTTTTTGAAATCTGGTATGACAAGTATCCATTCCAGAACACAAAACTGGTGTTCAAAGTTGAGCTTATTGAGCAAAGAAAGAAAGAATAAATGAAAAAAAAACCAAACCCACACCCCCTCAGAATTATAATCTTAACACACAGAATATTTTATCATTTTCCTTTGGATTAACAGTAAAGTAGTTTAAAAAAGCACCAACGAAACTACCTAAACCCCACCTGTTTTCTTAGCAGAGAGAAAAATCTGACTGCATGCATTAAAATAAAATTTAAAAATCAGAATTAAGAATTATGCAAAAGTAGCAGAAGCTGACTTAAAATCATATCCTACTAAAACTGCCAGGAAACTTTTACATCCCCCAAACTTATACATCCATCACTGACACAAGGGGTATTCACACTGCTGGTGACGAAGGGGCTTTTGAGAAGCTTTGAGAATATCTTCCTTTCTCCAGGAAAGGGAAAGGTCTTGGCTAGGAGAAACTGAGGCAAAATATGCCAAATACTCTGTTTTGCTATCTAGCAAGCAGTGTCTAACACTGTTACCAGCAATCCTCTTTCCTTCATGCACATAAGAATAAACAATGATGGATCACATGGTATAATCAAACTCTGCATCTGGATTCAGATTAAGCTTCTTTTGTTCCTTGCCTCTAAACATGTCTAATATTGTGGGTGGCATGGAATCAAGTGACTGTTAATCAACCTATAGTGGTAGGTTACTTCTGCGATATAGTGTCTTTTGGCGACTCTCTATTTCAGCTCTGTATTTCAGTTGTTTGGTTGTTTTCACATGAAATAAATTGTTTCACTAATATCTTGTTCAGATGTCCAAGAAGGATACTTGAGCTAAAACGGCTATCAATTTGAATTTTAGTTTGGGAAACTGTACAGAATGAAAAGAAAGGAGTGCAGCTTCTTAGACAAGAACACCTGAAGAAGAAACCAGTAATTGTCTGTATACCCACCATTAGGATAGTGTCGTACTTTGTTTGTACACTTAAAAGCACTGGATAAGTAACATAAGTTAAATTCTTCACTGAAACAAACTGCTCGTTATTTCTGGTAGGTTTGATTGATTGATGGCTTGGATTCGTGAGCGAAGATTTGAGAAGGGCTTTACCCACGTTTACTACAAGCACGGTGAACCAAGGGCATGTGGGATAGGAAAATCTGTTTGGAAAAAAGGCTGCCTAGGCAATCAGGAAGTTTCCGACCAGGACTGACATCTCCTGAGGCAATCTTGAGCAACCAAAATCCTGATCCGCCCGCATGCAAGGTTGGTTCTGCAGCCTACAATGAACCTTGTCACCTGCCGTTTCGACTCTCGCCTGTCGCTACAGCCAAGTGAGAGTAAACCCTTCCAGCCTGTGCAGTAGATTTTTTTGGCGAGGCACAGCATGAGCAGGACTGGCCCCACCTTTTACACCTGAGGCTTACCTGCCACGACCTAGCGAGCTAGGATGGTGACAGCAAAGTCCTCAGGTCGTAAATTTTGTAATAGTGTCCTTCTCTTAGATGGAAGACCATACAAGGTTAGATGAGCTTCATCTGCCCAGGTTCGAAGTTAGGAGTTTTCCTTCTCCTATGAGGATGGCTTGTCTTCGCTAACAAAGCTTCAGGAAGGGCTTTAACCGTGCATTCTGAATAAGACTGTCATCCCCTGGATCAATCTTGAGCAACCAAAGACACAACAGCACAACATCAAACATCTAGGCAGGATTCTGACTTAGAGGCATTCAGTCATTTCGTTGGTTTAATCCAGTTAGAAACTACTTTTTGTGTTACCATTGTCTTCTACAGCTAGTTTCATTACAGTTCGTATATCAGGATTTCTCCATTTCCAGTGACTACAGCTAGCATGTTATCTGTCCTCTCAATGAGGTTCACTAAACAATACTTGTATCCCATTTCTAGTTGTTTTTTAACTGTGTTTGTGTTTCCATTTTTCTGGTGAAGTTTTCTATATTGGCAGTGTAGAAAAGGTAGTTTAAGGAAGCTTAAGCCAAAAATCAGTCAATCATGTCTAAAAATGAAAATGGATGCAACTATTTAATTTTCTCTTTTAGAAAAAAGATTGTTCAAGTATGCAGCTGATAGTCTTTAGCATCTCTCAACATCTGTGGAGAAAATAAAAATATATCCAATGGAAAAATAAAAAGATCCTAACAAGATTAGCACTGGTGTTATCATAGATTATATCATTATGTATACACATAACAGGAGAGAATTACAATTATTTACATAATGCAACATCACTTTTTCAGTTTTTCTGGCCTTTTATTGTTTGGCTTTGCAACTTTACTGTTCTTTTGCATGCTGTTTATTTCTGGTAATTACCGCTTGCTACAAAAATTTTAGGGTTTTGGGTTGCTTTGATTTGAATTGGAAATTGTGGGGAAAAAAAAATAACAGAGCTATTCTCAGAGTAATTCATTTATTTACAGACACATGCTTAAAGTCCCATTTCTCTCAACAGTATAAACATGCAGAATGAATGCACTTACAAAGGTCCTATGCCAACTTTTTCAACCTTTTTCTCCTTCAGCTAGGCAGAGTCTTCTGCCTCTTCATACCTTTCTTTAAAAAAACAGAACAAAACAAACAAACAAACCCACACAAAAACACCCCCCCCCAAAAAAAAAAACACGAAGCAACAAACAAAAAACAAACAACAAAACCTTCACCTTCCATAAAGTTTATTATCCTGAAAATCATTCTATGGTCACTTTCTCCTGTGTATACAACCAATTAATAGAATCATAGAATCGTTAGGGTTGGAAAGCTTCTTAAGATCATCTAGTTTCAACCCCCCTGCCGTGGGTAGGAACACCTTACGCTAAATCATATCACCCAAGGCCTCGTCCAACCTGGTCTTGAACACTGCCAGGGATGGAGCATTCACAACCTCCCTGGGCAACCTATTCCAGTGCCTCACCACCCTAACAGGAAAGAATTTCCTTCTTATATCCAACCTAAATTTCCCCTGTTTAAGTTTTAACCCATTACCCCTTGTCCTGTCACTACAATTCCAGAAACTGGAGCTCTATTTGCAGGTCTTATATTTGGAAATTTGGAAATTTAGTGAGATGGAGAAGTGGAAGACCCAAAGACCCAGAAAGACTCATTATAAATCCAGAAATGTTTATTAGACATCATGTGCCCTCACCTTTCTGAGAGGCGTACATGAAGATTTACAAGAAAATATGTTTTGCTGTCTCAGATGACAGCAGAGAGCAGAATATTGGTTAAAGTGAGCATCAGATATATTCCTGAAAGGGTAGGTGAGAACTGAATAGTACTTCAGGAAGCAGAAGCAAGAGATTTAGTGACAGCTTAGAGTTTGTCAAATTCAGTTAATTCCCCATCCCAAATAATAAAATGGGAGATAATGCTCAAGTACTTAAAAAACTCCAGTTTCCCTGAGAAATTGCACATCCAGCCAAATATCCAATTAAACAACTCATTGAAATAAAATATGTGTCTCTTTTTATATTGCCCTCATATTTCACTTTACAGTCTCAGTAACATTTTCAGGTGTGCAGTTACTGCAGAAGAATTACACATTTAATCTAAAGCCTTAACTGAAAACTCATCACCGGGAACCTAGGCCAGGAACACTTCTCACTGTCAAGGAGCACGGCAGAGCTCGGAAGCTCTCCTTGAGAGCCTCTAGCAGTATATGTAGACATCACCCTTCTATACAAAGGGAATAGTGAACAAAGGTTCACCGTTAGAACCATCTTGGTAACCAAGTTTTTATTTTCTGACCCTCTTATCACCTACCTACCTGCATTATGTAAATGTGATCACTTCTCCGTATTATTTTTCCTTGGTTGCATCTGATGGCAATGCCTGCATAGTTTGGTAGGCTATAGAAATAGAAGTATTTCTGATATTCTTGTGGTAGAAGAAGTATTTCAAGAACAGGATTTGGTAGCTTCCACTCTACATAAATATTCCTGCCAATAAATCCTCTGTGCATCACAACCACCTGATCTCAAGGCAGCTGGAACTTATGTACCACAGACACCCTTGCTATTATTGCTCATGGTGTCAGATCCCATAAAAAGGATCATTCAGCCAAATTACCTCAAATGTATTGCCTACATAATGTCTCTGCAAGACACAATGCATGGTGGCAGGCCTGGCAAAGGGCATACACCTGTACCTGACCTACTGAAGCTATGCTGTGGAATGAAACCAACTCAGGTTTCCTTTCTGACACAGCTTGTTTCTTTCATTGAAGCCTGTGGATGCAGACAAGCAGGCTGAATGTGCATGAGGTTCAGATACTAAAGGTTGATCTGGAATTTTCAACTATGACAGAAGGTAAACAAGTACAGAAAAGCACAGTAAGAGCAACAGAACAGAAAAACAGTGGTGAGGGAAAGAGGGATAGAAATATCCTTAGATATGCAGGAAATTAATAGAAGAATGAAGAGGTATTAAAAATAACCCCTGAATTCTAATTAGACTAAGAGTAATAATACCTGTAGAATGTGAACTCATGATTTGCACAGATCAGGAGGGGCAGACCAAATATCTTCAGTTAGATTTCAGCTCCATGAATTTCCTATGACAAGGTCAATTATAGCAAACAAGTAAATTATTTATTCTGTATATTTATGGAAACATTTGACAAGGGAAAAACAACATCAAGTCCACTTGAAATGTATACAAATCTGACTCAAATATTTCAAAAGCTGTTACAACGCCACACAAACAAGCCTTGCCAAGGAGCCACTACCCTAGCTAGAGCTGAACAGCTGTGTTTCTGTTGTCACAAACAGACATGAGTCAACTCTTAGCAGCAGATTACCCATGTTACCTATCAATCAGTCACTTTCCATGAGTTTGAACAAAAGCACTTGATCTTCTTGTTGTCACAGCATTGTTCCGCTCTGTCAAACTATGCTTTCCTGACTGCTTTCAAATGCAAGAGCTATGCAACAGGGCAATATATAACTACAGCAAGGGGGGTACTCTCTGCAAAAATTATTTGCTTGATGTAAACAGATTTGTACTTCAAGCCACATGCAGTAGATGTAGGATTACAATGAGAATCCTTCAGGACTTCAAAACAACCAGACAGCTTTTAATCCTTATTTTCCTTCTGTATGTATGTTATGACACAATTTTTAATTACAAATTATTTATTTTCCACAAGATCCCTCCTTAAATCAGAAACTCTTAAAAGACAGCAAAAGATTCTTGGTTGACTAGACAATATTTTGTTTCCTATTCATCACTCATTTTTTGACCCCAGACTTTCTTTACTACCTGCTGTTCACGTTCTCATACAAAGACAGAATTATTAATTCCCTTAATAATTTTTTTCTATAGCTTTCATTATTCTGCCACCCAAGTGCTTTACAACAAATAATAATGGCTACAAACACTCGTGGAATGAAAAAACCATCATGACATGACAAAATATTTATCCCATTTTAGAGACATAGAACTGAGGAAAAGAAAAAGACGTTTAGGAATTCAGATACCTAGAACCAGATTTTTCAGAGTAAATTGTTTCAGTTAAGTACTCACATCTCTGTAGAACACTGCACCTTATCTCCTCATACAGTTACTTTGAACAGTCTTATCTCCAGCCTTGCAACTAATCTACCATTACCTAAAGACCAATTTTATTATCCCAAAAGACTTTTTGTACAGCAAAAGTTATTGCATCAGCTCACGTACGATTTTTATGGTTATTTTCTCTGTAGTTTCTCAAGAAGTTAATTAAATATCTAACTTTATGGAATAGCCTCTCACTGGAAGTACTGGTTTGATTTCCATCCTAAACTGTACAGGCCATCTATATCCTACAGCCATAGTGTTAGCATGGAGATATGCACATAACCACCGGGATGGTTATATGAGGTGCTTTATTAAGGCACCGGGAATCAGGGGTATACACCCAAATCTGATTCCAACCTCATCACATCCCGTTCGCAATTTATACACTGAGAATTTTGCAACTAATACATATTCAATATAGATTACATCATTAACTAATACATATGCATCAAGGATTGCCACGTCAGTCTATTACGACATCAGCCTCTTCTGCGCTTGCGCAGCCCCCTCTGGTGGTCATCCTGATGAAGTAAGGAGTCTTCCTCAGCTTGTCCTGTTCTCCTTTCTGTTCCTTGGACATGTCCCAACCATTGTGTGGATGCCCGCATTCTCTTATTTTCACTTGACTACTCCTGGTATGTTCGCGAGTTCTGCTTCAGTAGAGTTTCACAATACTCTCCTAAATCTACTTCATATACCCTTTTCCATATATGGCTATGTTAGTTTTATTACTGTGGCTATCATTGTAATGTTTAGTTATAGAGTAACTAATAATTCACAATAGCAAAATTTCAACTAGTTCTTAACTTTTCTAATATATAAAAACCCTTCCACTGATTAACAGATTGTTCAAATATAATTATCTCCTTTATTTCATATGATTATTTGACATATAATTTTACCCATTACTAACAATAAGATTTCCATCCTGATGGCAAGTTTTGCTGATGATAATCTTTTTCCTGAGTGTTTTAGGAAACTCAATTTTAAAAATTCAAGGGGTACCTTGAGGAAGAAAAAGAAAGCAACTTTGTTATTTTGAAATATTCACCCTTCTCTTTCAGCCCTTGAGAAAAAGGAAGCATAAAAGAGGGAAGCTAAATATAGCATAACAATAATTCAGAAGAAACTAAGCACTGCTGCTGAATGGCTGGCAGAACTAAAACATAAAACCTCTATTAATGTTACTAAAAATTCCTTTTATTCCCCAAAAGGAATAGCCAAAGACAGTCTTATATCAAGATATTCTTCCTTCTCCCCCCACCCCTCACTCCTAAAAGATAACCTAAAAGTTCATAGATGCCTTACACCAAGTTCATCAGACCTCACTGTCTATAAGTTGTCTCACTTGAGCTGATTGTTGAAACTGTACATACTGTCAGATTCAAACACCTTCTTCAGGACAGGGTAAGTGAACATCTAGAGAGGTACATACTCATTGACTACACAGTCTAAATATCTAAGCTTCAACACCTAGAACACTATAGTGTTCAATATACTAATTTACTTTCAAAACATAAGCAATCAGACCACAGGCAAGCCTAAATTATTAGCAACTATATTGCAAGCCAAAAGCGCAGATAAAAAATGCAGACACTCTCAGAACTAGGAAATGAAGCAGTTTTCTTTAATCCAGGCAACTTGAAAACAAAACACACAGTCCCTAACTGAATTTTCACAAAGCTTTCATAGGAGATGCCTCTTTTAAAACAATAGCAGCTCTTGAAAGTTAACCTAGTTGCAAAGAATTCTTTTTCATCACCGTTTAGGTTAACAAACTTTTTCTTCTGCTCATTGATTCGGAGAAAACTCCAGGAACAAACTCGCCAGCAGAGTTTCAAGCTGACAAGCAGGTATTCTTTATTGCGGCGCCGGGAGACACGGGGGATAGCTCCCCCTAACGTGTGCCCCCGAGTTGCTATACAGGTCGTCTTTATATGGTTACTGAGCATATTACATCATTTTCCAAAGTTTCCGGCATGCATACAAAAATAGGTGGTCTTTAAGGGTCGTTTACTTTTCCCAACAAGCTTAATTAACATTACAAACATAGCAATCATCCTGTCCTTCTACTTGTCAGTTAGTTTATCTGTGCCCACCCTGGACATCTGCTAGTCCCAGATACTCCTCATCCCCAGATCCTGTCTTTCTATTCTGCTTTTCTCACACCTTTTGTACTAAAGTAACTGAGGGCCTGAAACTATGTCAACTACCTTCAAGCACCGCAGTTATGTTCCATTACAAAGCCATCAAACTTAAGTTACTTAGAACTGATTACATTTTGTACTTTTGTACCTCCTTGTCTCATCATGGAGTCAGTCATCTCTAACTTCCTAAAATCTTAGGAGAAGAAAAAAAGTAGAACAGCATAGAAATCCTCTAGTCACTGCAACAGGAAATACAATTTCTAGGAACATGGGCTAAGCAGAGGCCTGTTAGAAATGGGAGAAGAGCATAGGTGTGCCAGTAGCAGAGCTAATGAGCAGCACATGTTTTCAGTTGAAACCCTTAATTTAAAGCCTCTTCTGAACAGGAAAATCTTGGGAATGCAGATAACAGGCAGTCAGTGACCTTATCAACCTAAGAAATCAAGATTTGAAGTCAGTTTTATTGCCAGTACACTGCCACGTCAGTAGTTACTGGCTGTTTTTTATTCCATGGAGAAAAAGTGATGTTTTTATGATCACATCATCTAGAAAGAATTTCTGAGAGTAACAACAGGATGAAGAAACATTTTGAATTATTGTGCACAGTCATACTGTTTCATCTTATGCTATATTTCATCAACTTGCTTCATCTAGAGGTTGAGAACAGAATTAGGGTAATAGCACAACAATTCAAAGCCATTAACTCTGTGTGCTCAGATATTGAATGTGGTAGTTGTAGAGGTCTAACTGCTGCTTGAATGAGTTTCTGGAACTTAGATTCTGCTGGAACGGAGGCTACAAATGCAGTTTATATGAAAGGGAAAGCCCTTGGTTGCTGAACACTCAGAAGATCCTATGACATACTACGGTGCTTCCCTGACTGTTCTTAGGAACAAGAAAAAGCATGATACTCTAACTAGGGACAGGCGTTGGCAGAGCAGCACTTTGTTTCATCAGAATCCCCCTTCTTTTTTCTTGCCTACAGGGAGCACTTAAAACATACAAAAATTAGTTGCATTTCTGGGTGAAAGTAATGCAGGTGGCAAGCTGATGATAAGCTTATGTCTCATAAATATGTACACAGTGCTTTGAATAGACTAGTAGATTTTAAAGGTCATAGTTAAGCAAAGATTGAATCTTCATCCATAGCTACTCTGCTGATAAATATGTACTTGTTCCTTGATTGCTGTCTGGATTTTTTTTCTTTTTTTCTAAATTTTTTCTTAGAAGTGGACTTTGGAGAATCCCTTGAAGCTGTTTGTTTTGATTCACAGAAATAGATTGGCTTTGTAAAATGGGGCAGAGACAGCTCTATGGAAACTGTGGAAAGTTTTTTATCTAGCTTTAATTTTTACATAAACATGTTTTTAGAAAGATAGATTGCTTTTCATGGGATAGCTTTAAAATATATTAAATGCCATATATCTTTGTCTGTAGATAGCATATTCAGAAGAGATAGGTCCTAAATGAGTAGCTTTTATTTATGTGGAGGCGTTTTAAAAAGTCATAACAAAAAGTCATTTACAAGGTACAAGTTCATTGCAAATGAAACGTTTATGCTCAACTTTTTCTCCTGACCCAGGCTCAATCCTTTTTCAACCCCACTTACTAGAAATTGAAAGGTTTGCTTTATCCAAAGCATAAGATCTTCAATATTAAATTTTCTTGGTAGAGTATTAGATTTTTTTGCTTATCTTATCTGATCATTTGCTAGAATGCTCAGTGCATGTATTGCTCTAGCTAGATAAATGCATAATGACAAATGACTTCAGTTATCAGTCCGAAGATCAATGCTTTTGAAAAGCTATCAGGTAAACAATGAAACATTAGACAACAGTCTACAGAAAGTGGTACTAGTTCATAAATCATGCATGCAAGCAAATAAATAACCAGATAGCTATGTATTCTAATAACAAAGCAGCAATTATAAGACTTAATAATTTCAGTGTCTGACACTAATTCTCGCAATGTTCACCTAACTCAGACCATTTTCTTTACCCCTATTGTCTGAAGGAATCATAGAGTGTAATGGCATGTAACACTATTACAGCACCAGACTCACAATGAAGTCCAATGATTATGATGACATCAAAAATAATGAGTGGGTGAGACAAAATGTGTGTCCCTGATTTTCAGCTGTAGTGTTAGATATATGCATACAAAATTATTCTATTGTTAATAATAAGGTATGGGCTTCTTGGCTGAAGATAAGTCATAATTTCTGCAAAGGGTTCTCTGAACAGAAGGTGTTAACTGCTGTGAGACTAGGTGTGGAGACCAACATAAGCTTCTGTAGAGCCACATAGCCATGACTTTTCTTGATTAAAATAAAATTAATCAACTTTTTTAGGAACTACAGAGAAGGATATACAATTTTCTCTCACTTCTAATAACTTCACTGTCTTCAAAACACTTTTTTTCTTATTTCTTTGTTTTATTTAGTATGTTTCCTAAAATACAGTATTATATTTTTTCTGAAGGGTTTTTATTTGTTTAAGAATACCTATTATTTAATGCATTATTTGATTGAAAAAATTTAAAACAACATTATTGGTTAGTTGTGACTGTATGAACTTCTCTATTTCTCCTAATTATTATCTGGTATGCTGTGTAAATGTGTGCCATTCAGAAAAAATTTTACTTTCCCCTAAGGATATATTCAGTATCATCTTAGATTTAAAGTTTGATTTCAACATTAGCCTGAGATGGAGCATTTACCACCTCTTTGGGTAACCTGTTCCAATACCTCACCACCTTCCCTAAAGAACTTTTTCCTTGTATCTAACTTGAACTTCCTCTGTTAAAACCCATTACTCCTTGTCCTATCATTACAGTCCTTGATGAAGAGTCTCTCTCTGGTGTCCCTGTAGGCCCCTTTCAGATAGTGGAAGGCTGCTAAGAGGTTTTCATGCAGCCTTCTCAAGGCTGAAAAGCCCCAAATTTGCTAGCCTGTCTTCATATGGGAGGTGCTCCAGTCCCCTGATCATCCTTCCCCTTTTTAGTTTTATATTCTCTCTCCTTGTTATTTCCCTCATCATTAGTAGCAGTAACAGTTATATTATACCTTAGTTATTGGACTGTTCTTATCTCAACCCGTGAGATTTGCATTCTTTTGATTCTCCTACCAGGAGCAGGGAGGGGGAAGAAGGGGAGCAGTAAGCAAGAGGCTGTACGGCTCTGAGTTACTGTATCAGCTTAAACCATGACACCCAGGTGTAGGACCTTGCACTTCACATTGTTAACTTTATGAGTTTGGCATAGACCCACCATCATCAAGGTCCTTCTTGATGGCAGCCCTTCCCTCCAGTGTGTAAACCAAACCACAAAGCTTAGTGTCTTTGGCAGACTTGCTGAGGGCGCACTCAATTCCACTGACCATGTCACAGACAAAGATGTTGAACAGGATCTTTCCCAACAACAACACATAAGGGACACCACTTGTTTGCCTGTGTCCAGTTGGACATTGAGCTGTTGACCACAACTCTCTGCGTGTGGCCATCCTGCCAATTCTTTATCCACCGAGTGGTCCACCTATCAAATTGATGTTTCTCCAATTTAGAGACAAGGATCTCATACAGGACACTGTCAAACACTTTGCACAAGTCAGTGTTATTGGCAAAGTTCACACAGTCATTTGGAAATCCTTACAAAGTTGCCACATGAAGAGCATCATTAGTTCTATAATGCTTTATTTGGGTTCTTTGATCTCTTTGTACTTATTCTGTTGTTTGATTGTTAAAAACCCCTCTTGTATGTATACCAAGCACTGAAAAGATATCAAACACTGTATTTATTATCTGTTATTTATTATCACTGACCAAAATTTTTTTCAGGAAAATAATTAATTGCCCTAAATAACAGTATGACTAACACTTATTCAGAAGAGCCAGTAAGAATATGAAGCTTCTGAATTATTTTTCTTTTAAATACAGAACAAAATTAAGCTTTTGTACTGCAAACAAAAGTGCTTTTATTACCGGACCCCCTAAGTGGTAAGCTTTCTACATTATACCATAATTATTATTCTGGGATACAAATGATAAAGAGTATTGCAAACTTTAGTCTTTCTTCTACTGACAATGTTAATGCAGAATAATAAAGACATCTTTCATAATAAAGGTAATTGTAAAATGTTTACAACCACCTCATAATTTATGAAAGGTTATTCAGCAAGTATACAAAAATACATAGCATGGGCTATGCCAAGAAAAAACAATTGCTGAACTGCCAAAAAAACCCCAAACCTGCTAGATAGTAGATACTTATATTCAAACTGATATCAATGCAGATGCACCACTTTAACATGAGGTAATTCATGTGTGAGAGACAGAAATGGAAGTTCACTGAGAGGGGGATATTTTACTTCCAATGCAATATTTTACAATGCTTCTCTGAAACAGTCTTACTGGGATTTTGGTTACTTTGGTCCTATGCGTGTTCACAGTGAAATCAGGGTTAAAAAAAAAACCTATATATATAAAATCAGAGTGTTGGGTTTTTTTTTGTTATTTACTTGCTGAGATTCATAGTAAAACAAATTAAAGTTCTCTAGACCTAAATATAAGTAGCAGCTCAATTTTACACCTATTTAAGTGCAGAAGCTAAATGAATAATCCCACTCCATATAGCAAATCACTAAAATGCTTCAAGTTGACCCTAGTTCAACAAAGCAGTTTAGTACATGCTAAAGTCGATATGTAGCAAAATCTTTAAATACACATTGATCACCAAAGGCATAAATAAATTTGAGCATAAACTTCTAAGTATGTGTCTGAGCATTGTCTTTGCAATGCTCAGAGTATGAATATCAAGACCTTCAGAGATTTTCAGAAATGGCTAAATTGGGTAATTAATTCCCACTTAAATTCCAGAAGTAATTTGCACCTGAGTCATAACTAAGTTAATTATGAGACATCTTGCACTTTACAAAGCTAAGCCAAAGGATCAAAATACAGACCCTTGACCTTCATTTTTGGTACTGGTGAAAGTAAAATAAGTAATCATTATCCACCCTGCAAATATCTGAGTATTTCGTGTAAACAATGATGTTTTGTGTACAACAAATTTATTGCTGTGATACTATGACCTCAGTTCCAGAGGAAGACTTTATCATTTAGCTGTACCTGATGGCATTCTTAATAATGTTTGAGTAGAAGGGAGTCACAGAGTTCAAATTTATAACCTGCAAACTCAGCAATATCCAGAACGTTAAAAGTTGTCTTTGCTAGGTCAAAGTTTAATAAAAGAGCAGGATAGTGAGCCAGTTAATGACTGCTTAACTATTAGGTTTAAATACCTTCCATCAGTAGAATATAAAGCCCATATAAATTAGGTAGGTTTTCCTTTTCTGTAATCCCATGATAAAACACAAATTGTTGTTTAGATGTTGTACGTCTAAAAGGATTCAATTGTCAAGATGCTCTAGTCAAAAAAGCAGGACAGTATACTGTCCACAGCTGTGTGGACATAGTAGGAATCTAGAAGCTGTTTTAAAGAATATGGTTTGTCAAAATATCTTCTAAGGAGACAACTTTTCTAAAAACTGTAGAAAGTAATAACCGCCATAGGAAAATTTGTTAAAAAAAAACCAAACACTAAAAAAACCAAATAACAACTATTGTTTTCATCAAGAAAAAAAAAGAGAAAAGAGAAGGCAAGGAGAAATTCAATGCAGAATTAAAAAGTAGTCACTGCCTGTGTATTCCCATAGGATTTTTTGCAGGAAGATGATCATATATTTTTTAGTACTACCTTGAAGAAAAATATTTAAAGAACAAAATATTGGAGAAAACATCTTGAAAAGAAGGAATGTAATAATACTTAAAAATGAAGGACAGTAAATATGAGCAGCAGAAAAATAACAACAGGATTTCAAAAAACAAATATTAGAGAATAGAATAAGAATGCAGAAACCTGAAGGAAGAGGCGTAGCAACAGTTAGAAAAGAACAGCAATAGCCAAAAAAAAGAACGTTTGCTGGAGATAAATTTGTAAGAGTTGAAGTTAAAGAAGATAAAAACCAAACGCATTGGAAAACTAAACCCCCAAAGCAAAGCTCACTCACAACAAAAGATTGGAGAAGAGAAATTAAACTGCAGAATATTTAATAGAGTGAATGACTGGCTAATAGGAAAGTGAAAATAAATCTCAAATAAACTTGGGAATAATTTTTTCATTCTGTTTCTCATTTTGTCCAAAACAGTTTAGTTTAAATATGTATCCCTTCTCAGAAGCCCAGGTAACAATCTGTTTCATTGCAAGAAATAAATCTTCACCATTCCTTACATAAATACCAGAATACCCTCATAAGACATTGTATGTAGTGGTTTTCAGAAGTCAGTTCTAGAGAATAATTTTGTGCAAAGAAGTAGCTATCTCTTTCTGACATTTTCTGGTTTTTGAAAACCACATAATAATAGAAGCAGATTCTGATACAGACTTAGAAGCCCATTATACCAACAAGAGCACAAGCATAAATTGAATTCAGCTTTTTTGTACATATTCGTATTACTCCTCTGCTTGTGATGTTGTTTAAGAAGAAAAGGTAATGCTTGTATTATGGTTTGGGAGTATTTACCTCATATCATTATGTGTCTGTTACAGAAGTTGTGCATGAAAATGACAAGAGGAAGAAGTTGGAGAGAATGGTGTTTCATTCCCATTATGCCCCACAAGCACAACTGGGTTGTCATGTCAGGAAAGAGAAGTTATTTTAGCTTGTATTGTATAGTCCCTAAGGTGTGAATTGCCAGAGTTACCTACAATATGTGACAATGAAGCCATCAAATATTAGTGAATTTAAGGGGAATTAAATACCTGTCACGTATTCTTGTAAAAGTCTTAGTCTGAGAATCAAACCATATTTAAGTGTTACGAATAGAAAAACATAAGGTGCCCTTATGTGAACATAATAGCAATTGCTTAAAACAATAGTAACATTGAATTTTTTTGTTTGCATTTCAATTTCACTTGCATTTTTTTTTTTTAATTCTAGTACCTTGTGTTCTTTTTTCTCCTTTTTTTTTCTTATAGACTCCTAAGCCCAAAGAATCATTGATAAGAACAACGTATTGTCACTGAGACACTTTTACAGCTGCCCACAAAGCACTGAATGTGGGCTTTTTCTGCATTAAGTCGCTTAACATTCAACATCTACTGAAATTCTACTTCCACAAAAATGTTCAGAAATCAACTCTAGACTACATAGACATAATGGTCACCTACTATGTCTGGTATTTAATATTAGCTCTGTTTTACTTTTCTAGTTGGACACAGGTTAAATGGTATATTTCTGTTTGGGTTAGTGCATCTGCTAAAGTCTGCATGTCTGGAATTATCACAGATAACAGTTTTTGCCTGTAGACCTTTACTCTACAACAGAATCCATATGTTGCCACCACTGTTGAATCATTGCAGCTATTCTGAAAACTGCCTGCGCAGAATAGCTTACACTTCTAGGGCCTCACTTTTAATCAGGCTTTATAACATTTCCTTAAAGTATCCATCTTTTCAGTGATTTTTTTCTTCCTTTAAGACCACTTGCAGTAATATTCATTGAGAATAAGCCCAATTAAGTAACCTTAGCCCCAAAAAGTTAGACTAAAATCACTTTTTCCTTTCTTTTTTGAGGTTTTCTTTTTATTATTTTATAATATTCATCCAGATTTCTACACTAGTGGAAGTAAGAAAGTATGTGTTGTCAGGCAGTTTATTAGCATATCAACATTAAAGCTGATTTATTCTGTAGGATATTTCTATTTTGAGACCTATGCAGATCCCCAACGTTTCCCCTACTATGACAGTGGTGTTTTGTAGGTGAAAATAGGTTGTCATTCAGCTAGCTAGCTGAGGCACTTTTTAGCAGTATGGACATAGCAGGGAAATCACTAAAAGTTGTTTAATTTTTTAGTGTATACTAAACTGTATTCTCCTAACATTGCTGGTATTATTATTTGTACTTTTCCAGGGTTGTTTCCCATCAGTAGCATCTGTATAGGTGTACCTTACCTGAAGAATTATTTTTTTTTTTTTGTATAATGAATTCAACATCTTTCGAATAAAACTTGTATACTAAATAAATGAAGAAATGGTAAATAATACATACCTTTGTTTTGTGACTCTATTCCCAATTCCTACAAAGGTAATTAAAAAAAAAAAAATTCCAACATGAGTTTAAGATGGAGACTTGAAGTATAGCTGTACAGCCAAAAGGACCAACAAACATCTTTTAGATTGTCACTGACAATCTGTAAATAAAACAACAGAACAGTAACATTAGAAGAATAGAAAGCACTCTGGTTATCTAGACTGAGTCATCTGCATTTCATTATTCCAAACACCAGCCATCACAGTGGTTTTGTCATCAAAATTTATAAAGTATGATGGAAACAGAACTCTTGATTTAGCCCACTTTTTACTTTACCCACATTTTAAAAGTAAAGCTGCAGTGACATTTTTCAGGAGCATGTCAATTTTAAAGGAAGATTACTATATATGTTGGGTTTTTTTTGCTTGCAACATTAGTGGTTTTGACTAGAAAATGCAAACTGCCAAGCCTCAGAAACTTTCTGCTGTATCCATTTAAAAGTCATACCTATATAATTCTATGCCTTTATACAAAATCAGTAGAAGAGAAAATCAGTCTAAAGGCTACAAATGAACAAGTTGATTAGCTTGTAGATGTGCAGCAATGGATAAGAAGACGTCTTTGTTGCAAGATAAAGTGAACCAAATAAAAAACAAAAATGCAAGCCAGGTAGTAATAGAAAAATCTTCATTAAAATAATTAGAGCATGAAGAAACTAAGTTTCTTATCAAAAAACCCACAAAAAAACCATGCATTTAATTTCTAAGTTAAACTCTTAAAAAAGCTTCAAAAGGACTTTCGCTATCCTCTTGATAGCTACCTGTTTAAAAATATGAAAGATTATTTTACACCCCGTATCAAGATATTTTCAAGAATAATATATATATATATATACAGAAAATGCAAAGAAATATTTTTCTTATTTTCATGGAACATTTTCTGGAAAAAGATTTTCTAACTCATATGTCTTTTAGTTATTAATTTAGAATGTTTCTTTGAGAAAATTCATTTGGCCTATACTTCTGTTTGTGAAAAGTTGGTTCTTTACCAGTCCCACAAATTATCTGAGTGTTTTCACACTCTATTTACGCAATGATACATATTAAACTACAGCAGAAATAATCATAAAGGTAAAATTATGCAACGGATAAGGTACCCCATTGACTGGCTTTAAGAAAGAGATTTCTCTCTTTTTACTTTTAAACTTCAATTTAATTTCCATACAGTTTTTTTTTTTAAGTAACTGTAGAGGTAGAACTTTTTTTCTTTTCAGAAAGAAAACCAAATATTTTTCAAGATATTTAAGAACTATTCTTGTTAACAATTAGCTCTAACAGTATTTCATTTTCAAATATTTCACTTTGAAATATAATTGAAATGATGAACTATGCTTGTGTGCGTAAAGATTCTTACTATTCTTGCTATTTATGCTGATGTATAGCTCCTATTTTTTTGTTTGTTTGGTCTGAAAGTGCAATCTTCTAAAATATAATTTGATTATGTGACTAAAAGGACAAGAGCCAAAATGAAATTAACACCTGAACAAATTCCTGCAGATCATGGCTGTGTACTAGTGAATCTAATGAAGCTTCAAAGTAATAGTTAGTAAATATTTGCTTTGTACTAGACATCCCTCTAATTATCAAAACATCAAATCCTTATAACTACCTAAAAATGGAATTCAAATCTTATTAACTCCTTGACAGACACAGCATCTAATGTTTCTACTCCTGCCAGGACGTGCACAGAAAACAGGTTGATTTGAAACATAGAAATTATAAAATAATACACTTGATCCAAGGTTTTTGCTGTTAATGCAAAAATTAAATAAATCAAGATGCACAGTAGAGTGACACTAAAGGTGGCTTTCAAGAATTAGTGGTGATATTCCATTTGACAGAAGCAAAATAGAGATTTTTGAGGAAAGGAAGTTAAGACATCTTAAGAGAAAACTCATGTTAAAACATTCCATTTTATACTCTTTTAAAAAGAAAAAAAACTCAAAAAAGATCAGAAATGCTAGAAAAAAACAAAAAAAATCAAGATGTAACTATGTTTAATCAAATATGTTGAGAAGTAAATTCTTCTTTTACATGATACTTAAGCTGTTAATCATTTAGCCTTGGGGAGTGAAGCTAAAAATTAAGGTGTATGCCATTTTGTATATTCATAGGTCACGTCGCTTTTCTGTAGATTTTCATGGCTGAACATCTTTGTGACCAACATTTTAGCTGATTTACTGTATTTTAGATGATCTTTTGAAGAAATTTTTAACCGTAATACCTTAACAGAATATCAGTTAAACTACACATTTACATTGTTTAAGATTGCTTAAGTCACTGTAGAAAACAGAGTCAACAGCAATATCTCAGCTCTCATCAATGACATCTTGCGCCTTCCTATACAGCAGCTGCTGTCTGAGATTTTATGATTCTTCGTGTAACTTCATGGTATAGCCTTGTTCCACAACATTGTTCCCTAATATGAAATTCATCTGTTTGTCTTTTCATAAAATCTGGTCACATTAGGAATATTTTCTTTAAAATACTAAATAGCTACTCAGCACTGTAAGACACAGCCACACAGGGTTAGAGCAGAGCTATCTATTCAGTATGAAAGCCTTTCTGACAGTATGAAACTTTTGGTATAAGAGAAAGTGTAAGAGATATGTTCTAAGGAAGAATGCATTTATGAATCTTTACTCACTAAAGGAAAAGATGGGGGAGAGAGGACAAATGCACTTTGTATATGTTTTTGAAGGAAGGACAGACTCCTCAGAGTAAGATTTGGCAATGCTCTGTAGAATTTTTTTACTAGCTCAAAATAGTTCGCTGAAGTTTCACAAGTATTAGATTTCCTAGGCTAACAATTGATGAACATAGGTTTTCATCTACGATCAGTGATAATACTACCTTCAGTGGTAATTTTCAGTTTGATCTAGTGTACTAGATCAGACCTATAGTGTTTATTCCTTTTGGAAAATTAGATATAGAAATGTCAAAGCAGTACCGTATTACAGTCAGTTGAAGAAGAAGCCCAACAATAAAACTCCACAAAGTTTTAATTACTAATCTTGAATGTGGGTTAGATTTAGCTAATAGTATGCCTAAATAACTGATCTATAGTTTAGGGATAAAATAATGTGAAATTAACAGGCATTTTCTTGTTTGGCCTTTTATGATGATGAAGACGATGATGATGATTATTATATTTGCATTACACCAGGAACTGAAAATACTGATAAAAATCCCATGTATAAAACATTTGACACTAGTGTCTGAATAGAAACTGCTGAGTTTCACACAGTTCTAACCAGTTGTGGGAAATACGTTTTTCTTTTACTGTAAAAGCATTGGAGTTCTGTGGAAAATTTTGTACACTGTAATAAGAAAACTACTGAAATCAATCCCTGTCCCAAATGAAAAATGAAAAATGCCTCCTACAGTGGGAAAAAAAAAAAAAAAAAGTTCAAAGAAGAAACTAATTTCTCCTCTGTCACCACAAGTATGGTAAGAAGTATCGCAGACCAAGTACCCCAAAAAAGTCTAATTCAAAAATTTCAGGAAGTGTTGGTTGCACTGGATTTTGGATTGGCTTTATAGTGGTGGGGATGCTCTGTTTTGGTCTACGTGTCACACTGACTGATTTACACTTGCAATTTCAAGTTACTCAGTGGCAGTGCAGGTGAAAGTACTTCAAAGTAGAAATAGAAAACAAACCTGTAATTGATTAAATAAATTATGTGAGTGACAGTCCCAAGCACTGTGTTTTTGTTTCTGACCTTGTATATCCTGTTCACCAGCCTACACATTTTCATTTACACATACGGGTGTTTTATATATATATATGTATATATGGCATATTATATAATAAATTGCATATAAGGAATTATGTTACATATTACACGTTACATTTTATATGTTGTTTAAAAAAAGTAAACTTGAAATTTTAATGAAGATTTTTTTTATTACATATTTTCTCTGCTTTAATTGTGTTTTTATGAACTATTGCAGTGACTCAAGCTTTCCAGTAAGGGAGTACTTTGTATATAATATCACTGTAGTAACTTCTATTTAACCGATGTAGCTACCATTTAAATTAATTTTGGTTTAACAGTCACATGAGCAAAATTTTGAAGGTGCTAGATTAATAACTTTGAAGTAATACTGTAAACCCAAGACCTTTACCTGGTTCCATTCAGCCACGGCTTCATTGTTAGGAATGCTAAATGCCACCTTTCTACAGAAAGAGGCTGAGGACCAACCTGTCACTGTCTCCCATAACATCCTCATTAACAACATGTATAGCACAGGCTAGATAAGCGTAGAGGGAGTTGAATGAAATCTGGTTCAGCTGACAGCCCAAATGGTTGTGAGAAGTGCCACAGTCTAGCTGGAGGCTACTCATTAGTGGTGCGCCCCAGGGGTTGATATTGTGGCCAATATTGTTTAACATTTTCATTAACAATCAGGATAATGAGATAGTGACACTAGAATCCTTAGGAAGCATCAGAAGAAGAGTTTTCTCTTTCCCCAACTCTTTGTACAGCACAAAGAAAATATTACAGTGTTTGGGTTCCTCCCCCCCCCGGCCTTCTGCTTTCTCATGGATCTTAATTTCTCACATACGGAGCATTATTTACTTAAAACATACTTGAACTGTAGTTATAACTCTGTATATTGTGTAGAGGGTATAGCATAAAAAGAGCCATTAAATATCTGGTGATTACAATAAAATGGAGGTAGGAGAAATATATCTTGCAAAGATACTTCTTGAAATGTGGGGAGCAAATTTTTAGGTTGAACAGAGTTAAGAAGGTGCAGGTTTAGAAATACAAAGATATAAAATATGATAAAAAAAAAAAAAAGTTGTTCAAAGTTTAAAATGTTTCTGTGCTTTTGTTCTGTTCTGTTTGCCCAGAGTTTAACATTCCATAAGCCCTGAGAAGCTGTCAAAAACTTTGTCTTGTGTTCAAAGCTTACTTCTTTTATGATTAAGCAATCTATTGACCCAAATATGTAAGGCTGAACATAGGACAATTGGTTATAGCAAGTGTAATTTATCTATTGACCATCTTTAACTACTAGTGTTCACTGTTGATTGAAATTCATTTATGCCAAGTGAAAGGATTTTCTGCAGCAGAAACTTAATTCTTACCAACATGAAAATAAACTAGCAAAAACTGAAGGGTTTTAGGTTTTTTTTTGTTGTTTTTTTTTTTTTTTTCCTTAAATGTGCTTATATACTTGGTAGAAAGACAGAATTTTATAGTTTCCATAGTAACATTTTGGGACAGCATGCCAAGCAGGAAGGTTTGTTCACCCACCTACGCTTTTAACATAATTCTACCTTCCACATCACTGGCATACAATATATACAGACACAGAGATATGAAATCAAGTTGCAGGTAAATACATTTTGAAAACAAACAAATGAACAAACAAAGCCAAACCAAAACAGTAAAATACAAATGCAACCAACTCTAACAGACCTAGATGCAGATGTTAAGTATCCTGTCAAGGCAAACAATGTCAAATAAGATGAATTAATCTCTGAATTATACATATTCACCCACCATTTAATAATAACTGGGCAATTTGTAATTTTTTTTCTCTTCTGATTATTGGTAACAAATAGACTAAACCTCTACATTTTCGGGGGAAGAACTGATACAAGGAGACTTGATTCTAATCAGCACTTAAATGCTTGGGTTTGCTTTATATCTTCATGCTGACACTGGGCAGAAACTAGCTAGAGCTTTGAAGCTTGCATGGGGTTTTGTAAAATCTCACTTTCAAATGCTGGCTCCTAACAGGAGCTAGGAGCTAATTTTTGAGGGAGATTTTTCTCCCTAGCCTGCCTGCCTCATGTCAAGCAGAACTTTTAATCCTGATATCAAACTTGCCTCTGAGATTCCCAAATTTATATTTCATTTCAGGCATCCAAAGTGTTTTTTTAGATTGATTACTGCTGCAGAAACAAAAGCATCTCCGGTTTGCCAGGTGGTTTTTGCAATGCTTTGAATGATAAGCAAGCATAAAAATGAGAATAGTGAATTTATTCTGGCAAAGCAGAGGTTAAACTGTTGTTTACTAAACTGAAAGCAAAGTGGCAAAAGAAAGTCACAGAAAAAAAAAAAAATGCAGACAAAGGCTAGACCTGCCATGAGCCCCTTCTCACTGTCACTTACAGATCTCTGAGGCTTTTCACAAAGAATTGTGCAGTGCCCAGCTCCAAAGTGCTGCCTTTTAGAGAATATAATTTAGGAATCTCTTGGAGGTTGAAATTTCTTGTAGAAATGTTGAAAGCAACTTACACCAACTTGCTTTCTCAACTTGAGTTTTATTCCAAAATACTGGAAAAGCTAACAACTTCACACCAAAAGCTATTTCTGCTTGCCTGAAGGGCCTTTTCAAGTCTCCTTTTTTTTTTTCCACATGCAATCTCCCGTTCATTCTAAAACTCACATCCCAGGTCATTTGTCAACTACGTGCACCTTTGGCATGCAACGGCATAAGGATTCACACTTTCTGTTCAAGTACACATGCAAGCACAAATGTGAATGCACATGGATCTGTCTTCCCTATCACTTCCCTATCCCACTACATTGGTTTATAGTGTTACAATGCTAAAGAGTTATTCACTGTACAATCATTAATTAAATATATAATCTGTGGATCACCTGGAGTATTTCAGTCTGCACACAGTATGATACTGATAGAGATGACAAATTTGCTATCAGTTTGTCCCTTCTCACTTGTTAATATTAGGAGGTTGTGTTATCATAGCTTGCGACTTCGTTTTACAACAGACTACTACAGTATTTATAAATACATCCTGAAAGCAACAGTGTAGAATCTCAAGCTCCATGGTTGGTTTTGTTTAAGACTAAGTATCATTATAATGAGACATGGATTATTGTACTAACTGGAAGATGATTAACTTAAAACCATTTTTTTTAAATAAATGCAACAGGAGTTGCTACTCCTTGGCAGCTTTAGGTAAACATCTGAAAAGGTACATCATAAATCAGTACAACTTTCAAAACCTTATCTATTTTGTTTTTATATTTTGCTTTTATATTTAATTATACTTCTATTGTTACCTTTAACAATTTATTCTAATTAATTTTTCCAACTGTGGGAATATAATACCAAGATGCAGCAAGAAAAGCTGGAATGGAAGGTAATACGGTATAAAAGGAATTTGGGAGTTGGGGAAAGAAGCACATTCTTTTTTCCAGGATATTTCTGATGTATTTGCAAGCTCACAGCTTAAGAAATTATCTGAATCAAAAAGATACAAAAGGGTACCTGTATGGCTTTGAAAGTACACTGTTGTTCATATGGTCTTAGTAATAGATTTTAAAGTTGTGGGTTTTTGTTTGTTTTTTTTTAACAAGTTTTTTTCCTTTGAAGAAAATGAAGCCATTTAAAATCTTGTGACATTCTAATACCTGTTGTACGTTGTTTATCCAAATGCTGAGTTTTATTCTTTTTGGTTTCAGAACACTATGATTTTGCTCAGTTCTTCAACTGTGTAGACCTTTATTGTCGATGTCGATATGATACCATCCCACCTTCTGATTTATGGATTTCTATTGTTACACTGGACTACTCTGTGGAACGCAATAAAGAGAAATTATGATATTTACTTACTTCTTTCATACTTTTGGGGGCAGAGAAAACATAGGATATGTCCAAATGACAGAACTCATTCATCCATTTGTCATTCTTGTTAGTTTTCTAGCTCACACACATATCCAGTGCACTAAATATAAATATGCATACTGTAATGACTCAAAATGCATCTTTTAGAAGAGCTGCCCTCCTACTTACAGTGTATCTCAGCAACAGTACTCTAGAACGTGAAGAGTGCTCAATCGCCTCTATAAACTCACGCTCCAGGATCCAACTCTAGAGTGAACACTTCTCTCAGCAGTTTTCTAAACTTAATTTCGTTTGGATCAATGAAACCAACAGCCTTATGTGGCTAAGAATCATTTATTTCTATCTTAGATGAGATTCTTCTTGTCAAAAAAACCCAAAAAACAAAAAACAAGGAAGCTCTCTTTCTGGCCACAATATTTTATAAAATATTGAGTGTGCACTAATTTTTTAGGTAAAAGTAGTCAAGTCTGAGCATATCTAGCCAACTGATTTTCAATGAGCCATCTGGAAATTTTCCAGAATTATATTTAGAGGTAATAGGTCAAAGATGACTTACTTCTTTCCTTCATAAACACTAGGATTATACCTATACAGTGAACTAGAGGACTTAATTTTTCACCATCAGAAAATTTTATAAAGGAATTACCATGGGCAGGAACAGTATTTGCCATTGTTCAAAGTTTTGGTGCTCAACAACTAACTTCATGAAAAATGCTTATAACTTTTTGAACATTTTATCTTTAAATTTATCTTTTATCCAAACAGTGTAGTTGTAGGTAGCACTATGTACTTTATTATTATCATGTAATAAACATTATATTCCCTCTCTGTATATAAAGACATAGACATATTCAGAAACACAAAACCCAATATGATTAACTGTCAAGATTCATTACCCTTTGCTGATGAAGTCCAAATTTCAAAACCAGAACAGCCATCAGCTCCCAGTACAGGAAGAACATAGCATAACATAAAAATACATAGTCTCTGTCATATAATTCCTATTTTTTTTCATATGAATGGTTTTCATGAGCTTCCATACAAAAACCTGTTTCATTAAGTGGGACAAGCATTTGGCCATCAGTTCTACAGATGTAGAACATGACTTCTGACCAATTTTAAAACATTTTTCAATCACAAATTACAGACATCTTTGTAGAAGCATTAGAAATGATGCTAATGAAAGAGTTCAGAACTTTTTTCAACAGTATGAAACCCAAGTGAAGTGGAAAAATATCACCTAATCAAAAAGCCTGTTACATCTCAGATAACATAGCTGTAAAGCTCCTGTGAATTACTAGAGGAATGGAGACACTACAAAAACTTGTTGTTATTCAGTCTTATTTTAGACAAAATGATCTTGTTTATTACAGCAGATACGAAGCTGAACTGTCAGTATTTTTGTAAGAAAATATTCACCATCTCAAAAAATATTCTTCTCACTCACCCTTTTCCCTTATGGAGAAATTAAAATTCCTTTAAAAGTCTTTTAAGTTCCTTTTATGATCTCCTTACTTACAATCACAGTCCCTATGGTCACTACTAGAAACCTCCTTCTGTACTCCTAATTTCAATACTTACCTCTTACTTTCACTGACTTGAATGAGGTGGGGGGTGTCTCAGGCTTGACAGGTCTGAAAGTGGAAGTCAAAAGCCCGTGCTTATTTTGGCTGGGATAATTTTTTTTACAGTAGCTGATATGGGGCAATGTTTTCTATTTGTGCTAAAAAGTGCTGATAATACAGGGATGCATTGAGAACCTAATTAACATGAAAATAATCAGTTTTCAGGATAAAATAATGTCCTGTGAACCAAACCCATACTTTAGTTAAAAGGCAGATTACAAGGGCATGATTTTAAAGGTATGGAACTTTTTATTTGTAGACACCAAAGGTAGAGATTAGATCATATTAAATTGCATAGAAATGTTACACTGTTCAGTGCTTTCTCTTGTGCTCAGTCTCTTAATCTGTGCTTATCCTTACAGAGAGTAATAATTGAGATATGAGATAATCATAAAACTTACTGTTTAAAAATTACACCTTTTTATGCAATGCACTGCTTCTAGGATTGTATCTGCTTATTTTAATGACAGCAGGATAAAGCTTTTACACTTTTTAGCACTGAAAACTTAAAACAGAAAAGATAAGTTAATGTTACCCTATCACGGTTATCATAAAAATTGTAAACTGAATTTTAGTTATAGGATTTGCTTTACTAGTTACCATGTTCAGGAATTGAGAGAAACATAATCCCTTTAAAGTTGAATAAAATATTTTGATAATACTGAAGTCAATCAGGGAAGACCTTTTTTGTTAAAAATACAGCTGAGGAAATACTAACTGTCTTCAGATTATTTCACATCTGTTTGACACATCTTGCAGAAGAACATCTTTCATAACACTGTGTTCTATAAGAATATAATAATAAATCTTTCAGAGTTTAAAGATGGAGTGACAATTTGTAAAAAAAAAACAGTGCTGCATAGAAGCCTACCAAATCATGTTAAAAACATACATTAAAGAGAATAAAGAAGTATAAAATTGGTACTTTTGCACTTGAGTCTAATAGTGTATGAACAACATAAACCACTCATTTTCTCTACAGAAAAATGTGTCATCATTTATAAAATAAGAAAAGGAAAAAAAAACAATGAGTAACAATGAGCATCTGTAGACAGAATAAGGAAAATAAGGAATGTTTCATGCAACTGCCTTTTTAGGAGGGTCTGCATATGGTATTCATATTTACTGTAAGACATGAATAGAATATTATGCTGGTAAATAGATCAGCTATTTAGCCTTGTGCTGCATTCCAAAGAAATCAGATAAAGGTCAGTATAAGGTCTGTATAAGCATATAAGGTCTGTAAAGGTCAGTAAGGTCTGTAAAGGTCTGTATAAGCATCACTGTTTTATGTCTGTACCTATATCTTTATCTGTCTGTACCTATACATACATATATCACCTGTATCTATATATCTGTCTTTGCCTGTGTATTTATCAAAATGACATCTGAATGCTCAAAAGCATTTAAAACTTCATCTATCTATCTGATCCACTCAATGTGTTTGTGTCTTGTCCCACAGCAGTTGGCAGAATTCATCAATCATCTTATTTTAGTTATCAAGAATGGTTTTTGTGTGATATGGTTTCTCTTTAAGATACAGGCATTGACTCACCAAGGAGTGTGGGTACCTATTCCTCACTTAATCAGGGAATTGCTAATAGGCCGGCCAAGTAGAAGTGATGGAAACCCTGTTTCCAAAGATGCATTTTCATGAAGAGGCTTTGACAGAGAAAGACTGAATTTGAAAGGAAACCTGGAGGACTCCAAAAAAGAAATGGATTGTCCACCATATTTACAAGACATTATTTGAAAAATTGAGTGAATGAAGATGAAGATCCTGAGGAGGCTGGTCAGGAAAAGACTCTGAAGTGAATCGGATAAGGAGAAAAAGATTTATTGATCTTAGTGAAAGCAGTGCAAGTGTTGCTTTACTTTTTTTCCTCATCCATACCTTTTATAATAAACATTTATACATAGAAAAGACTATTGCGTATTATATACATATATCATATAAACATATGCTTCTGCAGGTGCACATATATATATGTGCACGCATAATCATTACCTCACATCAGCAGAGGAATCTAAAAACAGGGTACTGAGACATTTTAACAGATCCACTGATTCTTTGCACTGGATGCCATCATAGAAGGTGCATAAACCGAAACAGCGGTTACTGCTTTCTCAAATGCTTCAGGGAAGTGCAGAGCATACCTATAAACACCAGAATTCCTAAAGGATTGTATGATTTTTGTCTTACAGGTGTATAAGGCTTTTTATTTTCTTCAAAAGACTACACTTCTGGAAAAGTACATTCATTTATCTGGAATGGAAACAACAGGCTGATTTGGTAGGCTTTTAAAATGAGAATGTTTTTACCTTTCTGAGTGAAAGACAAGTGAAGTATTAACCTCAGACTAAAAGGAAAACTATGAAACTGCTCTTCCTGACTACATTTTTTCCTTCATGCAGCTTACCCAATGCTATCATGCCCCAATTACACTTCACTTGTGAGATCTGACAGAATTACAGCACTTGATGACAACATTACACTCCAAAATTTTTCTCTAATTAGCATGTATCAAAGTATCCAGAGTCCGTTTGATTTCATACTTTGACTGACGATAAGTCCATATTTATCCCTTAGGTACCTTACTGAGGATCCATACTTCTCAGTCAGGAAGTCAGATCACTAACCATAACCACAAGGTAGGTAATTTCTACTGCAATGCTCTTTGACTTTTTCTTCTGTCTTTCTTTAAAATGAAGGTGTTTAGACTGACCACATTTCCATTACTTCATTTACATTTGGTAGTTGAACAACATGGTTTAATATTTTGTTCAAAAATTGTAGGCCATCACTTTCTTCAGATATGACTGGATAGCAGCCTTTTATTTTTGTATTATATTAATCTTTAAATTGAAGAAATTATTGAATAGAGAAAATACTCAAATTGTCACTGTGTTTGAAATTCCACTGACATTACAGATGTATCTTGTGATAAGTCAACTTTTTTAAAAAGTAATTAGCAGAATCAGCCACCACCCATAAACTAGAATTAACAAGAGAAACAACTACATGAACACAGAGGATGTTCAACAGTTTTCTGGAGTGTGTTGGAAGCAACTTCCCCTGTATGATATTCACAAAGCAAGAGTCTTTGAAATCTAATTCAGTCACTTTTTCCTTATTGATTAGAGATATGTGAGCTCTTCATTGAGCTCAAGCATAAGCAGGCATAAAGGAAGTGGAAAATTCAGTGAGGTTACTAATGGCATAGAGAAAAAATATACCATAAACATGTAAGGGCAAAATCGGAACATGTAAGTGCAAATTAAAAAAAAGTTTATGTTGCTGCTTATTTCTGAGACTGTATAGAGGATGAGTACTTTCCAAAATACTACAGAAAGGAAAAATAATGCCTTCCTTTTAATATAAGTAAGGGAGTCGCAAAGATGAAAAAAAGTCCAGAGAACCCAATTTTAATTCCTAGAAAACCATCACCTAGTTCTGTAAATACCTTTTAGATAACAAGGAGACTAATCAAAGTCAATATGGATACCAAAAATCATAAAATCATAGAATTATAGAATAGTTTGGGTTTGAAGGGACCCACAAAAGTCATCTACTCCAAACCTCCCTGCAATAAGTAGGACAAATTAAGTCAGACCAATCTACCCTCTTTTTGCAATATGATTACATGAGGAGTTTTGTAGACAGGAAAGATGTTATATATCTTGATTTTAATAAGGTTTTTGACACTGTCTCAGAGAGATTCTTACAAACAATCATTGGATATTTTAAGAATGTACTAGATAAATATAAATCAGCAGTGACACAGGTATAGCTCATTTCAGTTTGGACATGATATGATCTTCTGAAAACACCTCCATTTCTGTAATTTTTAAGTAAAATTTTCTTCTCACAATATTTGATATTTATTACTGCTCCACTAGAGTCTTGAATCATTTATTCAGCAATCACATGCATTCAAAAATCATGACTTAAGCTCCAAAAATCCTGAGAATTAAAGCCCACTAGAAAAAAAAGTAAATGTTTTAAATTGCCTCTTATTTGCTTAGCCAAAAATGAGTAGTGTCCCTCAGGGATCGGTGTTGGGATCGGTCTTATACAACATCTTTGTTGGTGACATGGACAGTGGGATTAGCTGCCCCCTCAGCAAGTTTGCCAATGACACCAAGCTGTGTAGTTCGGTTGATATGCTGGAGGGAAAGAATGCCATCCAGAAGGACCTTGAAATGCTCGTGAGGTGGGCTGATGCCAACCTCATGAAGTTTAACCATGAAAAGTGCAAGGTCCTACACTTGGCTTGGAGCAAGCCCACAATCCTCACAGCTACAGGTTGGGCAGAGAAGAGATTCAGAGCAGCCCTGCCGAGGACTTGGGGGTGTTGGTCGACGAGAAAATGAACATGAGCCAGCAGTGTGCACTTGCAGCCCAGAAAGCCAACCATATCCTGGGCTGCATCAAAAGGAGCGTGACCAGCAGGCTGAAGGAGGTGATTCGGCCCCTCTACTCTGCTCTTGTGAGACCTCATTTGGAGCATTGGGTGCAGTTCTGGTGTCCTCAACATAAAAAGGACATGGAACTGTTGGAACAAGTCCAGAGAAGGGCCACGAGGATGATCAGGGGACTGGAGCACCTCCCGTATGAAGACAGGCTGAGAAAGTTGGGGCTGTTCATCCTGGAGAAAAGAAGGCTGCGTGGAGACCTCATAGCAGTCTTCCAGGATCTGAAGGGGGCCTATAAGAATGCTGAGGAGGGACTCTTCATTAGGGACTGTAGCGATAGGACGAGGGGTAATGGTTTCAAACTTAAACAGGCGAAGTTTAGATTGGATATAAGGAAGAAGTTCTTTACTGTAAGGGTGGTGAGGCACTGGGATGGGTTGCCCAGAGAAGTTGTGAATGCTCCATCCCTGGCAGTGTTTAAGGCCAGGTTGGACAGAACCTTGAGTGACATGGTTTAGCGTGAGGTGTCTCTGCTTATGGCAGGGGGTTGGAACTAGGTGATCTTAAGGTCCTTTCCAACTCTAACTATTCTATGATTCTATGAAAACACACACTTGTCCTAACAATCAGAAGGGAATTTGAGTTTTTTTAAATTGAAATAAATAAACCCTGATAAGTCTTTGAAATAGTGCTTAAAAAATAAAAATAAAAATAAAAAAATCAAGAAAACCTATATCAAAAGGGTTACATGAAAATTAGTTTGAGATGGAAATATCCTCACATACTAGTGAAACACCAACGAAACATGCTATATCAATAACAGTCACGTTTCATACTCGTAAAAAAAGGGACAGGATTTCAAAAATTCAGCCATATGTTTAAATCATAAATCTAAAGTTGTGAGGGAAAGGAAAAGGAGAAATCAGACAGCTGGCTTGTCAATTACCGCTCATGTCAAAGACAGAATTTTTACTAAGTTATTTTTCATAGAAAATGGTAGTTAATTGAAACAACTTGGGGAAAAGATTTCTCTCCTTTTGTTTTTTGGGGAGGGGGTTGTTGTGATACATTTTTTGGTTTTCAGAACATAGAAAAAGAAGACTTAGAAATTTTTTAAATTACCCATTTTGACCTTTACTTAGAGTAAGAAGTTGAGCTTGGAGAGATGAAATTCCTATTCTTTAAAATGTATGTTGCTCTTAAGCAGTGGATGGTTGTTAAAAGGCATATGTGACCCTGACAAAAAATTTACTTTTCAACCTGATTTACTTTTCCAATCTCAAGAACTCTTGCTGTATTGAAAACTAGTTTCTTATTTGCATCTGCTGCCAACAGCTACCATTACCACGGATAATCAGAAGGGACTTCCGATTATGCATGTGCTGATGCAAAGTCCTGCCTTCCTTCAAGGAGTATTCAAAGTGCAGGCCTTTATAGACTTTCAAGAATGTTAAGCACTCTCTTCGGATTTACACTCATTTTTTAATTACTACAGAAAGATAGAATATATAAATGCTTTCTCACTATTAGGACATAATTATAACTGACAATCTGCAAGGTTATCAATTTAAATGGGAAAAAAGTGTAGGGGACAATTTTCAATTTATAGTGATTCAGAAACTGAATGTTATTACAAGTTGAATGATGGATTACACAGAGTAACAAGAGAAAAGGCTATACACGATGGTCTAACACTAAAATGAAAAGGACATTCCTGAAGTACATTTTGAAATAAACATTTAAAAGACAGTTCTGCTAAGTTACTGTTGCCAAACTCGTATTTTAATTGAAATTGACCTTAAATGAGGGCTATTCAAAGAGAAAAGTCTTCTGGCCTTGATCTGAACCCCTTTCATCTGGTATGAAATCCTTAGAGAAATGTATATAAGGTGTTTAGTTGCTACTGTACCAAGACAAAACCCCTGTGAGTATTTCCTTTGATTCTGTTGGAGCATAAAATTAAGTAGGCTACATTGAGCTTATTTTTAATTCAAAACAGCATATGGGAAGAGCTCACAGAACCAGACACGATACTCAGCTATTAAGCATATCCAAAAGCATCCTTCCAAACCATAGCAGGGGCTAGCTGAAAGGTTTAACTTCTTCCACTGTCATTATCCAACCAGTGACTGAAAGTAACATGGTTGAATAGGGAATGGACACCACAGCATAAGTGGGGCTCGATCTCAGGCATTGACTGGTGGCCAGTCTCACATGTAAACTGGTATCTGGGACAAGGGCTTGATTATGTTCTCCACACTGTACTCCAACCATCTGTACACTGGCAGGGTAGCTCAGACAGAAACATGCACCCTGACAGGTTGTTCTGGGAGATGGGTGAAAGGCAACAGCAGCTACTGCCTTCTGGATGAAATGTACTGATTGCCAGCAGACATGTTCAGATAGGCTCCAATTCAACTGAGGGCTGACAGGCATGGGCATATCAGCAGGCAGTTTCATGAGTTTCCTTTGTGACTAACATCAAATATGCGCTTGTTGTCCTCTAATTTGTATATAGGAAGAGCAGTGGTTCAAGATGCTGGCTAGCCAAGAGTGAAGACTCGGATCTTGGCCAGCAAGCAAGGTGAAATAACTGACAGAATCATTCAAAAAAACTTCCTGTGCATTAAATTTCAGGAAATAAAAAAAAAAAAAAAGTAGTCCTTTGTGAGGAGAAAGGGTGAGACATAAATACAAAATAATTTTGCAATTCACTTGTTGACAGGTCTTTGAAATATGGTTGCATAAGAAACAGGATTCTGTGCAGTGGTAAACCAGTTTTTTCTTAAAATCCCAAGTCAAGGATTTGGCAGACACTAAATATAGTCAACATTATTTGGTAGTTGAGCAAATGTGATTGAACTCGACAAATGTCATTAGTACTGATAATGCCTTTTATGATGGAGTATTAGGTCAATGAAAGGATAAAACTGAATGGAAGACAATGAATTTGCAAATGTTTTACTGGAAACCCCGTGGAGAATTGCACAGATGCTGGAAACCCTGTAGGTAAATATACAGAAGCTGTATGAAATTATATTCATACAGAGCTCTGGCACTAAGACATCAAAGTATGTTGAACAATAATCTAGGTATTACAAAACAACCACATCTTATTCATAGTTCAAAATCAATATATCTGGAGGCAATAGAAATATGTATTTTTATGGATAAACTTTGCTGCACAGCTTCTGAATGCCACAATGTGATCTAAATTTCCTGCCTTCTCTTTGTATTTTAGTTATATCTGATTGCTGCAAAACCCCAGAAATACTGGTGCTTTTGCTTCCAATTTATGTTAAATTGATATCCAAACCAGGAAACAGGGTGGTTCCCAAATTACATGTGATTGAGTTACCAATGAAAAACTATTTATTTTTTTAATGTAATTTCAGAAATAAAAAAAAATACAGCAATTCTCTATAGGCTAGGGAAGTGCTTATTAATCACTGGAAAACATCAAGCAATTTCTACAAAAGATAACTTTTTAGGGAGCCAATTCAAATGAGCTATGCTTAGATTCTGCTCAATTGATCCAAAAAAATCCCTTTTCAACTCCAGACATCCATGGGTGTGTATCACGTCCCAGTCTACTGTCTCTTTACTCTACATGTACTTATCCATATGGGCCTACAGGTGTTTCTTCTGTTTCTATCAGATGTATTTTAGGATTCTTTCTCAGCTGCATGCACCAAAGAACTTGTCCACCACCCTGTATGTCCCTTTGAAAAGGCACTGAAAGACTGTCAGCATTCAAGTGACCAAGCCTGCAGACTGCCAATTAGATCACTGCCCAAAGCAGCTGAAGTGCAGCTTTTAGTCAGCTGAACAAGTGCCTCTAACGCCAGATAAAGGTTTAGCTCTCCGAACAAAGAGGAAAAGCAAAGAAAAAAAGTTGGGAAAATAAGTGCAGAGACACACAAAATCAGCAAAGAAAACTGTTCCCATTGCATCCATTAGTATGTGCAGAATACAGATTATGTGCACACAGATACTCCCTCTGAAGCAGACTTGATTGTTTCCTTATAAAAATTGTTTTATTTCGACTGCCTTGGTGAGAGGAAACTCAAACATGTGTTTTTTTGCTGAAGCAAATTTGGAGAAAACAAACCTCACTGGAGACTCACAGGTGTTAATTATACCTTCATAGGTCTTTTAGACTCTATCCTAAATCATTCGATTTCACTTAAATGAAAAGACACTACTTAAATGAAAAGTTACCCCAAAGCAAAATCATCACCACATTTCTTAAAGCATGAAGGAAAATACAGTTAGCTTTTCAGGAAAATAATCCCTTAGAATATTTGATAGAAGACTCAAAGGTTTGGTGGGGAGGGAGTTGTATAAAATATTTACAAGAAATTTTTTAAATTAAAGATGGAGATGAAAAAAAGAATGTATTCCCTATGCAAAGCTAGCTTTTTTTTCTCAGGCTTCCAAGACCATTCAACATTTTGTGGGTTTGTGCTTAAAATGAGAAGCACCTGAATTTAATGGGCAGTTAAACAGGATTTAACACATTATTTATATTCAAAGCTCAGCTTTCTTCTTTCAGAACATGAAGTAGCAGTTTCAGAAGAGGATCAGTTGTCACATAAACATTCTTTTTACACAGTACTACCTAACAGCAGAAGTGAACCATGACTTAAGTGTACTTCAAACTGATCTCTTTGAAATACTGCCATCTCTGAAAGTAAATAAAGATTGATACATTTTGTCTGGTAGTGATAAGACATATCTTATTTAAAACTCAGTGATTACCAAAAGAGATTACAAAAGCATTTTTTAGCTATGTAAAGAAATCTTTCCTACAGATAAATATTGTGGCATGATAGAAAAGGACTGTTACTCACTAAAGATAAACATTATTACAATTATGTATTTCTTCACATCTGTAATAAAATATTAACTTTAACAATGTTTTCAAAGGATGCAACAGTCCTTTTCTCTTTCTTTACAGAGCACAATTTTAAAATCTCATGTAGGACACCTGATTTTAAGCAACACGGAAATAAAAGCAGCCTAACAATCGCATAAGGCCTTCAAACTTTCAAAACTCCAATCAGATATATTATATCCGCAACTTCTTGATTACTTTTTAGAAATAAAGCACTTAACTGAGGCTGAAGAGACCTACCAAGAAATATGAACTATATGGGGAACCTATGCGGTCATTTTCTATATTTGGTTTCTTTCTCTGCATAACTATGAAAACATTGCTATATCCTTTGTAACCTCTTTTAAGATCTTCTTAGGAAAGAAGCTGTACATGAAATAGGCATTACTAACAGATAAGGAAGGCCATCAGACTGATCTTGTTGCTGCATTTTCTGCTTGCAATGAAGACGAGCGAGAATATAATTTTCCAATTATTAGGAAAAAGAGAAAACAGCATTAATTTATTACTGGACTATCTGGTGATTCTTATTGTTTATATAATTCATGTAGTAGCTTGCTAAAAGTGATAATGAGAAATGGCCATGTAAAGGTTGTCTGTCTATTTTCTGCGCTTAACTGCACAGAAGGTAATTTTGACATCACTTCAATGAAATGAAGGTTGACATAGTGGTAAGTTCTAACAAGATGTTTTAGGAACAGGAAGGAAAATTCTAAAAACAATGCAAGAGAAGTAAATACAAGTTTATGAAAGTGTTTCATACTTGTGCAGTGGTTCATGGCTGATAGTACAAACCACCAGAATGAACAGAACAAAATAATGTTAAAATATATAGATTTTCATAATATCTCATCTCCCTGAGCAAGTCAAGTGCTGTAATCAGAATCTGTATTGACTGTAGACTGGTCAAGATTTGCAGTTCAGTGAGGCAGGAAAAAATGTTTTTACCAAAAAGTATATGCTTGCTGTAATAGAGCAAAGAGTTTAAACAACTGCCATAAATTTGTTCATTAATCTACAGGGTTTTAATTTGCAATTTATGTGTAACATTACCTTAGTCCAAGTTTACAGAAACATAAAAAGACACAAAGGTTGTTCACTGCTAAAGCTATGTAAGGACAGTGCAGATATATTTCTCCTTTGCTTTACATGTGGACAATCATTATTGTCAAACTTACACTACCTTCAAATTAATGTAGACAAATCTCAATTCAAAATCACAGAATCTTGCACCTTCTTGTATAAGGCAATTATTACAAGCTGTGAAACATTTTTTTTTTTTTTTTAAGTGAGACTTGTAATCTCCAACTCTTTGGTGCATGTTCTCAAAAAACATAAATATGTTCTCTTCTGTGAAAAATTTACACTGAGCAAAAAATCAGTCTGGGGCACAAACTGTATTTGCAGTGTTATTCAGACAGCTTGGTTACAGCAGAAACCACAGGAGGCTTAGAGTCCTTGGGGAATCTCTTCCCTCTCCTATGAGAAGTTGAAATAGTAATGTTCCTTTCTCTGTGTAGTGCAGTCTTAACTGGAAATCCATAGAGGAAATGAGAGGTTTTTCTCCTACTGAGGTTCTTAACAAAACAAATAGCACAGGCATTTTCTTCCTATTTAAACAATAAACCTGATCAAGTCTCCCAGAGCTCTCTGTAAAAAAAAAAAACAAATAACCAAACAAAAAAAAGGAAATCCCATACCCTGTGTAGTAGTAATTCTGAAAGGGTGTGGCTTGATTATTCAACTGCTTGCTTCTTTTATACTGTTTCAACTCATTTCAGATGGAGAATCAAGCACATAACCTATTTTTTTCTTCAGCCCTGCTCTGGATCTGTATATGTTTCAGAAACCAAATCAAGAATTGAAAGATTCAGCTATTTACTCCAGTGCGAATAGTTTTTCTGGAGGTGTGAAGCCCTATTGAAAGTAGTCCTAAAAATTGATCTCTCACTCATAACTATTATGTAATTGCTTCCAGGATCGTATCATATATTAAATTACTGAATTATGGAATTTCAAACTTTGCTTTATCCCCCAGGGACATGCATATTTTATGCGTAACAATAGCTTGTCCCCCATTGTTAATATGAAATATATGTGTATCTTTGGTATATCAGTTTTAAACACATTTATCTTTCATTTAATGATTAACAGACATAGTTTCCTCACTGTTGCTATTTCCTCACTGTTTGGGGTGGGGGGATGAGGGGGTGTTGTCTGAAATCTGAGAAAAAATGAATGATTGGGATAACTCTTCCAAAATCACCATATCTTTACAATAAAGTTAGATGGTTCTGATTTGGTCTTCTCTTAATCTGGAATGAACCTTTCTTCTTATTAAAGAAACCAGATGAGTGAATGACAGAAAAACATTGGATCTGTAATTTTTAATCTGTTTAGAGAATTTGCATAGGACTAAGAAGGCAGTGTGCTAATGACTTTAGTCTGTATTTGTGACTAATCTCCAACCATAAATATATGAGAAAAATGTCATGAAAAATAATTTTCTTTAATAATGATGCATTTGCAAACCTGATCATGTGACCTTTCTAAGAAAGAAGTTGAACTTAACTTTAGAAAGGAAAACTTGCTAAAACATAGTTCATATTAGGCTTTTATATATTCAAATAAGCCATTCCTTAAACAAAGTACAGATTTCTTTCAAATCCATACTTCTGCACCATTTTAATGAATGGTTTTTAAATTATCTTAAAATACCAAAGAGTTCTGAATTCACTATCAAATTTGCTTTCCTGACAATAAAACTGTTGTTTTACCAGTGATGATGACCCATTTTGTAGTGACCCCTCATCTGGGCAGAGTATTGCACTGCATATCTTTCAGTTCTAAATTCTGATCTGAATTTTCAATTATACTAGCACTCCAAATAGGATAGCATCACTTTTATTCTTCAAAAATATAAGCCATAGACCAATGAGACAAATGAGTAACACTCAGCATCCTCAGAAATATCCATAGAAAAGATGCAAGCTCTACTGCATTTATTGATTTATATTTTTTTTTCAAGTGGTATTTTTGATGTGGTTGAAGAATTATATAAGTGACATTGTATGGTTGGAATTATGTACTATGTTCAACAAAATAATCAAAGCAAAACAGAAAATGATCATGAAAATGTAGCTGCATGTGATATAAAACACATTATTAGATGCTGTAGGTTCCAAGACTTGCATTGTAATATTTTGTTCTAAATCAATTTACTTGGTGCAAATTATAAAATGGAACAAATTACACTCCTAAAATTAAACGTTTCTTTGAGGTTTTTAAGTTAGTTTAAATAACATAGAATGATTTGTCAATACACTTCTAGTGCAAACCAGAAAGATTTATATTGAAAGAATCTAACAGTAGAGAGAAAGGGTTTTACATTCATTAGATGGAAAAAGAAAACTAACTCATACAGAACAAACACTACCAGAATTAGACCCACATGGCATAACCAAACCTCCATTAGTTCAGCTAGGATGAATTAGACATCATCGAGGAAATACCTGGATGTTTCTTTCAAGAACACAAGTAGGAAAATACTTCCTATTTAAAAATATTGTACCCTTCTGGCCCCTTACAGAGAAAAAACAAACCAACTAAACCAAAATTACAGTACCTTGGACAGATACGTATGGCTTTTTACAGTTCAGTGTGCATTCTTGCAATTACAATTCAAAATAAAACCAATTCAAGAAATGAGGTTGAATGTCAGCAGTGTAACTAGTATTAGCGCAAATTAAAAGTCTCAACAACTATTCAAGTTTGTTTATGAACATCTAAGACTGAATCTAAGAGTAGAACACCAAAGAGTGGAAATCTATAGTCCTCAATGCATGTTTCATAAACAGGGAAAAAACCCGTTGTCTAGTTTCTTGGAGATGTCATCCTTAATTTGTCCTCTAAGATGCTATTCTCACTGTGTTGCACCTTGACAGCTCTTGCAATATGGTCTGAAGTTGCACAGTAAATATTTTCTTTTTAATACCAGTATCTGGTTTCAAGGATACATGGGAATATTGAGTTATTGAGTTACACTTACTGGGGAGTGGGGTGAGGGGAAGAGACAGGACATTATTTTTTTACTTGCAGAGCTTTGCAGAGAAACTACCAATTCAGCAACATAGATCCAAATGCATCAGAAAATATAGGTCAGCCAAAAAGGAACACAGATGCTTTATACAAAAACTAACAATAAAACTGGCAACTTTTCAACTTTGTGTGGATAAATACTTGATTTTTGTTACCAATCTTGATAAAATGGTGTGTCAGTACATTTAGTGATTGTGATAAGACTCTCAGTGGATAGCCTGAGACATCTATGAGTTGGAAAGGGAATCTTGTTTTGTGCAGGAGACAAGATAAAACACGATGTCTCTGCTTCTTGCAGGGCTAGAATGCACACGTTGCTACTTGTGGGTGCGTGGAGGACACTTCTGCTCTGCAGCAGAAAAGGTCCCTGTGGCAAAGAGGCATTGTGTCCCCTCCATGACACTGTCAAACAAGTGACTTGTAAGGGCCCAGAAGCACCAGTGGCCACCGGTGTACTTGCCATAACCGCCACAGGGCCACCAGCCAGACAGAAGTGGCCCCATTTCTGTGGGGACAGGAGCAGCAGAGGCCAGGGGGGAGCAGCGTGGCTGCAGGAAAGGATCAGCTCCCTCAAGAAAAGCATGCAGTGGATCAGTGCAGCCTGCAGTAGGACATCAGCATGGGACAGCCACCTCAGCCACTGCCCTGTGAATGGGACACGTGGCAGTCAGCTGGCCTGCCCCGCTGCTGGCTCCAATCTGTTCTCAGAGAAGCCACACAACTAACTTGATTTGAAACTAGTTGTGACTGGCTTTCATTTAGAAAGTAAGTTTGATAAATATTTACTAAGATTTGGTGGTCAACAAAATCTGACATAGGATTTTGTATCAAAATTTTAATACAAATAAAGAATCTTCATGGAAACACTGAATCCTTAGAAGCTACAGGCCATGTTCTGCCTTTGTCCTTATTTCTGTCATTTCAAAAAAGAATCAGTTACATTAATTAATGCTGAATTTTACTCTGGGTTGACCAAATTGCATATGTAAGACAATAGCTGCTTAACCACTCTTCCAATTAATTTATAGACAGTCAGACACTGTCCTTTCCTTACAATAAGCACTTGGAGACATAAAATCCATATGCTTTTCACTCTGTCTACTGTCATACATCACAAGCTTTGAAACTTTGTTTTTACAGTTCCTTCTATACCCAGAACAGCCATTTCACTGTGTGCAAAGCTTGAGGTGTATGTAATGGTGGGATAAACAATTACAGACCACAGATGACATGTTGTACAAAAGGAGGGAAGAAACGCAGCCTGAATGACGGTACAAAATGAAGGGAGATAATAGGGGGGTCACAGAGGAGAGAACTAAGCGAGGTAGAAGCAGGTGTTAGCTGTGGTTTGGCAGTCTATTTTCTAAATAGAGTGAACTGACAGAGCAAATTGACAACACAATCTTCCCTATTACTTATACCCTACCTAATGAGAGAGAGAGGATAGTTTGCTAGGAGCTGGCTTAAATTAGACACATAAATCCAACATCTCAAAAGTGTTCATACACCTGATTCTCTGTGAAATAAATCAGTCAGGTTTATGTCTCCTTAAGCCTGAGTTCTTCCTCCTATGAAACATGAAGAAAATATGTGACATAAAAATTTCAATGATCCACACTGTATCACTGTGGATAAAATTTTCAGCAAACTGAAAATCTGTGCTACTAGCAAGTACAGTGAGAGGACTCCATAGTCCCTGAAGGGTGCAGCTGGTACTGAGATCAAATGGAATTGTCAGGGCTGACCAAAGGCCACCCAAGGGAAGAAAAACCAATATGCCTGCCACCTTATATTCTCTCTAACTCCATGGTTTTCAGGAGTTAGAGACAACCACAGAAGATAATGATGAGAAATCCTGTTAGCAAAAGTATAGGCTTGCTTTGCTTCAAAATTATTTGCCTCTTGGTTATTCCTTATGTTCCAGGCTTGGCTACCATCCAGTGAAGTGGGTTCTAGATGAATATTGTCCTTTCTTACTTAAAGAAGTTTCATTTTCCTGGCAATAACCTCTATCTCTGCTTTGCAAGCATGGGAAGCAGGATAGTTTTTACATCATTATTATACTATGTCTGTAGTCTGGTTTCCCAAGAAATTAACATTTATTTTCTGTCATGTTCTGAAAATCTTGGAACTTGTTGGTCAATTTTCATCACATCCAAAAGAGATCTCTGCAACATGACTTACAGAATCATAGAATCATAGAACAGTTAGGGTTGGAAAGGACCTTAAGATCATCCATTTCCAACCCCCCTGCCATGGGTAGGGACACCTTACACTAAACCATGACACCCAATGCTCTGTCCAGCCTGGTCTTCACCACCACCAGGGATGGAGCAGTCACAGCTTCTTGGGTAACCCATTCCAGTACCTCACCACCCTCACAGTAAAGAACTTCTTCCTTATACCCAGTATAAACTAGGCCTGTTTAAGTTTGAACCCATTACCCCTCGTCCTATCACTACAGTCTCTAATGAAGAGTCCCTCCCCAGCATCCTTATAGGCCCCTTTCAGATCCTGGAAGGCTGCTATGAGGTCTCTACGCAGCCTTCTCTTCTCCAGGCTGAACAGCCCCAACTTTCTCAGCCTATCTTCATACGGGAGGTGCTCCAGTCCCCTGATCATCCTCGTGGCCCTCCTCTGGACTTGTTCCAACAGTTCCATGTCCTTTTTATGTTGATCAGGTAAGCATTGCAAAAATAGGAAACTGTATAAACAGAGACTTTATTAAAGCCTTCACTGAGAAGTAGGATGAGTTCAAGTCTTTTTAAACATTAGAGACCAACACAGAAGAAAGCTATTATAAATGCTCAAACCAAAGGAAAATTTCAATAGAAGTCCACTATGTTATACACAGCAGTGAGTTTAACCACAGGACACTAATATTTAAGAAATCAGGCTACCAAACTTCTGCTTAGGAAAGAATTACTTTCTTGTTTGTATGTCACTGATAGTCCTCATCTAAAGCATACAGCACACTATACAAACACAGAACAAAAATGTGTTCCCTTGTCAGAAAACTCACTGTCTTGACTAATTACCTGGCTCTATATGAAGAGAATAGGAAAGGGAGTGGAGGAAGAAAGGAAAGGAAAGATGTGGAGGGTACAGGATCCATTACTGTGTGATTGCATAAACGATTTTTTAGTTTTTCCTCTTCTACAGTTATAGGACCATGAATAGATTTCTTTACAGTCAGTTGATATTCAAGTAGTTGTGCTATGACAGCTATGATCAGCTCTTGACAGAACCTAACATACAGGTTTCTAGATGGATAGAACTGTAAAATTCATCCCTGGCAGAACTGTGTAAACTTCAGCCAAGCATCCCAATTCTATTTATACGAATAGTCATTTTAAAAGGTCAAAAAGAAGGTAATAATCTCCAAACTTAAAAAAAAAAAAAAAGAAAATGAGGATTTTGGTTCCATCTTGTGGAAAACAAATCTACTTGACTTAAATTATTAAAATAATGTCTAAACCACAGAGTTTATCTGAGAAGGATACCTGTTCCTCTAAAGAACCCACCGAGTAAACTGCTTTGAGTTACCAGTTTTTACACATGTACACACAATCATTCCACTGATTTTGAGAACTCCAGAGTAATATGAATAGGATTTACCCACAGCGGAATTCATTGATTTTAATACACGCAGGAGGGAAAGTTAAAATTTCAGATTAAATAATTTGAATTATTTGATTTGCCCAAGCTTGCAGCCTCAAAGCTAGTGTCACTGTGACTTTGTTTTTTCTATCCATGTATTTATTTCAGTGCTCTAAAGAGATTTTAATTAATGGTTCAAGCCCTAGCTACATTAAAGATAGCATAGAAGCCTTTGAACCAATAAGACAGTTGTAGTCCTTTGGGACAACAAAGATTATAAAACCCAGGAAGAAGCACTTGACAGCTGGGAAAAGAAATCTTAGTAGACAGAAAGAGATCTAGCTATGCAGTGTCTTTCTAGAGTTTATTAAACAAATCAGTATACCATTTTAGAAAACACCACAAAACTGTATGACTCCAGTGGATTTTTTTCAGCACCACAGGAATGACCTTCAAAGCACTTATCCACTTTTCCCCATCCAGGTTCTTTCTTTTAAATCAAGAGGAAAAAACAAACAAACAAACAAAAAAAGGTAAAAGCCACCAACGAATGAAGCAAAACATTTCCTCTTGTCCCTTGCCATAGCCTCTTCCTAGGAGGAAAGACTACAAGTCTGTATATTCCACTAGGACAGTGCTTATTTGCCAATTGATTTTATGTATATTACGTAAGGTGATCAAATAGGTAGGTAAACTGGTGGTCTAAGAATAGGTTTGTTTTTTTTTTAAATTAAATTACTTTTCCTAAAAAATAAAATTTATTAGTTTAAATATTTCTTAGGAGTGTTTTGGATAGTGTCAGGGCTTTCCTTAATGTTAAAATAAACAAAACTCATTTCAAAGCAGAAACTCAGAATGCCAGTTTTTCCCTTTGTAAAACATATGCCTAGAGAGTTACATTGATTGTTATTAGTAAGTAAAAGACTCAGAAAAATGTTGACAAGTGACAGAACATGTTTTTTTTTAAGTTGTTTCATTAAAGCTGTGTCAATAAAAAATCACTTTTTTTTTTTCTTTGAAAATTACTGAATCACAAATTCCATGCTATCAATTCTGTGCTAATGGAAGAGTGTCACTTGCAACAATAATTTGCAGTGAAATTACAAGTTTAGAGAAGCAGTGCTTCAAATCAAGACAATTGATACTGGAAATGCTTTTAATTATATGAAAATGAATAAACTGCTATGAAAATGCTCAAGTGAAACTTACTGTAGAACATTACTTATCTCTATGTAAGCCTGTCATTCACTGCTTAGAAAACTCCCCTGCTGAAATAATTAGATCAAGGATTTGGTTTAAAACTAAGTCCTGAAACATAGACCTGGAGAGTTATCATATAGAGGATGTAATAAAAGAAAATCTTCCGCTTAAATCTATGAATTCTGCATCAGGACTGAGCCAGTATGAGGTATGTTCCCAGTGTGTACTGTTGAGGGATGAAATCCAGTGGTGTTTTAAAAGACATTAATATTTACATTAAAATTTTAGTACCCTAATTTACAAATAGATATGTTTGGGAAATTTTAGTAGATTTCACCTTTTACATATAATTCTTCTCATTTAACATTCAGAAAAAAAGGTTTCAGCCAGTTACAAGTAAGTATAATAATAAGAAACTGAAAAAAATTAAATCACACCCCATGAGAAAGAATGAAGTCTTAAATTTTAGTTTCATGCTGGATTGCAGTGAAAGCCAAATTTAGTTTTGTTTTTGTGTTACGCAATTTTTTTTAACACATTTGTTATCAAGTAGTAGAAATAATTTACTTTTTGCCCTTATAAGTCTGATTTTTATTGCATAGATGTTATTCTAGTAATTTTACAGAAGCACTTAGATGAAAACAGTTCTTGCAATTTTTTTTAGTTAATATAGCAGTTTCCAAGGGACTTTTAAAACACATATTTCAAGCATCACTAGTTCTATATAAAAAAAAAAACCTTTAAAACCTCTTTCTGTGTTCTATTTTCCATACAGTAAGACCATTAAAACACATATGCTATACAGCTATGTTTATTTCTCATATATGTAAGATCAAATTGTCTGTGACATTAAGTAGACTCACGGGTTCCTACACAGCTGCATCACTCTGCATCAGGTAGCTCTTTCCTTCACAGCCATCATAAGCATATGCATATATGTATCCCTGTAGGTACAACTCTACTTCCTGGGAAGTGTATTTCTAATCTGTAGATTCTGATGCAGGTGGCACATTAATTGTGTCATATAACATCAATTTGACCTTAAGGCCTGCATCTTACATTAAATTTTGCAGAAAGGTGCTTCTTCTGGAGTAGTGGTCCAGCATGTGATCTAGTAGGTACAGATAAGCAAACAGCAATGAAACATCAGTTCTGAGCCTTTCTATTCCTCATATGGCCCCAGATTATTCACCCTGATCACTCTGCTTTTTTTTATGATGTAGTTTCCTGCAGGGATTTTGAGATGCAGGTCAAAGTAAGAAAAATCTTTGAAGTGCTCGATTTATATGGATGAACCACAGCCAACCAAAATTGTTCTTTGATGAGCTGTATGTAGAATTTGCCCTGAAGTGCCAGCGAATCATTGCAGAGGGAAAGGAAGGATAAACTACTCAATTCTATTCTTGATAAAAACATGCAGAGAAAAGGGAGAGAAATCACATTTTAATACAACCTACTATATCCATATACTCTATATATACAGTCTATCAACAAAAGGACGGTACGGCCCGGCACAAGCAATCCAGGAGGTTCCTCGATTGTGTAGAAGACAACTTCTTTCTGCAAGTAATAGAGGAGCCGACAAGGAGAGTGACCTCGTGCTCACCAACAGGGAAGGGCTCATTGGAAACGTGATGTTCCAGGGCAGCCTTGGTAGCAGTGATCAGGAGATGGTCGAATTTGAGATCCTCAGGACAGTGAGAAAAGAATGCGGCAAACTCACTGCCCGGGACTTCAGGAGAGCAGAATTTGGCCTCTTCAGGAACGTGCTTAGTAAGGTTCCATGGGATACAGCCCTAGAGGGCAGGGGGGCCCAAGACTGTTGGTTGATATTCAAGGATCACCTGCTACAAGCTCAGGAGTGTTGCATCCCAACTTCCCTTCTGGAAGTGCAGCAGGAGGGCCAGGAGACATCCTTGGATGGATAAGGAGCTCCTGAGGAAAATTCAAATGAAAAAAGAGGCTTATAATAAGTGGAAGCAAGGACAGGTGACATGGGAAGAGTACAGGGATGTTATCCGGGAAGCTAGGGACCAGGTTAGGAAAGCTAAGGCCCAGTTAGAATTAAACTTAGCCAGAGTTATGAAAGATAACAGGAAGGGACTATACAAGTACATAGCAAATAAAAAACAGACTAGGGAGAACGTAGGCCCCCTCAGGAAGCTCTCGGGAGAAATGGTTACACAGGATTTGGAGAAGGCTGAGGTTCTGAATGACTTCTTTACCTCAGTCTTCACTGGCAAAGGCTCTGACCAAACCACCCAAGTCTTGGAAGGCAGATGCAGGGACTGTGAAAATGAAGACCTTGCGCCCACTGTAGGAGAGGAACTGGTTCGAGACCATCTTAAAAATCTGAAAGTGCACAAGTCCATGCGTCCTGATGAAATCCATCCGCGGGTCCTGAAGGAGCTGGCGAATGAAGCTGCGAAGCTGCTGGCCATCATATTTGAGAAATCATGGCAGTCAGGTCAAGATCCCAACGACTGGAAAAAGGGAACTATAACCTCCATTTTCAAGAAGGGGAAAATGGATGACCCGGGGAATTACAGACCAGTCAGTCTCACCTCTGTGCCTGGCAAAATCTTGGAGCAGATTCTCCTGGAAGGCATGCTAAGGCACATGAAAATCAACAAGGTGCTTGGTGACAGCCAGCATGGCTTCACTAAGGGGAAATCCTGCCAGACCAATTTGGTGCCCTTCTATGATGGGGCTAGGGAACTGATGGACAGGGGTAGAGCAGTTGATGTCATCTACCTGGACTTGTGTAAAGTGTTCGACACTGTCCCACATGACATCCTTGTCTCTAAATTGGAGAGACATCAATTTGATGGATGGCCGCACACAAAGAGTTGTGGTCAACGGCTCAATGTCCGGCTGGAGACCCATGACTAGTGGCGTCCCTCAGGGATCGGTGTTGGGACTGGTCTTGTTTAACATCTTTGTCGCTGACATGGACAGTGGGATTGAGTGCGCCCTCAGCAAGTTTGCCGATGACACCAAGCTGTGTGGTTCAGTTGATACCCTGGAGGGAAGGAATGCCATCCAGAGGGACTTGACATGCTTGTGAGGTTGGCTGATGCCAACCTCATGAAGTATAACCATGCCAAGTGCAAGGTCCTACACCTGGGTCGGAGCAAGCCCAGGCACAGCTACAGGTTGGGCAAAGAAGAGATTGAGAGCAGCCCTGCCGAGAAGGACTTGGGGGTGCTGGTTGATGAGAAAATGAACATGAGCCAGCAGTGTGCACTGGCAGCCCAGAAAGCCAGAAAGTATCCTGGGCTGCATCAAAAGGAGTGTGACCAGCAGGCTGAAGGAGGTGATCCTGCCCCTCTACTCTGCTCTTGTGAGACCTCACCTGTAGTATTGTGTGCAGTTCTGGTGTCCTCAACATAAAAAGGACATGGAACTGTTGGAACAAGTCCAGAGAAGGGCCACGAGGATGATTAGGGAGCTGGAGCACCTCCCATATGAAGACAGGCTGAGGAAGTTGGGTCTGTTCAGCCTGGAGAAGAGAAGGCTGCGTGGAGACCTCATAGCAGCCTTCCAGGATCTGAAGGGGCCCTATATGGATGCTGGGGAGGGACTCTTCATTAGAGACTGTAGTGATAGGACAAGGAGTAATGGGTTCAAACTGAAACAGGGGAAGTTTAGGTTGGATATAAGGAGGAAATTCTTTCCTGTGAGGGTGGTTGAGGCACTGGAATGGGTTGCCCAGGGAGGTTGTGAATGCTCCATCCCTGGCAGTGTTCAAGACTAGGTTGGACAAGGCCTTGGGTGATATGATTTAGCGTAAGGTGTCCCTACCCACGGCAGGGGGGTTGGAACTAGATGAACTTAAGGTCCTTTCCAACCCTAATTATTCTATGATTTTATTCTATGATTCTAACAAAACCATGTTACGGATCTCACAGAATCTGCCTATCTATGAAAACAGGTAGATTCCTTTTTATTATAAAACCACCCAAGGTCAGCATGGACGTGAAAGCAAGTGACTCAAGGTAAAAAGGTAAATGTAAAATGAAATCAAGATTTTTCACCTTTGGCACCATTGTTACCTTAATGTAAGGTGTTTTTACCTAGAAAATGACTTGTGGTGATCACTCATATAACCAAGAAGCATCTTGTTTGTTCATTTGTTTGTTTTTAACTTCCAGAACAAAGCTTTTTCTGTCTTAATGACGATGTAGCACCTGATCATTTACCTTATGAGCATTCCTGGGCAGCACTGAAGACTAGAGAATGCTGAAGAACTGAAACACATAACGGCAAGGAGCGCAGAGCTGATTTATAACAGATTTTTCAACTGTTATTTTCAGTAATCCGTGTTCATGAAAGAAAGTATAGATATGCAATCAGGATGATACTTTCTCCTGCTCTTTCTGTGGAATCAGAAAACAGCAAAGTTCTTGAACCAAAAAGTTTTATTAATTTTATCATTAAAGTCTTAGGAAATACAGTACCACAGTATCACAGTATGCTAGAGATTGGAAGGGACCTCAAAAGATCATCTAGTCCAATCCCCCTGCCGAAGCAGGAACACCTAGATAAGGTTACACAGGAATGTGTCCAGGCGGGTTTTGAATGTCTCCAGGGAAGGAGACTCCACAACCTCCCTGGGCAGCCTGTTCCAGTGTTCCGTCACCCTCACTGAGAAGAAGTTTCTTCTCAAGTTTAAGTGGAACCTCTTGTGTTCCAGTTCGTACCCATTACCCCTTGTCCTATCATTGTTTGCCACTGAGTAGAGCCTGGCTCCATCCTCGTGGCACTCCCCCTTTATATATTTATAGACACAAAGTCAACCCTCAGTCTCCTCCAAACTATAGAGACCCAGCTCCCTCAGTCTTTCCTCATAAGGGAGATGCTCCACTCCCTTAATCATCTTCGTTGCCCTGCGCTGGACTCTCTCCAGCAGGTCCCTGTCCTTCTTGAACTGAGGGGCCCAGAACTGGACACAATATTCCAGATGCGGTCTCACCAGGGCAGAGTAGAGGGGAAGGAGGACTTCTCTCGACCTACTAACCACCCCCCTTCTAATACACCCCAGGATGCCATTGGCCTTCTTGGCCACAAGGGCACAGTGTTGGCTCATGGTCATCCTGTCGTCCACCAGGACCCCCAGGTCCCTCTCCCCTACACTGCTCTCTAAAAGGTCGTTCCCCAGCCTATACTGGAACCTGGGGTTGTTCCTGCCCAGACGCAGGACTCTACACTTTCCCTTGTTACATTTCATCAAGTTATTCCCTGCCCAACTCTCCAGCCTGTCCAGGTCTCGCTGGATGGCAGCACAGCCTTCTGGCGTGTCAGCCACTCCTCCCAGCTTAGTGTCATCAGCAAACTTGCTGACAGTACACTCAATTCCCTCATCTAAATCGTTGATGAATATATTAAATAATACTGGTCCCAGTACTGGCCCTTGAGGCACTCCACTAGTTACAGGCCTCCAACTAGACTCCGCCCCATAGACTACAACTCTCTGGCTTCTCTCCTTCAGCCAGTTCACAGTCCATCTCACTACCTGATCATCCAGTCCACACTTCCTCAATTTAGCTGTGAGGATGCTGTGGGAGACTGTGTCAAATGCTTTGCTGAAGTCAAGGTAGACCACATCCACCGCTCTGCCATCATCCATCCACAGAGTTATTTCCTCATAAAAGACTATGAGATTGGTCAAGCATGACTTCCCCTTGGTGAAGCCATGTTGGCTGCCCCTCATAACCCTCTTATCCTTGATATGCCTTAAGATGGCACCAAGGATAAGGTGTTCCATCACTTTCCCAGGGATGGAGGTGAGGCTGACTGGTCTATAGTTACCCGGGTCCTCCTTCTTGCCCTTTTTGAAGACTGGAGTGACATTTGCTTTCCTCCAGTCCTCAGGCACCTCTCCCATTTCCCAAGACTTGGTAAAGATGATGGAGAGTGGTCTAGCAATGACTTCCGCCAGTTCCCTCAGCACCCGCGGGTGCATCCCATCTGGACCCATGGATTTACGCATGTCCACATTGCTCAACTGGTCTCTAACCCATTCCTCATCGACTAAGGCAAACCGCTCCGTTAACCTGACCTCATCTGAGGCCTCAGGGGTACAGGGCTCTTCAGGACTGCCTGCAGCAGAGTAGACAGAGACAAAGAAGGCATTCAGTAACTCTGCCATCTCTGTATCTTCTGTCACCAGGGCACCCATCCCGTTCATCAGTGGGCCTACATTGCTTCTGGTGTTAGTTTTATCTGCCATGTATTTGAAAAAGCTCTTTCTGCTGTCCTTGACCCCTCTCGTCAGATTTAATTCTAAGGAGGCCTTAATCATCCTAGCTGCCTTCCTACATCCTCTAGCAGCAGCCTTATATTCCTCCAAAGTGGCCACCTCCTCCTTCCATGACCTGTAAACTCTCCTCTTCCACTTGAGCATACCCAGCAATTCCCTATTTAGCCACGCAGGTCTCCTGGCCCTCTTCCTTGACTTCCTATGTGTCGGGATGCTCCGATCTTGAGCTCGGAAAAAGCAATCCTTGAATGCCAACCAACTATCTTGGGCCCCTTTACCTTCAAGCAGCCTTGCCCATGGGATTTCCCCTAGCAATTGCTTGAAAAGGCCAAAGTTTGCCCTGCTAAAGTCCAGGGTTGCAATTCTACTTGCTATTCTTCTGGTCCTACCACACAAGATCCTGAATTCCACCATCTCGTGGTCGCTGCAACCAAGGCAGCCCTCAACCCTTACTGCTTCAACCAGATTCTCCTTGTTAGTGAGGATGAGATCCAGCAGCGCTCCTCTCCTGGTTGGCTCATCCACCATTTGCAGGAGGAAGTTATCATCCATACACTGGAGGAACCTCCTGGAGTGTGGCGGCGTTGCTGAGTGGTCCTTCCAGCAAACATCAGGGAAGTTAAAATCCCCCACAACGACCACAGCCTGTGACTGTGAGGCCGCTCTCAGCTGCCTGTAGAAGGCCTCGTCAGCTTCCTCACCCTGATCTGGTGGTCTGTAACAGACACCTACAACAGTATCCCCCCTGCCAGCCTGCCCCTTAATTCTCACCCACAGACTCTCAACTCGCTCGTCCTCTGTCCCTGGACAGAATTCAGTACATTGTAGCTGCTCTCGCACATAAAGAGCAACCCCACCACCCCGCCTGGCTGGCCTGTCTTTCCTGAAAAGGACATAGCCCTCCATGACTATATTCCAGTCATGTGAGCTGTCCCACCACATCTCTGTAATTGCCACCAGATCATAGTCTCCTGACTTAACAGTGGTTCCCAACTCCTCCTGCTTATTTCCCATGCTGCGCGCATTGGTGTACAGACATTCCAGGGAGCGAGCTGAGCACACTGATTTCACCCTAGGATTATAGGAGGCCTCCCAGTCTTCATTAATTCTGGAGCGCTGCCCCACTGGGGCAAGCCCAGCTACAACCTCATCCCCCTTCGACTCTAGTTTAAAGCTCTCTAAATGAGCCCTGCTAATTCGTGCCCCAGCATCTTTTTGCCTCTGTAAGATAAACCTTTCCCACATGCCATTGACCAGAGTGGTGCCCTATAAAACCAGCCATTATCAAAGAATCCAAAGCCCTGCCTGCAGCACCAGTCTCGAAGCCAATCGTTTATGGACTGAATTTTCCCATTCCGTCCCACATCATCAATGGAAGATGGAAGGAGTGAAGAGAAGATCACTATTGAGTGACTATTTGCTAGTTCATTACATTTTATATTCAATTAATTGATCTTACCTTTAAATTAAAAACATAACTATAAAAATATGAAAATTATAATGAATGCTGCTACTGAGAAATTGCCACTGCTCACAATCAACAGTGAGAACCTCTGGCTGAATAAATAACCATTCCCATAGAAATTATTGAGAAAGAGTGAGCAGGGCAAGGGAGAGTGGAGCAGACTGCTGGGGTACTAAAGAGAGCATTTCAAACGTCCTTGTTGGGATTAACCTTGATTTTATCCTTTGATTTCTATGACAAAAAGTATGGAAGTATTGGAAATGTAATAAAAAATGTTAGGTAGCCTGGACTTTAGTAAAAGTCTGATGCTCCTGGAGTCGATAGCACCTATTTTATTTCAAGTAATAGTAACAATTTTAAAAGATATAAATATTCCTAACTTACAACAAAAGGGTGTCCATGATAATAACCAAAGATTGGCAGTGGTCAAATACTGTTCCCCAATGGGTTCAGGTTCTCAGAACTATTATTATTTTCAATAAAAAAGGATGGCTCTGGTAATTCCCTGTTTTATGAATTCAGCTGCATTCTTGAAGGCAACATTTGTTAATCCATTAATCCTTTGAAATAAGAAGTCATTTAAATCCTCTGTCTAAACTATTTTTTTTAGAAAAGCTTAAATAACTCAATAAAGTAAAAAAGCGTTTTGTTTTCCATATTAAAAATGCTTTCAATTTTAACTTATTCATGTTTTGAAATATAAATTGGTACTTTAAATAAAATCTTCTCAATAAAAGCAAGTATTTTAATGAAATTTTTCTTAACTTATATTTCATATAAAATCATAATAAAATTCAATATTTTGATTTATATGTCCATTACTGCTAGGGTATTTGAAATTTTAGAAAAGTAAATTCACAGGATGGATAAAATTCTTTTTAATACATTTCTACCTGTAAATCTAAAATTCTGATGCATTACATTTTTAAAGTTCCAGTTCTGAACACTTTTTGTAATCACTGGGCAGATTGCATACACAAAGATTCATCAGTACAAGTTGTGCCAAAACTATGTTTCACATCTTCATACTCACTTTAAAATTTTGCTTCTTAGATATATAGACACTTCTGAATACAACACAAAAGCAAAAGAAAACACTTTCTTGCCCTCAAATTCAAGTTTTGTTCTATGGGAAACATGCCTGGTAAAACAGAGCTACCTTCATTACTCCATTTATTTTCCATTCCATTATGCAATGATAGCAAGTGAGAAGAGTAAAGGAGCAATATAGAGAAAAAAAAACCTAACTAAAAGGTAATCACATGTCCCTTTTTAAAAACAAGTAAGCAGCACCTATAAAATCTGAGACAGTGGATGACACTAAGTGTCCCTTGTCTCCAGAACTCTCTTATACTTCAGGTTTTTCCAGTTTTTGAGAACATCCAAATATTGACTATTTCCTACATTTTTAAATTTCACAGCAATAGTAAAATGTGTAGGCATCTGCCTTTTTCTGATTCCATTGTTAACCTGATCTTTGCTAACCCATTGTCTCTCCACATTCAGATCACAGTCTATAAGGTCCTGAAAAGCCATTAATGAGGCAGTTGAGAAGCATTGACATTTTTAGTATAATGCAAGGGGAAGAACCCATCTCGCTCTCCCACCCTTTACGTGCATTTCCTTTTCAAAGTCAACCTCAATCAAGCTCCTGAAGTACATAAATGCATGCATACAGGTTATACAATGGTTTATGATGAATGGATATGCATTTTTGCCCCAACTTAAATTGAAAGTTCAATAGCACAAATTATTTTCAATCCAAGTTAGGCACTGCCATCTAAGCTAACCTGTTCAGTTTCCTGTTTGCTACAAACACAAACAAAAAAACCCTCACAAACAAAAAAAAAAAACCCCACACTAAAATATTTGTTTTTTAATTACTGTTTATTCAAACTATTAATGTTACTGGATCTTTAACTATTCAAACAAGCCTACTTATAAGACATTTTGGGTAGTTTACACACAATGTATACCATTAGCAATTACAGAAGCCATTAAGCTGTTACATTCCAAAAGGGGAAAGGAGGAGAGATGTAATTTCTTGTTCATTGAATTTTACTCAGTAATCTTCATTACATTTAATAACAGCAACAATCTGAGGAAAAGGTCTTTCTTTTTTGACTGTGAACTTCTGTATATTAACTATGTCTTATTTGAAATGCATACATTTTCACATCTATTGAACATCTGGTTAACTACTTTTCACTAAGCAAATGCGTATCTATTAGATGAAATTTATGTTGCTGATGCACTAAGAAAGCAGGAGACTACCATTCATCTTCACATGACAAAACATTTTCTTGAAGAAAAGCTCTATGCAACAGCTGTCACAGCTCAACATGTCTGTCCTGGGTTTAGCAGTAGCATTTTTTCTCCTTCTTAGTAGCTGCTGCAGTGCTGTGCTTTCGACCTTCGGCCTGGGAATGGTGCTGATAGCACCGATGCTTTTAGTTACCACTCAAATGTTTTAGTCTGGCCAAGGACTTTCTGAGCCTCATGCTCTGCCAGGGAGGAGGAGAGGCCAGGAGGAAGCAGAGACAGGACACCTGAGCCAAACTAACCAAAGAGGTGTTCCATAGCACAGCATGTCATGCCCAGGATGTAACTGAGAGTGACCTGGAAGGGCTAGGGCACTGTGGGGTTGGACCAGGTATCGGTCAGTGCTTGGTCAGGCTGGGGGGGAGAGTTATTAGTCGGCAGTTGGTGAGGTGTTGTATTCTCTTCCTTTGTTATTTCCTTTATCATTATTAGTAGTGGTAGCAGTAGTGATTTGTATTATACCTTAGTTACTAAACTGTTCTTATCTCAACCCATGGGAGTTGCATTCTTTTCAATTCTCCTCTCTGTCCCTCCGGGAGTAGGGGGAGGGCAAGAAGGGGGGGAGTGAGTGAACAAGTTGTGTGGCTGGGTTTAAACCACAACAATGTCTTAATCAAGTATGGTGGTGTAATCTTGCTAGTTATCCATTTGCCAACATGTCAGAAATTCCTGTGACAAGCTAACAAACTAAAATAATTCAACAGTAGCTAAAACTGTATTAATTACTTCTATCAGCAACAAGATCACCTTCAAACCCTTCCTCATACACTCATGGTTTTACAAATCCCAGAACAGCTGATGTTGGAAATTACCTCTGGAGACCATCTAGTCCAACTCCCCTGCTCAAGCAGGTCCACCTAGATCCAGTTGCTCAGGACCATGTCCAGAATGCTTTCGAAGTCCAGAGAGAATATAAAACATTTCTAGTGTCAGAGGTAGCAGAAGAATCCATGAAAAAGTGGGTGTTAACAAGGACATGAAGAAATCATAGATTAATGTGATGGTTTTGTAGCATACCTTACATTCTTACATAAAGACTAACCAATTAAAATGATAGAGAAACAGAAAAGGAGAAAACAATCTCATAGAGTTAAATCTCTCTGCAAATTTAAGATTACCAGAAAGCCAACACAAAAGATTTTAGAATTGTTCTTATCTGCTAGGTTAACAAAAGAAGATTAAAACTGTAAAATATTTCGTAAATCAATCTAATAACCTGAAATTGTACACACCAATTTTAGTACTAACTCCCAAAATAGGCCTTCACGTAGAATTTTACAAGACCTCTCTCCACATAAAACCTTAAACCTTCTGAGTAATTATATATAAAAATAATATTCTTGCCTTCAGTTGCTATGTGTATAAATACAAACTGGCTGAAAAATCAACCTGATATCTGAGGTGTAACATGAGAGATTAACGAATAATTTCAAATTGTCAGTCTCAACACTTCTGTAGGTAAGTCACTCCTGGAAGACTGGCCATTTTCTTCTCTTCTCAGAGCTTGTTTCCCTATCTCATCAGCTGTGGGGTGCTCATCCCCTCCTTGCTGCCATCACTTTTACTCCAGCAAAAAAACACTTCTGAGACCAATTATATAACATCCAAAATAAAATTTCACTCAAAATCACATAAAAATTATATACAGCTAAAATAACCTATACCTGTGCGTGTTTTATTCAATATGTTGGAATTTGAAATTGCTAATTAAAGACATTAGGGAATGTCAATACAGCATTATTTTAATGACTCCAAGATAATCCCAGAGCAATCAATTTAGATCAGAATGAGTTTATTGTAAAGTGCCAAAGGTGGGGGAAAAAATGCTTCCTTAGCACTACAAAGTAAGTTTCTCAAACGAATCATGCCTGTTCAGAATTTAACTACATAACTACTTTATTTGCATTTGCTAAGGTGATAAGAGGAATGGAAACAACAGCTCAGTGGGAAATATGTTAAAAGGTGACATGCAAAAGACAGTACTCCTCAAAGTTCTGGCTTACCAACAATCCATTTTTAAAAGGACACATTTATTAGCCTTAGCATCCTGGTGGGAGCAAGACAAAGCAGAACAAATATGCAATAGAAAATACGTTACATCACAGAAATCTCTGACATATAATTCAAAATGACCGGAGGCTGGAACAACCAGGTATGTTTCTGTTCTTGTTTGTAGATAATGAATTTGAGGAATGACTAGAAGCCTGAATACAAAACTGCTGAAGTCTACTTTTGTATCTGCTATTGCAGTCTTACAGAAACAAAATTTGTGCAAGTCATGGTCATTTCTGCATCAATAACATTATTATCATTTCAGCCCTTTTTAGTAGCCCTGTAATGACCCTGTACTTTATCAAAGCTGAAGAGTCCCTCTGTTTTTTCAGCTCTGGGCTATCAGTTTTTGCAAAGATCATTAAGCACCTGACTGTCTTTAAGCATACGATAAACAAACAGACTTTTGACATACTTACAATTATGTGTGTGCTGTGATCAGTTTAATCTCTAACACTTTCTAGCTGGTGAGTAATCCACATTCACAAGCACATACAGTATACTTCTGCTGGTGGTATATACTTTGTGCTGGTATGTTGTGGAGCTGGGCTCAGTGCTAGCATGTGCTCCATCCCTGCTTAAAGGATATGTGAGGGAGATAATATTCAGATTTCTCTGAGGACTGGAGAGTTCTGATGAACATGTACCAAACTATTTTTATGGTTAAATTATCCCTGGTTGCAATATTTAGAGAGTCCCATATGTGTTTAAATATGCAAACAAACATAAGAACTTTGTGGGGTTTAGTTACTTGTCCAATTGTTATGCAGTGGTCAGGCATATTTCATATTCTAAAACTGGGGCAGATTTTTACACTTCAGGACACATGTAAACATCGTAACATGGCAAAATGTTTCTCCTTTCCAACTAAATCAATTTGCCATTCATGTTAGGTTCAGCAGCTTTTGTAGTAGCTAACATTCTGGCTCTTTTCTGGAAAAGGGGCCAACAATATTTTTTTTAGGGTTCTTGAAACTGATAGTGAAAAACCCCCTAAAAGCTCCAAGTGGACAAAAAGTTGCTCCAGAAGTTCACTCTGCCTCTCCATCTTGTCCCACAGCCAGCCTTTCCCCAACATCTATTATTTTGACATTCTAATACCATACTGGTAAGAGGGTGGTTTGTTTTTTGTTTTATTTATGCTGTTTCTTGTTCTTATCTTCCCCAAGCTTATATGTTATCTTAGAAAAAAGTGCACTATTTCTGCTGTTTACATGTCTTGCTTTTCTTTTAATCAAGGACCCCTCTCCTTCAAACCCATTAATGGAATCATAAGCATGGTTTATCATTGCCATTATCATTATCTTTGTCTCAGAACAAGACACCAATTCTGAAATGTTAAAAATCTATTATTAGACTCAGTTTCTGCTATTTTTTGTGGGGTTGATTTTTTTTGGAGGGGGAGGGTTGTTTTTTGTTTTTTTCAGAGAGAGGATAGGATAAGAGAAATAATTATATATATTTAAAGAAAATATTTATATTTTTTTCTTTGAAGAAATTAATTAAAACAACGCTGATAAAAATATATCTCAATCCTTCAAAATTATGTAAAATTATGTGTTTTCTCTTAGGTATGTCTTCCTGCTTTTGGTACCAGAGCTTTTAAGTTTCATTCACTGTGTAATGAATTCTGAATACTTACCATTTATTTCCATTTCGATGCTAAAGAGGTACATCATGGAGTGTATTAGTTGAAGTGACATTTTTGTCATCTCTTCTATTTCCAAGTTAAATCTGTAAACAGAGAAAGCAAGAACATTATTCTGAACATGATGAGAAAAGATCTCTAACTGTTATTCACATGATGTGCCTACTAGTCTTTAATGAGACAAGATTAGAAGTCCTGAATGAATGGAAGGCTGGTAAGGGGCTGCCTAATTTCTGAGTTGTTTTCACATTATTACAGCAGTACTTAAACTAAACATTTTGTGTTGACTGTGAGGAGGCACAACTTTTTTTATTTTTTTTTCCTTTTTTTTGGGGGGGGGGTGTGTGTGCTTAATAACACTTTACATTTTTCTTCCAAAGTGGAAGATTCAAGAAACCACACTTAAATTCATTAAGCTTTTTTTTTTTTTTAAGTAAAAAGGGAAAGAAAAATAAAAATAAAACTCATATAAGCCTAATTCCAATCAAGAATGAATTTCAAAGTCATGAAAAAACTCAAGCAGCAAGAAATAATAATGTGAAAGTTAAAAAGAAGACTAGCTCATGTAATGAGTAAATTCCTGTTTGTTAATCAAATCTTGCTTGCTTAGGAGTTACTTGCTTAGAGTTACTTGCTTGCTTAATAGTTACTGGAAAATTACGGTGCTTTGACATGTTGCTTATAGACCATGGGTATCCGTTAAAGTAAACGATGTATGGGGAAGGAGATAAGGAGCCTTTCTCCCCACACCCACCAGGAGACAGAATGAGACCCCTTATCTAGAGGTCACACAGACGCAGAGGACGCCAGGAGGTGACACGTATATCGGATAAAGAAGAGTATAAAACCAGTGACTTTGGGGAAGTGGGGTGCACGCTGTTGGCGGAGCTGAGACTCCTCGGCCACCCAGCACTGTTTTGCTTGCTGTCGCTTGTTCAATAAACCAATTTGATTCATTGGTCTGGCTCTTGTCAATTTATTTGAGCCACATTTATAGCAGCTCAGTTGAAAGACAGGGTAGTGGAGAGAGAGACTACTGATCAGTACTACTCAGTACTGATCAGAGAAGGGAAGCTAAAGGCATGGCATGGCATAGCAGAATGTATCATCGCCTGCACTTCAAAAGAATATTTCCCAATTTTCCTTTCTGCAATACTCTGTCTTAATGTCCAATAATAGTCTAAATGTGGTGTAACAATGTAATCACTTTACTCATATAGTGAAAGTACAACTGTATAGAGGGGAAAAACTGGAGAGCAAATTCTACCACTTCTGCCCTGTCATGACGAGTCTGAGTAAATATGTCTTTCAGTATGCTTTAAATGTCAATGGAGTCTGATATCCTGGATAAACTGGAAAGTAGTTTGTAAAGTGAGAAGTTTGCAATGGACCCATAGAATCATAGAATCACAGAATCATAGAATAGTTAGGGCTGGAAAGGACTTTAAGATCATATGGTTCCAAACCCCCTGTCATAGGCAGGAACATCTCACAGTAGCCCATGCTGCCCAAGGCTCTGTCTAACCTGTCCTTGAACACTCCCAGGGATGGAGCAGTCACAACTTCTTGGGCAACCTGTTCCAGTGCCTCACCACCCTCACAGTGAAGAACTTTCTTACATGCAACCTGAACTTCCCCTGTTTAAGTTTGAACACATTACCCGTTGTCATATCACTACATTCCTTAATGAAGAGTCCCTCCCCAGCATCCTTATAGGCTGGAGGTTCTCCAGCCCCCTGACCATCCTTGTGGCCCTCCTCTGGACTTGCTCCTACAGCTCCATGTTCTTCTTATGTTGAGTACATCACAACTGTACACAGTACTCCATGGGGAAACCTGTTTGTAGCTTCTTTTTAATTCTATATCAAAAGATAGCAGAAGAACTATTGTATATTGACAGTGTCACCTCTGTCTCTGTGGCATCAGAGACTGCTTGTCTCAGTGTATATCATCAAGATAGTTCACTTGTGTATACATTAGAATAAAAATGCATGGTAGTGGAAGACTGCATAGCTGTATGTGAGGATGCCTTTTTGCCAGTGGGCTGTACAAAGGATAAGTAAAAGTTAATAAAAGCGTAGTGTTCTGGACCTCATAAACTTTGATCATTCATTAATTTTCTCTGCAGTTTTGGGCATATTATTTTAATGTATACTTCAGCCTTGAAAATGCGGTATCAGAGTAAGGCAGATGTGTCTTTAACACTTACTTGTCTTTTTGCAAAGTATTGTGAAGCTACAGCTCTTTACTGGTTGTGTGGTGCTCAGATAATTATAGTGGTACATTTTACAGAAATAATAAATCCCAATTGAACTGCCATGCCATAAAACAGGGCTTGCACTCTAAGCAGTTAGGGGAAAAGAAAAGCACAGTTGTTTTGGGTTTTTTTGTTGGTTGGGTTTCTTGGTTTGGTTTGGTTCGGTTTGGTTGGCGGGATGGTAGTGTTAAATTGTTAGCCCTAGTTCAGAATTAACTGCATCTAAATGTACTTCACTAAGTTTTCCTATAGGAGTTTTTCTCAAAATAATTATAGAGAAGGACCTGTCTATTTCAGACCATAAAATTGGTTTGATTGGGAAGTATGTGTCGCAAATGAGAATGAAGATGATGTTGGCAAAATTTGCCACAGCTGACCGATAAATAATTACCTGAGAGAGAAAGAGCGCAATATGGCTGACCCTCATCATGCATTTTAATGATAGGGTTTAATTGCCTTTTGAATCAAATAAAAATCAGTGGCCTACAACTCTTTTGCTTTTTATTTCTTAGCTGTACAACAGTGCCAGCATTTGCCCAGTGACTATAAAACAGTAGAGGACACACTGTCTTTTAGCAGCAGATGAAAAAATTCAGAAAGTTGTATTAGCATATCTGCTTGGACCTTGTCGTATTAAAAATCTCATCTTAGCAATGAAGTTTCTTAGATTTATCACCTTAGAGAAACACCAGGATAAAGATGAGCTAAAAAACAGGAAAAGAAATGAAATATAAAAATTGAAAAAAAATTATACATGCACCTCTCACAAAACCACAACCCTTAACAGTTGTAAAGAAAAGCAATCAAAGAGAAGCTTTCTTGGTTTATAGACCATTCAGTACCACAAGTGCAATGGCCCCTAAAATTGTTTCTAGTTATTTAAGAGACCTTTGATTTCTGAACGCTCTAAGGAGTTAATTTTGTAATGTCAAAGATGCAAGTAAAACAATGACAATTCAAAGATCCTCTCGGGTCCACAGATTCACTATGTAACTAATTTCTTATTCATTATGTGAATGAAATGCAGTAAAAATTTCTTAGGATTCATGAAAAAATGTCTATGTATGCTTATATTTGTTTTTATATAAATGCACGTTTTAGAATGTCTTAGAAGGCAGATACAGGGATTGTGAGAATGAAGACTTTAAGCCCATTGTAGGAGAGGAACTGATTTGAGATCATCTTAGGAAACTGCATGTGCACAACTCCATGGGACCTGATGAAATCCATCCAAGGGTCCTGAAGGAGCTGGTGAATGAAGTTGCTAAGCCACTGGCCATCATATTTGAAATATCATGGCAGTCAGGTGAAGTTCCCAATGACTGGAAAAAGAGAAATATAACCCACATTTTCAAGAAGTGGAAAATGGATGACCCAGGGAACTGCAGTCCAGTCAAGTCTCAGCTCTGCCTGGCAAAATCTTGGAGCAGATTCTCCTGGAAAGCATGATAAGGCACATGAAAGACACAAGATGGTTCGTGATAGCCACATAGTTTCACTAAGGCGAAATCCTGCCTGAACAATTTGGTGGCCTTCTATGATGGGGCTCCGCAACTGATGGACAGGGGTAGAGCAGTTGATGTCATCTACCTGGACTTGTGTAAAGAGTTTGACATTCTCCCGCATGACATCCTTGTCTCTAAATTGGAGAGACATCAATTTGATAGATGGACCATTTGGTGGAGAAAGAAATGGCTGGATGGCCGCATGCAGAGAGTTGCGGTCAACAGCTCAATGTTGTGGTCAACTGGAGACAGGTAAGAACTGGTGTCCTTCAGGGGCTATTGTTGGAACTGATCCTGTTCAACATCTTTGTCAATGACATGGACAGTGGGACTCAGCATGCCCTCAGCTTCAGTGTGCACTCGCTTCCCAGAAAGCCAACCATATCCTGGGCTGAATCAAAAGGAGTGTGACCAGCAGGTCGATGGAGGTGATCCTGCCCCTTTGCTCTGCTCTTGTGAGACCTTACTTGGAGTACTGTGTGCTCCCCCTGTAAACCACAACATTCTATCCCAATAATGTTTAAGACCCTCTGTAAGCAAAGCAGTTTTAAACTCAGACATAGACATAGTCAGTCTTATTGGGTGTGCCTACAGAGCACAGACCAGCTTGAATTCATATCTTCTGCCAGTTCATTTAATTTATGTATTCTACTCTCCGTGAATGCCTTTTTATGTAATCTGCACCTTGGAGCAATGCTGTGGTTTAAGCCCATCTAGTAACTCAGAACCACACAGCCTCTCCCTCACTCCCCACCTTTTCCCCCTCTTGCTCCCGATAAGATGGGGAGGAAAATCAAAAGACGGGATAAGAACAGTCTGGCAACTACAGTATAATACAAAACTACTGCTACAACACTAAAAATAATGATAAGTGAGAGAACATAAAATTAATAAGGGAAGGAATAAAAAAACCAACAATAAACACAAATGATGCACAATACAAGTCTCACTACCCGCCGACCTATACCCAGCCTGACCCAAGCAGAGAGCAGGGCCTTTTGAGTGACTGTCCCCAGTTTATATACTGGGCATGATGTGCTGTGCTATGCAATATCTTTTTGGCCAGTTTCAGTCAGATGTCCTGCCTCTGCTTCCTCCTAGTTTCCCGTGCCCCTCCTCACTGGCGGAATATGAGAAACTGGAAAGTCCTACATCAGAGTAAACACTACTTAGTAACAACTAGAACACCAGTGTTATCAGCATTGCTCTCAGACTAAAGCCAAAACACAGCACTTCACCAGCTACTAAGAAGGAGAAAAGTTAACTGTTACAGCTGAACTCAGGACAAGCAAATACAAGCAGATGCTAAGTTAAAGAGTCTGTGCTCTCTGCTGTCAGATCTAGGCTACTCTACCTAGCCTTGCAAAGAGGGTCAATGAGGACAGGTCTGTATCCTTCCAACCAGGACCACAACAGATAATCTGCTAGCAGAACAGATGGGATTTGTAGGTGTCCTGAATCAAGTTGAGTCCTGGAAGCCTGCAGAGGAGACATGGAGCCAAAAGACATGCAGGACTTGTGCATGTCAGAGAACACAATAGTGATTAAGCTCAGTGATGTGTCTCACCCACCAGGAGCAAGACCACAGCTGGTAACATACAGCATATGGAATGAATGCAGAAATAAGGCACTGGAGCTGTACAGCTGGGAAAGTTTTCTGGTTACTCTAAGCAAGAAATGTACATATTAATGGTATTACCTGGCTTGCCTAAGTGGCCATGAATTAATTCTCTGTACCTAAATACACAGTGGAAGAGCAACTAGAAAGTTCGCAAAATGTGGGAAGAATGTAAATCGAAACAGTTTCTGATTTTCACTTCATAGAGGAAGAGATTTTGTTACAATAACCAAGTAACCCATTCTCTCTAAACAAGAGTCTTGATCATTGCCATCCACTCCTGAAAAAAAAATAAAATCAAATTTAAAAAATCCAAGTGTTGAGTACTGGCTAGTGCGGAACTGAACTTACCAGCTGGGAAAAATCTCATCTCTCAGGTGCACACATAGAAAAATTCCAAGGGTGAATGTTTGTAGGAAATACTAGTAGGGAAGAAAATACTTTGTCATCTTGTAGTATGTTAATTTATATTGCTGGGATTGACAGATAGCTATGAAGTTAACTCTGGAGATCACAACACGAGATGATGGTTCAAATCCTTTCCCTATCTCATAAACTAAACTGGAAGAGTATAATGGTCTTTGCAAATAGAATAATTTTTATTGAGATTAAAGCAGAAGTGAAAGAGCAGTGAAAAAGCAAATGGGAGGGTTTCCATTGTCACAGGGTTTTACATGAGTGAATACATTTTAAATAAAGATGAAAGCTTGGCAATACAAACAGTAATCAGAGAATAATTTTGCTATTAAAAAAAATGCAAACCCAAAATTATTTTGTTCTCTTTGTGACTGCCTCTACTCAATTTCATATATATGTTAAACCCTGCACTTTCGCTAATAAACATTTCCTGATTACTAATTATTTAAATAGCTAAGAATTAAGGGCAGTATTAGGGTACGATAGGTTGGCTACTTTAATTCCATACCTACAAGATGTAATTTATGAGAGTACGTTTTTTCCTGATCAGTTTGACAGATGACTCCCAAGAGCTTTGGTGTAGCAGTCTTCTCATCCCATATGACAAAGAGCTTAGAGCTGTGTTTCTCACACCTCCAGCTCAGGTTTTCAGTTTGGTCTTTTTATTGACTGTGTAATATATTAAAGCAACCAAAACTGAATAGGCAAGGGGACCTTTTTGTTTACTTGTTCGTTTTTAAAATGATTACTGAAATATTTAGAACAGTGTGAAAGGGTTCTCCAAATTGTGCATTTATTTTCAGATTTGCCTATGGAATTAAGATATGCAAAGATTTTCTCAGAGCTTACATAGGAAGTGTAGCAATCCCAGTAGAAGCTAATGAGATACAACAAAATCACAACACAGCACTTAGATGGTGGTTTTCATCTTTAATATATTTACAGGTCTTAATTAACTAAATAGAAACACAGTGCTATGCCACTGTCTCTGTTCATGCCTATCATTTGGGACAACTATGAGAATACATAGGAAAACAATTTTTATGTAGAGTTGTGGACAGTGTTCATATCAGAAATGAATTTAGAATGCTCATAACTTGATGCTATTAGAAAGCCTTGATGTTAACAAATACAGTTGAAAATTTCTAGAATAAGAAAATATAGATCCTTTTACTCTTAGAATATTTCATCTGTCTTTGGCACATGGAATATTGCATTCCTAACGCTGTATTCTCTGGTGCATTAAGTAGTTTGCAAGTAATTTCCAATTCCTCTGTTCCAGGGAGTGGCACAGATATACCAGATAAAAACTAAATGTTTCATTTTGCTTCTTTCATAATTTTGTCTCTGTACTTTTCCCTAGTGCACCTCTTGTTCAGCTCTTCCCACAAATACCAAATCACAAGAGATATTTATTAGGTTACTCATTTCTTTAACCATCATTTATTCTAGCTAAGGGTGTTCCTTCATATTGTGTATCAGCTAGAGCTGACTTTTTTTTATGCATATCTATATGTTGTGCTTTTGCTAGCTATCTTTTCAGCTTCATTATCCGATCAGAAGATCAAAAGCAAAATTTCATGTGCAAGCATTGTGATGCAGAAACATGCTTATCACACCTCAAGATCATGTCCACCCACTGAAACAGAAAGAGTTTTGTATGTTGGATCCAAATCTACTACTTCAGCCTGTTCATACACCACCTTTCTGGGAACAGAAAAAGCCTGTTTTCCTTTCTGAATTCCAAACCCTCACTTTTCTTTTCTTACTGTTCATGAGCAATGAACTGATATTTTGACAGAACTATCTATCATAAACCCAAAATATCAGTCCTGAGTGCTAACAGTGTAGATCCCATCCAAGCTTTGCATATTTCCATATGCATGGCTTATGTTTGTCTATACTAAACTTCATCTATGATTCTGTCACCTAGGCTGTGCAACTGGCCTTCACCTTTACCATTCTATAGTACCTGTTAGTATCAACAAGCTTCGTCATTTGACTGTTTCTTTGCTACTGACCAAAGAGCCTGAAAATATATACATAGCCCTGTAGTCTCCACCTAAAAAAATCAGTGCTTTGTTTCTTATCTTTTAATAAGTTATTTATCCATGTGGAAACTTGCTTTCTTATCTCATGGCAGCTTAGTTTCTTTAAGAGCCTTTGCTGAGGGATTTTGTCGATTGCCTTTGGAAATCAAAGGACGTCATATCAACTTTTGTGCACAGGCTCAATGCTTCCTTCGCAGGACTCCCATAGATTTGTGAGTTCTGACTCTAAAGAAGCTACCAGTTCTATTCTTTGCATCAATTCTTACAATTCTTCCCAGAAAAAACAAAGCTGAGCATCACGGTCTGTGTTATGCAGGTGGAAGCTGCCAGGTTCTGCCCCAGAATGCTTTCAAATATTGTCGGGCATATTCACTATCTTGAAGAGGTTGGACACCATAATCAGTAACTTGCCTGTTGCCTAACTGAGTGTCTTTAGGTCTGCTAGGTGCTGATCTGCATTTCCAAACATTAAAAAAAGACAGGTAGCCAAAATTCAGTTACCGGTACATATCTCTCAGGCCAATTCACAGGCTGATAGGAGATGCAACTGGTAAAGATTTAGAGGATGTTAATATACCATTCAGCATAGCTTCTGGAAACTTTTGAAAAATAAACAATCTCATACTGGCTTTAATTGTTTCTGCAAAGTTGATTTATAAAAGTAACTTTGGTATAATAGGCTTCTATATGGCATTTGACTTAGACTCACATAACAGCCTGAATGAAATTCACATCATATACTATCAATGGAAAACTTATGAATTATTTTTAGAACAGTTTAATATTAGATCTCAATGGTAATCTTAATAAGGAGCAATGATAATGTTAATAGAGTTCCACAGGAATCAATTCTTGTCCTTATGCTATTTTTATCTATAGTTTAAGTAAAAATGTGTAGAATACTACTAAATTTTTCATACTGCCAAAAGTGAGCTCAAACATCTAGGAAGAAAATCCAGCTCCTATAGGTAAAAGTAGAAGACAGCACCACACAACTTCAGCGAAAAGACTCAAAACCAATTTCTACCTGATGGCATTTCACTTCAGATTAAAGGGTGAATGTAATGCATAGATACCCAGATAGAGTAGTGTTGAATAAGAAAAAGGAGCAACTTTCTGTGGAAAAGTCTGTGAAAAAAACAGCAATGATTAAGATATTTCAGTTTTGACATCAATCATAAAAGAGGGTCCTGAATAACTTGAGAGAGAGAGAAAATTTGCCATCTAGTGAAAAACTTAGAATTCTATTTGCTTAGTTTACCCAATGAGAAGGTTAAGAGGTGTTTTTATCTTAGCCTTGAAGTACCAACTCAGGGAACATATTTTTGAAAGTAGATGACTCTAATTTCGATGCAGGAAAAAAATGTAATAAGACACAATAGTTGGAAGCTGAATACAGTCAGACTAGAAAAAAAATAGCAAATTTATAATAGTACAAATAATTAACTGTTAAAAAGCTGCCTACATAAATGACTAGATTTTTTTTTCCTGATTTGAAATTACTGAATCAAGATCAAATGCCATTTTTATAACTCAGAAGCTATGAACTTCAAACAATCTGTTCTGTCTTATGCATAAGTTCATATGTCCCATTTTGGTTTTAATATTCATACACTTTCAGACAAATTGTGTACATGAGAAACAAACTGTAGCATATGGAAACAGAATTCTTTCAAGTCACAAATTGTAACATTTTAACAGCACTTTTCCATTTGTTTGCCATTTCTTTTCCTGTTTCCATACCAGAAAAATATTTAAGTGAAATCATTTTTCCATAGTCTAAAGAAAGTGGCCTTTCTCATACATAACTGTCTGATTTATTGGTGGGCAGTTTTGACACACCATAATAATCAGTATTTTAACTTTCTGGAGCAAAAACTTGAAGGACAAAATCCGCCAAATGTCAACTGTAAAGGTTAGAATGGCACACTCTGCAACTCTACCTCTAAAGAATAGAAAACATTGGGGAAAATAGAACAAATAACATCAACAGTGTGCCCCAATTTTTTTTATTGTTGTTTAAATGTTAATATTAGAAAATTAATTCCATGCATTTCACATATATGGACATTTCTACGTCTGCAGATATTGAAAGTAATTACTCAAATGCATGCCAAAGAAAACTGGCAGGGGGATAAGTAACCTCAGCTGAAGAAAAAAAAATAAAAATGTGAAGATATGAAGGAAAAATAAGAAAAGTTAAAGATTAGGAAGAGCTTGTTGTGAAATAAAATCAAAATAGAAATCTGAAGAATCCTGAAGTACACTATTGATTACATGAATGTGTTCATCACCAGCACAGAAGCAGCACATGCTTTGTGCCTGTGATCTGATAATTTTTAAACAATTATATTCTTTGGAGTTGGAATAAACACCGCTAGTGGAAAACAATCTCTCTTGAATTAGAAGAGATACTTGAGAAAAGTATAAATGAAGAGCTGTATGATATTTCGTTGTTATATAGTTATGTTACAGTTTCTGTCTTCATGAGATCCAAAACTTGTGCATTTTCCCAGGTTTATTACTTGAAAGATGATAATGTAAGGTTTATACCCAAAATTAGAACTTTTATATCCTTTATACCTTTTCTCTCTTCAACCTGATATTCTTTCTCCTGTCACTTGTGCTACAGAACTGTTTTCTAAGCACAGTACAAATATAATTCTGGGTTTTCACCAGAAGTCATGGCTTCTAACAGCTCTAAGCATTGTAAATACTTGCTGCAGCGTAGTTTAGTGCAGGGCAAATGAAGATGCTGTAAAGCTCACTACTTTTGATGCCACACAACATCCTCCATATGTTATATTCTAGCAGAAGATAATATTCAATCTAACCAAATACAGGCAAATTTCTGAATGACAGATACTTCGGTATTGGTGGCAAGTTATTCTATCTGCAGTTTTATTTATGTAGGGGCAGATTTTATTCTACAGCACTATCAAACATATATTTACCTTCTATTGAAGTTAAGCACTCAGATAACGAGCAAACATCATGGTTGCACATGACCTACCATATTTTAAATTCAACAGAAGTGCAATTAAAAGACAGGACAACTTGGCTGTTAAAAATCTGTGGGATAGAGGAAAAAGTGGATGAATAAGCAACTCCTGAAAATGCAGTCTTTTTTCTTTTTAAACAGAAGAAACAATGCCTGAGGAGGCTGTGTTGTCCTATAGCAGCATTTTTTTGTCAACATCTGGATAAGTATCTAAGTGAGAAAGTGAGAACAGATTGAAGAAACATGTCCAGTATTTTTTCTCATCATTCTGGTTTTTGAATTAATTTTATTCATAGCATCCGGTATAGAGATATGTCTTGGCTCTGTGACCAAAACACTTTTGATAACAGACATGTTTGGCTACCAGTTTATTAGGGAAATTACTATCCTCTTAATCATAGAATCCTAGAATATTTTGGGTTGGAAGGGACCTTCAAAGGTGTCCTGGTTTAAACCCTGTCGGCAAGTCAGCCATGCAGTCTCTCTCTCACTCCCTGCCTTCTTGCCCTCTCCGTGCTCCCAGAGGGATGGGGAGGAGAATCAAAAGAATGCAACTCCCACAGGTTGAGGTAAGAACAGTCCAGTAACTAAGGTATAACACAAATCACTACTGCTACCCCGAAAAATAATAATGATAAGGGAAATAACAAGGGAAGAGAATACAGTACCTCACCACCCGCCAACCGTAACTCGCCCCACTCTACCTGACCTAGCACTGACCGATATGTAGTCCAACCCCGCAGTGCCCCAGCACTTCTGGGTAACTCTCAGTTACATCCTGGGCATGACGTGCTGTGCTATGGAATACCTCTTTGGCTAGTTTGGATCAGGGGTCCTGTCTCTGCTTCCTCCTGGCTTCCCCTCCTCCCTGACAGAGCATGAGACTCACAAAGTCCTTGGCCAGACCAAACATTTGAGCAGTAACTAAAAACATTGGTCTTATCAGTGTTGTTCCCAGGCTGAAAGTCAACAACACAGTACTGCACCAGCTACTAAGAAAGAGAAAAAATGACTGCTACTGCTAAACCTAGGACAAAAGGTCATCTAGTCACCCCCCCCTGCAATGAACAGGGACACCTTCAACTAGATCAGGTTGCCCAGAATCACATCCAGCCTGGCCTTGAATGTCTTCAGGGATGGTGCATCCACCACCTCTCTGGGCAATATGCCGCAGTATTTACCACCCTCGTTGTAAAGAATATTTTTCTATATGGAGGACGGGACTTCTTGGGGGTGGGAGAAGCACTTTCTATATACAACACTGCTGGCCAGCTATCTGGGGGGGTTGAGGTATAGGCAAAGACTACAGGGAGAGAAGTTATTCACACCATCTTTCTTCAACACATTTTATGACTTTCTTCCAGTGCAGAATGTGACGACTCAAGCAGCAAAGCTTTAAGTAACTTTCTTTAAGAAGCTGATCAATAACTTACAAGACATCCCTGACAGAAAACTAAATTCCCTTTAAGGATTCCTGGAACCCAGCTGAACATCCAATTGTTTAATCCACTATTCATTACCCCTTTCTATGGCTATCAATAGTAGTAGCAAGTTCAGTCCCTCCTTATTTAATTAAAAAAAAAAAGTTTTCCTTAGCTTCCTTACTACTTGATTTTGCCTAATCTGGATATGTAAATTTAGTTTTATTGTTGCAGCTAGTCACACAAACTCCCACAGTTACAAGTTAAGTATATGAAGATGATTTACATGGCTGACCTGCTTTAAAATTGTCTTGCGGATCATAGATTGTATAAGTCACTCCAGAAACTACAAGGTATCTGCATTAGCTTTGGAGACATCCCATAGTTCTGGTTTAAGTTAAACACCTGGCTTTCACACAGTGTGGGCAAGAAAAATCTTGACCTTTATGCACTATCTGGAAAATATAATAATACTTCTCTGTATTGAGGTCTCAAAACAGTAAAAGTAATGGAGAGCACAGTGCTCAAATATTATGCAAACTGAAGCAAGAAAAATATTTTAAGTTGCACATGTAAAAAAATTTCTTTATCCATGTAGGCAATTTTCCCAAATAAATATTTCTGTTACTATGCTTGGCCAGATCCAAGACAGATGTCAATATTAAAGGACATTGTCCTGGGTTCAGCAGTAGCAGTCATTTTTCTCCTTCTTGGTAGCTGGTGCAGTGCAGTGTTTTCACTTTCAGCTCGGGAACAGAGCTGATAACAATGATGTTTTGGTTTAGTCAAGGACTTTGTGAGCCTCATGCTCTGCCAGGGAGGAGGGGAAGCCAGGAGGAAGCAGAGACAGGACACCTGACCCAAACTAGCCAAAGAGGTATTCCATACCACAGCACGTCATGCCCAGGATGCATTGCGAGTTAGCCAGAAGGGCTGGGGGACTGCAGGGTTGGAGGAGGTATTGGTCAGTGCTTGGTCGGGCTGGGGGGGGGAGTTATCAGTCAGTTGGTGGTGAGGTGATATATTCTCTTCCCTTGTTATTTCCTTTATCATTATTATTGGTGGTAGCAGTAGTGATTTGTGTTATACCTTAGTTACTAAACTGTTCTTATCTCAACCCGTGGGAGTGGCATTCTTTTCAATTCTCCTCTCCATCCCTCCGGGAGTAAGGGGAGGGAAAGAAGGGGGAGAGTGAGTGAACAAGTTACCTGACTGGGTTTAAACCACAACAGACATCTATGTGCAGAGTAACTTTCAAGATTTGGACTCCTGTTTCCGAGTTTCTCTAACTAAAGTCTAGCCTTGCTAAAATTCAGCTCAGGCATATGTTTGCACACAAAGTATACAGTACTAAATAGGTATAAAAATATGTCTTCTAATTGTTCTCTCACTTTGTAAGGTCAAGACAAGATAGTCAAAATTCTTTTGAAATATGATGTATAGTAAGTGTAAGCACTGTAAATGATTGATAGAAATAATATTTTAAACAAGCTTATATTACTCTGAACAACTAAGGAGTGAACACATTAAAACCAGCCTTAGTGAGAGAAACTTTGAGCGGTGAAAGTACTGAGAGACTGGCACTATACCATGTCTGAAAATTACTAAGGGAAAGTTTAGAAGTTAACAAACCCATTTTAAGGGAAATTGGAGCCTATCTATTTCCTTTCAAATGGGGAATTTAATGGTTTTATACAGTGCTTCCATGTATGAGATAGAGAAAGAGGAGGAAAATGTGATCCTTTCAGAACAGTAGGACTCAAAAGAAAATGCAGAGGTTTATACACTAGCTGCAGTTTACCTTCCAGGCAAATTAATATAACTGTAAACAAAGATTTTCTTTCATCTAATTAAGAAGAAACAAATGCATGTAACAAAATCTTAATTAGTAAATGTAATATAATTTGGTTTTGCTTAAAAATCTAACATGTATATCAACCTTTTTCATACTGGGAGGAACTCTTTCGTTTCCAGGTAATATCAGATTTATTTGGAAGAAGGGTCTTTTCTATGGATGCATATTACCATTTCCTGTTTTTCTGACTTTTTGCTTGGCTTTCTTAATGAAACAAGTAGAAAATAAAGTCAGTCTAAAGTTACAAATTCTTAGAAAATACTTAAGTAGGAATTTAATTTTCTTTTTGCACGATGAAAAATGGGCCTAATTCATGAGAAGCCTGCAAAAAAATCGTTAGCTTTTATACCCAGTGATTCCTTTCTTACCTGACTGACATTGCAGAACTTGCCAAAAACATTCTTCAACTGAAATTGTAGCAGTAGGAGCATGTGTACAGATCCAAAGAAGAAAAATACCCCTTAATAGTAAAAATAAAGTGCCTTGAGCCAAACCTTTGCTCACCTCAAAAGTAAAGTAAATCCCCCTGAAATCAGATGAGCTATTTACGTGAATAAGGACATAGCTTTTAAGAAAGAGGAGATTGTTCTGGATTTTTTTAAAAATCCTGATATATATTATCTAAAATATCGGATGGATATAAAAGGATTAGGTTGTGATTTAGTTTGGGGTTTGTTTTGGTTGGTTTTTTGGTTTTTGTTTTTTTGAGTTTTGTTTTGTTTTTTTGAGTTTTGTTTTGTTTTTTGGTTTGTTTTTTTTTTTTTAGTTTGCCATTAAAAACAGAGGGGATTCAGATGCCTGGAAAAGCTTCCAAAACTATGAAATGGGAATTTATGCACTGCTTTCACATATACATCTCTGCAAAGATACTAATGATGGGGCCATGCTGTTACAACTGCACTGCCCAGGGCTAGGGTAGCAGCTTTAATCATTCTGTGGCAATACCTCCTTGGAAAACACAGTCTTAAAAATGTAGAGCCTATGTTTTCCTCCTTACAACTCTGTCAGGAGAGAATAGCAAGTGGTCAGGCCATAGCCTGACACAGGTCAGCAGTCCTCCTTTTGAAATCTGTACTCACACATCCATGAATAGCAGTATTCTGTGACGGTTTAAAACATACACAATGAAAAAAAAAGGGGGGAAAAGTTTATCATCTAAATGGTCTTTCTAATTATGTATTTTCAAAATAAATCTCTGATTTAAGTCTGAATCTTAAGAGTTGTCTCTTTAAAAACATGCTGTTTTGAATCAGAGTACTATCAATATTAAGTTCTGTTATAAATCCTGACATCTTTAATCTGTGTTCATGGTAGTGCAACCACATACAGTTATATTGTAGTATAGATTTGGTACTGCAGTCCCATCACAGTAATTAATTTTCTATTGTAGTTTTTGTTGCATATTTTTTCCCTGAGGATACCTAATATGCCTACTCTTAACATTGTTATCAGACATTCTGGTGCATAAACTTTCAAAGAGCACAGCAGCAGATTGCAGCTCCAAGATCTTCATTAATAAAAACATATGCCTTTGCTATGTAGGAAAATAAGTCTTCTAGCAGTGAGGAAGAAATTAAGAATTGAGCTGTTTGCTCTTTGAAGCAACACAGATAAAAGTGGAAGTGTGTATATATTAAGATAGCATTTGATACCATGCATGCATAGCCCCTGTACTGGTTTTGGCTGGGTTTGAGTTAATTCTTTTCATAGCAGCCTCTAGGGTGCTAAATTTTGGGTTTGCGAACAAAGCAGTGTTGCTAACACTGATGTTAAACCAAGTTTTAGCTATTACTGAGCAGCGCTTACAGAGCATCAAGGCTTTGTCCATTTCTCACTCTGCCCTCCCCCCCCCCCGAACAGTTTGGGGCAGACAAGAAGCTGAGAGGGAACACAGCTGGGAATGGTGACCCAGCTTGACCAAAAGGATGGCTAGTCTATCCTCAGCAATAAAACCATGGAGGGGAGTTTGTTAGGGTTTGCCATTGCTTGGTGACTGGCTGGGCATCCAACAGCTGCTTGTGAATAATTGCTTTTACAACACTTTTTTTTTTTTTTTTAATTTTACAATTTAAGTCTGAATCTAAAGAGTTGTTTTGTTTGTTTGGGTTTGCTGTTTTTTTTTTGGTTGGTTATGGTTTGGTTTGGTTTTGGCTTTTTTTGTTTTCCTCTTTTAATTATTAACTGTGTCAATATTGACTCCTGAATTTTCTCACTTTTGCACTTCCAGTTCTTTCCCCTGTCCCACTGAAGGGAGGGTGAGCAAGAGGCTGTGTGGTGCTCAGCTTCCTAGTGGTATTTAGGTGTTAAGTATACAGTTAATAAACTACATGTGCATCATTACTCTTACTGGCTGAAGAGGATTATTGTTGTTGTTATTATTATTATTGGAAATAACAGTCTACATGTGTCAGCACTTTTTTAAAGATTACTAGGTAAGGCAGGGAAGGGACATCAAAAGTATACTGGATTCATAAAATCTTTTGTGTTACTCCTTTTATGAGAAAGGTGCATCTGCACAGTGTCTACTACAAGGTGAAGCCGATCTCAGTTGAATCCTTTGAACACTTCTAGAATATTGCTACTGTTATCATAAAAAAGAGGAAACAGATACATACCTAATTTGCAGAATTTAGATACAACTGTCAGCAAATCAACAGACAAGGGTCAAAAAAACAGATATCAGAGCAGTTTACCTCAGTTGCAGCACAGAAAATAGGTAGGCTTAATGACTGATAACAGTAGTTGTTAGAAAGAATAGGGCTGCATAGAGCATTTTCCTGTGATCTAGCCTGTCAGTAGCCATTTGCTGTAATTATCTTATGGACATCCAGAAAGAAAGACCTGATGTTAACTTTGAGATAATTTCTGCGAACCCACATAGCAGCAGCTTAACTCTGTCCTAGCTTGTGACCCCCTACATGATCTAGCAGTAGAACATGGCAAATTCCTGTTGTGTGTATACCTGACAGTTCTAAAAAGGAAATTTGCCAAGCATATCAGCTTAGCAAGTGATTGCTTGCAAGCAATTAAACAGCAGATTATTTTCATTTAGCAAGAGGAAGAATAATGAGTCAAACACGTTTCAAAAGGCAGAGAGCAGTGCAAACTCACGCATTGTGCCTGGTCCAAGGTGAAGTCAGAGGAGCATGATTTAAAGGCAGAGTGGACTGGAATAATTACTCCCTGTTTAGCATTTCTGCTATTTGTGCTGCATTGGCTGGCTTCAAAACATATAAAATATGCTTTTTAGTTTCAAAACACAGATATTCGCTATTCATTCTCTCAAATGCAGAATTATATGCAGATGATATATGGTAACACCAACTCATGAATCATAACATTTTTGAAATTAAGACAGAAAGTTATTACACTACAGAAAAAGTTTTTCTTTCAGTTTTGTAATGAGAAGGGTGAGGAGATGTGAAGAAGTTTACATGTAGAGCTTGACAAAAACATTGACCAAATAAGATTATCTAATGGAAATTAACTTTTTGTAATTACAGATTTTTTTTTGTGAATATGTTCAGACAGGAATGCCTGATGAAGCAGTGAATTCTCACCTAGCATCTTTATGAAATGTCATTTAAAAAAAATCAGTAAACATAGCTAGTCAGCAAATGAATAGCAAAGGTCAAATCAATACAAATCAGTAGAAATCATTCACTTGACTTTTAAATGACAATGCCTTGGTGATGTCAGTGATGTGCAAGTGAGATACTCAAGAGAATGAATGTGGCATAATTTCACAGGATTTTCCCAGTCTTACTATACAAACCTCTCAGTCATGGTAGTTAGTTACTGCTTACCTAGATTACTATTACACAAAAATCCATGAGGTTAAGCATATTTTTCCCCAAAGTTCTTTTGAGAAACCATCCAGTATCATGTAAATCAGCAGGTATTCCATAGTTACAACAAAACTGCTCATGTATGTCAACTGACTATTATTTTAAATTAACTTGAAATAGAAAAATATATTTGAAATAAAAGAGTGGGAAGGACTTTCAGCTCCCAGGACAAATTTTATGAAAAAAAATAATTAGGAAAAACATCCCATTATTTGCTACCCTTGCATGGATTTCAAAGTATTAAGAAGTGTAAGAGGTATTGTAATGAATCACATGGTGTATATTATTTATTGGTTTGTAGAAACATACCTGCACTGACTATAAACACAAAATACTTGAATACTCTGTGTAGTTTACATAGAATATATATATGTATAAGCATGCATTCATCCTCTCTCTTCTTCCAGATGGAATTTGTCTTCTATTCCTTTATGATGATCTAAAATGCATTCAATGAATTTCATTGTTTTCCAATGGCAACTGCATTGAAGCTGTCACATGCAATTATCTGACCGGAAGCAGAAATGTCCAAAGTATTTTACTCTATCTCTGTAGTCAGTAACACCATACACTGCACATAAGAGGTACATAATACCTTTGTGGGCATATTTGTTTCCAAATAAAGACATAATTTGTAATTCAGCTAAACGACTTAGAAGAATTTCAGTATAATCAAATAAGACAGGACATATAAAAGTGAATATGTTGGCAACAATCCATGTTAGTGGATGTATGTCTGGCTACAAGACTGACTTTCATTTCAAAGCACCTTAATGAAGCTATTTTATATTTTCACACAAGTCAGTCTTGCTTTTACCAATTCTTTGCACATGCTGCATTGTGAATATGGGAATAATCCCCAAGGCTTTAGTGAGTCTTACTGAATCTTTATGTTGAGCTGGATAACTGTACTGCACTTATCTTTCTTTTTCTTTCCTTTTTACACATGAAAACTTGTGCTAGTTGGGATACAAACACAGTATGTTGCACAGGAATGGTGCAGCTCTATGAGGTGATGCTGTTAATACCATTATCTTGCATGATACTTGATAATAGAACAGACATTGCCAAGTTATAAAATATTTCTTTCCTGACTCATGTGTCTTATTTTATTCCATATTCTTTTCTAGCAACTGGTTTTGGCACATTCTACCCATTCAAATATTCTCCTTCTTCAAGTACCAGCTGAAAGAAATCTACTTTGCCTCCTTAACTATGGCATATCTTCACTATCTCTTAGGAAATCACATTTACACTTGAAAGATTTGGAAAACAGTTATGCCAAAACTCTAGTTTTCAAGCAGGATATCAAACCAATAGTGAAAATCCAAACTGAGAATTAATACTAGCAAAAAAAATCAGAGTTTTCACACGCTGATGTTTCTTCTTTTCCAGAGAAAAAAAGAAAGTTCTAAAGTGTGCATTTTCCCATAGAATAAGCATTAAAAAAAAAAAAAAAAGCCCAAACCACACAGCATTTTGTTACGTATGAAATTTAAAACGTTTGGTTTTCTTGGCATGAAATGCACTCTTTTGCTGAATCCAGCTACAGAAAAGCACAAGGATGGTTTCAAGAATCCAGTGACGCTACTTGGGTGCCATGTTCACACAAAAATCCATTAAAATGGAAGATGTGTTTGGAACATATGCAGGCTCCGACAGGTAAAAGGGACAAAAAATTCACTATGCACGTAGTTCAGCAGTGGAACAGGCTGCCCAGAGAGACTGTGCAGTCTGCATCCTTGGGGGTTTCTAAGACCCAGCTGGATAAAGCCCTCAGCAATCTGGGATGAATTTGGTGTCGAACAGGAGACGAAGCAACAGCCTCCTAAAATCCCTTCTAGACGTACAAAAATCTATGTCTATCTGACACAGAAACTAAATCCAAAGATGGACAAACAAAACTCCCAACAGTATATACAGGCTTCCATTTCTTTCACTTAGGAATGGAGGTTATAGTTTAAAAATTCAGCCTCATGGGATGTTCTAACATCAAAGAGTCAATGATTCAGAGAATTTTGGATAAAAACCTAAAATAATTGTGTTTGAAATGTTTGTAAGGCATAAATTTAAATTTATAAATACCATATACCATCTTATGTACTTACTAAATGTATTTAATCTTGTTGGATATAAACTATAATGTGTAATAGTTAAACTTGATATACACCTTGCAATAGCTTAAAAATATGCACTATAATAAGACGTTTGACATTTCATTTTCTATACCTACCTTATATACTCTTGCAAGTAACCACTTTTAGAAAAAGCACTGTAACTCTTAACACTAGCTCTGATCTTACAATAACAACAGCTTTCTAGCATTCTATCCAAGTCTTTCCTACCTCAGCCCCACCAATACACACGTACACAAATTTAGGCTTGACGTTTATTATTCTTCTTGCACAGTAGTGGGAGAAACATTATAGTCTCTTCTGTTTTGAAAAGCATAAAGGGATTGATGGAAGGGGAGATTGAGATCATGCAGCTAAGATAGAGCATGAATAATAAAGTAGACCCTGTTTGAACAGCTGCAAAAGACCTTATTAGTTTGACTTGAGCTTAATGTATTGGAGATAGTTAAGTGTGTCAGAAGCAGGATCCAACAGGAGACTTATCTTTTGTACATCATTACAAAGAACTTCAGAGGAGCTAGGGAGCCTGTGGGTGAGAGCACCTACTGAGCATGTAGGAGTCCTACCTATAATTGCATTTCAACTCAAATATACAGTTTTATTATTACCTATTGAGAAAGATGGCAGACATTTTCAATATCACAGAATCACAGAATCCCAAGGGTTGGAAGGGACCTCAAAAGATCATCTAGTCCAACCCCCCTGCAAGAGCAGGGTAACCTAGAGTACATCACACAGGAACTTGTCCAGGAGGGCCTTGAGTATCTCCAACGTAGGAGACTCCACAACCCCCCTGGGCAACCTGTTCCGGTGATCTGTCACTCTCACAGTAAAAAAATTTTTCCTGATGTTCACATGGAACATCCTATGCTCCAGTTTACACCCATTGCCCCTTGTCCTATCACTGGACATCACTGAAAAAAACCTAGCTCCATCATCCTGACACTCACCCTTTACATATTTGTAAACATTGATGAGGTCACCCCTCAGTCTCCTCCTCTCCAAGCTAAAGAGTCCCAGCTTCCTCAGCCTCTCCTCATAAGACAGATGTTCCATTCCCTTAATCATCTTTGTAGCTCTGTGCTGGACTCTTTCAAGCAATTCCCTGTCCTTCTTGAACTGTGGGGCCCAGAACTGGACACAATAATCCAGATGCAGCCTCATCAAGGCAGAGTAGAGGGGGAGGAGAACCTCTCTCGACCTACTAACCACACCCTTTCTAATACACCCTTGGCCACAAGGGCACATTGCTGGCTCATGGTCATCCTCCTATCCACCAGGACCCCCAGGTCCCTTTCCCCTTCACTACTGTCCAGCAGGTCAGCCCCCAACCTGGACTGGTACATGGGGTTGTTCTTCCCCAGATGCAAGACTCTACACTTGCCCTTGTTGAATTTCATCAAGTTCCTCTCCGCCCAACTCTCCAGCCTGTCCAGGTCCCGCTGAATGGCAACACAGCCCTCTGGTGTGTCAGCCACTCCTCCCAGTTTAGTATCATCAGCAAACTTGCTGAGGGTACCTTCAGTTCCCTCATCCAGGTCGTTGATGAAAATATTAAACAGCACTGGTCCCAGGACCAACCCCTGAGGGACTCCACTAGTCACAGACCTCCAGCTAGATTCTGCCCCACTGACCACAACTCTCTGCCTTCTTCCTTCCAACCAGTTCTTGATCCACCTCACTACCTGATCATCAAGCCCACACTTCCTTAGCTTACCTATGAGGATGCTGTGGGAGACAGTATCAAATGCCCTACTGAAATCAAGAAAAAACACATTTACCGCTCTACCATCATCCATCCACCTAGTTACTTACTCGTAGAAGGCTATAAGGTTGGTCAAACATGACTTCCCCTTGGTAAAGACATGCTGGCTGCTCTTAATGACCCCCTCATCCTTGATATGCCTAGAGATGGTGTCAAGAATAAGTTGCTCCATCACCTTTCCAGGGATGGAGGTAAGGCTGACCAGTCTATAATTACCCGGGTCCTCCTTCTTTCCCTTCTTATAGACTGGCGTGACATTTGCCATCCTCCAATCCTCAGGCACCTCACCTGTTTCCCACGACTTACCAAAGATGATGGAGAGTGGCTCGGCAATGACCTCCACCAGCTCCCTCAGCACCTGCGGGTGTATTCCATCTGGACCCATCGATTTATAGATGTCCAGATTACTTAACTGATCCCTAACCCAATCCCCATCTACCAAAGCAAACTCCTCCTTTATCCTGACTCCTTCTGGGGCTATAGGAATCTGGGTCCCCCGGGGAGAGTCTGCAGGAGTAAAAACAGAGGCAAAGAAGGCATTCAACACCTCTGCCTTCTTTATATCCTCCGTCTCCAGGGCACCCACCTCATTCAGCAGTGGGCCTATACTGCTTCTTGTGTTAGTTTTATTCACGATGTATTTGAAGAAGCCCTTTCTGTTTGACCCGACTTGCCAGATTAAGTTCCAAGGAAGCCTTAGCTGTCCTAATTGCTTCCCTACATCCTCTAACAGCTGTCCTATATTCCTCCCAAGTGGCCAGCCCCTCCTTCCATAATCCATAGATTCTCTTTTTCCGTGCGAGTTTGCCCAGCAGTTCCTTGTTCAACCATGCTGGTCTCCTGGCTCCCTTACTTGACTTCCTACTCATTGGGACACTCTGATCCTGAGCTTTGAAGAAGTGGTTCTTGAATGCTGACCAACTATCTTGAACCCCTTTACCACCTAGTACCCTTTGCCATGATACTTCCCTTAGCAACTGATTGAAGAGGCCTAAGTTTGCCCTTTGGAAATCCAGAAATGTGGCCTTGATAGGTATTCTATTCCTCCCACACAAGATCCTAAACTCCACCATCTCATGGTCACTGCAGCCCAGGCTGCCATTGACCGTCACTGCTTCAACCAGACCCTCCTTGTTGGTGAGTACCAGATCCAGCAGCGCTCCTCTCCTAGTTGGTTTGTCCACCATTTGCATTAAGAAGTTATCATCAATGCACTGGAGGAACCTCCTAGACTGTGAATGACTGGCTGTGTAAGTCTTCCAGCAAATATCAGGGTAGTTAAAATCCCCCATGAGGACCAAGGCATGTAGTCGTGAGGCTGCTTTCAATTGCCTGTAGAAAGCCTCATCAACTCCTTTGTCCTGATCAGGAGGTCTATAATAGACCCCCACACCTGTGCCACCCGTACCAGCCTGTCCCTTAATTCACACCCAGAGACTTTCCACTTGGTCCTCATCCACCCCTGGACAGAACTCAATACATTCTAGTCGCTCTTTCACATAAAGAGCAACTCCACCACCTCGCTTTGCTGATCTATCTTTCCTAAAATGGACATAGCCATCCATAACCACATTCCAGTCATGTGAGCTGTCCCACCATGTCTCTGTAATTGCCACCAGGTCATAACCTTCAGACTGCACACAGACTTCTAACTCCTCCTGTTTATTCCCCGTGCTGCGTGCATTGGTGTACAGGCATTTCAGGGAGCGAGCTGAGCACGCTAGCAGCACCTTTGGAAGGCAGGAGGCCTTCTGGTCTTCATTCATACTAGAACATTGCCCCACTAGTTCAAACCCAGCTACAACCCCCTCGCACTTCGAATCTAACCTAGAGCTCTGTGAGTGAGCTCTATTAACTCTTGCCCAGGTACCCTTTTTCCCCTGAAGGACAGGGTTGAAACAACTACACTTTCCCTCAAATGAAACAATAGATTGAGAGTTCTCCCTAGTCTGCCATTCTTCAAGTCCTAGCATGTTTCTCTTGGGCTTGTCCCCAACAGGCCCAGTTATCTCCCCTTCCCCCTTCCTACCTAGTTTAAAGCCCTGTCAATGAGCCCTGCTAACTCCTGCCCCAGAAACCTTCTCCCCCTCTGGGACTGATGTATCCCACCTGCCACCAGCAAACCAGGTGTCTCATATAGCAGCCTATGATTGAAAAACCCAAACCCCTGCATTTGGCACCAGTCCCGTAGCCAAATTTTGGCACCAGTCCCGTAGCCATACATTGATCTGCAGTCTCTTGCTATTTATCTCTTCACCTTTGCTTGTAACAGGTATGGAGGCAAACACCACTTGTGCTCCAGACCCTCTAACCAGCCCTCCCAGGGCCCTGAAGTCTCTCTTCATTGCCCTTGCCCTGCTTGTAATAATTTCATCACTGCCAACCTGAAAAACCAGCAGCGGATAGTAGTCAGAGGGCTGCACCAGATCAGAGAGTTTCCTTTTAACATCACCAATCCGAGCCCCAGGTAGGCAGCAGACTTCCCTGTGGGATGGATCAGGTCGACAAATGGGCCTTTCTGTTCCCCTCAGAAGGGAGTCACCCACCACAATTACTCTTCTTTTCTTCTTCATTGAGGAAGTTCTAAGGCATGGGGGTGAGTGACAAGCCCTAGATGACTCACTAGATGGATCTACCCCTCCATCTCCATTTACCTGGCCCTGTAGTTCCAAGACCTCATACCTGTTACTCAAGGGCAACTGGGAGGAAAGAAGGGATTGCAAGGGTTTTTGCTTACCTCTCCGAGGAGGGACCTCCCTCCATACTTCCTTGTCCCTTAAGTTTACTCCTTCTGTCTGATGGTAGGAGGGAAGGGGATCTATCACTTGTTCAACCACTTCCCTCTGCCCTTGCCTTAGGGTGTGGCTCCACCAATCAATTTCACTTTCACACTCTCTGATAGCTCTCAACCTTTCAACATCCTCCCTCAGTTCAACCACCTGCTTTAGCAGGTCACCTACTTGCTGACACTGCACACAAGGGTGTCACTGGCTCTCTCTGATACAAGTGCCAGGCTCAGGCATTCACTGCAGCCAGAGACCTGCACGGCCGCATGTCTGCAGGAAGGCTCAGTCTGGGTACCCACGTTATTCATCACTACAGGTTTTGATCGAGTGGTGACCATGATCTATCTGGTCCATTGGTCCGTCTACATCTCTCTGCACAAGCAAGCAGTCCTTCCTCCTCCTGCGCTCCAGTCGAGTCCTCTTGATCAGGCGGTCACCCCACTCGCCTGCCTCTCCGCACTCCTGTTCGCTTGCGCTCCCTGTGCGGGTTTTTAACCTCTCACAGCTGCCGCCGAGCCTGCTGGCTCCGCCCCCTGTGAGTCAGCTGCTCTCTCTCGTCCGCTGAGCTGCCGGCTCCTGGGCAAGTCCTGTGGAGGACTTGAGGCTCCCTCCTCAATGGCTTTTGTGGCTCTGAGTTGAGGCTCCTGGACGCTGATCTCTCCACTCCGGTGTTGCAGGCGTCCTCTCCCAATCTACTCACCTCAGCAATTGACCAGGAATGGTCGATGATGGCCGCTTTAAATCTGCCGCCGAGCCTGCTGGCTCTGCCCCCGGTGAGTTTAGTTCCAGTCTGAAGAACCTCAGACACTGGCAGACTATCTGTTCCATAAATAGTTGATATTCCATAGGCTGTTTTCCCATATTATTTTTATAATTTTCACCATTTTGCGGTTGTCCTGGGTTCAGCAGTAGCAGTCATGTTTTTCCTTTGTGTTAACTGGTGCAGTGCTGTGTTTTGACTTCCAGCTTGAGAACAGTGTTGGTGAAGCCGATGTTTTCGGTTGTTGCTAAGTGATGTTTACCCTGACCAAGGACTCTGTGAGGCTCATGCTCTGCCAGGGAGGAGGGGAAGCTGTGAGGAAGCAGAGACGGGGCACCTGACCCGGGCTAGCCGGGGAGGTATTCCATACCACAGCACGTCATGCCCGGGGTGGGGGGTAACTGGGAGTTACCTGGAAGGACAGGGGCTTCTGGGTGGAACTCGCTTTCTTGGCCGGTGGTATCGGTGGTATCGTACTCTCTTCCCTTGTTATTTTCCCTTATCATTGTTTTAGCTGATAGTAGCGGTGGTGATTTGTTGCTGGACTGTTCTTGTCTCAACCCGTAGGAGTTGCACTCTCTCGATCCTCCTCCCCGTTCCTCCGGGAGCGGGGAAGGGGAGAGCCCCGGTGCAGGGGGGGGGGAGACGGACACGGACCTCGATTGTTGTCAGCTCGGCACCACTCACTGGGAGTGAGTGAACAAGTTACCTGACTGGGTTTAAACCACGACAGCGGTGTAAACTGCACTCACATCCATACACTTTCTCTCACAGCAGAACTTCTCAGAGAGTTCCTGTAGAATCAGCTGACCATGATTATGCAGATAAATGAGACTAAAAGTTCTATGAGCTTTATTTCTTTAAAGGGGTGATTAAGATTGACAGAGTCAGTGCTTACATATGAAGACCACCAAAATGGAAATTAATGTGGCTGATTACAGAATGAGCCAATAGTGTAATGCAATCATGTGAATAAGGATGTCATATTTTGAGTGACATTAAAGAAACAGTCCCGCCAGTGAGTAAGAAGCTGGCAGGACATTTAAAGTACTCTGTGCACGTTTGTTCATCTTTTTTTTTAAAAAAAAAGGTGACAGGAATGAATAGTTACAAGGTTGAAGTGCCAAATATGGAGACTTTCTTAAAAGAGGAAAAAATTTGTCCCAATACCTATTGATGCCTGGATATGGCTAAATTTCCCTCTCCATGTAAGGAATGAGACTAATGGCTGCAGACCTTGGGTCTTCTGCTCAGTCTGTGCTCTACTCACAGTGTGCTGACAACATTCCATCTTTCCCAACCAAAATTTTTAACATTTAAATCCTCTTCTATTTTAGACTCTGAGCTTTGAAAATAATTAGCTAAATGTAAAATATGCCAAGCTGTACATAACTAATTTCCATGCTATGGGCATAGGCACTCTTATCTCAAGTAGTTTGCAAATACAATACTCCATATATTCATGTGCTTCAGCATGGCTTCCAGGAGAATCTGCTCCAAGATTTTACCAGGCAAAGACTGGTCTGTAGTTTCCTGGGTCTTCCATTATCGCCTTCTTGAAAATGGGGGTTATATTTCCCTTTGCCAGTCATTGGGAACTTCACCTGACTGCCATGATTTTTCAAATATGATGGACAGTGGCTTAGCATTGTCATTTGCTAGCTCCTTCAGGGCCTGTGGATGGATTTCTTCAGGTCCCATGGACTTGTGAACATTCAGGTTCCTCAGATGATCTTGAACCTGATCCTTCTAAAGAGGGCATAAAGTCTTCATTCTCACAGTCCCCTGTATTACTTTTCCAAGACTTGAGTGGCGTGGCCAGAGCACTTGCTGGTGAAGACTGAGGCAAAGAAGTCACTGAGAACCTCAGCCTTCTCCAAATCCAGGATAGCCAGTTCTCCCGATAGCTTCCAAAGAAGGTCCATCTTATCCCTAGCCTTTCTTTTGGTGGCAGCATACCTACAGATTCCCTTCCTGTTACCCTTGACATCCCTGGCCAAACTCAGTTTTATCTGGGCCTTAGCTTTTTTGACCTGATCCCTAGCTTCCCAGACAATGTTCCTGTATTCTTCCCAGGCCACCTGTCCTTGCTTTCTATAAGCTTCTTTTCTCCTTCTAAGTTTCATCGGCAGATCCTTATGCATCTATGGAGGACTTCTTGTCCCACTCCCTTCTTTTTCGGACTCAATGCTCCTGAGCTTGGAGCACGTGATCCTTGAGTATCAATCAGCAGTCTTGGGCCCCTGCCCTTTATATCCTGGCGTTAAATATCACCTTTTAGAATGGTACATCTTTTTTTGGTGTCCACACCTTAAACAAGCAACAGACAAACAGAAAGCTTCATAAAACACACTAGTTGAATAACCTGAGGTTTGAAAAAGGTAGTTTGCAGAGTTTCTAGTATATCCAGGGAAAGTGTAAGAGGTGACTTGATTACAGCCTACAATTACTTACAGTGAGATTTCTGATTGCAAATAGCCCTTTAATTTAACAGATGAAGCATAACGAGATTCAGTATTTGAAGGTGGAAGCTAGATGATTGATATTAGACTAGGTGCATACTTTTATCAGTGAATCTAATCAACTATGTGGACTATTTACCAAGGGAAATAGTTGGCTCTTCATCATTGTGAACTTTAAATGAAAATTGTGTATTCCTCAAAGATATTTAATAACTCAAGTAGAAATTATAGACTTTATGTGGGAAACACTTGAAAGAATTCTGTTTTGTATTATGCTGTAGTTCCAACTAGATGATTATTATGTCTTCTTTCAGCCCTAAAAGCTGAATGAAATTTAGTTCCATTAAAATCAGTGTGAATTTTGCTGCTGACTGGAGTCAGGGTTTCACCATCTGAATGTACACTAGACCATTTTTACAGCCTCACTAACACTGTAAAGATATATTAAAAAATGCACCAATATAATATATTTAATCCCCTTCAAGACTTCTGGGATGGTGTAAAAAAAGTTTTAAATTTAATGCAAATCGGGCATCCCCAACAACTAGAAGTTAGTACTTTTAGTAGCTGGGGTTGATATACTGTGTTTTAACTGGTCTCCTATCGTGAAGTTTGAAGAAGCACATACTTTGCCAGTTGCAAATTTTTCCTGATTACAAGTTAACGCTGATACAGCTGCACATCAATAGAAGGAAAGCAAGTGCCCCCTCTCCACTGTGCTTAAACTCACATTGTCTTTGAGGGCAATTGCCTTGGACAATATAGAGAAGCCATTACATAGCACGAAATTATTTTCCTCAGCTGTAATAAAACAGTACACCACTATGTTAGAAGGCTGTAATAAAAAGTTTATGGGGTGCAGTGACATTAATAATTAGATGTATTAAGAAATTTCCATGTAAATAGTTTATTTTTTTCAAGCAATACACGATACTGTTATAAAAAATAATAAGAGATACAGACAAGCCAGTCTGGGTTGTACTGCTTTCCTTTTTTTCTTAATATGAAAATAAAAAGATATACAATGAAGAGGAAAACCACAGATCATTTTATTTCATAGAATTATTAGAATAAAAAAAGATAAAGAACTGACTCTCTGCTCATATATTAAAAAGAACACGGTGCTTAAAAGCATTACATATTACACCCATTTTGTGTATCTAGTTTCAGTAAAAGGTGGGGCTAAATTATTTAAAGTTCTATGTTACTATGTTTACATAGGCTAAGTATGTCACTTACTGTGGAGCTGGAGCATCATTATACAACAACTTGTGGGTTAGTGTAGATCTGTAATCTCCCATTCTGCAGGTGGGCACTCATGTGCAAAGGGTCACAAAACTAGATCCTCCTTCCTCAGTGATTTCAGTCCAGATTATGGCTTTTGTCAAGGGACACCCAGAAGCATCTGTCAAGACATCAACGGTGGTTATGAATCCAACAACTGAGCAAGCAATTCAGTCACAGTGACTGAGAAGCCACACACTAATTGTTTGGTGACATTGCTGGCTGAATATCACTGTCCTTAGAAAAAAGCAAAAGTGTCTCATCTCAGCCGCAGGCATCCTATAGCCAACAATGTTGACACATGGGTTGCAGCATAAAGAACGTGTAATTTAATCCCCCCTTTCTTTTGTGATCTGGTAGACAATGGAGACACAGGCATAGTGGTAGTGAGTCCCCTCTTGCTGAAGTGATGGGGAGCACTGTGGGTATTGCAGCATCAGAGAGATTAATTGCATCATGCACCTGAAAGACAAGGCAGAGAGAAAAAAAAACAGCTCCCTTATTTACTTTAAATACAATTAAAAGCTCAACTACTGAACATATGCATAATGTAGAAGGATGAAACATGTTTTGTGAGAAAAGAGATGTGTGGGTGCTCATACCTGAAACAGTTTAGGGACAGGTGTCCTGTGTGGGAGTTTAGAAAGGTACAATGAGTAAGAACACATCAGTATGGCATTTCCATCTGCCTATGTACCACACCATGCACAGTACATCACCTTCCTGCCATGTCTTTGTGGTTGCATTCACTTAACCAAGAGAGGAAATGATGCTATATGGTCAGACACTTTTTACCTGGTTTTTTCATGCAAAGTCTACAAACCTCTGTCATAGTGGGAATGCGAGTGCAGGCTTCCTAAATCTAAGGCTGGCACTCCAGCATTCCAACTTAGGAAATTTAAATCTTTACAGGTAAAAAATAACAACTCTCATCATGCCCTTTAGGGACAGATTACATGCTAATGTTCCACCAAGACATTTCTTGTATTGAAACATCTAATACTGCAAGTATTTTGGTGAAGAAGATAGCAGACTAGGGTCTTTTGTCTCTTTGTGAAGGTAAGTCTAGTTTTGAAATACACTTACGTGTAATCTCTGCATCATTCTAAATGCTACATTACTTAAAAACCCTCAGGAAGCAATGATTAAAAAGTTCTACTGAACTACTGCAATGAGTTATATTTATTATTAAATGGATATTGATGGACTAAAGAGATGGTAAATATATTTTACCTAAAAATCATTTAGTTCTAATACAGCCTAATACAGCAAATGGAAAGATGACATGCTAATTTCTAACTTGAAAAATTCTTCCTTTCACATCTTAGCTGCTTCACTTCCTTTTATATTGATTTTGGTTTTCCAGACAATGAGATTACATTTTGAAGCATTCACACAGCAGAGTTTAAGGACAAGGCTATAACAAAACAATTAGATTCATACAAATGACTCTCTAAACTCTTGAGTAAAGCATTATTCTTTGCCCAGAAAGTTTTCAAATTCCTCCTTTCACCCATCCATCATATCAGGTAGAGAGGAAGGGTCTTAACAAAGCAGGTAGTTTTAGTCCATCAGAGAAGAAATAATTTGCACATTCGATGATCATGCTGAAGCACCTTGTTAAAAAGGGAGAAAAAAATTAAAAGATTCAGTTATGCTGCCAAACAATTCTTAGACAATTCTGTCATTGGGTTAGGCCTGTGATTGATTGACAAAAGATAGAAGAGGGAACATTAAATACAACAGTAACCTTTATATCAATTACAAGACCAAGTACTCATGGCAAATATGTGTGTCAGTATATCCCATAATTTAGTACTTGCACACTTGAGCAATAGGAAATGCAGCAAGAATATAAACTACACAGAGGAACTCAATTGAATAAAAATGAGATCTTGAGTGTTTAGACTCAAAACTGAACCATGTGCAGACTGAATCATGTTTTGAAAAAATCTAATTTTGTCATTGAAGGCAGAAGAATTTCTGGTATCTCTGCATTTCTTTGTTCTTTGCTAGACACATCAAGATTAAAAAATGGGATGGACACAGGAAAGGAAAAGGGAAACAGTAAAACTGTGACAAAATCTACTTCCCTGAGACAAACCTTGTCTATGTTAAATGTCTGATTCAGAAGAAAAACATTTTTGACAGACAAGGTAGACAGAACACAACTGAATGCAGGGACAAGCAGAGCCTGCACTACACTATTTCATATACTGGAAAAGCATTAAGGGCACTACTGAGGGAGATGCCCTCAGTCTGGATATTTTTTTACAAATTTACAACTGTAGTTGTCTATACAAACAAAAAGCTTTAAAAGCAGTCACTTTTCCGTTGACGTGTTTTACTCTATTCTTTGTGTTGCTTATTAGAATAATGTCCTGGTGTCAGCTTGGACAAAGTTATTTTTCTTCCTAGTAGCTTGTGCAGTGCTGTGTTTTGGCTTTAGCTTGAAAACAATGCTGATAACACACCAGTAGTTACTTTATCAAGGACTTTTCAGTCTCTCATGCTCTGCCAGTGAGGAGGGATGCAAGAAGCCAGGAGGTAGCAGAGACAGGATACTCAAACTAGGCAAAGGGGTATTCCATACCACAGCACATCATGCCCAGTATATAAACTGGGGGGAGTTACCTGAAAGGGACCAATCATTGCTCGGGTCAGGCTGGGTATCGTTCGGTGGGTAGTGACCAATTGCACTGTGCGTCACTTGTGTTTTCTGAATTTTTCTTGTTTCATATTATTACTCTCAGTATTGTTATTGTTGGTATTATTTCTATTATCACTATATTTTACTTTATTTCAGTTATTAAACTGTTCTTAACTCAACCTGTGTGGTTTCCATTCTTTTGATTCTCCTCCCCATCCTGCCCAGGAGGGAAAAGGGGACAGCGAGAGAGCAGCTGCTTGGTGGTTACCAGCTGGGTTTAAACCATGACAAGTGATAATAAAATATGTTGATTGATTTTTAAGTATTCAGTGGCCATAGAAATGGTAAGAAAGGCCACAGAAAACACTCCCATTTCTTACATTTGCTATGCCTTCTCTCAGGTAACTGGTTATAATTTTGCTGAGGAAGCAAAACATGAGAAACAGGTTTATAGCAGATCTCAACAGAGGTCAAAACTGTATCATCTATGTGGACTCTTCAAAGGTAGACAATACAGAAGCCAAAAAGTGGGCATGTAGTTGTATCAGAAATATTCACTGAAGCATGGTCTTTAGTTCCATGTAAAATTAATGCTTCCTGAAAAGGCCACACCTAAATGAAAAGAAGAAAGAGGTGACAATGGGTCTGAAACTTTGTCCTGCACAGGTATCTGGGACAAGTGCACATCAGGTAACCTTGTGTTTTGAAAGTACCAAATCAAATACTTCAAGGAAGATAGGTGGCAGAATATGTTGGGTTTTGGCTTTGCAATTGTCTAGAAATAAAATAAAGAGGAAGCTATACAATACTGTCAAGACTGAGGCTACCTAGGATGTGTAGGAGCAGAAATGCTGATGTTGGAGGTTATCTCATATGAAAACCCCAAGAGGTATTAATTTTTTTCACACATCAACAGGACTGCTGAGTAAGTGAATGGGGATCTGAGAGGCTGGAGAAGGATGTCAGAATTCTGTATGTAGCTATTGTATTACATTTTCATCGCAGTTTACTAATTTCTTTTCCTAGAACTCCGCTTACATAAAGGCAAAAGTAGGAGGGACATGGCTTCTATTCCCTAGTGAAAGAAACTGTGTGTGAGTACGGCTTATTTATTATAATTACATCTGCATCACCCTGCCATTTGGTCTTCTATCTAGGGAAATGTTAGCTATTTAGCATCAATTTTTGCTTCAGCTTTCTGCTGTATCCCAGCACCCCCACTACACCATGCAACAACTAGCTTTGATGTGTAAGCCAACATATGGCCATTAAACTATTGGCTTCAGTTATGAACATAAGGACCAAGAAATGTGACTTATTAACATGAAATTATTAAGGTCCTCCTAAAAATGTGGCTTCATCTTTTCAGTCAAGCAAAAACATACACAGAACTAGACTTACATAGTTGCAATTACCCCAGATGATACCTTTTTTTTAATTGCTGTAATATCAGCACAGTTTACAACTCTTCCTTTAACAAAAGTTTTACCAAATTTAAATTATTTGAACGTCCTCACATTTCTGCGCCTCCCTCAATCTTCCGATAAATACTATAAATTGGGATGTTTTTATAAAAAATCTTCATATGTATACCCAATGAAGTTTCATGTCAGTTTTCAAAAAAAAAAAAAAAATTGCCATAGGAAGCCCAAAATATTTATCTCCAAGCATTAATCTCAGGAAAGGAAATGTGAAAGTATTTTGGTCTCCTCTTGTGGTGAAAACTCATCCAAAGTTTTTGAATCTCTTGTTTAATAGTGATAAACCAAGAATGTTGTTTTCTGTAAGTGCTCATCTTGCTTTCTCTATTCTGTCTAATGCATATTTCCTGTCAAGTTTACTATTTCCCTTTAGTATTTTCATTAACGTGTCATTAAAACAGGATTGGGCATAGCACTGGAAAATCTACTCTAGGGAAAGATATGGGTTGTGCTTTATAGCACTTTATTTAGAAAGCATACAATATTCTACTAGAATAGTTTAAAATGCTGCAGTTATTTCCCTGCAAGCTTCAGTGTTTTGGATGATTAAAACAGATTATTACAGTGTTTTTACGGCCTGCTATAACTTTTGCTATCTATTCTAAGTCTTTATAAAGACAAAAGGTCTAGGACATATAGACATCACCTTCTTCCACAAAACTTAAAAGGGCGAATAATGGAGAAATTGCCACAATGTTCCAGACAACCCTTGAAGCTTGATTTCAGGTTCCTAAAATCATAGAGAAATAGGGTGGGAGGGACTAAAAAGTATCACCTAGCTCTTCTGTGTTCCCAAAGCAGGGTCAGCTACAGTTACATATTTCTGATGGATGTTGTCCAGATTTCATGTATGTTTCAAAATATTTATCTCCTCCCTAATAAATAAAATTATTACAAACCATATATTTTACCTTTTTCTATATAAAATATTATCTTTCACTTTGACTTCCTCAGCTGATGCATCTTGGAAAACAACTACCTGCTCGTTTTTTTACAGAACTCAATAAATTCATATGGTAGAGAACCAGCTAGCAAAGATAGTTTAGAGGAAGAGTTAGAAGTTAAGAACAGCTCATTTTGGTGCTCTGGAAAGGAGAAGAGAAAAACATTTGTGCTTCTGTTTTCACTTTCCTTGGACAACTTCTAAATAGATTGTGGCTGAACAAATGTTAATACAAAATGGGATTTGGCATAAGCTTCCCAGTAGCATATATTTATGATAATCTGATGCAAAATTAATTCTAATCAGAAAAGCAATAGTTTTGATACTAGTAACTTCCAAATATTTCACAAATATTTCTTTCTTTTAGCCAGGCCTCTGTGTCTCTTAAAGAAAATACTTCTCTGGATTAATAGTTTTCAATAATTTATTATGTAGAATAAAAGGTTGGTCATACCTATGAATGGAATATGGTTTGCATTGGAAAGAAAATTAAGTGCTGTTTATTTTGCCAGAAATAACAGCCTCTGCCTCTCCACTGAAGCACATTTATTATCACCATTATTCATTCCTGTGTGCTGTCTTAGGGAACACTTTTATGTGGAAGTGACACTTATTTTCAAATGCCACTAACTTAAACTGCTTTACAGTTTCATTAAAAGCCACCATTGCTGCTGGCTGCTCAGTAGACATCTCAGATAGTAAGCTCTGATGTGCTTTTTACAGCCAAGTTAAGAGGCAGGAGGCAGTTAACTTGTGCTTTCCAGTTTCCCTATAAATAAAACATTTTAAAGAGCTAAACTGTCCTGTCTCTTCTTTTTATTACTGGGCTATGAGTACCTGCCATTATCAGAAAGCTGCAGGACTAAGGACCTTCCCAGTTTCCCACATTTGTAAGCCCCAGCATGACAGCTTGTGGCTGTGAGCATGCAACATGCTCACTTATACTAGCCATGTGCTAGTGTGGCTAGTGTCTATCTAGGCTCTTGCAGCAGACAGCCAAGTACTGAACACTGAGAACATTTCCATTCTGTTATAGCAATTCAAAACATTTTTTGTCTGTTTTAGAGAACAGGAGTGACCAGATATGCTTTTGGCAGCTAGCTTTTTACTTGATTTGGCTTTTATGCTAGAACTTACACTAAAATAGACAACATTCTCATTTGGGTTTCAGCTACGATGAAGGTTATCTTACTGGTTTATAATTTCCATTTTGGAAACAAAAGAAATCAGTTATCAGTTTCCAAATGTAACTCAAATATTCAAGAGTTAGGTTAGACTTCACTCCAAGGTGTATTAACAAAAATTATGTTAGTTAATTCATGTACTATTGGTTTACAAAAAGGGATCCTGACAAAGAGGGAAGAAGCCTTCAGAATTACCCAGCACTAATTCCTATCAGAAACTGAACTGTATTCTTGATGGATTGAAGTCTGGTATAATAGACAAATCATATTTCTATTTCTAGCTGATCAGGGATACAGGCAGTAAGTCCTGTCAGGAAAATTACCTGATTAAGTGGCAGACTCCTTAAACTCCATCAATAGATTCTTGCTTTGATTCTTAAAAGCATGAAAGTACACACATACAGGGAAAAGGTGAAATGTTTTGTTTTGTTTTATTTTTTTTTTTTTTTTTTTTTTGCTGTGACTTTAGATAATCAGATTACCAGGGGTTAACATAGGTGGAAAGTTTTGGTTTTCTCTTTTTCTCCTTATACTGTTCTGTTGACATCATAAGCTGTCAGCAATTCTATTTTTAAAACAAATCTCACATCAAGAAAAAGAAATTACTTCAAGATAAAATATTGCAAGACTGAAACTTTCTGCAATGAAAACATTTCAGCTGTGCTTGCACCTGACTGAGATGAAATCAGCTGAGCCTGTGAATCAGCAAACTCTTTATATGTAGAAGCATTGTAACATTTGGTTTGTCATCTCTCCATCTGCTGGTTGGTTAAAACTTCACTAAGCAGCTTGGGTAGTGCAAATAAAGATGGAATTCAGAGTGTTTGCAAAATACCTTTATTGATGGCATAGGGCTTGTATTCAGTGTATATAAGAAATGAACAAAACTCTTGTAAGTGTTGTGTTCAATACACCATAAATTAAATGTACTTGTTTTGTTAAGTCACATAAAAAGTATGATGTCAGATACTGAGCAATGGAAGCAGAGAAGTAACATTGGTCATTGCTTATTTGCCACTGAATATAATGCCATGCTGGGTGATCCTGGTCTTCCAAAGTGTATGTTGAATGGAATATGGTTAGCAAAAAGTAAAGGGAACAGCAAGGAGGACAGTGTTATAAGAATATGATCACAAATTACACTTTGCCTTATGAAAAATAACAATAGTAAACTTTTCTTACACACATTTCATAGTATCACTATCATTTCTCCTATTTTATAAGTGGGTAACCTGAGACATAAAGCACTAAAGTGACAACAGGTCAACAATATTTGATTAGGCTGTGCATTCAACACGAGTTTAGCAGATAAATCTATTTTTGCTGACATTATTTTTATACTGTACAATACCACAAAACTAAAAAGCAAACATTTTTGGGGCATGCTTGTTGACCATATGGAATTAATTAAACCTGAGTATGAATTTAATGACAAGCTTAAAAGTCCAGAGATTGGATGTCATTTTGTCTAGGCAAATAAATGTAACTACAGGATATTCCTTTTAAAAACACATCAAAGAGATACTGAGTGTGACATCAGCGCAGACTGGTAAAGGCAAGAACAGCACAAGTTTTAACACTTTCATGTCCCTTTTTTGCTTACAAAGAGCTACTGGATTACTTCTGCCACATACACCAGCAGGTGCTGAAAAAGCATAAGAAAACCTCAAAAGAAGATACTCTGTTGAGATTTTAAATTTCTACTACTGTCACTTAAATTGATATGGCTATAGCCAATATGTCTGATCTGCTGTTGATTAAAACTGTGGAATAACAAACACTAAAAGAATAAATGGGCATCCTGACTATATCACACTACCTTGTAGAAAACTTGTGCTACTACTTTTCGGAAAATTTACTGCCATTATTTAGGACTGAAAACTGCTGAGAACAAGCTACATAAAACAGCTCTTTGAATCAGATTTTGTTTTATTCATCAGATGCTGAACGCTGGCTTTCAAGGTAATTTTAAGCCTCAGCGAAGGCATATTTTCCGTGAATTTAGGCCTAATTTATTCTGTCACCCCATTTTTAATAATAAACATCATTTCAGTAGGTTCCTTAGCATGTTTTTGTGAGAATGCCTTTGACATCCCTTCTTAAGTTGAACTGTAGATATATTTCATTCATATTGACTTCTTCCTACAAACACATGTCAAAAGCAACTGGCCTCTTTCCTAACCTTTTAATGCAGTTCCCTAGCACCCACCATTTTTATAGTGTTGTACAAATTAAGGATTTTCTTTGTTCCTTTGTGTTTATATATCACAGACTAAGATCACCTTACAATCAAAAATATTATTATCCTGTGCTTATTGGCTATCTCTTAAAGTAAATGAAAATGTGCATGAAATAATTGACCCATTTTTCTTCAAGTGCATTGGGGCAAAACAGGGTTAGCTCCACAGAGATTTGCGAAACGATGTTAACATAAAAGGCTAATAAAGATGGATGCAATGCAGAATTGGTTTTTGAAGCTATTCCACAATGGTTAACAGCAGAGAAGACAGTCTCTGAGATCCCCTCTGGGTGCTTCTCCAAAGCCAGTACGCTCAGTGGGTATAACTAAAAGGAAACAACTTTTTATGAGACAGAAACCTAACAGTGGTGCTTTCTGGTGAGTTTGAGTTGAGACTATGTCTCAAATAAAATATTGTAACTTCCATACAATCTAGCCATAAAACAGCAAGAGCATTTGATTATACAGAACCTAAACAACTTCATCAGTCACAATATTTTGTTTTGTTATTTTAAAAAGTAGGAGTAAGAGATTTGCTAAAAGATTAAGAGCATAATGTACAGTAACCCGAGTGTTCATATTCATCATGCTAAATATGGAAATTGATATTTTAGCAGTGGTACTTCCCTGCCATTGTTACATCTGCCATTCATGATATGCCATAGGTGTAAGATTTTAGTAAGACCCTCCTATACTATATATGTCCTAATTACCACTGAAGAAAAGAAACTAAAAAGAGAGAGCACCATAAATCATAAGTAAAATAAGTTCTTAGGCAAAGTGTGGAATAATAATAACAACAAAACCATAATAAGAAAAATAACAGTAACAATAATAGGTCACTTGCAATGAACTATTCATTTATTGTGATAGATGAACTTTTGCCTTCCACTGATATCAATACAACTTGACACTAAAATGCAGTTAACACTACACATCTTGCCCAGATTTTAACGGAACCCTCTTTAGCATTCCTGTGTATATTCCCGTAGATATGATGTTAAAGAAAGTTTATGTATGACTTATGAGACAGATCATACAGTTTTATTAGAAATCCTTTCAATTTGAATTTCAGATTTCCAGACTTCCTTATTGTTTTTGGCATTTCAAAACATATGTTGCTAAATATATCTCTAAATGTATAGCTGACCTCAAGTTAGACAACATGGACACAGCGGGCAAGGAAAGAGCTAGCAGAAACCCATTATATGTCTCTTCTCACCCGGTCACTATGACATTTTGCTATTTAGAATGTAAATATTCCACTTTAAATTCTAATTCTTTCTTCTTTTGTATTGTTTGAAAGCATCTTGGTTGATTTTAGAAGGCACAGGCTAAGAAAATCTAGGCTGTTTTACTCAAAGCGCAGAGGTCTTGACAACATCACAAATGCCACCATTGCCAGTCTTTTACTTTTTTTCCCTCTCAGTCTCTGAATGGAATCCTACTCTTTTCCTCAAACAAATAAGAAACAAAAATGTTGCTTTTCCCTCTCAACACGCTGATTTGAACACCAGTAAAAAAGAAAACAGGGACCAATAAGTCATTAAAGTCCTTCTGAGTGCTACTGGCATTGGTCCTGAAAATCCTTGTTACAATTCCCCTACAAGGACAACTAATCTCTTATGAGAAGTTTATTGCATTTCAAAAATTGTTACAGTGGCGTAAGAAGTTGTCGTGGTTTAAGCGCAGACAGCAACTCAAAACCACGCAGCCGCTCGCTCGCTCCCTGCCCCCCCCCCCCCCCCTTTCTCCCCCAACTCCCAGATGGATGGGGAGGAGAATTGAAAGAATGTAACTCCCACGGGTTGAGATAACTAAGTAAGAGTAACTAAGATATAACACAAACTACTGCTTCTACCACCAATAATATTAATGATAAGGGACATAACAAGGGAAGAGAATACAACTGCTCACCACCTGCTGACCAATAATACCCAGCCTGACCCGAGCAGTGATCTAGCCCTTCCAGGTAACTGCCCCCAGTTACATCCTGGGCATGACATGCTGTGGTATGGAATACCTCTTTGGCTAGCTTGGGTCAGGTGTCCTGTCTCTGCTTCCTCCTGGCTTCCCCTCCTCCCTGACAGAGCATGAGACTCAGAAAGTCCTTGGTCAGACTAAGCGTTACTAAGCAGCAACTAAAAACATCAGTGTTATCAGTGCTGTTCCCAGGCTGAAAGTCAAAACCACAGCACTGCACCAGCTACTAAGAAGGAGAAAAATGACTGCTACTGCTGAACCCAAGACACAAGTAACTTACATATGGGCCATATGCTTTAGTGCATTGTTTGATGTCATGTTGACATCCTACTATGGAAAATACAAAGTGAGATAAAATAAAGTTCCCCAAGATTTGATAGTTTATTTTGTATAAAAATATCAGCAAGAGAGCTATGAAGCAGACTGTTTTTCTTTAGAAAGAGATCACATGAAAGAGTGGAGGAACAAGACTTATACAGAAAACCAATGCAGTAAATTTCTCACTGTTAAAAGACTTCAGGAATGGCAAGTGCTAGTGATGATGTTCAACAGAATTTCCATTTTGACGGTGAAAAAAATAAACGGCTTAAACAGCAACCTGAATTAAACCTCTGGCTGCATCTGACCCACAGTGGTCATTTCAGACAGCAGCAGGACTAAGAAAGTTTTTTATATATTTTCCTTATGTTAAAACAACAGGAAAACAAGGCATCTGAAGTGGTTAAACAAGAACCAACATGAAAAACTCTGCATAATTTTCATTCTATAATATTAAAAATCACTTTCATTTTCCCTTAGAAGCTCAGATTTCAGTGTTTCTGATACCCTAAAGGTCTTGTTTCTTGTAAGGATTTCCTGTAAATCATATAGGAATTTGGTTTATGGAGTTTTTTGCTTTGTTTTGTTTTTCCTTTCTTTCTAAGTCTAGGATCATCAACTCTTCAGCTGAAATGAATTCTCAAAACACAGCCAGTTCACCCCTTGATAATTAAGATACAAATTAAGAAAGTACATAGTGGTTATGTGAATACAGAGCAAGATAAAAAATGTGTAATCCTGTCCTCACAGATCTTCCTCTCCAAGACGTGGAAGGAATATATAGCTCCCCAAAGCCAACATCCTAGGGAAAAAAGGCTGCTCTGAGGTGGCAGATTTTCTGCAAGAAATGAGATGATAGTTTTTGAAGGACATTTTCATCCCTGTGATTGCACAGCATTGCACAATAGTACATAAGCACAGGGACAGCACCTATCAAGAGAGACTTTCCTACTATATGTGAACTGTTTGCAGAAAGTATGAGAAAGCACTCAGCAGAACATAAAATATACTGAACTAATACAGGCAGAGAAAATAAGGTTAAGGGAAGATTTTGATCCAAATATATAAGCTGCATCTAACTAATGTGAGATGGATGCTGGAGAATCTATAAAAGGATTGAAAACAGCTGACAAACAACACCTGGTGACCCTGAGAGTAGGAGGATGAGGCCCACACACAGAAGGGAAGAATCTCTTGAGTTCCCCAGGGAATCTGCAGGACTGCTAAGGTTTTGGTCTGAAAAGCCTAGTATGGGAGGGGTAGGGAGTCACAGATTAATGATGCTGGTTTGCAAACAGCAAGTGCCACAACCTCTCTCTTTTGTCTCAAGCCTGTACATCTGCAGGGAAGAACAAGTGGAAACCAACACTGCCGTAGAAAAGAATATTTAGGAGCCCAGTAATCTGAAGGGATAGTAATCATTCACAGATGTTTATTTACATTTCCAGTGATTTGTGTGCCTGCTGCCTGTTGCCATGTTGTCTGTCTCAAAAAGAGTGATTTTACTCTTCAAAGAGAAAATGTCAGGAGTATTTATATAATATAGTCTACATTCAGTTCTTAAAATATTAACTGCTAAGTTAATATTAACTTGCAAGTTGGCAAAACTCAGCACTCCTGGAAGAAAATGTATTTTTGTTGCCAATTTAAAGGTATTTCAATTAATGAAGAGGTGTAATCCTTAAGTCATTATGTCATTCCAAACCCTATTCCCATCATGCCCATGCTGTTACAAGGGAAATCTCACCATCTTCCTGACAAATCTGTGGTATGTTCACTTTGGCTAGCTGTCAGCCACCCACCCAGCCACTCAGCTGGAAAGGACAGATGGAAAAACTCATGGGTCAAGATAAAAACGGTGACATTTACCAATTACTTCACAGGCAAAACAGACTCAACATAGGGAAAATTGATTTGATTTATTGCCAAATAGACCAGAATCAGATGTTGAGAAAAACAAGGAAAAAAAAGAAAGAGAAAACTAGAACACCTTTCAATTCCTCCTTTTTTTTTTTTTCCCAGGCTCAGATTCACTGCTCCATTCCTCACTTCTCTACCCCCTCGCATTTGAGCAGAGGAAGAGGATGGGCAACGTGAGTCCGCGGTCAGCCCACAACAGCCCCTCTCTGCTGCACCTTCCTCCTCTTCTACTCCAATGTGGGGCCTTGCCACGTGCTGCAAAACTTCAGGATAAACCTGCTCCAGTGCGGACTCTTCACTGGCTGCTGCTTCCTAGAGGCCATCATACCTGCTCCGCCGGCGTCCCTCCCGATGCCGCAGGGGCATCTCCACCCGGCGCCCGGAGCCCTCCTGCCCTCCTCCCGCTCTGCCCTCGGGGCTCGCAGGGCTGTTTCTCACCCTCAGGGCCCTCAGCCCTGGCTGCCGGGCACCGTTTGCCCTTCCTTACCCAGGCTTTCCCCGAGGCGCCCGCCCGTGGCTGAGGGGCTCAGCTCTGCCCTGCAGTGGGGCCGCTGGGACCGGCTGTGTCCGGCACCGGGCAGCCCCGGCCGCTGCGCAGAGGGGACCCCCGGGCAGCGCCTCGTTGCTGCTGGAGCTGACAGCACATGGGCACCTGCACCCGGTACAAATACAAAACCAAGAAATAATATCACATTTATTATTCTGCTTTACAGGAAGCAGGTATCTTGGGAGATAGGTAGAGGAAAGATTCCGGTAACATCTTGGACCTACTGATAAAATCTCTAAACAAAGTTTCTGCATTCAGAATTACAAAGCTGTAGTTATTTTTTTTTTTTTATTTATAAATAATATTGTTATTACTATTATTATACTACAGTATTTTCATTGTAAAATATTGAAGGCAATGAAAAGACCACATGAAAGAGGAGATCAATAAAACAGATTCATCATAAAATTTGCAAATAAAACAATGGCATGGGGAAAATATCTCTCTTTCAAAAGGAAACTGATGCAACCATCAACAAAAACAATAGCTATATTACGAATGACAATATTGCCACCTGCAATCAATATGTAAATGCAATTTCTGTGCCCAATCACAAATAATGCGTTTAGCAGAATGCTTTTGAACCCACATGATTAGTCACAGCATGCATAAAGCTGATCATTTCCATTACAGCAGCATTATAAAATGACAGCATGGTACATTCAGGATCCACATTCGTCTCTTAAATCCTGAACCTGACATGTATAAAATCAAACTCAAACTGCAACAAGTCAGACTTTGATATATAAACACCATTAGTGGCAGTCATCTCAAAGGTCATCATATTATAAGCCATGTGATTCCAACACGAGAATACAGTTTTGGGGTTTCTTCTGCTTTTTGTATTTTTTTATCTTATTTTCCCATATGGTTTCTCATTATCAGCAACCAGTGCGCGTAGAGGTAAAACTTTGATCTGTAGACATGAGGCCTAAAAGCTTTCATCAACAATTAAATCAAAAAACAAAGCGGAAAAAAAGGTTAAGGATTATTCCACATCACAGTACTTGGGAATTTCATATAGACATGTAATATCAGGAAAACAGACTTCTAGAAAAACTGTGAGATCTGAAGACACTGGAAGCTTAGTAGCTTTGAACAACTCAAATTGTACACTTACTGATGGAAGAAAACTCAACAGGATCTGAATTTCCTAAGCAGGTATTTCCTTTTTGTCAGTTTTAGCACAAGACCTAAAATATCATGTCTTATCAGCAATACTCACTTTGCTTTCTGTTTTAACAAAGGTTTCTGCTCAGGCTTCAGCAGGTGTTACATGTGAGACACACAAAATCATTCTTTATCTGCCTGGCAGTGACAAGCAACCATTCAACCTAAGATGTCCAGAGTAGAAATTACAGAGTAGAAAACAAATAGAGGTTTTAGAATATTGTGTTTTCTGTGGGAACTAAAGAAAACCTGCCTAAATCTGAAAGTTACCTGAACATTTCTCTAAACTGACTTCACTCAGAAAATTTAATCATTGGATGAGCACATACCAGACAGGAAAACACATTTGATATTCCTTTCCTGATGTCTTTGACAATACAATCTCATTTTCTCTTATACTAAGTCTGTTGCTCTCTGGGATATTAGGGTCTCTTTCAGTTCTGCTTCCATTCCACTCTGGTTTCTGATGTGTTTGCAATTTTACTGTTGTGCAAATGTTGTCTTGACATTCTCTCATGCAAAATGCAGCACATGAAGCCTGTAACAATACCATGGCACTGTTACCTTACAACTCCCATGCCTAAGTAGTTTCCTCAAACAAAGTAAAGGACCAAAGCAACAAAACCACAAGAAGGATTTCTTCATTAAAAATACTATGTTAAATTTTTGGTGAAAAGGAGTTTAAGAAAGAGAGGAATATAAGCTTCAGCTTTCAAAGAGAAGAAAAACAGCTGTATTTTTCTCATTCCAAAGAGTTTCATTAAATGAAAGCTACAAACTTTTAACTGAGGATTAAGAAAGTTCGTCAATAGGGTTTTTTCAATAGTGGTTTTAATTATATCAGACTTAAATGCTCTAGTAACATTGGACTGACAATATTTCTAGAATATAATTAACAGACACAAAGTTTGTAACAGCTATAAACATAAATAACATACAGCAGTGCTAGAAGTATTTTCTCTTTTTGGAGAGTTGTCCAGACACCTGCTCAATGAATACCTTTAGAAAACATACATAAAAATTAAATTTGACCATCTGATGTAATTTTCATACCTTCTTCAAACAAATTCTGTATTATCACTAGATTTTGGCTAAAGCAGAGCACAATATTTAGCATAAATACTTTTGGGGATAATGGGAGAAACAGGTGTGTTCTGGAGAGCATCTTCATTGCCAGCTGTCATAGGCCAATTAATGTGTTTGTATGTAAATTAATGTTCTTGAACGCACTGGGTCACAGCTGTTCGACAGATATTCAGCTTCCATGCTCCTGAGGTGAAAAAGTAGTTGAGTGTGGCCAGAATTTCTCTGCGTTTTTAGTGCATCTGCTTCAGTGTCATTGCATGGGGTTACTTTTTTGACTGATGTGTGAACAAGCTATTGACCATATATCCCAGAGACTAGTCTGTCTTCCTATCCCTGCTACAGCTTATAGAAAAAGAAAAAAAGGAGAATATTGAGCAGAAATTTCAAATCACTGTGTTTTGCTTTGGGTAATAAGATTTATGCAGTAAAATCAATAGACTTCATCCAATAAAATACAGATTCTGTAATGTTAGCTACTATGTCACAAGAATATAACAAAACAAAACTGCATGTTCAGCCTGGCAAAGCTGCAGAATTTCCATGCAGCACAAAGAAGTGGGGAGGGTCATCTTGCAATTAGAGCTAGGAAGGTTCTCACTTTTTAGGAGTGAGTGCCTCTACTGAAGGCATTGTTTTCCACAATACCTGAATTTATGTGTGGTAAAAGACTGAGGTTTGAAGAGGCAAGGCTCTCTGTCACTTAGCTGTTCTGTGAGGGCAAGGAAGAACAGTTCTTCTACCTGCCAGCTTACCTTCAAAGTAAAATCCCTTTGGGAAAGAGGTTAGCAGGGGACATCCCCTAGTCCCGAAGGAGGCATGCACTTAATTCAGTGGCAAGCATTCAGCTGCTGATAATAGGCACAAGGGGGTAGTGAAAAAACTCCACGGTCTAGCAAACTTACAGCTCTCTTGGGTGGACATGTCAGAGAGCTTTTCACCTCCTTTTGACCCGTTTCAGATAGAATATCCTATGGTTTGTATTTGAGTTTTTTTCCTAGGATACAAGTCAGTTACTTTTATCTATGCCTGTCTCATAAAGTTTAACACCATTAGTACTACCTTACGTAGAAATCCACTGTAATCTGCCTGATAACTCAAAAATGAATAAGGTGTTAGCATAAAATATTCCAAAGTTAGAAAAGAGTGACAATAGTTCTCCCCCTTCTAGTTATTTGTTAATGGGTCCGAATGTTGTTAAAATTACCTTAATATATCAGGGCTATTGTAACATTGATTTCAGCTGACTTAAACATCATAAAATTTCTAAAAGAAACTTTTTATTTTATTTATTATCTCTATTTTTAGGTTTTTAATATTATTGTATTCTCAGAAAAAAAAGGAAAATGCTATAGAAAAAAAAGAAAATGCTATAGAAAAATACTATGGTAATTAGGAACAGAAGTATCTAAGTCCTTTATGAGTCTGAATTTCCATTGACTTTGGGGAAGGGACATAGATACTTTTGAAACCACTAACCAAAATTATTTTTTCAGTGTCACACAGGGTGTCAGTCACAGAACTAGGGCCTCTGGAGTGTTGGCACAGTGCCTCAACAACACTTAGGCATCACGACTGGAACAATTATAATTGTAAACAGATTACTAATTGCAAAAAAAGATTTTGCAAAGGATCTGAATTGTCATGAAATCTGCAACATTTTCCCTTACAAACAATCCGTTGAGTAAAATGTCACATGTTTGTATAGAATTAGAAAGAGGATCTTCCCTCTGAACAGAGCACACTATCATTGGCAGCTATGTACTTTGGCCAAAACTGTTGAAGAATTTACATAAAGTAAAAAAATAATTAAATAAATTATATCTTATCAGAAGGCTACTGTTTTTTCAGATGTATTAAGGCATTGAAGCACCCATGCTAAGGGAAGCATTCTACCTTTCTTTCACATTTTTCAATATTCTAATTTTTCTGATGGGTTTCTAAACAGCAATCCAGGTAATGGATGCAGAGATAATGTTGGGTTAAGCAAGTGTGGTGCAGTATTTGAAAGGATAAGTAAAAAAACTAAACCAAAATTAAAGCAAATTTAATGTTTCCTTGTAAATTAACCTACGGTGTACAGGACAGAGACAGTAACAATAACCAATTATATAAACATATCTACTTTTCTGAAAAGTTTAAAAAGACACATATCATCTGGAGAAAATAAAAAAAAAATAATAAATCCAGCTTATAAGTTATTAAGAAATCAAGAGAAAGCTTTTAAATTGTGTCTAGTTTTCTTTACAATGCCATTAGGACATATGTCCTAACTTCTGGTTTTCTAAATTAATTCTGAACCATTGTCTCTAAAGATATGCAGAGAAAAAAGTTCCCTTGTTTTCTGGAATATGACACACTTAAAGAAAAAATTACTAAAACCAATGTGTTCTAATCAGACTTCTGCAGGCTTGAGTACTTCCATGATGGCTTCTAACCTTGATCTTCTGCCTTTTTAAAAGCATCCTCTCTGCTTTTGATGAACTACCATTCTCAGTTTGTCAACAGAATGCACCCAACTATTTCTTAGCTAAATGAATTCCTGATTGCTGTGTGAAATTTTTGAGCAAGAAATGCCAGCATATTTTGTACAAGTTCCATCAAACTTAATCCTAGAGAAAGCCTTCTGCTTCTCCCTTTTTATTTTGCCATATAGTCTGGTAAAAGGCTCTTGAAATTAGGTGAATCTTTCCTATCAACAATGCCTTACACAGGTTTATTGTTGCTGTTTCTTTTTTTTTTTTTTAAAGGTTCTCAAATGATGCTTTGCCATTAACATCTTTTATGTAAAAGATAGATGTAAAAACCTAACTGCATCTTAATTGAATATAGCTACTTTATAGATTATGATCTACACTTTATTATTGGAGCAATTTAAAATTGATTTTACTTTAAAATTTACTGTTAAAATATTATTGACTATAAGTTTGTACCATTATTTGAATACTTCTGGGCAGAAAATGGAACAATGCAAAGAAGGAAAGTAAAAATAGAGAAATGGGGCGAATGGAGGGGATGGTAACAGTGACATTTTAAGTATTACCTGTCACATCCAAATTAGTGCCTGTTAGCTAAGCAGGGACGTTCACAAAGCAGCCCCTCATTCAATGAAATTAGATAAGATGATAGTGCTTGCTGGCCTTAAAAAAGTCAATATTGTCATACTTATTAAATCAGTTATTTATATTATATTCACATTCCAGCAGCTAGTTTTGTTGACGGAAAAAGAAGACTAATTAAGAGCTGGGAAAAAATAGTGTGTAGAACACATAATTTTCACATGAACATTTTTAAAGGATTTATGCTAAATTGAAAAGCCAAACTAACGCAATGAACAAAGCAAATCGGCAGTTTTGTATTGTAGTGTTTTGCAAAGCTAGCAGGCATGACTTGTAGGGGTAGCTGAATTAATAACTCCTTTGGTGGAACAATAGGTCCAACAAATTGGCTTAAATGCGTGACCTTTGCTGGCTGCCTCTGGCCTCAGAGTCTTAAGGCCTCCTAAATCCTGTTGATTTTTCATGTATATTCCTGCTAATAGGTTTGTGTGATGCTTATTAAATAAATAATGTTTATTCCTTCTTTTCCAATCTGCTTTCAGTGTGTTAAAAATGGAAAAAGAATGTTCTATCAGTCTTTTTTTTTTTTTTTTTTTTATGAAACCAATACCAAAAGCATTTTACAAGTTTTTGCCTGGCTTGCATTCTTGCTCAACTCGCATACACTCTGAAAAATGATGAACATATGTTTCAGAATTTGGCTTCCAATATAGGATTATTTTGCTGAAGTTACTTCAAATGGGTAAACTATTAAATAATTCTACTAAATGTGAAATCTATATTCTTTTAAGAAACTAATTTTTAAAGTGATAAAATATTAAGTCCATAAATTGCTCTGAAACAGTCGTGTTTGCATCATTGTACAAAAAGTTTGTCTTGCCAGCTCTGGAAAAAGTTATCCTGGGTGATACTTTGCCTTGGAATTTTGTGTTTTGTAAAATATTCCTTTATGTAATCACCTACAATTATTTATTATCTTGTAAAAGAGAAGCTTTCTGTGGAAAATTACTTCTTGCTCATAATACATGTATTTTTATTTTTCATCACTGTGCACCAAACACAATTCACTTTCAATCTAAGGTTTGTATTTTTCAACCTAAGGTTGAATTATTTTTTTTTTGTTGATATAAAGTGTGTGCTAGATTCATCAGTCTTATCATGTAGATTCAATACACTAGCAGATGACAGATTTAAACACATATGGTTAAGAGCAAAGTTGGATTCACAGCTAACACTGTAATGTGATGCTGTATAAAATGAAAAAGAAAAACAAAACCAAAACATAACCAACTGAAAATAACTTTCTATTTATAAAAACTCTTAGTTTCCAAGAACATTTAAGCTAGGTCCATCAAAACTTTCCAGTATTGGCCTGTAATTACTTTTGCATTTATACATTTTTTTAATTCTTGTATATTACCCCTTCAAACTAAATACCTGTAAAAAAAAGGAATTTTATTTTAACTGATCCATAGTTGGAAATATTTTATTTTTCAGTGACCTGATACCTTTTGACATTCTCAGATAGTAAATGCAGGTATACAGATATGTAAGCAACCATCTTCTGAATGGAAAAACTGCATACACAGACACAATGAACAGAGAAAAACATAAGAAACTTCCTGCTCAGAGCAAATTTTACTTTATCAGACTGAAATATGCTGAAAGAATACAGGATTGAAATTGTAGGACAAGTGCCAGTCAAATTAAGGTACAACAGGATATAGGTATAAAATTATATTATTTAAATGCTTACTTAAGCACAGGCACAGTTTTTAATTGGACTGCTTGGGGCAGGGTCTTCTAGGCATAAACAGAAGTTCTACATAAGCAGAACTACTTTCATGTCAGCTCTGGGAGAGTAGCTGTCACACCGGATGAACCAGACAGCAGGGAGGGAAGAGGGTTATTAGCTTTCCCACTTAAGGGTCCCAAACGCTAGACTTAACCAAGTGACAAAATAGCTGTGGCCCTGCTGGCTGGTTTGTATATATCAGAGGTCTGCAAAGATTGGCTTGTTTTTACCACCCAGACAGAAATCAGGGAGCATGGGGGATAAAATGAAAAACCTTTGTTAGGTGGAGGAGGAGAATTTAGATCAGCCAGAAGCAGAAGATGCTACTGCTGGATTAAGACCAATTCTTTTCTTCAAAACTTTCCCTGACTCACTTTTACCCCCTTTTGTTTATCCATCTCTCTGATATCAGGACAACCCAATCTGCACCCTTCATATTTGTGATAGCGACAATTCAATTTTTCTTTTAGTGCAGTAGATGTCTTGAGACAGATCTGGCTATATACTGGCTTAACTCCCTCCTTGGAACAGGTGGGCAGCAAAAGATTGGATTGAATTTGGCTCTTTTGTCTCCAGAATAAATTGATTCAGCTGGGAGAAACAGCTAGGTCACTTGGCTTCAAAAATTAGTAATAAGCTCACTCCTGTCCACTGATAATTAGGAAAGTTTTTGTTTATGTCATTGGGCACTGGGTTGACCCCTAATAGTACTGGCCTGGGTTCAGCTGTAACAGTTATTTTCTCCTCCTTAGTCAACCTTGCGTGCCCTGGCTCCCTAGGGCTTACCATATTGATGGCAGCCTTAGCAGTTGAGTTTCCTGCATTTAGGGAAATCACACCCGGAGTGCAGGGGATGAGCCTTGCCCTGGGAAAACCACCTGCCTGATGATGGTGTCTCCCCTGCCAGGTAAGTAACCCTGGCTTAAACCGTGACAGGTACTTAGCCGAAAAGATTATTTTTCTCTGAGTTACATGCCTTGCCTTGGCTTGTGCCTTATATAAAAAAGTCCGGGCACCATCTGCTTTTGAAGACCTAGGTAGAAATGCAACACAGTGTTTTATGAGTCTACGTTTGTACCATCTCTGTTTTGTGAGGCCCCCTGTCCACACAAAGAATGAAAAATGAGCCTAATTTCAAAAAAAAAAGGAAGAAAGTGACAGAAGCACTTAGCACTTTCCTATTGCAAAGCAAGGGATTTATAGGTGACTCAAATCCACTTCTGATGATCTTTAATTATTGTTATTTTTCCTCAGTCACCAGGCGCCTCACATCCTTCTCCCCGTACAAAATGTCAGTGTCTGTTTCCTTGACTGTCCATTGAGCATGTCATGCATTCACAGCTGGGATTGTAATGCAGCAATCTGTGTGGAGCCAGTTACTGTAATATGCTACTCAAGAAAGCTGATAATGGAACCTTATTTATTTCTTTTGAGCAGGAAATTTTAGTTTAAGTATCAAAAGAAAGATGCCATCATTAATATTAACCAGGGGCATTTTTAGTTTAGTAATTTTTTTCAATGATATTTGCTAATTCTAATTAGCTAACTGTTTTTATCATCATAATTTTAAAGGATTTCTATTAGTTCAGGGAGGGAATTTAATTAGAATATGACATTATTTGATGCTGCAGGGAGAATTTGGATTCTGTAGGTAAAATTAAATAATGTCACCTTAGCCTTTGAAATGTTTTTCAAATTATTTAATAAGCTGATTACAGTTTATTTAAGCTGTACATGTTATTTACCTTGAGATACAATTCCCAGTGTGGTTTCATTCAGCTGACAGGTTTTTGGTTTTCCCAGGCAGTATTTGGACTTGTTGACTTTGGCAATCTTTATTGTTATTAAAGAGGCTTGCTTGAATAACAGATCCTACACTTCCATTGGTTTCGTGTATATCCCTGTACTCAAGCTTAAATTCTCATAAGCATTCTTACTATGTTGCAGTAAAACATATCTGTTGTCTAGCTAACTTTTTTATTTCAGTCCGTCCTTAAGAGAAACTTCCAGGATGCCATATATTACAGAAAAAAATAAATAAAAATTATATTTGAGATTTGCAGTTCTGCTTCTGTGAGTAAATTAGTCTGCTGCAAAGAGATTTCATTCCTCTCCCATCCCCCTAAAAAAAGCCCAACTTTAACCACAAAACCAAGTTAGTATTTTTCCTAAAGCATTCAAATGTAGCTCAGTGTAAGTATCAAAAGCCAAGTGAAGGGGCAGACTCACAAAGAAAGGTAAAAATCTTTCCTTGCTTTATATAGCTAACAAGTGGCCATGTTCTTTCACCCTCTGAACACTCTTGAGATTGCACAGGGAAGCAAGAGACCTTATTACACTTTTCTGTCCTGAAAGGTGTATGCATGTAATGCCTATACATCCTTGTATAGGGAATGTTATATTACTTTCCAGTTTCCTTAAGAATCACATTTAAGCTCGCTTACAGTATTTCAACAATTAAAAATGTGTTGTTTGTCAAGTAATGAAAGCAAAAAACATGCCTTGTCATAGTAGCCTGAGACCTTTTTCTATGGTCAAAAGAGCATCATAACAGGCCACTGCTAGATAAGACAAGTAGCTCACTCTCTACTCACAAATTACTCTCTTGCTGAAAGAGTGAGATAAAGCTGCAGTTTAGGAAGGCTAATGCTAAAGGTGGGCCATGGGAAAAGCCTCACCTCAACCTGCAGCGAAGAACTGCATCCTAAGGGTGCTGTTTCATGTTATTTACAGCTCAGCCTAATTTGCAGTTTGGTGAAAAGTTCACCCAAAAAGGGTGATCCTACAGCCACCTCTGCCTTCAAATTAGCAAGGCTGAGTGTTCTTTCCTTTACTTGAAATGTATTTACTATGAAGAAATTTCAGGAGGCTGTATAAACTTTTCTTCTGAAGTGGCAATGGGTGCAGATAAAAGAGAGGTAAAGGAAATTAATGAAAGTAGGAGCTGTGTTCATCAGATCTGGAAAGAACATAAGAAAACTTTTAAAATAAGAGAAAAAAAAACCATGTCTTGTATCAGTAGTTTTGCCAAGAAAGAAAGCAAGGAATTTGTAAGAAGATTTGTGTTTCAGCTGGGGTTCTGAAGAACTTTCAATCCATATTCATTAAAGAGAAGTAAGCTATAATTATAACTTGCCCTTCATTGGGAAAATAAAAATATGAAAAAGAAAAAAAAGAAGAAAAGGAAAAAGAAGAAAAAGGAAAAGGAAAAGAAAAAGAAAAAGACGGACATAGATGCAAGGTGTTTAAAATTATAAAGAAAACTCCAGGTCAGAGTTCACACTGAGCCAAGATACCTCATTATTTAAAGATATGGTGTAATAATGAGATCATTCTCATATTTTTGTCCTTTGAACAAAATTAGTCCTTACTGGTGTACTTTCTCAGGCCACTCCATTTTGGTGAAAGAAAGGAATTACTATAACCTTGCTGCCTGTGGTACACAACACAACAGCTACTAATCCTCCTCCTCCTTTATTGAAACATGCCATGAAAAAATACGGTGCAGAATGTTAATAACAACACAAAGTCTAGAGTTTTACTGGGAATTTTCTTAAAGGATTCCAGTTCTGTGAATATTTCATATTGTTATTTATCTAGGTAAACCAGAAAGAAACATTTTCTTGCATACACTGCAGTCACAATATGTTGTTGTATTAACTTGTAGTGATATTTGCATTGACCTATATTGGCATCCCATATACAGTGCAGCCATCTTACTCTCCCTGTACATGCTAACAGCTCAGAAAAGTAATGACATACAGCTGGAGCAGTACTTCTGTGCTTCACTGATGTGAATGGCAGGATTATGTGTCTGACGCTCCTCAGGATCACAGTAGGATTTCAAAAAAATTTTTTTTTCTAACTTGTTACAGAAATAAACAAGAAAAACAGTGAGGATCTGAGCTTAATGATTATTCTCTTAATGTGCTCTTTGTCACAAAGATCTGAAGTAAATCAGTGACAGGGTTTTCCCAGATAAAGTGTTAACAGTGTGCTCTATCTTTGGGATTGTGCTTAAGCCTGCAATCATACTGACAACAAAGCTCTTTCCCTCACGAATTTTACAAAATGGGGGCATGTATCTTTCGCGAAGAGAGGAGCAGAGGTGCCTATTGTGGGGCTGTGTAATGAATAAACTGGTTTGCAACAGCAGGGCATGCTAGTTACGTTTTGGGAAGTAGAGAGGTTGTAGGCCTTCAGTGACCCCTTTCTGAAGGAAATCAAACCAACGAAGTTCTACAACAACAACAATAAAGAAATAAATTAACATAGTTGGTTATATGAAGAATGCCAACTCCACGTAAATGGACATGCACAAAACGTGCAGTATGTCATATCTCATCTTCAATTCTACTGCATAATTCTTCACAGCTGGTGGCAGTAAGACAAAGTAAAGCAGCCTTTCAGGTAAAATGCAGGTTTGAGTTCTCTGTAATAGAGTAAGTTGCTAATACAGGAAAATACCTGAATTCCCTGCAGATTGGCTTATGTTCTTGAAAAGGGCTTTGATTGACTTACAAAAGGTAATTGAGAATTTCCTTCTTTTGTTCAGCGTACATAAAAGAACTCTGGGAATGTCCATCAGATAGCAACACTAATAAGCAGGTTCCCCTATGTACGTAAATTCAAGAGCTCAGGTTTTGTGTTTACTAATGACTTCTGTTTTATTTTACTAAATTTTTTAAAAGTAAGATGAACATGTATAAACCTACCATGAAAGGGAAATGTAGAAGAAATATGCATTATACATTATGAATAGCTGCAGCTTGGAGGGGTTAATGATTTAGAACTAGCTCTAATAGTCTGTATAAATGACTACATAGAGAAGGAATTTTTCATGATTTGTAAGAAATTAGATATGCAGTCAAATGAATTGTACATTAATTTAAACATCTGCCTTTGACATACTTCTGAGATCAATGTTCTGTTTATTAGCCTTTCTATACAATAGTCTTTGCAAAGCAAGAATCATAGAATCACAGAGTAGTTAGGGTTAGAAAGGACCTTAAGATCATCTAGTTCCAGCCCCCGTGCCATGGGGAGGTACACCTCACGCTAAACCATGTCACCGAAAGCTCTGTCCAACCCTGCCTTGAACACCAAACTTAGGTGAAATTATTTCAAGCAGAAATCTTTTGCCACTAGAAATCTGTAAAACCTCTTAACAACATAACTTACCTTATGAAAATTCTGCATTAAAAAAAATCTACAACATATTTGGGATAATATAACTTCATATATTATCCCAAAATGTTCATGAAATAACTTCATGAACTGATCTCTTATTTATGGCCATGTGGACTTTGCTTCTTATTTGCAATTCTGTAGGATCATTATGGCAATGACAGCACTGTCTGAGAACAGTAGTTCTGCAGAATGTCAGGTTAGTCCATTTTTCTTATATGAGTTGTTTAAAGACCTTCTCTCCAGAAGTTCAAGGCATCTGCATCTCAAATTTTCATCCTAGAACTTCAGTACAGGAAGGTAAGAGCAGCACCCTCCCACGTATAGCACATATAGCATCCAGCAGCACCGGTAACCCCCACTCTTTTTCTCTATGCTTGCCATGAAAAAGCTAACTCCTTCCCAACTTCTCTTCTGTCTCTTGAAGATGAGAATTGCTTTGGTTTCTCTTTTTACGAGCTTTAATAAGCTACTTTTTCCCAGTATGCAGGAAAGCAGAGCAGACAGTAGGCTTTCATTGCAAGACTGGATTTTGTGTTACAATTAAAAATACAGGAATCACCATTTTCTCTAGCTTCAGTGATTATTAAGGAAAAGATTTATTTTAAGGACCCAAAGCAATATTCATATTATTGAAATTCTGGGAAATCCTTAATGACTTATTTTCCCTTGAGATTTCAAGTATATTTAAACAACAGTTTAATATATCTATTATAAGGCCAAATCCTGGTCTGGTGTGCATTTTGAAATAAAATTATTAAATCTCTGAGTTATTTAAGTAGGTTTATATGAGGCATAGTTAAAGAAAGAATTTATGATATTTACAGTTAACCCCAAAGTTTAACTTCAGTTGCTGGATTTAGCAGAAATTATCTGGAGGTGTGAGAATACACATACGTATGCCAAGACACTGGAGAAACCAGAAACTAAGAAAGGAATACATTATACAAAACAGTTATTTTCCTGAATTTTCTAATTTGTGAAAATGAAAGCCTTCCGTGGGGTTACCTATACCTTAGGAGTCATCTGCTGGAAAACAGACACCAATAGAACAAGTTACACTGGGCATTGGTGTTGCTGCCTGCCAGCGTGCCTGCATAAGGTCCTAGGTTGCTGGCTCTGCTGCAAGCTACTCAGGAGGCCCATTGCCCTGGAAGCCTGAGGCCTTGGTTGTTTCCCTCCCTCTCTCCCTGTCTTGCAGCTTCTCAGTTGTCTGTGTTTCCAGAGATTATGAGAAACCCTGGCTCCTGGGAAGAAGCGATACAGGATGATTAATTCTCCTTCACAAAGAATTACAGCATTTGGAAGTTTTGTTGTAAAGCGGAGTAGAATCAATTTGTTATATCTCATACACTCTAGTAAATAATTCACCTTTTCAATCTGGAACAGAAACACATGCTGTAAAAATACACAGCCACAAATGAAATGTCTTTTTATGTGAATGTACACACGTCAAGACTGATTTTTTTCTGTTACTTGCTATGCATATATACCCTGCTAAAGTTAATAAGAACAAACGTGGTTTATTACACATACATTTTTCATTTTGTTAAGGAATGTAAAGGTAAAGATTGGCTATGAACTCCATATTATGATCTGGAGTTGGATGTACTTGAACAATTTATATTTTGTTATGGGTAGTTTTCTTTATTCTCAAGAGCTAAGCATGCATACTTGACAGGCAAACATCAAAAAAAGAGAATTACTTTTCTCACTTTACTATCCCTACATATATGGATGCACACAGACATTGTATTTGCACTCTAATTCTTCCCCTTTATGAGCATTTAAGAGCTTCAATTTTGAAAGCAAAAAGAAATCAAATTTGGTTTTGTGCAAACCACATATCAGTCCTGCTGCAGTCCAGTCAAATCCCCCCCTTTCCAACTGCCTAACATGCTATCAAGTTTATAACTGAATTCAAAGTAATCTCTATTTCCATCAAAATGAGAAGACAGGCAAACAAGCTGCTTATACAACAGCCATGTTATGATTTGTTTGCTATTTCTGTTCTATTACATCATTAGCACGCTGGTTCTGCTTCTGGGAGGAGCCAGAATTCACATTAACAATTCTATTATTTCATATATAATTTCAATAGCACTGTGGGCAGTAATGTCAGAGAAAGAAATCCTTTTATGGATTCTCAATACTTTGACCCTAAAAGACAAACAAAACAACCCTCTGAAATCAGATTTAAATTCCTATTCTGTGTTTCTACAAACAGTAAAATGGATTCCAGTATAGCTAGGAAGACTGAACGTACTCTAAGCTCAGAATAAGGTCCCTGATTAGGAAGTAGCAGTTGTTTCAACATAATGTTATCTCTGCATGTTAATTTATTTAATTATGATGATTTATACTTGACTGCTTTTGTCTCATATTGATGGTTGCAAAGACATTATTCACTATCAGACACTGTGCTTTTTGTCCAATTTTCTAAGAGTCACTATTAAAAACTATGCAAAACATTTTAATCGATACTGAACATAATCACAGTGAAGAGAAAAATTGCACTGCTTCAGAAAAAAAAAACCCACAACGAATAAACCCCTTCATGTTCCCATTGGTAGTATACCAATGAACTATAGAGGTTATTCAGAAAAGGTGATTTCATGTTTTATCATTTAGAATGTATCTACTTTTATAACACTTTATTTTCTCTTTTTTATGCTCTAGTGTATAACTTATTTTATTATGTAAATTCCATATTTCATTAGAAAAGGTGAATGGAAAATATAGAGAAGGAGCATGAGAGAAAATATTGAAAGCTAGTCATGCTATGAATTTTCTAATACGGTACTAATAAAGAATTATTCAGATGCTGACATTGTGACAGAGAGATCATCTGACCTTCCTTATCATCATTTTCAGTTCATCAACTGCAACTTCTGCGTGAAGTTTCAGCTAGCACTGTTTATGTTGGTCAGATTCTTTTATCCAGGCATTTGTTTGCTGGATTTTGCTAGCAATATATCTGACAGCTCTGGCATTTATGACTCTATACCCAGGAATAAACTTCAACATAATTTTTCCACTATACCCATGCCACATTACCTTTGTAATACGACTTTTTATGTTTAGGTCTTTATCCAGACCTCTGCTTCTTTCTAGAAAATTGTCAGAGCTGCAACTTGTAATGACCCAAATTTATTGTATAAATAACCTGAGAGGAAAAACTTTGAAATAGACATGCTGCAGCCAGAAATCAGAAGATAAGATTTTTCTCTGTAATGTCAAAAGTTTTCATTTTCATTCTCTTTACAGTCTTAGAGTAGAATTATAAAGACTACTGATACTTTGCAGCTTTCTCAAAAAACTTTATGTAGAATTTCACAATCTGCAGATGTAATCATGATTGCTATTGCCATTGTTACACCTATGAGAAGAGGTATCTAAATCTAGTGCTTGGACACTGCTAATCAGTGCACAAGCCAAAGGCATGTTTTCTTCTTTCTTTTTTCTTTTTTTTTTTTCCATTTTCCCCAATTTTGTGTTAGAAACAAAGATCAACATAAAGACTGTTTTGAAAGAATATTTTTTAACTCAAGTCAGATTTCTTAAAATCATATTTAAAATTTTCAGAGATATTTGAAACTATTTTAGAGGAGGATAGAGGGGAAAGACCAAATAAAGATTCACCCTGGATGAACCTGTGAACACTGTGCCTTCAAAGTTTTTCACTGAATGCTGAAAATTTATTAAACTAACTGGATCTGACTGCAATTTTATCTACACCTTCTGCAATTCAGGGTAATGGAGGTTTTAGAGATAAGAAAATGGTCCATTTAAACAAGACCAAAAAAAGACCCTGAGACTACCTCTAAAGCCTAAGCAGCATTTCTTCTTTTCCATTTGCTTCTTTCTTCAATATTGCTAGCTTCTTTATTTATTCATTTCAAGTTCCAAGATGCTCAGCTGGTGAATGGAGCCTCTTAGTCTAGTAATAACATGAATCTTCATTTCTTCATATATATATAAAAAAAAAAATATTCCAAAATAAATACAAATAAATAATTTCTTTCTTGTCATGATAGTCTAATACTTCTCTTCTGGACTTCTTTGACAATGTTTCAAAATGATATTCCTAAAAGAGCTTCATAATTCCTTTTTGGGAATTAGTATCATAGAATCATAGAATAGTTAGGGTTGGAAAGGACCTTAAGATCATGAAGTTCCAACACCTCTGCCATGGGCTTGACCACCTCACACTAAACCATGTCACCCAAGGCTCTCTCCAGCCTGGCCTTGAACACCGCCAGGGATGGAGCATTCACACCTTCCCTGGGCAAATTATATGCTTTCTCTACAGTGCAGGCCTATACTCTGTCCCACAGTAAATAACCTCCATATACAGGGGAAATCTGCATATCTACTCATTTCTCAGTAATCATAAATTTTCTCTGTGGAGGAGGACCAAGTCTCAAGCACAATTTGGACTTCTAATTTATGTTTCTGTATGTTTAGGTAAAATAGATACCTTAATGAAAAAAAAAAAAATCCTGTTGCCACCGAGATACTGTAAATTCCCTTAGATTTAAATTTCATAGAGAGAAATTGATTAGGATAGTAAGGGTGAACTGGTGAGCTGAATCAGGACAGACAATAGGACTTAAACAGAGAAATGGGGCTTGAAGTTATTAATTGAGGAAGATGTGGTAACTCAGCACACAGGAAGAAGTCTAACTGAAGTGACAAAGAAAGGATAGTGGTGAAAGAGCAAGGAGGTGAAAGAATCAGAACATACCTAATGAAAAGTCTGAGTTTACCTGGTGCAGAAGTAGGCAATGAAAATGAAGGGTGGTCACTGCTAACTAATTTACAAGAATCTGATTGAACCAGTGACAATTCTCTTTTTTTTTTAAGAAGGAACTTACCAAAGCTAACTCAGGGCTGTTGGTAAGCCATATAAAGTTTCATGTTGCTTTAGTCCATGTACTCTGAAATATATTCAAGGCTTCATATCAAAGCATGTACTGAGCAGAAAAAGAGTCCATAATAATTCACTAAGTAGGATTAGGACTAGCCATTTAAAGATGATATTTACAGATAGAAGAGCCTGTATATTCACTGCAGATTGAAAAAACATTAAGGCAGGTCAACACTGTGACTTTCATTTATGTAACTCAAAATTGGAGCATGTATTAAGCACTTCATGCTGACTGCTAAAGAAGGAACTTAGTAAAAGAAAAAAATGAAGACTCAAAAATAGGAACATAACCAAGGAAAAAATTGAGTTAATTTATTTTAATGTTCACTAAAACATCAGAAAAGGAAGATTTTCATTAAATATGTATTACGAGACAATTTTATCAAAAAAATAACACCTTTTCTCTTTTGGAATTAAAATGCAGCTAGTGGTGTTCATTATTTATATTTCAGGCAATACATGAAACATCTGCATATTATTTTGGTCTGCAGAGAAGCATTCAGTAATGCAAAACTGAATGTAAGTTTAATATATTATAGTTTCACATATGTAGGATTTTTTGTATGCATAAATAAAACATTCAGTGAGAAAATAAAGTACTTGCTATTATATTTTGAAAAAAAAGTATTTGAACCTAACTTCTCAATGTAATAATTCATGCTACAGAGAAACTTTATACTATATTGTTGTATGACTTTTTCAGGGAGTTAGTGGAGAACAGACAAGACACAAATAGTTGAGAACAGCAACATGACAATGAGTTTTGGGATGGTTTATGGTGGTGTCTGTTTTTAGGCATTTGTTGCAGTGGAGATAAAGTCAACTTATACCTTTAGGGTGTCAATTACAATGCAGTTGGCCAGAATGTTCCCAGATATCTGATTTAATAAGAGCTAGGTAAAGATAAAAACAGATGGAGGAATGAGAATGAAGTTTGAAGACTAGAGGCATAGAACATGCCTGAAACATCATCCAGTATCTGTTCAATATTTGTTCAATTATTATGACAAAACGACATTAAAACTGACACTTTGCTGGCCAGTGATAGTGATAAGAAGAAAAAAGGTGTTTTAGAGAAATATTTATTGTAGCAGTCAATAGCTAGAAAAAATAGTCAAGCCTATATGAGAGGAGGAGAAAGAGGACACAGCACCATTGTAATTAGCAATGCATATCAGAAATGGTTACTAATGGTACAAATCTCCAAAGAGAGGAGGAAGATGGGTAGGGTAATTAAGAGTATCTAGATTGACATTCTTGTTCAGCACACACATCCTGTTCTAGCTGAGGCAAAGCAATTATTTACTTGTCTGCCTAAAAAAGCCCTCCTTCTCTACCAGACCATCTCCTCCAGAGACTCCATTAGAAATGCTTAATGGAAAAGGCAGATGTGACCATAGGAAAGGGATAGAGAGACTAGAGAAGTCCATTTAGAGCAGAGTCATACCTGACTTCGGGAAGAATTTAAGGAGCCTTCTTTTTAATTTTGATACAATCTTCTATGGTAGTAAAAGTGGCACTGAAGTGAAAGCAAATTCGTTACTGCCATCTTTTGATAACAGATTCATTGATGATAATTTTCATCAACCGTCCACCAACAAAAGCCTGGCCAAAAAGTGATCAAAACAATGAAGTGATTAGAGAAGAAGTTTGTAGGCATCCAAGATGCTGCCATGCGTAGAGAAAACAAAATCTTTTGTAGACTTTGATTGCCATCTTTTGATGGAGGTCATAATGGAAATGACATTTGCAAGGAGTGGAACATGTGCAACACACCATCTTTTTTCACTTTGTTTTCAGAGGTAAAGCTTTAGGATGGAACATCCTTAAGTTACTTCAGTGGTACATGCAATGACCACATCACTGTAATTCAGATGTCATATCGTAATCTTACAATAAGCATAAGTATCCATCAGAACGTAATAGTGATATTTTTATGCTCATGGTGTGTAGAGTACGTCTCTTTAGAACTATGTGGGAAAAGTGAAGTAAGGAAAGTGCAAGTGAAGCACTACTAGGCTGCAAAGACTTGTACATTTCCAAAGATGTAGAATGTTACAGTATCCTAAAAATTGCCAATTTATTTCAAAAAAACCTTTCTTCAATTGGCTTCAGTTGCAATTCAACTCAAGATATACAGTACAACATAATTTGACTCAGAAGATGATGTGCATTTGTATTTCATTATTAATTAAACACCTAAGTTTTACTAGAATCAATAATGTATTTCTTTCTAAACTTTCATGCCATATTTTTCTGTGTCTTACTTTTCACTTTGATTATTTCAAAAAGGCCAAGGATCAGACCTGGCTCTGACTCTGTGGTAATTCATTCTGCTTTAGAAAAGAATGGAAATGATGTCTGTGGTGGACTGACCTTGGTTGGCCTCCAGGTGCCCACCAAGCAGTTCTATCACTCCCCTTCTCAGTAGGACAAGGGAGAGAAAATATTACAAAAGGCCTGTGGGTTGAGATAAGGACACGGAGATCACTCAGCAATTGCTGTCATGGGCAAAACAGACTTGACTTGGTGAAAATCAATTTAATTTATTGCCAATCAAAAGTCAGAGGAAGATAATGAGAAATGGCTCAGCTCCAGAGGGTCACAGTCTCCTTCAGGCACATCCACGTGTTTTGGCAGGGGCTTCTCTATGGGCTGCAGGTGGATATCTGCTCCACTATCATCCATGATCTGCACCATGGTCTGCCAGGGGATCTCTGCTCCTGTGCTTGGAGCACCTTCTCCCCTCCTTCTTCACTGACCATGGTGTCTTCAGAGTTGTTTCTCTCAAATAGTCTCACTCCCCTCTTCTGGCTGCTGTTGTGCAGAGGTGTTATGACAGAGGTGTTACTAGCGTCACTGATGGGCTTGGGCTTGGCCAGCAGCACTTCTGTCTTGGAGCTGGCTGGCAGTGGTGCTAGCAGACATAAGGGAAGCTTCGTCTCACAGAAACCACCACTGCACCCCCCTTGCTACCAAAACATTGCCATGGAAAAACATTGAATTGCCATACAATCTCTGATATATTTTTCAGCAAATTCTGCAGAATGATAGTTAAATATATAAGAGCTACAGACAAAGTCTATGTATTTCTATTCCTCCCCAACAGAATACTGATAATCAGAAAATTAGATAATGAGTTAAAAATGGGATGCTTTAGAGATGCAGTCTACTCAAAAAAATATTATAAAGTGATGTCCTTAAAAGGAAATAAATCACAACTTAATTATCTAGGGTTTTTTTGAGCTCTTTTTTTTCCACATTTTTTTTATTACGCTTTTTCAAGTTTTATCATTCCACCTTTTCTGTGATTTAAATCATTACCTAATTCACTATTCTTTAACCAATGGTTCTTTTCTAATACAGAACTCTTTCATATCATAGAACCTTACACAAGCTGCTGTTATTCTGATGGCTTGGCTTCGCGAGCGAAGATTTGGGAAGGGCTTTAACCATGCTTACTACAAGCACGATGACCCAGGGCATGTGTGATATGCAAATCATGTTGGAAGAAAGGCTGCTTTGGCAATCAGGAAGTGTCCAACCATGACTGTCAACTCCTGAGCTAACTCAAGCTACCCATGCGCTGGTCCACCCATATGCAACGTTGGATCTGCAGCTACCCATGCACCTTGTCACCTGCCGTTTCGACCCTCACCTGTCCATACAGACAAGTGAGAGTAAGCCTTTCCACCCTGCGCAGTGGGTTTTTTAGGTGAAGCGCAGCTTGCACAGAACTGGCCCCACCCTTTACACCTGAGGTTTAATTACCACGGCCTAGTTATCTAGAATGGTGACAGCGAAGTCCATAGGTCATAGGTTTTGTAAGAGTGTCCTTCTCTTCGATGGGAGACCATACAAGGCTAGACAAGCTCCATCAGCTCAGGTTTGAAGATAGGAGTTTTCCTTCTCCTATGAAGAAGGCCTGTCTTCGCTAATGAAGATTCGGGAAGACCTTTACCCATGCATTCTGAACAAGACTCTCATCTCCTGGGTCAATCACAAGCGACTGATGACACAATAGCACAACAAGTGTCTAGGCGGGTTACTTAGAGGCGTTCGGTCATAAGCACGCAGATGGCAGCCTCGCGCCAGTGGCTCCTCAGCCAAGCGCACTCACTAGGGGTCTGAACCTACGGTTCCTCTCGTACTGAGCAGGATTACTATTGCAACAACACATCGTCAGTAGGTAAAACTGTCTCACAACGATCTAATCCCACCTCACATTCCCTATTAGTGGGTGAACAATCCAATGCTTGGTGAATTTTGTTTCACAATGATAGGAAGAGCCAACATTGAAGGATCTAAAAGTGACGTCGCTATGAACACTTGGCTGCCACAAGCCAGTTATCCCTGTGGTAACTTTTCTGACACCTCCTGCTTAAAACCCAAAAAGCCAGACGGATCGATCCTTCTGTTATTCTATTCAACGGTTAAATAGGCAATTTCAGGAGAAGCATTTTAAGTATGTTTTCAGACAAATAATATTTCTGTATAACCTGGCAACCTAATGCAATGATCTATCAATGATCTGTTGGAGACTATGTCTTCCTTTGATGAAAACCTAACTGGCCAATGAACACAGCAAGTGGCAAAACTCCCACTAAAATCCAGACAGGAAAATTGCACCTCAGGTTGTCATAATGACAGTAAGAGGGAAGATGCTCCATTGTATCAGATCTGCTATTATAAAGTCCGTTCAAGGTACTCTGAAGGTGCCCTAACAAGAAATCATGTATTACATCCCCAACAAAAAGAATATGTATGGGTCTATTCGTTACCTGTCTTTGAAACTTTGCTACATTAAATGCCCAAATCACATAAAGTTCTTGCATGCACATCTCTATGACTGGTGTTTAAACATTATAATCTGTATGGCAACAAAACCAACTTTTTCTAATTTGAGTATTCACAGTAAGTAATATTTTGCACTACAGGCTGTTTCAATAACTTCATTTCAGAGTAGTGTACTTTCCAAGATTCAGATGGCAAAATTTGTTCCTTTTTGAGTAAAAATTAGAACTTGGATCATATCATGGTAGCATTTGCATGTTCTGAAGAAAAACCTATTATAACACCTTAGTTCTGCCCTACTAAACCTGGAGTACTTGCAATAACCAGTTCCCTTCTTAGTCTATTCTGTTTGATTTTTTCCTGCAAATTACATAAAATCAGTCTTAAAGGATTCATTTCTACACTTTTTTGTAATGTTTACAAACACAGCAATTATATGTAAATTAATGTAAATTACTTGTTTGTACACACGGTAGAAACTACCTAAATCTCATTTTTCAGGCAACAGGAGGGAAGAAAGTCACAAAATGGCAGAGTGGTAACAAGATGACCTAGATGCTCATCACTGTTAAATAAGCTACTTGAGAATAGAAAAATCATAGCAATAAGCAATGAAAAGGTGACTGGCCTATTCCACAGAAAGAGATTTCCCATGAAAAGTCTTAGATATTTCCTATGTTCATCATGTCTAAAATCCTTTACATCTTTACTTGATTGAATTATGCTAGAAGAAAAAAACAGAGAAAAAAAATGATTTTTTTTCACTTTCATATCTAAAAGGAAGTAAAATAACAGAATAATACAGATTTCTCTGAGTTTGTCTAGAGAGTGAATTTGACATTGTATTATTAGAAACAGTTGTGACTTTAAAAAAAACACAATGGCTTTGAGAGGCTTTCATTTTTTAAAAACTGTTTTATATAGTTGATCGGAAGTTTCCCTCCAGCATATTAGTTTTTAAAGAAAATCTTTATACATCTTCTTTTATACTACACCAGCAGCACATAAAATGAAAGTAATTTACCTGTATGCCTGTAACAGATAACAAGGCAGATTGTAAGACACCACTCAAGACTCTTGAATACTCAGGACCAATATCCATTTCTCACTATTTTGCAAAGCATACAAAAAGACAAAAGGAAAGACAAGAAAAAATAAAAAATAAAAACAAAAAACAATCCTTCACTTGTTTAGGTAAAAAGCTTTGAAGGAGACACATTAGGAAGGCAGTGCACAGAAGTTTTGAAATTTTATATAAATGCCATTTCTTTCCTATTAAAAAGCAAGTACCATCTCTCTAGTATAATCTGTGAACAGATTATGTGCAAGCATGTTAAACTTGGACTTTGTTCCCAAATGTATGGCATCCTCTTCATTTGTTCCAGAGAACATTAGTCTGTTTCTCCATGAGGTAACATTCTTTAAATGTATTCTTGTCTTTCACAGGATATTTGCCAAGAAAAGCTTTGAGTCTAAGTTTCCTTGATTTCTTCCTCTCCCCAACCCTCAAAGCTTGCTTAAGTCAGAGAAAAAATGTATGTTCACATGCAACCATTGTCAAGATTTCCTCAATTTAATTTATTTGCCTTTATAAATAATTTTTATTATATTCCAAATTATTATTTTCTCTGTTCTAGAGAAAGGTTGGTAAATGCTAAATATTCCATTAATAGGATAAAAGAGCTATAGGGACCATTACTTTGTGCATGAACATACCACTGACTTGTAGGCTTGGAAACAAACTTCTACCATGAAACATTAAAAGAGATGATCTTTCGAGGTCCCTTCCAATCTCTAACATACTGTGATACTGTGTGATATTAATCTGGAAACTGTGTGTTAGTATAGTTCTTCATTTTCTTTACTGAAACATCAAGTATTGTAACCTGCTTCCTACATTATTATTTATTTGGATTGCTCATGAAGTTTCAAAAATTTGAGTTTCTTTGATGGCTTTTTCTTTCTTTAATAACATTTTACTTTGGACATGGAAGCAGTCAATAAATATCTGGTTATTGCCCAAGCACACATAAAGAGTAACATACTGCCAAAACATAATGACATAGTTTAAGTCACAAAAATGTTAATGCTAAATAGTACTTGAAACTGTTTTAATGATCAGATTTAAATGTCAACCACATGTATGAAGAAGGAGAATAGGAAAAGTTGTTGAGATGTTAAATTAAGTTAGATCAGTTCATAAAATCAGCCAGCATTCTAGCACGGATGGGCAGCTTGCAAAGAGTTAAAATGTTCTTGGTGCTTTGTAGTCTAAATTAATTTTAGAAAATAATATCCATATTGTACCTTGAAGGAAGGCCTAAGCAGTAAACTTTAACTGCTGCCTGAGTTGGCAATCATTTCATAGAGACAAGACACTGCACGAGAAATTGCTCTATAAATAAGATCCCTTATAGAAGAATTAAAATGAAATTCATATTATTGATGTTCACTAGGAGCCATAAAAAAACACCACACGACAGCCAGGAAGTGGCACTTGTTTCAAACCACTGTCAGAAGCACCTGAAGGACACCCTCAAAGTTAGTTTGATCAATGATGATTAATATATTGGTCAAGCTTTCCGTTCAACTGTAATGCATTTGGAAGCCTTGAGGAAATAGATCTGGCAAAAGGAAATAGGACAGATATGAGATATCCCTACTGCAAACCCTTTCCTATGGCCATTAATCCAGACAAGTGCCCTACCTTACTAAAAGAATTCTCTAAATTCTTCCTTGAATCCTCTTCAGCTCTGTTTATGGGGCTCTGCCAAAGCATACATTCTGCTTGCAGTTTCAAGAAAGAACAGTTGTGTGATGGTTGCACAAGATCTCTGACTGCTGTAGCTGGACACTATTCTGCAAGCATTTCACAAAGCTTTCTTCACAAAGGACTGAGAAAAGGTCACATGGAAGTTTAAAGGTTTAACCTGTAAATCTGATGGTGACAATAGCTGCAGATAGTGGAAATGGGAGGAAAAGAGATCGAAAAGTATATACTACCTGTTTGAACAAAGGCTACCTGTATGTCATAGAAAAGGCAGAGATAAATGGAAAAGAAAACAAATTGCTGGAAACAATGTCAGGAGTTTAAAGAATCCAAACCAGAAAGCAAGAAATTATATATCATTACTTAAACTGAACTTGATTACTGGAGCCATGTCTTTTCTTCAGACATTACAAACCATGAGCAAAATATTCTGAACTACTGTAGTATATATCACTTTATGAAGGGGGGGAGGTGATGGATATTTTGCAGTTAGCAGTGACACTAGTGACACTGCATAGCAACAGGAACCTGCAAATGTTTGAATTTTGTTTAAATAAAACTTATTTCTATTTGCTACTTTTTCAAAAGTCATTTTCAGTCAGCTTCACACTTATGGAAAGTAATGGATTAATGTCACCAGGGCTATCAATCTGCTGTTATTATTGCACACAACAGATAAGGCCCTGTCAGCTGCCATAGCTGTGAACTTCAGCCACATTCCATGGTGATAGGATAGCATCCAAATAGCTCAAGTACTTTGATACCTGAAAAGTATGTTGGGAAGTGTATTCAGAATACCATACCTGATAACAGAGACTATAACAATTTGATTAGAAGTAATTTCTGTCTATTTTTCTACTTGCTGATTATCAGAGAAAGTAACAGTAAGTCAAAATAGCTCTAACAATTGTGCACCCAATGTGTACAAAAAGTGGTTCACTAAGATGATTAATTAAAAACATATGTTTTCACTTGATGTTTTCCAATATCTAAAAATGTACCATATCACATTTAAGACTGAGGATAGGGAGAGATGTTTTGGTTTGGGTTAGGGTTTTTTTAGCCATGTGCAATTCTGTGAAACTCTTTTTTTTTTTTTTTGTAAATGACATATGGTTTTGAACATCGTAATAACTTGCATTTACTGACCATATTTCTTGCTACTGAATTTTTTTGTTCTTTCCCTTTCAAATGTTTCATTTTAATTCAGGCTCCCTAAGAGCTGTAAAACCTTGCACATGAACTTTTGCTTACAGAACACACAGAGCATGGATTTCACCATCATGTGTCTTTCCTGTTTTGCAAATTCTGTTCATGAATTCAGCAGGTACAAATAAAAGCAATTAGTAGCCAGCCAAATGCTAACATCTTAATTATAAATTGTCGTGGATGTAATTTAAACATAACTTTTAAGGTATCATTCAATTAGGACCTAAAAGAACTTAGTCTTATTCTTAAGGCTGCTAATAAAGGTATCAACTGGTGTTAATTCCAGCAACATAGTCCCTGAAAACTGCTTGCTAATTCACACACTCTTAGGATGCCAGACAGACAGCAGACAGGATTAACTTTCAGGTTTATTTGCCGTGTAGCCTCATTCTGCACTTACACATATACTACTAGCAATGTGCTTGTACTAAGCACACTGACTCCAAACAAAGCTGCATGTGAACTGGTAGCTGTGCTATGCATTTCTCTGTTAACTGAGGCTGATTTTAACAGATACATGTACTAGCAAAGGGAACTAAGAACATTTGAACTCTGCAATTTTATGCACTACTGAAACACAAACAAAGGGTTATTATTTACTTTAGGGTTTCTAATGTTGTAATTAAATACGTCATTCTGCAACTACATTACCCTCACTACTGACACATTGGGAAAATGTTGCACTTGAGACTTGAACAAATAATGTTTCAGGGCAAAATCAGTGATTTGTATTGAAAAAATCAAAGTCATTCACATTCTGAACATTCTTGCAAGAACATTTAATTTCTTGAGAAGAAAATTTTGACATGAATGACAGAGAGTAGTTAGGATCAAGTATAGATCTCATCAGTTTCCGAAGTTGGTTTATTTTGCACATTAGTCACAACCATGCTCTTTTTAATAGGACAATTAAATAGATCATTAGTCATTTTATAGCATATTTATTCACCAACCAAGAGGAAATTGTTATTCTGCTCTGAGATGAGCTGGGTAATTCCTGACAGATAAAATCAGAAACCTTCAGAGATGTGTGCATTTCCAGATGCCCACCTTCAATTAATTCCAGCAGCAAGGTTTATTACCCTGTCCTTATATAGTGCTTAAGTACCTACCCAGTAAAGTTCCTTTCAGCTCTGTAGCAAATTAGTTGCTAGATCGCAGAACTTGCCTCTCAGGGAAGGCAGTACAAATGCTAAGGTCAATTAAGTTTGATTTGGCATAGCTTACAGATTCACCTTTAGATTGGGTAAAATGACACCAATTCACAAACCCAACTCTGATCTCTTTAAAGTATGGTTTGAAAGATACCTGTATCCTTGTAGATAAAATATTCAAGGTCCTTGAATTTACGTCTTTAACCAAAGGCAAATCTAACTGTCTCTTTGTAAGGTCACAGCTAGCAGATTGCAACAACTTTAAGCAACAGTCTCTATATGAAATATCAGTTCATATAGGTAGACTGTACCTCTAGTTGAAGAGTTCATGTTCCTGCCTGACACTCACCAGACACACACACACACACACACACACACACGCACAATGTGCAGTGCCTCCCATAGATACCTGTTTTTCTCAGAGAAACTGTACCTTCATGAATATTAGTGGAACATCAAACATATACCTGCGCATCTGTACTCAGTACATCCTGCTCTTTCTAAAGGGAACGAGAAACCTGAGTTTTCAATACTGGCAAAATGAAAACAGACATTACCCTGGAAAAGTCAAAGGAGGTATGCTAATTATTCTTGACTATAGCTAATGTGATGCTTTGATGTATGCAATGGAGATAGTTAAAAAGCAAGGAAGGCTATTTGGCTGGGAGGTGAGTTGTTTGTATATTGTTGATATAGGACAACTCTTTATATAAAGTTAGAGAAATTCTGGAAGAAATAAAATTCTCAACAATGGAAATACTTCAGTTTTAAAAACAGGAAAATATATCTCATGTACTGCAAGATCCAGAAACTTTTCTGGGTAATGCAAAGAGGTGATGTCCTTGACAGTATTTAATTGGCAGAACTTAGAATGTGTTTGATAACAGGAACCAAACTCTGCTTATCTCAGCCCAGAATACAGATATCATACATTTACAGCTGTAATGTCTGTAGACCCTCAGTAAGCCTCTGTACTTACAGGACAAACCAGACACAATACTTGTCACATGAACACTTTTTTACCCTATTAGCTATAGACCAAGACATACCACCATGACCTATAATGGAAGTTACCTTAATCTGATTTTGATCAGATGGCTGGCTGTATTTCTAGATAGTCACTAAGTAGTTCAACAAGTACCCAAGTCAGATACCACTCCTGGGACTGGTGGCAGACAGTTCTTTTACCTGGAATATGTGAAAAATGCTGTGCTACAAAGAAAATTTAGGAAGACCTTGTTATCTTTTCCGCTTGAAGGGTTCTGAAAGCGGCAGAAATAGCACTCAGTGCAAGAATCAACTTGGTCTGAAAGTGGCAGAAATAGCACTCAGTGCCAGAATCCAAATTGGTGTACTCTGGCAACCTGTTTTCTTAATTTGAGATACTTCTGCCCTCCAAAAAAATCTTAAGATTTCAGGTGATTTGAAACAGCACACAGATGCAGTATTCCCGAAGACCTACAATCTGTGCCCAAGTTTACTAGTACACTTATCTCAGTGGAACTCAAAAGAATAAATCACACCATTAAAGCAAAATTATGAATATGTGATTTGTAATTCAGTAAATTAGGCCATTTTAAACATGTATATTTCATTTTTCTGAGTCATTTACCCTAAACAAATATTTCAAAATATAATCTCTTTGTAACTTTATCATTCATATTAAAAGGATGCTCAGTTTCTGAATTAACAGCCCTTTCTTATTCAAAGTACTAGCAACATTTAGCTGAACATGTGATCTGAAATGATCAACAGTAAGTAGCTCATGTTCATGTTGTGAGAAAATTGACACATACTTCTACTGACAGTCACAGGAATTAATCCTCAAAAATTTCATCTCACTGACATGAAGTTCTTCCCTCATGAGTCTGCTATATTCCTTGCAGTATTTCATAGCTAATAATTCTTGATCCACTTTCATGACCTACTGAGTTCCATTCCACTAATATTTTGGGGGTTTTGTTAGAGTGTCTCTCTCTGTATTTGCTGTTCCTTATGTCTTTCTGTCAATCTGCATTTCATATTCTGTATGAGTTGTATCCACAACTGATGAATATAATTTAGAGAAAATTAAAAATATGTTTAGGGACACTGAACATTAATGATTTGTTCTTCTGTATTAAAGGGTAACATCTTTGAACAAGAGCTGTAATCAAAATCATGAGTGTGGTCTAGAAAATCGATTACAATGTTTTAACTAAGATGCCTTTATCCAAATTCTTTAACAAAAAGTCACCAGTAAGCTCTTTATTTTCATCAGTGCACTGATGATACCAGTGATGAATCTGCCCATTTAAGCTTTTCCTACAAGCCCAGTCTATTTGTTTGAATCAAAGGGAGAAGCAGGTTCCCTGAATCTAGTGTTGGCCATTTGTGGAATCACTGTGTTAAGTTTTAGCTTTGTTCCTTAGGGACCATCAGAGTAACCATTACGTTATGCAGTGCTTCATCCTTGGGCTAATCTTTTTAATTATATTAGCTGATTATAGATGTGAGCAAAAATGGCAGAACTGATGGCAAATGGATTTTCCAGTACGGTTCATTAAAATGCAGTTCATTCAAATACCTTGGGAAGGGTGTCAAATAGGTGAAAATATGTAGGATAGACAAATCAAAACTGATTGTAAAAGCTACTGAAGAAATAAGAGCAAGATAAAAGTTGACATGAAAGGCTAATTTAAGCACTGAGACTGTTTTAGGACCATTGGTCTTAAATGGTTGTGTACAACCACTGTTCTGAGATAACTTCATGATTTGTTTTCAACTTGCTGCAGTCTGGCCTCCAGTTTATGCAGATGTTGTGAAAATGCTTGGATACCAATAAAAATATATTTGTATCTCAGCTCAGGATGGACCACAAAGCCATTGGAGCAAGTGACTAAACATCATGTAGGTAAGCTACAGTGATATCAAGTGCATGCAGCCACACTGCACAGAGACAGAGAGACTGGAGTTTGGGACGGGAACACGAAGCCATTAGGCAATGTCTCCCGCTTTACAGGAAGATGAGCCTGAATGACACAAGGCATGGTCACTTCATGAGGTAAACACAGGAGCACAACTCCTGAGAGCAACATAGAACTATTTAAAAGTATAACTTACTTGAGATGCTGCTTGATGGAATAGATCTACCAAACCTGACAAAACTGCTTCCAGATCTATGAGGGTACTGACATGGGAAAACCAATCAGCCAGTATATAATCTGGCTAACATAAATGTGGTTTAGTTATTTCCATATAAATTAAACCTTTGACTGTACTGTGGACAAATCCTAATTTATGCATTGGTGATAGTAGTAGCAGGTGTTTTGCATAGTAAAGTTCTTTGCGCAGTCTGAATACTGCGGGTATTTTTTGTTATGAGAACTGTGAGTCAGTTTTCTTACACTTTTGGGTTTTGTTTGGTTTTTTTTTTCCAGTTTATTTGTATTTTAATGTGTTTTTCCTTAATAATGTTGCATTATTGACTGGCTTTGATATAGTTATAAGGTGTGGAATGGATGTTAGATATTCACCTGCCAAAAAGCAATTAGTGTGAGGGACAGAGGCAGGGGAATGTTTTGTTTTAAGCAATGTCACCTGTTTGAGTAAAGAAGCTGTGCTTCATTACATTATAAGCAGTATTATAGTAGTTTTGACCCACATTGCTTTGACCAATATTAATATGATACTAACCATAGGGAACAATTTAATTACTAGTATCATTAACGTTCTGAGCCAAGAGTTTACAGTATATGATAACACTAAAGCATCTAATAAAAGATGGAATCTGTTGTTTCAGAGTGCTAACACAATAGCAAATCCTTAATCAAGAAAAATTACAGTCTAAGTAGTTAAGAAAAAGAAAGTTATTCTTATATTTTGTGACTCATTCCTACTTTGAATACCAAGGTCGAAGGAAAATTCATATTCCTGAAGTACATACTCTAGAACTAGTACTTTCTTAGTTACCATGTTAATTATGAAACCTGAATCCCTTTGAATGCAGTAGCAAAGCTCCTTCAGATTTCACTGGGCCCAAAACTCTGTTCTGACACTCTTTGCCTGCTAGGTTTAGAAACTATCAACTCCAGAAATCCTTCTGCACTTTCTAAATTCAAAGTTTATACTTGTTCTCTCTTCCCTCTCTTCTATAGTAGCACCATCTAAGTATTGCTGTGTGGTACGGAATGAATGTCAAGTGCTCCCCATTTATAAGGGATATAGATTTGAAGTGCTAATATGCTAGCTATTGACATTTCTAAAGAATACTGCTGATCGGTATTGCAGCCCAGAATCATCTTTTAAATACTAGAGCAACATGTTCAACATCAACAGTAGCAGTGCTCAAAATTTTGACAGCATGGGACAGCAGAGATTATTCCTCCTTCAAGCCATAGAAAATTCAGTTGGGAGTCTAAGGGTACATGAGGTCTGTGAAGAGCTACTATTTCTTAGATTTTAATTTCTCACACACTTCCTTTTTTTCACCTGCAGATAATCATCAGCAGCACCTTACTATTTCTGTTCCAGTTATATTGACCCCTCAGTTCTCTGTATTTGTAAATCTAACAATATTTTTCTTAAATACTCTCCAAATAACTGTTTTGTCAACCTTGTCATTAAAGGCAGACAAAATCTAAACAAGTCATCAAATTAAATCAGTAGAACTAAGGATTATAACAAAGGGAATGAAGCTGACTACAGCTGATTTTTCTTGCCACTAGTCTGAGCAGATTGCTTCATTGTTCCACACCTCCTAACCATAGGACACATATCTGAGAACTGCAGATAAGATTATTGCAATAATTTTTTCCTAATCCTGTTTCTTTGTTCCTATGATGAACCGGCTGGATGCAGCAACTGCCATTACATACAACCATGTCATGTAATCCCTTTCATAAACTTATCAAGCACCATTTAAAAAGTATTTAGGCCTCTTGATCCTGCTATTGCTGTTTTACTCAAAACCATCGCAGAGCTTTTTGTTATAAATTGCCTTTTATTTCTCATCCTTATTTAATTCACAGCCCTGTTTTTACCATTTGATCTCTTGCCTAACATCGTATAGTGGTAAATAAGGTGAAGTGATAAGTGTGAAGTAGGAAAATGAGCTAGTTTAATGAAGAACAGTCAGAACCATTCTGTGCAGATTATGTTAGACTAAAGCCTGCTGGGTTGTGTATCTATTCTGTTTGCAGGGGTACTAAGATTAGCCTATGCAGATCAGTAAGTCCTACACTGATTTTTTAAATGTAACCTGTAGAAATATGCATGTAGCAAAAATCACACGTGTTAGATTAAATCAGCTTAGTGACTTCTAAATGGCAGCGAAGCTGGTGAAGGGATTGGAGAACAGGTCTTATGAGGAATGGCTGAAGATTTAGTTTGGAGAGGCACCTTATCACTCTCTGCAACTACCTGAAAGGAGGCTGTAGTGAGGTGGGGTTGGTCTCTTCTCCAAGGTAAAAACAACAGGAAATGGCCTCAAACTGCACCCGGGGTGTTTTAGATTCAGTATTAGGAAAAATTCCTTCCTCAGAAGGGTTGTCAGCATTGGAACAGGCTGCTCAGGGAAGTGGTTGAGTCACTGTGCCTGGTGATATTGAAAAGATGTGTAGATGTGGCACTTAGGGACATGGTTTGATGGTGGACTTGCCAGTTCTGGGGTAATGGTTGGACTCTATGATCTTAAAAGTCTTTTCCAACATAAATGATCTTATGATTCAAACATCCTATGATCCTCCGATTCTATGATATGATCCTAAAGTAGAACTATTTCTTCTTGTTCTGAAGGTACAACTAGACTTAGATTTTCTTGAATCATATCTTACTTTTATATAGCATTTTTGCATAACAATCCTATGGCCAATTAATATATCTACTTCCTGCTTTTTTACATTAACTGAGGATAGTTATATTTTAATAGAAACATTTTTGCCTAGTTAAGTACATGATGTTGCATTTGTACAGTTGAATTTCACCTCTTTTCTGTTATTCACCTTTTGAAGATTTCTCCATTAACATCATTCTGAGTTGACTCTTACATTCACTGGCACCTGTTGCTATCTTCCTTTTATGTCTGCCTACTTTATAAGCTTCTCCTATCACTCTTCTTGTTTAAAAATAACTTCTTAGTCATCATCTTGGCAAATACTTTATGGAAGCTCTAACAGATAAGATGACTGTGAAATCTTCTTTAACAAAGATGTAAAGTCAATCTAATACTATTTTGCTAATGCGTATCACACACATGTGAAGGCTTTTTCATTTGACTCAATTGCTATAATAATTATTTCCTCAAAGATTTATTCTAATTGCATAGCTAAGGTCATTCTGGAAGATTTGTAGCTGCCGCAGTAATTTTCTTTCCTTCCTTTTCTTTTCCATTCAACCAGTATAATTACTGTATTGTATTATTATTGTATTACAATACAATACACATATTTTTTTCTTCAAGTCTTTATTTGTTCCATAATAATTTAAATAATAACAACATACCACTATTCCCTAAAAGACCCTAAAATATAGGATAGTATAAGATAGGATAGAATAAAATAACTTAGGTTGGAAAAGACCTTTAAGATCAAGTCTGACTGTAAACCTAGCACAGCCTAGTCCACCATTAAACCATATTCCTAAAAGCCACAACTACATGTGTTTTAAATACCTCCAGCAATGGTGACTCAATCACTTCCCTGGGCAGCCTGTTCCAAAGCTTGACAACTTTTTTTAGTGAAGAAACTTTTTCAAATATGTAACCTAAACCTCTCCTGGCACAACCCAAGTCCATTTCCTTTTGTCCTATCACTTATTACTTAGAAGAAGAGATCGACACACACTTCATTACAACATCCTCTTGGGTAGTCTTAAAAAGCGATAAGGTCTTCCCTCCTTTTGTCCAGACTAAACAACTGCAGTTCCCTCAACTGCTCCTCTTAAGACTTGCTGTTGAGACCCTTCAAAATCTTTGTTGCCCTTCTTTGGACTCCCTTCAGCACCTCAATGTCTTTCTTCTAGTGAGAGGCCCAGAACTGAACACAATATTCAAGGTGCAGCCTCACCAGTGATGAATACGGGGGGAGGGTGATCACTTCCTTAGTCCTGCTGGCCACACTATTGCTGATACAAGCAAGGATGCTATTTGCCTTAGCCACCTGGGCACACTAACAGCTCATATATCATATATTTTCTAACCTCCAGTCAAGTGGGACCTCCAACAGTTTGTTAGCACTTCTGATAAATGATTAAAAACACTTTGGTGAGCACTTCAGCCAGTTCTCTCAGTGCCCTTTGATAGATCCCATCTTGCCCCATAGATTAGTATGTGTCTAAGTGGTGTAGCAGGTTGCTGACCATTTCCCCTTTGATTCTGGGGGCTTCATTCTGCTCTCTATCCCTGCCTTCCAGCTCAGGGGGCTGGGTACCCTGGAGAAAAACTGGTCAAAATATTAAAGCCTGAGGCAAAATTTTCTTCATCCTTTGTAACTCTGTTTCCCTCCTGTATCCAAAAAGGGTGGATATTCTCCTTAAATCCTCCTTCTGTTGTGAATGTATTGTCTTGCAGCAGTAACAAAATTAAGTTTTGGTGGGCTTTGGCCTCTCTAATTTTCTCCCTGCATAAACTCACGACATCCCTGAAGTCCTCCTGAGTTGTCTGCCCCTTCTTCCAAAGGTCATAAACTCTCCTTTTTTTCCTGAGTTCCAACCAAAACCCTTCTTCCCCATCAGTTCATCTTTCAGCACATGGGGACATCCTGCTCCTTCACCTTCAGGATTGTCTTCTTGAGGAATATCCAGCCAAAGTCTGCCTTCTGGAAGTCCAAGGTGGCAGTTTTGCTGAGCCATCCTTATTCCTCTGAGAAGCAAAACCTATCATTTCATGATTGCTATGCCCAATACAGCCTCCAGACACCACATCACCCACAAGTCCTTCTCTGCTCACATACAACAGGTCCAGTGGAGCACCTTCCCTAGTTGTCTCACTTACCAGTTGTGTCAGATGTTTCACCAATTCCCTGAAATACAAATTCCTCTGAGTATTAGCAGACCTGATTCAGAGAAATTCAGGCATCTTTTACAGTTGTTTGTTAGTATCTTAGTCAAACTTATTTCACAATAACTATATACACACATAATGTAATCGGGGTAAAAAAATCTGTAAGACAGAGTATTTGTAAGCATGCCATAAGTAGTTATCTTTCTTCATGAAAATAAAGTTTTTTTTTAAATCAAGAATTTGAGTTCTAACCCATTTTTCTTATTATTCTATGTGATCTGTTTGTAGAGCTCTTTTATAATTTTCCCGTGTTTCAAATGTTACAACCACTCATTGTTTTATTACAGTTATCACAAAGAAGTTCATTAGTTACAATGACCAAGAATATCTAGACACCAGTATTTCCAGTAATATAGTCACCAGTAATATAGTCACCAGTATATAGTGGGTAAATAATTACCAATAATGTTGCAATTTCTAGTACAGTTAGTCTCTCCAGTAAAATACAGGCATCTATATCTTCAACCCTTGAAGCTTGTAAAGACCTCTCATAAAACTATCAAAATAAAACTGCTTTTATCACCTTTCCCCAAAGTAATTTTGATAAAAATAAGTTTCTCTTTTCTTCATGCTGATTTTGTTTACAATTTATCACTTCATTAACCAACAATGCTATGCTACCATCCCAGCTTTCATTATTCATTCCTGAATATCACATAGCCTTAAATAAGTGTGTTCCAGTCATGTTATTAGATACTGTACTCAACAGTAAAAAACACATAAATTGATGGAAAATACATACAGAAAGAAGGCTTAGTAGTCAGAAGTGGTCTAAATTAATAAAACCATGAAGTAGCTGTATGAAACTAGAGTTTAGGGATGTGAAAGTGTGTATAATCACAGGGAAAAACAATTAAATTAATAAAAAAATTGAGGTTATAAAAAGACCACTTAAACACAGCCTACATAATGCATTAAAAACAAATTAAGCATTATCTCTGCATTTATGTCTACCAGTAGTTTTACAGCTGTAACTGTTTGCTGCTCATAGCAGTTACTTTAAATCTACCCTCAATTATTTTTTGAGCTTGGACTTCTTAAAGAAAATAAGAGAGAAGTTAAGAAATTAATGGTATTTATCTGAGGACGTAGTAGCTTTTTTTTTGATATAATTTAAAGAGGAATAGATTGTTTGGGGGTTTTTAAACTCAAAATCATATCTTAAGTCGAAACTAACAGGATCAAAGGAGAAAGTGCTAGATAAAATGCATTTGTATCTGTGATGTTTAGACTAATTACCCTAACAGTCCAATGAATCTCTACAGTATCAGTGTAATCCAGGGCCTTAAATGGCTCTTTAGACACCTGATCCCATTTCAGACCACAAATATAACCTAGACACATATAATTTTCAAAACCGATGTTATCAACATTGCACCATAAAAATTTTTAACACCAATTATCTAACCCTCAATCTAGGTTTCCATAACTCAGAACACAGCCTGCATTTCCAGGCTGAGCCTCTCAATCCTTTTGTTTCCTGCTCCTGATAGGTGTATTCCTGCCATGGTATCTGCTGCATCTGCTGCTGCTGGCTTGGCAGCTCAGGTGATTTTCTGAACTAACACGAAAAGTCGGGGCAATTTTATCAAATCAGTCTCAGTGATCTGACTTCACCAAGTTTCTGGTCTCAGATTTTAAGAGACTAACTGCTTATTTTCTCCTGTATGCTACAGCAACTTGTATCTTCTTAGCTCCTAAGTTTCACCCTAAGTAATTTCCTTCCTCTAGCTACTTTACTGGGTGTTCAGAATGTACTAATGGCTGTTGCACCCTACCTGGTCTAAACTCTACTATTTGCAGGGCTCTTTTGACTGTACAATTTATGAAGTAGAGGATTTCTAACTCTTTGAGCTCTGTAAGGAGGTATTATGAAATGTTTAACTGCGCATCCTCAATGTCTTCTAAATTCTATGGGGTTTAATACACACACACTGTTTTCTACAGTCAAAGCAGTACAATGCTCAAAATCTCAATGGGCATCTTTCAGCATGCTTTATAAGTCTTTTCTGTAATTAAGAACACTTAACTGTTTAAAAATATGCTTTACTCACCATTTTCATCTTATCCATGAAGATTTCTTTTCACAGGACTCAAATAATAAAAACAAGCTTCAAGTGAAAACCACCCCAACTGATATGCCATGACTACAAACAGGGCTGAGCATGATGTCAACGACCGGTGTTATGGAGCATTCTTATTAAAAACTAACCAGCATAGCTCAACCACTGTCCATAGGACACTCAAATATGCTGTATAGTAGCTTAATTTATTAATACTGTAATTCATAGAATAGTCCCCATGTATTCAAAAGATGCTGTTTGAGGAAGATGTCATTAGGTTTTTCTCACTTTCTAAACTTTTTTTACTTTAAACATAAAGTTCATATGACTCTATAATTAATAATTCTAGAATATTAATATTGGCAGGCAATTAGTATTATTAGCAAAATTAATAATCAATAACATGTACGTTAATAATCGCTTAAATACGGGAAAGTACTGGAGTTTTCCTTTTCTCCCAAATAAATCAAGATTACATAGCATATTTCTAAAATCTTACATCTTCCACAATGGTTGAAATTAGAAAGTTATTTCCATTTTCGTCTATTTACAGAAATAATCCGTGCACTGTGCTAAAGATATATTTTCTGAATCCGAATAAGCTTTGCAAGTATGCCTATTTTAAATTTTCATATTCTATTGAGTTTAAATTATGGTTTTTCATTGAGGTAGACCTTAAACTGGGCTTTAGCCACCTTTGACCTTTTCAGCACTTTTTTACATAATATTTTGTGGAAAAAAACCTTGGTTATTTACCTTATTGTAAATGTTGCTTATGTAGATCGTCCAATGAAGCTATAGGACAAATTTGTATACTTTCAATATTGTATAGGTCCTGTATAAAATAATATTATAGAATACCGTAAATCTCCATAGATGCTCCATCCCGGGTGGTGTTCAAGGCCAGGCTGGACAGAGCCTCGGGTGACATGGTTTAGTGTGAGGTGTCCCTGCCCATGGCAGGGGGGTTGGAACTAGATGACCTTAAGGTCTTTTCCAACCCTAACTATATGATTCTATCTGTGTTCTAAATCATTTATATGCAAAAACATGGTGGTAGCGATATTCAGGATGAGAAATAAATGTGTCAAATATATTATAATGAACTAGACTATTAGCCTGTATGTTGGTGTGAATAGTGGACAGTACAGTAGTGATGTCCTTGAGAACAAAGGAAAATTAGGAATCAGAAACAATATGTCTCCCACATTGTCCATGCTCTGTGGAATAAATAAACAGAAACTTACTTTCTCTCTTTTCTAATCAGGAAAATGGTTTTAAAACCCAACAGAAGCTTCCTCCCTTTGTTCAAGGAAATACAGATAAGCCCTTAATTTTCCCATGAAGTGTTTAGCAAGGGTCATTATCTGAACTTGTAGAGTATGTAAAACATTTCAAAATCATTCAGTTTGAAAAACACAGGGGCGATACTGTTGTGGGTGTCTGTTACAGACCACTAGATCAGGGTGAGGAAGTTGATGAGGCCTTCTACAGGCAGCTGAGAGCAGCCTCACAGTCACAGGCCGTGGTCATCGTGGGGGATTTTAACTTCCCTGATGTTTGCTGGAAGGACCACTCAGCAACGCCGCCACACTCCAGGAGGTTCCTCCAGTGTATGGATGATAACTTCCTCCTGCAAATGGTGGATGAGCCAACCAGGAGAGGAGTGCTGCTGGATCTCATCCTCACTAACAAGGAGGGTCTGATCGAAGCAGAAAGGGTTGAGGGCTGCCTTGGTTGCAGCGACCACGAGATGGTGGAATTCAGGATCTTGTGTGGTAGGACCAGAAGAATAGCAAGTAGAATTGCAACCCTGGACTTTAGCAGGGCAAACTTTGGCCTTTTCAAGCAATTGCTAGGGGAAATCCCATGGGCAAGGCTGTTTGAAGGTAAAGGGGCCCAAGATAGTTGGTTGGCATTCAAGGATTGCTTTTTCCGAGCTCAAGATCAGGGCATCCTGACACATAGGAAGTCAAGGAAGAGGGTCAGGAGACCTGCGTGTCTAAATAGGGAATTGCTGGGTATGCTCAAGTGGAAGACGAGAGTTTACAGGTCATGGAAGGAGGAGCTGGCCACTTTGGAGGAATATAAGGCTGCTGCTAGAGGATATAGGAAGGCAGCTAGGATGAATAAGACCTCCTTAGAATTAAACCTGGCGAGAAGGGTCAAGGACAGCAAAAAGAGCTTTTTCAAATACATGGCAGATAAAACTAACACCAGAGGCAATGTAGGCCCACTGATGAACGGGATGGGTGCCCTGGTGACAGAAGATAAAGAGATGGCAGAGTTACTGAATGCCTTCTTTGTCTCTGTCTATTCTGCTGCAGGCAGTCCTGAAGAGCCCTGTACCCCTGAGGCCTTAGATGAGGTCAGGTTAACGGAGCGGTTTGCCTTAGTCGATGAGGAATGGGTTAGAGACCAACTGAGCAATGTGGACATGCATAAATCCGTGGGTCCAGATGGGATGCACCCGCGGGTTCTGAGGGAACTGGTGGAAGTCATTGCTAGACCACTCTCCATTATCTTTACCAAGTCTTGGGAAATGGGATAGGTGCCTGAGGACTGCAGGAAAGCAAATGTCACTCCAGTCTTCAAAAAGGGCAAGAAGGAGGACCCAGGTAACTATAGACCAGTCAGCCTCACCTCCATCCCTGGGAAAGTGATGGAACACCTTATCCTTGGTGCCATCTTAAGGCATATCAAGGATAAGAGGGTTATGAGGGGCAGCCAACATGGCTTCACCAAGGGGAAATCATGCTTGACCAATCTCTTAGACTTTTATGAGGAAATAACACGGTGGATGGATGATGGCAGAGCGGTGGATGTGGTCTACCTTGACTTCAGCAAAGCATTTGACAGAGTCTCCCACAGCATCCTCACAGCTAAATTGAGGAAGTGTGGTCTGGATGATCAGGTAGTGAGATGGACTGTGAACTGGCTGAAGGAGAGAAGCCAGAGAGTTGTAGTCTATGGGGCAGAGTCTAGTTGGAGGCCTGTAACTAGTGGAGTGCCTCAAGGGCCAGTACTGGGACCAGTATTATTTAATATATTCATCAATGATTTAGATGAGGGAATTGAGTGTACTATCAGCAAGTTTGCTGATGACACTAAGCTGGGAGGAGTGGCTGACACGCCAGAAGGCTGTGCTGCCATCCAGCGAGACCTGGACAGGCTGGAGAGTTGGGCAGGGAATAACTTGATGAAATATAACAAGGGAAAGTGTAGAGTCCTGCGTCTGGGCAGGAACAACCCCAGGTTCCAGTATAGGCTGGGGAACGATCTGTTAGAGAGCAGTGTAGGGGAGAGGGACCTGGGGGTCCTGGTGGACAACAGGATGACCATGAGCCAACACTGTGCCCTTGTGGCCAAGAAGGCCAATGGCATCCTGGGGTGTATTAGAAGGGGGTGGTTAGTAGGTCGAGAGAGGTCCTCCTTCCCCTCTACTCTGCCCTGGTGAGACCGCATCTGGAATATTGTGTCCAGTTCTGGGCCCCTCAGTTCAAGAAGGACAGGGAGCTGCTGGAGAGAGTCCAGCGCAGGGCAACGAAGATGATTAAGGGAGTGGAGCATCTCCCTTATGAGGAAAGACTGAGGGAGCTGGGTCTCTATAGTTTAGAGAAGAGGAGACTGAGGGGTGACCTTATTAGTGTCTATAAATATATAAAGGGGGAGTGCCACGAGGATGGAGCCAGGCTCTACTCAGTGGCAAACAATGATAGGACAAGGGGTAATGGGTACAAACTGGAACACAAGAGGTTCCACTTAAACTTGAGAAGAAACTTCTTCTCAGTGAGGGTGACAGAACACTGGAACAGGCTGCCCAGGGAGGTTGTGGAGTCTCCTTCCCTGGAGACTTTCAAAACCCGCCTGGACACATTCCTGTGTGACATTATCTAGGTGTTCCTGCTCTGGCAGGGGGATTGGACTAGTTGATGTTTTGAGGTCCTTTCCAATCTCTAGCATACTGTGATACTGTGATACTGTGATATTTGAGATGGTGCTCCATTCACGACTTTCTGAGAGGAAAATGTGAGAATATCTGGATATCCTTTTCTCAGACTTGCCTCTATGCTTAGACTCCATCCCCTGAGGTACCTAGTTCAAAATTTTCCGCAGCTGGTAAGCAAGCTTTTTTTCTGAAGATGTTCTCACACAACTTTGTGTGAAGGATCCCAACACTATCCAGGAGATCTTCTTCCCTGAGGAGGATCATGTTGTCATAAAGTCCAAAGCACAGCCTGCAGTACCAGACAGGAATTGATGTGCAGAATGCATCCCTTCCTACCTTCCTACTTGAGCCTTCCCCACCAGGATCAAGAACAACACAACCTCGACCCCAGTGTATTTCACTGTAGCGGGCTCCTCCCCATCCTGTGATCTAATCAGTCTTCCTCAGCATTGGTGCCCAGATAAATAAGAAAAAAATCATTGTTTATCATTATTAATCATATTAACATAATGTCTGTGAACTACAGTTATGGGTATTGTGCAGTGCATGTAAAAAGTTAAAAGCTGAAAGACTAGTCTAAGAGAAGACAGTATAAATATAGAGACAGGAAAATATAAAGTTACAATACAGAACAATTCTTCACCATAATGCATGTTCATTGCAACACATAGAACAGCCTGAAACTTTACAAATTTTGTATGATAACGGAAAAGTTTTGGGGAACAATTTGAAAGAGAATAATTGGAAATCTGTAGATCAGAGGCCTATTCAAAAGTGGAAGGTGACATGCATGGTAAAAAAGAAGAAATTTGCTTGGAAAAGGTAGGCATACTGGAAAAAGGATTCCTCCCTATGAATGAAAGAGGACTGAGAGATGGGCAAAAAAAATAACACTAAGCTAGGAAGAACAGAGATGAATCTTTACTGACTATAGAAGAGGAATTAGCGAATGGTTCCAGAGGAAGTTTTGACATGGCCCAAAGTAACAGCTCAAGAAAACTATCTTTGCAACAGCAATCTGAGTGAATGTGTGTGGACAGTTTTTTTTGCTTGTACTGTAGAAAGTGTGTTGTAAAAAAGCAAGATACAATCAGAAGGAGCAGTATGAACAATAAGTTTAGTTACATGGGTAAAGACAAAAAGGCTTTAGTGAAGTAATATAATTTTCTCATTCGTATCCAACCCACTAAAACTGTATATCAATGTCTAAGGTGAAACAACTGCAGGCTGGAGTGACAGGCAGCAATATATTCTAAGACACTGTGTGTAGATGTTATGATTCACAAAGTAAATCTTTGGTTGTAGGATGGAGAGGCTATAACAGATACACACAAGTAAAGTAGTTTCAATCACTGTGTGCACTAATAGTATCTATTTTGTTGATGTCTGACAAGTTATCACATAATTTTCAAATTTATAGCAAAACAAAAAAAGGTGACTAAATACATAAATTAGATATTTTTTGGCGAAATTATTGCAATTCCATAATTTCTAGTTTTAATAACTTGCAATAAATATTTCATCAAAACAACTATAATCAAGTATCTTTGAAAGTATTTTTAACTATTTTTAAGTTTTAACATCAAAGGTCATTTTTTTTAGACAAAACATTCTGTAGCAGCCTGCAAACTAACACATCTTTACCGCATTATTGAAAATCAGGCTAACTGCCCTTCAAACAAAGTAGATACATAGTCCTGGGTTCTTCCCAGAAAAGTAGAGATTTTCTAGTATAATTCATTAATAGTAAATATTATTTTCTTCATAACAAAACCTGGGATATACCAGGTTTTTAAAAGCTTTGGCACAAAGGTATTTTGCCAGAGGTAGTTGCAAGGGATTATTACTCTCAGTATGTTATGATTGAGTTCCAGTAGTATGGACAGTAGAGAGTTTATTTTATTCTTGTGAATAAAATAGCTGAAATTCCAATGTGATTTCTACCTATTGTGTATGCAGGCTGCTGAGGAAACCTATTCATCAGCAGTCAAGACTTTTGACTCTTCCACCCCAGCAATCAACAAACTCTGAATGAGAGGTAACAAAACCCCACAGACTACTATACAGAAGACTTAATAACATCTCTGTAGACTCTTAAAATTATTGATGCGTGAGGAGTGATTTAGAAGGAACCTTCCTAACAAAAACAGAAAATATCTGAGGAAAGTCCAAACTATCAGCTTCCTAGAAGTCAGTGAGACAGTAAGTATCAGACCTTTGTGGAAAGGGACCTACACTTATCTGCAGATGTGTAATTTGAAATACTTGATTTGGTGTACTTTATCACATTGATGGCATTTTCAGTAACATTACCTTGTTTATGATCACTCATGTGAGAAGACACAGCATAGCAGATGGGAGATGAGGTCTTGGCAACCTAATTCAATAGGTTTGGAGAGCAGGAAAATAAAATAAAACCTTTAAAGATGATGACTATTATTTCTATATTCACATATGTGGTTTTGAATGTAGATGGCTGGATGAATATGTTCTGTGCAGATTCTGTATTTTGTGTTTGTAGTTTAATTTGGGCAGCATTTAGGTGTTGTTGCAGTTGAAGAAAACCTATATATTATGCTTATGAATACATTAGTTTTGCTAGTATGTTGAGTGTAGGTGCTATGGGTGCTGCCTCGGTGTCCCCTGTGTGGAGCGGTGCTGGACACAGATGGTCCCAGCCAGCTCCAACGGCCCCACTGCAGGGTAGATCTGAGCCCCTCAGCCATGGGTGGGGGCCTCAGGGAAAGCCTGGGTAAGGAAGGGCAAACAGTGTCCGGCAGCCAGGGTTGAGGGGAGTAGGGTGAGAAACAGCCCTGCGAGCCCCGAGAGCAGGAGGGGCTGCACTGCGAGGGCAAATTGTGCCCTGCAGCAGCTGTTTTCCTCAGCAGCTGTTCCAAACTATGGAGCTTGTCCTGCACATTTCAGCTCAGTGTCCTGAATCTACACAGACTAGCAAAACAGTTAAAAATCTGCTTGATAATCAGCATCTGCTCACATCTTGCTGATTAAAAAGATTACTCTATGAAACTTGTGGCAAAGGACATGATCTACTTAAATAACAGTGCTAACAAAAATGTTAGGTTTGCCTATGTCTCTGAGTACAGGCCAGTGATTTTAAACATTTCATGCAGGAGTCTGAGTCACATCTTGGATGCTCCTGACACCAAGGCTAGCTAGATGTAAGCTAAAATTGCTTTGCCTCTACAAGCTAAAAGCAGACCTTTATTTAACTTTGTTCAAAATGAACTGAGTATGAACAAATGCTTTACTGAGTTAAAACTGATAAAAACCAGACTTCAGAATTAAAAATGAAGAAATGCCACAGACTCCTCCAGGAGACTGCAGGACAGGTGATTATTTGATTTTTACAAGCAAAAACTGAAAGTTCTATTTCCACAACCATGATTTCACTGTTGTACCTTAGTGGTGTATGAAGGATACTCATGTTATACAGGTACCACAACCAGGTTGTAGCTAAATGACTGCTACTGCTTGTGGAGTTGTATGCAGCTGTAGTTCTCATCCAACCTTGACCCTCTCAATCCTATCGCTGTTTGGCTGTTACACATCTGTGGGGCCGTATAGCAAACTGACTGCAGAAGGTATATAGACAACTCAGAAAAAACATGTTCTCAGAATATCTTGATAACACAATTTATGATGTTAATATGGAGTAGTGTAGACAACATTAACGAAGAAAAAAAGAATATCCAGCTCCTGAGCCAGTGTATGTCTTGCAATCACAGTCTCTTCTGTCAGACTTGTGCTACTTTGTACTAGGGATTCAGCACATGGCATTTTATGTTGTAGCACTTCACTTTGTCCAGCATTGACTATGACAGGTTCCTCCACTCCTAACACTACTTATAGCAGATTTTATAGCAGGAATCTACCTTCTTACATCCTTGAATACCAGTCAAATAGTCAGCAAAGGACATTTAGACCTGAACTCATCTACTAGCACTGGAATTTAACCAGGGCAGCACAGAATGTGTTGTAAAAGGAGCACCACTTGGCTAGATTTGCAAAGATACACTGAATGTTTACATATGGCTTTATGAAGCATCTTTAAAAAGCAAAATCTCTACTCCATGGAATTTAGCCAGTAACTTACCAGTTCCCCCCAAAAATATTGTTAGATTACATTAGAGAATGGGAGAGGAGGAATTAGTACATGACAGAACACTTACCAAGAAACCGCCAGCCTTAAAATTGCTCCATAGTATCTCAAAACTAAGAAATGGTCTTCATGGTATAAGAAACTGTGTTTGGCTAGTCTATAAGTCACTTAAAAACTAACTTTTTTTGTCTATTCTGTAGTAAGAACATAGGTGTTACTGTTGACTCAGCCTAGTATTGGACTCTGATGCACTAAAATACGATTTTTCAGGGATGATATGAAAAACTTTGTCATGAATGCACAGCTTGCATATGGTGGAAGCTTGTACTTCCTTGTACTTTCAATCAGAAGTTAACTCACTGCATATACTACTTGCAGTTGAATAACATCCTCAACTTAGGTAAAATATTCAGCAGTTTGTTCTATAAGGATCTAACATTTTTGCTACCAGTATCTACAAATTGATTGTCATAGTTCTTTTAACATCTACCCAGATGAGACTGTTTGCAATACAAAATTTACACTGAAATGAAGAACCCTAAAGAAATGTGATTACTGACTCACAAATTTATCTCCCGGAAATCGAGGTCAAATTCATATTAGTTTTTAATATTCAAATTAAATGTCATGAGCATAAATATGTAAACTCTGTTAATAAAGTGTGCATTTCATTTCAAGCTGTGGTGTAAGCATTGCTTAGGTTTAACACACTTGATAATTATTTCTTAAAATATCAGTGAAAATATTATTACTACTGTATGGAAAAAAAGCCCAGATTGGGTTTCTTTCATTGATTCAATTAACACTTTTGAAAATCTTATCCAACATATATGAATGGGTGCTTTAGTATATGCAGGACTAGTTAATATCTGCCTAGCATTTTGGAATTATGAATGCTTACTAAGAAATGCAATCTTAAAAGAAAAAATGTGTTGAAAAATATGTGTTCATTGTACCAAGAAAAAGAGTACACTAGATATATATTTGTATATAATAACTGAACTTGTAGCAAGAACTGATGCCCTGCACCTGATAACATACTGATGCTATAAATTTATTTAAACAGACATAAAACAGAGTTCAATGGAGTGAAAATTTATGATGAATATTTAAAGGCCTGATTTGATCTCTGCATTACGTTGTTGCATTGAGAAGACAGAACTCTTTCCTAGCCAGGATAAAATCTTCACACTCCAGAAATGCCTGAGTGTATGTAGCCAAAGGGATCACTATGAGCAGATAAGGTAGGTAAAATTTTATTGTGAAAGAATAAGTAGAACAGAGAGAATCCAATCCAATTTGTCCAAATACAGGACGACACCTAAGAATGTAAACCTCATCAAATGTAAATAATTGCTCAGCACTAGAATATTTAATCAAAATCCATTTAGATCTTTAAAGGGAGAAAATATAATTTTTCTCAACTCAAACTACCTGTTTTCTTTACCTTTTTAAGAAAATACTTCAGGTCTTAGCAGAAAAATATCATAAAATTTGTAAGTACAGGATAATGGAAGCACAGATGTGCGAAGACTACACAATGTTTTCAGTTAACAATCAAAAATGGAAACAGAATGTATGACCAAAACTTTGCTAGTACCTCTATCATAAACTACTCTTATTCCAGTTGAGTAATTCTTGTCTTTGACATGAAATCAGTTACATACAGTAAATGGCAGATGAAGGACAGACTTGAAATGCTGACTTCAGAAATAGGGAAAATAAATTCAGCCATGTCATACTGATATCAAAGTCATTACTGGAAATTGAATGTTAATTCCTCATCATGGAAACAGACTGGTATAAATCATTTGAAATATTTGTCATTCAAAATCATTCTTACACTAAAAATTATTAAATGTAATATTCCTTGGTTGGATAGGTTCAAGCACTTAGAACACATCAACTGGACAGTGGAAGATTTCTACGTTATTTTTGTTAAATCTTGTAACTCGTTTACCTGTTTAATAGAGCCGATTTAATTGTTTCTTTTAGTTCAGAAAAGATCTCTTTTCACTGTGGAAGAGACAAGCAATGGATACTAGTGCACGTGTTATACTGGCATATTTGTGTTGGCACAGTAGACAATCAAAGATCACTGACAACAACCTAGTGTTTTCTAGCCAAGACATCAAGTCAGTGTATAGTTCCACCTGATTCCCTTTAACTATAACAAGTTGAAATCAGTTTTGAAATTCCCCCACCCTTCTGCATTGTTTTAAATGAAAAATGTTCAGGTTTACTGTGCAATTTACTGTGAAGCAACTAGTTCAATTATTATAAAAGTTGAACTGCAACAGGAGTGATTAAAGAAAGCAATTAGAGCAAAAATGAGTGACTGAGGATGATAGGGATACTTTAAGATGGATTTTAGTGGCAGGAAAAAAAAAAGTGAAATGACATTTTCTTTATGGCTCAAGAAAGAAAATTCCTTTTATAGGTGCTTTTGGGAGGTAGGCTCATATGACAACTGGTTCCACTCCTCCAAGTGATGAATTATTAGGTGAAAACCAACAGAAGTTTTGTGGTAAACAGAAGGCTTTTTGTTAGAAGGTAAGGGGGCCCTGATGCGTTTTGCATCAGGAGGCAAACTTTTGCAATAGGAGGAAACCGTTTGCAGAGGCATGAGAGGTTGACCTCTCAACAAAGCATCCGTATATGGAGACCCAAGGCCTTGGGCTCCTGGAGAAATCCACATGAGCCAAGAGGATCCTGCTGAGCAGGAAACAGTGAAGCAAAAAAAATGTACATAGTATTTATCTATGATCACCAGTCTTTTAAAATGCTTCTGGTTTTACCAGATAAGGAATTTGGATTCTGGCAATACCAGGAGGAGATAAAGTCACATTCAAAGATTACATTGCACTTTTAGTTTTTGGTAGAACAAAGTTTTTGGCACTGAGTGCAGTGAAACAACAAAATGTCACCATGGGTGCAGAAAATTTTCATACTTTTATGTTGGAAGACAGTACAGGAAAACTGAATTCCAGCTAAATTGAAGAAAACAGTATAATGAATCAGTCAGTTGTATTACATTCTGATGAAGTTCAAGAGATGCTGTAGATTGGATCTTGTGACAACTGGGATTCACAGGCTGAGACACCATGATATAGAGTTTCCCACAGGTCAGGGCACGTGGTAGGAAACATAAATCATGACACGGCATGAGTACAGGTTCTCTCTGGAGTCTGCATTCTCTCCTAGATGCTACACCCTGCTCCTCCTCCATGAATTAGGTTAAATTTCTCAGTAAGTCAATCTACTATGTCTGGAGTGTGAGAAAAATTGGAGTGGAAGTGGAAAAGCATTACTTGCAAACCCTGAAGTTTGGTAATATGAAACTCTGTGAATTGTGCATAATGCTGAAATCTGACACATCTGAAAATAGATCTTTTTCAGCATTGAAAAAAAACCCACAACAACTAAGAAACTCCTTGCTTTTTGTTTTCCAAATATATACTACTAATGAGATCTGATAATTACATTCTAAACCAGCCAGCCTTGGTGCAGGCAACTGCCCTTTTAGTGCTCATTACCAATGGTGCAGGTGAAAGAAAATTTACAAAAAATTGTCATAGTATACATTACAGAGGAAAGTAGGCTACTTAATTAATTTTAAATCTTGCTCAAACCAGATTTGTTATACTGAGAAAGTTTCATATATTTTCATACACCAAGACTGTGGTTCTGTTTGGAGCATTACTTCTAAGAAACCTTGGACATCCTGCTGGATTTTCTGTGTCTATAGTTGTCAACAAGCCACTCTATCATTTTGCAGAATGCTGGCTCGCTAAGTCATTTTCACAGAGACTTCAAATATCAAACCTGTGCAGTACTGATTCAAAAACTAAAGAATAATTATCAACAGTTCAAGAAAAGCTTAAAATATAGTTTTAGCCTTTACATATACCTGTAACTTTATAGTTCATAGTTCTTGGATTGTGGTGACCTTTGGCTGTGGTTTAAACCCTAGCCAGACAGCTTGTTCACTCACTCCCAGTGAGTGGTGCTGGGCTGAGAGCAATCGAGGGCCCCACCCACTCCGGGGCTCTCCCCTACTCCCAGAGGAACAGGGAGGAGGATCGAAAGGGTGCAACTCCCACGGGTTGAGACAAGAACAGTCCAGCAACCAATGTACAACACAAATCACCACCACTACTACCAACGACAACAATGATAAGAGAAAAGAACAAGGGAAGAGAATACAATACCACCGGCCAAGAAACGAGTCCCACCCGGAAGCCCGTGTCCTTCCGAGTAACTCCCAGTTACCCCCCACCCCGGGCATGACGTGCTGTGGTATGGAATACCTCTTTGGCTAGCCTGGGTCAGGCACACCGTCTCTGATTCCTCATGGCTTCCCCTCCTCCTTGGCAGAGCATGAGCCTCACAAAGTCCTTGGTCAGGGTAAACATCACTTAGCAACAACTCAAAACATTGGTATCACCAGCACTGTTCCCAGGCTGGAAGTCAAAACACAGCACTACACCTACTACCATGAAGGAAAAACATGACTGCTACTGCTGAACCCAGGACATTATCCACCACTTATTCCATACCATTCACGTCATGCTCAGATCCCACATTTTCAATACACCATCGCTCTCCCACATATATACATCCATATACACACAGACCAAGAGAAAGAGATCATTTTCTTAGTGCATGGACCAATCCCTATAATGCTGCCAAGTCCATTTGGTCCATGATGTCTGGCTCCATCTCTTGTAACAGTCTTTCAGGGCAGGAGAGGCTGTGTGCAGTATTGGATCATTGCCTGCTGATGCTGGTCATTCCTTTACTCACCCGGTTCTACCAAATTTCATTCTCTGTTGGGATGATGGTTGGAGGGAAGTCAGGGCTAGTCGCTGGTGACCTGGAGACATCTAGTTGATGGGCTATAAAAGTATTACACAGCAGGCAACAGCATACAATTAAGTTCATTGGCTGTTTTCCCCTAAAATCAAATCTCCTTGAGGTATACATTGGACTTCCCCATCTTCCCGCATTACCCACCAAGTATATCCAGGTCCCTGAGCAAAAGCAATCCCACGAGTAGGTTTGCCTTTACCTGAAGCAGGAATAACCCAGACTGTCTTCCCCAGCAAATTCTTCATATGCACCACGGGAACTTTGTCCCCCTCTACAATATGTAAAAGTTCTGACTGGGCTGGGCCAGCCCTGTTGGCAGATCCTCTGGTGTTGACCAACCAGGTGGCCTTTGGTAAGTGTGTATCCCAATGCTTGAAAGTTCCCCCACCCATTGCTCTCAGTGTAATTTTTAACAGCTCATTGTACCGTTTGATTTTCCCAGAGGCTGGTGCGTGGTAGGGGATGTGATATACCCACTCAATGCCATGCTCTTTGGCCCAAATATCTATAGGGTTATTCCGGAAATGAGTCCCATTGTCTGACTCAATTCTCTCTGGGGTTCCGTGTCGCCACAAAATCTGTTTCTCAAGGCCCAGGATAGTGTTCCGGGCAGTGGCATGGGGCACAGCATGTGTTTCCAGCCACCCAGTGGTTGCTTCCACCACGGTAAGCACACAGTGCTTGCCTTGGCGGGTTGTCGGCAGTGTGATATAGTCAACCTGCCAGGCCTCCCCATAGTTATACTTCAACCATCCATACCAAAGAGGCTTTAACCGCTTGGCTTGTTTAATTGCAGCACATGTTTCACACTCATGAATAACCTGGGCAATAGTGTCCATTGTTAAGTCCACCCCTCGGTCACGGGCCCATCTATATGTTGCATCTCTGCCCTGATGGCCTGAAGTGTCATGGGCCCACGGGGCCAAAAATAATTCACCTTTCTGTTGCCAATCTAAGTCCATCTGAGCCACTTCAATCTTAGCCGCTTTATCCACTTGTTGGTTGTTCTGGTGTTCCTCAGTGGCCCGACTCTTGGGTACATGGGCATCTACATGACGTACCTTCACCACCAGGTTCTGCACCCGGGCAGCAATATCTTTCCACAGTGCAGCAGCCCAGATGGGTTTACCTCTGCGTTGCCAGTTGCTCTGCTTCCATTGCTTCAACCACCCCCACAGGGCATTTGCCACCATCCATGAGTCAGTATAGAGATAAAGTACTGGCCACTTTTCTCGTTCAGCAATGTCCAGGGCCAGCTGGATGGCTTTCACCTCTGCAAACTGACTCAATTCACCCTCTCCTTCATCAGTTTCTCCAACTTGTCCTCCAGGACTCCATACAGCTGCTTTCCATCTCCGATGCTTTCCCACAATACAGCAAGACCCATCAGTAAACAAGGAATACTGTTTTTCACTTTCTGACAGTTTATTATATGGTGGGGCCTCTTCAGCGCGCACCACCTCCTCCTCTGGTGACATTCCAAAATCTTTGCCCTCTGGCCAGTCCATGATGACTTCTAGAATGCCTGGACGACTGAGATTTCCTATTCGAGTTCATTGTGTAATTAGTGCAGCCCATTTACTCCATGTAGCATCAGTTGCATGATGTGTAGAGGAGACCCTGCCTTTGAACATCCAGCCCAGCACGGGCAACTGGGATGCCAGGAGGAGCTGTGCTTCAGTGCCAATCACTTCCGAAGCAGCTCGAATCCCTTCATAGGCTGCCAGTATCTCTTTCTCAGTTGGGGTATAGCTGGCCTCAGATCCTTTGTATCCCCGACTCCAAAAGCCAAGGGGTCGACCTGAAGTCTCCCCTGGAGCTTTCTGTCAGAGGCTCCAGGTAGGACCGTTCTCCCCAGCTGCAGTGTACAGTACATTTTTTACATCTGGTCCGGTCCGGACTGGTCCAAGGGCTACTGCATGAACTATCTCGCGTTTAATTTGCTCAAAGGCTTGTTGCTGCTCAGGGCCCCATTTAAAATCATTCTTTTTCCGGGTCACATGATAGAGAGGGCTTACAATCGAACTGTAATTTGGGATGTGCATTCTCCAGAACCCCACTGCACCCAAGAAAGCTTGCGTTTCTTTCTTATTAGTTGGTGGAGACATTGCTGTTATCTTGTTGATCACATCTGTGGGGATCTGTCTACCTCCATCTTGCCATTTTATTCCCAAAAATTGAATCTCCTGTGCAGGTCACTTGACCTTACTCCGTTTTATGGCAAAACCGGCTTTCAGCAGGATTTGGATTATTTTCCTCCCTTTCTCAAAGACTTCTTCCGCTGTATCGCCCCACACAATAATGTCATCAATGTATTGCAGGTGTTCTGGAGCTTGCCCCTGTTCCAGTGCAGTCTGGATCAGTCCATGGCAAATGGTAGGGCTGTGTTTCCACCCCTGGGGCAGTCAGTTCCAAGTGAACTGGACACCCCTCCAAGTACATTGAGATGAGTATCTCCTCTGGTGCTATCGACTAGATCTCTAGTGACTATCATAGATGCTTGGTTTCCTACATCTAAGTGTGTTACTGAGGAACTAAATCCTACCTGATAAGTGTACTCAATACTTGTGTACAGGGACAAGTGCAGATTGACACAACTTCATCCAGGTTCCTGCCTGGATCAATCAAGCTCCTGTGTAGAAAAGTAATTGTGCTTGCAGGCACAGTCACCAGGTAAGAAGCAGGAAATGATAGCTCATACATAGTGGCAATGACTTGTAACAATAGAAAATCCAAGGAAAGGGGTCCTACAAGAAAGCTGGAGAGGGACTTTTTACAAGGGCAGGTAGGGATAGGACAAGGGGTAATAGCTTTAAACTGGAAGATGGTATATTTAGACTAGATATTAGGAAGAAGTTCTTTATTGTGAGGGTAGTGAGACACTGGCACCGGTTGTCCAAAGAAGTTGTGACTGCCACATCCCTGGAAGTGTTCAAGGCAAGGTTGGATGGTGCTTTGATCAACTTGGTCTAATGTAATGTGCCTCTACCTGTGGCAGGGGGCTTGAAACCAGGTAATCATTAAGGTCCCTTTCAACCCTAACCGTTCTATAAGATTCTGCATTTCTGTGATCTTACAATTCTATGATCCTATGATCCTCCTTCATCTCACAATGCCAACATAAACAGCAGAAATTGCAAATGTCTGAAAGGCAGTTATAAAATATTGTTACTCACCTCTCATTTAAATAACACAATAAATGTATGCATAAACATATACACCCACACTACTTAGACCTGTCCTGTCCTGAACAGATTGATATGATTGGTCATATCAACCTGTCATATGTTGTATGAGACAACATATATTGTGCCTGCTGTACATGTGCAGCACACTTAGTCATTCGTACCTTGGGTGACTGAATTTCTAGCTGTCTTCAGCCAGAATGCTTCAGAAAAGCATCTGCCAAATTTTTAGAGGAGCTCTCTAGGTGGAAATTTCAGTCTCAGAAATTCCTTCAGGCAGCTCATGCCGTGTCTAAATCATGTTAGACATAACGTGTGTTTCAATGTATGCTTGAAACATAGCGTGGGTGGAGAATCTGCCCATCCCAGAGACTCCCATAGGCAGCTCTGCACAGGATTTACTGAACTGTATATAGGTGAGCTAATTGCAATCATTCCAAAGAAATTGTACCTACAGTTACAGTAATTAATACATGGCAGGGAGTGTTTTGTACATAGATAATCAATAGCAAGTAGATAATTTATATGCTGAAGTGGTTGTACAAGCCCTTGGCTCAGATATATTATTAAAACTGCTAGAGTGGCAGTTCAGGGTGTCTGACCAGATCCAGCTGAAGATATTATTCCAAAGATTTTGCCCAGGGAGATTCCCATCATCATCTGGACAGGGGCAGACCACTCTGTTCAGAAGATCTGATCTACTATGCAAATGGCAAAGATTTCAATAAATTAATATTTTTTAGCAACAACAACACTGAAGACCATGGGTATCTGCACAAAAAAAAAAATAATCACACCCACCCCCCCCCCCAAAATACAAAAAAAAACACGAAAACCAACTAACCAAACAAAAAACCACACCCAGAAAACCAACTAATCAAACAAAAAAACACACCCAAAAAAAACCCCAAACCAAAACAACAACAGTAAAACCCCCCAAAACTTTGTCAACACCAAAATCCCCAAGCTTTCTATACCACAAGAAGTGTGTGTGTATATATATATATATATATATATATATATAAGCAAAACTAGAGATTCACCTATGTAGACAAGGGTTTGCTGAAGGCTGACTACTGCTTTCCCTTATAAAGGATTTAAATAATTCAGATGCCTTGTACAGGCTTACTGTGGAAGCCTTAATTTCCTCCTGAAATAAGTGTTATTTGAATAAGTATTACTTAGAATTAATTTACTTTGACTAAAGTTAACAAAGTCCATTTGTAAACTTATACATCTTCAAATATTTACATTTTGTTATGTCTTCTAAAGAACCTTCTGCTATAAAATAATTAGGAAGAACAGAGAAAAAAAAAAAACTAGTTGCATTTATAGTTAAAAGGTGTTATTTTTCATTCTGAGATTTGCTATTTATATGTTTTAAAAGTCAAATTATGTGGAAAAACAGTAGCTTCTGTGCCAGTTTTTACTTGAATGAATTGAGATACATGCAGAAAGATAGGACACTTTATGAATGTGTCTTTGTATATGCTACAGTATGTGTCTTGGAAATTTTACAGAAATTATGCCATCTGGTTATCCGTTTGATCATTACCAGCCATACAGTGAGGAGAAAAAAATGTATTTTCTTCAGCCTCACTAGATTCATATTAAATAAGAAGTGCTACTTGTTTGATGTAGTATAGTAAAATACGTCTGCTGTGACTGATTAAAGGACAAATGCCGAGTGCCACATTCCTAGATTATATTTCATCATCAAAGATATTTCATTTAGTTCTTTGACTGTAAAATGAAGATAACAGATAAAGCCATTGTGTCATGCTAAATCTTTAGAAAAATATTTATTAAAAAAAAATTAGTGAAACAAATGAAAATGCTTGTAAATTAATTTACACACATAATAAATCTGTATATTGGAGTGCCCAACATCATCTGACAGATTTAGGATTTTTTATGTTAGGTCATTAGTAAAAAAGTGTTCATTATGCAAATAATATAGAAGGTTTTCAACATCTTTTGTATTAATACCAAAGAGCAATTAGGCCACCTATTATCTATGACTGGAAGAGAAAATTTTGTTGGATAAATGATAGATGAATTACCCAGCAGATATTGATTTCTATAATGTTACTGAAAATGAAGTAGCTTCAGCATAACCAGTGAAGATCTGATCCATGCCTATCTTTGACATATCAAATTATTTTGTTTTGTTTCAAATGTCAAATGCTTGAAAGTAAAATTCTTTCTTCATAGAGCAGCTGTTTGGAAGTGGGAGTTTTTGAAGTAGTTAAGCTTTTAAAAACTTTAACAAAGTAAGGTCCTGCACCTGGGTCAGGGCAATCCCAAGTACAAATACAGTCTGGGAAGAGACTGCAGCCCTGAGGAGAAGGACTTGCAGGTCCAGTTGATGAGAAGCTCAACATGACCTGGCAATGTGTGCTTGCATCTCAGAAAGCCAATCGTATGCTAGGCTGTATCAAAAGAAGTGTGATCAGCAGGTCGAGGAAGGTGATACTACCCCTCTACTCAGTTCTCATGAAAACCCCTCTGGAGTACTGCGTTCAGCTCTGGGGCTCCCAACACAAGAAGGATGTGGATCTTTTTGAGCAAGTCCAGAGGAGGGCCATGAAGATGATCAGAGGGCTGTAGTAACTCACCTATAAAGACAGGCTGAAATAGTTGGGTTTATTCAGCCTAGAGAAGAGAAGGCCTAGAGTACGCTATACAGCAGCCTTCCAGTTCCTAAAAGGGGCCTACAACAAAGCTGGAGAGGGGCAAATGAAAGGGGCAAGTGAAATGATTAGGGCAAATGGCTTTAAGCTGACAGAAGAGCTTTAGATATTAGGAAGATATTACTTACTGTGAGGATGGTGAGGCACTGGAACAGATTTCACAGAGAGGTTGTGGCTGACCCCTCCCTGGAGGTGTTCAAGGCAAGGTTGGATGGTGCTTTGAGTAATCTGGTCTAGTGGAAGGTGTCCCTGCCCATGGCCAGGGCAGTTGGAACTACATGGTCTTTAAGGTCCCTTCCAACCCCAAGCATTTTATGATTCTATGTAGTTTTCAAATTTACCTTTGGCAAGTATATGTTAGTCATAATGACATACACTTCACAAACATTTAGGCACCCAAAAGCTGGTGTTGCATCTCAGCTACTTAAATTTAAAAAACAAGCAAACAACTCCCTCTTTAACCCCAGAATAAAAATTATTTATTTAGAATCAAGTGTATAAAGTATGGTTGTGGCAATGTTATGTGCCTCCTTCGATTTTAACACTGTGGAGAGTACATCTACCTGCAGCATCAAAATCTAGGGCTCAAAGTTTTTTTCTGCTTGATTTAGAGAGAAAATAATAAATTCCTGGAAAAGCTTCTTTCATCTAGGCTGTAATTCAGGAGTTCCCTTGTTTTTTTTTTTTTTTTCCTTTCCTATTTGGCTAATTTTCCTTTTCCTATTCCTCAGTCAACAATTCTGAAAAAGTATGTCTGTTGAAACCCTTTTTTATAGGAAAAGGGAAAAAAGAGTGTTCAACAGGCCCTAAAAAGCAGAAGAGCATCAGAAACTTTGTGACAAACTGGCAAATATGTGAATCTAGATATCTGCTTACCACTTCATGCCTATTTCTTGCACCTGCTTTAGTCCAGGCTTTACCTTGTGACCATCACTATGTCTACAACAAAGGAAATGATAACTAATTATTTTGCAGTCAATTAATCAATTTTCAGGATTATGTGAAACACTAGATGTGTATACTGTTGTATGCCACAGCTTATGAAGCTACACTTGAGAAAAACTGAAATGTTTCAAATTTTGGACAGGATGTACTTAATGATTTTATAGGTTATCTAGCACAGGGAAGTTCAGGAATAGATACCTTCTGGTTATATGAATTTCCCATTTTATTTCCATATCATGCCTTAAATGTTAGCCATTAGCCATATTTACCATATAAAAATGTTAATTATACCTGCCATTGATTACATTTGAAATTAATGAAACTGTGACCTGCTACAAATCTCTTCTGTCACAGTTTATAAAGATTCCACACAGATGGTGTGTTTGTGCCAACCATACTTATGATTTGATTCACATGAAGCTTTTGTCAGATCTTAGTCTCAGATTATTCTTTGCTCTTCATGCTGCTTCCATAAGACAATATTGTCTTTGAATTCATTGGTCTTAAGAGATCAAGATTTTCTCTCTCTTCCCCTCACCCCTTCTCCAAATGAAATAAATTCAAGTGATACTGATTTGTCTCTATGTCAGTGGCTGAGAAAGGGAATGAAAAATCAAATTGCTGCCACTTGAATTTATTTAAGACATAGAAGAAATAGCCTTATATGCTATTAACAATATATCTCCATAAGAATAATTCAGCTGAACAGTTTCTCATGAAGAAGTATGTTTTTGACATTTTACAAAAAGGTAATAAAATTATACACATTTTGTTTTTCACAGTGTCTTTCAGAACTTGTAAAAATATTTTAATCTAAAATGAACCAACCAACTCCAAACAAACAAGCAAAGAAAATTGCCTACAAGAGAAGAAACTGTTCAAGGTTATTGTAGAATATGTATCTTGCTTTTGCTATTATTTATTTAACTTGCTATTCATATGAGCACAGCATTGATTCTGTTTTTGTGAGCTTGACTTGTCATAATATCTGTCACAGACTTTCTTACATTTGCTGTTCAAGAACTGCTTGCTGTATGTTAGACTCATTAGTTCTGTTGTCTGACATGAAAGGGTTTGTATTTTGGTTTTCATTATGTAGCTTGGATGCTTTGTGAGATGGCCTAGAAAGGGACAAAGCAAACACTGCTGCTTTATAGATCAGTGTACATTGCTTGTACATTGCTAATGCTGTACAAGAGTAGGCACATCACATTCTAAAAGGAAACAGAGCTGAAGGATATCATCTGAAAGATGATAAAGGCATCCTAATTAATGCAGAACTGACCCTGAAAACTTTTCAGTTACCTGTATTATCATATCTTGATATTAAATAACCTGGAGATATTATCCAGAAGCCAAATGTCCCTCCATAAATTGATCAGCATCAGTCCTGTACATAATAGATACTGGCAGTGCTGTTAGATGCACTACTTAATTCGGGCACCTTGTACTTCTTACTTTGCCAACAGCAGCAACTACTACAATGCTTTCTCCCATATTTTCTGCTGAACTCACCTTTTAATGGGGCTCTCCCCTTTCCCCCCAGCTGTAACTGTACAGCTCCCAGTTAAATGAGCTGAGATAGTGCAGAAAAATCACATGAGAGGTGCTGCTCGTTTCTCTGCTTATCTCTGGCAGCTCAACAGTGAGGCTTTCCTGAACTTTTCATGCAATAGGAGGAAGTTTTTCTTATCTTCTGATATCATATCAATATAGAGGTCCTCTTTTGCTTCTCATTAATGCAGGAAAGGATTCAGCCCACTGAGAAATGTCATGAGTAGGTAACAGTAGCTTAAGAACTTCCTATAACTGTAGAAAAAATACTATATTGTAGAATTCTCTTCAGCCTGAATAATGAAATTTTCATTGACATCAAAAGATATACATTTTAAAAATAGTCATTAAGTGTATTTAAAATTTATCTAAGATACTTCTATGTAACTCTTTAGCAAGGCAAAATCTATAAATGTGATAAACATCTAAAAATGTTACTTATTTGAATACTGTTTCTATTTTGTTATGTATATGTCAGCTCAATTTACGCAAATGGTTCTGTGTCAGCAGCACAACAGTTAGGATCTGATGATGTGATGGTAAAGCACAAATAAGTAGTTAACAAAGGCTAAATTATTTTATTTATTTTTTGTTTCTAAATGCTGAGACATTTGAAAAATTGTAATCAGAAATGATAGAGTGCATATCTGGCTATGCAATTCCTCCTCTCAACTCCCAAACTGAATCACATTAGGTGCACTGCATAACATGGAAGGTATCTTGTATTCCCTTAATGATGGAAACTGCCTACATAGGAAGATTTTTTGTACATCACTAACTGTAATGTACTTGAAGTCATGTAAAAGACAATCAGAACTGAAAAGGAAACAATAATTTTACAAACAGCTCTTCAAGAAACACATTTTGCTTCTTCTTTCAGCGCTTATTTACTTCCAAATACTCCTCTATATTGCCTTCTTCCCTTTTGTAGCAAAATAATACAAGCTGCTTTAGGTTATTTTTAAAATCCACATTTTAAATTTTATTTGCACAGTTCTGTTATTGCTCCTCACACAGTCATATTATGTTTCTCAAGAAATCAGTCTGTACAAAGTTGAATCCTGAAATCACAAGAGATGTTACACCTGACTCTGTGGGGTCATAACCTTGATAGGAAAAAGCCTCACTGGAACTCCATTGACTAAGCTAACATCCTACCTAAGTTGCAATAGGAAGAAAGCTGGCTGCTAATGGATGAAAACAACGTGGGGAAACAGCCAAGTGGACCTTTCTCTCAATCCCTGTCCAGTCTTTTTAGGACTACCACATGCTCAGATCTTAATGACACACTTCCTTGCTCTGGGAGCCATTAAAAAGCATGAATCAGGTGCAAATACCCCATTAATATAACTAGGCACAGGACTTTGTATTGTGTCATATTTGGACCAGAATGCCCAGTAAGACCTATTGCTAAATTGTTATCTAATAACTAAGTAGTTTCCATATATATAATATGTGAATGTCTTGAAGATCAATGTCCAGAACATATGATAGCTTGTCCAGACACTAAAAAAAAGAGTAAGGAAAAAAGCCCCAACCTTTTTTCAGTGGAAAAGCAAATAAAAACAATTTTTAAAACTTGACAGACATAGCAAAAGACTGGGACTGCTAAAATTTTACTATTATATCTGTGTGACAACATAAATTCTACACAGATATTGTGCAACTTAAAATAAGAAAAGTTTCAGTGATAGTCAAAAGCAGGCTTCCATGCATTTGTAATAGGAAGCTGCCTTTTATTAAGAGTTCTAACAAAAAGGCGTGGCAATGATCCACATCATAGTCATCGTATAAATGTTTGCCTTATAAGACTCCTCATTAAAAAAGCCTTTTCATCCACAATTAAAAAGTGTAAGAAAACTTTACTAGTGCTGAGTATATCGTCAATCTGCTATTTCAGTATCAGAGTTCATAAAGCAGTCTAATATACAAAAAAATAGAAACCTGTCAAAGTGATGTTTCTGCCTTTTACCAGATGGTGCACACCTTGCACGTTTAGTGAATTGAATTTAAAAAGAGACTTAGAAAAGACTATCTTTCTAACTACCTGTAGGATGCAGAATCCTTAAGCATATTTGATTTAATATTAATATAGTAAGTGTTACCAGATGATTTATTTGATGTAATAAGTAATTTATTTGATCCAGTATCTCTCACATAATACATGACATACCTGCTGTGACAGACAATAAATCTAATTCAGTAAGGCAAAAGTTTAATTCTACAGCTTCTTTGCTCTTCTGAATCTCTTGTATAAAGACATTTTATTAGACTGCTGTGTATTGATATCAGTTTAAACTATTTCAAGTCCAGTATTATGCATATTAATAAAAAGTAAACCTAGTTCGAGATTGAAGAGAGAAAAATAGCACATAATGGCTTTATGAATGTGCTTGCATACAAACCACTCATCTTCAATATGCTACTCTTGATAAGTGATATTTGTAATTAGGAATATTTCAACAGCTGCTAGTATTCATGAAAATATCAGTAATTTTTAAAGTGTCATGAATTCATATTAGCATTTTATTATTACTTGTTACTTAAAAATAATATCATAGCTGAGGAACAGAAACATTATCATGTATCCATTCACATGCACTGAATTGTCAAGGGTATTTGCAATCTACGTGTAATCTGAATATTGTCATCTAAACTGTTTAATGCATAATTAGGACAGATACATCTGTAGACATTAAGAATGATATCTAAAGACAGACATGTTCTGTCTGATCATGCTGTTCAGTGACAATTTTTCAGTATATGCTAATTCTTTGGTGCATGAATTTAAGTGATATACATATTGAAAGCAAATTTGAATGAAATGACAAATTTTGAAAGAATTCCTAATCTTTAAATTATATTTCTTTCAAATCCTGAATAAAATTAAGGGGTTCGTAGAAAAAAAAAATTTGAAAAGTTTGTTATAGAAATGTGCTTGACAAATAATATGAATTCAAGGCAATGGAAAAAGGAGTCTGAAGAAACTAAGGGGAATTGGAAAGTTCAGGTTTGATAAATCAGATTTTTCTTTAATGAGGTAGCAAAAATAAAGCCTTCACTGAGTTTTGTTTTGTTTTGTTTTTTTAATAAGCTTTACTTCAGACTTTTTGTACTGGCCTGAAATATGTTAATAAGTCCTGCACGTGTAATTGAGAAAACTGCATCTCAGATTTTTCCCAATCATAATTTCTTCATCAGTAGCAGCAGTACAGTAGTTCAAAGCTGTAGCATCAAATCCTTTCTGTGTATAACTCTAAAACAGCATTCTTATAAATTTAGAATTAAATGGAATGCAGGCTGTCAGATCAATAAACTCATTCCACATCCACAATTGAATACAAGACATTTACTATATTTTACTTGCGAAACCAGCACATTCAAAATCTCCAGTGTCTGTGAATTTATTCCTTTCGCTTGATATCATTAAAGGAGAAGTGCATGGAAGGCCTAATCTTCAGTGTCATTGATCGGGCTTACAGCTGAGCCATGCTAAGAAGACTGGGTTTGTTGAGAAGCAGTTGTTATGTCATCGCAGTTATATGTAGAGCTGTTAAACCCAGTTATTACACCTAGATTCAGCATTGAATGATATACACTCAGAAGCAAAAGACTCATATACCCCACAGGTATACTCTCAAGTGGAAACAGAATGAGATTTTATTCATAGTAAAATAAGTGTAATTTATACATCAGAGAAATATTGTTAGTTTTAGAATAAGTAAATAACGTTAGCGATCTACTCAGAAGTCAGGATGTCTCCTGCTGAAGCTGTGCCAAATGATACATAAATAAATAAATAAATACATAAATACATACATAAATACCTAGTGTCAAAAGGGGCTTTGAATCTCTGTCATTCTGGTCAGGAAACTTTGTGAGAAGTGGTGAGTTGTGGGTGTCAGTATCTCTCCTCACTCCAGTTAGCATATTGCACACATTCTGTGAATACTGGACCAAATTTTCTCGAAGCAGAAAGGGAACCGAGTCACACTGTGTGTATAGCTAAGTGAATTACTAAGTCACTGCATGACAGAAGGTAAGGGAAATTCCAAAGGTATCAATGTCATCTTTCTGCACTTGTTTGCAGGAATATTTAAACCCTGACATACTTTAGGTGTGAGGTAACATTTCAGCTACTCAATACAAGAACAATTCTAGTAATTTTGGAAGGTAACAGGAGCCTAAAAGACCTAAGAAGCCTGGAAAACTTTGGTGATGAAAATGAAATACAATTTAGATCTTTCTCAGTGGTTGTTGGGCAAGGCATTTTAACCTTAATTTTGGACACAGTAGCTGAATTCTTTTAAAAATTCTCTTTAGGCTTCTGTGTTCTCTTTTCTTGGGGCCTCACCATCAGGTCTTGTGAAAGAATGGGATGCAATCAGGGAACAACATCTTCTGGTTCATTTAAATATAATTGTAGGAGTGATTGTTTAAAACCACTTAAAAGGCTAGAAAGCCTCATTTATAAAGTGTTTTGGAAAATGGTATCTTCTACAGGTCAGTGAGTTATCCTGTAAACTTGAAGTTTCCGTCTCATTTAAGAATATATATTCTTCATGGAAACTTTAATCACAGTGCTGTGGTTTAAGTCCAGCTGGCAACTAAGTATCATGCAGCTGCTTGCTTCCCCTCCCTTCCTACTCCGGCCAACTCCATGGAATGGGGAGGAGAATCAGACAAAAGGTAAAATCCCATGGGTTGAGGCAAAAACAACTTAATAACTGAAATAAAAGGCAATTATTATTGCTATTCACCACTTGTGGCGTTTCACGACACAGACTCAAGTTGATGAGGAGACTCAAATCCAACTTTATTACAATAAAGCCCTTTTTATCCCCTTGTTCGGTGCTTTCCCAACCCTCACAAACATGCCACATTCAATCTCATTGGCCCTTTTAAAAATCTCCAGGTAAACAGTCCGATCACAATGCTGAGCACACATTGTCCAGACGGTGACTGCTTCAATCCACTGTCTCAGACCTTCTCACAACTCCCCACATCATCTGGGTCCAACTGAGACTCCCCCCACAACAACATCCTGGTCTATCCCCCCAAGGCTTGTTTTTTGACATTTCCTGTCCTTCAACATTCCAACTTATTGCCCCAGGGCTTGTTAAGCATCAAGGCCTCAGAGTTCATTCCCAGACTGTTTTTCATGCAACACTTATTGCCTTCACTCTCTACAATCATTCACTCACCAATACTCAGCCCATCCCCAAGTAGGGACTGGCTCCTCCCAGCCAACTCCCACAGTTTATATACTGAGCATGATGTGCTGTGGTATGGATATCCCTTTGCCTATCTTGGATCAATTATCCTGTCTGTGCTTCCTCACAACTTCTTCCTAGCTCCCTCCCAGCTTACCCGAAGTCCTAGATTTAGGGTAAGCACTACCTAGCAACAACTAAAACACTGGTGTGTTATCAGTATTATTCTCAGACTAAAGCAAAAACCACAGCACTGTACCACCTACTAGAAAGAAAATTAACTCTATCCCAGCCAAAACAAGCACACACAGTCAAATCAACCCATCAAAACACATCAGCAGCTCTAGCACATCCTACTGAATAGGTGTGTGACTACTTGTCTTCTTCACAATGATTGTTTATTCACACAAACAGAAACCAAAAAAAAAAACAAAAAACAAACAAAACAAAAAACAAACAAAAAACAAAATAAAAAACTCAAACCACCTACAACCATTCTTTTTTTAAACATGTAAGAAGTTCTCTGTTTGTCATGAAAAGTAGCTTCAGTAGTCTCTCAAGACTCCTCTTGTCAGAAAGTCTGTTGTAAAGAAGCTGCTCTTTCTTTGCTAGGGAGACTGATCAACTGTTAACGGTTGCTAGATTCAGAAAATCTTTTAATAAGATTTATGGGAGTTCATGAGAAATGGATAGCTTTATTCAGCCTGCTTGACTCATCAGACTGATGATGAAACTAGATTTGTGAGGGATCTAGAGAGAGTGAGCAACAGTTTTAGACTACTTTAGAAAAAGTTACTTTTTGGATTCCTAGGCCGTGGGGCTTTTTCCTAACTTCAACAAAAACAAAGAAACAATTAAACAATATCCTCATATATGCTGACAATATTACCCTTACTCATAAGTATACAAATGCACCTGTCATGTTCCTTGAGTACTAAAACTTGATACAAGTTAATAACTAATAATCTGAGATTGTATTCAAAGCTAAATTGTTAGCATTCCTGGTTAGAGAAAGTTGAAATGCTTCAGCTTTTGTACAAGATCTCCAGATAATACTCCTAAAACATCAGGCTTTTTAACAATACTTTTCAAGATTTGGGAAGACTAATGAATGCTTTAAATGTTTGAGCAATTCCTGGCTCAGAATTTCTGTTACTGAACTTCTCATTTAATAGGTGAATGATAATAAAAAAATACATACATCTTCTGCCTGTGCTTTGTTCCAAAAACCTGACAATCCATTTTTCCTCCTTTCAAGTAAAAAAGGACTTTCTGCATTCAAAAATCTCTCCACTATTTGAAAATTGGATCTTCTTATGGGCTAGTATCAATGAAATAATCCATTTTTCTGTACAATTGTATTTGGTAAGTTATACTTCACGCAGATTTTTCTGTCCCTCAAGCAGCAATTTACACTGTAAAGCTGTTTTGCTGGAATCAATGATTGTATTTGTAGCACAAAATATTTAGCAGCAGTAAAGCTTGCAAAAGCTAGCACATGATGACTAATATATTTATTTCTATATCAATGCCTGTCTAGAATTCTTACATTAAAAATTAACCATTTTAATAATAGATACTCTAATTTCAAAATCAGTGTGCTCTGTGTACTTACTGCTCCTGAAAAAAAAGGACAATCCTCATTTATTTATCTTAGTATTTTGAGTGCTGCAGTCTTCTGATATAGTCTAAGAATTGTTTTTTTCTTTACTGAGAGACAGAAACTGCAGCCTCTAGCTATATAAACTTTTACATTAGTGATGTTAATATTCTGCTACCAATGCAACTAAAAGAGGATATGCTTTCATTGGCATTTCCCTTTGAAGTGAAATCCTAAAGCTTTAATTTTTATTAATGCAAATCCCTACTAAAAAATACCTTATCCTTGGTCACATACTAGGCAATATAAGATCTAAAGGCATCTTTTCTTTCAGACTTCAATATAAAACAGCTTCTCCCTGCAGTCATACTGCCTTAGGCTCTGATAGTGTCAGCTTTTATAACAGAGTAGGCAGGGACAAATTGCTATTTGAAAATAAGACTTCCAATAAAATCCTAAATTTCTGAAAGATGTTAAAACAATGATGGTGCGCTTAACAGAGCATGCATCTGCAAAGCACTTAAAAGACAGGAAAATCTCAATAAAATATTATACACTGGTGGTGAAACCACGAGGTTCACAGAAGAAAATAAAGAAATGTTGGTTTCCTAATGAATGCACTCCTTACAAATTCACAACCGCATGTCAGAAAGTTGTGATGTCTCCTGTCTATTCTGAACTGCTATGAAATAAATACAATTTTCATATAGCTACAATAAGAGCAAAGGTCAAATACTTACATTTAACCCATCATTATCTAAAGAAATAGCACACTTGTCAAAAGCAGTATTTTGGAGAACGGAGTACAGAATGCACTTAGTACCAGATTCTGGCTGCCATTCTATTTGAGCTGGTCACATCACAATAACAGCATGTAATTGTTCACTGCTTTTTATCACACTTTGCAAAGGCTACTGTCCTGCTACCTATGTGTGTAGGAATAAGAATCAATGTTACTACACTTTCTTCATATATGCCAGTCTAACCTTAATGCTTTCTGCTTCTAGTGGACTTTACAAATATTTAGAGATATGAAATATCTCATACATACAAAATAGTAATGGCAGATTGAATTGAAGTTTTCTTACAACTTTATTGTAACAGCTGAATTCTGTAATGACTTCACAGCTAATGCAGAACAGATCAACCCACCAAAGTCCAGTCACCCTAAAAGATGATTGCAGAGGGCTTGTGGCAACTCAGAGGCACTCAGTAGCCTTTTTGTTAGTCACAGACATGTACCTTATCAGTCAGCTTGGAATACGGGCAGATGAAAGTCCGATTATAATGAATAAAACACTAGTATTTATCCTTTGAAATCAGGAGGGTTTCCTCTAGCATCACTGGTATCAACAGTGTGCTGGAAGAAGCAAATACTTGATTGTGCACATGGTTCCTATAAATCACTAAAAATTGATACAAGTATCAGCAAGATTGAGGCCCTCCAAGAGGGCTGAATTTTTCTCTGACAGAATAATTTCATTGTACTATCAGCTACTGCACGTGTATGCATGCTTAGGGTTCAGCTGAGCTACACAGTTATTCCACATAAAGAGAGCAACAGCTTTCCCACAGATGTTGCAGCATTTAATTCTTCTGGGGTATACTTGTATACAACATTTCACAAATGAGAACTTGACTCTTACAATCTCTGACAGAAGTAAGGTATTTTGAGGTATTTGCTCATGAGCTAGTGGATGGAATCACACCATTCAGTATTTCTTTCCTAGGATGCACAATGCGTGCTATAATTTTCTTTGAAGGAAATGCAGTAAATTCAGAATTTTGACAGTAGTCAAACCCTTCAAGTGACATAGTACATACTATTGCGTATACTACTGTTGGTTTTATTCCTTTTTTTTTTTTTTACAAATGAATGAAACATGACTTTTGAGCAATATGGGCTTAGCTTGTTTCTTTTTACTTCTTTGATTTTAGTTAATGCTGGAATGTTAGATCAGGAATAATGGAACAAATCCTGAAGTTTTCTTAAGGAAATCTTAAGGAGAAACTGTGGATGCCCCATCTCTGAATATGTTCATGGTGAGGTTGTATGGGGCTTTGAGTCTAGTGGAAGGCATCTCCTCCTGTGCCAGGATGGGTGGAACTATATGATCTTTAAGGTCCCTTCCAACCCAAATAATTCTATGAATTTATGGTGGGCAATCACAGACACGAAATTTAACAAAAGAAAACAGACATGTAGCAAAGGGTGGGCAGTAAGCACTTCCTGGAAAAGGGAAACATTATATGTAAGAAGAAGAAAAAACTACCAGTCACAGATGCCCAACTATTTCTTTAAGCTAGGATTCAGACACTTTTGATGACCACTGACTTTTATAATTCCTCCTTTGCATATTGTCCCAGACCTTTGTAAGACTACCTTTCTCTAGTGCCAGCTACAGAAATATGCCATAATGGTACTATTTACGAATTAGTTTGCCTCTTAAATATTGAGAGATTTAGTCAAACTTATTCAAAAGACAAATATGAATGTCACACCTGATTTATACTAAACACAGCAAACAGAAAAGTCTTTCATTTCTTTTTTCAACAGCCATTTAATGCTGAGGCGCTTATCTTGACACTTCAGTTCCTGTCTTGCTAACACTGATAGGAAACTCACAGTTTTAAAGGCAAGTTTAAATGCAAAAGTAAAGTTTATTTAGAGATGTTACTGAAAATTGTGAGGCCAACTTTGTGCTTTAATCGTCATTATTGTATATCACACACACACACACAGAGTATGCTAGAGATTGGAAGGGACCTCGAAAGATCATCTAGTCCAATCCCCCTGCCGGAGCAGGAACACCTAGATAATGTTACACAGGAATGTGTCCAGGCGGGTTTTGAATGTCTCCAGATCAAAATATCACTGAAGACGTCTGCGAAGAAGTCTGCAAAGAATTAAGATTTATTGTTAAGATTATTTGCAAAATGTTTTGCAGAAATAAAGAAAATCAAACAACTAAACAATTATGGCTGACTTAAGTAAAACTTTTGTATCAAATTAACAATTTACTGGAACAGCCAATAGAAGGAGAGAACCAGAGCACTTTGGCATCTAGTCACTGCTTTCTTAAGCCCTGAATCATGAAGAAGAATGCAGATTCCTTTCCTCTGTGGCAAGTGTCTATCAAACCCTGATGTTATCCCCCTCATTCAGGAATATCTGTTTTACATTAAATTAAGTTGCTTAGGGTGTGATTTGATTAAACTAGATTTTCATTCTTCAGTAATGATTTTTGTTATAAAGTACCATTCATATCATGCAAAGTGCTTTTTAGCACATTATGGACACGTAGCCAGTTAATGGCATCAGTGCCCTCTTCTCCTTCATCTTACTCTATCCTAGAGGCATATCATCAAAGGCAAAGGCATGTTTTCTTGCATTACCAAGGATTACTTTTTTTTTAGTTGATTTGCATCTGATATTTTTTCCTGTTTGTTTCCCATTCACAAAACTCTACAGGTCTTACGTTTTGGGATGCTATATAATCATAGAACATTTTCCACATTGTCCTTTAAAATTTTAATTTATGTCTAGTTATGAAGTATGATATAAAGTTCTTCCAGTTTGGTCTCAATCATAGAAGACTAATGGCAGTTGTGACAAATACTGTTTGAAATCTTGCAAAGTGTCAATTGCTTAGTCAACTGAATATTTGGGGATTTTTTTTTTTATTGATTTGCCATCAATACCACAATGCCAAAATGCACTTCATGATAGCTCGTCACACCTCATAGAACAAAATGTCGTACAAAATGCAGCAAAGAACATTCGCATCATTTATTTTCTGCATGACAACACTAAAAATGTTCCTTCAACATTATTTTTTTTCTGAGGTTAAAAAAATACAGTGTTGCCAATTGTTATTAGAAATTAAACACTTCATAACATTTTAACCTTGACTAATATTACATAGAAGTAAGCATTACATCCAAGCAGACACTTCTTTTTTCTTAGGCTGGTGAGCAGGATTTTATATTAATTGTATTCTAATGCACAGGGGTACACAAACAAAGACTGGTTTTAAGTTTTAGTCACACCTCTCAGTATATAACCAAGACTGGGTATCATTGAAAGCAGTGAGAAGATAAAGACAAGAATACTTTGTATAGCAAATCAGTGATTACAGTTTTAATTCCTGGTCAGATGAGAAATTAGATGTGATTACCTCTAAACGGGCCAGGGGGACAGTAATTTCCTATAGTTTTGTCATAGTTTCATTAACATTAATGTAGCTTACAGACATTAACATCATCTCCAAACTTCCCTTCATGTTTTGTCATGTTAATTTCAGAGATGTGCTCAGACCTTTGCATAGCTAGAAACTTGAACTTTGTGGGTAGGATGTTAAAGAATTGGCCTAGATTAGTCATACAGAAGCTCTATAGATTTTGCTATGTTTTCTAATTGTACATAATGCTTTGAGATGACCTTAAAACTGAAAGAATCCTCCTGTAGTCACCTACTTACTTCTGGTATTTAAACAAGCACCAAATACTTGACAAAGCTTATAACGGTCTGTTGAGTTCCTCTCAGAGGTACAATGGGAACGGTGAAATATTTTTGTAACTTATATTGTACTTAGACTCTCTTCTTACTGTTAAATGCAAATCCACTTTAAAACACATATTTTGATTAGATTTTTTAGGGGTTATAAAAATTCAGTCCCCCAGGGATGAAAGTTTCAGCCAGAACTAGAGCTGGGTAAAAAAAATAATAAACCCACCATGCACAGTATTTTCAAACAATTACCAATTCTAAACAATTTGTTAATACCTCAAATGAAAATATCTCAAAACCAAAATGGCTCCTTTCAATGTGCTAAAATTATCTTTTTTCATTTGTTTAGTTAGTCAGTCAATGTATTGATGCATCTTTTAGTTAAAATTCAGCAATTAAACTATTTCATATTTCATTAAAATACTTCAACTTTAAAAGACAAACAATGTAAATGTTTAACTCATTTTGCTTGCCTACCTGAAACAATTTTAAACAATCCTTGGCCTAAAATATGTCAAATGCTAGCAAATCAGAAATCCTATTTCTTGGCCAGTTTTCAATTTGGAGATATGACTTGTCCCAAATCTGATTGAAGACAGTAAAACAGGCAATGACTTCACGCAGTCAGCAGGTATAACTCACAATATGGGTTTATAATTAGTTAAAATAAAATAAATTTGCCCCTGATATGTTGTTTTGGGCTTTTTTTGTTTTGGTTTGTTATTGTGTTGTTGTTTTATTTTTTTTGGGGGGGGAACGGGACGGGACAAGTGTTGGGTTTTGGTTTTTTTTGTTTTTTGTTTTTTTTTTTCTTGGGGGAGGGGGGAGGGTTTGTTGTATTTTTTTTGTTGTGCGTTTTTTTTGTTGTTGTTTTGTTTTTCTGGCTTTGTTTGGAGGGTGAGGGTTTTTGTGTGCGTGTGTTTGTTTTTTGGTTTTGTTTGGGTTTTGTGTTTTTAACTCATGGGCATATATGTTTGGTTATAATCCCTTATGTAAACTAAGGAATACTACAGAAATACTTTTTCCAAATATCTAATTCAGATTTTTTTTTAAGCTAGATACTTTTGACCACTTAAAGGTTCATTTTCAAGTTGTAATTTCTGACCAAAAAAAAAAACCAACAAACAAACCCAAAAGAAGCATTCTAAAAGTTTTTCCCATTGGAAGCAGATGTTGTAAAACAAAAGAGCTGCATAGTTGAAATGAGTAAAACTTATACTAGCAAATTAAGAGCTGTTTCCTGAAACCCAGTTAAAAGAATCATGCTAATATGTGGGGGGAAAGATCATTTAAAAATATTGTGCAAATATTTAAAATAAAAATGACCTGCTATAGCTGTGCATACTTTCACAGCTGGTGCCTTACTTTCATATGTTAATATCTCATTTTATGATACCCACTTACAGTATATGACTTGGCTACCACAGCCTAGAATACATAGGGAAATGCTTATTGGCAGAGTTTCATCCAATAAAACCAAAGAAAAAATATTTGATCATAAACTTTTTGGTGTGATGGTCTGTGAATTTTCACTGACTGATTTCACATAATTTCCATATAAATGCAAGGAGATTGCTATTATTTAAATTACTGGTTTGTGTATATTTAACTGTTTCTACAGCCTTGAAAAGTACAAGGATGTACTCAGTTTTAAAACTTTTCAAAAGTTAAATTCATCATCTATGATAAGAGTATGACTGAAGATTTGTTACAGACCACTGAAGCATTTAACTTATATTCCACTAACCTTTCTGCTCCATCTATCTGAACCTGAGCAGCCTTCTCACAATGCAATCAATGAAATGAGCCTTTCCATTCCTAATGACTGCTGCAGGGATACAAAGTTCTGAGTCCTGTAAATTTAGAAACACTACAATGTACCAAGTTTTAACAGGTAACTTTGAAGACACTTGCCATCGTCTGAGATTTCACATTTCTATATGGCAAATTGTCTGCTGAAAAGAAATACAGAAAAAGAGTGCTAAGTAATTTGATGATAATTAAAATCATGCTCCAAATAGATTGATGATGAACTTCAGGAGTTTATTTTTTCTGTTGGTTTTTGTTTGTTTGTTTGTGGGGTTTTTTATTTAAAGAAATCTAAGAGGATTGTAGAAAGTGTTGTCAGCTTTTGGGTTGGAATTAATTAGAACACTTTATTAATAGCATGCTCAAAACATTTATCACAAAGATCTCATTAACCTTTTGATTCTATAAATTTTAGAAGTAATTTATGTGGCTTCAGTTATGTTTACTTCTCTTCAGTTATGTAAGATTTTTCCATGCACATGATTAGTCAGGCCTCCTTGAGGTAAACAAAAAAAAATTCTGCAGAAAAGAACTTCATTCTTCTGAAGCACAGCATGAATAAAATAGAAAAATGAAAAAGATGTTTTCCTATCATTTCATAAAGTACTTGATGTGGAACTTTAAATATCACAGGATGAAGATAATCTACATACCTGATCAACATCAGGTTTGACAATGGCTAGGACTGTCTAACACTGAGACTGATATTTTGTGCTGATTCCTCCATACCAGTCTAGCTGATAAGTATATTATAGTAAGATGTGCAGTAACAGCAGTAGAAAAGAGTTTATCTAAACTTTATTTCTTAGAAAGCAAAGAGAATAATTTAGTTCAGAAAACTGAGTTACAAACCTTTAGTAATTTTTATATATTTCATCAGAAGCCAGACCTCTTAAAAGTTGTCATATTTAGTTTATATCTTTAATACTTATACTATTGACATTTTACAGTAAGAACATAATTACAGGGTATGCTAAAACTCACACATTAAGTCATCAAGAAAAAATACAGCATAAAGGAAAATAATACTGTTTATCCAACGTTGAATCATAAAATAGCTTTTGCAAATTTTTTAAAAATACCTAAATTATTTTCTAAGTTTAATTCAAAATCAGTACAGCTTTGTTTCTTAATGATTAATCACTTTTAAAACTGGAGTTTGCATCAAAGCAAATAATTGAATTTGTTCTAGAAATTAATCACAAGACCCTAACATGCAAGAGAATCAACAGATTGCTTAGCCCATTTTTTTCCACACAGCCTGATATCCAAATTACTGCAGTAAATTCTTTGTGCATGTGTATTTTAGGTTTTCATAGGGTTAGCATATTTTCCACTATCTACTGCACATCTTGGTTTCTGACCAACATTATCTTACAGAGTGGTCCCACAGGATCCATGACCTAGTTCACAGCTTGAAAGAGTCCCAACAGACATGGACAACTCATCAAAATGGGGATGGTTCTTATTTACTGTGTCTCACAAAACATTTGAGTCACTGGACTTGCAGTGCATGCACAGAGAACAGCAATTTATAAGCTGTGAGACCTAACTCATGATCCATGAGCATAAGTTGTGCTCAGGGCCTTCAGTATAAGGCAGCTTGTGGCATTTATTTGCACTTCTCAGCTCTGCCCCACTTCACTTTGCAGAAGAAGCAGCCACAGTTGAGCTCTGCGACCTAAAACAAACTAACGCCTCTGAAAGTTTGGCACACATAAGATAACATTTCCCAAAACTCTCCTTTCACGCATTTAACATACTTTTAAGTATCAGAAATACAAATACTGGAACAACAAATGATGAATGCTTTGGGTTTGGTTTTGTTTTTTTGTTTTTGGCATGAGTCAGTAAGTTCATAAATACCACCGTGATATGTTCTTATATACTATTGCAGTATTTTCAGTGATGTGACTACTTAGATGTCTACCTTTGCAAAGCCACATCTAGATAGCTGCTAAATAGTATTCACTCTTGTCCCCTTTACCTGTAAACCAAAGCAAAAGAAATAGAATTTTTGTAATATTTTTAAAAGAAATCATTTGAGAAGAGTCAAAAAAGGACACAACAATGAGAAGTTATTTGTATGTCTAAAACATGAGCCATTGGGCATGTGTTTGTGCAAGTATACTGGCTTTGAGAAGGAATGTATCTTTGTAATGTGGATTCAAAGAAGGGTAGGAAGGGAAGGGAATAGGTTTTTTGTTTACCAAATGAGAAAAAGGGACATTTATGTTTTCCAGTTGAGTGGATGTGGCACTGTAGGAAACTCCTGCCCAGCACAAGATGAAATATCTCTGTGCAGAGTTAGAAGCAAGTCCAGCATGCATTTACAGCACACATTACACACTCCTCCAAGAAATTATTTTTTTTGTTTATATAGTGTGCATCAACTATTTCATCAGTAAGAAAGCTTAAGGGATATCTTATTTTGATTTCTGTGCATTTTCTGGTACATGCCACCTTGTTGAACATGCATGGGTTTGCATGTGAACATTGTCTTGGCCTCTGTATTTTTTCACCATTCATATTTTATTCCTATTTTTCATTTTGCTTTAGATTTCCTGAAAGAGTTTTTAGTTCAAAAACCGTAGAAGAGTAATCTCAGTCTAGCGCAGCCCCCTGCAATAGGAGAGAGTTCTCTATAATTTAACTTTCAAACTTTCCTTTAATTTCAAACTTAAGAAACAAATTTCACTACCTTTTTTAGAGCGCTCAGCTTTCTTTATAGATTTTCTTCAAATGTTTAACCTAATTTTACTTCTGTTCTAACATTTGGCTCTTCACATGCATCACTTCTGCTCTAGCATTTCACTATGCTATTTTTTCTGATTCTTAAAACAAATCCATGCTTTCATTTCACAGTTACATCCTCCTAATATGTAAATAGTTATATTTCAGTCTAAATCACAATTTTGCAAAGCTTGAAATGTATTTTGTTTCAGCATTTCTTCATTGTCTGACCATACAGCACCTTAATTGTCTGTCCTTACAGCACCTGAGTACTTTTATGTGTTCTTTAGTTTCCCTGTGATCTGTATGAACTGCATATTGAATTGCAATTGTACATTCAAGTATATTGAATTGCACATATTCTTCTTCATATACTTTACTGGTCACTAACCTTTATTAATTTTAGTATAATAACTACAATTTTAAAGTATAAAGGTAACTTTAAATGGTGAAAGACTTTTTACATGCACTACTATAAATATTTTTTTGCACATCTTATCAGATTTCTCACTTTTTTCTGCAGTCCAAGATGTTTGTACTCTGAAATATCAAGCAACACCTTAGGAAAAGCAGGCTTCATCTCCAATATTTATATTTTGAAAAACCTTTCCTTTTATTCCATCTTAATAATGACACACAATGATGTACTTTAGCAATAGGGTGCAGTGCAACAGCTTTAAACTCATGGAAAATTTTTAGTAGAAAATTTCCATGTCCATGTATTTTTTTCAACATTCTGGATTTGTGGTGCATTTGTGGCCCACAGAGTAGCCTTCAGTGGGTTTTTCACTGAACATTCTCAGTCTTGCAGAAATAAAGGTGTGCTGTGACTTAGGCTGAGAATAGAAAATGGGAACCTTGACACAACTGAGAGGTGGGCCAGTGCCAGCTTCATGAACAATGTGAAGTGCAAGGTCCTACACCTGGGTCAGAGCAATCCCAGGCACAGCTACAGCTTAGGTGGAGAAGAGATTGAGAGCAGCCCTGCGGAGAAGGACTTGGGCGTGTTGGTCGATGAGAAAATGAACATGAGCTGGCAGTGTGCGCTCGCAGCCCAGAAAGCCAACCATATCCTGGGCTGCATCAAAGAGAGCGTGACCAGCAAGTGGAAGGAGGTGATCCTACCCCTCTACTCTGCTCTCATGAGACCCTATTTGGACTACTGTGTGCAGCTTTGATGCCCTCAATAAAGAAGGACATGGAGCTGTCAGAGCAAGTCCAGGGGAGGGCCACAAAGATGACCAGGGGGCTGGAATACCTCCCATATGAAGACAGGCTGAGGAAGTTGGGTCTGTTCAGCCTGGAGAAGAGAAGGTTGCATGGAGACCTCATAGCAGCCTTCCAGTATCTGAAGGGGGGTTATAGGGATGCTGGGGAAGGACTCTTCATTAGGACTGTACTGATAGGGGTAATGGGTTAAAACTTAAACAGGAGATATAATGAAGAAGCTCTTTACTGTGAGAGAAGATAACAATTATAAAGTCTTCTATGATGTAGTGGCCATTTTATCTGTTTTTCAAAATTTAAAACTTTAATAGTCGTCTGTCCATAGATTTGACAAGTATTCTATTTGAGAGCCTGGGGTTTTCTTTGCAGTAGAGCTGGAAATAAACTGTCAGGGGAAATCAAGGGGTATAAAAAACTCTCTGTGCTGCGGACTTTTAGTAGTGAAGGGCTGGGGTGCCTTGGCTGTGAGTCCAATGGTGGACTCACATTGGTGTTTGAGTTAAGGCTGAGAGAAATCAAATTTCCACAGTTGTTTTCATAGAAGGTGTGGGAAGTATGTTCCCATCCCTAGTCACGATAGACAAGGCTGATATTCAGGTTCTCCTCTGAGGAAGAGGAGAACTCTCTCTGGAGAGAGTGGGGTCCCTGACCTCTGTCTGGTTCAGCCAAACTTTGTGGCAAGAGCTGAGATGGAGAGCCTGGAGTTACAGTGGAAGGAGCTGGAAAGAGCCTTCCAAAATAATCAAAGGCTTGATGCTCCTGTCTTGGCTGAAAAATATTGATTCCAGGTTTGGCTCTTGCTTTAGGTATCAGAGGATGGATCTCCACCAGAAATTTTATAACCTTGTTCAAGTTCTACCTTGTGACTCCTAACGGTGGCATCCAGCAGCTGCACGATAATGTTACATCTTGGTACACTGTGTAACAACTTTCCACTTACGTATTTTTTACTCACACCTAAACACATTGCAGATACCTCATGTGTTCATGCATCTACATGGTAGCTGTTAGCCCAGATTTTGCTTGTTATGCTCAAATTCTCAGATTCAGTCATGGGGCAGCTTAGGCTGACCATTAGACAGGGCCACAGGATGTTAGTGAGAAGGCCCCTTAAAAAGTAACAGACATTTTTTTCTGATTTCTGGTATATAGTGACTGAGTAGTTTCATCTTGTTAGTAGTATCCTGATAGTGGAAAACTTCTATTCCTCATGTTCTTTATATTCACTTATATCTCCTCCTTATTATAAGTGTGTGTACACACATGCATGCACACAGATCTACTGTGAAAATTTCTGTCAAGATATGCACCAATTAGGATGCATTAAAATTACAGCTGCCTAGTAGGTATTTCATTCTATCCATGCTTAAGACCAGATGCTTTCACTGAGCTGCAACTAAAGACTTTTTTCTTTTGATGGTGGTAAATGTAACAGGAATTTTAATAAAGTGGTGTTCTATAGTACTAGCAGAGTAGAGTGAAATATTTTTCTTCTCTCTGGAACACCAGAAACAACACTCATGAGAACTACAAGAAGAGTTTGGTGTCATGGTTTAAACCCAGTCAGGTAACTCATTCACTCACTCCCCTCTTCTTGCCCTCCCCCTACTCCCAGAGGGACGGAGAGGAGAATTGAAAAAAGAATGCAACTCCCCCGGGTTGAGATAAGAACAGTTTAGTAACTAAGGTATAACACAAATCACTACTGCTACCACCAATGATAATAATGATAAAGGAAATAACAAGGGAAGAGAATACATCACCTCACCACCAGCCAACCGATAACTTGCCCCCCCCAGCCCGACCAAGCACTGACTGATACCTCCTCCAACCCTGCAGTCTCCCAGCCCTTCCGGCTCGCTCCCAGTTACCTCCTGGGCATGACATGCTGTAGTATGGAATACCTCTTTGGCTAGTTTGGGTCAGGTGTCCTGTCTCTGCTTCCTCCTGGCTTCCCCTCCTCCCTGGCAGAGCATGAGGCTCACAAAGTCCTTGGCCAAACCAAAACATCGCTATCAGCTCTGTTCCCGAGCCGAAAGTCAAAACACAGCACTGCACCAGCTACCAAGAAGGAGAAACATGACTGCTACTGCTGAACCCAGGACAGTTTGGTATATTAATTCTCTGTGTATAATAGCTGGAATTATAAAAGGCCGCAGCACATTTAATTTTTGCACTGACCAGAACTATGCCACTCTGCTACTGTAAAGAATGCTGTATTACTTTGCTTTTTTTGGTTGTTTGGGTTTGTTTGTTTGTTTGTTTTTTGTTTAACAAGCTTAGATACGCTGCTCTAAAATTGCCAAAATGAACAGTTTACCACTTCAGCAAGTAGAATTTGTTCACGTTTTGCTCCTCATCAACACACAAAGGTTAAAGGGCTTTTTAACACAATGGAAGAAAATTAAAAGCAAACGCAAATCTATCATTCTTGCTAAATGTTGCTATTTTTAGGGTCTAATGGATTTATTCTTAGTATATAAAATGCTCCATTTCAGATCATGGTTGCCATTCCTCAGTTAAGAATTCACAAAAGTGTCATGTAAATGTACATAGTTTATTCCCATCATATTAAAGGTCTGGGAAATTTGCCAATGAATGAAATCTTGTATTCCATAGGAAAAAACAAACGAATCCTTCTGTGACTTCTATGAGAGATTCATTCCTTAAACTGACATAGTCATAAATCTAAATTAGAGCAAACAGCACAGTCAGGGTAATATCTAATCAGTCTTTCAGCTCAGGATTTCAGAGGCTTGAAATGTTGACTACTTAATAAGGCAAAGAGTATCCAAACCTTTAAAGGCAGACATGAATGAGCTTTGTGTTCAACCTACTTTCCTCTTTGGAAATCAGAAGCTGGTGCTGCCGCTAATCTCTGCTTTTTTATGTGTACCAGAAGGCAAGCTTGTGGCTTTAATAACTTAAGAGGGTTTTTGTCATGTTACAGTTACCAACAGCTGACTTAGTGCACAGCCAGGGAATGAGGCAGACGTACGACCAGATGAAAGAGTAATCTCAGGAGCATTGACCTTACAGGAAAAAGTAAAAAAGGGGGGAAAAAAAGTGCTTCAACTCAATATCTCTGGCTTCTGGCAGTATGACCAGAGCATCATATGCCTGTGTGATTCCAAAAAAAATCCCATCAAGGTTTCACATGCACTTCATTACTATGTCACAGCTTGTATTCATTTCTACCTGGGAATGACAGCATGTTCCTCCTCTTTATTTAATGGTCACAGGAAAAGCAGTTAGAGCATAATTTGGACTGCTGGGTTCTTACACGTCACTTTTTCTGTTTTTCATATGTGGTAACAAATTGGTTTTCTGTGTTATGCCCCAAATGCCCAAGGTAAAGCAGAATTGAACTGAAGAAACTGCATAGGATACATTGATGGCACAGTCAGAGTCTCTTATTTTACAATGATCTTAGTATTTATAATCTCCTTAAAATTGAAGAAAATATTGTAGAGACTCTAGAACCCAAGTAGATAACAGTCAGTATCAGTATGGAAATCTGGCTTGAAACTGGTGGGGAAAGAAAAAAATACCAGAGACCATTTAAATTCTTACTCTCCACTTTAATCTTGAACAAACCTTCCCCCCCCCCCCCCCCCCCGCTGGTCTTCCCAGTTTGTGAGAATTTGCATTTAAAACTTTTGATATCATCCTTCTGCATCAGTGTCCATCAGTGTACACCGACAGTGTGGTTGTTTTTGCAGAATAAATTAATGCACATATCATGTCATTTAAACATCCAGTAAACTTGACAGACATGGAAGCTTTCTTATTTATGCCTTCTGAGGTTAAAAAAAAGAAAAGAAAACAAACAAAACCAACCCTTTTTAAAAAAGAAAATAAAGATTGCATTACCAAGATCTTTAAAATGCATCTTTAAGAACAGATATCAAAAAGATGGAGAGGGAAAAGCATTTTTCTCTCTCATATTTTAAAAGTTCAAGGTAGAACTCTCAATTTTTTTCTCTAATCAACACATTCTACCTTAAAGTTAATTCTAAAAAGTACTCTCTCTTATAAACTTTATTTAAGAGTTTTGAAATTCAGAAACACCCATAAAATTATGCTAATTCTGGATATAAAATTGTGAGAATCAGTCATGAAAGCGTATGTACCTCTGCTCTGAAAACCTGAGGTGTAGGTTACTGAACCCAGGGTTTGTGTGTTTCTTGCAAAATGAAATGTATGTTTAATAATTTGACTATCTTAGCAGAGTCTGAGCAGACCAGTGCAGTAATACCTCTTAGTTATGAGCAGTCAATGAGAAACTAACACAAAAAAAGTAAAATTTTCCCAAGAACCTCCAGTATTCTATGATAACTCAGAAGTATACATGTGAAACCAGCTGGTGCCTACAAGAAAGTTCATCACTTTGAACCCCTTCTAGTTTTACAGAAGAGTTTTTGTTGTGTCGTGGAGTCAAGTCTCCTTAAAAGTGAATGGCTGGTCAGATTATTCTCATCAACAGAATGGTAACTGCAGCAGGACCTGCATGGAATGTGCTGTGAATCAATTAATATGTGCAGAACTGGTTAATTCTTGCTGTACAGCTGTTTGGCAAGGCTGTCAGCGTTGGCTGAGAAAGGCAGAGTTCTCATGTATCAGCTTTGTATACCCTGCTGTAGATCACTGATCCATTGAGAGGACAGTGGGTTAGGAACAGTCCTCCTTTCTGTAACTGGAAGAGAGGGCTAAAAACTGTCCCAGCACCCCTTCTGTGTAAAGGTAAGGAAACTAAGCAGGGCAAAGAGAGCTGAGGTTTCTCAATCTTGGGAGGGATAAACTAAAATAATTTCCAGCTGAACGTAAGAAATTTATCTTACTATTATCTTGGCATATAGTACAGTCATTCATTTAAAAATCTCTGGTTCACATCTGATCCATTTTAAAGCAAAACAAAATTTGTAATGTGCCAGATTTTATTAGATTTTTTTTTTTTTTTTTTTTCTGCACATCATGGAGTTACCAATGACATAGCTGACACTTCTTTCTTTGATTTGTTCTTTGGGTTCTGGGGTTGATATAACTCTATGCATTTTTCATCATAAAAAGTATTAATGCCAATACCTAGTCACCAATTAAAAATTCTAGTTCAAAACCAGGATCTCTTCTATCCAACCTGGTTGGTATTTAAAGTTTATTTTGATAGCTCCAAGGTGTTCCAACCAATTGAAATGTCACCCTCTGACAGACACTGCACTGTATTTAACACATTTCAGTTTCCAGTGAACTCAAATCTAAAGAGAATGATGGAAGAAATAAAAGTAATAGAAATAAAAATAGAAATAGAAATAAATAGAAATAGAAAGTAGGAAGGAGGTAGAAAAAGTAAAAAAAAACAAAACAAACAACCCTTAAATGTCTGTTGGGTCTTCTTGATGTTCCTTCTTTCTTTATATTTGTTTCAGATCACTAATCAAACCCACTTTCCTAATAGCAAGCTGGAAGAAGTGTTTAGTTGTTGCACTATATGTAGAGTGTATGCCGGTGGATGGTGGATGAGAACTCAATACAAAATATGATCATTTATCCTCTGCTTTGCTTAACAAACACAAAGGAGCTGTTAACTTCTACAAGATAGTCTAACCTGAAGGCTGAGATTGCTATTGAAGGAGTCAGGATCCTGCATAAGGTCAGCACTGAAATCTCACCCACAGACTGACACGTAACTCATTCATATCCAGTGTGGAAGACACTTCCTACAGGGAAGTGTGCTTTTAACAACCCACCAGATACAACTTGATGGAGTTTAAAAACTCAGTTTATCATAATGCAACAATGCAACCTTGATTTGACAAAGTCCGGAATGTAGGAAATTTCTAAAAATGTATTAAACTTCCTGATAACTGAAAATGAACAGAAGCACAACACTGGCAATGGCTGTCTCCAAAATAGCAGCAACTTGATGAGGAGCTAATAAAACACAGAAGTTTGTAGTCTAACAATTCAGGAGAATGATTTCATACTCTGTACTCACTGGACCTAATATAATATCTTGGACAAAGAGAGAAGACAAAGCTTTGAGAGCACTAAAAAAGCACTACCTACATGAGCACAAATGTTTTTTTCATATCCAGCTTTTCCTCAGTGGCTAGAAATTTTGGTCCCAATTAGACATGTTTTTAAAGCACTTGGATTTTTTTTTTTTCATAGCCTCAACTTTTGCATTCAAAAATATATTATGAAAAGGACATTTAACCACGTAATTTAAAATCAACAGTGGCTTCTGAAATTTTCCAATAAAAACAATACAAGATTGCAAAAAAAATTGCATTACATCTAACAATTTGCATTAAAAAAAATATTTATGAAACAAAGATTTATGTTATCTATTAAACATTGTTTCGATAGGAGTGAACCATACATTCAAATTCCTTTCATCTCTATTTCAGATTAATTTTAGATTTCATATCAGATTCAACAAATATAACAGAAAATTGCATCCATTATCAATTAAGCAGGTATAACTATTTATATACCCTCTTCTGACTCCAGCAAATGAACTGAAGTCAGTGCAGTAGGCTACTACTAAATTATTTTAATCTGAGATTTAAAATAATAAATCCCAGAGTTGTAAAGATTCCATGATATCTGTGTGGTCTGTTTGTGCCCATATATTCTGGAAGCTGCAATATTAATATGTCTCAGAGACCCCTCTTGTCAAAAATTCAGATATGTGGTACTGTCTGGTGAAAAGCCAGTAGAAAGATTGTTTATGTTTTTTTCAATTTAATTGCTTGTAAAACTGAATCAATATTAATAACAGTAGTTGACAAATAGGTAAGCGAAATCAAGGAAGTCTACTGTAGAAACAGCAATAGAGCATTAAATTCGTACAGCTGCAAGCTTGACAGCAGTCACCATGTATCTGAAAATCCATTTTACTTCCTGTCTTATGCATATGGTTACAGCTTGCTTTTCAAATAAATCTGATCAACATTTTGTAGTATTTGAACATTTTCCCATCTGGTGGATTGGAAACTCATTTTACCTGATTTAGTGAGGCTAGGAGCACACCAGCCTGAATGGTTTTAGATTTGTATTTGGAACTTCTGGTTTTTTGCAATCACTCATATGCCCCATAACATGTTCCTAATTTTACAACAGATTAATTTATGTTTTAAAGCTAATAAACCAGGTGTCACAGTGCTTGGTTATTCTTTGTTGTGTTACAGTATTTTATTGTAAAGGGTTATACTTACTGAGTGTCTGTGTATTTTATATCAAAAAATGAAATGGTTTTAATTTTTTGAGGCATTTTGCTTCTCTGCTATAATCTTAACCTTCTAAAATGCATCTGACTATCCCCAAAATATTAATTAGCTCATATGCAGCTCTTACTTGCATTGCACAGAATATTGCTTGCAACCAATTACTCTAATTTTTTTAATTAAATTAAGGCTTTAGTATTTCCTGTGCTGATTTTTACTTCATCAGTCTTATTGTTTAATGACCCCCAAATAACAATACAGTGCAGCTATGGGAATACATGCAAATGGGAATATCTTAAGAAATATCTCAGCACCACAACTGTTACGGATACCACTCTTTCTGATCACTAGAAACTACAGTAATACATAGTGTAGAAACCAGTCTTCCAGTGTTCCACTCAAATCCTGAATCTGACCACTGATGTATAGAAAGCAGAGAAAAAAAATAAATAAAAAGGGAATTTATAATCTTGTAATGGACATTTTTGCATATTACATGTTTCTGCTTCTAATATTTTAATCCAAACTATTTTTGTTAGCCTGTGACCAATCAATCTGTGCAGCCAGAATGTATCCCGTTGTTGCTTTTGTCCCCAGTCATTTTTCTTCAGGAATTTAGTATGTTTCTGAATTTCTTCTTGTCTTGACATTATACAAGGCTGACAATATTGTCCATGTTGCTATCCTCCCACATGGCAGCCGGTGATTAGAGCAGATACAAACAGATATTGAAGTCCCTCATTGGATGGCCTACACTAGGTGCCACCTTCACATTATTAAAACATCAATCACTGTAGAGCCCTTGTGGTGTGCAGGGAGCTGCTGAACTAAATGAAGCAATATGAACCTCTCTGTCAAACCAGTAGAAAACATGCTAAGATTATTTCAGGAGTTTCCCTTTGCCTCTCAGATATCACTTAGCTCTTCAATATAATTCAGAATGTTTTCCTTATTGCATTACACAGTGTTTAAAACCATCCTCCTATAATAATGTAAGTAACCTTTGCTTTAAATAACCATCACCATCATCCATTTTCAGCTACCATGTATCAAATCTGTTTAAATGATTTTAACAGGAAGCATCTCCCTCATCTTTTTAGCAAATGTCTCCTTGCTCTCTTCACATCTATGCATATTGCTGGTTCTCCTTATTTTCATCCAATATGCATGCTAGTTTGCTTATTCAGCAGGACCCAACAGGTCGTATGTAGAGAGCAGAGCTTCATATGACAATAAAGGTTTTTGAACGGAAGTCTCTTGCTCAAGGAAAATATGCTGCAATTGTTTAGTGGCTGATACCACCCCGTATCTTAATGAAAGCAGTAATGGCAGCTATGTCTTCTGTTAATCTGAATGTTGCTGGGTTGTATAAAATGTGGTGTGAACATACAACAGATTGAGCTTCACAGAAAATGCAGCTGGGAGAGAGCCATAACAAGTAGATCACATACAAGCTGCTGTGTCAGACAGTCTGTTTCTCAGATCAAGCAACCTGGACATGTACTCCATAAGAATTATAAATATCTAGGGAATTAAAAAGATTAAAGTATTGATGTGTATGGATGATCTGAAGACTAAGCTGTGAGGCAGATTTTGAGCTAGCCTTATGTGTCACTTGGACACATACATGTAGGTAATATTTTAGACATCAATAGCCTTTGTATCTGTTCCAAAATCTGATTTTGAGGGGATTTGAGCTTCTAGGCAATGTTTCTTTGAAAATCCTACTCTGTGGTATCATTCATTTTATATCATGGCAGTTCTGTATCCTATTTAAGCACCATTTTATTTTTCCAAAATTAAAAAGGGTGGTGATTTTTAGGGAGTATTTAGCTGAAGAACAGCTGAAGGACAGCTACATTTAGATCTTAAGTCTTGCTTATGAGGCAAGATAAAGTTTAAAGAAGATAAATAAATCCAAAAAAAAGGGCAATAAAAGGTAATTTAATTAGAGACCTGGCAACAAAAGTATGGTTTTTTTTTATAGCATTATCCATTGATAAATACTCTTTCACCTTTCTCTGCATGGGAGTTTGTCAGTTTTACATCCAAGAATTTCTTGGCATCACTGAACAAAAAAGTCACACATATAATATAGACCAAGGCTGAAGGCAGTTTAGCAGGATTAAGTATTAGCACATCAAAACCACTTGGGATATATTTCTTCCTTTTATAAAGCAAATTAATGTAAGTAGTCATTAAAGAAACAGGTATATTAAAACAGAATCAAAGCTATACATCAAACCTCATTGAAAATCTATGGGAATAATGCCTTTACAATAATGTATGACTTGACCTTCAATTCCAAATATACGTTAGACACTTCTAGCTGCGATTCATTCCAAATTAGTAAACTATACAAAGCGATTTACTGCTGTGAACTGACATGGTCCGGATCATCACCAAAAACATATGCCTATCTTTTTAAGGACCTAATCCACTCTCCCTTGATCGTGATTCTATTCAGTTTATCTTTCCAAAGAAAACCACAATTCAGTGCTTCCTTTCTAAACACTTGGGAGACATTGTACATAAAAACTGGACAGTGAAGACAGTTAGGTTCTAGTAGTGGAAGTTAGTTGTTTCTTAGGATATTTTTTAGATGTTCTTATAGTATATGACCTAGGGAGTATGTGCAGGTATTATGAACTACAAAAACCACTCAAAGCAATTAGGAATAGGTAGATGGCTTGTGGGGAATTAATGCATTCCCTTTACCACTTTTCACCTCACTGGGTTGTTCAGAAGGAAACAGGTGTTAATTTTTCTCCTTCTTGTTCTGGGGAGGGGCAACTTCAAATCCCCAATTACAATATCCAACTTAACTTCTAAGACAGAATCTTATAATTGCAACCATTATTTTATTTACTTAATACACAGTTTCCTAGACAGACTAGCACACAGATAGACAATATTATCAGTTTATTAGTAATAGATGTAATTTCAGGGGCGTAACTTTGTTATGCAGAAAATGCTACCTTCCTCCTATTTTCCTGAAAATACCTCCAAAAAAAGATTATCTCAGATAAGGTGATATAATTGACTAATCCACCCTAGCTAAGATTCCTTTTCTGAAAATGCACTACAAATCTCTCCCTGGCTCTAAATTACTTTCTTTGGCTGTGAATGGGTGCCTAGGCAAGAAGGCGAGAACATGATAGGATTATGTTATACTTCCTCCTAGCATGTTCTCATGCTTCTACCTTGTGTAGAGACTTCCTAAGCCATCTGTTATTCTGCAGCTCTTACAGGATTTCTTTTGTCAGCTCCTCCAGTTTCCTTTGGATCAACAAAAACTTGTAGTGTCTACAATATCTTTTGACTAGAAGTTTGCTATCACTACTGGTGGATGTCATCAGCAGGAAATGAGATAAAGGTATCTAATAACTTTGTGAGCAATGTCACCACCACACAGAGTATGTCTGCACCGCAGTTAGATTTTTCTAGGTATCCCTTAGGCTTGCTTTTCTCTAGCTACTTGGTTTACCAGGAGGTGAAACAATTCTGTTAAGAAATTCATCCATAAAGTTCTGAGTGTCCCAAATGGGACACAAAACATTGGATTTGAGACTGCTGTAGCTTCACTACTGTTAATGTACAAACTAATTGGATTAAGTTCAGTCATGCCTCCTGATTCCTTGCACAATAAGAAAATTTCCAAAAGGAAAACAAAGCCACAGCTGAATGGGAATGGGATCTGAGAAATAATACAGAGTAGTAGCTGTCCAGAATTATGCAAAGCAGAAACTGTCCTTTGTTCATTCCAGCTTTACAGATTACCAAAATATGATTCAAAATTCATCTTTTATGGCACATAAGTAAACAACCAATTTTCTTACAAAATCAATCAATCAATAAGCAAAACTGATTCTTCTAGGAGACCAGCAATATTGTGAATGAGTCCAAATAATTTTTCACCCAGGAATGAGAAGCTAACATTGTACTTCCTTTTTAATGTCCTATTCATACGTAGCAACTACTGTGACTTACCCACAGAGAGTGGAGTTTAGTCTTAGGATATATTTGTTTAGGATATTGAGCATTTAGTTATATTTTTCTTAAAGGATACACAATCATTATCAATACATTCTATCACTGACTTCTCTGACTTATGTTCTATGTGGTTGAGTGATTAAATCTTTTTCAAATTATTTATGTACAGTCTGCTTTTGAACTATCTTCCTGAAATGACATCTAAATAGTTTTGAAACTATGTATTAAACTCTCACTGAAAATAATTGTTGCTATCACACATTTAGCATAACATAAAAGAATGCATTTTGCTAAACTATAAACTTTTGCTGTTTAATAATTTAATTATACAGCAAAAGTTTAAGGTGCTAATAAAAGACAGACAACTCATTTTCAAATAATCAAAAAAGTTCTAATGTTCAGTAAAAATAATTGTCTTCAAATTAATATCAGTATATTATATTGCTAAAATATTTAAAATATAAGAAGCAAAACAAATCACAATGTTCTGAATAAGAAACCAGTAGATAAAGCTAAATTCCAATTCTACATAATCCATTCAAAATAGATTTTCTAAAGATGGTTCTGAACTACGAGCATTTCAATGACTATAGCAAAAAATATTTCTCTGTCTGTTTGATGAAGGTGTCAGTCCTGATCAATAAGGACTCAGGTAAATAGTTTTCAATAAAATAAAATCCTTCTGCATGATTATCTCTGTAGAACAAGAGCTTCATATCTCTGTAGCACAAGAGCAAAAATGCATATCTGTAGGAAGTGTAGGGTGAGAGTAGAAGACATTATCATTAATTACTTCTGAACAGCAGTGGAAGTGCTTCAAGGTTGTTTGCTGTCTGCAGACTTGTCAGTTTCTTCGTGCAGTGTGTCACAAGGGAGCAATTTTTGAAGCAATACCAACACTCAAAAAAAAAATAAAAATCAATATGATGTATGACTCTAATCTCTGCTTTGCAGATGTTAATGCCCTGTTGTGGGAAAATCACCACTGGGGGAGGAAATTAAAGAAAACTGGGATCTAACAGAAGTTTTAATATTATAGAAACCTTCCTAGGGTAAAATAATTGCCACTTTCATGACGGTTGGTATGCACGGAATCTACTCCACCATGGTTCCCTAGGCAACACAACTTGTTAGCCTACAGGAGCAAGGAAGGGTGGTGCAGAGTGGAGACACGGCAGCCAGGCTCTGTTGTACTCCCTGCAGGATTGGGAACTTGATGGTACCGTGCAGCTGATGAGCTGCATAGCAGCTGTCAAATCAGAAATATAAGAGAAGATGTCTGTTGCTAAGCCAACAACTGTGGCAAAATCACTTTCCATAGGTGAACCTTGTTCATTATAATCTCATTATAATAGTAATACACCTCCATTCCGAAGTTCCACCTCCAAGATACGATCACTCTTCACCAAGCATGCACTTTATTTTTTTTATCAGCTATATCTTTAAACAAGAAGCGAGAGAATTTTACACTAATCAATAACAAAAGAATGCATGACTGGAGTCACTCAAGTTCCACCTGAGAGTAAAAAAAAGTATAAAAGTGAATGGGGGTAGGGTGGTATTGGGAAAACTCCATTGTAACTTCTGGGATCAATCGATGGGCTGAATCTGTCTTCTTTCCCACCTATTGGTTAAGAACTTCATCTTATGTGCATTAAATAGCTAATTCACACTTGCTGTCACTGCGTATCACTTGAAGCTTCAGGCAGTCACTATCACCAGCAATCATGAACCTTAATTTGTCACAATTTTATATTCATAAAGAGGGTTATTCCATAAACTGTTGGTGTTAGCTTTTTGTGGGAACTAGCAGTCACCAGCAGTGGGTTACATATTTGAATAAAGTGGGAAGACCTGCTGAGGAGACCCCCTTATGCTGAACAAGTCAAACAAATCACCCTCCAAACCATTAGGATTCTTTATTGAAGGGTCCCTATAATGGGATGCTGACAGACTGGTTAGGCATGAGGGTCTCGGCTTTCCTGGGGTGCTGATGGACACGTCAAACACTAGTGGTTGAGAAAATCGACCCCCTCCCTCCCCTTTCAAGTGACACCTGTTTTTTGGCAGTAAGGGAGAAAAGATATCAAAATGTCTAGAGAAGGCAAAGGTGGCCAGTTCATAGGGGAAAAGCATTAATATTGCTGTTAAAGCAAAACTGTTATATAATTGAGCAGATGGAGTGCTTTTACTTTAAAAAAAAAAAAAAAAGTTACAAATATGATCATTTCCACACAAAGTCAAACCTGCTGAGGCTTCTGTACACAGTCCGAGGGTTGTGTCGTATGCGATACTTTCAAAAGTCTGAATACAATAACAGTGCCTTCCATAAACAGTGATACCTTCTAAGGTTATCATTTTGGTTTATGCTCATCAAGAGAAAGCTTGCAGTAACAATATCATGCTTCTGAACTCTGTTTTCAGTCTACAGTATGCTTCAAAAAGATGAAGAGGCTTTCATAAGCCTTAGAACAAGCTGTAGATTGCTACCTTCTGGCACCTATTCTGCCAAGAAACCTCATTTCTGAGAAACTTTTGCTTTAACAAAGAGCAAAGCAGTGGTGTTTCATGGAAGAGAGCATGGACTCCAAGACCTGCACTCCTGAACTCTGGCCACACTGCCTTGGGCGCATCATTTTACAGCTCTTTCTCACTATATGAAGTGAGGATGACTGCATTCTTGACTAGTTTCGCTGTGATTTCCCTATTGCACCCTCTGTGTGAAAATTACATTTCACTGAATAGATAAATAGAGGAATAGATAAATAAATAAAAAATAAATAGGTAGATATTCTACAATGAAAATCATATGGGTTTCTTTTTATTTTGTTTTATAATAAAATATTAAGCTACTTTTGCTAGCCATATTAAACAAACCATGAAAATATGCATATGGAAACAAGGAAATATGCTGCATTGGAGAGACCGTTCATGTTTTTTTAAAATGTTATGAAATGGCAGGACAACAATCAGTCCTCTGTAATTAACTGGGTCAAGGACTTTACTGTTAAAAGAAAATAAAATGTAAAGGGTATAATAACACATACAAATTGACAATTTACTATGATACTTACTTGAAATGGAAAGTGACAGACTACTAAAGTTCTTATTGAAAGAAAGGTTTAAAGGGTCAGTATAACATGTGCATTCTGTAAGCAGAAGCAGGATGACTGATGGAAAGCCTCTGTCCATTCACTAGGTGAATATAAAATTAGAGGTGTGTGGAGTAAGAAGAAACAATATTCTATCTTTGTACACTACTTCAATCTTTCTTTATTTGCTGTTTTTATCTCATTTTATTTTTTTATACTGCCAGAGATTCAGCTTTAATAGAGTCTGAAATATATTTGTAGAAGTATCAAGTGTAGCAGTAGCTTGACTTATTTTTCATGAATTAATCTTTATGATGGGTCAATCTTTTCACCTACTCAACGTAAAGTTAAAAGTATTACATCGTCAAGACAAACATTCACTGGATGGTCACTGCCCCAAGAATGCAAAATGCTGGAAGCTGAGTCAGCTTTCTTTGCTTTGTACATTTTGGAAGTATTGTACACAGCATAGACCTCTGGCTTAGTGTCATCTCAGAGGTGATTTACAAAAAAAAAAAACCACTTTATTGCTCAGACTGTGATTAAAAGATAAAACTCCAAGTTAATGCCTGTAGAAATTGGGCTTTGATAATTTCCTACTGATAAAGAATCAGTGCTTCCCAATTGATGCTTCAAACTGTGTAGCTTTTCCATCAAATTCTACTTTCATGTTCTTTAAATTACTGGCATATTCTTCAACCATGTGTCAGGCGTGTAAGCCTTCCTCTGTCAGAGTGCACACTTGCTAGATTTGATTTTAATCTTTCACTTGACAAAAAGGGTATATAAGCCTTGGTAATGTGAAATAGGCCACATTATGTCCCCAGAACTTAGATGATTACTAGACAGTATTTAGCATAACTCTTCTTTTGCACTAACCTCATCTTTGTCTAGCTCATTTTCTTCATTTCTACATTTAGCAACAACAAATACATGAGAAAATAGGATTTTGACAGACCTAATACCATTGTAAGAAACCAGTGTGTTATCAGCAGAGCTTAAACAGGGTGGAAAGGGAAGAAGACATTTACAAGGTATTTACACCTTAAGTAAACCTTGCTATGACAGTATGTGCCTCCCACAATGAAACACGTAATACAGTGCCCACAAAATCACAAATGTACACTGTAGATGGAGGTAAAGCCTGAAATTCAAGAGCATAAGAGCATTTCTGAATCCTTGACTGCAATTTTGTTATCCTGTGACATATTTCCATGTTTTCATGTACAGTCCTACTCCTTTTAAGGAATGTGAAAAATTTGCACGTGGAATAAGATAGCAGAAAACAGAGAACTGCTGGGACACAAGCAACTGCATCCCAATTGAGCTACAAATGTCTTAAGAGAGCTTGTACAGCATCCATGGTCTACATTCAAACACACTTCATTCTGGGTTGTTAACTGAGGGGTCTTGTAGTTGACAGCTGCTTTCAATATCAACAAAGAGAAACAGGAGTTCCCAGAGCACAAACTATCAGCTAGAGACAGGATTAGAACAGTTGTACTCTTTGTATGGCAAAGATCTATCTATGCCTTAAAACCCAGACACCACACTTAACACTGGTAGGCTTTTGGACATCTGGGTACCGCATCGTGCTCAAGAGTTTTCAGCAAAATGAAGAGGTTCTGTCTGAGTGTCACAGAGGAACTACTGGTTTCAAAGTGGGGATTCAAAGCATCCAGAATACTAAAAAAAAGAGATCGGTAAAGCAGGGGACAGAAACAATTCAAACAAGGTTGTGACCTGAAAGTAATGAATCCTATCCCTTCCTTAGCTCAAGCATGCTTACCAGGGCAGCAGAGTAGTGCCTTTTTCTACTAGTCCTAGAAATACCCTGAGTCCTCCTGGAAAATTAGGCAACTAGATCTTCCCTAGTGAGGAAGACCCTTTTTTTTTTCTTTTTCTTGTTTTCTTTCAAAATATATCTGAAACAGGATGCAGTAAGAGTATCTGCCTTCCTGCATTGATAGTTCAGTGATTACAATACACCAATACATGAGGTGCTATAAGTCACAGTTTCTATGTCCTGGATTGGGGATTTAAAGCCCCATTTCCTGCTCTTCAGGTTCCTGAATCAACAGTATAGACCTTGCTGGTCAGGAAAGGATGTAATTTAACTTTTTTTTTTATTGAAACTATTTCACATTTTGTGAAATAATTAGATGTTTGGATGGAAAGACGGACACAAACCTAGAGCAAAAAAACAGTATGACTCTTTAGCCGAATGGACATATAACACTCTTGGGCCAATGAAACTGTAGATCATGGCCTCTGCTCTTACATAAACAGTTATTGGAGCATATCACATTTCAGCCAGCAAAATCACCAAGGCAGCAGGACATTTCATTAGGGAGGAGAAAAAAAAAAAGTTTAATCTGTCAAAGTGGAACATCTGGTTGCTTTTGCTTATATTTTCTGATGCTGGATTAATAACATCACGCATTTATTGTGGGTTCATTTAAACTGTAATCTAATTAGATGTTGAAAGTATTTCGATGCCACTTAGCCAAGATGCCAAAATAATGGCTTTGTTTTCAGTCAGAAGCTTCCATGTTTACTGATACTGTGTTGTTGTTTTACCAAGCGTTCCTTCACCAAGGCCCCATCATCCTACAGTAAGCAGCAGGGGGGTACTAATCTTCTGCACTAGTAGTTCAGTTTTCTCATTACAAAAATTGGCTTCATCTTCCTGGCTTAGGCAAACCCTGATCAGTGTCTCTTAGGCCCTGGGGGCCACAGACTGGGAGCAGCGACAGCAGAAGAAGAGCCAACTGCAACAGCAGATATTTTAGCAACAGATGTCTAGTTTTTTATGCTCCTCATAGATATCAGCTTGAATACTTTGGCTTAGCCAGCTTGAGGTGTTTGGCTCCACTATGTATCACACAGCGAAGTAAAAGTAGGATGCTCTTTACAATAAGGCAAAAAACACTGTCATAACAGCTCAGAAGATTGTTAGATTCTTCATATATTCTCAACATGGACTGAAAGAGTAATCAGAGAAATGATAAGAGAGTAACTATATAGAAACACGGTTATAAAACAGAATAATCTTAAAACCATGCTTTGAAGTTGTAGTGAGTCTTGTACACAGTGCGTTTCACTAGTTCTAAGTTTTGTAGCATATCTGAAAGGAGAGCTAATTTCATTAGCCCCATTGTGACAGTGAGAAAATTGAAACGGAGAAGTCCATCTTTCATGTAGTGCTAATAAGCAAGTAAATGATACAATAGGAAACAGCAGCCAAGTCTCTTAACATGCAGCTTCATTCCCTAACCACTGGTCTATTCAAGGGAGAGAATAGGTCATTTATTCCTGCAGTATAGTTTCCACTTCAGTGTTCATATGCATCTGCTGTGTAGAGAAGGAAATTAAAACCATAGGAATTCCTATTAATTTCTTCTGTGTCTATTTATGAAGGTATAGTTATTCCTCCACCCCAGACTATAAGTACTTATGCATAATAGTGGCACTCCAAATAATCAGCCAATAGGTTAGGTAATTATTTGATTTCCCTTGGCATCTCCTAGGTCTGCAGAATAGGATTGTAATTATCATGAATAATTGGTATTTCTCCTCTGGACTAAAACATGAAAAACAGGAGATACGTTAAAATAGCAATATAAATATAAATCTCCCTTATTAATAAAGGGAAGAATCACAATAACACTAATAGTTTTTCTATAATAGCTGTTTGGTTTACCTATGCTTTGTTGCTCTATAGGCTCTTGTTCATTAAGAGCAGTGGAAATTCTTACTGTTTTCAAATGGCATCAGCCCCAAATTTATTAATTTTGAAAGGCTTAATATTGAAGTTTTAACTTTTCCTCTAAGTTATTCCAAGTGAAATGCAAGTATTCATAATAACCAATTTCAGCTCTTCAGAAAAAAACATTTTTTTCTTTCCCTGAACAAAATCCTTTGTTTTTCAAAGCTCTACAAATAACTACCCTTCTGTTCAGCAAGAAGACAACATAGCAGCTGAGTTCTACAAGTTGGAATAATGTATCTAATGAAATTTATTGCAACTTCTAGAGACGTAAAATGTAATTACCTGACTTGGAGTTTGTCCAAAGTCTAATATTAACATTCTTCTTTCATGAAGACCCCAAGAGTAGTGTTTCAGAATTTCAGTTTTATGTCCCCGTTCAAGCATGTGACCCCAATAAATTATAATAATGAACTTAATGTCACTGATTCTTGGAGTTCATCTGTGCAACAAAGATTATCTCAAATGCTAACCTGAAGACAACTTCATCCATCCCTGGGTCCTTCTTCCTGGGAATACTGTCTTGAAACAATGTCTTAAAAACAAGAAGTCACATGGAGGATTCAACATCGCATGTGTTAAATGATAGTCCTTTATGCTATAGTAAAGAACTTATCATAATGTCACTAATTTCATTATGAATTTAGAAGTGTTTTAGCCAGAGTTCTTGGCTGGAATGGCTCTTGTCACTTTAAAAAAAAAAAAAAAATAAAAAAAAAAATTGCAAATAAAAATGTTGAAACTACAAGGAGCTATGGCAAAAAAAAGTCCAGTAGTACATGTCAATGGAAAACAGGGAACTGATGTAATTGTAGGATCATTCTCCCTTATACTCTCTCAGGCAAGAAATGCTTTATGTGACTGTTATGCAATGCCAACAGACATGGGGGTTTAACAAATGGTGCAAGTTTAGTTTCCCACAACCACTGATTACATGCAAACAGAATCGATAAGCAATATTTTGATGACAGCAACCAACATTCTTCTCCCCTTTTCCATGTTATCTGCATTACATTTTCAACTGTGAAACTAAAAAGAGAAGACAAATCTTAATCAACTTTTGATCTCCTGAAAGATTGCTTAATAACACTCCCTTCATCAAAATGGGTAGTGATAGACACAACCTCTGAAGAAAGCAAAAGGAAAAGGACTTTTAATACATCTTCTCATTTGTGTTAATGTTAATTGTAAATTTTCAGAAATGTGGTGGATCTAGAGGCCACTTTAAGAGAATTTCATGAGAAACATATATTTAACCACTTGTTCAAATCAAATAAAAACCTGAAAATAATTTTATTTTCAAAACTATCTTTACTTTCTGTTTCTAGTAACAAAAACAAAAACAAACCAAAAACCCACAACAATTATAGGCATTCTGCTGTCCTGATAGTATTTTAGAACACAAACCAAAGCTCTTGAGGATAATAACTACAGATATGAACAAAGACACACAGCACAATTTCTGATTGGCTGTCTTGAATTTTTAATTTTATTCTTTCTATTTTAAGAGATATAGCCAAGGAAAGACACAGTACTATATTGCCTTGGTGACCAATCCCAGATGATTAATTAAAACTTTGAAATCACTCTGAAATCAGAGTATCATTAATAAGCAGCTCACAAACAACACCTTTGCTGAAATATAGTCATATTAAAAGCTTCTCAAATTACAATAAGTAACAATCATGGTCTTTTAAAAAGTCTGCCTGATGGTAATTCCTTAGCTAAAAACATGGCCCAGTGTTGCTTCTCAATAGTTTTTAATTATAGGATTTCTTCACAAACCTGAAGCTAGCACACAGCTCTCTGGATTCACTGAGGAATACTGATATCAAATTATTTTATCTTCTATAACACTAACGGGATTTTCTTATGCTGCCTTGAGTTCATCTGAGGGGCTCTTCAAATTCTAAGACAGCCCCGTCTTACTAACATGTGTGAAGTCATACCATTGCAGAGGTGCTGAGCAGAAAATCTTTCCATGTAAGATTCTTAGAGATGTGGTCTCTCTGTACGGCCTGTCCACCATGGTGGAGTTCTCCATGGGTCGTGGTGGTAGGGTCATGGTGATGTCTCACTTAAAGTATTATTCTTTTCTGTAGCTTCGACAAATAAGATTAGCCCTGCACATATGTATCCAGAGTCATAAATGCATGTGCCTTGGTAACTGTACTATCACCCATTTTGTATCCAAGCTACACCTTCCAAGTGGTCATATTCTAAGCAGACACTTTCTAAACCCAACAGTATTTTTCTCATGATGCACCAGAAAAAGCTTCTTGTACACACTGGTAGACCCACTTTTGCCACTGTGTACAAGAAACAGAACAGTAACTAGATTGTCAGCATGCTCAGAATACAGAATTACCTGGGGGGGCAGACTGCTGTGTGTGTATGTGTGTGTGAGGTAATCCTTTCCCCTATCCTGTGTTTTACTGTTTTCTATGTGCATTAAAAGCTATCTGAGGTAATAAACCAGTAAGAAAGAGGAAAGGGAAGTATTCAAATATGCAAATGGCACATAACATGACAGGGAATGCTTATGATCAGGAGTCAGAGATGCTGTTGCATCTAACTAATCAACAACAGTGCCTGAGGAATACCTCATCTTCTCAGAATACTTGTAGCCACAAGCCTACGAAACTTTATGTCTCCACATATCCCCACTGGATTAAACAATGAGTTTATATCTCCTTCCTAAAATGACAATGTTAATGGAACAAATATAAAAAAAAATGGCTAATTTTCTGGAATTAGAAAACTTGCTGTCACGTGTGCACGGAATGTTTACAAAGCTATTTGTCTCATACCCCTGCTCTTTGTTTTGATGCTGCTGTCCAGCAGCTATTGTGGTACAATTTACCAATCCAGATGAGTTCAGCCAGGACTGAGCCTCTTCTGTGTGTCCAACATGTTTTCATAAAATTATGTAATCAACTAGGTTGAAAAAGACCTTTAAGATCATCAATCTTTACACCAGGACTGCCAAATCCACTGCTAAACCATGTCACCATGGGCCTCATCTACACTTTTTTTGAATACTTCCAGGGGTGGTGATTCCACCTGGGAAGCCTGTTTCAATGCCTGACTATCCTTTCAGTGAAGAAATTTTTCCCTATAGCAAATCTAATCCCCTCACCACACACACACACACCATTGCTGCTTAAGGATGTTACCTCTTGTCTTATCACTTGTTACTTGAAAAAAGAGACCAGCTACTTCTTTGCCTCATATTCCTTTCAGGTAGCTGTAGAGAGCGATAAGATCCTTTTCTCCAGACTAAACAACCCAGTTCCCTCAGCCATTCCCCATAAGACCTGTGCTCTAAACATGTTGTCACAGAAAAAGCAATGCACTGTGCAGGCAACCTAAAAGAGCAACACAAGGTTGGCTGGCAAAGAATCCTTGCTCAGGGAAGGATAATCATTTGGAAATGCTGGAAGAGTTGGCAGATGAGAAGCAAGAGGGTAGGCAGGACATTTCTTATAGGTCCCCCAACTACAGTTCTGTCTTTCTGACATATATGCAGTTAATGGCCAGCAAAACTTAAACAGATTAGAGCCAAATTCTTCTGAGTTGGTTAGGGTAAGAATTAGCATGGTTTCAGCTTCAGCCAAATTATAATCATGTGTTTCAAAAATTAATATCCTAAGATTGCTGATGTCAACTGAATTAATTTCTGTAAGTCAACTGAGTTTAGAAATGAGAATAGGCAGGGAAAAAAAAAAATTACTCAAAAACTTTTCTTATTATTCTCTAGTCCAAATAAGAATGAAGATATCATTTGACTATTTTGGCTTCTGTGTGATTATGTTTATTTAAAGAAACAGAACACAACTTAATTATGTATGTACATACTTGGAACACATAATTACTACCCAAAAGACAAACTCTGTTTGGGTCTGTTGGAATGCCAATGGGCTTTTATTAGTTCAGCCTATCATTCTGTTGTGAAATGGAAATGAAAAGTGGAAAATATGTTTTCCTTCTCTAGGGATCACTTCATCTCCTTTTTCTCTTTATTTTATCAGACTTCTTGTTGCTATGGGGGTCTTGAAGGCCTATTATTAAAACACCCAGCAATCCTAAGGGAAGAAAAGCAAGCTGGTGCTGCAGATGGGAACAGTGTGAATGGAATAAACTATAAGTACTAAAGAATTCCAAGAAATTGAGTGAAATCTATGCATTATTCTCCTTTCTTTCCAAAATTCAGTTGGAGTTTCCACCTTTTACCTTTCATTTTTCCTGATTATGAGGCAACTCAGTACCATCCAAATACAAAAACCAACAAAAGTAAAAACAAGTTAGTTATTTTGGCCCTTATTAGGTCTACTTTTGCACAAAACAAGTTAAATCCAAGCCGATCTATTCTGTACAGACATCCAACCTGTAGCAGCACAAGAATTAATATAAAATACTCATCATAGAAATGACATCTTCATAGCTTTTTCAGAAAAAAAAAAGCAAAAGAAATACAAGAACCATTTATATCTTACTTTACAGTTGTTGTGGTTTAATCCCAGCCAGTAACTCAGAACCACGCAGCTGCTCTCTCATTTCCCCCCCTTTCTCCACACACCCCCCCCTCCCTGAGGGATAGGGAGAAGAATCGAAAGAATGCAACTCCCATAGGTTGCGATAAGAACAGTCCTGTAACTGAGGTATAACACAAACCACTGCTGCTACCACCAATAATAATAATGATAAGGGGCATAACAAGGGAAGAGAATACAACAGCTCACCACCTGCCGACCGACACCCGACCTGACTGAGTACCCCTTCTGGGTAACTGCCCCCGGTTCTACCTCATGTGCATGATGTGCTGTAGTATGGAATACCTCTTTGGTCAGTTTGGGTCAGGTGTCCTGTCTCTGCTTCCTCCCAGCTCCCCCTCCTCCCTGGCAGAGCATGAGACTCACAAAGTCCTTGGTCAGAGTAAACATTACTGAGCAGCAACTAAAAACATCGGTGTTATCAGTGCTGTTCCCAGGCTGAAAATCAAAACCACAGCACTACACCAGCTACTAAGAAGGAGAAAAATGACTGCTGCTGCTGAACCCAGGACAGTATCCACTCCTTATTCCATACCATTCACATCATGCTCAGATCCCACATTTTCAATATACCATCACTCTTATCTCATATATATACATATATATACATCCACCCAAAGCGAGAGAGATAAAGATCATTCCTTAGTGCATGGACCAATCCCTATAAAGCTGCTGAGTCCATTCAGTCCATGATGTCTGGCTCCATCTCTTGTAGCAGTCTTTTGGGGCACGAGAGGCTGTGTGCAGTGTTGGATCGTTGCCTGCTGATGCTGATTGCTCCTTTACTGCAGAACTCATCTGGTTTCATCAAAGTTCATTCTTTGTTGGGATGATGGTCAGAGAGAAGTCAGGGCCAGTGGCCGGTGACCTGAAGACATTTTGTTGGTGGGCTATAAAAGTGCTACATAACAGGCAACAGCAAACAATTGAGTTCATTAGCTGTTTTCCCCTAAAATCAAATTCCCTTGAGGTATACATCGGACTTCCCCATCTTCCCGCATTACCCACCAAGTATATCCAGGTCCCTGAGCAAAATGAATCCCATGAGTGGATTTGCCTTTACCTGAAGAGGAATAACCCAGGCTGTGTTTCCCAGCAAATTCTTTATGTGCACCACAGGAACTTTGTCCCCTTCTACAGTATGCAAAAGCTCTGACTGAGCTGGGCCAACTGTCGTGGTTTAAACCCAGTCAGGTAACTTGTTCACTCACTCCCAGTGAGTGGTGCCGAGCTGACAACAATCGAGGTCTGTGTCCGTCTCCCCTCCCCGCACCGGGGCTCTCCCCTTCCCCGCTCCCGGAGGAACGGGGAGGAGGATCGAGAGAGTGCAACTCCTACGGGTTGAGACAAGAACAGTCCAGCAACAAATCACCACCGCTACTATCAGCTAAAACAATGATAAGGGAAAATAACAAGGGAAGAGAATACGATACCCCCGGCCAAGAAAGCGAGTTCCACCCGGAAGCCCCTGTCCTTCCGGGTAACTCCCAGTTACCCCCCCACCCCGGGCATGACGTGCTGTGGTATGGAATACCTCCCCGGCTAGCCCGGGTCAGGCGCCCCGTCTCTGCTTCCTCACAGCTTCCCCTCCTCCCTGGCAGAGCATGAGCCTCACAGAGTCCTTGGTCAGGGTAAACATCACTTAGCAACAACCGAAAACATCGGCTTCACCAACACTGTTCTCAAGCTAGAAGTCAAAACACAGCACTGCACCAGTTAACACAAAGGAAAAACATGACTGCTACTGCTGAACCCAGGACATTATCCACCCCTTATTCCATACCATTCACGTCGTGCTCAGATCCCACATTTTCAATACACCATCGCTCTCCCACATATATACATCCATATACATACAGACCAAGAGGAAAAAAATCATTTTCTTAGTGCATGGACCAATCCCTATAATGCTGCTGAGTCCATTAGGTCCATGATGTTCCAAGTTCATTCTCTGTTGGGATGATGGCTGGAGGGAAGTCAGGGCCAGTCGCTGGTGACCTGGAGACATCTAGTTGATGGGCTATAAAAGCATTACACAGCAGGCAACAGCATACAATTGAGTTCACTGGCTGTTTTCCCCTAAAATCAAATCCCCTTGAGGTATACATCGGACTTCCCCATCTTCCCGCATTACCCACCAAGTATATCCAGGTCCCTGAGCAAAAGTAATCCCATGAGTGGGTTTGCCTTTACCTGAAGCAGGAATAACCCAGACTGTCTTCCCCAGCAAATTCTTCATATGCACCACGGGAACTTTGTCCCCCTCTACAATATGTAAAAGTTCTGACTGGGCTGGGCCGGCCCTGTTGGCAGATCCTCTGGTGTTGACCAACCAGGTGGCCTTTGGTAAATGTGTATCCCAATGCTTGAAAGTTCCCCCACCCATTGCTCTCAGTGTAGTTTTTAACAGCCCATTGTACCGTTCGATTTTCCCAGAGGCTGGTGCATGGTAGGGGATGTGATATACCCACTCAATGCCATGCTCTTTGGCCCAAATATCTATAAGGTTATTTCGGAAATGAGTCCCATTGTCTGACTCAATTCTCTCTGGGGTGCCGTGTTGCCACAAAATCTGTTTCTCAAGGCCCAGGATGGTGTTCCGGGCAGTGGCATGGGGCACAGCGTATGTTTCCAGCCACCCGGTGGTTGCTTCCACCATGGTAAGCACATGGTGCTTGCCTTGGCGGGTTGGTGGCAGTGTGATATAGTCAATCTGCCAGGCCTCCCCATAGTTATACTTCAACCATCGTCCTCCATACCAAAGAGGCTTTAACCGCTTGGCTTGTTTAATTGCAGCACATGTTTCACACTCATGAATAACCTGGGCAATAGTGTCCATTGTTAAGTCCACCCCTCGGTCACGGGCCCATCTATATGTTGCATCTCTGCCCTGATGGCCTGAAGTGTCATGGGCCCACGGGGCCAAAAATAATTCACCTTTATGTTGCCAATCTAAGTCCATCTGAGCCACTTCAATCTTAGCCGCTTTATCCACTTGTTGGTTGTTCTGGTGTTCCTCAGTGGCCCGACTCTTGGGTACATGGGCATCTACATGACGTACCTTCACCACCAGGTTCTGCACCCGGGCAGCAATATCTTTCCACAGTGCAGCAGCCCAGATGGGTTTACCTCTGCGTTGCCAGTTGCTCTGCTTCCATTGCTTAAACCACCCCCACAGGGCATTTGCCACCATCCATGAGTCAGTATAGAGATAAAGTACTGGCCACTTTTCTCGTTCAGCAATGTCCAGGGCCAGCTGGATGGCTTTCACCTCTGCAAATTGACTCGATTCACCCTCTCCTTCAGCAGTTTCTGCAACTTGTCGTCCAGGACTCCATACAGCTGCCTTCCATCTCCGATGCTTTCCCACAATACGGCAAGAGCCATCAGTAAACAAGGCATACTGCTTTTCACTTTCTGACAGTTTATTATATGGTGGGGCCTCTTCAGCACGCACCACCTCCTCCTCTGGTGACATTCCGAAATCTTTGCCCTCTGGCCAGTCCATGATGACTTCTAGAATGCCTGGACGACTGGGATTTCCTATTCGAGTTCGTTGTGTAATTAGTGCAGCCCATTTACTCCATGTAGCATCAGTTGCATGATGTGTAGAGGAGACCCTGCCTTTGAACATCCAGCCCAACACGGGCAGCCGGGGTGCCAGGAGGAGCTGTGCTTCAGTGCCAATCACTTCCGAAGCAGCTCGAACCCCTTCATAGGCTGCCAGTATCTCTTTCTCAGTTGGGGTATAGCTGGCCTCAGATCCTTTGTATCCCCGACTCCAAAAGCCGAGGGGTCGACCTCGAGTCTCCCCTGGAGCTTTCTGCCAGAGGCTCCAGGTAGGACCGTTCTCCCCAGCTGCAGTGTACAGCACATTTTTTACATCTGGTCCGGTCCGGACTGCTCCAAGGGCTACTGCATGAACTATCTCGCGTTTAATTTGCTCAAAGGCTTGTTGCTGCTCAGGGCCCCATTTAAAATCATTCTTCTTCCGGGTCACATGATAGAGAGGGCTTACAATCGCACTGTAATTTGGGATGTGCATTCTCCAGAACCCCACTGCACCCAAGAAAGCTTGCGTTTCTTTCTTATTAGTTGGTGGAGACATTGCTGTTATCTTGTTGATCACATCTGTGGGGATCTGTCTACCTCCATCTTGCCATTTTATTCCCAAAAATTGAATCTCCTGTGCAGGTCCCTTGACCTTACTCCGTTTTATGGCAAAACCGGCTTTCAGCAGGATTTGGATTATTTTCCTCCCTTTCTCAAAGACTTCTTCCGCTGTATCACCCCACACAATAATGTCATCAATGTATTGCAGGTGTTCTGGAGCTTGCCCCTGTTCCAGTGCAGTCTGGATCAGTCCATGGCAAATGGTAGGGCTGTGTTTCCACCCCTGGGGCAGTCGGTTCCAAGTGAACTGAACACCCCTCCAAGTAAAAGCAAACTGTGGCCTGCACTCTGCTGCCAAAGGAATTGAGAAAAATGCATTGGCAATATCAATCGTGGCATACCACTTGGCTGCCTTTGACTCTAGTTCATACTGAAGTTCTAGCATGTCCGGTACGGCAGCGCTCAATGGCGGTGTGACTTCATTCAGGCCACGATAGTCTACTGTTAGTCTCCATTCTCCATTAGACTTTCGCACTGGCCATATGGGGCTATTGAAGGGTGAGCGGGTCCTGCTGATCACCCCCTGACTCTCCAGTCTACGGATCAGCTGATGGATGGGAATCAGGGAGTCTCGGTTGGTGCGATATTGCCGCCGGTGCACTGTTGCGGTCGCAATTGGCGAAAGTTCTTCAACTTTCAGCAACCCCACAGCAGAGGGATCTTCTGAGAGACCAGGCAAGGTGGACAGCTGCTCAATTTCCTCAGTCTCCAAAGCAGCAATACCAAAAGCCCACCGGTACCCTTTTGGGTCTTTGAAGTACCCTCTCTTGAGGTAGTCTATGCCGAGAATGCATGGAGCCTCTGGACCAGTCACAATAGGGTGCTTTTGCCATTCCCTCCCAGTCAGGCTGATTTCAGCCTCCAGCACAGTCAACTCTTGGGATCCTCCGGTTACTCCAGAAATATAGATGGGTTCCACCCCTTGACAGCTTGATGGCATCAGGGTACACTGTGCACCGGTATCTACTAGAGCCTTATACTTCTGTGGGACTGATGTGCCAGGCCATCTGATCCACACAGTCCAGTAAATCCGATTGTCCCCTACCTCCACCTGCCTGGAGGCAGGGCCCCTCTAATGGTCGTCACAGCATTGGACACTTAAGTCGTGTTGAAAGGGATTATTCTTCATTATCACAGGAGCTGGAGTAAAATCAGCTCTTCCACTCCATCTGGGAAACTGCTCACCAGAGACTGAAGCCGTAGCTCTCATGGGACGATCAGTCTTGGCCCTTGCTCCCCTCTTCAGTTCACTCACCCGTTCCTCCAAAGCTGAAGTAGGTTTTCCATCCCACTTTGTCATGTCTTCTCCGTGATCCAGCAGGTAAAACCATAGGGTACCCCGTGGCGTATACCTTCTGTATCTCCTCTCTTGAACAATAGGACATCTTTTGTTAATAGCTGAGACGTGTGTTGGTACACGTGAGGAGCTGGATAAATCAGATACATCGTCCCTCAATTTGTCGAGGTCCTGGGACAGTTTTTTCACAGATGAGATGATGGAAGGAGTGAGATTGTCTTCGAACTCTCGGAGTTTATGAACCATTTCATCCACTGTTAGTGGTACTATGTCATTCCAGGTCACTGTTGCCAATGAATGGGCATATGATGACGGTGCATTCCGTGTAAGCTTTCACCACATGGGTCGTGTACATTCAACTTCATCTGGATCTATAGGTGTATCCCCGTTATTCGGCTTGATGTGATAGATCATCTCTACGATGGCCGATTCCCTCAGAGACTGGATGCCTTTGTCTATAGTAGTCCACTTAGCCGAACGACTCGTAACATCGTCCTTGTATGGAAACCTTTCTTTCACAGCTGCCAAGAGCCTCCTCCAAAGGCTGAGGGACTTTTTCTCTCTTGCAATTGCTTTGTCAATTCCCCCTTCTTTAGCAAGTGATCCCAGCTGCTTGGCTTCTGTACCTTCTAGTTCGTGACCATTGGCCCCATTGTCCCAGCATCGGAGTAACCAGGTGATGATGTGCTCCCCTGGTTGACAGGTAAAATCTTTTTGCATATTCCGCAGCTCGGTTGAGGTCCGAGGTTGAGAAGTTACCTCTTCTTCTTCATCTTCGTCATGTGATGATGACTCCTGATCAGATTCTGGACCGGGTGGTGAATTCATTGGTTCTTCATCTCGCTTCACCCTTTTTGCCTCCTTTTTGCTTGTTCTCTTACGTACAGGGGCAACTGATATTGCTACGAATTGGTCCTCTGGTTTGGCTGCAGTGATTATCACTGTGGTTTGAGTAGCGACTGTACTTGTGGCTGGGGGTGGTGTAGCTACTGTGCTTGGAGCTGGGGTAACTGCGCTGTCTGTTGCAGTTGAAGTTTGAGCAGCTGCTGTACTTGCCGCTGGGGTAGCTGCGCAGTTCATTGCAGCCAAAGTTTGAGTAGCGACTGTCGCTTTGCCCTCAAATCCTCCGACATTCTTTTCCTTTTGAAGGTGCTGGATAGTGTTGAACAAGGCCCTGTAAGCATAGGCCAAGCCCCAGCACGTTGCCGTGATTTGTCCATCTCTGGTATGGCCAGAATGACCACACACCTCATTTAAGTGTTTTACTAATTCTTCTGGATTTTGCAGTTGTTCGGTAGTGAAATTCCAAAGTACTGGAGGGGCCCACTGACCTAGATACTTGCCCATACTATCCCACACACCCTGCCACTCATGGCTGTCCAGGCTCAGGGAAAATCTCTCGGTCCTCCTATATCGTCGTTTGACCCCAGACAAGACCCAAACCTGAATCTGCTTAAGTCTTGAAATCAGTAGTGGGCAAAACACACTCTGTATGCGTGTTAGCATGGTGATTCCCATCACCATCAGCAAACAAGTCTCAACAGCATTAAAAGGCCATTCAAAAAATTCAAAACTCTCAAATGTAAATGGTCTGGGGGGACGACTGGGAGGGTAAAAGGATGTCTCCTTCACAGGTTGAGCACCTGAGGAGGAGAAAAAAGATGTGTAATTGCTAAGCACCTCCATCATATACCTCCCAAAGTATAAAGGTGGTGACCACACTGGGAACATAAGCCAGATCAGTTTCATGATCAATGATTCTATTGTATTACAAGTCATTACCATAAAGTACAATGGGACAAAAACCTTAGCCCAAGCCCCACACTTGAAAAACACTAATACAGCAAATACCGGATGGACGTAAGATATGATATACTGAAACTGTGAGATCAAGAGGAAAAACCTTGAGAGCCAATAAATCAGCATTGTGACGAGTGACTATCAATCCAGTCAGATCTGTTCTTATCTCAACCCCTCGTGCCCCACGTTGAGCGCCAAAAAGAACTGTTGTGGTTTAAACCCAGTCAGGTAACTTGTTCACTCACTCCCAGTGAGTGGTGCCGAGCTGACAACAATCGAGGTCCGTGTCCGTTGTCTCCCCTCCCCCGCACCGGGGCTCTCCCCTTCCCCGCTCCCGGAGGAACGGGGAGGAGGATCGAGAGAGTGCAACTCCTACGGGTTGAGACAAGAACAGTCCAGCAACAAATCACCACCGCTACTATCAGCTAAAACAATGATAAGGGAAAATAACAAGGGAAGAGAATACGATACCACCGGCCAAGAAAGCGAGTTCCACCCGGAAGCCCCTGTCCTTCCGGGTAACTCCCAGTTACCCCCCCACCCCGGGCATGACGTGCTGTGGTATGGAATACCTCCCCGGCTAGCCCGGGTCAGGCGCCCCGTCTCTGCTTCCTCACAGCTTCCCCTCCTCCCTGGCAGAGCATGAGCCTCACAGAGTCCTTGGTCAGGGTAAACATCACTTAGCAACAACTGAAAACATCGGCTTCACCAACACTGTTCTCAAGCTAGAAGTCAAAACACAGCACTGCACAAGTTAACACAAAGGAAAAACATGACTGCCACTGCTGAACCCAGGACACCAACCCTGTTGACAGTTCCTCTGGTGTTGACCAACCAGGTGGCCTTTGGTAAGTGTGTATGCCAGTGTTTGAAAGTCCCACCACCCATTGCTCTCAGTGTAGTTTTTAACAGCCCATTGTACTGTTCAATTTTCCCAGAGGCTGGTGCATGGTAGGGGATGTGATATACCCACTCAATGCCATGCTCTTTGGCCCAAATGTCTATAAGGCTCTTCCAGAAATGAGTCCCATTGTCTGACTCAGTTGTCCTTGAGAACCAATAAATCATCATTGTGATGAGTGACAATCTGAAACAATGAATGCTTATCACAAGCATGATTAGACACACTCCAGTCACATCTGTTATTATCTCAACCCTTTGTACCCCCTCTTGGGTTCCAAAAAGAATTGTCGTGGTTTAAGCCCAGCTGTAAATCAAACCCATGCAGCCGGTCTCTCACTCCCCCATCCATCTTCCCCCCCTCCAACATTCCCAGAGGGATGGGAAGGAGATTTGAAAGAATGCAACTCCCAGAGATAAGAACAGTCCAGTAACTAAGGTATAACACAAAACCACTACTGCTACCAGCAATAATAATAATGATAAGGGAAATGACAAGGGAAGAGAATACAGCCGCTCACCACTCGCTGACTGATACCTAGCCCAGCTGAGCAGTGATCCAGCTCTTCCAGGTAACTGCCCCAAGTTTATATGGTGGGCATGACATGCTGTGGTATGGAATACCTCTTTGGTTAGTTTGGGTCAGGTGTCCTGTCTCTATTTCCTCCCAGCCTCCCCTCCTCCCTGGCAGGGCATGAGACTCAGAAAGTCCTTGGTCAGACTAAACATTACTTAGCAAGAACTAAAAACATCGGTGTTATCAACACTGTTCCCAGGCTGAAAGTCAAAATCACAGCACTGCGCCAGCTGCTAAGAAGGTGAAAAATGACTGCTACTGCTGAACCCAGGACACCAGTTTAATCTACAGGTTAAGCCTATTAAAAACTCACCTGAACATAGCTTTCACAATAATTTCATCATCATATTAAAAAAAAAATCTGGAAAATAAATATCAGGTAAGCCATAAAATCTTTTAAAAATTCATCAAAAGGTAAGTCAGCTCATAGCCCAGCTAGCTCAGTCAGTCTCTCACGCTCTGCCAGTGAGGAGGAGCACACTGAGGAGGAAGCTGGGAGGAAGCAGAGACAGGACACCTGACCCAAAATAACCAAAGGGGTATTTCATACCACAGCATGTCATGCCCAGGATATAAACTGGGAGGAATTACCCAGAAGTCCCAGATCACTGCTTGAATTGGCCTGAATATCAGCCAGTGGTTGGTGAGCAGTTATATTCTCTTCCCTTGTTATTTTCATGATCATTATTATTATTGTTGGCATCAATAGTGGTTTTGTATTATACCATAGGAAAAAAAAAAACAACACATCAGACAGAACAAAAATACTTCCTCTATTTAAAAGACAGCATCTGTATAGACAGGGAGTCAGAGATAATGACCAAATGATTCCTGATCAACTGTAGACTTGTTAGTGACACACTTCTGAAGACTAGGAAAGAAAGCCACAGCATAAATTAGATTTTCCTGGTAGAGAAGGAGCATATTTCCTCCTGGAAAGTCATATGAATGTTTTTCAAGCATTTACTTTAATTTCAAAAGGCATGCTGGTTTGAGAAATAATAGCTTTTTCTTGAAAATATTTAATTTCTCATCCACATGATTGTTCTTAACCTCAGCTTTGGTACTGTACTCATTTCAACCTGCTTCATGACTTCATGTATCCAGACTGTGGACCTGGTTTGGGTTTTGGTTTGGTTTGGTTTTTTTAACTTATTTTATTACTTCTATTATTTCCTTTTATGAGCTTGGCAGCTAGTTTTAATCTATCTTGATATCCTGCTAAGAGGCTGTACCTGAAAGAAACTCACTGCCATCAGCTGAACTGTATCAGGTCCCTGTAATGGAGTTGAAAAAAATCTGTAGAAGTTTCTAGAAGAATTATATGAATACATGCACATTTATATACCTAAGCACAGGACTTTTAAGATACTACATTATGCATCACTAGAGGCATCACTACTCTTAAATCTGTTCCTATCAAAAACTTTTTCCTGTCTGCACAGAACAACAAATATGACTACAATTTCTATATTACACTGTTCATACAAACATACTGGTAAAATGAGCACCTGCTAAACTTGAAAACAGTGGCTATTAAGAAAAAAAAGATAGACAACTACAAAGGATGCTGTGGCTTACCAAAATATATACTTATACAGTCCTATAGAAGATAAAATATGCTTTTCACAATTGTTTTTCTACATGCCTACATTGATTCCATTTTTGAAAACAATCAACTTGAAAGGCACAATAAGTACAGGTTTGCGGCTCCTCTACTAAAAATGCTTTCAATATGAGTGGCCATCAGGACTGTATGAGTAACAGAGTTATGGTTTTGCAGCTGTACTAAAAGTTCAGAAGAGGAAAAAAAAAGTAAATTGTGTCTGGTTAGAGTAAATAGCTTGTCAAAACTTCTTCGTGATTTTGATTTTTTTTGAGAGAAACACAGGGCTTGGTAAAGTGACACCATGGTGGCTACACAATTACTTACTCCATGCTCAAATCAGACTGAGGCTGAATATACTGCTATTGCATTAGGTACAATACTTCCCATCCTACCCACCATATGTCGACCATAGGTAAAGTGTACATCACTTTATTCATCATCTATTGATACTGAAATATATTACCAATTTTATCATGAAGTACTTATGCACACTTATACATGAGTTTGTTTCACTCTTCCCTGAGCCCCAGAGGCGTAAATCTTTACATAATAATGTTTAGTTTTGATTTAATTGAAGTACATATATAGCTGCAAAACGCTGTAATCAACATATTGCTCACCTCCTTCACACAGGCAGTGTTCAGCTATGAGGACTTCTGTGAAGGAAAGCTCTTGGCTGACTGACAAGCACTCAACATGAAATTGGTTCATGAGAATCATAAATGCAGTTATCTTGCCCCAGAGTCACATACATTATGTTCACAGTATATACCTGTCATTATATGGCACTAAATGCATCGGAATGAACTCATTTCATTAACTTTCCTGGATCTGGATTCAAAAGGATGAAATACTCTGAAGCTTTTATTATCAAAGAAATGTTCTTGAAAACTAATATTTGTATTATACCATCAGAGTACCAATGTGTGGTGCAAGACTTGGAAGCTCCTTAATTTTATCATTAATTTCCATCAGAACTAGATTAACACTTGTTCAAATCTAATTCTAGCCTAGCTGATGGGAAAACCTGAATGTGAAGCCAAAATTTCCTGTTTAAAAGAAATGCTATTTAAGAAAGCAGAGTGTTGGGGGTAAGGGGAGGGGACAATAAAGATGTTAAGGTGTTGTTAGCATCAACATAGAATCATAGAACAGTTAAGGCTGAAAAGGGCCTTAAGATCATCTAGTTCTAACCCCCCTGCCATGGGCAGGGATGCAAAACTGTCACCCAAGGCTCTGTCCAACCTGGCCTTGAGCACTGCCAGGGATGGAGCATTTGCAACTTCCCTGGGTAACCATTCTAGTGCCTCACCATCCTTACAGTAAAGAACATCCACCTTATATCCAATCTAAACTTCCCCTGTTTAAGTTTGAACCCATTACCCCTTGTCCTACCATTACAGTCCCTAGTGAAGAGTCCCTCCCCAGCATCCTTATAGGCCCCCTTCAGATACTGGAAAGCTGCTATGGGGTCTCCATGCAGCCTTCTCCAGGCTGAACAGCCCCAGCTTTCTCAACCTATCTTCATATGGGAGGTGCTCCAGCCCCCTTATCATCCCTGTTGCCCTCCTCTGGACTTGTTCCAACAGTTCCATGTCCTTTTTATGTTGAGGACACCAGAACTGTACACAATACTGCAAGTGAGGTCTCACGAGAGCAGAGTAGAGGGGCAGGATCACCTCCTTCGACCTGCTGGTCATGCTCTTTTTGATGCATTTTTACATAAGTTTCTCTGAAGGCTGAAGGAAATCTAGCAATTTCTGCAAGTATGCTGAAAGTATTCTGAATACAGTTGTAGAAGAGTAGAAAGTTTGGAAAATGTACTACACCCTTTTTTATCATTGTGAAGACTTTGATGGCAAGGCAGAATTAAAAAGGTCAATAGAAATTATGGAATTTTTCATGCAAATCTGCATTGATTTTAACGTGAGACAGTGATTCCACTGAAGTCGTTTTAACTCCTTCCATAAGACATCTCTTCTCCAAGACCTGAGTGGATGTTGGGGTGAGTATGGGTTGCAAGTTGTGCTAAAATTCTTGAGTCTTCCAGGATATCAATATAAACACAAGAAGAATAGCACTATTAGAGCCCTTACTAGTGCAGGGATATTGTAGTGAGCAACCCTACCATGGGAATTCTCCAACATTTATGAACTTATGGGGAAAAATCATAGATGAATGAAGCACAATTTTATATCTTTATAATAATCCATTACTATTTTTTATTAGAATTAATGAATTAAAAATTTTAAAAGTTAAATAAGAAGCCTCATGACATCTCAGAATTCAAACAAACACAAAAAGAGTGGTACAAGTTTAGAGAGCCCCTTAATGATACAAGTTTATTTGTAGTGGTAATAGCATATCACAGGTACTTCAGAACTGAGGCTAGGAAAAAGAAGTATTTTAATATCCAGCTGACAGAAATGTATGTGATTTCAAAAGCTACTGTCCTCGACTCTTCATGATTAACTAAAATCTTAAAAAGTTTTTTTCCTCAGAAAAGAGAAATACATGCCAGAAGCTTATACTAAGATGTACTTACAGCACATCTGTGAAGAGACAGATGACTGAGTTCAAGATTCTAGAAATTTAGCCTACATTTCAAATGAATAACACATTGTCCAGTATGCTATTGATAATTCTCATATGCCATTTTATCTAAGAAACTATCCTGATGACAGTTTCCTCAGAATTGTTTGTTTTCCAATCACATAACACGTTGTTGATAATTCCCAACATACTCCTCAAATTATGTTAAACTTTTTTTTAACTAACAGAGGTTGACATATTAACACAGGAAATCAGAAACAACTAATTCTTTCAAAAGGAAAATCCACTATTTATCTAAGCTTCTTTCAGTATGATTTCAAAGAAAAATCTGAAACTTTAAACTTTTAGAATTATATTAATATGTGTAAACCAACAATTCTGAAAAATTACAGTTCCATTCAATTTTATTTATGCTAGGAGACAGTAGAATTAAAATTAAAACAACAAAATAAAACTATTTTCCATTAAAATGGAAAATTTAAGCAATACTGACGCAAGTCACATAATTTATTCTGAAGATTAAAAATCTAAGCTTAGTTATAATTAGTATTTTTCTGTGAAATATTTTAATATAGGGGAAAGTATTTTTATCATTTAAAAAAGCAAGTTATGACACTTTTTTTGAATTATTACCAAGTTTTTACCACTATTAAAAAACATGTATGCCACCTTAGAAATTACATGTGAGCAACTCTCAACTACAAGAATTTACTGTCTGTATTTATCATGAGAAGCAATGAGACAAAAGTGCAAAGGAGTCATGCTAGATGTCTTTGTATTGTAATCAGACACCTACATTTTTTCATTTTTCACTGATGCTTTAAAAAAGTCTTTATATATATATATATATATATATATACACTTCATTCTGTCACTTTTCCCTCAAATATAGGTAAATTGATAACTGTTCTTAGGAGACAATAATGGCTTTTTGCTAGGTAGATTTTGTGACAAGAAATATGTTCACAAGAAGTCTAAAGAACTACCACAACCTGAAGATCAGAGCTTTTGAAATAGAAAGTCAGAAAGAAAGGCAAAGGACCCATAAAGCAGTGGGTAAGAAAACAGGTGAGAAATGTGTTGTAATGTGTTGCACAACTGGTGATCAAAGTGAACAAATTAAATTATAAAACTATCAAAGGTCTTTTTGTTGTTGTTGTTAAAAATGTTTAATCAAAACTATTTTAGACAGCTCTTATTATCCTGTAGGATGCATGAACTTCATTTCATTTGAATTTAATGTTACAGTTTTGTTTTTTTTTTTTTCTAAAAGGCGACACAAACCAGAAACTGTTCAGTGTGCCCTCATGCAAATGCAGAAGCCTTTCATTATTCTGCTTTTCTCCTGCCCAGCACAATAAAGCAATTTTATCTTTAGGATGTTTATTTCCATGAATAATGAGGAGAATAAAGCCCCTTAATAGGTAGCTCAGCTACTACTTAAACTCTGCTACTATGCTTCAGAGATGCTGTTGTCTCTGCCTTACTTTCTGAATCTTACAGGTAAGTACCTAATAAGAACTGCATGAAGATCCCTGTAGGGAAATAAATTTCTTTGCACTAAAACTTTTGAAATGAGCACTTACTTACAATGTTTCAGACTGTTGGCCTTCTTTATCAATGCTCTAACTATCAATTTGAATGGATTTATGTCTTATGATTTGAATCATTACCAGTCTCAGTAGTACTGTATTTATGAGTTAGCTGGACTGCATTATAACCACTACCTAATAAAAACAATTGCACTCACTAACATAGATCTGAAAAAGAAAAATCTATTATTTTCTCATTTTCAGTTTTTCTTTTGCCAGTTTTTGTCAAAAAACCTTAATTTTCTTTTAATTTTATTATATTTTTTAGATTTCAGTACCTTCCTGTGACAGCTGTTGGTTTCACATAACCATTAAAATCTGCATATCTATTCTTTGTTTCTTCCAATTTTGCTATAACTAAGTTTCATTAACACTTTAGGAAATGTGAACATTTTCCTTCCATCTGCTAGGTGGCTTTTAAAACTCATTTACTTTGATTTAGCAAATCTGGAAACATCTGGCAAAAATGTATTTTTATTAAGTTCCTCAGACTCATATTTACAAGATATGTGACTTTCCTCGTCTTTCTTAAGGTCTGTAATTGGTTTCTATTTCTCAGTTGTATAATTTCTTTCTAAATGCAAATCAACCAGGTGGTCAGATGTTTAGTTATCATTCTGCACATTAACCAGTTTAATGCATCTCTATTTAAATGTCTAGAGCTGATGATTCAAATAATGTGCTTAAAAACTATAGGAATGTTTATTTAGTTTTTTTTAGCCATTACTTTAATTTTTGTTTTAATTCTGAAGTTGATTGTGACTATTAATTAGCCTAAAAAAAAGAACATGAATCCTCTGCAGTGGGTGCCGATATAAAAAATGTTGATAATTTCCAGGTTCTGATCTGTCATCAGGATAAAAGACTGGGGGCATACAGTGGCTCATGCCCTTCTCATTATTCTGCTTAGTTTTGAATGTGAAAGGCTACATGTGTCACTCTCATTCACCCTTAACTTACTGCAATTCAACAACAGGAGTCATTCTGCAGCCATTGTAAAACAGCCATTTATTTCTACAGTGCCAAGCCTGGGATTCTGGTCTTTCAGAGCTGCAGAAGATATGTCCATGTGTGTGAATCTATAGTCACAGAAAAGTTATGCTTCTGAGACATATTCTTTGATATGCTACAGATGCTTAGGGCTGTACCCTGCCAGCAGATTGCAACTATTAAAGTGGGGATATCCTATAGTCAGGACAAAATGTGATGGTGTGAAAGTAGATTCCTAATAGAAAAGTGCTTTAAAAAAAAAAAAAAACAAAAATCTTTCTTATCACTTGCATACAGCTATAGGAAAACAACATCACTGGGATGTTTTGTATCTAGCCATACCTGATGGGTTTTTTTCAGCTCCATGAAGATATTTCAAGCTGGCATCTCAAGAACATGTGATTAGCAGGAGATGATCACAGAGCAGTGCTGGAATCTGAGATACCAGAGATAAGGCTTGAGTGAGCATTACTAAACAAATTTCATCTGTGCTTTATTTAGATCATTCGCATTTGTAAATAAGACCTCTATGTTTTCCTTTCATTTTTTCTATAAAATACATTTCTGTCACCTTCTTAACAACCTTACTTTGTGATCAGAGTTTCAAGAGATATTTGAGTTACAGGGAAAAAAAAAAAACCAACAACCTATAAGAATTATCATTTGAACAAGTTTACATAAATCAGAAATTCGTCATAATATTGTGGCAATGGTGTGTGTATCATCTTCATGCTCAATCTGTTCCCATAGATTCTTTTATTATCTCCAGTAGATGCCATTGGCATGAGCAGAGTCAAAGACCTCCAGCACATTTGGGAATCCAGACAGTACAGATAAATCTTCACTGACTTTCTGCTGATGAGGTTAGCTTCTTTGAAATGAGAGAAATAGCTGTGTTACAAAATAGCCTCTCAGAAATGTCACTAGACACTTTGGCACAGAAGGTTGGCTAATTTGAGTGACGTTTCTAAATAAAAGATCGAAAGACTGAGTAATATCAGCTTCATATGACATTTTGCAATATTCTAAATAATATACTGATAAACAAGCGCAACTTTGGTCATTGGAAAAGTTCTGCGTAGACACCAATATCTCCCTTTGCTCCACTGAACTTGCATCCTCAGATTCTAATGGAGTTTTTGGATAATAAGTATAAATTCTGTTGAGACAGTATTTGGGGTTTATGTAACCTAGACAGCAGTGTTTTACCTTATCTGTGCTCAAATTACATACACATGATGTGCATAGCCCACCAGAATAAGGCCTTAAGTCATTGAACAATAAGATTCAGAAGTAAATTGCTAAACATTCCTGGACACATCTTCCAACGCCTATCCATATCTTTTTGTGTAAGTATTTCTGAAGCATAGTGGTTAAAATTTAATTCACGCAAAGCTGCACAGTGTATATTTTTAATAGGCTGTTATGAATACTGTAGTTTCTATAGATACAATGACCCAGAAATGCATTTGTTATGAAAAGCTTTATGTTTCAGCTTGGCTACATTTACCTATATTATTTAGTTATTGACTAAATGTTGACTAATATTTGAAAATATTTTATGTGCATTTGACTGTTCTACTGTCAGTAAAGCATTCAGCTTACCCCTGTTGGGTATAAAAGAAGCTGCAGTGACAAAGAATATAAAACTACTTGTCCAGTAGCAGTTTAAAAGTATAGTTTTAACTATGCATGTTTTGACACAAGCAATCTAGATAACATAGTATATCTTGGTTATTAACAAAGCATAGGAAAGAGATGACTGTGATGGGATATACTTAGAAGTTGTACTTATCATTAATATATTCCCAGCTGTCAAGCTCAAATAATCAGAGGCAGTCACACACCTCACAGCTTCTCATTCAGGCTCCCCTCAAAAAGCTTCTCTTACTCCCTTGAAAAAGCAGGAGTAGCAGGCAGAAGTGTGTGTGATCAGACACTGCTTGCCTTCACCCAGTGCAGACCAGCAATGATGCTCCTTTCCACCCCCTGTTCCAGCATAGGGAGGCACAGTGTTGGGGAAAAAGGTGTCTCACCAATCTGAGATGCACCTGAGTAAATCTGTTAGAGCCTGAATATATTCTTGAAATGCAATATACCTGGTGATAATTCAGGTAAGGGAAACAAATGTGGGATTATGTAAACAGTTCTTCAAGAATATCATACTCCTTCCCTTTAACAACACAAAAGTCATTTATACTCATTGCAAGGATTCAAACCATGGTCCCAAGCATCTTAGACTCTCTTAATATGTAGGGTGTTTTCTCTGGGCAAGCAATACCAAACATACTATTCAGAGCTAAGCCTGTTGCTTAGAAACAGGGTGTACATCAACATCCTTCACTCCTGTGTATGAGAAGAAGCCTGATAATTTCGGGTTAGAAATTTAAGTTTCTATTGCTGTCTCAAATCTTAGCCAAAATCCTTTGCAATTTTAGAGGGATACCAACTCTTTGGTCTTCCTGCATGCTTTTATTAAGCTCCCTAATACTTTCCAAGTTGACTGGGCAAGGCAGAAGCAGAGAAAGCAATACTGAGTTTGTGATTGTTTTGGTATGTGTTATCTCACACTAGATACTCCAGCAAGTATCTCAGTTTTTGACAGGATTCTCTCAGACACAAATACAGAGCAGCAGAAGAAATCAGAAAATAAAGAACAAAATTGATGTGGTGATGTGTCCTTATGCAGTGAATGCATTTATGAATATGTCATTTTAGGAGGAATTTGTAAAATAGAACACAGATTTAGGTACTAGATGTGAGGCTTTGCATTTGTCTCATTGTCATTGGAAAAAGGTAGATGATTTTCAGGCCTGACGACCAAATCATTAAAAAAAAAAAAAAAAAAAATACAAGCCACACACTAAACAAAGAAACCAACCAATAAGTAAATAAATAAATAAATTGTTTTAAAGGCTCTATTATGATCTTTGTGTACATCATGAATGTTAATCTCACAGCAGAAAATAGCTTTATGAAACAACGAGTCCAAACTGGCAGTCTCTGAGGTCGCAAACTATATAGCAATGTTCATATTCTCTCTGAATACCAGGAACTCCAGGAGCCAGAATGCAGACTCTTTCTGTGAAGCTGTCTAAGAGAACAAATATAATGTCTTGGAGCACAATTAAGCAAGTAGCTACTTCTGTTTGACATTCTTCACCAAAGAATATATTATGTCCCATGAATTCAAAACATACAATTAAACAAAACATATTTCCCTGTTTCTGGTTCCCCAAATATTCCAAAGACCATCACTTGGAATTGCTGGCTGTATCAGGTAGCACAGTCATCAAATACTCAGCTGGGAGCCTAAATGCAAATACTTTTCACTGCACTCCAAAAGCCAACAAACATAAGAAAAAAAAACAAAAAACCTCTTCATAACTACTATATATGATTATGAATAATTTCCTGGCAGTTATTTAAAGAAGATTACATATTAAAACACATTCTACTCCGTATTTTTATGCTTTCAACTGAAAATAAAGGACAAACACAGCATTAAGTTGAGTATTGGCTCTGCTGCAGAAATACAGTATGCATTGTTTGTGGAATATGCATTAAACAGGACTAAACTAAACACCTGCATCTTAAATTTGTTAACTTAAAATCTAATGGGACAGATGTTTACAAATTGGTGTGTATTCCACTTTGTTTAAGACATATTGCACATTATCAATTACTCAGCATCACCCTCAAATTAGTTTCCTTCTTATTCCTGCTCAAGGTTTCACAATTATACATGAACTGTATGTGTATATTAGTTCCACTCCTGATACGAAAAAATAGGGAGAATGTTTAAAATATAATTGATGTGTTTGTTTTGCACAGGAAAAAATGTATAAATAACATAAGATGGTTCCTACTTCTTCCACCTTCAGTCTAATACACTGATGATGCAGTATAGAAATAGGAAAGATAAGGATCTTGGTGAAAAGCACATTCATAAGGGCCTCCTTCACACTCCCTAAGCTCCTAATGGCAAGAGCTAGGGATCAGGTAGGTGTCTAAGACTATAAACATCAGGATCAGAAAGGATGCATGATGCTTCTTGACAGAAAATTTATGAAACTGTGCCATTTCACATTAAGATATTTTATCAATACCTTCTATTTTGAGTCTTCTGCTTCAAATGAAGGGATCTTTATTTAAAGGGATTTCTTTATCTTGTTACCTGCAATGTGATAAAGCTTTTATCTCCCAAATAGGCACCACTAATTAGCTTATATATTGTCATAACTTCATCCACTAAAAAGTGAAAGTAGCCTTTTTAAACTGACATTTTTAAGACAGCATGAAAACTTTCAGAGTCACAATTTCTAAAGTACCTGACTAATATATCGGTATTAAAATGAACATTTCATTCAGAATACATAAATACTAATTTATACCATAGTCATGCTCCAAAAGGTTCCTTGATACAGAAAGACCAGTCATTTAGAGGTAAGAAAAGGAAAGCACCCTGGGAAGCATATCTATTGTGAGTTTCTAGGTAAAAGCTAAGCCGAACTCTTAACACTGTGCTCACACAGTTTCACAGATATAACAGATGTGTTCACTGAAAGAAGAGAATTCAATCCATACTGTGCATTCATTGAAGCAAGTTTGTAAATGGAAATTGGAGGTTTAGAACAAAAAGGCACTTCTGGTAGGTTCAAGCTGAAAGAACATTCTGGCATTTAAAATGACTGTATGTCACTGTTTCTTTGCTACCTTCTCCATACTGTACTTAATGGGTACATTAAAACAGGCAATATTTTAGACAAAACTGAATAAACCTAGCTTTTTCTCCTAAATTAGCAAATGCATGTATTAGCAGTGGATGTAAATAAGAGCACGGATTATTTTATTTCCTGAGAAGTTTTAGATTTCCCTAGTTTTTTTGTGAGAAAGGACAAATTTTCCATAAAAAACTTACTACGTTGTTGTTTCATTTTTGCTTTTTCTCCTTTGCTCAGTGGCATAAAATAGACCAGAACTTTATAGCTTGAGTGTCTTCTTTAAATTAACTATGGTATTCACTTCCTCTCAATGCTACAATGCAAAAGCTGTGTAATGTTAATTCCTATTATCAAGCAGAAGAATTTTGTGCCAGGCTTCTAAAATTATGCAGTCATTAAAATAATACTCCAGGTAAAATATATTTTTCCTCTCCCTTCAGTGTGAAGCAGACAAGTGAATGTTTGCTATTGGGTCAGTGAATTCTTAGGACATCTTTGCAAGTCAGATGAACATTTTAATGCTTTTTCAATCACAGTAAGCTCTTTAGAGTAATGCATAGGAAGCCCTGTAAAGATTAAGATGCTATTATCTTAGGAACTGTGCAAACAAGCTTTAAGAGAAAAGTTCATAGTAAAAAAAAGGTAAAGAGAAAAGACACAGCAAGCTTCTCTGGGAGATCAGCAGAACAGGTTGCTGACAGAAATGTGGGTGGAACTTCATCAGGAGCTATAGAATCATAGAATAGTTAGGGTTGGAAAGGGCCTTAAGATCATCTAGTTCCGACCCCCCTGCCATAGGCAGGGACACATCACACTAAACCATGTCACCCAAGGCTCTGTCCAACCCAGCCTTGAACACTGCTGTTAGAAAAAGAGTGAAATTTTACATTAAAATGATTATATAGAGCAATAGAAATGACTATATTTGAAAATTTTTTGAATCAGTAGTAGGCTTCTGTATATTAAAAGAATGTTGTAACTTTGCTGTGGCAGCCTCAGCAGTAGAAACTAATGTAACAACGAGAAGGACACAGGTTGCCTGGCCTAAGACCTTGCAGTTTGGAACAGGGAGGCTTTGTCTAACTGTGTGTCTTGATAATACAGACACATAATTTTTGTATTGCTGTCGTGGTTTAAACCCAGTCAGGTAATTTGTTCACTCACTCCCAGTGAGTGGTGCCAAGCTGACAACAATCAAGGTCCGTGTTCGTCTCCCCCCCCTCCCTGCACCGGGGCTCTCCCCTTCCCCGCTCCCGGAGGAACGGGGAGGAGGATCGAGAGAGTGCAACTCCTACGGGTTGAGACAAGAACAGTCCAGCAACAAATCACCACCGCTACTATCAGCTAAAACAATGATAAGGGAAAATAACAAGGGAAGAGAATACGATACCACCGGCCAAGAAACGAGTCCCACCCGGAAGCTCCTGTCCTTCCGGGTAACTCCCAGTTACCCCCCACCCCGGGCATGACGTGCTGTGGTATGGAATACCTCCCCGGCTAGCCCGGGTCAGGCGCCCCGTCTCTGCTTCCTCACAGCTTCCCCTCCTCCCTGGCAGAGCATGAGCCTCACAGAGTCCTTGGTCAGGGTAAACATCACTTAGCAACAACCGACAACATCGGCTTCACCAACGCTGTTCTCAAAACTAGAAGTCAAAACACAGCACTGCACCAGCTAACACAAAGAAAAAAAACATGACTGCTACTGCTGAACCCAGGACAATTGCTTACAAGGAAGCTTTGTCTAGAAATAGGAACCATGTATCTTAAGCAGCAGAAAATTTCATCTCTGCAATATTGGTAGCTTTGTGAAATCATTGCAACATAAAAGGACAAGCCAAGCGAGGAAGTGAGAATGCTGACATCCACATAATGGTTGAGGCCTGTCCAAAGAACAGAAAGGTGAAAAGGGGAGGGAGACTCCTTACTTCATGGAGATGACCACCAGAGGGGGCTGCGCAAGAGCAGAAGAGGCTGACGTCATAATGGATTAATGAAGTAATCCTTGATGCATATGTATATTTTAGTGTATAAATTACGAACGCGATGTGACGGGGTCGAAGCCAGATTTGGGCGCGTGCCCCTGGTTTCCCAGCTGTTGTGGTTTAAACCCAGTCAGGCAATTCGTTCACTCACTTTCCCCCCCTTCTTGCCCTCCCCCTGCTCCAGAGGGATGGAGAGGAGAGTCAAAAAGAATGCAACTCCCCCGGGTTCACATAAGAACAGTTTAGTAACTAAGGTATAACACAAATCACTACTGCTACCACCAATGATAATAATGATAAAGGAAATAACAAGGGAAGAGAATACATCACCTCACCACCAGCCAACTGATAACTCGCCCCCTCAGCCCGACCAAGCTCTGACCGATACCTCCTCCAACCCCGCAGTCTCCCAGCCCTTCCGGCTAACTCCCAGTTACCTCCTGGGCATGACGTGCTGTGGTATGGAATACCTCTTTGGTCAGTTTGGGTCAGGTGTCCTGTCTCTGCTTTCTCCCGGCTTCCCCTCCTTCCTGGCAGAGCATGAGGCTCACAAAGTCCTTGGCCAAACCAAAACATCATTGTTATCAGCTCTGTTCCCGAGCCAAAAGTCAAAACACTGCACTGCACCAGCTACCAAGAAGGAGAAAAATGACTGCTACTGCTGAACCCAGGACACCAGCGCTGCAGTAAAGCACCTCATATAACCATTCTGGTGGTTATGTGTCAGTTCTTACGCTAGCACTGCCAGGGATGGAGCATTCACAACTTCCCTGGGCAGCCCATTCCAGTGCCTCACTACCCTTACAGTAAAGAGCTTCTTCTTTATATCCATTCTAACTGTAGCAATGGGAAAAGGTGCAGTGGTTTAAAACTTAAACAGAGGAGGCTGAGTTTAGATATAAGGAAAAAGTTCTTTTCTTGAGAGTGGTGAGACTGGCACAGGCTGCCCAAGGAAGTGGCAAATGCTCCTTTCCTGGTAGTGTTCAAGGCCAGGTTGAATGGAGCCTTGAGTAACCTGGTCTAGTGAGAGGTGTTCCTGCCCATGTCAATGGGGTTGAAACTATATGATAGTAAGGTCATTTACAACCCAAATTGTTCTATGATTCTATAACTCAGTTAATTTAGCTTATGTATACTGCATTTGAAATAAGCGGTGCTGCTACATCTTAATAACATTTCCAATAAAACATGTAAAATGACCACAATAATCTTTTTGACCTACCACAGATTCAAAGTCAAGTGGATTTGCTTAAATTGTCTACTTTTGATGTTATTTGCAGCACAATGTAGTTGGTTATCACATTTCACTTGAGATTAATCACCTAAGTAAAAAGGTTGACATTTTAAGTTCAGTGGTGATGACAGTACAATGTATTTCACACAGTCTCATGACTAAATCAATGTACTGAAATCTCCTCATCAGTCTTTATTACATCATATAATAAAAGAGACTTCATTTTCAGTAAGCTGGGTAGCATACAGTACTTTTTAAGTGAGAAAAAGTAATGCACACACTCAAAATCAAATGTCTGTAATTACTCATGGTGGAATTCACCATGTTCTTTTTAATTCAGTTGACAATGAATTTAATCCAAACATATTGTTCTTATAGAAAAAAAAAAAGAACGAAAATGTCATATATGTTGTTTCAGCAAATAGTTTGGCCATATCTACTTCCATCTGATAAGCAATAAAGTAGAATCGTTGTTTATATTTGAAAACTTTATTTAATTACATATTCAAATGCAATCCAGATGTCTCTGCACAATACTTTGTGCATATGTTGAATAGCCTGTTTTTCCTTTTGTTTGCTTATTAAACAATGAGAAATGCTGCTGTCCTTTACTGAAGTTTTTCATTTGGCAACAAGCACTGAGTATGTTAACCAACATCTGATATACAGCTTGCGAACTTCCATAGTATTTCTTGGAAAAGATCCATTTTTCCTGTCCGTCATTATTGTCAAGAAATTTACTGCAGACTCTCTTTTTCTGTAGTTTTATCTGCAGCAGATAATACATTCTGATCTACTTCTATTCTCCTGAAAAAATAGTCCTGTCATTGCCAGTAAAATCAGTGAAATTTAATGGACGGTTCTACAATTTCATTATTTTTCTATAGCATGCTATTTAATTGCCGGTGTTAATCAAATACCCAAGGCAATTATAATATGCATTTAAAATTACTCAGAAAACAAAGATTAGCCTTTACATGAATAATTTAAATCAAATATTACACATACACACCAATGTGTTTTGCCAATAGCTTTGTTGCCTTCCCTTTTTGTAAGTTTTGTTCTACATCTACAAATGCAGTGTAAATCATTACTATGTAAGAGTGCACCACAGAATATGTGATGGAGGAAAAAAATGCACACAGCTTCTGCTGTCTGTTGAAAAATGCACTTCCTTGAACTGATGTGAGTGGTCATATAATTTTGTGTCACTGAAAGTTCATATTAAATTTGTCTCAAAATGTTAGATGCATTAATTTCTTTAATCTAAGAATTCAGAAACATCAAAATTCATCATATATGTGCTATCTTATGGAAAAATATGTTAATTTTTTCTCTACTTAAGTATTCAGAAAACACAGCACAGTAAGACCTCAAGTTAATGTAATTTCTCTGCAAAAAAGGTTGGTGCAAAATACACATTTTTGATCATGTTAAAAGAAACTCACACTATTAAAAAGTTGTTCCTTTCATCAAGGAGGACATTAAGCAAAAGTTTAAACATGGCACACAAAATTCACATTGTAACTTTCATGATAATTTGTTGAAAATGGTGAAAATATAGGTTCTGAGAAATAAAAATGAGAATTAAAAAAAAAACAAAACAACAAAACGCCAAAACCCAAAAATTAAAGCTGTGCATGTTCTCTGCAATATTGCTTTTGGTCATTCATCTCTGAGGTTTCCATGTAGACTGTGTTGGCTTTACATAAGGGCTCGCACTACAACTTATGACAGTTGATGCTGATGATCGAATAACACTGGTACAGCACTGGGAAAAAACAGACACGGCTTACACACCAGCAGCAGTACCCATACATACCAGCAGCAGCACCAACACATACCAGTGGCAGCACACACTCTGAGACCCCCAGAAGTTCACAGAACATCTGAAAGCAGAGTGCACACACTGCTGCACAAACCACCATGTCTGTTAGCAACATCTGTTTGCACTGCTTGTTTACTGATAAGCTTACAACCAGGGATGACTAAAATATGATCAAAATTATCAGTTTTCCATCAAAATAGACAGTGCTATAAAAAATAAACTCTTTGCTGGAAGCACCAATTTTTCAGTGTTTCAAGATCTAAAGGAAATATTTCTTTTAACTCCACTGAATTTTCTTCACTTTCAGGCCAAACATTTATGTGAATAAAATAGTTAAACTCAATTATATTATTAAATAGGATTATCAGATACCAGAGTGAAACAACCTCATAAAAATAAACTTTCTGGTGCTGTTCTTTTATTATACCTTTACTGAATCTTCCAATTCTGGTTTCTATTTTGTGAATATATTAAGTGTTTGGCTTGGTTTTGGACAAAAGGAAAACTTCAAACACCACATTTTCTTAGTGACTTCTATATTACAGAAAATAGACCATCTTTCCAAAAGTATATAGCCTGGACTAAAGGAAGAAAAATACAAAGAGCATTATCAGAGCCAAGAATATCTCAAAAAAATATCACAAAACAACAAGTTTGTCCATGTACCCAAGTTGATTACTGCATTGCAAAATCATAAATAATCAAATACAATGTACGGACTCACTTAGTGGTCCTTTCAGCACGGGAGTACTGTTTTGGTTTTAATTACAAGAGAGTATATTTCATATATATGATAAACTCCTTTTACCTAGTTATTTTGGAACAGATAGTAAAAATTCAGGGTTTTATCATGCTGTGAGAAATGTGTCCACAGTATAGGCAGACAGAGAAGCACATAAGGGTAAATCTGGAACCGGTTTTTGAAAAAAAAAAAAAAAAAGCTTTGAAAGAAACAATATTTGTGTGACTTTATCATTTTAGAAGGATATATTGAATATTCCACCAATGGTATTTTCAATGATATTATAGTCTCAGACTTATCTCAACAATTTATGCCTTACATTCTCTCTCCAGTCAGGTTAACTGCCACAAACCAAAAACCTAAGCTATAGCTAAAAGTTTCTTCTCCTCAAACAGTTTGTGCTGAAATAACATTTCTATGCCTTAAAAATAACCCCAAATGACAAAAGATTCATTCACATTGCATAATTTACATCTTAAAGACTATATCAATCAAGCATTGCTATCCTCTCCAAAGATTTTCAATTCCACCTTCCTAAAATTCTGATGAAATTACTCCCCCCCCCCTCACCCCCCAAATCCATACTGCCATTCCTTTTCAGATGTTTCACACTGATATGGAAGGTTTCAGTATGATTTTGCCAAAAGTGTTTCTCACACTATTGTCAGATTTTTGAACAAGGAGTTAGAAACCAATCAGTAAAAATACCACCTGAATTTTTCTTAAACAAGCTTTGTTTTTTCCCTGCATCCACTGCCAAAAGTCTACATATAGCTTTTACCACTTGTCTCTTATATTCATATAATCATAGACTCATAGAATCATAGAATAGTTAGGATTGGAAAGGACCTTAAGATCATCTAGTTCCATCCCCCCCTGCCATAAGCAGGGACACCTCACACTAAACCATGTCACAGCTACAGGATGGGCAGAGAAGACATTCAGAGCAACCCTGCAGAGAAGGACTTGGGGGGGTTGGTTGATGAGAAACTTAGCATGAACTGGCATCAGTGTGCACTCGCAGCCCGGAAAGCCAACCATATCCTGGGCTGCATCAAGAAGAATGTGACCAGCAGGTCGAGGGAGGTGGTCCAGCCCCTCTACTCTGCTCTCATGAGACCTCACCTGAAGTATTGTGTGCAGTTCTGGTGTCCTCAACATAAAAAAGGACATGGAACTGTTGGAACAAGTCCAGAGGAGGGCCATGAGGATGAGCAGGGGACTGGAGCATCTCCCGTATGAAGACAGGCTGAGAAAGTTGGGGCTGTTCATCCTGGAGAAGAGAAGGCTGCATGGAGACCCCATAGCAGCCTTCCAGTATCTGAAGGGGGCCTATAGGGATGCTGGAGAGGGACTCTTCGTTAGGGACTGTAGTGATAGGACGAAGGGTAATGGGTTCAAACTTAAACAGGGGAAGTTTAGATTGGATATAAGGAAGAAGTTCTTTACTGTAAGGGTGGTGAGGCACTGGAATAGGTTGCCCAGGGAGGTTGTGAATGCTCCATCCCTGGCGGTGTTCAAGGCCAAGTGGGACAGAGCCTTGGGCGACATGGTTTAGCATGAGGTGTCCCTGCCCGGGGCAGGGGGGTTGGAACTAGATGATCTTAAGGTCCTTTCCAACCCAAACTATTCTATGATTCTATGTCACAATATTTTCCTATTGTGACATTTTTCATATTTTCTTCCCAGTATTCTTTTTAACCTTTGCCAGAGGTGGTAGATGTCAGGTTCTATAATAAGGAAGCCTGAAAAGAGTATTTATTTTTTTCTGGTTCCATTCATAAATTGATATTCTGCTCATTTCACACTGGTATATGTAGCCCTCAAGTAATTCTTTCCTTTACAAGACTGTCCTGAGTTCAGCAGTAGCAGGCATTTTTCTCATTCTTAAGAGCTGGTGCAGTGCTGTGGTTTTGACTTTCAGCCTGGGAACAGCACTGATAACGCTGTTATTTTTAGTTGTTGCTCAGTAATGTTTACTCTGACCAAGGACTTTGTGAGTCTCATGCTCTGCCAGGGAGGAAGGGAAGCCGGGAAGAAACAGAGACAGGACACCTGACCCAAAACTAATCAAAGAGGTATTCCATATCACAGCATGTCATGCCCAGGATGTAAGCAGGGGGATAGTTACCTGGAAGGGCTAGATTACTGATCAGGTTGGGCTGGGTATTTGTTGACAGGTGGTGAGCGGGTTTCTTGTCTTCCCTTGTTATTTCCCTTATAATTATTATTATTGATGGCAGCAGTAGTGGTTTTGTGTTATACCTTAGTTACTGGACTGTTCTTATCTCAACCCTTGGGAGTTACATTCTTTCAATTCTCCACCAGACCCATCCAGGAGCGGGGGGAAGAAAAAGGTGGGGAGGGAGTGGGCGAGCAGCTGCGTGGTTCTGAGTTACTGGCTGGGCTTAAACCATGGCAAAGAGCCAGATGAGCTATCTCAGATCTTTAACTTGTATACTAATGACACAAATTGATAAATTTTAGCAAATGTAATATGTAAGAAGCAGGACTGAAGTATTTAATGATGCCTTTACATACAGCTAAACAGGTAAGCTTAATTAGCTTAATTAGTTAATTGAAACAGCATAAAGAGTATTTTTCTTCTTTTGATAAAAATGTGTACTACACACAGAAGAATCACACGATATGCATGCAATAAAAGCCGCAGGAATTGGACCATTAAAAATACTCTAAAGTGCTATCATATTTTACTATTATAAATCATAATGCAAGTCCACCAAATTCAGTTGCACTACATATGTAAACAACAGTTAAAACAAGCTTTTTAATATACAGGAGCTTCTCTGCCTATAATTAAACAAAAACTTGACAAGTGATTTAACATAATTTGTCTTTGTGCACACAAACTATACCTCCCCACACATACCAAACCATGGCATACATTTGTAAGTCCACAGAGATCACTTTATGCATTCCAGCTGTCACCCCAGTATCCTTATATTTCGTAAGTTTTTGAGACTGAAGTGGAAGCTAGTCTTAATGCACCATTTTTCTTAAGCTTTCATAAACATAAAAGTTAAGTTCTGTGATTTTCATGTATATTATGCTCAAGCTCTGATCTAGGATTGAATTAGAATGATTTTTTGTAGTCAGAGGTTCATATGTGACAACTCTAATCTCTGTTTAATGACATAAACAGCTTTAGTTCTTCTGAAATACTTGAGAAGATTATTCTATACATAAATGCTCTTATTTCAGCTGTTCTTTCCATAATCTTACAAGATACATTTACCTTACTGCTAACGAGTTTCAGTCATAGACCTCTTTGTATCAGACATCGTATGTACCAAGACCAAAATCAAGGTCCATGTTCCAGACAATTTGTCATTTAAACATAAGGCAAGATATAATGTAAACATTATGCTAATATTCAAGCTAACTGAGACCAGTCTTACATCATTTTGTCAGTCAAGTTGAATTTGTTGAAAACTTTACTGCTTGTAACTTGCAACCTAAGCTTGGGGTAGCAGATGCTGGTAAGTGTAGAGAAGAATAAATGTGTATGTATTTGTATTGAGGAAGCTCACTGACATTTGCTGCTCACCAACATTTTAACACTGACTACCCAAAGGGCACAGGTCTTTTGTAACTGCCACTTGAAATGAAGTTGTAATCACTGTAGTTCACTTTATGGCTCACTTCTGTTCTCAGTCAGATGAATCCAAGACCTAAAGATAGCAAATGAGCAGTTATTGATGATCTTTGTTTAGCAAAGTTAGTTGTAGATTTAAATTTTAACAATATCCATGCTTAGGTCCTGAATTTTGCCCAGCTAATTTTACATACAGTGGTATATAGCCAGTCATGCTCATGCTGATAAAGAGATTATGTCTTAACAAACTTAATATTTTTTTTTTTTCCCCAGGAGGACAGATGACAATTAAAATATAAAGAATAATCCCATGTTTATAATCACTCTTTACAATTAAAATATAAAGAATATATCAGACAACTAGAGGACAGGGAAGGGCTCACCTCGCTCTCACTAACAGGGAAGGGCTCATTGGAAATACGATGCTCCAGGGCAGCCTTGGATGCAGTGACCATGAGATGCTTGAATTTGAGATCCTCAGGACAGTGAGAAGAGCATACAGCAAGCTCACTGCCCTGGACTTCAGAAGAGCAGAATTTGGCCTCTTCAGGACCCTGCTTAGTAAGGTTCCATGGGATACAGCCCTAGGGAGCCCAAGACTGTTGGTTGATATTCAAGGATCACCTGCTACAAGCTCAGGAGTGTTGCATCCCAACTAGAAGGAAGTGCATCAGGAGGGCCAGGAGACCTCCTTGGATGGATAAGGAGATCCTGAGGAAAATTCAAAGGAAAAAAGAAACTTATAATAAGTGGAAGCAAGAACAGGCGGCCTGGGAAGAGTACAGGGATGTTGTCTGGGAAGCTAGGGACCAGGTTAGGAACGCTAAGGCCCAGTTAGAATTAAACTTGGCTAGGGGTATTAAGGATAACAGCAAGGGATTCTACAGGTACATAGCAAATAAAAGAGAGACTAGGGAGAATGTAGGCCCCCTCAGGAAGCTCTCGGGAGAGCTGGCTACACAGGATTTGGAAAAGGCTGAGGTTCTGAATGACTTCTTTGACTTGGTCTTCACTGGCAAAGGCTCTGACTGCACCATCCAAGTCTTGGAAGGCAGATGCAGGGACTGTGAGAATGAAGACCTTGCACCCACTGTAGGAGAGGAACTGGTTCGAGATCATCTTAAAAATCTGAATGTGCACAAGTCCATGGGTCCTGATGAAATCCATCTGCGGGTCCTGAAGGAGCTGGCGAATGAAGTTGAGAAGCTGCTGGCCACCATATTTGAAAAATCATGGCAGTCAGGTGAAGTTCCCGACAACTGGAAAAAGGGAAATATAACCCCCATTTTCAAGAAGGGGAAAATGAATGATCCAGGGAACCGCAGTCCAGTCAGTGTCACCTCTGTGCCTGGCAAAATCTTGGAGCAGATTCTCCTGGAAGGCATGCTAAGGCACATGAAAAACAACAAGGTGCTTGGTGACAGCCAGCATGGCTTCACTAAGGGGAAATCCTGCCTGACCAATCTGGTGGCCTTCTATGATGGGGCTACAGCACTGATGGACAGTGGTATAGCAACTGATGTCATCTACCTGGACTTGTGTAAAGCATTCGACACTGTCCCACACGACATCCTTATCTCTACACTGGAGAGATATCAATTTGATAGGTGGACCACTTGGTGGATAAAGAACTGGCTGGATGGCCGCACGCAAAGAGTTGTGGTCAATGGTTCAATGTCTGGCTGGACACCAGTTTAACACCTTCGTTGCTGACATGGACAGTGGGATTAAGTGTGCCCTCAGCAAATTTGCCGATGACACCAAGCTGTGTGGTTCGGTTGATAGCCTGGAGGGAAGGAATGCCATCCAGAGGGACCTTGACACACTTTTGAGGTGGGCTGATGCCAACCTCATGAGGTTTAACCATGCCACGTGCAAGGTCCTACACCTGGGTCGGAGCAATCCCAGGCACAGCTACAGGTTGGGCAAAGAAGAGATTCAGAGCAGCCCTGCGGAAGAGGACTTGGGGGTGTTGGTTGATGAGAAAATGAACATGGGCCGGCAGTGTGCGCTTGCAGCCCAGATACCGTATCCTGGGCTGCATCAAAAGAAGTGTGACCAGCAGGTCAAAGGAGGTGATCCTGCCCTTTTACTCTGCTCTTGTGAGACCTCACCTGGAGTATTGTGTGCAGTTCTGGTGTCCTCAACATAAAAGGGACATGGAACTGTTGGAATAAGTCTAAAAAAGGGCCACAAGGATGATCAGGGGACTAGAGCACCTCCCTTATGAAGACAGGCTGAAGAAGTTGGGTCTGTTCAGCCTGGAGAAGAGAAGGCTGCATGGAGACCTCATAGCAGCCTTCCAGTATCTGAAGGGGGCCTGTAGGGATACTGGAGAGGGACTCTTCATTAGAGACTGTAGTGAAAGGACAAGGGGTAACGGATTAAAACTTAAATAGGGGAAGTTTAGATTGGATATAAGGAGGAAATTCTTTCCTGTCAGGGTGGTAAGGCACTGGAATGGGTTGCCCAGGGAGGTTGTGAATGCTCCATCCCTGGCAGTGCTCAAGACCAGGTTGGATGAGGCCTTGGGTGATATGATTTAGCATGAGGTGTCCCTGCCTGTGGCAGGGGAGTTGGAACTAGATATCTTAATGTCCTTTCCAACCCTAACCATTCTATGATTCTATGATTCTATGATTATTTTCTTTAATATTGCACACAGGTAATTTGAAGTAAGGTTTAATGAAGTTCCCTCTGAATATCCACCTTCATACACACTTTCTATAAAAAACTCTTCTTTATTTGAAGATAAACCAGGGAAAAAGAAAAAAAAAATTTTTTTTAATTTGCAATGCTAATCCCAAAGACTTTCAAGCTGCAAAAGTAGAGGACAAAGTCATAATGTTGTTTTTGAAGTTAGAATGTTCAAAGAAATGATCCTTTGCCAAAGTTGTTAGTAGGACCTTGTCCTGGGTTCAGCAGTAGCAGCCATGTTTCTCCTTTGTGGTAGCTGGTGCAGTGCTGTGTTTTGACTTCCAGCCTGGGAACAGTGGTGGTGATACCAATGTTTTTGGTTGTTGCTAAGTGATGTTTACCCTGACCAAGGACTTTGTGAGGCTCATGCTCTGCCAGGGGGGAGGGGAAGCCAGGAGGAAGCAGAGACAGGACACCTGACTCAAGCTAGCTGAAGAGGTATTCCATACCACAGCACGTCATGCCCGGGGGTGGGGGGGGTAACTGGGAGTTAGCTGGAAGGACACGGGCTTCCGGGTGGGACTCGTTTCTTGGCTGGTGGTATTGTATTCTCTTCCCTTGTTATTTTCTCTTATCGTTGTCGTTGGTGGTAGCGGTGGTGATTTGTGTTGTACATTGGTTGCTGGACTGTTCTTGTCTCAACTCGTGGGAGTTGCACTGTCTCGATCCTCCTCCCAGTTCCTCCAGGGGCAGGGAAGGGGAGAGCCCCGGGGGGAGGTGGGGGGGCCTCAATTGCTCTCAGCCCAGCACAAGTGTTTACCCTGACCAAGGACTTTGTGAGCCTCATGCTCTGCCAGGAAGGAGGGGAAGCCAGAAGGAAGCAGAGACAAGACACTTGACCCAAACTAGCCAAAGAGATATTCCATACCACAGCATATCATGCCCAGTTATACAAACTGGGGGGCAGTTACCCTGAAGGGTTATATCACTGCTCTGGTGGGGCTGGGTGTCAGTTGGCAGGTGGTGAGCAGGTGTATTCTGTTCACTTGTTATTTCCTTTATCATTATTATTATTGATGGCAGCTGTAGTTGTTTTGTGTTATACCTTAGTTACTGGACTGTTCTTATCTCAACTTGTGGGAGTTACATTCTTTTGATTCTCCTCCCCATCACTACGGGAGCTGGGGGAGGAAGGGGGTGGGTGGATGAGCAAGTGGCTGTGTGGTTCTGAGTTACTGGCTGGGTTTAAACCATGACAGACCAGAAATAAAATAAAAATGCTGCCAAAACTTTTTACTACTGACTTTAAGAAGTGTGCAGTTTGCAGAGAGATCTACCAGGAGAATTACTGGGAAAATGGAGATTTGCCTAGAAAATACTGTGGAAAAAGCCACAGTATTGTAGACCAACTCCAGACACAGAAGACTTCTCTTCCATTGATGCACTCCCTTCTCTTCAGGAAAGGCAAGTGTTTAAGTTGCCAGTGGCATTCAAATATTGAAAAGATAACTAACTCCTGCACACAGACTAGTTCTAGTGCTGGGCTCTTGCTGCTGGCTGAAAAGAAAAACAAGTGCAGACATCTCACTGTCTTCAGATGGCCCTAATACCCAAGGGAGGGATGATGGGATTAGATGAAGTATTGAGACTGGGATATATTTTCTTCAGAAAGTGGACCTATCAGGTCTATCTATATATCTTTAGATCTGTTTGAAGGAATTATGAAGCTGAATTGTTGTTCACCTCAAGAAATGCATAATGAGAATCACATCTCTTATCACAGAAAACATCCCTTATGAGTAGAAAATTCTCAAATGCCCCAAAAATTGAGTTTATTATTTGCCTTCATTTTCTGTTTATGTCGGAGAAAGAGAATTCAATGTCCCTTCTCCCTCCCTTTCCTCCTGTCCCTTAAAGAACATCTGTTTTTCATCACAGACCCAAATCGTCATATGCACAGCTCAGAAAAAGAAACAGTCAAATCAAAATGCACGCTGAGCCCTTAGCAACCTGAAGCAGTTGAGAACTGCATTTCTAGACTAGTTGTAACTGCCTTTTAAACAAAAAGGCAATTTAAAACAAAAAGACTCTTTGAGGAGTCAAATAGACTGCTGAAATAACACTCCAAATGTTGCTACCTCTACCTCTTCTCTTTTTCACAATAAGGGCTTTAAATTATATAGTTCCAACACCTCCCTTATTTTATGCTTTTTTTTTCTTTTTTGATTTCCTAAAGCTAAAACCAGTTTTGATCATATCTATCTGGCTTACCTCATTTTAACTGTCTGATTGGAATTATCTTCCGTATGGCTTTACTCGGGCTATATATCACTTTGCCTCTGGGAATCTGCCATCTAGTATCTTCACCTTCTTTCTTCCTCATTTTTTTAAATTACCTTATGAAACGGATTTAGGAATGATATTTTCTTATCATTTGAGAACTGAAGTTGGCTTTATCACACCTCTCACTGAGTTTGCACACAAATGACATCTTTGCAGGCAACAATGAATGTAAACACACTTCTTAAGCACTCAGATCTCTTGCATACCAAAGCAAACAGAACATTGTGTGTTTGTTTTCTAAGTGAATGAAACATCTATAAAAACAACAGCAAATATATGGAGCAGATTTATGCAATTATTCCTTGAATGTCAGACAATATGTAATCTATAGAATTTAAGTCAGATTAGCAATAATATCAATACATTTATAGTTGTGTTCCCCTAGGACTTTGTTCAGAACTTACAGAAGTCAAAGGAAAGAAATTCATTGACATCAATGAACTTTGAATTAGGTTCAGACTGTTTACTTGTTTTGTCTGCTTTGGTACCCAAGAAAGTAGTTTTCCTTATTCAAAGCAGTAAAATTCTTCCTCCAGAGGCTCTAATTCTGCATACTGTCAGCATAAAGACCAAGCAGTTGACATTATTTCTGAAACCCTCATATTATACTAATTTCTCATGCAACTCAAAGTGGACTGCATGAACAGAAGGATTTGGACTGTAGACAACCAGTTTGTTTGCATAGCCAATTTTTTTTTCAAATGACCAATGTGTTGCATGATGGCTTTCCTGCCAAAGTTCTGTTTTACATGTAAGTGCCCCAGATCATCATAAGTAGCAAATTCAAACTTTGGTAACACAAGTAGCTTGCCTTTTAGAAATGCTAATACCCACCTTCTGAAAATCACAGTACTTGCAAAATGCCTTACAATTTAGTCACAAAAAAAAAACCGAAACAAACCAACCAAACCACAAAGCAATAAAATCAAAGACTGAAAAATTACTATATATTTCTTCAAGAGACAGAATGCCTGTCACAAATATTATTTGCCATTTGTTATTTTCCTGTTTCCAGAAATTATAAGTAAAGATCCTCCAGCTGAATATGAAGAAGGACATGTACATGTATTGCCATTGGAAATTGAAATAACCTGTATAGAGTCTTGGAGGCATAACTCATACTTTATGGAGCATATCATTGTATTTGGTTGTTTACAAAACACAGAATGGCATGACAAATGAGGTGTGACACAGCAAGTCAACTTTAAAATAAAACAAAACTCTTCTGTTTCTGAATCTGCTACTTTGAATTATGTCTAAACAAAACATATCCATAGGAACGGAATAATAAAATATTCAATGCATTTGAAATGTCAAGGGTTGTGGCAGTTCAGCAAATTAAAGTGAGATGGAGGGAAGTTTGGCTTTCCAGCTGCAGAACAGATTTTAGCTAGTTCCTCATGCTTAATTACAGTTTAGAATAGCCTTCAAGAAGTTGAAAAGAATAACAACTGCTTACAAAAACAGATTTCAGGTTACTGTGTTCACTGATTCCTCAATACTGAAAGCTAGGAATTATCCTTAAGCACATTCATTTTGTAGAATCAGTTTTATGCATCAAAATATGCTAACATTAGAGCTGAGAGAAACAGTTCTTAACTATTACAGTGGTATATTGAAGCAAAAATATCATAAAAAAACAACTAGGTTGTGGGTGTGTTAAATAATCTGGTAAACATTGCCTATTATGTTTATTTAAATTCTTAGAAAAAACATGACATAAGTGAATACGACTCTGTCCTGGGTTCGGCAGTGGCAGTCATGTTTTTCCTTTGTGTTGGCTGGTGCAGTGCTGTGTTTTGGCTTCCGGCTTGAGAGCGGTGTTGGTGAAGCCGATGTTTTCGGTTGTTGCTAAGTGATGTTTACCCTGACCAAGGACTCTGTGAGGCTCATGCTCTGCCAGGGAGGAGGGGAAGCTGTGAGGGAGCAGGGACGGGGCGCCTGACCCGGGCTAGCCGGGGAGGTATTCCATACCACAGCACGTCATGCCCGGGGTGGGGGGTAACTGGGAGTTACCCGGAAGGACAGGGGCTTCTGGGTGGAACTCGTTTTCTTGGCCGGTGGTATCGTATTCTCTTCCCTTGTTATTTTCCCTTATCATTGTTTTAGCTGATAGTAGCGGTGGTGATTTGTTGCTGGACTGTTCTTGTCTCAACCCGTAGGAGTTGCACTCTCTCGATCCTCCTCCCCGTTCCTCCGGGAGCGGGGAAGGGGAGAGCCCCGGTGCGGGGCGGGAGGGAGACGGACACGGACCTCGATTGTTGTCAGCTCGGCACCACTCACTGGGAGTGAGTGAACAAGTTACCTGACTGGGTTTAAACCACGACAGTTCTTTTTGGCGCCCAACGTGGGGCACGAGGGGTTGAGATAAGAACAGATCTGACTGGATTGATAGTCACTCGTCACAATGCTGATTTATTGGCTCTCAAGGTTGTTCCTCTTGATCTCACAGTTTCAGTATATCGTATCTTACGTCCATCTGGTATTTGCTGTATTAGTGTTTTTCAAGTGTGGGGCTTGGGCTAAGGTTTTTGTCCCATTGTACTTTATGGTAATGACTTGTAATACAATAGAATCATTGATCATGAAACTGATCTGGCTTATGTTCCCAGTGTGGTCACCACCTTTATACTTTGGGAGGTATATGATGGAGGTGCTTAGCAATTACACATCTTTTTTCTCCTCCTCAGGTGCTCAACCTGTGAAGGAGACATCCTTTTACCCTCCCAGTCGTCCCCCCAGACCATTTACATTTGAGAGTTTTGAATTTTTTGAATGGCCTTTTAATGCTGCTGAGACTTGTTTGCTGATGGTGATGGGAATCACCATGCTAACACGCATACAGAGTGTGTTTTGCCCACTACTGATTTCAAGACTTAAGCAGATTCAGGTTTGGGTCTTGTCTGGGGTCAAACGACGATATAGGAGGACCGAGAGATTTTCCCTGAGCCTGGACAGCCATGAGTGGCAGGGTGTGTGGGATAGTATGGGCAAGTATCTAGGTCAGTGGGCCCCTCCAGTACTTGGAATTTCACTACCGAACAACTGCAAAATCCAGAAGAATTAGTAAAACACTTAAATGAGGTGTGTGGTCATTCTGGCCATACCAGAGATGGACAAATCATGGCAACGTGCTGGGGCTTGGCCTATGCTTACAGGGCCTTGTTCAACACTATCCAGCACCTTCAAAAGGAAAAGAATGTCAGCGGATCTGAGGGCAAAGCGACAGTCGCTACTCAAACTTTGGCTGCAATGAACAGCACAGCTACCCCAGCGGCAAGTACAGCAGCTGCTCGAACTTCAACTGCAACAGACAGCGCGGTTACCCCAGCTCCAAGCACAGCAGCTGCACCACCCCCAGCGACAAGCACAGTCGCTACTCAAACTTTGGCTGCAATGAACTGCGCAGCTACCCCAGTGGCAAGTACAGCAGCTGCTCAAACTTCAACTGCAACAGACAGCGCGGTTACCCCAGCTCCAAGCACAGTAGCTACACCCCCCCCAGCAACAAGTACAGTCGCTACTCAAACCACAGTGATAATCACTGCAGTACACAGTATTTACTCAGTTCTCTGTCCAGAAGTCTTTCTCTTGTCCCAGTCCCTTTGGCTGTCAGTGAAATCAGAGATTTTACCCAAACCTTTGCTTTGAAGTTTTTTAAAGCTAGCTGTTTTATACTGAGCAATGCCAGACACAAGACCTCAATGTTGACTTTTACCAGGATACTAATCTTGCGTATCAAGAAGGTGAGATTTTCACCTGCCAGTCCCAAAAATGCTATGTATAATGCAAGTTGTCTACATTTCACAGGGATTACAGGGATTTTCAACAGTATTGAACTCTATGTGAAGCCCAGTCAAAGGTGGGGAAAGGAGGGGACATGCCTATAAATGCATGTTAAAATTTCACCAGTTGGAAAGATAAGGTTTTTTTCCCAATACAACTCTGGAGTACTGATCACCTCTCATTTGAGAGGAATTAAGATCTATATGTTAGCATGCCCTGTGTAAAACAGCATCCTCTTGTTTGGAGAAAAAGAGTGTGGGATTTTGTAGTAAGAAAGGGCCAGCCAGTCCTAAACCCAAGATATGTGTCTCTTCATGTAGAAGAAGAGGCTGACTAAAAACCTCGTATGGAACTAGGTGCCTTTCTCTAGCTCACATGTAGGAGAGGGGTTGAACTTTTAGAAGACACTAAGTTCTGATCATCTCTACAACATCTCCTCCTGGCCAGTTGGGGCAGTTCAATGTGCCCCTGCTCCTCTCTAACTTGGGTGCCTGACCCAGAGCTGCAGATTGACCTAGATATCAAGGCACCCAAAAATAGATACTGCTGCACAGTTTTTACACCACTCTAGTCATGTGATGCTTAGTTTGAAGAAATCTGAGTGAGGTAACAGTTCTCTTCCCTTTCTTTCTTTAAAGGTGAAACAGGTTCACCTGGCATTGATGGTTTCAAAGGAATGACAGGCCTAAAAGGAAGACCAGGCATCAAGGGAATCAAAGGAGAATTTGGCTCACTGGGGGCTCAGGGTGATAAAGGCTTACAAGGAGCACGTGGTTTTAAAGGTGACCGTGGGGATCAAGGACCCCCAGGAGAACCCCCAAAGCTCAAGCCCAGCATGATGATGGAAGTTAAGGTGAAAAAGGAGATGTTGGAGAAAGGGGCACGAAGGGATTCTTTGGCTTAAAAGGTAGCAAGAGAATGCCAGGTGTTCCCGGAAAGACAGGAACTCCAGGGTCCCCTGGGCATCCCAGCTATGTGGCTGGTGTGAAAGGAGACATTGGCGCAAAAGGGCTGACAGGTCTGAAAGGGTATCCAGGTCCAGCCGGCTCTCCTGGCATCAGAGGCTTCCCTGGCACTACAGGAATCAGGGGAGAAAAGGGCATGCCAGGAATTTCAGGCCATTTTGGTACTCCTGGCTCACATGGTGAAATAGGTGAGCAGGGAGATACTATAAACTTACCAGGAATGCCAGGCCTTAAAGGGGAAGTTGGTGTGCCAGGCTTAACAGGCACAAGAGGAAGCGCAGGACAAAAAGGTGAAGGTGGCGATCCTGGTTTCCCTGGCATTGAAGGCCTTAAGGGCACTCAGGGTTTCCCTGGTACTGTGGGACAGGAAGGTTTGCCAGGACTGGTTGGTCCCCCAGGACAGCAAGGAAGCCCTGGGATGACTGGATTTCAAGGTGAAAAGGGAACTCCCGGCTGGCCTAGTTTACCAGGACAAGCAGGCTTGCCTGGCTTAAGAGGAATCAGTGGACTGCATGGTTTACCAGGCACTAAGGGCTTACCAGGATCACCAGGTCCAGATGGTTACGGCTCTGTAGGTTTCCCAGGTGCAGTGGGTGACAAAGGAGAAGCAGGAGAGCCAAGCAGGGTGGAAGGCAGCCAAGGACCTCTGGGTCAGAAGGGAGACAGAGGTGTTCCAGGAGTCCAAGGACCCTTTGGCCTTCCTGGGCAGGAAGGACCTCCAGGTCCTCCTGGGATTTCAAATATATCAGGACATCCTGGTGATAAAGGCTCCCCAGGTTTAGATGGAGTGCCAGGCTATCCAGGACTACAGGGAGAGCCTGGAATACCAGCTCCGCCAGGAAGCAAAGGAGAAAGTGGACAAACAGGTGTGAGTGGAGTAATTGGCCCAAAAAGAAGTAGAGGTGATCCTGGATTATCAGGGAGACCCGGCGTTCCTGGCTACCCTGGGCCAAAAGGTCGGAAGGGTGAGCAAGGTGTCATTGGCTTTATGGGCCCAGTAGGATTTCCAGGTGATTTGGGACCTATTGGACCCAAGGGGGATAGAGGACTAACTGGCATTCAGGGGCCTCCAGGCTCCCCTGGGCTGTCCCCTCTTCCTCCAAGGCTGGTTGCTGAGCAAGGTTCACCAGGTCCCAGTGGAAATATAGGACCTCAAGGAAGCCCAGGAGATGTGGGACCTCAGGGTCCACCAGGCGATCCAGGTTTCAGAGGCACACCTGGAGAACCAGGACTCCAGGGCAGGGGTGGCATTCCAGCTCCTCCTGGCTCCAGAGGTGAACAAGGATCAACAGGGTTTCCCAAAAAGAACTATCAGCTAAAACAATGATAAGGGAAAATAACAAGGGAAGAGAATACGATACCACCAGCCAAGAAAGCGAGTTCCACCCAGAAGCCCCTGTCCTTCCGGGTAACTCCCAGTTACCCCTCACCCCGGGCATGACGTGCTGTGGTATGGAATACCTCCCTGGCTAGCCCGGGTCAGGCGCCCCGTCCCTGCTCCCTCACAGCTTCCCCTCCTCCCTGGCAGAGCATGAGCCTCACAAAGTCCTTGGTCAGGGTAAACATCACTTAGCAACAACCAAAAACATCGGCTTCACCAACACCGCTCTCAAGCCGGAAGCCAAAACACAGCACTGCACCAGCCAACACAAAGGAAAAACATGACTGCCACTGCCGAACCCAGGACAGACTCCCAAAACCTTTTTTGCATTATTCTCTCTGATAATGGCATAAGATGCAAGATATTCAACTGAAACCAGGACTACACTACCATAAAACTAGTTCAGAACTACAATCATGCTTTAAGCAATCTTAAAGGTACTTTAGGATAGCTCCACTATGTTCCATTTGATCTATGAATAGTAATCAGGTAAGCTTTTCTTTCTTTTAAGGATTTTTTTCTCTGCTCACTTGTTTAATTAATAAAAGCAAACACAGAACATAAAAAAAAAAAAAAAACAGTATCAAAGCATAATATTATCCTTCCAATATAAAAATGCCATATTTGAAAGCTGTTGTTTATTAAAGTCAGTTGAATCTCTTAGAAGCTTACTGCCTGCCACACTTTTCTGAAAGCTGGCTGAAAGACCTGACTGTAAACCATAACAACCTCTCTCTTATTGGTAATAGTGACATCTTAGGAAATGCTTAACTGGAAGAATATTCAGTGAGTTAGAGGTGTTCAGTTAAGAAGTCATTGAGCAGAGACCCTAAACATACTGAGAAACTTGAGAACAGATCTCTCAAGTTTCCCAGATAAGTTTTCTAGCCTTTGGGAAGATAGGAACAAGCACACCTATGTGCATGTCTGTTATCTGTGCACCAAATGGTTTTGGTTTTCTGCGTTCCTTTGCTTGCTTTTATTTTGAGAAGAAGGCCAAACTAGCAAGAGATCTCAGGGGAAAGTCAGATACGTATCCAACTTTGGCTGTTTTTTTCACCTCACTAGAAATACACTTTGGCAACAGTGACAATCTTATCACTCCACTTCCAGAATGCAAAATTTGTCATAGAGAAGACGGAGATTCTTTTTCCACAGGAATGGACATTGATAGGACAAGAGGCAATAAGCGTAAGTTGATTCAGGGTAATTTCTGTTTGCAGCTAATAAAAAAATAATATTTCACCATGAGAAAAATTAAAACATTGGGATAGGTAGCCCAGAGCAGCAATTCAATGTCCCCTGCTGGAAATACTCAAGACTTGGCTAGACAGAACTCTGGATAACCTAATCTAAGATCCTACTTTCAACAACAGGTTATACTAGATGATCTTCAAAGGTCCCCTCCAGCTTAAACCTCTCTGTGAGGGAGAGAGCAACATTGCTATCATCCAGCTTAATCAAGTTCTTCATGGTGGTGGTTTTTGTTTTCATATTTCAATAGCGGCTGAACTGCCATGGCTACAAGAAACTTCAGGGGTAATCTATACCACAAATCTGTTTTAAGGCAGGATCAGTTGTACCTGTTATCATATTGATGATCAGAATCATCATGGCTTAATCTTAAAAACTGTACTTAACCAATGCCTTACAATCATTACTTCAGAGAAGCTGTTTAATTCCTTGTGCCTAACTTAAAGCTTTCTTACTACTGTTTAAGCCTATTATTTCTATGCCCCAACTAAGGGCGCAATTATTTTTTTCTTAATCAGTTTTGAACATATTTTATAATATCCTCCCTTTGTCCTTTTTCAAATTAAACAACCCCTTTGTTCTGCTGTTTCTGATGGGTGCTAGATCTAGATATTTTAAATAGAAAAGCTCACGCTCTCTAGAGGGAGACAGCTATCACACAAGACTTGGTGCTTAGTGCTTTCCCGCACCCCCAACCCTCTTCACTGAAATCATGGATAATTGATTACATAAGCATTGATGCCCTAATTTAATAATTGTTCAACACAATGATTGGATTTTTTTGTTAACTCACCCTTTCGTCTTTGATGTTAGAACATTGCAAAAGGATGTTTTCCTGTAGCAGCATTTGTTTGTTGGTTTCCTCTGCATACAGTGTAGGCAATCAAAGCCAGTTTATGAAGGTTCTAGATTCTGAAACAAATATAAACTTTATAATGAAAGGGAAACAAAGGGAAAACTTAATCACTTGAGCTTTGTTTCAAAAATGTGACCATTTAAATAACCACCACATAAATATATCTTCTTTTCCATTGTTATATTGTTTGGGATGGGAAGGGGGGGGGGGGTACAAAACAAAAAAAAATAACAAACAAACAAACAAGAGTTTGCAATCATTCATATATGTAAACATTATCTAATGTAGTGTTAGGAAGCCCAGGACAAAACTATTGCATTAATGAACTAAGGGTTGTAAATGAATTAATGTGCTGTAGAACTGAACCAGAAATCAGAGTTCAAGTGTAAATCCTTGCAGGATATTCATAGCTTTAAGGTCAATAACTATTGAAATTATTTCTAGGTATTTTAGCCTATCACTTGTCACTAACCTTGTCTAATTTTTACTGTGCTGTGCAGAAAGGTGCAGAAAGGTACAGAAAGTACGACCTAGTGTTGTGGTTTAAGCTCAGTCATAAATCATGCAGTCGCCCTCTCACTCCCCACCTTTCCTCCCATCCCTGCTCCCAGAGGGATGGGGAGGAGAATTGAAAGAATGTAACTCCCATGGATTGAGATAAAAGCAGTGCAGTAACTAAGGTATAACACAAACCACTACTGCTACCATCAATAATAATAATGATAAGGGAAATAATAAGGGAAGAGAATACAACTGATCACCAACAGAAACCTATCCCAACCCAGCAGAGAACTAGCCTTTCCGGGTAAGTGACCCCAGTTCTACATCCTGGGTATGATGTGCTATGGTATGGAATACCTCTTTGGATAGTTTGAGTGAGGTGTCCTGTCTCTGCTTCCTCCTGGCTTCTCCTCCTCCCTGGCAGAGCATGAGTCTCAGAAAGTCCTTGGTCAGACTAAACATTACTGGGCAACAACTAAAAACATCAGTGTTATCAGTGCTGTTCCCAGGCTGAAAGTCAAAACCACAGCACTGCACCAGCTCCTAAGAAGGAGAAAAATGACTGCTACTGCTGAACCCAGGATACCTAGATTGAACAGTGCAAAAAGAAAGAACACACAAGGGACACACTGGTGTTACCACCCTAATTAAAAAAATTAAACAGTTAAAAGGAAGAAACATATTTTCCTTCCATAATACAGAAATTGCTGTAGGTACACATAGTAATGTCAGCAATCACTGTCACCTCCATAGAGAAAAAAAAAATATTGGCTTACAGGGTCCAAAAAATTACAATGTTTCCCCTTACTCAAGAGCAATATAGGGACATATCTGTTCATTTTATTGACGGTCAGAAATGGAGGCAGCACAAAGCAGATATTTAAATAAGATAAAAGGTTTCAGTTAAACTGACAAGAGATAAGAAAAGCAGATAAAAATGACACTGAATATTCCTATGTGCCAGTGTAAAACAAAAAATAAACCAATCTAGCAATTCATTTTTTCTTTGGTAATCTAATAAAAACTGCTTGTATTATGTAAACAGTTCTTATTTATGGAAGATTATAAAATATTTTTAAAACGTGGCAAATAATCAAAGCTGTAGCTTGTCAATATTTCTCTTCTGCAGTGTCTTGTGCAGCACAATAATACTACTTTAAAGACTGTTCCAACAGAGAATTTTTATAAAAAGCAAAAGATCATTAGATTAGTTTCTTGGGTTCTGTTAAACTAATCCTCAGTTTGACCATTAAACATAAGCCATAACCTCCTTTTAGACTCCATGCCCCTCTCTTCTTGTTTCTTAGACCAAGATTTTAATTTATTTTCTTCCCTTAAAACCAACGTACCCACATTGGGGAACAAAAGATTGCAAATGAGCATGAAGACATACCAGTATATTCTATATTTTACTACATAAAAAAAACCTTTAAAACAACATTTCTCAATTAAAGGTATGGGTAAGTTATATCATACATTATTTGCAATAAGATGGAGGGATAATGCTTGAAGGTATACCATATGTCCCTTTCTTGATAACAGGTCTGCATTCATAAATTTGGGAGCAGTTTTGATGATAATCACGATTCAGTGCTTATAAAGCAATATTTTCTTAGCTGCAAAAGCTTATGCTTAGCAGAAGAAATCTGAATTTTTAAGTTAAGAATCTTAGACAACCAGGTTTAATTTTAAATTCAAAGTGTCAATTTTCAGTCACTATGAACAAATTCCTTCCAAGGACACCACATCACATCTAAGCTATTTGTGTAGAATTAGAATACCAGCTGTAAGTTTAATGCCTTCCAGAGGGGAAACAGAAACTAGGGGACATGGAAAGTTCTCCAAAGGGATTATTTTCTAAGTCACTCAATCCAGTAAGAAATATAATAATCAGAATGGAAGAGTCTTGATACACTTTTGAAATCATTCAAATATCATGCCATCATTCAGCTATTCACATTACACTTCCTAGGGTATAATTTGTATAGTGGAAAAAGCACAGTGTCACATATGCAGAAGCAGAGCTAAAGAATATTCAGAGACAGAAACTGACATTTGGCTAGAAAACAAGCAGTTCTGAAACTCAATAACAACTGCCAGCAACGACTGTCAAGATTTGTAGGGAAAGATCCTTTCTGTAATTAGAAACAAATGGTCCCCATGTATTCTGTGCAAGTATCTCAGCAAAAGATGCTGACCAGAAGGAAGCTCCAAAATGCCTTTAATCAACCAGTGATGTTAGAATCATAAAATCATAGCACAGTAAGGGTTGGAAAGGACCTTAAGTTCATCCAGTTCCAACCCCTCTGCCACTGGCAGGGACACCTCACACTAAACCGTGTCACTCAAGGCTCTGTCCAACCTGGCCTTGAACACCGCCAGGGATGGAGCATTCACAGCTTCCCGGGGCAACTCATTCCAGTGCCTCACCACCCTCACAGTAAAGAACATCTGCCTTATATCCAATCTAAACTTCCCCTGTTTAAGTTTGAACCCATTACCCCTTGTCCTATCACTACAGTCTCTAAAGAAGAATCCCTCTCCAGCATCCCTATAGGCCCCCTTCAGATACTGGAAGGCTGCTATGAGGTCTCCATGCAGCCTTCTCTTCTCCAGGCTGAACAGACCCAAGTTTCTCAGCCTATCTTCATAAGGGAGGTGCTCCAGCTCCCTGCTGATCCTCATGGCCCTCCTCTGGACTTGTTCCAACAGTTCCATGTCCTTTTTATGTTGAGGACACCAGAACTGCACACAATACTCCAGGTGAGGTCTCATGAGAGCAGAGTAGAGGGGCAGGATCACCTCCTTCGACCTGCTGGTCACATTCTTCTTGATGCAGCCCAGGATATGGTTGGCTTTCTGGGATGCGAGCGCACAGTGATGCCAGTTCATGTTCATTTTCTCCTCAACCAACACCCCCAAGTCCTCCTCTGCAGGGCTGGTCTGAATCTCTTCTTTGCCCAACCTGTAGCTGTGCCTGGGATTGCTCCGACCCAGGTGTAGGACCTTGCACTTGGCATGGTTAAACTTCACAAGGCTGGTATCAGCCTACCTCACAAGTGTGTCAAGGTCCCTCTGGATGGCATTCCTTCCCTCCAGCGTTTCAACAAAATCACACAGCTTGGTGTCATCAGCAAACTTGCTGAGGGCACACTCAATCCCACTGTTCATGTCAGTGACAAAGATGTTAAACAAGACCGGTCCCAACACCGATCCACGAGGGACACCACTCGTTACAGGTCTCCAGGCGGACATTGAACCATTGACCACAACTCTTTACATACGTCCATCCAGCCAGTTCTTTATCCACCGAGTGGGCCATCCATCAAATTGATGTCTCTCCAATTTAGAGACAAGGATGTCGTGTGGGACAGTGTTGAACACTTTGCAGAAGTCCAGGTAGATGACATCAACTGCTCTACTCCTGTCAATCAGTTCCATAGCCCCATCATAGAAGGCCACCAATTTGGATACAAGAATACAAAAAAAAAAAAAAAAAAAGAAAGAAATGCAGTTTGTTCAAATTGTTCTTCATGGTCAGGTGACAGAGGTCAGCAAAAAAGCAAAAGGAAAATAAGGTAAACCAGAGCACAATCAGATGACTTATTTGTCTAGAAGTTGTTCACAGTGAAAAATTCTATTGTTGCTGGACCCCATTGTTGCTGGACCCCAAGATATCATACAGCTGAAAAAACATGTATTTAACACTAATAACACATTTTCACAATCTAATAAATGCTAATCAAATCAGTTACTGATTCTCCCTTCCCCAGGCTGAACATACTCTGGTGATAGTAAACTTTCTTATTGACTTACTTCTGCTGCTCTTAGTGTATGCCCTGAGGAAACGCAGCAAATCTCTGGATTCAGCCATACTCTGGTCTTCCAGGAACTGTTGCTGGGATGTGTATTATCAAGTTGCATGGAAAAAGCTTTTCCCTCCTCTCTCATGTGTCAAGAAATCCTTACAGGGCAAAGATACACACTGAGAAAGAAACAAGTTCATTCCCTGATGAAAACAGTAAGAACGCTTCCAAAACAAAATCACATCTTTTAAGAAGTTTAGACATAAGTATAGGAAACTTGGAAGGAGTGATAATAACCATGGTAGCTTTCATGAAAAAGACAAAACACTAAACCATAAACTCCTGTAATTTTGTATCTTCTACTTATCTTCTGCTTTATGAATCACCATTTTTCATCAAAGATTAGAATACTTAGCAATCAATCACTATTAAAACTAAATTGCTGCTCAAAAAAGCACTGGATAAAGAACGCGATAATTTTCTCTGGTTTTCATTTTTCTTTCTATCTATAAGTCTTTTAATTTAAGGAGTCTTTGGCTTTGTTTTTAAATCCAACATTTTACTTTTGAGTTGTATTTCTTAATTTTGAATTGTCATCATATGAAGTTTATTAGTGGTACACTGGACCTGTTTCTTCACAACTGAGATGAAGGAGGAAGAGATATTGTCTCCATATTCCCAGAGTTGGCAAGCCACTTCACCCAGCATTGGTGGTACTTCGTCTCTTCAGCCCATTGCTACCAATAAACTAGCATATGACAATGACTCACTCTGTGCAAATCTCCACCACCTGAGTCATGTGCATCAGACTTCATCTGGATCTGTGGGCAACTGCATGCTGTTCAGATCAAAGTAAACCATCTCTAGTGCAGCTAATTCCTTCAGGTACTGGATACTTCTTTCCATTGCCATCCACTTGCCTGGTTGACAACATCTTCTTAGAAGGGATGCCTTCCTTTCACACTTGACAGAAGTTGCCTCCAGAGGCTGAGGACTTGTGTCTTTCTCCTTGTCTCCTTGTCAATGTCCCCTTCCCTAGAAAGTGATCCCAGGTGCTTGGCTTCTCTTCCTTCTAATTCCAAACTGCTAGCTCTGTTATCTCAACATCAAAGCAGCCAGGTGTTGGTGTTCTCACCTGGGCAACGGCTGAAATCTTCGTGTGTCCTACAGTTCACTCAGGGAGAGGCATCAAGAAGGTACCTCTTGTTTTGCATCTTCCTCCTGTTCTTTTGATGGTCCTGGTTCATTCTCCTTCACTGAACAAGCTGACTTTCATGTCCATTTCTTCTTGTGTATAGGGGCAACTGACAGCAGCACAGGTTGGCTCTCTGGCTCAGCTGCAATGCCTGTTGTTTTGTTGTCAGATCCAGAGACCTTCATTTCCTTTGAGGTTATTGAGCAGTGTTGAACAGGGCTCAGTACGCATAGGCCAGGCCCAACAGACATAGCCCAGGCCCCAGCACATTGCAGTGATTTCTGTAAAACACTAGAGGTGCTCAGTGTCCTAGGCACTTGCCCATACTATCCCCCACACCCTGTTATTCAAAACTACCTAGTCTTGAGCCAAATTGACAACATGTTTATTTTCCAAGTATTTTACTAGTTTTTCTGGGTTCTGTACTTGTTGCTATCTCAATCCTTTGGCTAGTTCAGTTCAGCTGTCCTGGCCATACTCCCTCCCAGCTCCTTGTGCCCCTCACTGGCAGATCAGGAAAACAGAAAAGTCCTTGATCAGGGTAAGCATTAGCACCAATTAAAATGCTGGTATGTTATCAGCATTTTTCTCAGACCAAAGCCAAAGCACAGCATTATACCAGCTACTAGGAAGACTATTATCTCTCTCCCAGATGAAACCAGGACACACATATGCCATTAGTATATTATATGTAGTTATTATATATGCAGTATTAATATCACATGTGTATTACTCTAATATGTACAATATTACTCATTCAACTCTTTTAATCAGACCAAGTTAGAGCTACACTTGTTTGCTTTGTGTTGTATTTTGTTGTAAAAGTGAATTATAACAATTAGGTTTATCTCATGTAGTCCAGATTTACTACCAATCCCAGTTAACTGATCACTTGGGAGCTGAATGGGCTACATAAAAAAAAAAAACCATGTAATTAAACGAATCAAGCCAAAAGAGAATGAATATTGTCTTTGTCCACACATGCAGCTTCACTTGAGATTACTGGAAGTTACCTGGAAATAACTAAAGGTAACCTTCACCCCAAGTGTCCATCATTTCCCTTCGTCCTGTTCCAGGCATATTAAAATTTATGAAAGTCATTCTACTGTTTCACTGAGATCAGGTCTATAAATACCAGAAAGTTACTTTTCTTCATGGTAACTGATGAACTCACAGCTACATGAAAATTCCTGGTTTTCTGAAAAACTGGTGATCTATCATGTGCAAAGCAAATTATTTGAATGATCAATTAATCAAAATCGCATAGTGGTACAGTGGACATTGAATGTACCACCTGAAATTTGAGAAAAAGGTAGTTATCCTTCTGACCAAAAAAAATCCAGGTACAGAACGAAACCTAGTTCCAGCCCAGAGGCTGCAAAGAATGAAGGTAAAGAAATAATACCATGACTTGTATACTGTAAGGCTCCCAGAACAAAATTGTTTCCATAGGCAAAATTAATCATTGCATATTTTGTTGAAAATTACTGGTCTTTTTATTACCTATATAAATTTATTCCCAGTTTTTATCAAGATGTGAATTGTTTTGTATTATGAAACCTAACTCTGTTTTCTAGAGTTTCTTGTAAAGTCTCATGTCACTCATGCTGCATTAAATAATTTTTCTTTCCCTGTCTGGATTATTATTATCTTTGTACAGTAAACTGTACATAACATATCATTGCTAATAAACAGGCCACAATCTGGAACCAAAGAAATCTGTAACTTTCAACACAACAGAAGGATGTGACATATATTACGCTGTCAGAATATTCATTTACCTGAAAATCCTAATGTCAGGTAATGAACCTGAGAACCTGTGACAAAGCTCATCTTCATTAGTTTTTAAGAACAAGTAGATTGCAAATGCATATTCCCAAGGACTCACTTGGTAGTATTTCCTGCTTACATACAGCAGATGGACTGGTGTTTGGCAGTTATTCTTGGTGTCTGGCAATCATTTTTGCTGTCAAACAAAATATTGTAGTATAGGAGTGTCAGGCCAGTAGGTTCCCAGCTATTTATGTTCTTTTTCTTTCTGTTTCTGTCTACTGGCATCAGGTTTTTCTTTCCTTCATACTACCCCTAACTAAAAATCACCTCCATCACATTTTATTTTACCTTTTCCAGTGTTGTCATGCTCAGAACATGTGAATTAAATGGGAAAACACAATATCAAAAAGCAATAGCTACGAGATTTTTTCAGTATATGTTAAAACAGAGCTTTCAATGTTTTAAATTTCATCCATCATCAATATAACTAATTGTTATTTATTTATTTTTGAAGTTTCATTTTTTTTAAAATGAACATTGTTAAAGCAAAATTTTGTCCAACTCTTCATTATACAAAAATGGTAATACTGAGAGTAGAAAATGTTATTATCTTATACTAATGAAAGCTTTCCCCCCCACTGTGCTTTTGCTTACCAGAATAAATCATTGATTTATTTTGATTAATGTCTTTATAAATACAAAATACATGAAGTTAATGACCCTGGACATCTATACTTGAGAAGCAATGCAAATGACCTGTAATTTAGCAATCTTTAAAAAGATCTGGAGAAAACATAATAAGTGAGGTGGTTAAATTTCTAGAGAATTGGGTATCTGAATGGTTTCTAGCCTTCATTTAACATGGATGAAGCTAGACACAATGTTGAAACTTTAACAATCCCAACTAACATAATGAGAAACAAGATTGTCTTATGTTATATTCATGTCATGCTATTTAATGAAAAAAACTCATACATTAGGAAGGGATCTGCAAGACTGGCATTACTCTCATATTAAGCTTCTTGAATTGGCTGCAGAAATAATTACACACACACAAAAATAGGGCCTCTTTTTTAGTACTTTATTTTTCTAAATGTTTGTGTGTAAATGCAACACATACTCAAAAGACAAAAAAGTAAAAAATATATTCTGGAATTGTTAATAAGGTATGTTTTAAAAACATGAGGATATTTCTGGATATTTTTCTAAAATAAATATCACAATAATAGTTTCCATCAATCATCTGCCCTTCTATATATTAACTATTTGGAATCAAATCTCGGCAAATATAATTTAAGAAATTTGACCTGAGTGTTCCAGATTTTCCATATAATCTATATTTGTTACCAATACAATGAATAAGGCTCAGTGAAAGATGTAGCAAGTATGTTAGACACTCCTGCAATCAGAACAAGAAAAAGATGCATATTTTTCTGGTGCAGATTGACTTCCTTCCTGAAGCCTCTCTCTGTTCATAGAGCAGCACTCATTCAGTATATGCTGGCTTTAATAAAAATGAAGTATAGCCTTATTAACAAAAGGAAGAGAACAATTTTTCCTTTAATAAAGAAGGTCATGCATAAGATATTTCAACAACTGTTTTTGTAATAACAGTCTTTATAGGCCTTGCAAAACTAAACCATTTTGTGGATTTATTGTTCTGAAGGGCCGTTTGCTCATGAAACTTAAAGACGATTTCCACTGGTAATAAATTTTACTGTAAAAGTACATTAGATGTCATTCACGTTTCAAGGTAAGAGCCAACATCCAAGTTCCAGCACTGTCTTATGCAAAGTTTCTTGCTCCTCCTTAGAATCATAGAATAGTTAGGGTTGGAAAGGGCCTTAAGATTATCTAGTTCCAACCCCGTTCCACTGGCAGGGACACCACACTGTAAACAATGTCACTCAAGGCTCTGTCCAACCTGGCCTTGAACACCGCCAGGGATGCAGCATTCACAACCTCCCTGGGCAACCCATCACTGTGCCTCACCACCCTCACAGTAAAGAGCTTCCTCCTTATATCCAATCTAAACTTCCCCTGTTTAAGTTTGAACCCATTACCCCTCTACCTATCACTACGTCCCTAGCGAAGAATCCCTCTCCAGCATCCTTATAGCCCCCCTTCACATACTGGAAGGCTGCTATGGGGTCTCCATGCAGCCTTCTCTTCTCCAGGATGAACAGACCCAACATTCTCAGCCTATCTTCATAAGGGAGGTGCTCCAGTCCCCTGATCATCCTCGTGGCCCTCCTCTGGACTTGTTCCAACAGTTCCATGTCCTTTTTATGTTGAGGACACCAGAACTGCACACAATACTCCAGGTGAGGTCTCATGAGAGCAGAGTAGAGGGGCAGGATCACCTCCTTCGACCTGCTGGTCACACTTCTTTTGATGCAGCGCAGGATACGGTTGGCTTTCTGGGCTGCGAGCACACACTGATGCCAGTGCATGTTCATTTTCTCCTCAACCAACACCCCCAAGTCCTCCTCCACAGGGCTGGTCTGACTCTCTTCTTTGCCCAACCTGTAGCTGTGCCTGGGATTGCTCCGACCCAGGTTTAGGACCTTGCACTTGGCATGGTTAAACTTCACAAGGCTGGCATCAGCCCACCCCACAAGTGTGTCAAGGTCCCTCTGAATGGCATCCCTTCCTTCCTATGCAGCTTGAGACAAGAGTCTGTCAAGGAGATATGCACTATTGTCACCTGTTATGCCGACTTTTATGAGCTTTCATTCTTTAACCAACAACAAAAAAAACCACCTCTACAGTTAATTCAAAAGCATTTTCAGCACCTGATAAAGGTGATATTCTATGTGGAAGTAACATTGGTGGGATTCACTTGCCTGAACATTTGTAGTCAAGTGCTTTTTAGATACTCTAAATTAAACATATCCACAGTAGACAGAAAACACCTATATTTTCAAGACAAAACATCTTTTTTTTTTTTCTTCTTACACAAAAAGAGGAAATAGATTTGTATGAAATCCAGTTATATGAATACAGATGTCTAGCACCACTTCAGGATAACCCACCTGGCCTGGAGTTCTTTCTGGCTTTCAGAATGGTGCAGCTATTTGTTGTGTCTCTGCTCATTCAGATGTCTCAGATTTTTGTCACCAGAAGACAGTATCTCAGCAACACAATTTTTTTAAATCTCCATAAAAATGTATTTTTTGAAAAGTCTTGAAAAAGAGGAAAAGGAGCTTTGAAATATTTGAAATATTAAATAATCAAATATTACAGTTTAACTGCAATGTACTTGATGAATAAAAAGTTTGAAGAGTATTAAATAGGCATAGATTTCATGTCTTCGTTCCTTGCACTGATTCCTTGCAATTTTGATTACATAATAGCACCAGAAATAAGAAAGGAAAAAGTAAAACTTTAATATTTGCAATTTCAGTCAACCAAAACTGAAGAATTTTGTTCTTGCTATATTATAGCACTCTCTCTGAGCCAACAGTTTTCTGAGGAAGTCATAATATAGCTTTTTCCAAGCTACATACCTAAAATAGCATTTAATATTTTTTAATCTGTTAGAATTTCAGTGCTTCCTTCTTGTTACCTGTTTTTCTTGCTCATTAGCTTAAGCAATATGCCTTTCAGCATCTATCTACTTCCTTTAATGATGGCTAGCTGTAGGATTTAACACACTTCATTCACATCTCTCCCCATACTTCCATCTGTATATTTTTCACATCTTTGCCACTGTTTTCCTGCGAGTAGCTGCTGTGAGAATCCTGAATAAGTAAGCTTAATATGAATGTAAAAAGGTTCCTTTATAGCACTGAGCAGGATGCAGTAGAAGATTACAACATGTAAAGGCAAAGTAAAGACTGGAGAAAAGCTCATGATATGAATTTGAAAAACATATATTTAAAACTGACAGAGATTACAACAGCTTTGTCTTTAGTTCAGCTTTGTTAACTTCCTGAAGCTACATTAGAGTCTCAGCTATTGTAACACAAAGAACCCGCTTTGATTGCTTTTTAAATATTTGGGAGTTTTTGAAGGTGTCATTATTTTTTAGCCTACTGTGACTGTCAGCCCTGAAATATGAATCCTTATGGAAATCTACCAGTGATCCATCTATATAACCCTACTTCAGCATGAGTCATCCCTAAACTGACAACTCACATTGCTGTCTAGAATTTACTAGTTTCTTTTTCACCTTTCTTGCTATGTTTAAATTGGCAAAAAAGTTAAGCAACTTATCTTTTTGTAACTTAATTAAAAACTGTCTTGCCTTTTTCTGATTCCTACAATTTGTGAAAGAAAATACTGATAACAAGATTATTAAAATTCAATAAAGGTACAACTGAAAACGAGCAATGTAAATGAAGCATAAGTACAAACCTTTATCTTCTCTATTCCAGTCTTTTTTTGTTTTTAGGCTGACTTTAGGAAACTTTTTAGGCTGACTTTAGGAAACTTCTTAGGCTGACTTTAGGAAACGTCCAGACAGCAGACATACAGGATTCTTCCAATGCTTTCCAATAGCAAGCAAAAAATAACTATCACACCGATTCAGAAACAGAACATTGATCATATAACACAAAGGTTTGAGAAGTGACTGCATGACCAATCTCCATAGAATGGACAACCTTATATAAGCCTAAATGGTATTGTTTCAAGGACACTTGAACTGGGGAAAAAAAATAATAATCATTGTACAAGAACTAGTAAGTGCAATAAAAAAATTGTCTATACCTTTCTCCTTTTTCCACTTCCAGGAATGTGTCCTGATTACATATCTACATAGTCTTCTAAACATGTTAAGGTAAAAAATTGTAGGACATATATTGCACATACACAGTGATATCTCGCAAGTTGTAATTTTTTTTTTCCTCTTCTGTTTGCAGAGAAGAATCTCCATAAATAATTATTCCTATTCCTAATGAAATTACATTACAAAAATCTTTAGCTCATTTAAATTCACAACCATATCCTAACACTTCAAGCCTGCAGATGTTTGGTTTTGAAATGAAGCCATTTGCCCATAGAGTGTGATCATTTTACATAGTTGTTATAGTTTAGTCATTGTTTGAGTTGATGTCTGACACAAATTAGTCTTCCCCCTCTCCCCCCCCGAATTTAAATTCTCTTTTTCACTATTTATATGATAATACTGTCATGACAAGATCACTCCCTGCTCATGCAATTCTATCCTTTCCTTTCACGGTGCTTTGAGAAGCATTAACATCACTTTCATTTTCCTCTTTTTATGTGAAGATTGAATATCCAGCTGTTACCTTAATTAAGTCTGCCACAGGCAAGGAGCTGGCTTTACGTACCTGCAGAGAGAACTTTCATGGTGTTTTAATGACTATCAATAGATTGAACAAAGTGACTCAAGAGCTAATGCAAGAAAAAGCTTAGCTCAGACGAGTGCCAGAGCTGTCAATTTCCAATTAAGAGACTTTTGTTTCTCATGACAGTAAACCACCACAAATTACATGCTTTAGCTCTGTTGGTTAATCTTTTGCCACCTGACAGATGGAAGCAAATCAGTTGAGTTATGTTAATCACTTCCAGGAAGTGAGAATTATTTAAATTTTGGCATAGTTTTTGCATCTGTGAGGACAGCATTAGGAGATATCACAACAGCAACCTATTATTTATAGATAAGGTGTCATCTGAAGTGTGTGTGTGGGTACAATGAATGGCAGGGAATATGGGGAGAATGAAAGGCATTATTCAACCCTTTCTCAAAAGCTCTTCCACTTGAGGATAAAGCTTTTGATTGTTCACATCTTACATATTTTATGGTTTTACAAAGCTGAACACAATTTTTAACAGAAGCAAGTTGTTATCATGTGTGCATATAGAAGAAATCCATGCGCCTCCTGAAGAGATGTTTGACAATTTAGATCTAGCAACAGTGTCAGTGAGTAATAACTAAATACATCTCTACTGAAAATAAGCAAATAAATTTGGCACTACCAAAAAAACTGGTATGAATTCTGTGTGAAAAAAAAGGATAATAATTTTCTTCATTAAAAAGAAATTGCTAAATAATATTTGAAAGCCTGTGAAACGTCTACTAAGACCTTTGACATCTATCTCTGAAAAGCCAAGCTGATGGATGAACCTTGGGCTAGTGCCTGGTAACATCTTCCAACTTAAGAGCAAACTGCATTTTAAAGCATGAGAAGATCAACTCCTAGTTTGCTTTTTTGTGATTTTCCCTTTTTAATACAACTGTATAGTAATTTGGAGAACTTCTTGGCTCCCGTGGTACCTTATTGTTTTCCTAGTGACTGCCATTTCCACAGGGTTAATACTGCTGTAATTGCAGTAAGGTATTTGGTGTATTTCAAACAGGTTTTTTATTACTTCAAAATCATATTTGATACATAATTAAAAAAAGCAAAACCAGGTCCATTATTTAAATTCTTTTACACTTTAACTCAAAATACAAAATTCCGCAGTTCATGGCAGTGATACTGATGACAGCATGCTTTTTAAATTTGGTAATAAAATCGATTCATGAGATAGAATCTTTTCTGGGAAATGACAACAAAGTTTTTTGGGGGTGGGTTTTTCTTTTCTGGTTTGTTTTTTTTTTTTAATAATAGAAAAATCATTTCAGAGTTATAGAACACACTTTAATATTTAGATTGCAGGCAAATAAGCAGGTGCCATTTTACCACTGATCATTAATATGACCTCCTAGTGCTCATGAAGAATGATACAATGCTAAACTGTACAGTCCCATTGTATCATGACCAACTTCCTACTTACATATACATTTACTCACTTGATTTCCCTTATGCTCTTATAAACAAAGCTCCACTTCATGGAGATTGCAGGATAGAGGCACTCAGAGCTGGATTAAGATTACATGGACATTAACAAATTCAAAACCCCTCCTGAACATTTCTAGTTTATTTTAATGCACTTATCATTCTTATTTGACTCCCATTGGAGAAGGTTCTTTTCTATGCTGTGTGGTTCAGTGCTTTTCCATGTGCTTCAGAAATCCTTGTGCAAATAGCTAGTATTATCAGGACTGCTAATTAAAAGGATAACATTATTGAATTCTGAATTACACATGAAATTATACTAAGAATTCTTAGACTCCCCCAATCCCATCCCATCCCATATTTTTTTCTGACAACATTTATAATAATTTTCAAAAGGGTACGTATTACTTTGGTTCTCAAGTCTAACTTTCTTGTTTTCCTTCTTCTGCATAATGATTATGTACTGTGCTGAATGATCCACTTTCAGAGCCACAGCAGTTAATTTTCATTCATGCTCACAACAGCCACCACACATTCTACTTGAATGGGTCAAGAGGATTCTGTAGCACTGTTTAACCAAATGAACAGACCACATAAAATCATGATGCTAAATATCACCTCCCAGGTAATTAACTGTATATTGGCTGCTCCCCATCACCTTTCTTTCCCATTTTGTTGTTTTCATTGCATGCAGAAAGCTATGTCTTTAAAACATAATACATTTGGTTTGCAGTATTGTTTACACACAGAAACTCACACGTGTAAAAGGCTGTTCGTTGGCTTTCTGCCTATGCAGCTGCTTTTGTCTTTTTCCTGGTATATAACATACATAAACAGTAAAATTAATATCACATTCTGAGAAATCAGAATTAAAAGTGAATAAGAGAGTTACAAAATAAACTCATTTAGTACTTTTCTGGCCTTCAATATGTCCAAAAGCTTACTGATAGGTGCAAGTGTATACAGCTCATTATATTCCAATCAGCACACATACAGTGCTATGCATAAAACTAGTATTTGAACATGCTAGAGTTGGGCCCCTGAGATTAAACACAAAATTCTTCAAGCTGTAAAGAGTTCTTCAGTTTTTTCTTCTGTACAATTAAAAAGATTTCAGTGCTTAGAAGGTGGTATCTTGCATTGTTTTCCTTCTCATGTATCAAAAGTCCTGTGTGCTCTATTTTCTAAGCAAGTTTTTTGAATTATTGCAGATACCTATATCACACTTACCTCCTTAAATTCCAGCTCCAGTAATATATAGAGCTTAGCAGGAAAGGTAACACAAAGATCGAACAGTACAGAGCTTTCAGGTGGTGTCATCATATGGCTGTCTGCTGCATTGCATTCATCATAGAAAGCTGCTATTTTAAAAGTATGTAAGTATAAGAAAAGAAAAAGCTAAACTATAAAATGACTGAAGTAAAAAAAAACAACAGAAACATCATCTTACTAGCATAAATAATGTCATTATAAAGCGTAATACAGTGGGTTTCATTGTGTTTATTAAAGTAAAACCACCCTGTGTATTCTACTATTTCCACTTCATTATATGGCTACTTGAATGTCCAATTTTTATAAGTTTTGAGGTTTAACTCATTTCTTTTAGTATACATATGAAAAACAACAGCCTTAAGTAATTAAAGTGTTTATGTCATAACAAAATATAAAGGAGGCAAATAAATCCTTTAAAAAATAAATGGAAAACCGAAAAAAAAGTGCTAATGGAAACTAGGATATAAATTCAGCCTAATTTTAGCAAAGAAATATTTCTTTACTTAAATAAAAATTAATTAAGCCACCTGGAAAGTAAAATTCACCTATAAATAGTTTTTCCAGAACATGAGCAAAAAGTTTCAAAATTGACAAGCCTAGAAATCAAACATATACCAAACTTCAGAAAGGACTGAAACCCAGAAAATTCTTTAAAAATTATTACTGTTGGATGCAAATATAGTATTTTCACTCATAAAATAGAAGTATAGACTAACTAAATGTAGTAGATGCAAATATACACACCTCAATAAAATATATGTATTTACAAATATGTAAGATATACAAATGAGACTTGGAAAACAAAGTAAGAATAACAAAACTTGTGTCTTCCACCATCTACATCACGTGCAGATTTCTATCCTCAGAAATGGAACCTTGAAACAAAGCAATAAACGATAATTCAAGAAACCAGCACATGGGACATGGCACACGGACTAAGGAAGAAAATTATCAAGCATTTAATAATGCTTGACAAGTATTTGTTAAAATGGTAACTATTGGAGGAAAAGCTAAGAAATATCTGGGGTTGTTGGTCACAGTATAAACCAGACTATAGTCTGATCCCAACAGCATTTGATGAGTGGAAATTAACAAAATGTCACCTCTTGTTGAAATGAATGACTTGTCAGCATATGCAGAATTTAGGCTAGCAATGCAGTGAAGAAGCTGAATATAGTGATTGAGCTTTTACGTCAGCTGTTTTTAAGCTTAGCTGTTTCTCATTTCATAAAAAATGAGTTTAAACTCTGTTATAAAGGTCTTTTCCAACTTAGTTTATTGTAAAATTCCATAATTGTGATTTTGACCTCCATGTGGAGAAAAGTACATCAAGTGGAGTACCGCAGAGATCAGCACTGGGACTTACTGTTATCATACAATAGTTTCATTAAGTGCATACTGGAAGATATGAAGTAATTCCTTTCATTTATTTATTTATTTATTTATTTATTTTTACAGCCAGTTTTTTAAAAACAAACAAACAAACAAACAAGAGGATTCCAAACCTAACCTACACACATATTTTGGTGTTTTGGAATAACAGCTTGCCTTCAGTGCAATTGCTTTATTATTAAATAAAGAGCAACAGTATATTAAGAGACAGGTAATAAACACAGCCCAGATGAATATTCCTTGACAGCAATGTATGAAAACAAGAGGAAAAAGCACTTATGGTGTGAGAAACTTAAGAATATGCTGTATTATTATGACTGAATAAACATTCTGTTGATAAATAACTAGAAATATTACAAAGTAGAGAAACATTACTTTTTTTCTGCATATGTAAAATCAGATATAGCTGCATTGGAAAAAAAAAAAAGTTAATCATAAATAAAAGAACACCAAAAATAATGGAGACTGATTTCTTTTTATACTAGAGTATAGCCAAATGTAATAGTTTGCCAGTGACACCAAGCTGTGTGGTTCAGTTGATATGCTGGAGGGAAGGAATGCCATCCAGAGGGACCTCAACGCGCTTGTAAGGTGGGCTGATGCCAGCCTTGTGAAGCTTAACTATGCCAAGTGCAAGGTCCTACACCTGGGTCGGAGCAATCCCAGGCACAGCTACGCTACAGGTTGGGCAAAGAAGAGATTCAGACCAGCCCTGCAGAGAAGGAACTGGGGGTGCTGGTTGATGAGAAACTTAACGTGAGCTGGTTTCAGTGTGCGCTCGCAGGTCAGAAATCCAACCGTATCCTGCGCTGCATCAAAAGGAGTGTGACCAGCAGGTAGAAGGAGGTAATCCTGCCCCTCTACTCTGCTCTCATGAGACCTCACCTGAAATATTGTGTGCAGTTCTGGTATCCTTAGCATAGAAAGGACATGGAACTGTTGGAACAAGTCCAGAGGAGGGCCACGAGGATGATCAGGGGACTGGAGCACCTCCCTTATGAAGATAGGCTGAGAAAGTTGGGTGTGTTCAGCCTGGAGAAGAGAAGGCTGCGCGGAGATCTCATAGCAGCCTTTCAGTATCTGAAGGGGGCCTATAGGGATGCTGAGGAGGGACTCTTCATTAGAGAGTGTAGTGATAGGTAGAAGGGTAACGGGTTAAAACTTAAACAGGGGAAGTTTAGATTGGATATAAGAAGGAAATTCTTTCCTGTTAGGGTGGTGAGGTACTCAGATGGGTTGCCCAGGGAAGTTGTGAATGCTCCATCCCTGGCAGTGTTCAAGGCCAGGTTGGATGAAGCCTTGGGTGAGATGGTTTAGTGTGAGGTGTCCCTGCCCATGGCAGAGGGGTTGGAACCAGATGATCTTAAGGTCCTTTCCAACCCCAACTATTCTGATTCTAGGACATGATGATCTTTTATAAATACATTCAACAATGTGCAATTGTTTCAAGACAATCATAGAAAACCAAGGCAGGAAAGCTCATTTAATCTCCCTTAATTCCCAAAACCTATACTAATGCCATTTTAAAGGAATATTTCTATAGCTCTTCCAAGGATAATCTAAGACTTCCAAGGATTGGAGCTCTATAATTTCCTTCAGAAATCTATTTTAACACTCTGTTCTTTAATAATAGAATTCTTTCTGTCTGTCTTATCCAAGGATTCCTTGCTAAAATTTAGACTTGACACCTCTTGTCCTATTTGTCATGGTCACAATAGAAATTATTCCATTTTTATGGATGAATACAGTGCAATACTTTTACTTATTTACTTATGGAATGGGAAGCAAAAAGGAAGGAAATGAGATGGAACCACAATCAGCTCTTTAGAATATAGCAATTTATTAAAATCTTTCCTTATAAGACATTTCATTAGATATCTAATTATAATTTTGGTTCTGCCTAAGACTCTTCAGTGTTATATACCTTGCCTGAGATTACTATGGCTGTAAATAGCAGCCCACACCTATGTTTGCATTAATAAAATAAATACTTCCACAGGACACTTTCAGACTGTGAAACAGTTTCTTGATACAGCTAAATTGCTAGAATGGCTGTCATATTTTGGCCCACACAAATTAATCTTTTCCAAGACAATTCTCAAGGACATGAAAGAAACATTTCCCACCAGGTGTTCTAGATCTAGATCTTTTTTGAACTGGTAAAATGGTATGATATGAGGCAGTTGTTTTTCATGACAGTCCCTAGCATCTTTAATTTACTAGCAGACAGAACCTGACTAGTGTTGAGTCAAGTGAAAGCATTTCTTTCATAGACATAAGTTTTGTCTTTTGCATATAAAGCAAACATTGTCATGATGTTATTAGGTCATATTCACCATGCCATCCTTTATAGCTCTTGCATCTTTTTCTCTAAAGTGTTCTTACTTATGGAAATGACAAATTAAAGAAGAGACTGCAAATTTATTTTTCATTTTAACCCAGGCTTCAACACACCTGATGGTACCAACCATTTTTTCTGTTGCCTTGAATGTAATCAACAACCCATCTATTCCATCATTCAGTTCCTTAACAACATTACTCAAAACCAGTGGATCCAAGAGAGATTTTCTGCAGATTTTTACATGCTACAGCCATTATTTTCATCCTTCAAAAAAAATGTATATCAAGTCATTTAGAATTTAAAAATCTGTAGAGGTCCACAATAGTTCAATTAGTAACCATTTCAGGAAAGAAAAATAAAATAGAAAAAAAAACCCAACACAAAATAGTGGGCTTCCTTTTGTGAAATGTTAGGGTAATAGAATGATTTACTTCCTAGGACACTGTTCATATCTACTCTGTATGAATTGATGCTTCCAATAACGCAGAGATACTTAGACAAAGCACAGTTTTCAGTGCTGTGATGCTGAGCACTACATCCAAAGCTGATAAAACAAAAATCTGCAGTGGTTTTGTGGATATATTATGTCTTATACTGTTTTGATACTCTGTGACTAGACAGGTCAAAAAGAATGCAACGCTAGACCAGCCTCAACAGTGACAAACTGAGTACAAAGGCTTTCCCCCACAGAAGGGCTGTTGAAGATGAAACATTACAGATGCTAGATCATCAGTCCTTTGTCTTGCCCCTAAATTTCTGATAATTTGAAATGTATGGGTATCTCTAATGTTTCTCTGACTATAGGTTTACACCTTTATAGGGCTCATTTTCAAACAGATGTTATGATGAAAGCTCTTCTTTAAATTAAATATGTCTTTGTTCTAAAAAGGCAGGATGAACTTCACTCCCTTTAACTACCACAAACTGTAGATTATAGAAATGTTTTGTTACTGACTTTTTTCAAGGGCTACCGCTTTGATCTATGTAATTATCAAGGCTTTCATATCAATAGAGGAAATGGTTCATACTAGTGTGATCTTTTGAACTTCAGAATCAGTGCTTTCTTGTGGGATTCAGAAAATGTAATCTGAAACTTGAACAATGCAGCATAATTAAGAAATGCATACTCAATACAGATTTTAATGAATCGGGTATAATTCTAGTGAGATGGAACACCATTTAGTAAAAGTGTTTTATATTTTACATTTCAAATTAAAATTTTCTAGCCAGGCAAGTGAAAGACAATTGCTTGGTATTTTTTTTTCATTCAATTTTTCTCCTAAATGCAATTTACTCATCTAGTTCATCTTGTCCATATTTTTACAATAATTCTATTTACTAGTTTATCTACCCTGTTACAGCTTGATTAAGAAAACACTCTAAATACTTCTTACACTACTGTCCTAAATATTTATCTCCTTGTGAACTACAGTAGAAACAGAACAATAAGGATAGAACATTAGAACTTTCACCCAGTAATTAGGGCATACATCCATGAGGCTAGAGAATATGACTTAATATACAACAAGGTTAGATTTTCAAAGCAAACAAAAGAAAATTCAAAATATGCATCTTGAAACACTCTACAATTCCATATGTAGAATCCTTTTATGGTTTTGCCTATTATAGATTCAAAACCACATTGAAGAGAAGACTTCAATTTGAGATGTAGAACAGCCACTTTAAATATTATGTAAGATTCACTTAAAAAAAAAAGAAAATGTTTAATAATTAGGATAAATACGTAAGCAAAGTGATCATTGACATTAAGATTTCTCCATAAGTTGTGAGAGTGTTTCCTTTTGCAGGAGCACAACATATTTTTTGATATGAACTTAATTTAATTGGATGCTCTTTGATAGTGCAGAGCAACTGAAGTGTTCTTAAAGCAGTAAGCTGTATCATAAAAGTAAAACTAATACATTTGAGAAGTTGCTTCTAGAAAAAAAATAAAAGAAAAAATATATCCTTCAGTATCACTGTACCAAGTTAGCAAAATAATGTGAAATACAGGTAGGCAGCAGTAATTCAGAATGCCAGTAAGCAATCCAGAATAAAATAATAACACCTTTGTAACTTTTTAGAAGTATTTCTTAATGAAATATGATAAAATCAAAAGAGGAAAAAAAAAAAAGACAAAACCCACACTATAGAAAAAAAATCTTCACAATTATGTGAATTGTGAATGCAATTATAATTCACTTCAATTCACATTGAAATGGAAATGATGGTAACCTTTACTCAAAGCTTCTCTCTGGAAGAAAAAATATTAAGTGTCTAGAAAATATAGCTTTGGGGCAAAGCACTACTGTCCCTCACAAAGGAAAATGTTCAGGTATGGTTATGACTCATTTAGTCAAGACAATTTAATTTCATATAAAATAAAAGTAAAAGAAATAAAAAAATCTGTAGACTCTTAATGGAACCCATCACTCACATTATCCCATTTTCTACATATCCATATTGCATAATGCATAGTCCAATATGCGGATTTGCCAGCCATTCAAAAAGAGGTCCAGGGAGTTAATTTCATGATCTTGTGATGTTGCTACTACAGAAAGAAGAAGTGCAGAGTCATTTATAGTTTCTGCATAAACTGAAGCCCTCTACCAGCTGCAATGTTAGCAAGAATGCAGTTTTGGGCTTTGTCATTTTTCTTTTACCCAGACAGATGCAGGTGGAATAGATGGAATGAGGATGAAGAGGAAATTACTGCAAGACAGAGTCATGTACTCAATAAGGAGCATATGCCCTTATGTTATCTTTCTAAAATCAAATGAAATCTTTAAAGATCCTTTTTAGGTTTGTACCCTTGGATTCCTTCTCTCTAACATCAATAACCAACATAGATCTCTACATGTATTTCTCACTCTTATTTCGATAAAAAGTGTGTATACACTATGTTAACATGAAGAAAAAAATCCAATTTGGGGTTTTTTTGCACTCCTTGTATTTTTGTTCATGGATGCATTAATCATTATCTCATGGAAGTGTTCTGTCCCTGAAAGCAACCAGGGAGTTCAGCTTTACAGTATGTTCCCAAAAAGATCAGCATAGTGTGTGAGGGATCCTGACTGCTTTTAATCTCCAGCAATGTCAGAGCTCATTATAAGAACTTATTTAAAAAAGCAGCCTTATTCGTGAAGAAATAACCCATTGCACAATTGAATAAGCAAACAAATTTCAGTGTTAAGGAGAATTTATCCCATGGGGAAAATCTGCGTAGATCTGTCACTTTTTTGATGTAAACGGTTTTGAAAGCTGAACACTTTTGTACCTTTTAAAGCATTCACTTGCAAACTGCAATAAACTAATAAACTAATCTAAGGTACTTATGTAACTTGTTAGGAGTTGCGTAAATTAGAGGCTTCAAGAAGCTCATACTTCATATTGCTTTAGTAGGTTTTGTCAGACTCATTGTTGAAGAGCCTCTTCCATCTCCTTATATAAGCTTCACTTCGGCACATAGTGTAATAATCAAGTGCCTCCCTACAGCTATTCTCTGAAATAAATAATATATTTACATTTTTGTTCCAGTAAATGTTGTGTGTGAGCAAAACTGCTTTATCTGCTTTTATCTCTAAATAAAGGTATAACAAAACATAAAACATTTTGCATTTTCTCAAATTCCAGTTCATTTTTTCAACACTTTAACTGTTCCAGGTACATCAAGAAACCTTCTTCAACTTACAGAAAATAGGAAAGGAGTGATGGAGAAAAATAATATCTTTATTTTATGGATTTCACTAGGTATAAATCTTGAACATAGGGATATAGTTTATACCTCATATCACATCAGTCTGTATTATATTTAAGTACAGCTATAAAGTGCCTGTGAAGACTAATTCCCAGTGATTTTCATAATCCTGAATCATGTGATTTCCTACTGTTGCCACAGCTTTACACACATTTTTAGGTTTTATCCTGCACATAAAAAAAAAAAAGCAAACAACAAAAAATCCAAACCAACCAACAACGAAAAATAAACTCCAAGCAATGAAGCATCCATGATTTATGAAAACACACATTACTAAGGCATTCCTGTTGATTCTTGCAATTATATAGGGTACATTGTTATTTGTTGCGCTTACTGTACATATATATATACACACAAATTCCTCCTCCTATACACATACAGGAGGAGAAATCTCTCCTGAGACCATTCCAAATGCAGGACTGAATTCAGCCAGCCTAGCCTGTACATGTAACAGCTGTTCACATTTTTCCTCAAGACAACCTGTATATAAAACTGGTTGCATTCTAGTTTGTAGAAACAGCATTTCTGAGAACCGAAGTTTGGATGGCTTTAAAAATATAAAGAGGTTCTGATATCAATTAGAAGTGGAAAATAATTTCTTACATGATAGTCTGCAAAGACTGTGCAAGATTTTCCTTTCAGCGTACCAACCAGTAATACCCTGTCAAAGGATGACAGACAAAACAGATTTTCAAATACGAAAGTTCACCCAAACTGTTTTAACGTTAGTACATATGGATAAATATGTTTCAAATACACAATTCAAAGTAAAAATCCCCCATAACACTTAATTTTATTTCCGCCCCACCCCAATCCACTTCTCCTTGCCCTTTCAAATCAATGTTCTCTGGTTTTGGCACAACACCCTTAAGCACCTTATGAGAGGATTTTGGGAGCAGTGAAGGTTGTTTTTTGTTTCTATTTTAACAAGTGGAATACCTGCCTGATGAAACCAAGGGAACAAAATCTGTCACAGGACTACTTCAATATTCCCTCATGACCCAGCTATCACACAAATGGTAAAGCACAAAAGTTAACTTTTATAAAAAATAAGTATCATGCATGCCAAAGATGACCTAATCTTTCTTATTGTGATATTACTCACGTCTTCATTCGGTTAACAAATGTTCCCATAATACTGCTATGTGACCTATAAAAACATAAAAAGTTGCAGCACTAGACTGATAATATATGAATAAGCCTAGAACCTGGCATGTACACAAGGTAAAATAATTAACTCTCCACTCTTTCACTGAAATGGAAACCACTTATTTTTCTGTTTAATAGTTTTCTCTCAAATTCTCTTTCAAGTAACACTCTTTTTCAATGTTTTTAAAAGAAACAAGTATTTAACAATTAAACTTATTTTGCCAGAGTGCAACAAAACAGCTTCAACATATTTGGTCTCCCACTTGATAAATAAGGTATTTAAAGTAGCAATTCAGAATTTTTGAAAATTACAACACAACATCATTCGGTGCATTTAGTATGTAAAAATACTTCTAAGTTTATGTGAAAATTATGGAAATATTTGTTAGGCAAAACATATCAAGAACAAGAAGTGGGGGGTAAAGTAGAGGAACTGCCCCACAGGAGAATGTATTATGTAATAATTTCAAAACAGTGTATTAGATAAAATATTAACATTTTTCAAAATGGAAATATTAAAAAGATTTTGAAAGGAAGTGCTGATAATTTTCAATTTTTTTTTAATTATTTCTGCCACAATAATAGTCATTTGTTTTGTTTTGTTTTGTTTTTTAATTTCCTTATAGAACTTAGAGTAAGACAACTGGATTTTTTTTTTTTTTTTCTGATGGATTGTGTATACCACAGAATTTAATGTTTCAGAATAACACCTTTTTTTACTTTAGGTGTAATATTGTGACTAAGCTAGTTACTTGGACGCTCCCAGTTGGAGGCAGTCTAGTAATTCACTTATAAAAAACTGTTATTTAAGCTGCTTCAGGCGTCTTTGCTATTTCATCAGTTTGCATTGTGTTACATACCTTCTACAGAAATGGTAAAAAGAACATGGCAGTGTTCTTTTGAATAACAAGAGTTGGATTTTTGAAAATCAATATTTTTTCATAAAATAACATCTCTCTCCCACTTCAAATATCTGTGGAAACTAAACTGTACTCCATAACCAAGCTGGTTAGGGCACTTCTCTGAGTCTCAGTAGAGAAATTCGCTTAAGTTTAAAAAAACCCTGATATATTGGCTACTTTCAATTTGTTCTGTGCAAAATATCTGATTTCTAAGAGTCTGTTCTTTCATTCTATGTTCAGTTTGGAAGCTTTTTGAGACAAGGTAAGTGAGAGATGTTTCTGGATTAAAAATAGATTGCAACATTGCCCACAATGGGAGCACAAGTTTAGAAAGGACCCTGCTCTGCTTTATATCTTAGGCTTATTTCAGTTTCATATGACTGCTGCCTAGAAAACTGTCCAGCTATATCTTCAGGCCTTCAATGGTGGCTGTTGACAGGAGCCAAACCTCCATTAAAAGCAAAGTGATTGCTGCAACTGAAGAGTTGCTGGTCTGGTGAAAGAGACTATTGCTGAGTTGCAAAGTTGAAATCTTGTGCCCATGTCCTGTGAGTCCACCTGGCCATTCTGCCAGAAGCCTGAGCATCTTCTCACTCTGTAGGCCAACTTTCCCAGTACTACAGCTGCTCAAATATACGGCTGCTACATCAGCTCCGGAGCTGACAGCCGGAAGCATAGGGTCCAGGCAACGTGGTAGGCACCTGGGGCCAGCTCCCCTAAAAGACTCGACACTCTAGAAAACTGAAATGTGGAGGAGAAAAAAGTTTTGAATCAGTGTTTCAGGATCCAGTACTGATCCCTACATGATACAGAGACAGTAAACTTCCCTTACTTATGATTTCTGTAATAAGACAAGAAACCTATTTTGGTTAGAGTATTTTTCTGAGAGAGATATTAGCAACTGAATTTATGCCTCCAAATTAAAAATAGCTTACTACACACTGCCTTGAATTTCTGAAATAGTACGATGCCTCCTGACAAGCAAATGACATTTGCTTTGCTGCGTACACTTCACTTTTTAACAAAATTATGTGATGCTTCCTTCAAGTAGGACAATAATGTTGCTTTCCCTTCACTGTCATTTCAAGTATTGAGTCAACACAGTGTTTGGAGCAAGACTTTACTGAAAGAGCACTCACAGACAGTTGTATTCCCAAATGATAGCCCTAGGCAAGTTGCAATACCATTCTACACCAATAATAAAGCTGAATGTATATTTATACTATAAGTAATCACGGTAGATTTTCTGTTGGCGTGATGGCTCCCTTGAAAATGTGTTACACCATGATCATCACAAATATACATTTTTAAGGAACAAAGTTACTAATTTGCATTGAATGAAGCGTTATTTAGTAACATTAGCTGCTTTCTGATACCAACTGCCTGATGATATCTGACTTCTAGAATAAAAAGCATTCTTTATTCATAGACTCAGAGAGAAATAGGAAATATAAGCTATAAATGTGAGGCAGGAGGTGGCTTTTATCAGATGTTCCATATTCATTTCTAATCTCTAGCTGGAGAATGACATTGTAAAATTTGAACTCACACCTAGACTTTCCAAAATCTGGTCATAGATTTTTAATAAGAGGACAAACTTAGTCTGAGCAGCAGCACCTGTGTTGGAGAGTTTGACATCTGAATAAGGAAAATTGTACATCTACATATTACCTGTTTGTAATACAGAAAGGTAAAGGGATCTGCACAAATTCATGCAGTAGGTCAACCTTAGGACCACAGGAAGAATCATGACATTCTGACTGTGTAGCTCTATCATGCTATGTATGAAAGATACCTCTCAGCTCTGGCAGGTTTTACATCAAGCCCTAAGGATTACAGAATGTGGCCGATGACTGTGATTAGCATTTATTGCCTGTTGTGTACCAACAGCATGCTGAAAATAAAAAACAAGATGAAGACAGTGCCTGCTATAGAGAGAGGGTAGGGGACAAACTAAACATGGCAGATAAAGAAATGAAAACAATTACAGATCTATCATGCTGGCTTAGAATCCATGCAGTTACAAAAATAATAAAGTTAAATAATAAAGATGCCTGCGGGCAATAAGGAATTTAATTATTTTTGAATTACCCATCTTGGATGAAAAAAATAATTTCCAGAACCAAGAGAATTAAACAGTCTTTTGACCCTGGCATGAACTATATTTTAAAGAACTTTTCTGTAGCACACTTGTGTATCTCTGCTTTTTTTATAAAATGTATAACACTGCATCAGCCACAAATTAAATTACATGAAACACATTTGTAAATACAATATGAAGTTCTGACGTATTTAACTGTAAATACAACAAACTGTAACAAACCGTTAATTGTGATCTGTGGTATATGGTGTTTATAGATTTTACAAAAAAAAAAAAAAAAATTGTTTCAGTTTTTGCTTTGTTAGCACTACTGTATTTCCCTCTGCTTTACAAATGGAACATTCTTCACCATATACAAGTTATGGAATATAATGGGGGGAATTCAGACTTTTTTTGTTCCTTTTTTGGCTGTAGATGGGGGGGTGGGGGAGAGAAAAAACCCACAAAGATACACATGTAGGAAGCCATTGCAAGACTGGGTAAAAGTTGCATTAATTGAAGTAATTTAACCCTATCCAACAGTCATGTCCTAGGCTTGTCTCTTTTTACAGGTAGCCTCAGACTGACCTCTATAAATGTACATTGAGGTATTCACTGTAGTAAATATACACATTGCTTACTGTAATGTGCAGAAGACAGCTATCCTCTTTATTAGATTCCAGAGTCATGTTGCATTTCTCAATCCTGTAGCTGCAGCATCCTACCTGAATTTTTTGACCAACAAGCAGAAGTTTCCATGTCTCTCTCTTCAAGTGTAGAAAAGGCACACTCGGCCTTCCATCACTGCTCACCTCTGTGCTAATTTCACCCAGAATTTTGGATTCACCATCTGATCCAGAACTGAGGAGGGTTGTCATTCAGAAGAAGAGGAATTTCAGGCACATTCTCAATAATGTTTGATGGAAGTTAGTACTTTATTTTCAAACAAACAGGAAACTAAACTACCGTCTTACGTGAGTTACTACAGCTAGCCTTAGACCTTTAAAAGGCACATACAGTAGAAATAACACAATAACCTGCAAAAGCCATATTTTTTCTGTCATGGGGCATGAATGTATTTGAAGAGGTGTACAAAATATTCTCAGTATATGGAGGTATTCCTAGGTTAAGTTGCCTAAGCGTCTGGTATGGTTAACTATCAATAAATGAACAGCTTAATTGTTTACTTTAAAATCAACATTTTTAAATGGGACATATCAGGATATATCAGGAGTGGTTTCCTCTGATAGCTCTTATATTTTAGTAATAAACCTTTCCCTGGATGTCTAACAGTCAAGAATTACAAAACTGCAAGAAAATCATTCTTCATGGAAACTTAGTTGTTTCAGAGTTGGGCCAAGAATATAGTAACAGTAGCCTTTCATGATGGTTCCTGGCCAGAACATGGAAGATAGATATCAAGCTGAAATGATATGAAAAATAATTTACCATCCTTTCCAAAAAAGTTTAATTAAAAAAAAAAAATCCATCAAAAAAAAACACAGTGACATTAGATTTATAAACTTAGTTTGGTTCTTATTAAATATGATTAACTTACCTATGTTAAAACTACTGTTCAAGCTAACTTCATTGCAGGAATACTCAATTATTTTAAAGTATTATATAGATGAAATTTTTAAGTTTCCTCTATACCTCGCTCCATATTACTATATTGCAATACAATAACACAGTTACATTTAATTATAGTGTCTAACTTCACACAAGAGGAATCCAAAAGTTTTAAAGACATATGTCCTATCTGCCTGTAATAAACACTCTACTGCTAGACAGCTAAATTGCTTGTCAAATATTCTCATGCAGCTTTGATGGGCACTTCTATTTTATGCTAATCTTTTTTTCCTTTTGCTTGCATTAGAAATGCCTTGGCAGAACATGAAACTACTTAAATGGTCCCTGTCTTTTGCTTCAGAAAACAGTCTGGCATAAAAATTAAGAGCCTATATTTTCTTCAAGTGTTCTGAAAAGTTTTTTTTTCTCCTTCACTTGGAAGAAAGACCTAAACGTATTGATTTAAACTTATCTTTAAAAATATGTATTGAAGGCAGCCTTAGATTTTCTAAAAACCATTAGGGCTCAAATCTGCCTTCCTGCATTCTTTGATTGAAAAAATGTCAACAACATAAAAAATTATAATTTAGTCTTAATGTCTAAAGCTGTTAAGTCTAGAAATATAGTACTTTTTCCCAGTGACCAGCAGCACTTTTCATTAGTTCAATACAGCCTTTTGTTAGAAATACAGGAAAAAACAGCATCTTATTAATGCTCAGGAGCAGAAATTTAGGGTCTGCACCTTCTGCCTCCACCTCCATTAGTCAGATGATGGCTCAAAGTGATATTGAAAAGGGAACCATCAATATAAAGCTGAAGCATTTTCTAAAACTTGTAGTATTTTCAAAGAATCTAGATAGATAGAGAACTTAGTTTTAACTATCTGAAATGTTTAAAGATTTGCATCTGAAAGAGTATTAGCAGTCAGGGTAGATGGGCAAAATTAATATATGCTATAAAACATTAAGGTATTATTTTTCTATATTTTAGTAGATTCATGATTAGTTATTGTCAAAAAAAAAAAAATCAATGTAGCTAACGAGGTATTATCTAATAATTATTATAATGTCCTAAGAAAAGAATGTACTGGTCATAGGTAAATGAGTTTTTCAGTTAATGAATAAAGCCAGTCAATCAATTATTAGCTCTGTAAAGGAAAAAAAATAATATTAAGAGATTTGATTTTTTAGACTGTCCTTTGTTCCTTAATTGTAGAAAAAAAAAAAAGCGCTATTAATGAGCTATTTAACAAACACTTACTATGAAAAATTACAAGTAAATTAAAATAGTAAAAGCAAATTTAAAAATCCATCCAGAGGAACACAAATGGGAAGTGTGTTAATACGTCTTGAAATTAACGATCTGTAAGATTTTTTATGGAATGACATGCCAAAGTTGCCATAAATACTAAAAATGCTAAATTTTATAATACTAAAAGATCTCAGAATTATCACTACACTATAACATATATTGATGTTTCCTTGATCATCTCAATGACAAGCAGACAAGGAAAGGATTGATTGAAAAATGTGTTCGGAAGGAGTAGCTATCTTTCTAATGAATTGATAATTGAGCAGTAATATAAAAGTGTTACAATCTAGCCCAATTTTCAATTGATGTGTGATTATAATACCTCTGATAATAAGGCTTAATAGGATTTTTTTAAAGTACATATGTCTCAAGTGTGTACCCACTTGCATACCAGAACAATTTAGCAAGTGAGTATGTTCCTTAGTAACTGTAATCGCAGCTTCGCATTTTTGTCCCTTTCTCTGCACGACAATTTTTGCATTGTTTCTGGAATCACTCAGAGGTACGAAAGTAGGCTACTCATCAGACTGCAGCAGAACATAACTCATCATCCTCTACAAACCATACTTGCATACAGCCTGGCTTTAGAAGCCTTAGAATACATTTTGCTAACAGGATGTGCAGGATGTGGAAAATTCATGGTCTGTAAAGCACTTAAACCTACCTTTCTTTTAAAATATACAAGTAACGCTATTTAGAAACTAAGTTTATTGTATACTGTACTCAGACTCAGATGGTAGAGCATCTTAGGGAAAAGAAACCAAAATATTTTGTATTTTGCAAGATCAAATAATCAGTACAGTTTTATAACTGCAACGTAATTAAGCTTAATCTCTTTGTGCCTGTGTTATAGTGACAATAGGAACTGAAAAAAAAATAGAGAACAAAAATAAAATTAGAACAGTTCTGATGCCTTATTTAGCATAATACTTCAGCATATCAAAGAACATCTGGCATTCTTGTTCATGACCATATATTCTTAAATACTGATTTAATTTTAAGAAGAAAAAACACCTTGTGGCTTCAGAATGAGCAATAATTATTCATTCAAAAACTCTTTTATTAATATTCTGCTTATCATCACTGCATAAGACCATTTCACAGATATTAACAAATTACTAAACTTTCTTCAGATCTGAACAAAGCTGCCATGCTTCCTCCTAATATTTGCCTAATAGCGAGCCTGACACTGAATTAATACCTTGTGCATAAACATGCCCGCTGTACATGCCGAATAAATCAAGTGCATCTGGGAAACACCTTACTTTCCGTGACAAATCATGAGATAACAACATACTACACCTTCCACAGGCTTTACGTTTTGCAGCACTTCACATGCTATTTTGTTTATGAGTAATATGTTCAATACATCCTGGATGTGTCCAATTTACCATGCACTGTACAGCTATGCAGTTTATACAGAAATCTCACTACTTCCTTGAATACATTTGAGCAGAGATTTCAAGCAAAAAAGAAGCCCTCTTGAGGAGAAACTAAATTCAGGTAACTTGAGGTGCAGTGTAATATATCAACACCCAACATGAATTCACCATGGATAAATTGTGCCTGACTGTTCTAGTGGCCACCTATGATGGGACACACTCATGAGAGCATTTCTTAGATATCTGATCAAACTCATTACTCTTACCTAAGTGAACTCGAAGTATACATGTTCACTTAACGTGAATTCTATCAGGAATTATTCAAGGGAATTACTTCTTGTTTCATATAGCACTATGTTCTGTAATCTGAGTTATAACTACACCGCCTCAAATGGATGTAACATAAGCAATCCAACTGTATTTAGAAAATTATTAGAATGCTTCTCCAATATTAACATATGCACACATAAATTATTTTTTATTTAATGACCAGCAAAATTAGAAGTTTATAAGTCAAGTTTATTACACAGTGCTGTAACCTCAAGCTGATGGGCACAAATTAAATTTTATGGTAACCTGCTTGAGTAGTTAGCACACAATTAGAATCTTGAAGAATTAGGCTGGTGGTAATAACAATGTATGAGAATTTGACCTAAATCTGAAATTTAACAGGAGTCAGGGAAAGAGTTTGTGTGTAGTTTATCACCACTGGAAACCAGCTTAATATAGCTAAACCAGACAGGGAGAAAAAAAATGAGTGAGCACTGGATAAACTAACCATTATTTTTTCTTATTTGATCATGCAGTTTCTCATCTACTGCCATTTAAGTTTGAAACTATCTTCATTTCAACATATAATACAACAAAACAATCAGCCCTACAAATATTAATATCCTAAACAGTCTCACACTGTGAACACACCTAGATCTATAGAGATAAAATAAGGAAATGCTTGTTATTACAGCTGTGATTGTTTTATGAGTCAGCATTAAAAAATTCAGTTAAATGGCTAAAGATAGAAATACAGAAATGTTTGTCAGAAAAACTGAACATATCTTGAATTCAAAATTGCCTTCTTTTTATCTGAAGGCAATGATTTTGGAGATCTTACAAATAAGAGTAGTGTATTATCATTCTAAGAAGTAGATGAAAAATTGATAATAAAGTTAAAAATAAAAATTTTTAAAATACACATACACCTTGACCATCAATATGCTGCCGTTATTCTTTGTTCTTAGGTTTACTCACAAATATAATATTAAAACAAAACAAGAATAAAGCCCTTAAATACAGCCTTGTTCTGGAATTTTTACTTTCCAACTGCTGCACAATTGTGGGTCTCTGATTGACACATTGATTTATTCCCAGCAAGGGTCCTGTAATTAATGTGACCTTTTGATAAGGTGGGAAATATGGGGTGAGACAAGTGCTCTCATGAGAGCTATTAGCAACTTCTGAGCAACTGCTAATGTTAGAGAGTTACCTTTTTTAAATACAGTTTGGAAGATAATTGACAAACTATGATAATGAGTATGTATAAGGGAAAGAAAGAGAGCATAAAAGGGGTACAAGAACTGTTAATTACTCAAAAAGAGGCATGATTTCACCACTGAATAACTTGTGCATTTTGATCTGTGGCCTCAGGAATACAATTAATAATTCCAATAAAATGTAAGAATGAAATCATGGGTCTATATGGGCCAGAAAGAAAAAAAGTCAAAAATTTCATCTGTCTTAAGAAGCCTTAACTGTGCCTTTGCACAGCATAACAGGTGGTTTTATTTCTTCTTGTCAGATGGTATTTGTACCAAGGGAGTTTTCTCATTTCCCTTCCCATCTGGTTCTGCACACAGTGATATAACATAATACCAAAAAAGACAAAGTTCTACTAATGTTATTTGAAGATTGGTTCTATAACAGAGTAACCAACCTGTTTTTCATAATCTATATCCAGTAACCTATTCATGACCAAAAAAAAAAAAATCAGTTAAGATCATTTCTGACAAGGTGAGATTAAGCTGATCTATCAGTAAACAAAAATTGCATGAAAATTTGTGACTTCATATTCAAAAGGATTAGGCAGTAAAAAGAAACCTGAATAATCAATGTTTGTACATATGCACAAAAAAAAAAGTTTTGGTTACAGTTATAAGAACTCATGAAAAACAACAAGGTGGTTGGTGACAGCCAGCATGGCTTTAGTAAGGGGAAATCCTGCCTGACCAATTTGGTGGTCTTCTATGATGGGGCTATGGAACTGATGGACAGGGGTAGAGCAGTTGATGTCATCTACCTGGACTTCTGCAAAGTGTTCGACACTGTCCCACACGACAGCCTTGTCTCTAAATTGGAGAGACATCAATTTGATGGATGGACCACTCAGTGGATAAAGAACTGGCTGGAAGGCTGCACGCGAAGAGTTGTGGTCAATGTCTCAATGTCTGGCTGGACACCAGTAACAAGTGGTGTCACTTATGGATTGGTGTTGAGACTGGTCTTGTTCAGCATCTTCATCGCTGACATGGACAGTGGGATTGAGTGCGCCCTCAGCAAGTTTCCCGATGACACCAAGCTGTGTGGTTCAGTTGATATGCTGGAGGGAAGGAATGCCATCCAGAGGGACCTTGACACACTTGTGAGGTGGGCTGATGCCAACCTCGTGAAGTTTAACCATGACAAGTTGTCCTGGGTTCAGCAGTAGCAGTCATGTTTTTCCTTTGTGTTAACTGGTGCAGTGCTGTGTTTTGACTTCTAGCTTGAGAACAGTGTTGGTGAAACTGATGCTTTCGGTTGTTGCTAAGTGATGTTTACCCTGACCAAGGACTCTGTGAGGCTCATGCTCTGCCAGGGAGGAGGGGAAGCTGTGAGGAAGCAGAGACGGGGCACCTGACCCGGGCTAGCCGGGGAGGTATTCCATACCACAGCACGTCATGCCCGGGGTGGGGGGTAACTGGGAGTTACCCGGAAGGACAGGGGCTTCCGGGTGGAACTCGCTTTCTTGGCCGGTGGTATCGGTGGTATCGTACTCTCTTCCCTTGTTATTTTCCCTTATCATTGTTTTAGCTGATAGTAGCGGTGATTTGTTGCTGGACGGTTCTGGTCTCAACCCGTAGGAGTTGCACTCTCTCGATCCTCCTCCCCGTTCCTCCGGGAGCGGGGAAGGGGAGAGCCCCGGTGGGGGGGGGGGGGGGGGGGGGGGGAGATGGACACGGACCTCAATTGTTGTCAGCTCGGCACCACTCACTGGGAGTGAGTGAACGAGTTACCTGACTGGGTTTAAACCACAACACAAGTGCAAGGTCCTACACCTGGGTCGGAGTAATCCCAGGCACAGCTACAGGTTGGGCAAAGAAGAGATTCAGAGCAGCCCTGCAGAGAAGGACTTGGGGGTGTTGGCTGATGAGAAAATGAACATGAGTTGGCTTCAGTGTGCACTCGCGGCCCAGAAAGCCAACCGTATCCTGGGCTGCATCAAAAGAAGTGTGACCAGCAGGTCAAAGGAGGTGATCCTGCCCCTCTACTCTGCTCTCATGAGACCTCAGCTGGATACTGTGTACCATTCTGGTGTCCTCAGCATAAAAAGAACATGGAACTGTTGGAACAAGTCCAGAGGAAGGCCATGAGGATGATCAGGGGACTGGAGCACCTCCCGTATGAAGATAGGCTGAGAATGTTGGGTCTGTTCATCCTGGAGAAGAGAAGGCTGCGTGGAGACCTCATAGCAGCCTTCCAGTATCTGAAGGTGGCCCACAAGAATGCTGAGGAGGGACTCTTCTTTAGGGACTGTAGTGATAGGACAAGGGTTAATGGGTTCAAACTTAAATAGGGGAAGTTTAGATTAGACATGAGGAAGAAGTTCTTTACTGTAAGGGTGGTGAGGCAACGAAATGTTTTGCCCAAGGAAACTGGGAATGCTTCATCTCTGGCGGTCTCCAAGGCTGGGCTGGACAGACCCTGGATGACACTGTTTAGTTGGATGTGTCCCTGCCCGGGGCAGAGGGGTTGGAACAAGATGATCTTAAGGTCCTTTCCAACCCAAACTATTCTATGATTCTACGATTCTATAACTATATATCTATAATGTGAATTACCTCATTATAGAGATAGATAACAGTTTGTACTATGTAAAAGCATACAAGAAATGCAAACAATTTGACAAAAATGCAAAGAGACTGCTTCTGGGTTTAATTGACACAGTATGCTATGTCTACGGATTGGATAAATATGATCATCTAGAAAGAAAATGAAAAACCTCCACTCTCCTGTCTATATGGATTTTCGAATATTCAGGTTACCTGTGCACTTACTCTTTCTTAGTTACAAGTTACAATCTAGATCCCAAAGCACATAATTTGATAAAGCTTGTCTTTTTGGTTAAACACATCATCACCAAATTCTGTGGACTGAAGAAAGAGCAGAATTTTTCAGCATTTTTCCAAGACTAACTTTGACAGATAGCAGTGGCTAGCAAGTAGCAAGTAGCAGTAAATTAAACACCAGAAGCTTACTTTGGGAAAGATTCTTTTGAGCAGTGAGTCTTTATGAAGTTGCATGCAAAACTTAGCCAAACCAGGATGCAGTGAGGGACATGTAATGGCAGATAATATTTATACTGGTAGACAGAAGAAAGTATGTGATAATTTTAGTACCTGTGAAGAAAAGGTGCTGCTGAGGAATAAATAGCTTTTTTGAGCTCTGAATTTCTCAAATAATTTAAAACAACAATAATAATCTATGTCATATCAGAATCCCTGATTAACGCTTCCATTTTGAAATTATTTGGCAGAATTCACTATGTTTCTGTCATTTTAGAAAATTAAAATTAAAGCCATTCTCGTAATTTAAAAGTAGCTGTACAAAAGCCACTAGTATTTCTCTGTAAAGCAACATTTTACTTTTCAATATTTTAGCAGCTGTTTTAGACCCCATGTATTTTTTTGTGCCTACACATATACATATGCATGCACTCTTTAACATATTTTTGGTTTTACCTAAATGGGTTTCAACTCATGACATGACTCTCATGAGTGAAATAAGGACAGAGATGATGAATGGGAAAAGAGACAAACAGAACCATTGTGGAATTACTGATTTATAAAATTCTCACACCAAGCCTTTCACATTCTTTAACAACAAATTTAATATCATCTTTGTTACTCACTATGCAACTCTGTTTTACGGTGCAATATATTAAATTAATTTTTCCCAAGTCAGGTCTTTTTTCCTGTGTTGGTAATTGGTAAGAGATCACCTTGTCTCTTGACCCAGGATCTTTTTTATCGTATTTCTCCCTCAGTGCTGTTGTGGGGCATCACAGGCCAGCTGGGTGGGATTCTGGCAGCCAGCTAAGGCAAACCAACCACAAGCATTAACTAAAAACTGCATAAATAAATGTCCCTAAACATGTATAAATAGATGTTTAAATATCAGCATTTTTAGATGCTTTGCTCACTTTTGTTAGCTTGGATACTAGATTACCGTATTTGCTCCTTTGCGAAACACTTTGGCGCACACTGCAGTAATACAAACATCCTTCTTGGTTTTTCTTTTCCTGTATTTTTCACTAGAATGAGCATTATGCGAGTAACTCTCCCTTCTCCCCTTCTCCCAAGACATCCTTAAGTTCTGCCCCCCACTACGCAAGAGTGCTAAGAAATAGGATATGGTGAATGTCTCTGCTCAGTTCAGCAGGCTGATGTAATGTGCATAGCATGCAGCTGGAGCCACAACTGGTGCCCAGTTAGCATGGGTGTCAGAGACCTTGATGTATGTGAGCCAGATAAAAGTCATCAGTCATGGATATTGCAAAGGGTCCAAACCAGCAAAATAGAAATCAATGCACAACAGCAATAAAAAACTGCTTATAATCACCACTGGCTACTTGCATGAAAAAGCAAATCAAAGAGAAGTTTGAATAGAAACATAGAATCGTTAGGGTTGGAAAGGACCTTAAGATCATCTAGTTCCAACCCCCCTGCCATGGGCAGGGACACCTTACGCTAAATCATATCACCCAAGGCCTCATCCAACCTGGCCTTGAACACTGCCATGGTAGAAACCACTATGTGTAACCAAGTTGCTGCTGTTTGGAATCACATGTACATGCTCTATGTTAACAAAGGGGTTTTGTTTGTTGGTTTGGTTTTTTTCCTTCTTTAATACATTGCTTTTAAGATGAGCTTTTGCAGGGAATAAAATCTGCATCACTTGATACTTATCATTCTTCATTAAATATAAGCATGTGTTAAATACATACATGCAAGTGCTTTTCTGTCAGCTTACAAGATGAAATAAAATTGCCTGTATAAGGTCCACAAAAGAGTTGTAGAAAAAAAAGGAAGGGGAGGGGAGGGAGGTGCAAAGATGACAAAACAAAGCTTTAAGAGGAATAATCTGTGGCACTGGTGCACTGGTGCTCATTAGTACTGCTGAGAACTGCCATGCCAGCACAGCCATTTTGCTGTTGACATTCAGATGTTGCTGCACTGTGCCATGCTGATGCTTCAGCCTGCTTGGAGTTAGCTGGGGATTGTTTGTGCTGTGCTCTGCTGCACGGTGTAGAAATACCCTCAGGGTTCAATGCTGCTTTTTCACTTTTCCTAATAAGTGCTAACTCACTAATAACAACTCTTGCAATTGTTACAGAGTAAGCAGTACACATCCATTCTGCATATGTTTCCTCACAATTTACCCCATGGCATTCTTAACTATATCAAAATCTAGTCAAAACAGAATAACAGAACATATTGGAAAAGAGGGAAAGCTAAAGGGTAGAAAGATTTTGGTTTAACTTTTTTTTTCTCCTTTGTTGTTTCTTTCTTCTGCCTTAACTGTTTACTTGCAAAGCTACGTTGCATTATATTCAGGCAAGGATTTTTCCTAATAAAAATATCCCACTTAATACTGAGCAAAATGGAAGTACATGACAAAAAAAAAAAACAAACAAACACCCAGTTGGTTTCTTTTAAAAGAAACCAACCCCTGACCCTTAACCCAGTTCATGCTTCTAGAATCCACAGCAATTATATTATCACACTAGTACCATTGTCACTAGTAGTAGTAAGAAAACAGCTCTATTTAAAGATCACCAGCTATGAACAAATGTATGAGAATAAGAGTCCTAGGGGACTCATGATTTTAGTTCCTAATCTTTAACACAATTAAAAGGTACTCTTTCTAGCAAAGGGATACTCATCCTTTTCAAAGCATAACAAGAAATAAAAATTAAAAAAAAAAACAAAAACAAAAACAAACCCAACTCAAAATATTCAGTATTCAGCCAAAAACATTAAGCAATAAAACTTTTATGGAAAAGACCAAAGATGTCTATCATGGGTGGTGTGATCCAAATGCAAGGAAATTGGGGTGTGGGAAGAGAGATCAACAGAAATCTCTTTCTCCTCCCACCCAAGAATATCAACATCTCCCTAAAAGGTATACACTTACTCTTAAAAGGCCCTGCTCAGCAGCAGTTTCAGGCTCTAAGACTGAGAGAAAATCATGCAGAGTCAAGACGAAACAAAAAAAATGCCATTTGATAATTACTTGCCACTTAATACATTCATGTACTAAACGAATGAGGAATGCATTAGGCCCCTAGAATTGCATGAGACATCACTGAAAACCTCTTACACATCTTTGTCCATTCATAATGAGTAACACATCCATTCCTGTGTCTGAGAAGCCAACAGCAGCCTGGTTTGTTTTGTTTTTTTTTTATTATTTAAGCCCAGAAAGGGGAATAAAGGAGGAGAGATCATAGAAGAAAGTCACAGGTTTTAAAAGTTTAAGATAGCAGAAAAAAAAAAAGATTTGACAGAATATGATCTGGAAGGGGAAAATGAAGAAAAAAATGCATAAAATCTGGCTGTACTTACAGTTAAGGCCAATAGCTATGTTACGATCACCTGAGTAGCCTGTCCCAGGTCTGTGAAACACTCTGAACAGAGCTTCAGAGACTAGAGCATTAGGAAATTTCCTGGGGAGGATTGTTACCTCACAGCACATAAAGACCCCTAGAAGGAAAAATGTAGGATTTGAAAGGGGGAGGATGTTTTAATCTTTCACTTTGTAGACAGGGAAAATTCAAAGCCTTCTGACATACCTACAGGCATGAGCTTTTCACTCCAGCATCAAGAGGAAAATCTTAAACTGTTACTCATTTGCAGCAAAACCTACCCAGGGCTCATTTTGAAGTTTTTTCAAAGTATCTCACTCCAACAGACTTCACATTTCAGACATTAAGGCTCTGCCTTTTCTCCCCACCTTGCAATCAGGTATTTGAAAAGGCTGTCACCACTTAGGCATATTGCTCTCCTCCCACCCTTTTCCACTTGCTCAAATTCTCAAAAAAACTGTGACTCAATTTAGTCCAATGAACTTATAAATGCATCACTGAGAAACAAGTGCTATGATGCCAGGTTGAGCCTGACATCTTGAACAGGGAGATGTATTGCGTCTTTCAAAGAGGGATGGCTCCTCCTCGCAGATCTGATCACCTCATGGACTGTAGCAGAAGGTGCAAAGTCCAAAGTTAAAGTGGTAAATAACACAAAATTTACTCTAGAACACAGTCAGTCCCAAGCAAACTCCACTTTCTGTGAACCTCCTTAAACGCTTTCCTGACAAGCCTAGAAAGATGCTATGACATATTCTCCTTTGTATTGAAGATAACCAGCTTCTCTTTCTACCAATAAGGACTGGGGCTAGAAAAGGGATTAGCTACTGGGAAATGGAGCATATATATAGGCAGGAAGGCATTCCACTACACAGTGTCTCCAGCAGTCTCTAGTGATACTTAGACAAGCATTGAGGAAGTATGCTGTATTCAGGAGGCAGGCTTAGTAGGTCAGGCTTAATAATGTGGCACATAATTATGAACAGTTCAGGTTATATTAGAGTATTCCTCTTCATAGGCTTCTTATGACCCTCTAATTACATTCTCGCTTGAATGATTTTTAAGAAAAATAATTTCTATATTCTATTGCAGTCATGTGTAATACAGTGTTCTGATTCATTAACAAGTACTGTATTAGCTTTTGGCACAGGACAGCTCAATTCTTCCAGCTTCTAAAAACAGAGCTCAGGGAAGACCGTATAGCAACCTTCCAGTGCCTAAGGCGGGGCTACAAGAAATTTGGAGAAGGACTTTTTACAAGGGCATAAATTGAACTGGACAAGGGGTAGTGGCTTTAAACTGAAAGAGGGTAGATTGAGACTAGGTATAAGGAAGAAGTTCTTTACTGTGAGGGTGGTGAGACACTGCAATATGTTGCCAAGAGAGGTGGTGGATGCCCCTCCCCAGAAACACTGGACAGGGCTCTGGGCAACCTGCAGTTGAAGATGTTGCTTCTGATTGCAGGAGGTTTAGACTAGATGACTTCTAAAGGTCTCTTCCAACCCAAACTATTTTATGATTTTAGTTGATTTGCAGGGTTAGAGTTCATCACTGTGACTCTTCCCACTTCTTACCAGCACACCCTCAGGCTAAAACCTAGTCTACCCAGGGAGGCTCAGCTGCTCCCAAAGAGCTGGGTAGTCTCTTTCTCCTACCAGGGTTTCACCTGATCCAGAGACTCCTTTTTAAAGGAATAGCAGTTTTCTAGCTGGTAACTGACAGCCAGGTAGAAATCATCACTGCACAGTATATGAAATATTACAGATATTGTTCATGTCAGGGATTAATTCACTTCAGGGTCCCAAAGGGTATTGCCCAAGAAGCTTTAGTGACAAATTATCAAAAGAGAGAAGGAGAAAGAAGTATTAAGTGTCAAATTGTAAAAGGGATAGAAGAAATAATCTAACACCCCACCTTATTCCCAGAGGTTGATGATGACTGCACAAGCATAGGACAGATGAATAACAACATTGTACTAAAAACAGCTGGTCCCTCTGAGAACTGAGTGCTTAGATATTGCCTCATAGTGTTGATTTCCATTTCTAATCTGTCAATTATTTAGGCCCTCATTATCCATTCATTGCATTTTTGAATACGTGATTTTCTACCTTTACCTGTGCTCTCACCCTGGAAAAACTCTTCCATAAAGCCAATTCTCAGCCCTTCTTCAAAAATCTCCATGAAAACTTTTCTTCATATAAAGCTTAAAAAACCCTTAGCAATGGCTAAACAGGTGGCAGCTGTGGCTCCAGATGATCATATGGACAATATACCCTATTTTTATTTCCTTGTGTTTGTCTGTGTCTTATTTTCAAAGGCCACAAGTTCTCTTGGCAAGGATAATCTGTTAAATAGTTTGACCACTGTTTAGCACTCTGGGACTGTAGCCTCCAGCCTTGAAAAGCTAGGCAGCTTTGCAATGAAAACAAGTAATAACCACTATCACAGTACCAAGCACAGTACCACAGTGCATCAAGCCTCTAGCCTCAGTTACACCTACTTAGGCTGCAGAAGGTGAATGAAATCAGCCCCATGTCAACTACCACATCATCACCTCACCCTCTGTAAATGCTGCTAGAGGTAATCCCTAAACCTCTGTAGAAATGCATAGTGAAAAAAATAATCTTAATAATTTTTTAGTTTTAAAAATATAACTAGTCCTAAACTACCTGGTGGCTGGCATACTATAATTAACAAAAGGAGCATTTCTCCTCTCCTCCCAGACATCTGACTGTGCTCCTTCTTCAATTAAATATTCAATAAACACATCTAATAAGATTCTTTTCTCCTACTTAGAAATTACTATGTCTAGTAAGATTTACCTTACTGAAAGTACTAAGCCATAAACAGCTGGAAATGTCTATTTACCAATCTGGTAAGTCTTATAACTTTTGTAACAGATTTCAGTTGGTACTGTTTGAAAAGCTTATTGTCAGATGAGGATTGTTATTGTTTTATTCTGGTTTTCTTCTGTAGTATAGAAAACTGAATAAAATTATGAGCAGGGGTTAGAACAGTGCAGTCTCAGTATTAAGCCCTGCTGATGTAAGTGGGGTTTCTTGGTTTAACTTAAATGGAAAAGTGAAACTGGCTCTTACCCTTTTAAACTCTGTAGTAAATCTGGGGACACAGCAATCCCAAGCAATAAAGATTATCAAAAGGAATGCAAATGAAAACAATATCACATCATTAGATCTTTAGGTATTAAGTTAAAGTAATTAGTCTTCAACTCATAGTAACTATAATATCACCACACAGCTCTGCTACAATGGTTTAATTAAACCTAATACCCACTAGATTTGAAGTTTTAATAAAGATCAAGATCACAAAGTTTGAAAACTCTGAGAAAATAACAAAATACAGGTGGACAGTGGTTCAGGCCGAAAAAAAGTGTGCAGAAAAATTAAATGACGATTTTCTGCATCAGCAACATACAAATCATGGAAGAGAAGCTATGTTTGAAGACTTGACCCGGCCTTCCTTCCAGATTCCACAAAAGGGGTTTCAGCATACTTTTTATCACAGGAAAAATCTTTACTTAAACCAAAGCAAACCAAACTCACAAATACATCAAGAGAAGTAAAAGAAGGAAATTAGGACCCCTGTTTCACTTATTTCCTCACTTTTTGTGGTGCACTGTATTGCAAACACTTTTCAGTTTTGTGAACACCATAATCAGTGTTTATTGAAGAGACAAAACCAATCTTTCAAATAAACATTTCATTCTAAGCTAACCAGGGTGAAGAATAATTTGAGACTTCTTAGACTAAGACAGTATAAAGGCAGGCACTTTGGAAGTGGCACAAGTTGAAGCTGGGAAGGTTGCTGTAGGTACATTGACCAGAAAGGATGCAGCAGCTATGGGGCACAGGCCATTATCTTTTACAGTCTGTTTTGTTTGTTTGTTCTTTTAATAGCAAGTGGGTAAAAAATCCCACTCATCAGCTCCCATATGTTCATCCAGAGTAGAGAAATATGCTGCACATAGATCTGTTTCTGAAAATCTCTAACAAATTTTTACACCTTATCCATCTGTTATGAGAACTTGCAGATACCTACAGTGATACTTCAGACACAGTCATACAGAACTGTATCTATGAGCATAGACAGTAACGTTCATGAACATATAAATGCCAAAAACTCTAAATGTGACCTGAAAGTGGTCTAGTTTCTTTTTATTACTACCGTCAAGAATTTGAAGTTTATACTTGTACAGTTTGTGGAAACTTAAATTTGTCATCTGAACTCTGAAAAATTCTACTCAAAAAATCAAATATTTAATTTCATATAAAATTATCTATTTCAATATGCTAAAAATGTTAACACATATAACACAAACATATCCAATCAACATTCTACTTATTTGTAATACTATACTCTTGTACAATTATGTATTCTTTATACAAACCAGTGGTACAGTGTAATTTCTTACATTACCAAACTACATATGTCCATCTTCCTTAATATTTTATTTAAACATTATTCTCAGTACAGTGTTTTAAATGGGTTTAGGGGTTTTTAATTTGTTTTTCTTTTTTGGGGGAGGCATTTTATTTCATTTGTATCCCAGCATTATTTCTTAGAAAGCTATACTACACAACCTGGCAGATGCGGTAACTATCTTCATGGAATTACAACAAAATGACTAAGTTAATATGGAGGTGTAAATCTCTATTATATCTATTTTACCTTCTTGTGTTGGCTTGTAAGAGAAAGAGTAGAGATGAAAAGGTTGTATACGTTTTGAAAGAATTACTGCAGGGAGAATGACAGAAAAAAATAACTTGGTACCCATACTTAAAGTACACATTCATCTGTTGTACCATTTGAAATTTTACATACAGTAAATTTTTTCATAAAGATACACTTCTACTCCTGTCACTTAGGCATGAACCCAGCTAAAAAGCCATATGCTCACTATACGTCAATTTAAAGAATGGTTTTTTTTTGTTTGCAAGCAAATTTTAAAAGCATATTGTCCAGCCCATAGGTGGGATGGTCTCAATGATGACATATTCTTCTTGGAAAAATCAATGTATGTTTTTGTTGTCTCAAGACTATGCATGATAATTCTTTAAGATTTCAACTAATGACATTCACAGCTTTGTACTATGTCATGAAAAGTAAATTTTGTGCAAAAATGAGAGATGAAAATGCTCACTTCACTTAATTCTTCCCTTTTCAGCCCCCCTTAGTCCTCCTCTCCCTAAATAGTTTCTTTAGAAAGGAAGAGTTTGAAGAAAGGTATATATCAGTATCAGTTATACAGAAAACGCATTCAAATCAGACTTTTCATAGTACTCAGTAGAACAGTACTCATCACTATAAATTGCTTCCCATGAAACAGTTCAAAAAATATTTCAATAATTGCCACCCCAAACCAAAAACAATTCTATCTATGCTGATGCAGTAAAATTTTCTCCTATTTTTCTTTTCATGAAATTTAAATTAAAAAGGAGCACTTTTCATTTCCTATCCAGAACTTTAAATAACAGGGATAAGCAGCTAGGCACAATTCATTACGTTTAACTAGTAATAGAAGTCAGCACTGTGTGTAGACTACAGTTCTGCATGCTGATGAATACTTAATCAAAAGAATTATCACTTAGCAAGATGGCGAGGGCAATATATCAATTATCAAAAGTATCTGTATTCTAATCTGGTGCTTTGCATTATTTAACATTTACTGACACAAAATATATCTTAACTCCCTTTTTTATTCTGTGGCCATTAATACCCTGATATAGAATACAAATGCCAATGACATAGCAAAACATTGCAGAGATTAAGATTTAAATGAAAAATGTTTCATTTAGCTGAAAAATGAACCTTTCTGACTTGCTGAATAGTAAGACTGAAAATAAGATCCACAGTTCCATTTCATGTAGAAAATTTTGTTCTTTTTTTTTTTTTTCCACAATTGTTTCAGAGGAAGCTCTGATGAGATAAAAGAAGAAAGGTAAAAGAAACAATGCATAAATATTGGTTTCAATTTTATTGAAGCATATTAGAACATCTCTGGGTCAAGCATTACATGCATTAACACTACTTTTGCTGAAAGTAACTTTGCATGCATAATGAATAATTCAGGCCTCTTTTTGTCTTCTTTTCTGAATATTATTTGGATGCTTAATCAAGGAATTTATTCGTGTGTCCTGGTTAACATCTGGAGAATTACTATAAAGCTCCAATTACATTAACTAAGCAAAAATCTTATACATATCCATGACTGTCACTTACTCTAATTTTGAAATGTCTGATATGACACTTTTTTTCCCAGGAAATGGAAATATAAATTCTTTTTTAACCTGTAAGAGCTTTGTGCTCTATAGCTCAAAATCCAGCAATAATTGAGATTCAGATTGTTCATCCCAAAATTCTGCAGAAATTTTCCTATAACATCTTTGAATGTCAATCACCTCTTGCATTTGTACGTTAGAATTCTGCTTGAGTTTGCTTGTTAAAATGGTGCATAGGTTCTCTACACCTGCATATGAGGATTCCTCCTCTATCCTGTCCCCTTAAATTGGAAAAAAAAAGTATAAAAAAAATAATCTCATCAGATATCTGCAGACTCAGCCTTCGTGATGCCACCAACTGAGATAGTTGGACATAACATGTACTGGCATAAACTGGAGTATGAAAAAAATATCATATCAAACATTTCAAAATTAGAATACGTGACAGTCATGGATATGTGTAAGATTTTTGCTTAGTTAATGTAATTGCAGCTTTATAAGAATTGCACTTATATAGGAATATCTATTATTGTCAAATATGATGAGTTGGTGTAAATGCCACTAGTTTTAATGTTGCTAACATTCCCTCTCTTTCAATTTACTTTTTATCACCTTGTGTCCAGAGACAAGGGAAATTGTGGGAAATATACTCCACAATCATGCACTGCAAGCTGAAAGATTTAGGTTCATTGGAGGCTAGACTAACACTAAATAGCTTTCTGTAAGAGTATATCACCAAACTGCGTCTTACCACCTCTGAAAGTAGCCTGTGGAATAAAGGGCTTAATTAAAAAGCTAGTTTAGTATATATATGTGAATGAGGTAAATTCTACCAGATATCAGAAAACTTTTGTGTTTTGGCACCAGATGTAAAAATCTGCTGAAATTCTGCATTTTTAAAATTTGATTTCTAGTCTCGCCTAAGGCATTACTTTGAAGCTATGCAAAATTTATACAGTACTGTAGAAGCACTGTGGAAACAGCTGCTTTAGAGTCCCAAATAATGCAAAAGCCTGACACTGAACTCTGTCTACAGGCCTCCACTGCTGCATTCCCTTCCTTATGTGAGACTGAGAGCCATGTGAATGACCCTGAGAAGTAATGTTGCATATTTTCCAGACTAAAAAAGACAACTAGCTTCAACGCGTTAAGTCTTGCACCTGTTTGTCAGAGCTTTTAGAGCTTTGTTAGTCACCTGATAAGCACCCTCACTAGCAGCACTATAGACAAGCTGCTGAACATAAGTTTCTATGTCAAATATGACCATAGATTGCAAGATCACTTTAAATGCAGAATACCATGAAAGGCATCTCATAGAGGTACTTCTGAAAAGGTTTGCTCAGGAAAACTATGCTGGTATGTCCTATAAATGCAGGCTTCAAAATAGAATCTAAGTGGAATTTAAGTTTATACTTTTCCATTTTAGCAATCACTTTTCCTTGCACTAAATCTCTACTTAGGTAACATGTACTTTATCATAATGAAATATGCATAAAACAACAGTGAAAAATTCTGCTTTGTTTGTTTTCAAGCAGTTTCTGTTTAATCAGGATAACATAGCTATTTTAGACAGAATTTAGATGTACAGACTACTGACTGCCGCTTTGGAAGTATAATTATGTGGTTTCAGCAGAAAAAAGTCTTGCACCATTTCCCCAAGAATCACCCAATTTCCTTCCATGTTCTAATTTTATTCCCTTCCCCATGACATGAAAGTCTATTACAAATAATTCCATATGCTCTGAATAATGCAGTTTTATACTTTTCAAACATATGGAAGTATATATCAAAAGGTTAGCAAAACTATATTATGTTCTTAAACACCTTTAGGGGAGCACAGTGCTTTTCTGTAAATCCCATACAGAAAGTACATGTGAAATGACATCCTCACCTAACAAAAATTATAAGTAAAAAACCCTCCCAAAGTTCTGCTACATTGCTCTATGAAGGACTGGAATCCTTTTGCACAAACAGTACATTGAAGTTGCATAATTTTTAATAAAGGCAAATGGTACATCAATAAAATATTTATAGCAAGATGTGAAAGATAGGTTTATAAATACATATAAATATTTATGTACTTGTAGCTAACTAGAAAGACAGTTGCCAAAAAAAATTACTAGGAAAATATAATTCTTTTTTTTTTTTTTTATTTTTTATTATATTTAGCATGCACAAAAGGAACAAGAAGAAAAGCAGTACTTCTAAAAACCATTCCATTGAACTAGTATCATTATTATGTTTGTTGTTGCACTGAAGTACAAAAATCTGAGTTTTCACAGCAAAGCAGTAGCTTTCAGTTTTCATATTTGTCGCACAGAGAATTCACACCTTCTGTAAAGAACGTGTATTTTATTACTGTTACACTATGCAGTAGACAATGAAGTTACTTCAATAATTTTGTTACACATCTTAATGTGGGCACTGTGGAAGAGTTTATTCAATATAGCAGCTCAGCTTCTCCGGGACATGCTTTCTTCTGCAATCAAGTTGTGGGTTTTTTTTTCAAAAATATATAGATGAAGCCCTAAATGATATTTATTAGTGGTGGTCTTGGCAGTCCTGGCGTAATGGTTGGACTTGATGATCTTAAAGATCTATTCCAACCTGGCTGATCCTATGATTTTATGATTCTGTTCTAATAAATCTCTTTTAAAAAAGGCAGCTCACTGAGGAAAGCTCGCTCTATGCATCATCCTTAAATGCTTATTTTTAATGGAAGATTTCTAGATAACAAAGGTGGGTCTGAACATAACTCAAATATGTGATTATAGCATTATATAAATTCTTGTCAATAACAAATGGAGCATAAAGTGAAGACAAATCAGTAAGATTAATTTCAAGGTTTGTTTTCATTGAATATACACCGACCTTCACACACCCATCATATTCAATCATTCATACATATTTCTCTTTATTTTCTGCCCCTATTTTCTTCATTTTCAGGCCCTCTACAGAAACCAATCTCAGTAAGATGATTTTCTGTATCAAGTCCAGCCCTTTACTATCAGAGGCAAACCCCATTAATTAGTTTCATCCAGTTGCTAGTGTTAAAGGCTGGCTTCAAATGTGTAAAATCAGATCCTATTCCAACTTTTCTACACCACATTTCGAATGTAAACTTTAATGATGTTTTCCACCCCATTTCTAACAGACATCTTGAGTTCACCATCTTCTGAAGCTTGAAAAATATGGATGTAGAATGCTGACACTGTTGATGTAATTTTCTAGTTATTACTGTAGTATTATTGTACTAAATACTGTTGTAAATATACATTCATGGTAAATTAAGGTGGAAAAAAAACAAGAAGCTTTTTCCTATCAGTTCTTCATTGTAAATGGCAGTATACAGTTCAGCTTAAACTTGTCTGGTCAGCCAGGATCCTGAGGTTAATTTTCTCTTCAGTGTGCTCTACACTAGGGCTGAGCTCCCACTTTTTAAGAGATCCCATCAAGAAACTACTGACGTCTTTCCTCCATTCCTTACTTCAGCTATTTGCACCATCCCAATCTGGCACACAAAAAGAATTTCACAATCTCTTATGATTATGTTTTTGGGTAACTTATGCATGTTGCCTTAAAAAGAAGATGAATTAGATCTGCAATAACTCATCAGCTTTGAAGAGGAATACTTACATAGTCCTTTTGGCAACTAAGCTTTGTCAGGAGCTGGAAATGCACAACTGTTCACACTCCTAACCAGTGAATTACCATTTTTTACTAAATTCTATGTCGTAAATTCTAGAAGAAGGTTCTCTGATATCTGAAAACTGCAGGAGGCTTCCCCTATCCATGAAGTACAGGTTCTAGTATTTGAAGTTAATGAAAATTTTCTTCTTAGATTCTGATTATAGTTCTTAATCTTCACATTTTATTAACACATATTTGAGGTAGTTGTGACTTTGTTTCATTTTTTTGGTAAATGTACATAATTAGGTTTGTGGTAAAAACCCTATTTCTTACTGCAATTGCAAACTATTATATATTAGTGAATGATGTTGTCATTAAAATATGATTTTTTTAATAATAATATCATGAAAGCAATTAATTTTGATCTTGTTCCAGGGCATTTCACAAGCAAACTCAAATTATTTTCACTGCTAAACATAAAACAGAGTGGTAACAATTAACTATTATTATTAATTTTAAAAGACAGGTTTATGTTTTTAAACAATACACTTTTTGAAGAGCTACAAAAATAATCAGCTCCAGCTGGACTAATTTATATGCCTGATATGCTTATATTTCTAGAGCCTTTACTTTAGACTTGAGTTTATGTGGCAGGTTTTGTTTGTTTGGGCGGTTTTGTTTGTTTTGGGTGGGGTTTGTTTTGTTTGTTGGGTTTTGTTCTTTAGGATAGTGATGGTGGGTGCTGGTGTGTATTTTGTTTCCTGCTTCTCCAATTGCAACTTCTAAATTCCCCTAGGTTTAAAGGGGAAAATGAGCAATTTCAACATGTAAACATATCTGAAATCAGTATTTACATAATTAGAAACAGCAAATACAATGAGATTATAGAATACATGTATTTTAGATTTCCTCTGAGTCAGGATCAGTTTCATTATATTTTTCAAGTTTTTCTTTCAGTTATTTTCAGTTTGTCATTATAATAAAACATTTCTTAAGGAAGTGCATTAACTGTATGAAATGGAAATGTAAAAAAAAACCTAGGGGCACAATTCTCTTTTTAATGACTGCATTACCAGTATGTTGCAGAATGGTTTTGCAGCCAGGAATAATTCAATTTTGATTAGTCATGTCCTGGATAAGAACTTAAGCTAGCTGATTTCAGTCTAACCTTTGGAGGCAAGCAGGCCTTTTCAACGACAGTTCCTACCCTGGAGAAGTATATGTATTTAGCATTTCTCTCTCCATTTTCTCTCTCCATTTCTGATTCAAATCCATCTGTTGCTTGTAGAATACTAAACTGTTGTACTGCAGAGATCTTGATGAACCTCAGCCTAAAAAATGCTATCCATACGGTTGGAATGCATTTTTATTAGCTGAGGTCTTTCACATTCCCAGCAGCTTTCTCAGCCCCATGTGTAGTAACATTAGAAATACAGAATCCTTGTGAATTCCCTGGCTGAAAGAGTGAAGTACATGCAGATGATGAGATATCTTCTATGGGTACCCTTATGGATTTTTTTCAATTAAAACCAATACCATGAGACTCTTCCTAAGGTCTGTGAGGAGGAGCAAATTCTATTTGGGATAAGCAAGAAAGTGCTTTAGGTTTAAAAACTTTAATTTGTTCAATACATGGTAGATTAACCTCTTTCCTGCAGTACAACTTTTTTCTTAAGTGGACTGCAGAAAAAGCAATACCAGCTCTATGACTGCAGATCAGGTGACTCTGTTCAGATAGTGGGGAAACTTGGGTAAATCCTAGTTCATATGAAAATTTTTGTTTCAAGACAAAACAAAAAATGTAAGCTGGCACTGCAACCTCCTTGTCAGACACTAATTTGTAAGAAACAAAGAAACTAAACATTTCACTCCATAGATTTAATTTTGCAAAGAACCCCAAAAAGAAAAGTGCCTTTAAAAATCATTTGGTATGGCTCAAATTCCATAGAATGAGAGACATATTGATGTTTACACAGTTCATCAGTGAATGGCCTCTATTACACGTAAGATCAGGAAATTTATTTCAGCTTGTTGGAAGTACAGTTAGAACACTACAGAAAATTTAAGCCACACCAAAATAAACTTCAACACCCTTGTTCAGAAGATGAACATTATCCCTTTCTTAGATGAGGAAATGAGACCCAAGGCATTTTAAGTTGACACTGTCAATGTCATCCACAGCTGGGGACAACCCTTTGTTACCACATTTTTCCTCTTTAAGGAATCAAATCATTGACTCATAGTGAAATTGTAAGAGAACTCTAGAGTTCTGCAGCATTATCATTTTTAGGTGGTCAGTACAACTACACTGCATAGTAAAATCTTAGTGATAGGATCTTAGCTGTTTCACCACTGCTGTTCTTCCATCTCTTTCACTGAACAGAACAAAATTGGCTCTGTTCTTCTCTGTTTCTACTATGTCTGTTCATGTTCTCCCACCATTCTCTCACCCAGACAAACACAATCCTCTTATATTGGTTACATTGTCCTATCTTGTTCTGACAGACATCCATGCACAAACTGCAAGGTCTCTGTCTGCTAGTTCTTGGCCTGAAAGTTGCATTAGGAAATATAAGAAATGAAATGTAGAAACAAAGAGTAGGCTGAGAGCGGCTGAGAATATATAGCACACGCATCTGTTCCTGGCAAGAGAGGAATATGACATTTCCCTCAGCTTCCAGAAACTCTGCTTATCTGTTTACACAACAGTTTGTTGAGAGGCTTAGGCCTTTCCAACAGGTCTGCACCCAAATCCCTGCAAAGAGATGGGATGGGTTTTTTAAACTTCTGAATGAGGAAAAAGACAAACAAGTGTGAATTTGCCTCATGGTATCACATGGAATAAAATAACAAAATACATGTCCATATTGCAGACAGTATGAAAGGGAGATCGATTAATAGCCAGATGTGGGCTACTAAAATCTATTCATACTGAAATAATGGCATGAAGTCTGATGTCTTGAGATGTTCACCAGGTGCCTTGCATCTTTCTGTATTGACACTATGAGCTAATCCTCCTTCTATGCAGGAGGAAAGCTACTCTTCCAACAGAAATAATGCTGACTTCATGGATATAGTCGTATGTAATTTATATAATTTTCTCAGGTAAATGTATAGGCTGGAAGAACTGTGACTTGACTTACCAGAAGAAGTGCTCTTTTTTTATCATACAAGTCATCAACTCTGCATGGTGCATATACAGTTTTGGGAGTGGAGCTAAGTTTATGACAGGAAATTACTTATACAGATATTTATCCTCTGTTTTGGACTGCTTCTTGCTTTGCTATTTTAACTGACTTGCTCATTAAATGGGGTCAGGTTTACAGATAGAAGAAGGGGCAGAACTGAAAGGAATGTAAACACCAAAGCACTCCCTCTACCCCTGCCTTTAGCGTTATATGAAGTTGTGTGTGCATCTGCAGCAACACTACTTCATGTCTCCCACAGGTGTCTCACTGTTCTATTTTGTTGCAACTTGCTTGTGCGATCTCTTGGCTTTAGATACTCAGGGCTAAAGGGTGGGCAAGCAGAAAATAAGAAATTTGCCTGGAGTTATTTCAAATGTTATTACAAAACATCACCAACATTCAAACATAGCCCCAATAGATGTGTGTTTTCCAAGTGTATCTGTCTGTACTTTTGGCTACATCATTTACTCACAGATCTCATAAATATCTACTAAGGATTTGATAAGTGATAAGCAATTTTTTTCCAATATCTGAGATGTTTTTGCAGTAGAGTAACAGAGTTAAAGAATTTCTTCACATGAGGAGTTATGAGGGAGGAAAAAGAAACTTACAGACAATAGGAACAGAGGACATTCTTACAAAAAAAAGAAAACACGAATGTTTGATGGATGAAATAACCATCTTACTGAACAGCATGGAGAAAAACATAGCAATAAAAGTTTCAGAAATAAGTACAAAATTTTATCTCTGCTGTTAGGAAAAATTAGACTAGAAAATACACAATGAGGAAGAAAAAAAAAATCAAGAACTGATGAATGACCAAGTTTGACCTCATCTTTTCCGTTTTATTTTTAAAATTAAGTCTCCTTAAAAATAATGAAAAAATGCATTTCTTTTGCATTCAAATATAAGTAACATCATTCAATAGCCACAGAGAAAGTGTTTGCTCTTTTACTCCAGATCTGAATTACAGACATTAATTCAGGGTCACATTAAAGGTTGTTTTGGAAGCCTTTTCTTTAGCTGCACAAGCCATCTTGGACATTTTAAGAAGTGTTACCTATCTGGCTTTTTTTATTTCACTGAAAAAAATGCTTTTAACATGGATTACTACTATGTTGTAAAACTTGTATTACAGTAGATTTTCTGTTTAGTTTTTGATATCAAATACACCTTGTTACATGCTGTTAATATTGGCTTACATCAGCAGGCTAGAGCTCATGCATCTAACTGGTCTGAATGTTAACCAGGAAAATTAGTTAACAAGTCTATTATTCTATAATAAATTTCATTTCATTATACACTGAATTATATTATTATATTTTAATTTTTTTTTTGTTTGAATACAACTGACCTTTTTCTAAACTCATAGGAAATGTCACATCCAGGTTTTTTCCTCTTTATTTAAAAAAAAAAAAAAGTCTGATATGATTGTACAGATTTCTAGACTTATTTTTTCCCAGTCAGTTTTAAGTTACCAGTACCTTGAGTACTTATATCAGTAGGTGATTTAAAGAAGACAACACTGCAGGTCTTTTCCTGCACCATTACTTCTACAGTTCCGTTATTATTGGCAGAGCTGCTCAACAAATAAAACTGATTATCACACATATCCTACACACATTTATGAGTACTCAACCATTGAACTTCCAAAAGCAGTAAAACAAAACAAAACAAGTCCTTATATTAAACTTTACAAATACGAAGACTAATAATTTCAAATGAATCCTGCCTACTGAAGTTCCAAGGAATTTTTAACTTGCTGCAGAAAGATCTGGAATGCATGGTAAATCAGATGATAGCAAAGAGCACTTTTCCCATCAAAAAAAAACACTCAGAAATTTTGGTTATGCTTTTTAATAAAGTTTGCATACATCTTTGACAGTTTGTGTGAGGAAAGTAATTGGGTGTAAATGAATAAATGTTTTGAGCCCAGAAGAATTAGGCAATGAATTTGCATTTTCATACATGTTGCTGAGATTCTCATTTCATACTACAGAATTGAATCTTTTCTTTAGAATTAATCTTTTATAGAATCACAAATCATAGAATAGTTAGGGTTACAAATGACCTTAAGATCATCTAGTTCCAACGCCCCTGCCATGGGCAAGGACGCCTCACACTAAACCATGTCACCCAGGGCTCTGTCCAGCCTGGCCTTGAACACTGCCAGCAACAGAGCATTCACAGTCTCTTTGGGCAGCCTCTTCCAGTGCCTCACCACCCTGACAGTAAAGAACTTCTTCCTTATATCTAACCTGAACTTCCCTGTTTAAGTTTGAACCCATTATCCCTTCTACTATCACTACAGTCCCTAATTATTATTGAATCACAGATGTGCAAGAACACCAGTTACAGTGGGATTTATGATATTTGAATCAATGACAGTTCTAGTGCAGTTGCCTTTTGTGAAACAGCAGGAAATCTATCTGCAGAAAGTAGTTTACATTCCCTTTGTGATTCCTCTGTCCTACCTATGAATTTCAAAGGAAAGTTTATCTTTTTAATTTTATTCTCAGAAATAGGTCACAATGTCTTCTAGAAGGCTTAGCATTAAGAAATCACTTTTCCTTTAGGAGATACAAATCTTAATGAAGAGAGCCAAAAATGTCTTACTCTTTAGAATAGGTTTATTACTGATTTATCAGTTCATTATCCTCCTAATTTTCCCATTTATAAATCTGGAAAATCTGATTAACTCTTGGACTATCCTCATGTCACTGTCTACACGATATTACATTAAATCTTCTGATGACTTACAAAGATCATTTCCCTGACTTTCCTGAACTCTACAGAAATTTTACATGCTCCAGGGGTGGGGGGAAAAGAGAGAATACAACAGTATAGATTCAAGGCAAAAGAACCCTAAAGCTATTTGACACCACTGAGCAAACAATCCCAAAATCTTTAGAAATTCAACTTAAATAACAACATTCATGATATATTCCTAGAGATGTTGATACACTGGCCTGGACCTTTCCACTATGTCCTGATGAACATCTATTTAAATGTACATGTTACCAGAAGGTGTCAGATGTTATTTGTTCTTCTAATTTGACATCTTTTCTAGTACCTGTCTTTCAGGAGTGGAAGAAAGGAAGGAGAAAAAGAGATAAAGATAAATTTGCTTCAAAGGCAATAACATTTCCCCCTCCTGCCTTATTTTATAAGCCTATTTATTAAAACAAAGCCCCTTCTAAAAGGGGTAAAATGCCCTAGTGATCCAATACAAATACATTATGAATTCAAAAAGAATTCCTTCTCATAAACAAGATCACATTAGCATCATACTTTTAACAATTCAGAATTACATCTAGTTTTTCAACCCAGTAACTTAACCTGCTACATTAAACCTGAAGAGCATAAGTAATTAGTTTTCTCAATTTATTTAGTTTCACTTCAGGGATGGTAAAGTGCTTTGCCAACTTTTCCATTTTCGCCAGTCTGAATAATTAATTGCTTTAAATGCCATTTATATTTCCTGATGAAAAGCAATACTTAAAATTTTATAAATAAAAAGCATGCATAATTTGTGTTCCAATTACTGAATTTATAATCTCTCCGAATGCTATTGAATGCATTGCTAATATATTTTGGCCAAAAACTTCTAAAGAGATGGCTTTCTAATTCACACTTTTTTCCCCTCAAGTACATATTTCAAGCTTTTCTTCATCCTATAGGTGCAAATAAAAACAAATTATTCAATGTACTGACCACAGAAAATTATCCTTCAGGATTTATAGCCAGTCCATATTTTTTAAAGTCTATTATATTATAATTTTAATGCAACTATAGTCTTACTTGCTCTTTCATCATTTTAGAGCAATTGTTAAATATAAGATCAATTAAACTGCTTTCACTTTCATTTGTTAGAATTGCACTGAAATCACCAACCAGAATGAAAATTAGAAAGAGAAGTTAATTTTTTTACAATGAATCTGGTATATTATAGCATTAATTCCTCATGCTTTCTAACCAAAATGACACTTCCCATCTTTAGTTTGTGGATTTAAACCAATTACAGAATTACTGGAAGTAAAACCAGAAAAACTTTTGCAAGGAATATGCAAAAGTGCAATGTCCATACTGACATACAAAGGTTGAAACTCAGTATTTTTTTGACCAAAATAATTAAACTGGGAGTTAACAAGTGTTACAATGGAAGCTATATTGGGTGTGATTGATAAAAATAGTAATTGTTTAAATTTTCTTCTGTTACCTGCTTCCCAAACCAGTAAATTCTGCCTGCTTTCATATTTCTTGTCATGGTGTCCTGGGTTCAGCAGTAGCAGTCAATTTTTCTCCTTCTTAGTAGCTGGTGCAGCATTGTGTTTTGACTTTCAGCCTGGGAATAGAGCTGATAATACCGATGTTTTTAGTTGTTGCTAAGTAATGTTTACTCTGACCAAGGACTTTGTGAGTCTCATGCTTTGCCAGGGAGGAGGGGAGGCCGGGAGGAAGTAGAGACAGGACACCTGACCCAGGCTAGCCAAAGAGGTATTCCATACCACAGCATGTCATGCCCAGGGAGGTAACTGGGAGTTACCCGGAAGGGTAGGGGCTTTCTTTTGGGGGTCAGGCTTGCTTTGGCGGGTGGTATCATATTCTCTTCCCTTGTTATGTCCCTTATCATTATTATTATTGGTGGTAGCAGCAGTGGTTTGTGTTATAACTTAATTACTGGACTGTTCTTATCTCAGCCTGTGGGAGTTACATTTTTCAGACTCTCCTCCCCATCCCTCCGGGAGCGGTGATGGGAGGCAGGGAGGAAAGAAAGAGGGAGGAAGTGGGGGGAGTGAGTGAACGAGCTTTGTGGCTTTAAACCACGACACATGGTTTTAGAAAATGGCTGTTTTATGAGGAACCACCAAGGGACATCTAATCAAGGGATCTCCAAATCCATTACATTTGTTCAAAAATACATTAGGACTGATTCAGTAACTTTGGAAGAGGAGTAACTTAAGGTCATTAAAGTTGTCTTGTACATGTATTAAGGGAGTCACAATTAATAATGGCAGACACTACAGCTACTTGACCATGTTTATGGACTCCATCAGATTGAAATATTCTAAGATCTCTACTACTAAAGTACCTGGAAGAAGCAACCCCTGAACACCCTCCAGCTTTTGTCATCAGAGGAAAGCTCAATAGAACTTATCCCCTTTTTTTCCTTCCTTTTTTTTTTTTTTTTTACCTAAAAGCTCATACTGGTATTAGTGAGAAAAGGTGAATATTTATTAGAAATAAGTCAGGAGTCACCAGAGATCAGGTAGATGAAAATTTATAGTGAAAGTACCATCTGATAATTTTAAACTAAGGCCTTTGGCAAGTAATGCTTAATTACTTTGGTCTTTTTGAATCTTCGGTGAACAGTGTTTTCCAAGTAATTCTCTCCATTTAAAATTAATATAATTGCTAACAAAGCCATATGCAACCTGCACATTGAATGGTTCAGTGAATAGTGACTAGAATTTCATTTAGGCGATGATTCTTAGTGGCAGCTCAAGCTATCAATCAAAATCACTCTGATTACACTGTTCACTACAAGGATCAGGCATAGGCTGAGGAAATTAATTTTACTTCTGCGAGACAGAGATTAAAAGCAGTTATTTTTACTGATGCTATATACTATTGTAAGATCAGAAATCAAATATCATATAATGTTTTGAGACGAAATATCAACCTACTCTTATTATAGCTCCTAAATTAATACTTCTTTTGTGACAGGGTTACTCAAAATCTAAGAAAGTATGAGGTAGTGTTTCACGTCTAAGCAACCCTACCTTTAGATCACTCTTTAGTTGTCTGTGTATGTTACATGGAGAGTCTATGTCCTGGGTTCAGCAATAGCAGTCATTTTTCTCCTTAGTAGCTGGTGCAGTGCTGTGGTTTTGACTCTCAGCCTGGGAACAGTGCTGATAATACTGATGTTTTTAGTTGTTGCTCAGTAATGTTTACCCTGACCAAGGACTTTCTGAGCCTCATGCTCTGTCAGGGAGGAGGGGAAGCCGGGAGGAAGCAGAGACAGGACACCTGACCCAAACTAGCCAAAGAGGTATTCCATACCACAGCACGTCATGCCCAGGATGTAGAACTGGGGAAAGTTACCCAGAAGAGCTAGATCAGTGCTCCAGTTGGGCTGGGTCTCAGTCAGCAGGGGGTGAGCAGGTGTATTCTCTTCCCTTGTTATTTTCCTTATCTATTATTGATGGTAGCAGCAGTGGTTTTGTGTTATACCTTAATTACTGGACTGCTCTTATCTCAACCTGTGGGAGTTGCAATCCTTTGATTCTCCTCCCCATTCCTCCAGGAGTGGGGCAGGATGGAGGAAGGAGGGGAGGGAGCGGGCAAGCTGCATGTCTGACTGGGCTTAAACCATGGCAGTCTTTTAACAGTTTATCACATATTAAACATTATAAATTATATAAGAATTTTGTATCCTTAACACCTCTTTCTTTGTATAATTTTTAGACTATTATAACTATTAAAAACTAATGCCCAAGCAAATCTACATACCAACTTTTTTTATATTAATCTAAGTTAATCTTCAAAGTAAACCATACCCTGGCTTCTTAAATTAGGGGAGCAGCATTCTATTTCTGTAAACCATCTTATTTTTGCAGTTAACTTAAAATCAAACAAAACCCCAAACACACTCTTTTTAAAATGGCTTGAATATTTTTACCTACTTGATATCTTGTAGACATCAACAGCATGCCATTCACCCATATAAGATATCACAATTATGTAAGACTAAGAAAGGTTTACAGGGTTTTAACTTGATTTTTATCCATTAAAAGTATCGACAATATTGAGAAGACTTAAAAAGGAAGTTGTTAAATGATGTATTTTGTAATACACCATAACTTTAACCTGACTTATCCAACTGGAAAATATCAATCTTGAGAACAGCAACATTAAAACCAGTAATAACGAAACATACTTTAACGCCTCATTTTATCAAGTTTCAGTGGGCTATGTAAAAGAATCTGTTCTCCAGAACTGTAATGTAAGTCATCCATGTGAAGAGTTAAATCGATATTTGTAAACTACCTATAAGGCTACCTAGTCACACTTTTCACACACATGCATTACTTCATTACTCTATGAGCATTTAGTAACACAGCTGACCATAAAATTCTATAGAACTATAAGTCATAGAACTAAAGAAACAGGCCAGATAGGAAAAAGGAAGCAATATAAGTATCATTTTACTTACCTATGACCAAATATCTATCTTGACACTTAATTTCCATGGATGCCTAGAGCAAATTGTGGTTATGGAAAGCAAGCAATTACATACACATACTTGGAATAGAAACTTCCATTTTTTTGTGTCTATCTGAAGTTGAGATAGAAATATACAGCCTAGGTCTTTCTGCCTGAGCACAGCTGCCATGCATTGCTGTATTAGAGAAACTGACAGATATTTCACCCTACTGCAGTGGTGCAGCAGTTTAAAACCAAGCAGGAGTAACAGTTTTCTGAAAATGTGCTCACAAATGCTATGCCCAGCTGTTGCTTTGTTAGGAAAGATGTTGAGCTCACTGGAAAGGAGTTCTTCTTCTTTAAGGCTTTTAAGTATAGTTGGTGTTAATTACAATTAATCATAAGTACAATGTATTCAAAACATTTCTATTTCAATATCAATTTACACCATCAGATAAGCAATGCTCCCTTTTTTGGGAGCATCTCAATTCTGGTATAGACAGACTGACTGCCTGAGATGAAAATAGATGGATAAGGGAATCAGGCACCAGAAATAAAACACAGATCCACAAATCATATTTAGATAACTGTCAAATCACACAGCTTCTACCAAAACAGTTGAGCAGGTACTTCTTTAAGTAGAACATTGTTTTAGTACCCTTCACACAGGTCCCTGCACCTGCACATATGTTTTTTAAAAATAACAAGTACCTTGTACAATTGAGGGATATGAATATGCAAAGTATGTTCCAACCCAGTGAATGATATATTTAAATGCATTGCTGTCTGAGTGAAACTAAATACAATTCACTACCTCTATAATTGCAAATAATTTCCTAATAGTAAAACTAAAGTAAATGAAGTCATTACATATTTACACTGTCCCATATGGTTCAGTTGGGCACAGTGGACATTTTATAATGTTACAGTTTTTTTTAAGTACTTTATGTATTTATATATAAATACACATAAACTTGTGTTTTTATAGTCTTAAATATTTTAACTCTTAAGAATATTGGGATCTATTCCTTACAAAAATGAGGGGAAAAAATGTCCACCTTCACATCCTGTTGCAGCTTTCCAGTTGCAATTGCAATTTGTGGATTAGCTCAACCAACAGTTAAAATCTTATTAAAACAAATAGGACTTAAGTGTATGCCTAGATAAATCTTAGAAATAGGGATTGTACTGAATACAGAGGTTTTATTTATTTGGGACTCTACCCAGTCGTCCTGGGTTTAGCAGTAGCAGTCAATTTTTCTCCTTGGTAGCTGGTGCAGCGCTGTGTTTTGACTTTCAGCCTGGGAACAATGCTGATAACACGGATGTTTTTAGTTGTTGCTAAGTAATGTTTACCCTAACCAAGGACTTTGTGAGTCTCATGCTCTGCCAGGGAGGAGGGGAAGCTGGGAGGAAGCAGAGACAAGAAACTTGACCCAAGCTAGCCAAAGAGGTATTCCATACCACAGCACATCATGCTCGGGGCTGGGGGGGTAACTGGGAGTTACCCGGAAGGACATGGGATCTTCTGGGTTGGACTCGTTTTTCAGCAGGTGGTATCATATTCTCTTCCCTTGCTATTTTCTCTTATCATTGTTGTTGGTGGTAGCGGTGGTGATTTGTGTTGTACATTGGTTGCTGGACTGTTCTTGTGTCAACCCGTTGGAGTTGCATTCTTTCGATCCTCCTCCCCATCCCTCTGGGAGTGGGGAAGGGAGGGAGGGGAAGGAAAGAAAGAGGGAAGAAAAGTGGGGAGGGTGAATGAGTGAACGACCTGTCTGGCTGGGTTTAAACCACGACACTAGTGCATGTGTCGTCACCAGCATCAGAGTAGCACTGCCCAGAGCAGCTGGTGCTGCCAAGTGCCAGACACAGCTGGTCCCAGCCGGCTCCAACAGCCCCACCGTAGGGCAGAGCTGAGTCCCTCAGCCACGGAAGGGCGGGCAGGCGGGCACCTCCGGGAAAGCCTGGGAAAGGAAGGGCAAGTGCAGTGTGCCCATGAAGCCCAAAGAATGATGCAAAGAAGGTAACTTCTATCTCAACACAAAGGGCAGCCTTTGTTTTAGATGATCAGCTATCAACAGTCAAGTGGATTAACTGGAGGTGTAAATACCTCCCTGAGTTAGCCAGGCAAGTATGGAGTCAATGAATACTGCTTCTGCCCCACATAAGTGTACAAAAACTAGACAACTAGCAAAAGAATTTCCAAGAGATTAATGAGCTTGAGCTGTTTTCAACCTACCTACTGCCTCCTGGCATGTAGGGATGCCCACCATCGTAATGGTGAGTGTGTCAATAGAGACCACTAATGGAAAACATGTTAGTATTGTGTTTGAACTGTGTATTGCAATTGCTATATTTTGCTAAGTGTAACTTCTTACGCATATATTGTGTTTTGAGTATATTTGTGTCACTCAGCTAATCAAAAATCCTGTGTAACATCAAATATCTTCAAATAAGTATATTTGATATTAAACATTATACCCTCCACAAGGGGAATAGCTAAAAGAACCTCGTTAGAGTGTTTGACAGTCTCAATGTCCCACTCTATTTTAATTGGTAATAAATTAAATTAATTTTTCCCAGGTTTGAGTGTGTTTTGCCCATGACAGTAATTTGTAAGGGATCTCCCTGTCTTTATCTCAACCCATGAGTTTTTCCATTTTATTTCCCCCCCGTCCATGCTGAGGAGGAAGAAAAGTGAGAGAACACCTGAGCGGGTATTTGGGCAGCCAAGGTCAATGCACCACAGGGACTTCTATGGAAAAAGGACAACTAATGCCTAAAATGAAACCATTTAGTCTTGATTCCTCTAACTGAAGAGCAATGACACAATTTTCTAGTTACACAGAAAACAATTTGATTTGCAAACTAATTGTGAAAGTATAAAACATTCAGCAAGAAGGAATGGCACAAACTATTCTTAACAACCATTGGTAGAAGTCTTGTCAAGTGACCTTGTTGTTGAAAACCTACTCCTGTAGCAGAGTTCCACTGCTTTGTACTTCAAGTCATACAAAAGAAAATGTAAGTGAGGCTGTATGAAAACTCTGTACCAACTCAAGAAATTAAAAGACTGAAAAGTGCATTTCTTCCTTGCTCAGGAAGTAGGGATATTGCATCTGACTGTTCAAGTTGGCATTATAAATCATGCTGTAGAGATTAACTAACCTTCACCAATCATTCAAAGCTTTTGAACATTTGTCTTCCTATGGATAAGATTCCATAAGTAACAAGACTTACTGGGATATAAATATATTAAAAAGAAAAATGCATTACTGCATAGACTAAGGTGAATGTTCACTCTTATTCATAATGACATAATGCTGCAAAATCTGTATCCATCTAGTTTACATCTAAAATTCTATTACTCTGTTATTGATTAATCACTTGAACTTTAAATTTAGTTGAGAACGATCTGAATGATTTGAGTACTTTATAAATTTATTCTAGAATACCTTGCCTGTCAAAAGGAAAGGACTGGAAGGTATTCTTTGCTTGAGTAGTAAAAAATCTTTTTTGCCTATTTGCATTGAAAGTATTTGGTACAATCTTAATTGTATGTTAGAAAAATAATGCATGTTGAAAGTAACGAGTAACATTTCAGGTATTCCATATATCTTTCAAAAATATACTTTTTTATAGCAAAAAATATATATCTATTGGTTTTATTTTGCTATTGCAGCACATATCGATGATAGCCAAAACTTTTTAATGTACCACTAGGTCACATCATCCGTATTTACTAAAACTTAATATTGAAAGAAGAATGTATAACCACCAAAGCATGAACTAACAAGTTGTTCTAGCCACTTTTTTCTAAACTATCTGCCAAAAATCTCAATCATAGAAGGGATTTTTCCTTAGTCTCATGTCTTATCTGCTGACTCCCTATCTGGTTAGCAAAATACGTGTATCAGCTGAAATCAATTCTTTATATGCCAGTGAGTAGATCTGACTGGACTAATGTGGCAGAAAGAATTTCCATAAGTCATAACACAGATTTTTAGAGTCACAGCCCAAGGTAATAATTTTATTTTTATAATATTTTTAATTGTTAGGTCCAATTGTTATTTTACTCTTGTAGCTGTCTTTGGGAGGAACAGAATAATGTTTCTTAGTCTTAATAAAATTACATTAATAACATAGAATCATAGAAGCATAGAATCATAGAATCGTTAGGGTTGGAAAGGACCTTAAGATCGTCAAGTTCCAACCCCCCTGACATGGGCAGGGACACCTTACGCTAAATCATATCACTCAAGGCCTCATCCAACCTGGCCTTGAACACTGTCAGGGATGGAGCATTCACAGCCTCCCTGAGCAACCCATTCCAGTGCCTCACCACCCTAACAGGAAAGAATTTCCTTCTTATATTCAACCTAAACTTCCCCTGTTTACCCCTTGTCCTGTCACTACAGTCTCTAATGAAGAGTCCCTCCCCAGCATCCCTATAGGCCCCCTTCAGATACTGGAAGGCTGCTATGAGGTCTCCACGCACCCTTCTCTTCTCCAGGATGAACAGCCCCAACTTCCTCAGCCTGTCTTCATATGGGAGGTGTTCCAGTCCCTTGATCATCCTCGTGGCCCTTCTCTGGAAGGCTGTATACAACTCATCACATGATATAAACATTAATCAAATCATGGAGGAAAGGAAAATATTTATCTCTGAACCGAACCTTATTTCTGTATTCAAATTAGGAAAGTAATATAATATATATTGATTTCAGTCAGGTCCGAATTTGACCTGACACAAATCATACAAAGAAGGATTTGTATAACAGATTTTACCAGAATTTCCTGACTGAAGGGAAAAAAAAACTGTTATTCAGAGATGACAGAACAAAATGAAACCTAGAAAAGTAACAATACCATTTGAAATACTGTGACACCACACTGAGTATAAAAGGAACACAATATGATATTAAGACCATTGTTAAAGAATTTGGCTATAAAAACAAATGAACAAACTACTTATCTGTGATTGAAAGATTTTTTTTTAATCCACTTATGACACTGACAACAACCAAAACTCAAACTATTTAACCTTTTACAGAGTGTTGGGGTAAAGCTTTTTTGTTTTGTTGATAAAATATGCATAGCACTTATATTGTAGTTGACTAAGTTATTTGCTTGAAAAACACAGTTTCAAATTTATTTTGACTAGACCAATCTCCATACACTTATGAAGCTTTCTCTACTGCAGTATTATACCCATGCTGATATTAGACCCACCAAAGTAACCACACTTTGGAAACTTCAGGGAGAGAAGATCTATTGTTTTGCTTTCTAACAGTAACTTCTGTATGTGCTTCTCTGAAGGACCATATCCCATGTATTCTTCCCAATGTATCACAACCAGGGCTATTCAAAGATACGGTTAACTTTAATCTTCAACAACTGTATTTTTTCAACAGATCTACTAAATTACATGACAAGATTTTAATTACCTTTGGGATGAAACACATACAGTGCTGGTTTGATTTATAACAGAATGTGATGAAAATGTGTCCCAACATTGCTTTGATTGTATCAGATACATGCTCATTATTCTACTTTCAATGAAGATTTTATTCTCTTTTCAGTTACACTGCTGAATATTAACAGTAACTGGGGGGATTGCAGGAATGTGGAAGAGTGAAGAAAGAGAGAGAAGTGAAGTCATAGAATCGTAGAATAGTTTGGGTTGGAAAGGGTCTTAAGATCATCTAGTTCCAACCCACTTGTCATGGGCAGGGATGCCTCACACTACATTGTCATTCAAAGCCCCGTCCATTGAACATTGAACATTGCCAGGGATGGATCAACTTCTTTGAATAACCTGTTCCAGTGCCTCACCACCCTCACAGTAAAGAACTTCCTTACATCCAACCTGAAATTCCCCTAAGTTTAAGCCCATTACCCCTTGTCATATCGCTACAGTCCCTGGTGTAAAAGTCCCTCTCCAGCATCCTTGTAGGCCCTCTTCAGATGTTGGAAGGCTGCTATGAGGTCTTCACACAGCCTTCTCTTTTCCGATTTTCTCAGCCTGTCTTCATACGCCCTGATTATCCTCGTGGCCCTCCTCTGGACTTGCTCCAGCAGTTCTATGTCCTTCTTATGTTGAGGACACTAGAACTGTACGCAGTACTTCAAGTTAAGTCTCACAAGAGCAGAGTAGAGGGAAAGGATCACCTCCTTGAGCCTGCTGCTGAAAAACTGTGCTGAAAATAGGAAAGGGACAAAAACTGTTGCCAATGTATGCATTTAAAAGCTGAACAAATTGGCACCAGCAATCATCATCTTCACAGGTGAGACTGATGAGGTGATTTAATAATTATACCCCATGCTTACATGGACAAACAATCACAAAAAAACAAGGGCCTGTAGCTAAAAATCAAAGCCAGTCAATTTAATCTACTACAAGTGACTAGTTACACTGGAGAAAGCTGGATTTCACAAGGATTTTGGAACTACTTACAGCACCACAGCAAGATGAGAGTCAATATTTCACTAAGAAATAGGAAAGAAGCTGCAGCAGTAAGCAACAGAACAGTTTGACGATTTGTGTCCTAATTATGTCTCTAGTACTTCTCAAACATGCAGAGTTGAAACTCAAAATTTCTCTCACTTCCTGTATTTTATTTTCTTTTCTTTCAGCAGAGATCAGTTTATGCTAAACACAAAATATCATTTAATGTTAAGGCCAGAAAATGTGATACAGAAAGAGAATTAACAGAGTAGCTGCAGATAAATGTGATTCATTGAAAAAAAAAAAAAAATTCTGGATATCAAAACTCTTTTTTCATACAAAAGAAGAGTACTGATGTCTTATACAGCTTTTTGAAGTATAACGAACATGGCAAGCAATGGTCTAAATTACTTGTCCTTATTCTAGCTAACAGAATAAATCTATTGATTTCAAGCACCAGACGCAAAGGCTTTTTACATGTACCATGTTTCTACCTAATCAGTTTACATTCAAGGCATCACAAAAATTGTTTCTGCTTTGTATAAAAACAAAAAAAAACAAACCAAACCAAACCAAAGCCCCTAAACAAATACACAAAAAAAAAGAAAAAGATTCAAGTGTTATATTGCATAATTTTTTGCATGGATATGATAAAAAAAAAGGGGGTCTTAATTGATACCAATTTTATTCTCGTTCTTCCTGGGACCTTAATAAAACAGAGATAATTTAACTCATTGCAATTTTCAACATTTGCAAATGACATTAAATCAGAGGGGAATCAGAATCATTATAGAATCACAGAATGGTTTGAGTTGGAAGGGACCTCCAAAGATCATCCTGTTCCAAACCCCCTGCTACAGGAAGGTACACCTTCCACTAGACCAGGTTGATCACAGCACCATCCAACCTGGCACTGGACACTTCCAGGGATGGGGCATTCACAACTTCTCTGGTAAACCTGTTCCAGTGCCTCACAACCCTCACAGTGTTCTTCCTTATAGCTAACGTAAATCTCCCCTCTTTCAGTGTAAAGCCACTCCTCTTTGTCCAGGAGCAAGAGGCTGTTGGATATATCTATATTCTGATTGTAATTTTCTGTTGTCTGTGAAGCAGCAATCATTTTACTATGTATATATGGAAATGCATATTTATCCAGTTATCCATGTGTGTACATGTAAACACCTAAATTACAAAAATAACAAAATAATAATAATAAAAAAGAAAAGGAAATCTTTTTGACAAGGCCTGAAGACACAAGGGAAACATCTCAAAATAAGTGCAAACTATGTCTGTTACTAGTTTGTCTAACTGGTTGAAATTAGACTTACGATAGAAACAACCTTTCATTATGAAGAGAAACATAGGTGTATTTCATATGCATTGCTGTATAACTGATAATGTAAATAACAGACAAGAGTGAATATTTTTCTTGCTTAAAATCATAAACTTAGAGTCTTCAAAAAAGGAGACATTACTACACAATGGAGTCATAAACAAGTTTAAACCTTTATTCTATATATTCCTTTAATGCATTTGACTTCATAAAGGATATGAGTTGGTAAAAAATTGAGATGTTTACTACTTTTGGTGCTGATGAGAGCAAGGCCAGTCAGAGCTGTCTTCCTATGGAGGCTCCTGGCCTGTGTATATATATGGACTTCAATTATTGTTACTTATGCTGAAATGATAACCCTTTTTTTTTTTTTTCTGGTTTGATTTTTAAACTATTTTTTTAAGCAAGTCTGAACAACCTGAAGATATTTATTTGCTAGTCTCATGGTCCAGCTGAACCCAGGACAGCTAGGAAATGAAATCTCTTCAGCTCTTCCATTTTTCTTTCAAACTTGTCAGCTCTTCCTGTCAGTCTTCTTCTACCTCTCAGAGCACAGCTAATTCTCATTAGTCATGTCTGTGTTTATGTTACAGAAGGCTTTTTTCCACTGCAATTAGAGGAAATATACATAAATAAATGTGAAAGACAACGGGTTAATATTCAAGGATCACCTCCTCTAAGTTCAGGAGCGATGTACCCTGACAAAAAGGAAGTCAGGCAAAAACATCAGGAGGCCAGTGTGGATGAACAAGATGCTCCTGGAAGTTTTCAAGACCAAGTTGCATGGGGTTTTGAGCAACCTGCTCTAGTAGAAGGTGTCCCTGCTCCTAGCCAGGATGTTTAAGGTCCCTTCCAACCCAAACCAGTCTGTGATTCTATGATTCTATAGTGTCATCTGAATATCCAAAATGAAACAAAAAAGAAATGTCTTTCCTTAAGGCTTTTCAGCATCATAGTGGACAGAACAAATCTGTCTACAATGAAGAAAACCACAGTGTTTTTCATTTTCAAGAAAAATAAAACAAAAAATTACTCATAATCTACTTTGTGAAGGCCAAAATTGTTCAAATAACTAAACAGAAAAATTAGTCCAGTATCGGCAACAGTATTAGTTTTCCTTAAAAGCCCATTTTAAATTATGACACAATCTTGCTTTTGGACAAAAACTTACCTTGCAAGCTATATTTAAGACAAACAGCAAGCATAGATACTGCCTCTTCTTGTATTATTAACTGTCTCAAAAGAACATGAATTTTTACTTCTCAGGAATGCATTTAGGTAGCTAAAACTTGAAGATTAGCTTTGGGAAGGTAATTGATTTTGTCAAATAAATTATGTCAATTTTGTCAAATTAAATATGTCCAGAAAAAATGTTGATTATTCTATAAAATCTTGACTATCCTCAAGGCAAAGGAGAAATAAAGGGAGAATATTTGAAACTTATAGAAATGGGAGGTATATTTGGTGATCTATCTGAATACCATTTGGTCTCTTGTAAATTCATCTTTGATTAGAATTCAGCATCAACAACTTTAGATTTAAAATAAAAAAAAACCCAAGGGGGCAAGGTTAAAAGGAGCAATGAATGTAACATTTTTGGTTTCATTTATTTCTGACTCATATTTAAGAGAGGAACTCCTACTCTGTGAAATTAGGTGTACTATACCAACATGATCATTGAATTTTTGCTGTATTCTCAGCAAAATCTTGGCAGTTCTGTTAGGCACTGCAAAAACATCACAAAGAGCCAGACACAAAAAACAATCGGGCTAGGTGAAAAATTCTCAGCAATATTCCTAGAAGAAACATTAAATCTTATAAAAATATAGATTTAAATTAGTCCATCATTTCAAATGCAAATTAATTAAACAGAGGTATTCTTCCTACTCTGTAACAAATAAAAAAAACTGTGGGAGAATGTATCTATCTTATCTTGCTACTGCATTACTTTGCTCAAATACATATACCTAAAGTTTCAGATACTGTTGGGGTAGCTCATCAAACACTGTATACTCTCCATTCTTATTGTACATATTTGTTTCTATTCCTAATGATTCTGTTACTTTCAACTCTGGATATCTTTTCCACAGTTCTTTACAATATCTGTTCAGGGTAACCAAGGAATGTACATGCAGGTGGACAATTAGATGCAGTCACTATATAGCTAGAGACTTCATTAATAGTTATCCGACGATATCAATATCAGACAACATCTGATTTTTTTCAACACAGATTGCAAGATATCATTTTTTTTTTAAATATTTGTTTCCCAGATGCAGCATGAAGAGACTTACATTTTCAAGGTTTTCGAGGGTCTTTGGTGTCCAGAGCTCAACAATGATAGTCCTTCAATACTCTTTCATGTACTGATAAAAAAAAAGCCAAATTGTACATCCCTGATTCAAACATAGCCTTGGATTCCGGGTCCCACCCCTACATTTCAGATCATTAAGTTTTGAAACTTAGTTCACATCTTTCCTTTATAGGTTATAAGCAGTAAGGAAAATGATGATCTTGTTTTCAGTAAAAGAATCACAAACATTAAGGCACCTTACATTTTTATTTTTTTGGCCCTTACAGTTTGCTTCCAGGTTGAAGTATCTTATTTCAGAGTTTGTTACTTTAGAATATTTAAAAAGTAATTGTACTACTTAATTTACTGTAGTAGGCTGACATTTGACAGCTGGCCAACCCACTTTTCTAAGTTACTTGTTCAGAGACTGTTAGTCAGGCTAAAAGCAACCCGAGAAGTCTTTTTTTTTTTTTTTTTCCTTCCCAGTTTTCATTAATTCAACAAGAACTGCCATTCCCTACATACAGATTTTTTTTCCAGCTTATTTGGCTTACTTGTGAGTTCTGTTATGGGATTTGGAAGGTATCTGTATTGCTTTAAATTCATTTAGTGAACCCCAAGAGGGTTTCACAGGCAAAGCTTCTCAGCAAAGGATTGCAGACTTATTGATGAGAAAAAGTTCACTGAAACTCTCACGTCTGCAGTTCAATGCAATTCAGTTTTTCAGAGAAGTTAAACTTGTTTATTTTACTTAATATTTATTAATTCATTTAAGTGGTAGCACATGCTATGCAGTGAAAACTCTGTATGGACACAGAGGAATATACAAAATACCTTCTGGATTGCCAAAACAAAATAAGCAAAACAAGGCAATTAACGGAGACGGGTATTTATGTAATGTTTTAATGTGAGCATTTGTTGTGCTCTTTTATCAATAGTTAGGAAACTAATATCCACAGCCATTGCCATAGAAAACACCTTTTTACCAGAAAACCTATTGCACTCAAAACAATCTAAAAGATGAGACCTACATTTTTTACAATGAACTGAACAAAAAGTAATTAAAATACATGGCATCAATATAAAAAACAAACACATCTGTTGGGCTAACACAATGTGTTTGTTACAAACCCACAAAATTCACCAACAGTATGAAATACTACATTCCTCTTCAGCAAAGCGTGCAAGTTTGTATTTGTCTGATTAAAGAGAAAAACTTTTTCTTTTTGTATTTCAGTTGCTACAGTGACATATCAAATTGTTCAACAGTTTGAGATAGGTGGATGAAAACTCTCATTAAATATCCTTTCCATATAGTAAGATTTGAGTAAGTTACTCAAGATTTCATAGAACATGGGACAACCATCCAAAACAGGCATATCACATTATATTTCTCTGAATGCTTAAGAAGGTCAATCTCAAAGTGTTGTCTTCCACCTTTCAGTCCATGTGCATATTACTGACAAATGTATCTCAGGCTGTGTAATCCCATATAGGTAATTTATGACAAAGAAGTGAATTACATTCTCATTTTCCAGACCAAGGCCAGCACAACAGAATACTCTTTCTCTCATAGTTGAAAGAAAACAATAATAGATTTCAAAAGCTGTCTTACACCAAACCATAAGGATATAAGAAAATAAAACCAAGAAAATACTCCTCATGCTTTTATGCTTTATTTGAAAACAGAAACAACGAATAGAAATAATTCCTCAAAAAGGTTACAGGAGGTTAAAAAAAAAAAAATCCCACAAAAGTTAACAAAAATTTCAGGGTGAGTTGATGTTCAAAACTCTTAAATTTCTGGCAAAGCCCACTTTTTACCCTGAAGTCTCCATACCTCTGGCTATGCCTCATTACTTCAAATGCCAACATTTAAATCATAATAATAGAAACAGACACTTTGTCTTCAAGGCTGGAACTCAGATTCAGTGTCAGACTTGGGGCTGAGTTTGCCTTTTACCTCACACAGATCACAGATACCGTCAACCTGGATATGCAGTTGTATGTCTGCAATGACATCTTTTGAGCCATGAATTCTAAAAGTCCATGCAACATGCACTTTCCACTGGATTTCAAATTTAATAAAAATTGTGCACCTCTGTTCTTTACCAGATACAGCCAACAGCCCCCAGATTTTGCAGGACAAAGTAAGTGACTGAAAAATCACAAAAAAAAAGACTAAGATCAAAACTTGGAGAAAGATCTGCACTTTTTTATTCAGTTTTATTTTTTTAACATAACTTGATAAAAAATAGAGAGAGGGGTCTATTCTTAACCCCAACAAGGGATATTTTGACAAGAGGATGGAACTGAATTTTCTTAAAATTACTGAGGGATTTAGGGACCTGCTGAAATTATCTCTCTTGTTTAATTTGCTATTTGGACATGAAGAGCTGAATATGAATCTTCATTGAATTGGGGAACTTACTGATGGAAGAAAAAGCCCTTAAGTGATGGCTTCCCTATGGAAAACTATTCCACAGCCTAATGTATCTTCCTGTCAGAACGTTTTTCATGATATTTAGTATGGCTTTTCAGTTCCCAATTCCATCATATTACTAATATATATCTTAATGTACAACATTAAAACCACTTCTAGCCTTCTTGACATTTACATAATTATATTCTTATGGACGCCCTTTTGAGTCAAAGCTGAGGTGTCCCTATTTCACTGCTAAAAAGTTTCCTTCATTAAGTCACAAGTATTTTCCTCTTCTTTTTCTTTTCCCTATTAACAATAAACTATTCCCCAGCATAGTCCTTTTGTCCCATTCAATTTCTTCTAACTTTTGTTGCAGGTAATGAAGGTGCTACTTCCCCCACAGATGATGAAACTTTTAAACCATCTGCTTTTTCATAAAGCAAAGATGTGTTTTTGTGGAGGAAACCTCTGCTTGGGAGCAGTCCCTTGCATTGGTTGCCCATGCTACAGGGCTCTGGGTGCAACAGTTCTTGCAACAAAACCTTCTCCTTCACCAGCTACTACTGGAAGCTAACAGCTGCAAATACTAGTAGGCTGGCAACCTATAGGGTGAGATGCATACTCCCTGCACATTTTTCAGCTTTCATTCTCTGATTTTTATAATTTTTTTCTTCTCTTTGTCACCAAATAAAACACCAAAACCCACCCAACCAGTCAAACAGTAACAAAAACATCAGCAGAGTTCTGCATACAGAAATATTTTTGATACATACTCCACCTTCTGGGATTTTGATTGCTTACTTTGGTTACTTACTTAAGATGCCTTAGTTTCCTTGCATGCATTGCACCAAAGAAATACAGTGAAATTTTCTCATCTAATTGCAATGTTATTTAGGTATAGAGTGTAGCAAAGTACCTCAGAATCTTAATAATGAAAATATAAAGTAAATATTGCACCATACAAATCAAATTGCAACCCTGAAGTCCTTACCTACATCCAATGCAAGAATCTATGGTTTTCTTTTGAAGGGCATATCAAAAAGTTAAAATACGATGACTGTATACAAAGAAAGTAGCTTATCATGTGTCAATGAGAAATGCCAGTCACTCATGTCGTGTATGTCTATTAAACATATCTGTATTAGTTGTCCAAGTTATTATTAACAATTTTGATTTCTTTATTCCCCATTTTATTTCTTTAGATAAACTTCTTAAAATAATGGCTCTAATGCACACTTGAGAGAATGAAGAGGCCATCTCCTCGATAGCCTCACTCCAAAAACTTTCTCCTAATAACTTTAGGAAATTCCTTTATTCTCTGAAATAAATTATGGCAAACAAGCTTCTCAGCGGCCATCACTGAGTACTGACAGTTGGTTTAGTATTGGTCTGAAATGAAGCATGTGCAAAGAAATAAAGTCTAAAAAATTAACATCACTGCTCATGTTCTCATGAGTTAAACATGGACTACACTTAGCTTTGGAGCACATATAGAGTATAAAAGGAGGCAGTAAAAAAAAAAAAAAAAAAAGCCAGGTTAGGAGAGCAAAGGTAACACAAGAAAATAACTTTGACAAAAAAAATATAAGAATACACAGAATCATCAGACAGATGAAACATATCTCATGGATGGAAGTATTATATTACTGCCTGTTGGAAACAATTGCAGGGTTTTGTATTTGATGCATTCTTTAACTCTAAAGAAATTAAATTAGAAAGAATGAGTTAAAATAATTAAACTAGAAACAAGTAGCTATTGAAATGTGAATTTAAATTATTAGATTATCTGGTAACATAAATATGAACCTAGGACAATGTGAAAGAGAGAGGGGTAGAAATAGCACATACAGGAATCTGAAGTTCCTGAAATAGGGGTTAGAGAGTCTTTCATAAATTGCACACTAATGGTGCTGGGCCTCTGTTATTGTTCATAGCCCACAGCACTAAATTCACATCAAAACAAACAAATTAACTAGCACAAGCATAAAATAAATGAACTGTTATAGGATAAGTCTCAGTACTGGATGATAATAGGCTACATCCAGGGATGGCAGTAACTGCTCATCAAGCAGCTGAACCATTAGTACTGCAGATATTTCAAATCCTCCTATGTGATGCAGTGTATTTGGTAGAATTTCACTCCAAACTCTGCTCTGCTGATTGTGTTTTTTAAAACTGTTACAGGGGTTGAAATTTAGAAGGATTAATTTGGGGTAAAAAAAAAAAGAAAAATGTATGTCAGGAGTGTATGACATAAATCATGCCACATAAACCTAATTGCAGAAATTTACTATAAAACTTCCAATGTAATGTTTAGTTTGGTTTTACGTTAAGGGTGTATTTAGAGATAATTTACATATGGTTGTTAAATTGCTCAGTAACTCATTGTTTTGTTAAATTCAGGAGATATTTGCTTTCATATACTTTTGCATAAACATAACTTGATAAGTACATACTAATTTGCTTATTACCATTAGTAATAAATATCACCCCTTAAATAAATATACCTCAGGTGCAAAACAAGCTTAGGACATCAATTAATCATTCATTTATCATATATAAGTTATTAAAATATTGCAGTCAGTAAAAAAGTTCTTATTATGTTAGGCAGGAAAAAGAAGCAGTAGAATGGACCCAAAGCAGACTTTTTTTTACTAAATACATAACAGTAAATCAGTAATTGAACAGATTGCCCCTACGCCCAGCTCCCAGATGAAAAGGAAACTCAGACATTGACAGCGATGTGATGCTGCTGACTGGGTGCTGAATTGGTCACTGCATCTGCTCTGAGGCAAAGGCACAAGCCAGGGCACCTCATTTGGTGCTTTTTTGGTCCTTGTATATTCATGCAGTATGAATGCCTTACTCAGGGTGGAGCAGGTGGAAGCACAGCAGCTATAGGAGCAAGCTTGCAGAGAGCCCAGAGAATAAGCTGGCTGATCTCGTTTTGAGTAGCTGTAGCTGAGATGCTCTGAACAGCACCAGTAGCGGGAGGGCCCAGCTCTGTGTGATCAAAGGGCTTTGGCTGTTGTGATCTCTGAACTAATTCCAAAATGTCAATGAAATGGCACATCAGAACTAAAAAGAGGCTGTAAGGAATTTAATAGCTAAGGGAGGACATTTCAACTTTAATTAGACCCAAAAATAGATTTTGGGAGAAAAGCAAATCAAGATTTTATGAATATTAAGTACAAACATTTTTGGTTTGTTTTCCTTCTTCTATAGAAACCATTTTTCATTACAAAAAAAAAACAGCCCAAACAAACAGTTATTTACATGGATTTCACAGAAATGGCGGCCCAAAATGAAAAACGTTATGAAAGAAAGGGAAATTTTATGCACAAAGAGAGAAAAGGAAAAAATAACCCTAATAATAAATAGATTTGGTGTCTTTTCAATGAATGGGACATTAGTCTAAAAATCCTGCAAGCATTATCTATCTGTAATTATGTGAATAAAGGATTATTTCTGAAAAGTCTCTGTTGTTTATATTTCCCCCTACATAATTAAATAATACAACAAAAATGAAAGCCAGAATAAGAATCCTCAAATTTACATATTTTATGGGATTGAGAAATGGGATAGTTATTGCAATGCTAGCTTTGAACAAAGACAACCTGGATTCAATTTCCTAATTGGCTTCAGATGTCCTATTTAATCTTGAGCAAATCAAAGCTAGAATTTTACAGGTATTCTAGTGATACCAACTAGTGATTTGAATACCTAAAAACCCCTTTTATTAGTCTGTCTGGGAAAGTGAGATTCAGGTAATTTTATTTTAGGCTTTTAATTTAAAGGTGTGAGCTTCCTAATCTATGAATTTATGTAGTAACTGGAAAAAGGCAGGCTCCCAACAGAGGAGCTTTTGACTAAGCAAAGCATGTAGCCTAAAAGTGGCAGATATCACAAAGAGTTAGATATTTTTGTGTTTATATCCTCTTTTTTTTGTTGTGGCTTCCCCATTAGATGGGAATATCTTTCTGTTATTTAATTTGCAGTAGTTTCTTCAGATTTTATTGTATGATATTTTTACAGGTTTTTAAAAGAAAGTCAAACAATAAAACTTTCAGTGAAAAGTGATAGAAATTATCAAGGATCTGAGGGAAAAAGATTGGAACATATGACAATTTGTTATGCTAAAAAAAAGGATGAAAGAGATGACTTAGTAAATGTAGATGGAATAAAGAATGATAAGATAATTTAGAGCAAGAGTTTGTGGTCCTTCTGCCTAAGACAAATATTCAACCATACGAAAAGATGACAAATGGTCAAGGGTAGATTGAGATTAGACATTAGGAAGAAATTCTTTCCTGAGAGTGGTGAGACACTGACACAGGTTGCCCAGAGAAGTTGTAGATGCACAACCCCTGGAAGTTTTTAAGGCCAGGTTGGACAGAGCTTTGATCAACTGGTCTAGTGGAAGGTGTCTCTGCCCATGGCAAGGAGGTTGTAACTTAGAGAAACTACACAAAAAAGTAACTCAGAAGTAAACAAATAAATAAATAGTTAAATAGGTAAAAAGCCTACAGATATCATGGAGATAATTTAAAGACATAATACCTAGACAGATATTGACTCATGCTTCCCCCTTTACCACTTTCTTTCACTTCCTCCCTAGAAACTTACTAGTTTTTATGCCTTTATTAATAAAAGGTTCCCATATCAAAGCCTATAAAGCAGAAAGCCAGAAGATCTGATAAAGAGATAAAAGGACCTATCAGTGAGACCTAGGCTATTATAGAAAGGCTAAACTATTTGTATTGGCATTGGTATTTCTAGTGGTGATAAGACAGTTCTCACACCAAACACTATCAGAAAAAAGTCTCAGAGACTTTAAAACAACAAAAACCCATAAAAAACAAATCAAATCTCTATAACTTCATCAACAGTCAATAGGTCAGACAGTTCTGCAGCAATTTGATGTATGTGTTCAGTCATAACACCTTGTAAAATATCAATTTCTATGTGTAAAGCTAACTCAGTGTCAGAGGAACGAAGGATGGCAAATACTACACTGGTATTTAAGCATAGTTTCAGAGATAAAACTGCAAGTGCTGGTATGAAAACCTAATTTCACACCACCCTATCTGACAGGAGTTGTAGCAGCTACTACAGATATAAAAGAAAGTCAAATTCTAAATGAATACTGATTTAAAAGATAGAAAGCAAAGGACTGGAATAAACGGAAATTTTCACAGTGAAAAGAGATTATTAACTCTGTTGATACCCTTCCACGTATTTCCTGTGAAAACTACCAAGATAATAGCTATCAGAAAGGGATTAGGTAAAGTCATGAAACATATAAAAAATTAATATTGAGAATAATAACTCATGTAAAATGCATAGCTCGGGAATCTCCAATAAACTACTGATCACCATACATAGAGTCATAGAATCATAGAATCATAGAATCATAGAATAGTTAGGGTTGGAAAGGACCTTAAGATCATCTAGTTCCAACCCCCCTGACGTGGGCAGGGACACCTCACACTAAATCATCTCACCCAAAGCACTGTCCTACCTGGTCTTGAACACTGCCAGGGATGGAGCATTCAGTTTCCTTGGGCAACACATTCCAGTGCCTCATCCCCCTTACAATAGAGAACTTCCTCCTTATATCCAATCTAAACTTCCCCTGTTTAAGTTTTAACCTGGTACCCCTTGTCCTGGTGCTACAGTCCCTAATGAAGAGTCCCTCCCCAGCAACCCTATAGGGCCCCTTCAGATACTGGAAGGCTGCTATGAGGTTTCCACGCAGCCTTCTCTTCTCCAGGATGAACAGCCACAACTTTCTCAGCCTGTCTTCATATAGGGGGTGTTCCAGTCCCCCGATCACACTCGTGGTCCTCCTCTGGACTTGTTCCAACAGTTCCATGTCCTTTTTATGTTGAGGACACCAGAACTGCACACAATACTGCAAGTGAGGTCTCACGAGCACAGAGTAGAGGGGCAAGATCACTTCCTTTGACCTGCTGGTCACGCTCCTTTTGATGCAGCCCAGGATATACTTGTGTTAACAGCTTCTTCTGTGGTTTTACTTGGCATTTTGAATTGCCATTGATGAAGATAAGCCATTGAGATGGACTTTAGCCTGGAGCAGAGTTGCAGTTAAATTTTAAAAACTGTGTATGGAAAATAAGGACACCACAAAACTAATGCCTAAAACTTCATATTCACATCTGGTTTAAGAGTGACAGTGATTTCACTTCTGCATGTGACATTAATAAATTCCTCAGATGTATGATCCCTTGATGTAAGCTTCAGAAAATATATTAAGGAATTTAGCTGGCTCACCCAGCTACTAAAAAGGATTTCTTAATTCCTGTACACTGTGAAATATCACTGCTAACAGACAGTATTATGCAACAAGTGCACTGAATTTTTTAAGTCCGAAACCTATAGAAATGCAAAGAATTTTATATGCTAAACAAAAAAAAAAATGTTACAACTCACTCTAAAGGGTCTGATCTTAAGAATTTTAAATGTTATATCAAGTCACAAGTTCATGTATTTTGACCTATAAAGAAAAATTTAAAACATCTCATCAAAACAAAAACATTTCTAGAGATTGCTTCTGGTCTCAGATTTGAAAAGCTAGGTATTTAATAAATAGATATGGTAGTGGATAACAGATTATGACCAGCTTGTGAGTTATAGCCACAGCCATAAAATTATTAGTATCACATACCAAGCAGCTTAGCCAACCATCCTACACTAATAGTGCAGTATGATCACTCCTAATGCAAATGCATCTGTATCTGCATAACGGTCATAATAAGTACCATATATACATGAACAGCATTTTATTGCTATATTGCATCAGAAGAATCCATGTCGTTGATAAAAATGTATTCTGTATACTAAACTTTGCTCCAGGACAGTGGAAAAATACCACTCGTACTTCAGCCTCTGAACCCAATCAGTACCTATACTGAAAAAATAGTAAATTTGCCCAGTGTAACTCATACATTTTTCAGCAGAACAGAAATCTTACCTTTTGACACCCTGAGTGAAATCACTATCATCTCTTGCTGTTAACATCAGAAAGGAAATAAATTTCCAAGGCTAAGTAGATTTTTTATATATATACATTAATCACACTATTACTGTATACGCTCAATTGCTTTAATAACTATAAAATATTTCAATAACTTCAATAAAACCAAAATCATCAGCAAGTGATTCTTTAGCTAGTTCCAGGCCTGCTGAGAAATCTTCAGGTGGTTTTAAAAAATTCTTTGTGGCATACCAAGTAAATGTCTGCTTATCTTTTGATAATCTCTTGAATTCATCTGGCGTAAGTGGGAGACTCTCCAAGTGCCTTCTAAATAAATATATTAAGATTGAATTGTTCACTCTGGTCTTCATACACTCTGTCAAAGAGAATAAATACTCTCATTCTTCATCACCAAGCCTTTTAGGACTTGTGGGCTCTGAACTTATTTCTCCAATGCCTCTAGTTTATGACATCATTCTCCACTAGTTTATTGGATACACCTTTTAAATCCAATTTAATTTGATTTTTCCCTCTAGGTTAAGACAGGTATAGATTTTTCTACCACCTGCTCCATTGATGTCTCAAATGACCAAATGTTAGGGAATATATTGAATCTCTGAACCTTTTTATTTATTTAGGAGGTGCAAGGTATTTAATCTTCCTCAGCATGTTGCAAAGAAGCCAAATCAATCACAAGGATGAACTTCTGTGAGAGTGGATAATATATCAAAAAAAAGTATTCACTGTCCCCTACTATGTTTAGATGGCAACTTTTGTTAATATCTTGATTTCTTGGGCCACTTCAGCTCTGCAAGGCCCTAAATCCAAAGCAGAAAACATATGCAATGGTCAGAAACTGAAAAAACGCTCAATATAAAAATCATTGCATCTTAACTGGAGTAAATAATCACAACTTTTAAATGAAAATAATAGCTTTCAATTAATATTTTCATAAAAGACATAATGTCCTTTTTTCTTTTAAATAAACTGAATACTTGCAGAACATCGAGTTAAAAAAAGCCCCAAACCTCAAAGAAACCATAAGTACCTTAGCATAACTCAAGTTGCACATTCTTAACCATGTTTAAGTGCTGTAATGAAACCTCAGTCATTACAAAGTATTCTGAACAGTGCCTACCAGGTCCCCCAGGGATGCTGATCTTGCAGGGATCTCTTGGTGAGGCACAAATGACACTGGCATTAGAACATATTTATTCTGCAGCTCAGTGTGGGGGAGGGAGGAGTACTGTGGGAAGAATGAAACAGTGTTAAGATTTCCTCTAACCTCAATTTTTGACTGCAGTTGAAGGGCTGCTGAGCCAGAGTTTTGCTCAAGATAATCTGAAAACATATCACAAAAAATTAGAAAAAAAAAAAGAAATGTAGAAATAGAAAGAATTGAGTTTATGCTTTGCCAATGTATCTGCCAGAATCACATGGGGAGGAGCCTTACTGAGATTTTACTCCATACTTTCAGTCCTGGAAACCCAGAGACAAATGAGAGCTTCCAACACATTTAAAAATTATTCACATATTTCTTTCCTCAGGTCATTAACTGGATGAAGGGGTGCATTGTCTATCCCATTTATCACTTCTGCTTAAATTGATAAGACAGACAAAAAATCCTGATTGAACGTAGCACATTAAAAGATGGAGAATCATGCAGTCAATAAGTTTTTCATCTAACTTCAGGCCATCTCAGCAAGTGCACTAGATGAAGGTAAAAACAAAATTTCTATGCTATAAAATCTTAAACTAAGTTTTAAAACTCAGAAGTATGAACTATGATTTTAATGTAAGATTATTGGCAATTTAGTTTAACTATTTCTATATTCAAATCTGAATGTAAAATGAAAGAATATGAAAAAGGACAAGTACATCTTTATTATGGCTTTTAAAAGACTACAAAGAAAGCCTCCTCCCACCATTCTGTTTTTAAAGGTGCTTTGAAGAAGATCTGCTAGAACAGCAACTCTTGATGCCTTCATTGGCATTCTGGAAAGCAAAACAACCATCCTTTGCTGGTGGAAAAAATATCTCTATGGATTCTTTCCACTCTGGGCCGCCTGATGTATTTCACATTTTATATAACCTATGAAGAATGACATTCATGTGAATTATAACTTTACCCTTTGATAGTCTAATCCTTCCAAATACACTCAAGATTTCAGTGATCCCCTAAGGAACAAACTGAAGAATAAAAGATACTGCTTGAACAAGAATGCAAAGTGACAAATATAGCCATCATTTGTCAGAGCTGGCTATATCACAATAAGATTTCTCAAGGAGCTGTTATGCCACATTATTAACCTCACACAAAACATTTTCTAGAAACCTTAGATTCATTCCTAGGTGGAATTAACCCCAGCATCATAACCTGCTGTGCTAATTACACAGGCAATAGTTTTCTACACAAACAGAATCAGAGAAAATTAAAAAAGAAAATAATCATTTGTTCATCTTTGCCACTTTATTCATTCTACCAAGATAAAAGTGTTCTCTATGATGACCTTATTGCCAAAGAAGCATATAATTCATAACTGATTGCCTTGCCAAACTCAATTTATTCTAATATAGAGCCAGGATACATCTTCCTAAAGCTGTGACTTACTGTGGAATATGCTGAGCTAAATACTTCCAGAGGACATGGAAGCTTTACCTGTGCTAGTTTACTGTGGCAGATGGAGCTTTTAAATATTTATTTAGCTTTCGCTATACCCTCACTGTGATGAAAGAAATCTTATGCATTTTACTATGTACAAGCTGCTCACCTCATATTGGGAAGAAATCTTAGTGAGTTATTGAAAGAAAAAAAAAACAAACAAGGAAGTAACACTACAATAGTTTACAAGGGGTTTTTTTGATCTATTCTTTGCACAAGGCATTTGTGATTAGATAATCGTGTAGCTCATAGACAGCTAAGTGCTTTATGTTGACAGAACTGATGTTATATTTTTTTAATTTGAAGGATATACAAAACGGATAAGCCACTTGGCCTTATAAAAGTATGAAACTTCCGAAGCTGGTTAACCCCAAATTCTATAAGAAGAACATTAAATGTTTGACATGAAAAGAGAAAAACCTCTGTTAACATTTTTAAGTTTTCACATTTAACCAAGAGGAGAGTGTGAATAAAATGCTATTATAAAATAAATATGAGTACTTGTTACTCCCTAGATGGCTTTTACATAGCCAGTAACTTATCACAATGGCAGACAGAGTACACTGCAGAACAGTTTCTCTTTCCCACAGCTGAGTGCAGCTTATAGCAAAGTTATAACCCCACAAAGGTAAATATGGATAGGCCCTCAGGCTTAACGCATACTTTACTGGAGGAGAAAATATTTCAACTAAAGAGGGATAGATTGGTTAGCAGGTGGCTAACCAGCATGATCCCAAATATAACAACAAACATTTCTTTTTGTAATTTTTATCTCAATTGTAGTTTTAAATACTTTGGAAGTCAAACCAGATGAAGGGATTTTATCTTTCATGGGATGATTCTCTTTTGTTGATCAGTGTGACATTACAATGCATTGGGATACGACCTAGGAAGTCTGTTATGTATCTTTCCTTAGAAATTCTGAAAATTAAAGTGGTGATTCTGTGATTCCTTAGAGGCCTAATTTACAACTGCAGATCCAGGCTCACTTGGCAGTGACTTTTCTTTCATTACCGTAGCAGAAATTTATGTAGCAACAGCTGTGGAAGAACAAAAATAAAATAGAAAAGTTTGCAACGAATGTATTTGCACACGTAGGCACACACAATCTTCTACATAAACTGTTAATGCCATCATAATGAGCACTTCTATTAGGGCAGTGATTGACATAAAAATTAGGCCTTTGTATGTTTCAATCAATTTTGACTTTTAACTAAGGGCTTGCTGGGAAATCAAAAATTCTGTTGGGGGTGGTATTTGGTAGTTTTGAAAGGTAATTTCATTACCCACAGAATGAAACATTTAGAAAAAAGCTAATATACTTTGATATATTTTTTAAGCACATTATATCAAAAGCATCAGTAATTTCACAAGTTTTATGTGCAAGTTGTTAGATAGACAAATAATCAGAGTACTAAAGCATCACAATGTTTTCTGTTATTACATTGGCATCAGACTCAAAAGTATTAAAACCACAGCTTCTCAATCCCTGAATATGCAAACAGTTACAGCTACATTTTATTTAGAGGTAAAAAACCCACACATTTGAGGACAATTAGAATAAAGAGAGATATGACTACAGATGGATACTTTCTTGGGTACTTTCTGATCTATTAGTATTATCTATTAAGATAATAATCTATTATTAATCTATCTAATAGATTATAATCTAGTCAGGAATTCTAAACCAAATCTTGTTCAGTGTCAGACAGCAGCTTTGGATTTAGGCACAGAAAGTCATAGGCTATTTGCAGGATTCATAGTCCTCCCAGTTAACTCTTTGGGAATTGTTGGATAGAATCATAGAATCATAGAATAGTTAGGGTTGGAAGGGACCTAAGATCATCTAGTTCCAACCCCCCTGCTGTGGGCAGGGACACCTCAAACAAAACCATCTCACCCAAAGGACTGTCTTACCTGGTCTTGAACACCACCAGGGATGAAGCATTCACAATTTCCTTGGGCAACCCATTCCGGTGCCTCATCACCCCTACAGTAAAGAATTTCTTCCTTATATCCAACCCAAATTTTCCGTTTAAGTTTTAACCCGTTACCCCTTGTCCTGTCACTACAGTCCCTAATGAAGAGTCCCTCCCCAGCATCCCTATAGGCCCCCTTCAGATACTGGAAGGCTGCTATGGGGTCTCCATGCAGCCTTCTCTTCTCCAGGCTGAACAGACACAACTTCCTCAGCCTGTCTTCACATGGGAGGTGCTCCGGTCCCCTGATCATCCTCGTGGCCCTCCTCTGGACTTGTTCCAACAGTTCCATGTTCTTTTTATGTTGAGGACACCAGAGCTGCACACAGTATTCCAAGTGAAGTCTCACAAGAGCAGAGTAGAGGGGCAGGATCACTTCCTTTGACCTACTGGTCACGCTCTTTTTGATGTAGCTCAGGATACGGTTGGATTTCTGGGCTACAAGCGCACACTGCAGCCAGCTCATGTTCATTTTCTCATCGACCAGCACCCCCAAGTTCTTCTCTGCAGGGCTGCTCTGAATCTCTTCTCTGCCCAACCTGTAGCTGTGCCTGGGATTGCTCCGACCCAGGTGTAGGACCTTGCACTTGGCATAGTTAAACTTCATGAGGTTGGCATCAGCCCACCTCACAAGCGTGTCGAGGTCCCTCTGGATGGCATTCCTTCCCTCCAGCATATCAACCAAACTACACAGCTTGGTGTCATCGGCAAACTTGCTGGGGGCACACTCAATCCCACTGTCCATGTCACCAACAAAGATTTTGAGCAAGACCAGTCCCAACACTGATCCCTGAGGGACAGCACTCGTTACTGGTCTCCAGCTGGACATTGAACCATTGACCACAACCCTTTGTGTGCAGCCATCCAGCCAGTTCTTTATCCACTGAGTGGTCCACCGATCAGATTGATGTCTCTTCAATTTAGAGACAAAGATGTCATGTGGATTCTTGGATAACCTAGCATTAATAGTGGATCACATCTATTAATCCTCTGTGTTCTTAAAACTAAGGGATGCTGGAGAGGGACTCTTCTTTAGAGACTGTAGTGAAAGGACAAGGGGTAACGGGTTAAAACTTTAACAGGGGAAGTTTAGGTTGGATATATGAAGGAAATTCTTTCCTGTTAGTGTGGTGAGGCACTGGAATAGGCTGCTCAGGGAGGTTGTGAATGCTCCATCCCTGGCAGTGTTCAAGGCCAGGTTGGACGAGGCCTTGGGTGATATGATTTAGCGTAAGGTGTCCCTGCCCATGGCAGGGGGTTGGAACTAGATGATCTTAAGGTCCTTTCCAACCCTAACGATTCTATGATTCTGTGATTCTAAGTGGAAACTCACGATTTAGTTAAAATGTAGCTTGAACACAGTCACATAAACTTTCAACAGATAAACATTTTTTAAAATGTTAAAATATGGCAAGCATATCTGAAAATGTTTTCTCTAACTTGTACAGTATTTGCAGACTCCTATAACTTTATTTTGCTCTCAAGTCCTGTAAGTCCATCCTAGCATCGATAACACAAAACACCAGCATAAGGTAGACTCCCACTAACATCATCAATTTGGAATCACAGCTTATCAACCTGCAGTTAGAACTTGTATGAGATGCTGATAGGAAACATATTTATTAAAAAATACTCTCTCACTACTTTCTAAAGATCCAGTAGACAAATCAAGACGAAGAACAAACCACAAGTAAATATCTGTATAAATAAGCAAATAGATACTGTAATAAGTAAAGTCCCAGGTAAAGTCGAATTCAGAGCTCTTTGAAGTAGCATTTGATGTGTTTTGACCTGGACTTGTTCCAGGCTTTTTCTTAAAACATAAGAAGTTCAGTCTTGATTTCCTGTGCAGGAAAGTATGTGGACTGGTACTCTTACTCATTCTCTGCTGTTGCTTTGAGGCAACACAGCCAAAGCTAGGAATTTCTAAAAAGTTCCCACAGAATGGGGAGAACTTTCTGTGCTTTTTATTCAGTTAATGTAGCTTTTGGCAAGAGTATGGTAAGCAAAGGATGCTGCCTACTGTGACTTCTGTCAGCTGCACAAGATCTTCCCTGAGTCACTGTACATGGTGGGAATTGCGTGGAATTGCAAGGTGGACTCAGCTAAGCTAGAGGGACTTGGAAACTGCAGCCAGAGGAAGGCACCTGGGACCAATACAGATCAACTCTGGCCCGGAATCATACCTGGAATCATGTTGATTTCCAAGAAATACCAACTGATGATTTATGAAGAGCCTCAGCAGCTGAAAATTAAATGAATCATTTCCTTCATTCCTCCATAAATAAATCAAATTCCTTCACTTTTTAAGGAACTTGATAAAAATGTCCTACAGAATATGGACTGCTAATGGTAAAACATGACTTATAAAAAATTGGCATCTCAGAGTCTTGTAGCTTAATCAAATTCTCATCTATAATAAAAACCAAAATGAAACGTCTGTTTAAAATATATGCTAAAATGCAGTCAAAAGAGACTGGAAATGTCAGTGATCAACTATAAAGAATATTTCAACAGCTGTTAATTTTAAAGCATTTTGTCTGTGTATTTCTGAGATGTTTTCACCATAGTAAATTTTGCTGCCCTGGCTTTGTTATCCCTCAAGGACCAAAAGCTGGAAGAGATAAAAATTGCCACTGGTACAACAGATATGCCTCATAGCAAATACACAGAAAAACTTGCAAAATAAGTAAATTCTTAAAAATCCACACAAATGCTAGTATATTTTAATTTTAACACAATTTCAAAATATAAATTTTACCATATGAATAAAAATATACAGAACTCTTAAAAATGCCAAAAATTAGGATATATTTTAATTATTTGGACTTAGTCCAAAGATGCAGGAGCCTAAACATTTGAGTAATAAAGTACTGTTAAAACTAAGTTTTGAATGCAACATAAAATTGAAGAGACATACCAACTCTCTATCCATGCTCCTCTTACTCCTCTGTTTGAAAAGGCAAGAGACAGCTGCTTGAAATCTACTTTTTGTAAGGAAATACAGTATTCTGGCACAGGCACCAAAACAAATAGGAATGGCATTACTAATTAGAAGGGAGAACAACCTCCGGTCTCTAATATGTGCCTTAGTAACACACTATGAACTCATGCCAAGACGGCCAGTTCCTTCTAATTTCAATGGGAATGAGAAACAACATGAAAGTCTGAGACACAAATGTGCAAGCATTACCATCTGGCCTGTAAAAAAGTATCTTTGACCTTTAAAAGTGAATGTGGCAAAAGTTGTGAAAGAAAGAACAGTTGAATGGTTTTATGGATATTTTGAGGGCTTTCACAAAAAAGCTAAATTACATTTCCATTATAAATAAAAGCACTAGTTAAAAAAAAAGTTATATTGAACGATGTAATAAAATTGATGTTACAAATTTAATAATAAATTACCACTAGTGTGGATTCATATCAGACATACATGCAAGATTTGAATCATAACAATGCATTTATTCCTATAAACTCTGTAGTACAAAATACAAAATATTGTATATATTTTTTTCTGACAAATAAATTTAATAAGAGGCACATTAATATATTTCTACAGTTAAATAGCCCCCCCCCCCCAAAAAAAAAAGGTGTGCTATACAATTTCAGAGCATCTCTAGAGGCAGCACATAAATCTTCTTAAATCTGGCTATGCTAAATTGCCCATAGACACTTAGCATCTATTAAATAATGCAACCAAAAAAAAAAAAATCATCTGTCAAATGTCTGCTTTTATGTCTTAAATTCATTGGCCTGTATGCTTTTTTTACTGTTAAATTGGAACTGCAATTCTGACATATTCTTTGCTCATGCCTCTAACTTTCACACCCTTGACTAGCCAAGCTAGCAGATTTTATGCCTCTTTCCTCTTCTTTTAGCCTTGCCTCAGAGCAGCTTGGTGGTGGACTCTGTTTTTCACATCTACCTTTGCTGTTTGAGTAAAACCTCACTTCCCCCCGAAAGCTCTGAGTTCACAGTCTGGAGTTCACAGATTCTGCTCTCTAAACTACACAAGATTGTTTGGTCAAAATTGAAACCTTTATTAAACTGGAATTTGGCTATGTTGTCTAAAAGACAGATAGATTTTTTTATTATTATTTCAATTTCTAAAAAAGACAACTTGAAAGAAATATTTTTGACTGACTATATATGGGGTTTTTATGTTTCCCTTTTAAGTCTGGCAGAAAACAGGATGTCCTCAGCTGTTCTAACATAACATTTCTCACAGCTTCCTGGTAAGTAAAAAAAAAATACGTTAGTTCCTTTATGATTCATCTGATTTTTGTCTTTCATAATTTCTAAAAGTATTTTATAACTGTTACTAGTAGAGACATTTAATATTGTTCACCTTGTTTACCTTTGCCTTGCAAAAAGTTGTCTTCAGCTCTAGCAAAAAATGGACATTATTTTTTTAAAACAAAAACTTGAGCTTGTACTTAAGACTCTAGATTAGTCTAAGACATCTAACCAACCTGCCTAAAACTTTAGAACCAGTCAAGACAATACCCACAGAAAGCAATTTATCCACTGTAAATCTCAGTCACACAGTATGCAGATCTCTTCAATGACCAGAGGAAGACCTAAGGTGACTAATCTTCTATGTTGAATGGCTTAGTTCAACAAGATGAATTTGTTTCTGAATCATACATATGTACCCTGCAGTCTACATAAATATATTAAAAATAAAGGTAAAATCTTTACCTAAGTTTCCTAACATAGTTCACCGAGTTAGAATGCTAACTCGAGTCTCCTTAGATTCTGCCTAGCTTTTACATGACTAGCAAAAAGTATTGTCTGGGTTTGTAGTCTAGTTTCTGCTTTGAACACGGCTTGATACTTTGATCAGGCAACCCAGCATTACAGAACTGAATAAACAACTTCCTGACATCGTTAGACTGGGTCATGGCCCACACCCCCCCACCCTGCAGAAACCCAACCATGTGCTCTGTGCAGCCTCTGCCCTCCTACTTGACACTTCATGCTGTTGAAGAGCACAAGGTGGTCTTGAAAGTTAAGGGAGCAATAACAAAATAAAAATAAAAAAAAAAAAAACAAATAAAAAAAGACACACTTGACTGTTTCTTTCCACAGCTAAAACTGCCTTTCTGCCTGACATGGGTAAGATGAAGAAACTAATGACATTAGCCCTGTCACTTTGACAGGCAGTACACAGACAATTATACGTGCAGAAAGCCAAGCAGGGTATCAGAAAGAAACCTGTTAGACTAAGAAGTCATCTTCATTTCAAATACTGTCTCCTTAATTCACACTGATTGCTTAACAGTCACGCCTAGTTACAAATTACCTCTACGGTCCAATAAAGACAATCAAATTGCTAAATAGTATCAACATTGCAGCATGTTAAGTCTTTTGGAAACTACAGAGAAGTATCAAAAATCCTAGCATCTCATTCCTAAAATAACTTTATTCTTTCTGTTTATTTCACTGTTTCCATTTTGTTAACCTATTTATTTTCTTTAAATTTCAAACTTTAAACAAGAATGGTAACACACAGGAGCTAAGAAAAATCACACGAGAATATTCACAATAGTATTTTAATTTGATAAGATGGACTTGAATACTAATTACTCTAGTAGTTAAGTACAAAACAAGTACACCAATCACCACACCTGAGATGATTTTTAACTGCAAAAGTGGCAGTAACAGCTCAGTCATACTAGAAGTACTGAATAGAAAAAACACGGAAAAAAGTCTGGGAAGAGAGGTGTATGCTAAAAGTAATTGACATGGTTTAACGGTAGCCATCAACTAAACACCACAGCTGCTCACTCACCCCCCACCCCCCCGCAGGATGGGGAGAGAATTGGAAGGGTAAAAGTGAGAAAACTCATGGTTTGAGAAAAAGACAGTTTTATAGGTAAAGCAAAAGCTGTGTGTGCACACGTAAAGCAAGACAAAGAATTTATTCACTATTTCCACCATCAGGCAGGTGTTCAGGCATCTCCACGAAAGCAGGGGTACATTACTCCAAACATTCACCCACTTCCTTCTTCTTTCCCCAAACATTCACCCACTTCCTTCTACTTTCCCCAGCTTTATATGTGGAACATGACATCACATATTATGGAATATCCCTTTGGTCAGTTGGGGTCAGCTGTACCATCTGTGTCCCCTCCCCACTTCTTGTGCACCCCCAGCCTGCCCACTGGTGGTGTGAGGTAAGAAGCAGAAAAGCCCTTGGCTGCCTATAAGCACTGCTCAGCATTAATGAAACAATCTCTATTACCAACACTGTTTCCAACACAAATCCAAAACACAGCACTGCACCATCTACTATGAAGAAAATTAAGTCTACCCCACAATCCCAGGCCAAACCAGCACAACATGGAACAGAAGCAGTCATAAAAAACAAACAACAACAACAACAACAACAAAACAAAAAAAAAAAAACAAAAAACCCACATCCAAAAAAACACCCCCAAACACAAAAAGCCTTGTGATACCAATTCACAGTGGAAACTTCTACCCTAAAACTTTGTTTAAGAATTATGTTAATTGTTCAGAGCATTATATAGTTCACTAAAGTATTAAGTTTGTTAAAGAATACGCAAGAAAAATTGTTACATGTATCTCTTCCCTGCCTTTTATTCTATTACCTTTTGTATGATACTTCTTTCTGGGAACAGAGGAAGCTTCCAAAGAATGTCTATGTTGTGACCAATAACTATTACTAGAGCTTCTAAATTATATATTTGTTTGCTATGGTCCCAGCAATGTGTGGCCTCTGTGCAACAGGTGGGATAGCACAGCTGTTTTAAGAAGAGGGCACATTGCATTTGATGATTTCTGCCTAAATTAAGGAAGCTAAAACATAAATGAAAACAGCTCAGGTCCATCTTTTCTGTCTCATGGATCCAGAGAAGTTTACATATTACCTAATTTCTTGATCCATAAATGTGATTGAAGCAAATTATATTGTGGCACTGATGGCCAGTAAAATATCTCCTAGACTTGCATGTTTTGCTGCTATTGACCAACTGTGTTATCATATTTTCAGTGATGGACTCTGGAAAAAGTTGCTTAGGTTTTTAATAGTTTGCAATTCTTCTTTATTGAATTCTAGGAATTAAATATTTATCAGTGTAAGCTTTCAAAACCATATAAATGCAGTCAGTCCCACTAAGTTTCATTTAATTCTTAACAATAAGGACCACAAAATGATCTCAGTCCTGCATGAGAGCTACTCTAATAAGAGGAAGCTGCAATTAATTGGCATTAGGGGAAAAGCAGTAAAGGCACATGTTTAGTTCTCAATGGTTTTCCATAGTACAACAGTAGCTATCTCATTCTTCCACCATATGGGCTTCCTTTTTGAAATGGGCAATCAAGTACACACTGTTCAAAGGAGATTTGAGAAGGACATTGGTACTGAAGTCACTATGTACTCCATACACTACAGTTAGTCTCCCTCAGAAACTATGCCTTTTTCACTCACAGTCACTGAAGAGAATGCTGTATGTAACTGCCTGTACTGGAAGAGCTCAAAAACTGCCAACCAATCACTAACAAAAAAAAATATTTCAGTGGTTTCCAAAGGTATAGTGCTTTTATTCTGTAATTCAGCAGTAATTTATGATAACAAAACCATAAAGAGGATGTGTTCCATCTTCCATCATATATACATTAATAGCCTGTCTCAAAGACATTAGAGTAAGGAGGAAAGCTACAGCTGCATTTGGAAAAACTATATTAAAAATTGTTAAAATTAGCTATTGGGGTGCGGGGAGGGAACAGGGGAAGCACAGAGAAGAGAAAAGTCTGCAGTCTTCAATATTAGAAACAGCTTCCAAAAGCTTTTATTAGCAAAGGATTATATATAGTATACATCTGTTTATGAAATGGAGACGTTATAAGCAAAACTATAATGCACAGACAAATCTGAAAATGTTAAAATCTAATCATGTGAGACCTAACAAAGCCTGAATAGACATTTCAAGTACAGAAACAGCATTTAATTACACTGGCTTTAAACTACGCCAACAGTAGGAATCTGCAAGATTCCCGCCTCATAGAGAAATGCCAATTTTGCCATATCATACAAATGAAATTTATATCTTTAAGAACACCATGTTTGATATGAGAACTAAGTTATATTTTACAAATTTGAGATCATCTCTTGACCAGCTGGCATTGAAGAAACAGGTAAAGTTGGTGAGAGATGAGTCAGTAGTCACCTTCGAAATTCATGTGAGCATACAAACAAAAATTTACCTTTGCATTAGCTATCATAACAGTATTAAGAAATGCTCCTGATTTCTGTGGTTATGGCTCACTAAGGTAAGGTCAATATATTGAACTGGATTCACTAGGTTTTAGTTTACTTGCTAGCTTCCTCTAGTATATTTAGATAAAAATTTGAATGCATAGGTACACATGTACGTTTGTGTGACATGTATTGGCAAATATCACTGATTTACCCTAGGTATCCCATAATAAGCTATAGATAGTATGCCTAATATATTCTAACAATCATCACTCCATATGAACCTCTCCCTTTCTAGAAATAGTTTGAGAAAAAAAAGGAATAAGGAATGAGGGCATAAGTTTATAATTCAAAGATTTGAATAAGAGTAGCTAACATCTTTTTAAACTGCTAATGCTTTTAGCAAGTGATGAAATATGTTATGTTTTATCATAGCCATTATCAAGATGACTAGGATGTATTTCTCCTCCAAAATAGTGCACATTTTGCAGAAAGAGTTTTGTGGTGCTTTTAATTCCTGCCAGTTTCTTATACTACAGCAGAAAACATACGAGGAAAAAACATACACATTAAATATGATGACACAGTATTGTCACATTTCAAAATATCCACAGTATTCACTACAAGGATGTGCAAAAAGGCAAATAAAACTAGACTGTATGGTTTAAAATATCTGAGTTGCAAGTCATCTTTCCAACTCATAAAAATTACTAATCATTCTTTTAAATTAAATATTTAAATGTTCTTCATAATTGAAAAGCAATGAGATCATCACTGGATTTAACTTAAGCAAAAGTTAAGTACAATATTACTTGAGAAGAGAAAAAGTTAAGCCTAATGCAGGGTATCCTCTGTTTCCTAATCACAGAATATTTATCCTGAAATGTTCCCTGAAAGTAGCTCCTGATCCTTTCCTACAAATATGGACATGTTTCAAAAACATTTAAAACTCAGACATCAAGGATATTTGGGGTTTTCTACAATTTCAGTTTCACAGGGAAATAGCTTGCGGTTGCTAATTTTTCATCTGCAAGTGCATATTGATTACTGGTTGGAAAAAAAAAAACACAACCAAGAATTACAGTACTTCCCACAAATTATTTCACAATTTTCCTCAGTAATAATGACCAAATATTTATATTTTTCTTGGTATGCTTTTTGTTCTTATCTTCTTCTGTAATAATTAATATCCTACTGATTAGTACAACTCTAATTTATTTCCATTAACGTCAGTGCCATGCTACAGAGACATACATGTGTCTCCAGAAAATATAATTCCACTGTTAGAAAGGATAGCTGGCAACATAAAAACTGAAAAGAGGAAAAAAAATCCTGTGTCTTTGTTAGTGCTGTGTTTTCAGACTGACTTGCATTAGTGGATAAGGCATGCCATTTATAAGATAAAGTATATGAAATAGTTTAGCTCCTTTGAGATGGAAAATGCTATAAAAATGATAAATATTTCCATTAAAAATTAGTATTATTGGAAATAGTGTAAAGCTACATGAATACAATCTTCCCAAAAGCCAGGTGACTCCATTCCATTTCAATTAATCTAATGTAATATTTCTACTTAAATTATTTTAGAAGTTCAAAATACCTTGACCAAAGCTAAGCTTAAGCCTAGTTAAGACCTACATTAGAGGATCTGCAATATGAAATTTGGAACTGAACATAATCTAAATGTGACAACTATCATTTGAATTAATTCAGAATGAATTTAAGCAAAAGAACTTACAAGTCATACCAACTTAGTATAAAAGTTAAGGTTTCTCAAGAAATGTGAAGTTAAACTCTGTCTCTTCCCTTTAGGAAGTCCCACTTTATAAAGTGGTGAAAAAGTCATCATCATCTAGACCACACTCACCATTATCAATGTCTATATTAACTTCAGAAAAATTAGAGGCCAATAAATTCAAGCCTGGTTTCAGACACAGAAGATGCCAACAAATAATTCAATAAAGTGGCAGCCAGTTTCTTCAGGCCTCTAGTCTGGGGTTATCTACTGACAGGAAAAGGCCAGACAGGAACCTTCATTCTGAGCCCCTGAACTCTTGGAAAGTGATGTTAGAGTGGGAATGCTGACTGATCTTTCACTACAGCATATTCAGTGAGGTTGCAAAAATACTGGGTTTTTGAATGGTGATTAGGTCTGCATAGATGTGTAACTGTTCACCACTAAACTGACAAACTTGTGTAGCTGTAATTCATTGTGTTGGCTATCCATACCATATTTAAAGAATGTTTTTATCAAAACTCAGTCTTGTAAACAAGATCCATTTTGTTACAAAACAGTCATGATCTGTTAAGCGCTGACTTTTTCCTTCCTCAGCCTTTATACATTCAGATGACAAAAATTAATTTCAGAAGTTGTATCAGAAAATTCAGTCACTATAACTGGTTTCTTCATGAATCAGCCCTCTTCAAAAGCAAGATATATTTGTAGACAAAGATAAGTTATAAAACTGTAAATAATATACAAACCACAAACTCCTTACTCTATTTGAGTCCCCAAAAAGGACAAGCAGTCAGTCTTTGATAGATTACTTGAAAGACCTGATCTCAAATTCTATAAATGAAATTAACAGTGTAATAGCAAAAAACATTTCATTGGTTTAAGCAATAGATACAGTTATTAATGAGAGTTTCCTTAGGTAACTGAATGTTATTTTGTATTGCATATCCAAGTTCAGATTATTAGTCAGTATTGCACACTGACAATTTCTATTAACTCTCTTGTCCTTCCTCCTTCACATTGATCTCAGCCAAAACCTCAGATTAACTCTAGATTTAAGTCTTACCAAAGACATCTATAACAGCCTCAAGCTGAAGACAGCTGTGAGGCAGGCTCATGATGATGATGCAATCATAACAGGGTGCCTGACATAACAGACATCTCAGTCCAGGCCTTAGTCTTTTAAAGCAGTCTCTACAAAACTAGTCCTGAAATGAATAACAGGATAAATTTTAGTCCGGTAAAGTCCTCAGAGTGTAAAAATGAGCATATCCTTGTGGATTGTTTTGACACCAACCTAAAAGCTATTCCAAATGGCCCCCTCAAGTCAAATCAGATATATCTTTATAGTCATCTTGTGTATAAAGATTCATATTACCCAGAAGTCAAGGACACGTAGCAGCGTTATCGCCTAACATAAACAAATGAGTCATGCTTTGTTTATAAGAACCTCTAAATTTGTAGCTTCTCCTTTCTCCCCTTACCCTTCCCCCTCCCCCTCATCTATATGATTTAGAGTCCAACTATGTTTCAGCAACAACTGTCTAGTTGAACCACATCTAATCTTAATCTGTAGCCTAATCCTCACTGCAGAATAGAGAACTACATTGTTCCAATCAATCCCTACTTACACAGCAACTAACTGCAGCCCATGAAACTGTCAAACCAGAGCTAAAGCTTCTTCCTGAGTTTCTTCTGTCTTACTACATCTTATGGGCTTAAACCTTATCTCAACTCATGTTCAGCTATAAAGTGGACAAGTTGCCTATGCCAACACTAAATTATGTCTGGGAGAAACAGATGGACTAATTTAAGGAAGCTTAAACCATGTCTTTTAAGGGTTGGTGACTTAACAGCTTTCTTGGATCTGTTAAAAGTTTCCTCCTGCTAAGACCTCATTGGTTAGAACACACACAAGGTTAGGATGAAAAATAAAAGTAATCATCATGATTTAATCCCAGACAAAAACTAAGCATCACACAGTCACTTGTTCACTCACCCCTGGTGGGATGAGGGAGAGAATCAGAAGGGTAAAAGTGGAAACAGAAGGGTCAACTGTTTCCCCTCCCAACTTCTTGTGCATTCCCAGGCTACTCCCTGGGGATGGTGGTGAATAGGTGGGGTGACGCAAGAAGCAGTAAAGGCCTTGACTCTGTGTACGGACTGATCAACAACAACAAAAATATCCCTGTTATACCAATACTATTTCCAGCACAAATCCAAAACATAACCCCATACTGGCTACTATGAAGAAAACTGACTCTATCCCAGCCAAAACCAGTACAGTAAAGTAAAAGGTTAAGATCCAAGTTTGGTAGCATGACTCAGGTAGAACTCTGGCTGCTGTCAGTGAGCCAAGTATCTACTTTATGGTTTAGGGCTGATACCAGTCTAACAAATTTGTTTCAATTCATCTCACTAGATGTCCCTGTTAACACCAACTTAAGTTTTAGATTCTAAATACATACCTATGTGATTTTTTCACAATTTAAATGAAAGCATGAAGTTGCTGATCAAGCTCAGATTAGCATTAAAACATGGAAACATGACATGCTAATCCATCAATGCCTGTTGTCATGACCATTTTCTCCTTAGTTTGAAAAAAATACTATTATTTTCAACAGAACATTATATTTTTAAGATAAAAGATGATGATTTTAGGGGAAAAGATTTTGGCTTACATATGGCACTGCAGAAACAAGCACAAAGCAGTTATGCTGTTGTACGCTTTATACCTTAATGAAAAACAACAGGGTCTTTATAACTCAAGATTCTTAACATGTATTTCAGCTTCTTCTGAATGAATAATGATTTTTCTATATCAATTCATAACAAAATTCACCTTAACAAACAATACATAATACTCTCATGTTCACTTTGACAGATAACATGTTCATACTTACATTTATCTGACAAGACTTTAACTAACCTTCATTTTCTTCTCACTGCTTAGTCCACAGCTTTCCTCTGCTGACAGACAGACTGTATTTCTCAAGCTTTTGTTTCCAAGGTGATGGCTTAAAAACAATCCATGATTGACCTGGGGAATACAGAGTTGCTTATTGCTTCTAAAAAAGAACGAGAACTCCAAATTCAGAGAATAGTTATGTGACCTTCCCAGCTAAACAGGTTTCTGTTCAGGGTATTATTCTTGTCCCTTAAGGCAGAGATAACAATCAGTCATCCAGACAACTTACATATTTCCTCAGGTTACTTCTTTTCCTGCTTTGCATCTCATCATCTTATTTTATGCAACAAATACTGTTAGATTTTTTTTCAGGCCCGGCCTAAAATTCTATGAACCTGTGGTCGTATGCCTGGAAGTGGAGGAGGCGTTCTAACAGTAGACCAGTCACTTTATCGCAAACATATGATTATGATTGTTAAATCAAAGCCTACGTAGGGATTTTTACTGCGGGGAAATAACAGACTATGGGAGAAAGCCTTAATGCCAGAAGAGACATGCAGAATCAAAAATTTTTTTCCTACTAGAACCTACAAAAGAAGGGTGCCCAGTAATGCCCAAAACATTCATTCCTCTTTCAGATATTTACTTAAAATATTTAAAATATTATTACAGTTGGTGATACTATATCACCTATCGCTTCTGCCAAAAGAACAGGTTTAGAGTTTTTAAATAAAATCATGTGACATTTAGGAAGACAGATTGAAACAATATTGGATCTTATGTAAGCTTTTTCTCTTAAAGCTTTTTCAATATCTAATAACTGCTTAATGTCAGTGCCTGAGCAGAGAGTACTGGGCAACAGAACAAAAAATCATCTATCTTTGAAAAATGTTATCATGTTTAAAAATTGTGAACTACTCCACCTTTATCCCAATTAACCAATTATTAATCAGAATATTTGGAACTAACAATTTACTGTTTGTTTTGTTGCATGTGTACATGGCAAAGTATTACACAATGAATAGTACAGAATAAAAATCATCCTTTTATTAATGTTAAAACTTTCTCACAGATTATAGAGACCAATAGCTTTAAATGAAGGTATGTTTCAAAGACATAGGTTAAAAATGTTTAGGAAGTTACTATCAGCTTCTATAATAAAACTTAGCCCAATAGTTCACTGGAACTTATTATTATAAATGCGCACCGCATTTTTTTTAAGTCATAGAATATTTATACAGCAGTGAATTACATTCTCAGCTATGCAACTGTCAATCCAGTAATTTAGGCAACTGTATGCCTTCGGCTTTATACCACTGAAATTTGAACCAAAATCTTTGTCAGTATGTCCAAATATGACCCAATAAACAGACACAAGAGGGAAAAAAACGTTTCTTCTAAACACAAAACTTTTAGCAACTAATAAAACTCCCTCAGGATCCTGCTGGTTTACCCAAAGATTTTTCTTAAATTATGTTTGCCCCAGCATGGTCCCAGTTTTTCAGGTAGCTAACTCAATGAATATAAAGTATCAGCAGTTTCTTACAGAAATTGTTGAAGTTGTTTCATTTCAAAAACCAACACCATAATTAATTTTAATTAAAAAAAAAAAAAAGTGCAATAATGGTTCAGAACAAAATATTAAAAAAACAGAAACAACCTGGCTTTTACCAAATTATTATCTAACCTGTTACAAGATGCATTAGTTAACACCTGACATCTTGCCAAGCATAATCTGTGAGATTTCCCCAAAGGCTTGAAACCTTAAAAGATTGTGTGATAGCAAAAGCAATCAGCAGTGAATCACAGTTGAGTTGGCACTTTCCAACACACTGGAAGTGTGACAAGTCCCTAAGTTCTCCATGTTGCCTTGGAAAGCTGCCAGCGTCATGATTGTTAGTTACTGTCAAAAGAGTCATAAAGAAGCTACAATCTTTCCACAAGTTTGAAGAGCCAACAGGGAGACAGAAATCACTCCATACAATCTTTCAAAACTTCAATATCATTAGAATCATAGAATCGTAGAATAGTTAGGGTTGGAAAGGACCTTAAGATCATCTAGTTGCAACCCCCCTGACATGGGCAGGGACACCTCCCACTAAACCATGCAACCCAAGGCTTCGACTAACCTGGTCTGGAACACTGCCAGGGATGGAGCATTCACAACATCCCTGGGCAACCTACTCCAGTGCCTCACCACCCTAACAGGAAAGAATTTCTTCCTTATATCCAATCTAAGCTTCCACTGTTTAAATTTTAACCCGTTACCCCTTGTCATATCACTACAGTCTCTAATGAAGAGTCCCTCCCCAGCATCCCTATAGGCCCCCTTCAGGTACCGGAAGGCTGCTAGGAGGTCTCCACGAAGCCTTCTCTTCTCCAGGATGAACAGACCCAACTTCCTCAGCCTGTCTTTATACGGGAGGTGCTCCAGTCCCCTGATCATCCTCGTGGCCCTCCTCTGGACTTGTTCCACCAGTTCCATGTCCTTTTTATGTTGAGGACACCAGAACTGCACACAATACTCCAGGTGAGGTCTCACAAGAGCAGAGTAGAGGGGCAGGATCACATCCTTTGACCTGCTGGTCATGCTTCTTTTGATGCAGCCCAGGATACGTTTGGCTTTCTGGGCTGCAAGCACACACTGCAGCCAGCTCATGTTCATTTTCTCATCAATCAGCACCCCCAAGTCCTTCTCCGCAGGGCTGCTCTGAATCTCTTCTCTGCCCAGCCTGTAGCTGTGCCTGGGATTGCTCCGACCCAGGTGCAGGACCTTGCACTTGGCATGGTTAAACCTCACGAGGTTGGCATCAGCCCACCTCAAAAGTGTGTCAAGGTCCCTCTGGATGGCATTCCTTCCCTCCAGGGTATCAATCGAACCACACAGCTTGGTGTCATCGGCAAATTTGCTGAGGGCACACTCAATCCCACTGTCCATGTCAGCAATGAAGATGTTGAACAAGACCGGTCCCAACACCGATCCCTGAGGGACACCACTCATTACTGGTCTCCAGCTGGACATTGAGCCATTGACCACAACTCTTTGTGTGCGGCCGTCCAGACAGTTCTTTATCCACTGAGTGGTCCGTCCATCAAATTGATGTCGCTCCAATTTAGAGACAAGGATGTTGTGTGGGACAGTGTCAAATGCTTTACACAAGTCCAGGTAGATGACATCAACTGCTCTACCCCTGTCCATCAGTTCTGTAGCACCATCATAGAAGGCCACCAAATTGGTCAGGCAGGATTTCCCCTTAGTGAAGCCATGCTGGCTGCCACCAAGCACCTTGTTTTTCATGTGCCTTAGCATGCCTTCCAGGAGAATCTGCTCCAAGATTTTGCCAGGCACAGAGGTGAGACTGACTGGTCTGTAGTTCCCTGGATCATCCATTTTCCCCTTCTTGAAAATGGGGGTTATATTTCCCTTTTTCCAGTAGCCAGGAATTTCACCTGACTGCCATGATTTTTCAAATATGATGAACAGTGGCTTCACAACATCATCTGCCAGCTCCTTCGGGACTCGTGAATGGATTTCATCAGGACCCATGGACTTGTGCACATTCAGATTTTTAATATGGTCTTGAACCAGATCCTCTCCTACAGTGGGCCCAAGGTCTTCCTTCTCATTGTTTAGACTGACCTAATTAAGTCATCATATGGTGATACTATACAGCTCATGCAGAAATATACTATTACAATATATAAACATTTTTGTAGTAGTTTTTGTTTGGTTTTGGTTTGGTTTTTAAGTGACATTTGATATTGTCTTCATAGGGGAAGAAAAACAGACATTACAGGAATCCATGCCTTCCTTTGAAAAGCCTAACATAAAAAGAAATCAAGTCTTGATTTTTAGGTACACTTTTGAGTTCATGATTATAGCAAATAAAGACATTCTTTTCTGACTTGGAAACTGCACGCCTTCTCACAAATTTTCCTGGCTTTAAAATACTTCTCCATCCTAGATAGTTGTTGATACCTGAACTGTAAAAATTCCCTACGATCTCAAATTTTTCAGATGTCCTACTTTTCATTTAGTATTTTCCTGTAAAAAAAAATAAATTCAATCTAAAGCTAAAAGCTCTAGGATCCTATGGAAGTCTCAACAGAACTCATGTTGGACTGAGGTACCAGATGACTCAGAGTCATTAAAGGATATACAAGTGAAACAGAAATTACTGTCACCAACAATACCAATGCCAAATTTTTGAATGTACATAATAGAAACTATGCTGCAAGTATGAAGCATCAGATAACTGAGAGAAAAAGTCCTTCAGCATTTGAAGTCAGAGTTCAAATGGAACTTCGAATAAAATAATAAAAAAAAAAAAAAGTAAAAGGGATTGAACAGTTATTTTTGTGTCACTTATTTTTCCTGGCCATGTATAAAATAGATAAATCTGGCCTGGTTTCGCATTCTTTACTTATCATAAGAAAAAAAAAAAAAAAAAGAAGTCTTCCTGCATATTAGATTCTTTTTTAACTTGGCTGCAGAACTAGTATACTTGGGATTTTTGTTGCTGTATTAGATGCCATATCAGTGCTGTAATCTACATTCACTTCTGGGCACAGGCTCTGAAACATTTTTGACGCTATACTGAAACTTCCCAAATGCATTTGTATTTTCAGTAAATTGAAATTGTAAAAAGGATTTATAGACAAGATATTGATTTTACTGTGATTTCATTTTCCTAGAAAGCCTCTTTACCATTGTTTCCCTGTGCAAACCATAGAAGTAAAATATTGCATCATTTAAAGAAGTTAAAATATTCAAGATACGCTCAAGAAAATCTTGCCTTTTACTGTATTTTACAGATTATGTCCAACTTCAGCAACTTTAACTCTGTCAATTTTAAAAGATTTTTCTATGAAACTGTATAATCTCCTTTATAGTGACTGCTGTTTGAACTTCTGTAGTACTAGCAGGAGACACAGAAAACTCAGCAAATCCCCCCACTTCCTACAAATCCTATCAATTTTACAGTTCTATTCACCTAGCAGATTCAATGCCCTTTTTAAAGCATATCAAGGAAAAACTTGATATCACTGGCATAGAGAAACCATTATGACTGAATCATATTTCCCGCATCACTCCATGCCCAAATCAATGAAGAACTAAGACTTCTTCAACAATGTTCAGTTACTACTAACTTACTATTACAAATCACTTATTTACAGCAGTAAAAGTAGGATCTCCAAATCATCTGAACACTGCAAATGTATTAAAGAGTAACATAAGCTGTTCTAGTTAGGAAATATGGAAAAGTGCCCAACTACATGCTTAATAATAAGTGTTTAATGATTTTACTTTTTATTTATTTTTTAAGTAAGAGTTCTACATCAGTATCTTTTTGTGCCCATCTCAGCTGCTGTTGACTTCTTATTTTTTACATAGCTATCACAAAACCTACAAGCAGGAACAACTAGTCTGTTTCATAGCAAAATGGTATTTTTTTCAAGAAACATTAATTCAAGACAGGAGAGTGAGTCACAGAGCCATAACCACCTGATCTTTCTTTTACTTCTAGTCAGGGACATCTGAATATCATTGATATGACAATTTTCATCATCTGGCATAGGAGACAGGAAACAGTTCATACACATCAGCCTGACTAGTATCGTCTCATTGTAACATAAATGGGCAATAGGATCTTAAATTATTAATCACCAGCCAATCACATTTAACCAGTGATGTGAGTAATTTCTTCCTGTTCCACAGAGTACAGAGCCCAGGCTAGAAACCGTTGCCCTTCTGGAGTAGTAGAATTCTGCCACTGATTTTGTATTCATATGAGAATGGAGGTGGTTACTGGGGAGGGAGCCCAGGAATGGTAACCTATAAACATCAAAATAATGAGAAGCTTCCTCATTAATCTGTGTTGTATTTTGGGGGGGGGAAAAGAAAAGTCAAATTTTTTGAAAGTAATTTTGAGTTTTGTTAATATTTAGAGAAAGAATTCTTTAACAAGACTAAACTTCTGGGTCTTAAGCTGAACTGAGCATTCAAGTTAATAAAATTTAGATTTCCCAGTCTATGCCATGATATCCCAATACTAAATCTTGTTGTTACTGGTATCAGGATTGACCTTTGTCAAATACTGACAGAAATGCACCACTAACGTGGATAGTTAAATTAGCTGGAAATCATATTCTTTTTTGTTTCTTTTCTGAAAACATCTACTTACTGAAAATTAGTAATTGACAATTTGTATGCTTTATAATATATTTATGAAATATAGGATTTTTAAGCTCAGCTCATGTTGCCTTACATTGTTGGCTTGACCATATCTTGGGAAAGAAATGGCTTAGATCTAGAGCTGTCAGCCAAACTGGTTTTCAGACACCAACAAAATATAGCCTATTTTGTTGTATAGATCTCCTTGCCAAGAAAGCAGGAAACTTAACAATACGAATATAGACCAGAATGGGCTCAAAAATCCCTTCTATATAATTTTTACTGTATGTTCATAGATATTTTTTAAATGGCACTGCTAACATTTGAAAAGTTGCATTGTGTTTTATACTTAGCCGAACTGATCAATAAATCGTAGAACATTTTGTGTCTTTCCAAACTGGTAAAAAATAAGACAGAACTTACAATGACATGTTTTTAAGTAATATTTTCAAGTTTAGCCTAAAAAAGATGTTATGATTGCATATTTTCACAAATACATTTTCAATGTAGTTCATGTCCTATACATGAATAAATGAAAACCAAGTTGGAGCTCTTAACTATAAAGTTAGATCTGATAAGTTAAGCTAGGTGAATAGTTTAGATAAATCCAAATAAGCAGAAGAGACAAATTTCATATAATTTTAATTCAAATTAACAGAATTCAGCCTGAAACCAATTGCAGGATCAAAGTACTTTTAATCAGTTAAGTTGTGAAAGAGCTTACACATCTTTCCCTTCATCTTTCTATTTTAAATTCTATTGCATTGTTCTTTAGCAAAAGAAAAAAGTCTTTAATATATCTCCATGTTTAATATATATATACAAATACTCTTGCTTATGTCTCTAAATTTATCAGAGGATAAATACTGATGGAGTTTAGAAAAGCAACTCCTCATTCCATCTGACAGTTTATTCCACCCAAGTTTTCCAGCAGAAGTTACCCTGTCTTTTCCTAGGAAACTTCAGGTACTATGAATAAAATAATAGATTTGACAGGTATTAGAAAAATACATCAATATCTCAGAGTCACTGCAATGATATCATTAGCTAAATTTTAATGTATAAAATCACCTAGATCTTATAAAATATTCAGGGAGAAAGGATCTACTTTTAAGCTTTCATGTGTTCACAATGCCTTTCTACTGGTTTTACCAGTAACTGTTTTTGAAAACTTAAAAAAAATGATTCTTTATTGAAAAGTGTTAATTTATTGAGACACTTAAACATAAATTCCAAAAGTTATTTTAATACCTATGATTTCTTGTAAAACAAAAATGTTCAATGGGAACTGCAATGCAATTGGGCTGATTTTTCAGTCTTTCTTTACTTTTCCAATGTTGAAAAGAAAATAACGCATGAAAATTCTTTTAATGTATACATTAGCTCACAAAGTAAAAATAGGTTTGTATCATTCCAGTAACTACTAGTGTTAGTCAGGAATATTTTATGAAAGAGGACAAACAATGATGTGCATTTCTATGTACTTGAGATTAAGCCAACATACCACAAGATGGCAGATGAAAGCAACTGAAGAGGCAACTTGCAGAAGACAAGTTTGTGGGTCAGAAAAAAAACAACTGGTTTTGAAGTATTTCCTCACCTTTTTATTATAGAAAATTAGTCTTAGAAGCCGTCTTACAAAAGAAAATCCAGACATTCATGTTCACCTCCTTATGTTCATAGAATCATAGAATCGTTAGGGTTGGAAAGGACCTTAAGATCATCTAGTTCCAACCCCCCTGCCATGGGCAGGGACACCTTACGCTAAATCATATCACCCAAGGCCTCATCCAACCTGGCCTTGAACACTGCCAGGGATGGAGCATTCACAACCTCCCTGGGCAACCTATTTCCAGTGCCTCACCACCCTAACAGGAAAGAATTTCCTTCTTATATCCAACCCAAATTTTCCCTGTTTAAGTTTTAACCCGTTACCCCTTGTCCTGTCACTACAGTCTCTAATGAAGTGTCCCTCTCCAGCATCCCTATAGGCCCCCTTCAGGTACCGGAAGGCTGCTAGGAGGTCTCCATGCAGCCTTCTCTTCTCCAGGATGAACAGACCCAACTTCTTCAGCCTTTCTTCATACAGAAGGTGCTCCAGTCCCCTGATCATCCTCGTGGCCCTCCTCTGGACTTGTTCCACCAGTTCCATGTCCTTTTTATGTTGAGGACACCAGAACTGCACACAATACTCCAGGTGAGGTCTCACAAGAGCAGAGTAGAGGGGCAGGATCACCTCCTTCGACCTGCTGGTCATGCTCCTTTTGATGCAGCCCATGTTCTTAATAATACTTAGCTGCTAGAACCATAGCCCCTCAAATTCAACATTTAGACCAAACAGTATTTATAACCAAAAGTATTCTTTAAAATTGGTACAAATTTTCCCCATTTATCCTCCTAGTTGTAACACCAGAAAAGATAGTGATCTCTCTGCCACCATTAAACATTATAATGTATTGGGAATGGATTATGGAAGACTAAGATTCCTTTTCTGTGTTGGATGGGAATGTAAAACTCTATCTTCCACAGAAGCATGCTCAGCTTCTGGGTTATGACTATGTGAAATCAATGCAGTTACTCCAGTTTCCACTGATGAATTTGTCTCACTCTCTATAGTAAAATATATATTAAGCCAGATTAAGCATGATACCCTGTAGATTCAACAAGCATATAAAAGGTGGAAATAGAGAGACAAGGCATTCTAGTCACAGATTTAACAAGTACCTGATACAAATGCACTTCAGCTGGGCTACTGTTTGAAGTTCCGAAATCCTACAGCTCAGATTAGTGTTTTAAAATCATTTTGTGCTGCAGCACAGAAAAAAGTCCATGGAATAAGAGCCAGCTTGCTCATCTGTCTTGGCATAGGAGGAGAAATTCTGTGCAGGCTCTAAATTAGACCTTGTAGTGCTAAGACATTTTACACAAAATCACAGCAGTCTCAATATTTTAGAAACATTCAAGATGTACTAGCTGAGGTGGCAATTTTCAGATTACTTTTGTGCTTACAGTCCTATGTGACTAAAAGTCACATACAGATTCTGCAGTATTCATGTGCAGGCTTGAAACAGACCAGAACCCAGTTTTCTCCTTGTTCTTTTCTGCTTGACTGCCTGAATATTTTACTAAAAGTAAGTCCTGGACCTTTCAGGTTATACAAAAAGACAAGCCTTCTGTTTCATCTAGATCATTTAATCTACACACCCAAGACAGCACGAAGTACCTACCTTACTTCATAGGCAGCACCGAGCCCCTATTCTCCATTGTTTTGAAATTTGTGCCTGTAATTTCTGATGGAAAAATAAATAGGACTGAATCATGAAAGAGAAAGGTGAACGTTGATGAATCATAGCTGCAAAAATCATATCACACAGCTGAGAAGTCACATTTGTTCATTCCCTGGCCCTGTGACAGGCATACACAGGACAGTTTTTCTGTAGGTGCTGTGACCTAAGTACCTTATTGAGGGCTTTTTTCCCCTGATTCACTAATCGTACCTGGACAATTCCTATCTTTCTCTTGATAATTATTCATATATATTGGAAAAGAAGCTTCTGAAATACCAATCAACACTAAGGAATTGACATTAATATCCATAAAAGTTATGCAACAATATTTGCTTCAGGAGCATATGCCTATATGATCAGTAATTCTATGTAGACACGTACAAACAGTATAATAACAAAGTTAAGGCTGACATTTATGCTGGTGAGTCATCTTGAAAGCTAGAAAAACAGCCCAGCTGTCTTAGCCGTAGCGCATAAGTGGGACAGCTGACAAGGTGTGCAGCTCAGAAGCAGGTATCTGGAGAAGAGTTTACCTGCACTCAAGTTACTTTAGAAATGCAGGCAGCCAAGTCCAGGTTAGTCATGACAGGATATATGTAGTCCTGTGTTTTTTAGCCAAATAGATGCTGCTGAAAGATAAATGCATGCAGATCAAGTAATATCGCACATAGGAATTTACGTGAACTGAATACACAATCTTAACAGTCACAAAAAAAGCAGGCAGGGTAGCTGACAGGTTAACTACCATCCAGCTTGTTTCAGCTGTATAAAAATTACTGAGAAATAAATGTATGCAGCAGGAAACCCCTAAATACAGCATTAACCAGGTCCTGAGTGTCATTAATAACATTTGCAGGCTTAGCACGATGAAATATTAAACGCCTTATGTAACATATGGCAACTTTATTGACCGTCAACTACAACATAATTCAATGTGAAGAAAACAAATGTACAGAAAGAGAATCATAGATCAGTATTCACACTGTAAGATGATTAAGAAAATACTGTGATGGGCTGATTATTACCTGATATAACAGCTAAATACAGGAACCTGACTGATCAGACCTGCTTCAAGTTGAAGATTATTTTGGGGTAGCCTGATATGACTCCTGGAAAAACAGCATCTGAAAACAGGCTCTTGTGCAAATCTTTGCAGCTAATGGGCAAAAATGGGAGGTTTTGGGTCCCCAGAAAAACAATAATAATGGGACACTGCTTGCTATTGATACAAGATGGTTACTGGCAAAGGCATAACAAATGAGCAACTACTTTCCTTGTTTTTGCCCAGATAAAAGCCAGTTCTGGCTTCATAACACAATGCTAATGCTCAAGTACAATGACACAGTAGCACAACACCCTATTTTTTAATTAGGACAGCCTTCCATTCTGTAGGCCAGGCCATCGGAGGGTTAAAATTGAAATTCCTGCACTTGTCCCTGACCTATCCCTACAGAAGGATCCTCAAAGTTCTCTCTTACTGATAGGAAAGGAAACCTGATAATCACTTGGGTTTCAGAGTCAGAATTACTTTTTCTCCTTATTTCTAAAAATTGTTGTCGTGGTTTAAACCCCAGCCAGACAGCTTGTTCACTCACTCCCAGTGAGTGGTGTCAGGCTTAGAGCAATCGAGGGCCGCCCCCTCCCCCCCACCTCCCCCCCACCCCAGGGCTCTCCCCTTCCCCTCTCCTGGAGAAACGGGGAGGAGGATCGAAAGAGTGCAACTCCCATGGGTTGAGACAAGAACAGTCCAGCAACCAATGTACAACACAAATCACCACCGCTACCACCAACGACAACAATGATAAGGGAAAATAACAAGGGAAGAGAATACAATACCACCGGCCAAGAAACGAGTCCCAGCCAGAAGCCCGTGTCCTTCCGGCTAACTCCCAGTTACCCCCACCCCGGGCATGACATGCTGTGGTATGGAATACCTCTTTGGTTAGCCTGGGTCAGGTGCCCCGTCTCTGCTTCCTCACAGCTTCCCCTCCTCCCTGGCAGAGCATGAGCCTCACAAAGTCCTTGGTCAGGGTAAACATCACTTAGCAACAACCGAAAACATCGGTATCACCAGCACTGTTCCCAGGCTGGAAGTCAAAACACAGCACTGCACCAGCTACCATGAAGGAGAAACATGACTGCTACTGCTGAACCCAGGACAACTGTCATCATTTTATCTTTTTGATTGAATATTGATTTATTTTTTTGAAGCAAGATCATTGCTTTCATAGCATTCTAAAGGCAAAAATGCACCTCTACTAAAACAAAGACAAGAGAAGCTGTAGAAACAGACAATGAGAAACAAAAGCAAGCATTGTCAACTGAAAACAATGGAGGCAGTAGGAAAGAGATCAAAACTATTACTCTGCCCTGTAGATTTTTTTTCTTGCGTATTTACATATGTTTGTACTGCCAGAAGATCCATTTACTGCACATGTAGATTAATTTATGTGTAGAACCAAGACAGTTTCTTTAACTTGTCAACATCTAGAATGGAGAAGAAGGATCTGATTTTACAGTTGCTCCAACTCACTTCTAAATGTAATCAACTGTTTCCTATTAAAAAAAAAGAAAAAATCCTGTAAAGAGAGATTTCCTTTATTTTTTCCATAACATTCTCAAATTTGTAAAGCAAATAAATGTAAATGAAAGCAAAAGCCCTGTACCCCTAAAGGGTTCTTATCAGAAAACATACAGACAATGTTTACTGATACAACCATAGATAACTGAAGTATTTTAGTCACTTCATCAGATAAACTGATACATTTGTTGATACTTTATAATTAGTATTTTAAATTCTAGGGTATTTTCAGGAAGAATTGAAGTTTCCCCTACTGTTTCCAAAGCCAAAGCAGGAGCCATTAAAAAAAGAAAATTATAAAAAGATTATTTCCCCTGCCATATCCGGTATGCAAGTATATTACTCCTTAAAAAATATTATTCAGGCAATCTTAATAATTCATCTTAAAAATAGAACACAAAGCCTTCACTCATTTGGCACTTTCTTGTTTATAAATACACAACATAAGAATCCTTTAAATACTTGAACAATATAGCTATTTTTAAGATGAATAGAAAGTTACCAGTTTGTATATAAATGAAAAATAAAGTAAAATAGCAACAGATTGGAAAGCAATAGCTGTAAAAGGCAGGAAAGTGAAGGAGAAGGAATAAAAACTTTTTTCTTTTTCTTGAAAATTGACTAGAAATTGCTTTTCACTCTGAATTGAGACCTAAGACTAACTTAGGGAGGGGGAAGAAAGGGGCATTAAGAGAAGAAAGGACAAGGAGGAAATACGAACCCAATAATGCTGAAGAACAAAAACATAACTGTAAACTCAATTGAAATGTCAAATTTTGCCAAGAAGTCTTATTTGTCATAAATTGACTTTTCTATCTATTCATGTGTTTCTAGTACATTTTCACTCAGCTTTAGAAGCTGATACCAGATAACATAAGTTGACAGAAAATACCTTTTCTCAGTCATTTCTGTCTCTGGATAAGTTTTTAATAAAAAACAATATGCTCACAACAATTTTCCAGCTGTGTGAAATATAGCAGAAAACATGTTTTTTCTTACCCATGCAATACTAATGGGTTCATAAAAAAACTGTAATTACTCCCATAAAGTTTTAAGAGAGGAAAATTTATTGCTTGCAGCAATTAAATGATGACAACAGATGTAGTCTCATTATGAATACAGTTTAAGGAACAGTCATACTTTTATTCTGAATAGCTTTTCTCAATGAATCCAACTATAACACATTCTTTCATCCAGCATGCATCCATATTTAGGATCCTGTGCCACCCACTGAGTCAAATTTCCAAATGGTTAGAATTTTATTCCTCACTAACAAAAAAAAGGAATTGAGGACATCAGTAGCAACAAAAGCTTCTGCAAATCAAACAAAGAAAATGTGGGTTTGTTGCTGAATGTATAATTTAGGGTGATTTAGGGACAGTAGACAAGTTAGGACATTATGACCTGGACAGGTGAACAACCTGATCAGCAAAAATGTAGTTGGACAATCAGGCTCAGAGGATAGTGGTTAATGGTATAATGGTATATGAAGATCAGCAAGAAGTGGAGTGCCACAGAAGTCTGTCCTCAGAGGAGTAGCAGATTGCACTGTTGTCACATTTGCATGTGATACTCATTTGGAGGAAGAAGAACATGCTTAAGGGAAGGAATATTGTCAGAGGGACTGAGATGGCTGGAGGAACAGGTCGACAGTCTGTCTTATCCTTCTTCCCCCTTGCCAAAGGACCACCTGCTATTCAAAATTATCTCCAACCAATATTGGTCTGTATACAGTGGTGGATATTCTAAAACCTCCCAAAATACTAGTGTCAGTGTCTTTATGTTGTTGACATTAGAAATTTCTGTTTGTCTAATGTGAAACTTCCTTGATTATGTTAACTTCATTAGTCCTTGTACATAAGTTTTAGATAAACTGATTTATTTCCTTTTGCTGCTTGCTGTCAGTAGTTTTAAATGCATCCCAAAGTGTCAGTAAATTCAACACCCCATTCGTAACTATGCCCTCTGTTCCATCCTGATGCCTGGGCTTCTCAATCTATCCTAGCTATTTCACATTTTATAGTGATTCCATACATTCTAAACCTCTGATTATTCTCTTTGATCTCCCTGGGACTCTTTACATTTGATCCATATCTTCCTCAAAGTGCAGTGTCTAAAACAAACAGAGTATTCCATCTGAGACTTTAATCTTGCTTAGCAGTATGGAAGAACTACTTTACTGCAGACTTTTCAAAATAAGCCCAAACAGAGCAGAGACAACGCATGAAAAGTTTCAGCATACACACACACACACATTTTTCATGTTGTGATCAATGAAATGTGTTTGTTAGGCTATGATGAAGATATTTATGCAAATTTAACTTCAGAGGCTCTTATAGCTCAGATTTCTTTCAAAAAAAAAAGCTTCACAGCCTTGTTTGACTTTTCATTTTAACTCTGCATTGTACTGTCTGCATTCATAAGTTTCAAAAATAGTAGTTTCTCCTCCCTTTCTGAATTTCAGCCTTCTCTTGACACTGTATTCTTCTATCTGATACACTACCACTGTTGTTTTGACACACCAGGCATATGATGCCACCTGAAAAAATTAAGTGCTTCTGTGCTCCTGCAGCAATAATTTGCCTTTATGGCAATAGATTGAAGAGGCACAGCATCGCTTGATACAGCATATAATCCATCAACGTATTATGCACTGTTGTTAAAACATCCAATTTACATTTATAAATGTTAACTCAAGTGACCTTATATTTCTGAGGTTATCAACTTCACAAAATTGTTGCGCTTATTAGGTGCACCAAAGCATGCTTAACTTAGTGCTACAGAAAGAAAAGCTCTCACTATGCTAGGCTTTATTCTGTCAAGCAGGACAATTTACAGGCCCTGTTGCAATAGGACAAGGAACAAAGATTTTAAACTAAAAGAGGGACATTCAGATTAGGAAGAGATATTTTACAATGAAAACGGTGAAACAAGTAGCCCAGAGAAATAGTAGAAGCCCTATTCCTGGACACAATCAATGGCATGTGGGACAGGGATTTGAGTGACCAGATCTACTTGAAGATGGCATGGCTCATTGCAGGGGGTTTGGGATAAAAGAACTTTACAAGTTCCTTCCAACCAAAACTATTATATTCTCTGCGTTTATGATTCTGGATTTAAAAATAGAGAGAACACTGTTACATAAACCTAATTAATACCCAGGCAAGCATTAATACAACAAGCTGGAAAGAGATGGCACTTAGTTCAGGGGGATGTCCCAGCCAGTAGCAGCCACAGACTTGGCACCATTGCTGGGTGACCCTAGAAACTAATCCCTATGGTCAGACTCTATACATAAAGGAGTTTAAGCCAGGTATAGTCTGTTCAATCTTCTTATAGATGATCTGGATACAAGAGTTGAATGAGTATTTTATTTATATATAAATCAAGTTTTCTTATTCATCTCAGTTTAGTTGAGTTAATTTTAGTGTAGTTTAGCTTAGATTCTATTTCCTCTTCCTAAATCTGTCAGAGCTGGTGCTCACAAGCCTTAACCCGATGCACATGCGTAGCCAGCATCAGGCGGACGCATCCTTCAGTTTCTCTGGAAAAAGGCCTCCCTTGTAGGCTGAGGGAGGAAAGCCGGGGCAGGAGCAGTGCCGTGGTGGGGCGAGAGCAGTGGGAGAACCCAGCCAGAAAGGGCCAGGGAAGACCTGACTCGGGGTGGTGCTCAATGCTACAGAGGACAGCAGCAAGTCCCGGGGCCATGCTGGGGCCAGCCTGGGAGTGCTGAAGGCTACCTCCCCCCCGGATGAGGGGCACGAGGGCCAGCTACGTGGAGCACGAGCCGCTGCCTTTGGGCCGCAATGACCCAAAGGAGCCCCGTGAAGGGGCTGTGCTCGCCTGCGGAGGAGGCAAAAAACCCCGGGGACACTTGCTAGTCCAGCCTGGGGGCAAAAAAGCCTTTCCCCGCCCCCCCAGCTGCAGGACACGAGGGGCCACCTTCGTGGTGCATGAGCACCAGGCGATAATCCAGGGCACCAGGACCACAGGAGCCCTGGCAAGTGGTCACGCTCAGTGCTCAGAGGAAGGCAAAAAATCCTCGGGGCCAGTGCCAACCTTCCTGACCCCAGCGCTGGCGATCGGCTACTCCCTGAGCAGGGCAGCAAGACCTGCTCCTGGTCCACGGGCTGGTTATGCCTCCAAGGGGACACTGGACCTGCCTTTTCTGCCTCCACCCGGACCCGTCTCAGGGACTTCCCACAACAGCAAAATGCCGCTGGCCTCATCTACCCTGGGAGCAAGAGCCCTTGGAGTGCCTGGCACTGCAGCTCCAAAGCGCTGGTGGAGGGCACTGGCCTTATACTGCCCCAGTGCATTGTGATGCCGGCACTATAACACGTGGGTGACGGGGCCCCCGCAGCTCTGCCCACCGCAGCCCTGCCCACCGCAGCCCTGCCCACAACAGCCCTGCTGCTGCTGCTGCTGCTGCTGCTGCTGCCCCTTTGCCCAGCATGCCTTGGAGAAACATCTTTGGGGTCTGGCCTTGAGGAAGTGACTGTGCCCAGGATGCCCAGTGGAATGTCCCTGCCCATGGCGGCCACACACTTTGCACCGCTGCTGGGTGGCCCTGGAAATTAATCCTTATGGTTGGACTCTATCCATAAAGGCGTTTACACCACCTCCAGTCTGTTCAATCTTCTTCTTGATGATCTGGATACAGGAGTTGAATGCATCATTGGCAAGTTTGCTGATGATGTTAAGCTCAGAGGTGCTGTAGACCCTTAGTTTTAAAATCATGTTTAGGTAAAACCTAATAGAATTATAAAATTAAATCGTACATTAAAAAAAGAAAAAGTAAGAGAAAAGTAATCCTCACAATATCAGTGTGTTTGATCAAGGTCATTCTAGGACTGCTAAGTCATGTGATAGAAAAGTAAGTATAGTCTGTTTGAAATCAACAGTAAACTGGGTTTTAATGATGCAATCAATCTCTTGCAGATTATATTCAGTCAAAGTCAATGATTCCAAGTCTTTTGCCCTAAAGGATTATTCTGTAACCTGATTTTTTTTTTCATCTCATTCTGCATCAAAATTATTTAAAATATGTGTAGTATTGCTGTGATGTACCATTGACCTCAGCATGGAACTGGACCAGATCACTATAGTCCAGAGTCAGAGTAGAAGATAAGAAAACCAAAATTAATATTATAGAAGTTATTTTCCAACAGCCATGTTTTTGTCAAACATTTGAAACTCTTTATTCAACTATTCCTTTCTTGACCCATTATCTATATTAACATTAATATTCAGTAACCATGTATAAGTTCTTTTATTTAAATGTTCACATTTTATTTAAGATAACCTTTCTAAGTGTTAGCCAGCTTTGATATTTCAGGTCCTAGAAAATACAGAGTATAAAAATTTACCAGGTTTTGTATTCAGCTTTTTTTATTTCATTTCACATATTTAAAGAAACTGCACTGCACTGTTGAGAGTTTCCTTTCCAGTTTCAGCCAGTACACTTATTTTCTAACAGAATGCCCTAATGCAGTCCTCACAGGCACTGGAGAGGCTATTCAAACACAATAAAAATGAAAAAGCACAAATGTTGTGGTAGAAGCACTTGACAATACCTCCCAAAATGACATTTTATTGGAATGTACAGAAAAACTCCAGTACTATGTCAATGACTGTCATTTATAATATGCTACCTAGTATCAGTGCTGTCAGTTCTAGTGACTCTGTCAAGTGTTTCAAGGTAATTGGTCTGTTTCCATAAGCATCACATCCTGGAGCAAAGGTATGAAGGAAAAAGAAAATGTGTGATCCAAGCAGTTCTTAAAGTTTAAAAACTAGAAAGAAGGAAAGGAATTACTGAGGCAGGCAAACAGGTGGCCAAGAAGGCAGGCAGGCAAGAAGGTAGGCAGGAAGGCAGCAAGGCAGGCGGGAGGGAGGGAGGGGGGGAGTGGGGAGGGAAGGAGGGAGGAAGGAAGGGAAGGGGAGGGGAGGGGAGGGAAGGGGGGGGGAGGGGAGGGAAGGGAAGTCCCTCCAAATCATAGAAGTAAAGGACCTTAAAGATCATCTAGTTCCAACCCCCCCTGCCATAGGCAGGGACACCTCACACTAAACCATGTCACCCAAGGCTCTGTCCATCCTGGCCTTGAGCACTGCCAGGGATGGAGCATTTACCACGTCTTTGGGTAGCCTATTCCAGTGCCTCACCACCCTCACAGTAAAGAACTTCTTCCTTATATCTAACCTGAACTTCCCCTGTTTAAGTTTTAACCCATTCCCCCTTGTCCTGTTGCTACAGTCCCTGATGAAGTGTAAGATGATAAGAGTGCCTAGATTTGGAGGTTCATTTTGTGTAGAAGTGGTAGCTGAGCAGCAGATCTTTACATCTATCATTTAAATCAAATTCCCTGTCCCCTAAGAGCATGTAATTTTTTGTATACACATTAAAAATTAATTTAAACAGTCTTTATAGGTAGGTGAGATTTTCCACATGGTTAGCTTGAAAAGTAAAACACGTACTGTGGGGATCCACTGCTCTCTGATCTTCTGATCTTTTTTTTTTTTTTTGCTAAAATGACTCTCTGCCAACCACCACTATACAGCCTGCATTGTGACTGATTCAGTTGTGTGCAGTTGGTTTCAAAAAGAGTTACATTCTTTTAAAATGCTTTATTGCTCATGCAATATTCATCTTAAATTTCCAGTTCATCAGTTTGTTTTAAAATGTCACTTTCAATGAACAAAACACACAAACAGAAGAGGCTTCCCTCTTTCTTGCTTCCCTACCACCACAATCCTGTTGCACCTTGCTACTTTTTCTTATAAGTAAATGAAGAGCTTTTCTCCACACACTCTCTTGCTTTTTAGCCTTCCAATTATCTCTGAACCATGCCCTATGCATTACTAAATTACTCCATTCTTCTATCAACCATACAATTTTACATTCCTTCATCTTTCCCTCAATGTTTTTCTTCCTCAAGGGCCTTGCATATTCCTGCCCAGTAACTGCTGGCCTGCACCATTTATTGTCTGAGCTCCATAAAGAAGAGGAGACGAAGTCACTTACTTACACTAATGACAGTCATCTTGATATTAGAAACAAATGCAAGTCAGATGGATACAGCATATGATAAAGACAAAAAGTCCAAATTATTACACAAAGGAGAAATTAAGTGTCTTTGAAATACCCCAAGATAATGGAAAATCAGTAACAAGAGGAATTCCTTTTCTACCACAAATACGGGAGACATTTCTGCAAACCAGGGAAGTTTTCCAAACAGAAAGCCTTATAAGCAAGACTACTTGTGAGTGCAAGTAGAGACATAGCAACTGATGCTTTATTGAATCTTTGTTGGGTCATATGTTTTCAGAAAGCTTGCCTTATTTAAAGATTTTATTCCATCCTTATTTAAAAGAAATACTTATAGGCATTTACAAAGCAACACTTCTGAAGTATCTAGTCTAATTATTACATGGCATGTGTGATGGCTTAAACATCTAAATACCTAGTTTTATATTAAGTAGAAGAAAATGAGGAACATCCTTAAGTATTTCTCTAGATTAGTGCATTTTTTTTTTTTTGTCCAGATAATCAGCAAATGATAGGAGTCTTGGGTAAAACATGAAATATTATCATGCGCCTGTAATTACAGGCAGAGTATAAGAAATTAACTGGAAGTCTTTAATGCAGTTTATTTCTCAGAATTACTTTGGGAAGATTAGTTCCCTTTTACAAATTCTCATTACTTATCCACTGTACTTTGGTATTTTAATCTGATTTTAAGAGATGAAATTACATTTTATTCATTACAGAGCTACTGGTTTAAATTTTTTTAAATATTAATACTACTGCTAACTATTTTCTGTAAGATAAACTTCCAGCCTTCTGAGTAGTCATTTTGGACATAACCCACTGAACAACTGTATTGTATGTATTTGGCCTCTGTTCACACAAAATCAGTCTAATACAGAGTTGTATTAAGATGGCAGTACTTGAGTGAGGAAGTTATTTTACAGCAGTTATTTATTAATATAAACACATAAACCTATATTTCTTCTGTGTCAAAGAGCTTGGTTCTGTTAGTATTGTGTGCAGGTTTATTGACCCATATTATCTCACCTAAATAAACTGCTACAGTGCTTGGGCCATTTTCTTACTTATCCTGAAAACAGCTGTTCAAGAATATCACCTTCTGTTTTTGCTTTCTGGCTTCCTGTCTTGCTCCTTTGACTGAATGGAAGAAACCCGCAACTCTAGATATGCTTCTGCGCAGCCCTCTGACTCATCTGATCCTGGTTTCTATTCATGAAGATAGAAGGATTAGCAACTGTATTTCTCACACCCTGATAGAAAGCACCAATAATTTAGAATTTGCCAGGTTACTCAGGAGTAATTCACTGCAATGTTTAATGGCTTTTTTTATAAGATCATGGTAAGTTAGCTATTCAGCAATATATCAGGCATCCAAACATTTTATTTCATTTACAGTGAATCACAGGAAAATTATTATATGCAGCAACATAAGTAGAGAATAGAATCTTTTTAAAATTATTTAAAAGCAACCTATGTTGTACAACCCTCTATTATCTGATATATTCATATATATTACATAAATAAACCAAGCAAAAGCTCATATTGGCTCTAGGCCTATAGCAGTAAGCTAGTGCTTAATGTCAGTTAGGAGAAATAAACTTATTTTCTTTGTCCCTCATCTAAAACAAATTAAGTCCTTCATTATGTTTATCATTGACATATGAAAATATCAGCATAAGTGTTTACAAAGAAATCTAACTGGCTAACAGAACTATGACTAATTTCTACAACAGCAGCAAAGTTTATCGACTTCCCTCAAAAACATACTTTGAAAGCACATGCAGGGAAAGACCTCATTGTTATTTGTACTTACATGTGATAGTGAATTCTTTAGATCTAGAATCCTCTCTGATAAAGGGAAGTCACACTTCATTTCAGGCCAGCTATGCAGAAAGCATAACTAAATGTGCCAGAGTCATGACTTAGTAAACAAGATTCCAAATCATACTGTAGTCACATGAAATTTGCAATCAGGCTTGCAGTGTGGACAAATTCATACTTATTGCTTTCCAGAGTGATTAAGGAAATTGGCATAAAAAAGTATAACAAACCTAGAAGGAATAAGGAAAATCATTTAAGTCTCCTATCTTCTATCTGATAGCACAAGGTTATGTCTTCCTCAGCTTCTACACAACAGGAAATGAAAACAGACATTTGTCAATATTATTATAGTCACCATGAACATAACAAAAATCACCTCCCCTGGTTAGGGAAATTTGTATGTTAATCCTTTGCTCCACTGTTAAAAAAACTAGTTTTTCCTCTAACTTAACTGTGTTTGGAAAACTTGTTTCAGAGGAAGAAATTGTATAGAACAGACTCATTTCCAACCAGTTCTTTTTAGATATTAATTCATAAATGCATTACTACCTTGTCTCTCTTTTTCAGAAATATGTCCGAAATCTTCTCTGTTAAAAAAAAAAACAAAAAAAAAAACGGTAGATTTCAATTGGTTAATGAAAGTGTGTTTAGATTTGGCAACTAGCAGCAATGAGACACTTTGGATACTCTATTTTTTTCTGTTTTTTTTTTTCTTTAACATGAAAAGAAGAGCCTGCCTTTCAGCTGAAATAGCTCTGAAGTATCTATGCAAAGCATAAGAAAGAGCAAGAAATTCAGTTCACATTAGAGTCAATAAAAGATCATAGCTTCAGAATAACACATGCTTTTACCAACAAAAAATACCCAAAATGGGGTAACTATTCTTGAAATACTTTCAAAGTTACTTGAAGTAACTTTTCCCTAGAAATTTGTACAACATATTGTCACTCCATGGAGTGCAGAACTAAATAAAGCCTGGGGAGATTTGGATTCATGTGTGATATTCCTAGGTTCTTCTTTCAGTTGCCCTGTGACTTCCAGAGCCTTATGGAATTTTCTGTCTCTCAAAATGCCTATCACTGGCTGCGCAAGTAGCAGCCAACTCGGGGGCACCATTTCATACCAGTGGACAAGTATTTCTATGATGATAGGTTTTACCCAGCTGTGTGACCGGTTATCTGTTAGAGTTACCCTGATGCTACTGATTTCTTTCCTTTTCCTTTCATCAGCTATTTTTAGAGAGCCTGCAGGAACTCAAGTTACTTGGGACTAATATTCTTCCATCAAATTCCTTTGAAATTAGCCCAAGAGAGTCAAGATGTACAGGGAGAAATTATATGATTATATGATTTTCGAAGCCTTAGTTTCTTAAGAAATATTCTAAAGAACATTTGCTTCCACAGATGAGCTTGTATGTTCGACAATTGTCTAAACAATATATAACACCTCAGCTTTCCTGTTAGTATGACACTATTCCTCATAAAAACAGGCACAGCAGTTTGAACTCAGGATTCATTTTAGTTTTGCATTCAAAGATTAATTAAACCTAGTCACTAAATCAGAAAAAGGAAGATGAAGGTAGTCTTCTGCATATTTAAAGGCTCCAGTGAAGGCAGACAAGAGTGTAGATTTTTCCCTGTTTTACTAGAATAATTCCTAAAGGATAATTACTAATATTAAGTCTACCACCTTGTACAGTGACAATCTACCTTTAAAAGAGCTACTTGAGCATTTCTTTGCTAAACAGAAAACAGCAAGTTTTAAAATTAGTAGCATACTCTACCAAGACTCAAGTGACAAATTCAAACCTTGAGAACATTATGCACAGTTAGACTGTGCCAGTGTGAGGTGCTTCTTCCTCTGTCAGAAAGTAAAACAGGGCACCTTCCTGTCAGAAGAGGGAAGAGGAAATTCGTCCTAAGAGTCATAGGGGAACCAGAGTAACAAAGTAGCAAGGGGAACAGTGCTAGGCTAATAAAAATTTGGTTTGGGGAAGGAACGTGTGTGGAGGAAGAAACGACACGTATACAGCAACAGGAATGACAAGGTAATTACACAGCACCATATCTATGCAAGTTTCTTTATTTTTTTCTTTTAAGTGTGAAACATAGAAGAAATCAGTTTTTTGATTTGGTTTAATATTTATTTATTTATTTGTTAAAAAAAAAAAATCAGAGAAGAAGAATCCATCCACCTGTTTTCTTTTGTACAGGTCACAGTATTATTCTTCCCTGGTGTTTGGATGGTCAGAAACAGTCTTTGCCACTCAGCGAGTCTTTAAACAGTATTCAAAAAGCTAACTGCTCAAGTGCAAGTCACAGAAAGGCAGCTGTTTCTATTGTTAGCCAGTGCTTTGTTACCACCTTTTTGAGTTACAGTGTCTGCTAAACTGGGAGAGCTCCAACCCTACCAGATAACCTAATACTGAAAGACAATGACTGATTTTTCATCACTCGCAATGGTAACAGAAAATCAAGCCCTTTAGATATCCTTCATAATATGATCCACCCAGCATACACGCACCTATTTCAAGTCTGTTACATAGCAGGTGTTTGCGGGTGTTCACACAGCAAAACCGATCTTTGATTTGACAGCCAGCTGTGATGAAATCATATGTATATTTTTCACCAAGCTCAACTAAATATAAATGGCCAGGTGCATATTTCTCTAAATAGTGCATTTCAGGATAGGCTCTTAAAAAGCTCTGTAATGATAGCAGATCCACATCTACCCTAAGCCCGTTAAGCATCCTTGTCATATTTGCAGATCTCAGAGAAGTTCTATGCAGATCAGAAGTAGAAAACTGTACAACCACAAAGTAATGAAAACGTAACTACTCAGTGAATGTAAATAAGAATCTTCCTGCAAAGAGACGCTCAGATGAATAGCTATGATTCCACATACACTGGAGAAGAAAAATATTTTCAGATTATAATGCACTTCAAAAATATATTCTGACTCTTACACAAGTACACAGACACAAACCTATTCATTTTTGTCACCTCTGTTTGTAAGTTGCCCATTCTTCCCGTGTAATTCAGGTTTTAATAGTGGATCTTTTCTATTGTTATTATTTCTTTTGCATTAGTCCTTTCAGAAGAGGCCTTAGAGTAATCAGGAAGGAAAAAAAAAAGTTTTTAATGCTTATTTTGACAATAGCAATGTAATTATTTTAATGGCATGGTGATTTACTTTCTGAAAATTGCATGAAAATTTTATTGGAGAAATCGTAAAAAGGACCTTCTTGCATCTTCCATGTACCATGTCATTACAAAATAATTGCTTGTTTCTGTGTTCTGTAAACTAGTTTACCACGATTTTCCCACCTTTCCTTTTAATTAAAAGATAGGTAATAAATGGCTACATTTACAGATCGATACACTGAAAACAGTTAGGCTTGCAAATCTGTATGCAAACTGAAAACAATAGTCACAAGTGACATTTCATATTTATAAAACTCCTTACTATTAAAAGCAGTTTTAAGTCCTTGCCAGCTATGTGTAAACCAATATATCACCAGTGACATTCAGCCACCTCTAAACAGGCTGGGCATTAGCTGATGCATTGAAAAATATACACAGTTAAGAGACACAAGAGTTATGGCCAAGGACTGTGGGACAACTCAGGCAGTGGTCCCATTAAATGCTATGGAACCTTTAGCATCTGCAAAAGAATTTGATTTCCAAGGTCTGACAACAAACCACACTGTATGAATTCCTAAGATCAATGGTGGTGGCTGTTGACAATTTCAGCAGTGCATGACTGAGACATTTTGAGAACTCAGTATAGCTTTCTAGATGCTAAGACGAGTGAAGCATAGACTAATAAAGTGGGGGGGGGGGGGGGAGAAAGCTGATTTTTTGTACAGATTTAAATGGATCAATCTGTCAGGTTCTGGAGACAAGGAGAGAGCTTCAGTCATTCTGGCTTTATGGAACAGATAGTGAATGACACCTCCTATGCTGAAGTCTAACACCACAGGAATGAGAAGCTCTAGAGCCAGTAACAATGTGAAGTGAAGAGAAAGGGTGAAAAATTATTTTCTGTAGTTGTATTTGAGGGAAGGGAGGCATTTTTAATAGAAATTGGAATATGATAAGCATTCAAAACTTTCAAAAACAGGACACCAATTTAAATGCTTAAGCACCAGCATTTGCACTGAAAATCTTGTTATTAACTCAAAAGCATTAGTACTTGTAAGGAATGTCACTCTGTGCAGGCCACTCACAAACACATTTATGTTACTTAAAAAACAAGGTGCATGACGGTATATTTAATTAATTAAGATGACAAAGTTAGTGTGCCACAAAAAGATAAAAAAGTAGCTCTACTGCCAATTAAATGAGTTAATACTGTAAACACTCAAATTGTTTGGTTAAGTTCTTGATCTGACAAAAAAGAAAAGCTCATCAGCATAAGATGCAGAGGGGAAGAAATAATAGAAAAGAAGCTTCTTTCAGTTGCAGTGGGCCTTTACATCATCTTTGGTGCTAGGGCTTGACAAAAGGCTTGAGATAATCCTATATTAATAGGACTGATTTAATTCCTCTATAGCTGTATTCCACCTTAGAAAAGAAGGGAAAATATGTAGGTACTATATGCACCTGGCATGGATAGTTTAATACATCTTGTACAAAGTGTAAATAAATACATTGACTTCAAATAATCAGTGTCTTGTATTGTCCACCCCCCTCACCAAGGACAGCAGATGTCTTCTGACTCTTTGGGAACCCATCCTCAAAAGCCACGTCTCCTGACTTTTTTTTTTTACTAATAAAACATAAGCTCCTTGCATTTATGGTAAATATTTGGGGCAAGATACTAGTGGCAGCCATGTTAGACTGGTAGTACGTGGCTCTAGGACCAACATTCTTAAATACAAGTTTGATGACTAAACTCACTACCACACTGGAAGAGGGAGGTCATGCACCCTTCCCGTGTTTCCATCCATCTTCTGCCTTGCTGTTTCCTTTTACCTTGTTTTGGATCTCCTGAGAGATGCTTCAACAAACTAGAAAAAAGACTAATTTAGCACAAAGTGGACAGATAACTGAGGGATCCAGCAAGCTCCAGAGTAGCATAGTGAAGGTGTAGGACTGTGTGGCGAGGAGCAGGGAAGAAAGAGCAGAAAAGAGATTTGGAAACACTATGGAAACAAGCTGTTAGAAAGGCTAGCATAGCTCAGTAACTGCAAAATCACAGAATGATTCACAAACAAATGCAAGACTGTTCTGTCTACCTCCACACTACCCAGGTACAAATCAGCTTCACTTCTAAAGCTATATTATCATTTTATCTTCCCACCAGGGATTTTCAGCTCCAGCACAAAATAGCTGCAACTCACAGTTACACACTTTTTCTTTAAGAGCTGGCTTGTAACATGTAGCTTGAAAAACAGGCAGAAAGTTATTACCTGTCTGAGAAACACACTGCTACATACAACTTTCAATACCTCTGACTAGGATTTTTAACATTCACATGATATTAAGCAGGGAGAATGCCCGTGCCACCCAATGGATAAATTTGAAGAAAATATAGACTGAAAAATCTTCTCTCCATCAGACTTAGACACCTGCCTTAGATGCACACTCTGAAAACAGTTAATTCACTATCACATAGTTTTTTGTTAGAGATGGACAAATTAAAAAAATGGTACAAAGGAAAAACAAAAGTGGTAGTATTCTTGAATTAGTTTCCTCCTCTCCTTGTTTCTGAATTTATATATCTTTGGTCCTTTGTGCTGAAGCCAGTGCTATGAATGTTTTTTAGCACTTTTGTAGGACTGAGCCCCTTAGACAGTTTGACACCTCCTATTTCAAAACAGTAAAAACTTAAGTACCTTAAGTCCTTCTACTGATCATGCCTAGAACCGTCCCTACCAAGGCCAAGATATTTTAATACCTGGTTTCTGGAAAAGTGATTTTAGGTTTATGGAAAAAACATATGCACTGAAGTATTTTGTATTTTCTGCTTAAATTGTGCTTAAGACAGATACACAACTTTTCTTCTTAATTTGGCCCATTAATAAATTGCAATGTACATTGACAGAAATCAGCCCTTTGTATTATTCCACTCCAGCAGCGTATTGATCCTGACTGAGAACTGATTGCACTTTTAGGAGTCAATGATCCACAGGACAGTTAGACTGATCAGGCACAGGCCTGTGCTGGGCTGCCTGCCCAGCATGGCTTCAGGCTGTGCTATACTGCACAGCCCCTTGGCTGCAAGGCAAATTCATCCAGCTCCTTTTAACTGAGAAGCCTGAAGGCAGCTCCCACTTGGCACCTATGATTACACGACTTGCCTGGCCTTGCCTTCATCTAACTGCACAGAAAAAAGTCCTCATGAGAGCATACTTTTCAGAAATAAAGTTGTCTTGTTGTAAGGGTCTTACATGGTAGATGAGAGAGACCAAAAGGGAGAGCTTCACTCCACAAACGACATCTGCAACAGTTATCTTATTAAGCCTTTTTTTGTTCAGCTTTTCTTACTGAGATCCAGAAAGATCTTTCCAACAGCTCTCTTGCTCACTGTCACCACCACCACTGCTATCATCCCCCCTGTGATGCAGAGGACTTTCAAACCAGGACACCTAAATGATTTTAGAAGCAGTTTCAAAGTGATACACAGAAGTGAATAAGACAGACTTCCATTTTACACAAATGGAAGGTGGCTTCTCCCAGAGAGTGCCTGTTATAAAGAGGAGAAATAAAACCCTAATGACAACCTTGTAGCTGAGTTTTTATCTCTGTCATCCAATAAAGTTTGTGGAAACACTGTAGACTGTAAAGTTTTGTTGGCTCTACTTGTTAGTAATAGGCAACTATATATAGTAAAAAACTGCTATGATACTGACAGCTTGATATCTGAGAATTGCCTTGCTGTAGAACATTTCAGCGTGATTTTTGAGATAGTACAAACACACTGCAAAATTATGATCTTCAGTATTTTGTCAGGTCAGAAATGGTACTCAAATAGCAACTATAATTCTCAGAAGCAAAAGATGTGAGCATTTTCCCAGTTTATAAACTTCTTAAATTAGCTTTCACTTACTGACTAGAGTAATTTGTTCTCCAGCTCACTTGTTAGAAGCCTTTAAGAAAATAATGTTCTAAAAAGCCACAGGATTTTAAAGGTTAGCTTAGTGACACCTTATGCTTGTTTACAGATCTTCTGCATCTTTTTTTTTTTGCATATATGTATTTATCAAGTGGGTATTTACAGATCCATGTGATGGGAGCTTTTAGAGACTGATAAATCACATGAGTTTTAAATTTAAAACCAAAAATTTACTATATTAATTAATTATAAACGCACTTCATGGTAATATTTATTTCTTAAACAGCACCAACACATATTCACTCTTTGTACGAAACTGTTTGTCTTTAGCACCTAGAATATAAACTAACTGTGAGCATACAAAGACCACAGAGCTGATGTCACAGAGCTGATGCCAGTTAGCAATGACAGACACTGTCTTTGGTGGCCTCACCTGCAGCAGTTTAAGTAATTACACCTGAGATATCTTGAACAAGAGAAGTCTGTACTGAAGCAAGCTTGTCCTCTTTCATTTCTATTCTCATGCACAATATTTGCTTATCTTGTTTATGGTTTTGCCAATCACTCTGGTTTTGTATTCAGCAAAAATATTCTTCCCATTACACTTGTGTTTACCTTGTTCTTTATCTTACAAATTTTTACTACTTAGCTGCATTTTAGTTGCATTCAAGTGAAACTATGCAAGTTACTGTTTGCCCCTTTCAAGGTCATGTTGCTCATACTTACATGAAATGCTTATACATAGGCTTGCTTATGTCATTGTATTAACATTACAAAGTTATCAGCTTTGTTCCCCACATTATTTATGGGATATCTTACACTAATTCTAATTGGGATTTCAATTTATAAGGAGGCAAAAATTCCTTTAAAAATATCCTTTCTGATATGTACAGTATGCAACATGCACAATTAGCCTATCTTCTTCGTATTATAGCCCAGTCAAGTTCAACATTAGCTAAACAACTGTCTTCTGAGCAGCAATCAAGAAACATCTCTTCCCTGCCTAGATTGTTATACTCCAAATACCAAACATAAGATTTTGCAAGTGACTGGAAAGTGTAGATGTTTATCAGCCTGTAAAAGTTGGAGCTTTATTGCAAAGGCCAGCATTCAAAACTTTACTGCGAGTCATGAGGACAAAGATTTGGACCACTGGTATTATAGAGTCAAATTGATAAGCTTGTTCCTGTGATTAAAAAAAAAAAAATTAAAAAAAAAATAGAGGTATAAATCCAAATAAGTCTTAAATTCTTTAAACTGAAACTATTTTAGCTTGCTGGGAAAGATGATGCCTGAATTCTAAGCAGAAACAGATGCTGGTGAGCAAGAAGAACTTGGTTTCTTTTCAAAGTGGGTCTAAATAGAAATCCTGAGCTGACTTTTCCCATGTATTAGGTCATTGTGAATTAATGATGAAGAAAATCAGAACAGTACTTTTGCTCCCTCCCCTGTTCAGTTAGTAGAGAGAAATTAAATTCTTATCATATATATGGAAAGTTAATACACAGGATTACTAACTGCAGTGATAAAAAAAACAAACAAACAACAAACCAAAACATATAATTTATCAGACTGAGTGAATAAACTCATTTCTACTGCATCCAAATAATCGTTTTCATTTCTCCAGAGCACAGAAAGAAACCAGGCTAAAAGCCAAGGAAATTTTAAAAGGTAAAAAATTCCTTAAGACTGTGAAAGTTGAGTCCCATCAAAATATGTCCCTGATAATAAAGACATGCATTTTACAAGTTTTATTTTAAAATATATTTGTAGAAGACCATCTAAGAAAGTGGAGTGCCACATCTGTCAGAGAAACCGGTGAAATTTAAGACTGGGGACATGGTCATTCTGATACCTTTGAAATAGGAGAGGATTAAAGAAAACGAGAATCAGTAAAATCCAAAAGGTTTCAGGCAAGCTCAGTGGAGAATGTGCTGCAGAGGTAGCTGCAGCAACTCCAGGAATGGCCAAGGAGGACAAGTACCTCTCCTTCCAAGGACTGCTCATTTCACAACAGAAGCAACTGAGAAACTGACCAGCAAGTCTAAGGGTGAAAACCAAGCCCCACTTATGGAATGGAAAGTTCAAAATATAACAAAGGTCAGACACCTGCACTGGCAAGAAAAGGTATTCCTGATGTACTAGAGAACAGCAATGGAACTGATGGCAAAGCAAATCCAGAGATGTGAAGTAGGATTATATAAGTAATGCAACAGACGAATATACTTTATTCCATTGATCTAGGCATTAGAAGCATGATTATCAAGGTGCCTTGTTGCAGGGACACATAATGATCATTTGGAAAGACAAATGCCATTATTCCAAATGTCCACCCCTTTCCTTATCCTTCCCCCAGCCTTATATGCTGAAGACGACATCAAATTCTTGCACCTTTAGCTTACTCATAGGTGGGGTGAGGTGAGAAGCAGAAAACCCCTGACACTGTGTAAGCACTGCTCAACGATAAGGAAAACATCCCTGTATTATCAGCACTGTTTCCAGCACAAATCCAAAACATAGCTCCATCTTATCTACCATGAAGAAAATTAGCTCTATACCAGCCAAAACCAACAGATGAAAAAGAGAAAGCTTACATAAAAATACATGGACAGACAGATACAGTCTTCCTCTCATTTCAACAACAATTTAATACTTTAATTAAGATGCCCTAAAAGACAGTCTCACAAATAAGCAGGTCCCTACCCACCCTATTTCACCATTTGGTAGAAGGATCAGAGAGGACTGATGAGTATTCTGTGTGCGACATTTACATAACAAGGGAACTACCACTACTTCTCATCGAATCATAGAATAGAATAATAGAATAGTGAGGGTTGGAAAGGACCTTAAGATCATCTAGTTCCAACCCCCCTGCCGTGGGCAGGGACACCTTACGCGAAATCATATCACCCAAGGCCTCGTCCAGCCTGGCCTTGAACACTGCCAGGGATGGAGCATTCACAACCTCCCTGGACAACCCATTCCAGTGCCTCACCACCCTAACAGGAAAGAATTTCCTCCTTATATCTAATTCCCCTATTCAAGTTTGAACCCATTACCCCTTGTCCTATCACTACAGTCCCTAATGAAGAGTCCCTCCCCAGCATCCCTATAGGCTCCCTTCAGATACTGGAAGGCTGCTATGGGGTCTCCACACAGCCTTCTCTTCTCCAGGATGAACAGAACCAACTTCTTCAGCCTGTCTTCATATCGGAGGTGCTCCAGTCCCCTGATCATCCCTGTGGCCCTCCTCTGGACTTGTTCCAACAGTTCTGTGTCCATTTTATGTTGAGAACACCAGAACTGCACACAATACTCCAGGTGAGGTCTCGCGAGAGCAGAGTAGAGGGGCAAGATCACTTCCTTCAACCTGCTAGTCACGCTCCTTTTGATGCAGCCCAGGATACAGTTGGCTTTCTGGGCTGCAAGTGCACACTGCAGCCGGCTCATGTTCATTTTCTCATCGACCAACACCCCCAAGTCCTTCTCCGCAGGGCTGCTCTGAATCTCTTCTCTGCCCAACCTGTAGCTGTGCCTGGGATTGCTCCGACCCAGGTGTAGTACCTTGCACTTGGCATGGTTAAACTTCATGAGGTTGGCATCAGCCCACCTCACAAGCGTGTCGAGGTCCCTCTGGATGGAATTTCTTCCCTCCAGGGTATCAATCGAACCACACAGCTTGGTGTCATCAGCAAACTTGCTGAGGGCACACTCAATCCCACTGTCCATGTCAGCGACGAAGATGTTGAACAAGACCGGTCCCAACACCAATCCCTGAGGGACAGCACTTGTTACTGATCTGTAGCCGGACATTGAGCCATTGACCACAACTCTTTGTGTGCTGCCATCTAGCCAGTTCTTTATCCATCGAGTGGTCCATCCATCAAATTGATGTCGCTCCAATTCAGAGACAAGGCTGTCGTGTGGGACAGTGTCAAATGCTTTACACAAGTCCAGGTAGATGACATCAACTGCTCTACCCCTGTCCATCAGTTCTGTAGCCCCATCATAGAAGGCCACCAAATTGGTCAGGCAGGATTTCCCCTTAGTGAAGCCATGCTGGCTGTCACCAAGCACCTTGTTGATTTTCATGTGCCTTAGCATGCCTTCCAGGAGAATCTGCTCCAAGATTTTGCCAGGCACAGAGGTGAGACTGACTGGTCTGTAATTCCCTAGGTCATCCATTTTCCCCTTCTTGAAAATGGGGGTTATATTTCCCTTTTCCCAGTCATCGGGAACTTCACCTGACTGCCATGATTTCTCAAATATGATGGCCAGTGGCTTCGCAACTTCATTTGCCAGCTCCTGCAGGACTCGTGGATGGATCTCATCAGGACCCATGGACTTGTGCACATTCAGATTTTTAAGATGGTCTTGAACCAGTTCCTCTCCTACAGTGGGGCCAAGGTCTTCATTCTCACAGTCCCTGCATCTGCCTTCCAAGACTTGGGTGGTGTGGTCAGAGCCTTTGCCAGTGAAGACTGAGTCAAAGAAGTCATTCAGAACCTCAGCCTTCTCCAAATCATGCGTAGCCAGTTCTCCTGAGAGCTCCCTGAGGGGGCCTACATTTTCCCTAGCCTGTTTTTTATTTGCTATGTACTTGTAGCATCCCTTCCTGTTATCTTTCATACCTCTAGCTAAGTTTAATTCTAACTGGGCCTTAGCTTTCCTAACCTGGTCCCTAGCTTCCCGGACAACATCCCTGTACTCTTCCCATGCCACCTGTCCTTGCTTCCACATATTATAAGCCTCTTTTTTTCATTTGAATTTTCCTCAGGAGCTCCTTATCCATCCAAGGATGTCTCCTGGCCCTCCTGCTGCACTTCCTTCTGGTTGGGATGCAACACTCCTGAGCATCTGCACATTGATTCAAACTCTACATGAAGGATATTGATGTTCTAATGCCAAAGATAAATATATCAACGACATTGCCAAATTCTAAATGGAAATACTTTTACAGCCTTCTAGTTAAGCACAAGTGTGTATCTTGGCCACTGTTTCCCCTGGTAATGATCACTGAGAACTGAGAAGGAATCCCATTAGATAAATCCGAACTTGACAGAAGGTAATTATCTCAGAATCTCACTTTTTGAAAAAGATGCAATCCTTCCCTTAACTTTCAAGTACTTAATTTCTTTATTGCATTAACACCAGTCCATCAGTTGTGTCTGGATTTTGATTCAGTCAATTAGCCTTCATCATTAACCCAACCTGCAATTTAATCAGAGGAAACCAACTGTTCAGACTGAACACTTGAGCAGGGTGTTTTGGCCATAACTGTGAATTCTGAACAATTACAGTAAGTAGTGCCTGTGAGAGCTGTTGAGGAAAACATCCAGCCCTGTGGCTCAGCACTGTGCTATTACTGTTTCTATTATACTTGCTTTGACCAAACATAAAAGTCTTCTGGAACTCCAGCTCTCAATTTTGCCCTTTCATCCAGTCAAGAGATTTGGCCATCATCATCATAATTCAAGGACTGAGCTACAATTCAGGTCACATTAAAAGTGGATTGACTGAGAGCTAAGATTCACCTTAATCATGAACGGAACACAAACTGAGGCTTAACTTTATCAGTGGTGCAAGCACTGTTCTGGGGACAGAGTCCTGTAGAAAAGTGCTTAAAGTCTGGACAACTGTCCAGACAATGTCTAATGTGAGCCCATAAAACAAACACATTGATGCATCCAATAGGCTCCTAAGCTTACATGTTTTAAGTAATGCCTAGCTAGTAGTACCTTGCTCAGAAAATACTGCCAATACTTTGACAAATTAAAAAATCTATATTTTCAGGGGTACAATTAATTTTATAGTAGCACCTATCCATTAACAAAACTAATCTTTGGAGTATTTTTATAACATCCTGTGCTCTGGAAATGAGAAAGGCAGGAAAATCCAAATTAGAGAGCAAGTATTATTTGACAGAGAAGTAATGAGTTATGTTGTATAGAAACACGTTAGTTTCCTTCAATCTTTCTTTCCCAGTTTGTCAGAACAGCTGAGTATTTCTCACGCCATCAATCCTATGCAAAAATTCTTGTGCAACCAGAGTATAACAAAATAGAGAACGTAACTAATAGTGCTGGATCTACTTAAACTACTTACACAGACAATTCAGAATGAATACAGAACTACAGGACTGAGTGCAAGACTGTGTAAATTAGGACTAAAATTAATTAAATAATCCAAACCCCACAATATTTTAAAAGTAACTGAAACAAAAATGATTAAGTTTTCATTGTACATGAGAAAATGGGAATAGCAGAAACAAAAAAAAAAAAGAGGTGCTAGGAACTAAATAAAAACTCATAAGCAGTTAAAAACACATATTCACAAGTGCAAAAACTATTAGCATGGCTGTGCTACAATTACAGAAAATATGGTGGAATTATAGAAACTACATGAAACTGTTACAAAATGCATGGTTTTCATATACTTTCACTTTGTTTTCCTACTGCTCTTTGCCTTTCAGTTAGATTTTTATGAAGTAATTTCTTTTAACCCCAGTGTGGGGCAGCAAAACTCAGAAAACAGAATCCAGGCTCTTATAATGAAAAACACAGCTATAACGACTCAGTCTGATACACAGCTTCTCACTTTCTCAGTTTGGGGGAATTCAGTTTCTTGAGCTTTCTTGGGTATATTTAGAGTACGTATAGTCTACTTCACTAGCTGTCAGAGTTTCCTTTCTACCAGGGACATGTTACAGAAGCAGCAGCTGAGAATTGTGGGGGTTGGAATGTATCAAAGCTGTCAGAGACCATGGGAAGGAGAAACTACAGCTGGAAATTAAGAGTGACCATGAGAAGGAGGAGCTGCAGCAGGCAATTAAGAGTGACCTGTCCTTGACTGGTACTTGGAAGATGTTGGAACTGGCAAGGAACAAGGACGTCAGAACTGGAAAGAGGATGTCGATAAGAAAATCAGATAGACCTTTCACCTGATGTAACCGCAAGGCAAACACAGATGTGCTTTGCTAATTGCTTGGAAGCATATAAATATTGTGTAACCTTTTCAATAAACTATCCAGCTTGCACTCTACCTGGGCATGGGTCCATGCCTCCATCCTCACAGAGAATTGTCTACAAAATTTTAGAAACTGAAATATTCACTGCAAACATGTTGTTACATTTAACTGTCTTCTGCAATATATAAGGTGTCAAAAAAGAGATAAAGATTTTTAATTATTAGTTCAACTTTTAATTTATTACATATTTTTAATACTTTCCTCACCCCAAAAGTTCTCATGCATATTTGAACTTGTTGTTTCCTTCCTATAGCCATTCAGTATTAGTAGAATAAGCATTTTGTAAGTTTGTATGCAATAGATAAAAACGATGGTTTTCATTTCTGTGATAGCTTTCCAGAACATGCTTCTAAGTGAGCACAGTAACTTTTAGATGATGAGTTATTTGAATGTGTTCACTGGAGGGGGAAGAAAGCTGAGAATGGAAGGAGGTGTTTAAATCATTTTCAATCCCTCACAGAATAAGCCACAGTGTGTTTTGGGACAGACAAAGCAGAAAATCAGAAAAAGGCATATTATTGCACCAGCAGACGAGAAAATAGCTGTATTCAATGATAAATTCTGTTTTATTTACATATCTACTTCAACTTATGTTAGATCTTCTATTAAAGGGAGAGATGTGTCCAATATGAGAATTTGAGAAAACAGCAGGGGAGAAAAGTATCTACCGTGAAGACAAAAAAATGTAAAAGTCCAGCTTCTTTTACAGAATCAGATACATGAAAGAAATTATAGGAATAACTATTCCTATCAGAATGCAGGTTTGTCAAAAGGAAATGTATCTGAAAAATAAAATTATGGTCTTAAGGAAAATGTGTATTTCCTGTCTTAGGTTTGGCAAGTGTGCTGAATACCAATTAAGAACAATGAAAGTGGAAGTGTCATGTTAGATGCCAAATATATTTTTTTAAAATACAAACTAGAAACTTTGTCTCAGATTACTATAAATTAAGGGGCGGGGGGGTGTTGCTTTTTCAAGTAATACATATTTAAGCAGAATAGCAATATTCTTCTGATAAGCAGTATGCTATTTGATGTAGTTTGGGGCATTCTACCAGGTCCAGGCATTTTCTCAAATACATCTTCCTACAGTGTGTCCATAATAGCAAAAATACTAGCTCTTCTTTGAACAAACTACTATGAACTATTTTAAGGGACATCAGATGAAGATAACAGCTTCAGATGAGATGTGTAAACACAGTAGGTTTAAATACCTCCCACTGACATTAAAATGTAGCAAGTCAGTGTATCTTCCTACAGACCCCTTATTATTCACTGTTAAATGATAATTTTTTGAACAAAGATCATTTTGAGTCTTAGGAAATGTGCCTGAAAAAAGACAGCATTGTTGTGATTTGGAGATCTTCAGTAGACAGACTCCAATAATGAATTTCAAGCATTCTATAACAAATATCTCCCTTATTTGAGATAACTGTGAATGTCTTCATTGGAAAGGACGTATTCTGCTTACTTTGGCTGTGACTTCAGACCAGGCATAATTCAGTACTAGTCAAGTAATCCTCATGCAGACTATTCATCAATTATATTAATCCCTAATGTTACTTTCTTAAGGTATATGCCAACAAAACAAACAAAAAAATATCTTGTATTAGCATTTCAGCGAGTAGCATTCAATACTTAAGTATGAGCCATATCCATGTTGCTGTTTAAAAATCATTAATAACACATTATTATAGCACACAATTCTCCAAAATTTTATGCTTTGCACTACAGATAGTGAGAAAATGATCTAAAGAAGAGGTACTGAATTCAATATACAATATATAAAGTATTGTAGCTGTATAACAAAAGTACAGCTCTAAAATTTACATAGAATTTATACAGAAATACTGTACAAAGACCCTATACCAAGATACAATGCTTATCAAATTAAAAGACTAGTGAGAACAAATGTGTGTGGTCCATCAAAAAACTGCTGAAAACTCACACAAATTACCTTTCTACAGACTGGAAAACACTTTAAAAGGGTCTTTAAAAAGTAAATAAAGCAGGAACTGAACATGAGATTTTTCTTAATGATGGGAGTGTGAGAAATTGGTGAATTGATGATAATAGTTGTTACACTCTTTTTTTAACTGCTATTTGTCTTACAGGATGAAAACCAGTAAAGGGATGTTATAACAATGTATGAGAACTCACTAAATTCTTGTAAAGGAAGATCATAGAATAGTTAGAGTTGGAAAGGACCTTAAGATCACCTAGTTCCAACCCCCCCTGCCATGGGCAGGGACACCTCACACTAAACCATGTCACCCAAGGCTCTGTCCAGCCTGGCCTTGAACACCGCCAGGGATGGAGCATTCACAGCTTCCCTGGGCAACCCAGTCCAGTGCCTCACCACCCTCACAGTGAAGAACTTCTTCCTTATATCCAATCTAAACTTCCCCTGATTAAGTTTTAACCTGTTACCCCTTGTCCTATCACTACAGTCCCTAATAAACAGTCCCTCTCCAGCATCCCTACAGGCCCCCTTCAGATACTGGAAGGCTGCTAGGAGGTCTCCACACAGCTTTGTCTTCTCCAGGCTGAACAGACCCCCACACAGGGGACGTGCTCCACCCCCCTGATCCTCGTGGCCCTCCTCTGAACTTGTTCCAACAGTTCCATGTCCTTTTTATGTTGAGGACACCAGAACTGCACACATTACTCCAGGTGAGGTCTCACAAGAGCAGAGTAGAGGGGCAGGATCACCTCCTTTGACCTGCTGGTCACACTCTTTTTGATACAGCTCAGGATATAGTTGGCTTTCTGGGCTTTTTAAAGATGATTATTTTAAAGATGATTATTTCTGGGCTTTTTAAAGATGATTACTTTCTTTACAATGAAGCTGCTGGACGATGAGACCACTGTCCTGGTCTCCTCTAAATGATAATTTAGCACTGTCCTAATTAAGTAGTCCGCATAGTGAATCCCCTGTTGTCAGGGCTGAGATCAGTTAGAACCAGACTGGGTAAGCCGCTCTACTGTCTTGACAATGACAGTATTTATCCGAATGCAAACATACCACCTGTCTTCACAGTGACTGTGGGGACATAGCAACTGGCAGAATAGTGACATTGAGCAATTGCTAGCATAATCAAGCTCAAGAGTAAATATCATGGTATGAACTTCCACTTTTATGGTTAAAAAAATGTAATTGGTTCTTACTAAAATACTTTCCTAAAGGGTTTCCCTAAGATTGTTCTATTCCTTTTTTTTTTTTTTTTTTTTAATGCAAGAAACTGTTCTCAGACAGACTGATATCACACCTTTGCAAAAGGTTTGTTTTGAGGGTTATTTTTTTATTACCATCCACGGTCAAGAGCTATGACTTTCCAATGAACCAGTCTGATCAAAAGGTTGAAAGATGCAGTCAATGTGATGATACAACAAATGAGCTACCTCTATCAATTGTATAAATGCCATTTCACTCTTGATAAATTTGTTCTTATGAGACTGTCTTGAATGCCTTAACATTGTCTATTAAGTCAATATAAACAGAAAAACAGAAAACAGATTTCCTTAATGCAGGCTGTTTGGAACATGCATTGTCTATATTTCTATACTGGAACTTTGTCCTGTGTAGTATGAGGTTAAGGCTTCTTTCATCTGTGAGGGAAGGGATCAAAGTATGAGCATTTCAATCATATGTGGAAGTATCTACTAAGAGTGATAAGGGAGGGGATCCAAGCTACGCATTTGTTAAGCTCCTTTTGAAAGGAGCCTAACAAATTTTTGAAAGGAGCCTATATTTTCAGCTGTGCTTGAAACAAGCTTCTGTCTCCTCTCATTGCTTTTTACACTGGAAGAGAGTGTGATACTGACCTGCCTTGTGTTGAAGTGGTGCTCAGAAAGAAGGTATGAAATGGAAAAAACTGACAATATTGGAGGCAACATTAGGAGAGCTGGTCCCCTACTTTCATTGCTCCTGCTTGCCTTTGGGCAACAGCATATGTGAATAACTCACTTCTGTCCTGGTTCAACAGATCACCATTGCATTGTGAGAGCACACAGGAGCTGTCGTTTGTATTCACCTGAAATGTCCACCACATTTGAGAGGTTACACTGCCTGGCTGTAACCTTTTTAAGGTCAGCAAAAAAACTGTTTGCCTGGTTAGCTTCAGAAAAGGAGCAAGATGTTAGTTTTAAAATAAGCATGTAAATACATACATCAAACCAAATCCTGGGACAAAATAAGTACCCTCGTCAAATGTCACTTACAGTTTTGCTTGCTGTCTTCAATGAAACCACTCCTGATTTGATCCCCTGTGATAGAACAACATTGTGAACTGTAAAATATCACTGTGGAAGGTTCTTATTCTCTGTGCACAAATAAATCTCCCTGCAGGCATGCTTAAGGCTCTTTTGCTATTAAGCTTGTCTAGTATTCACCTTAAAAGCTGCAGTGCTCTGACCCATACCAAGCTTGCTTCTAAAGCACCACCAATAAGGGGATAAAAGATAAGGAGACTTAAATAATATCCTGGTTGCACTGGGATCCAGCCTTTTCAAGAATTTTGCCTTTTCCAAAATAAGGTTTGACATGAATAAAGGATCTTCAAAAATGCTAAAACATGGTAAAACATCTGTATTGTGTTTTTTTCTTTATTTTATTCACTATGGTGGAAGCACTGCAGAACAGAGATTACAGGGTGGGTTATTTGTTTGGTTTGGGAGTTGTTTGTTTCTTTGTCTGGTTTTCACCTAAATGAATGCTCAGATATTTTAGTGTGGGTTTTTTAGATTTTATTAAATCACCCCTACTGGTCAATTTTGAATAACTGGAAGCTGCTTCCAAGGCTTCCAACCATAATGTCCTTAACTGCCTCAATCTTGAACCACATGCACTTTAAAAATACTCCATAAGGAAAATAAAATACATGCATTTCAAATTGTCTTCCTGGAATATGCCAAGTTGTCATATCTGAATAAACAGATTTTGGTATGCAGATCTCTGCTAAGCATTATGATTAGTTCTTATCTGACTGATTTTTGTTAGTTATGAAAGTCACATGTGGCTTCTTTAACTATATGACAGTGACAAAACAGCCTGCATAGGAGATACCTAAATCTTAAGAGGAAAATGCAAAATTCACATTCAGCGTTCAAGACTGAAGTTTTAAAACCTGCCTGGTAAACTTTAACAGCTAAAATACTTGGGAAAGCTAGACTCAACTGTCAAAAGTTTGGCTCCCTTCAATTTTCACTAAATCATAGAATCATAGAATGGTTTGGGTTGGAAGATCATCTAGTTCCAACCCCCCCTGCCATGGGCAAGGACACCTTCCATTAGATCGGGTTACTCAAAGCCCCATCCAAACTGGCCTTGATCTTTTTGAACTTTTACTGTTTCCTTTACCTAAGATAAAGGACTATGAAACTCCATATTCCACTTAGGAAAGTTTTTTTACAGTAAAGTAGAGAATATAAGTTTACCTTGACACAAAATGTTCTGAGTACTGGTAGAAAAGAAGAGTGCAGGTTCAGCAATGAAACTGATGTACTCATGTTGTGTCAGCTAAGTTCCCATGTCCGTTACAGATTGTCCTGGGTTCAGCAGTAGCAGTCATTTTTCTCCTCCTTGGTAGCTGGTGCAGTGCAGTGTTTTGACTTTCGGCCTGGGAACAGAGATGATAACAATGATATTTTGGTTTGGCCAAGGACTTTGTGAGCCTCATGCTCTGCCAGGGAGGAGGGAAAGCCAGGAAGAAGCAGAGACAGGACACTTGACCCAAACTGACAAAAGAGGTATGCCATACCACAGCATGTCATGCCCAGGATGTAACTGAGAGTTACCTGGAAGGGCTAGGACTGCAGGGTTGGAGGAGGTATCGGTCAGAACTTGGTCGAGCTGGGGGGGGCGAGTTATCAGTTGGCTGGTACTGAGGTGTTGTATTCTCTTCCCTTGTTATTCCCTTTATTATCATTACTATTGGTGGTAGCAGTGGTGATTTGTGTTATACCTTAGTTACTAAACTGTTCTTATCTCAACCTGGGGGAGTTGCATTCTTTTTGATTCTCCTTTCCATTCCCCCGGGAGTAGGGGGAGGGCAAGAAGGCGGGGAAGTGAGTGAACGAGCTGTCTGGCTGGGTTTAAACCATGATATGGATGAACAAAATGTAAGGACCAGCACAAGACCCTGGCATCACAGTGGCATTTAGATCACCTGAAAATGGGCTACAGTGCTTATACTATGGAGATGATATCTGCACCAGATGCAATCCTTGGAAATGGTCCAAATGTCTGTATTTCAGATATTAATGAAAACTATAACCAGTAGAGATTTAAAACTAAAACTAATTTAGCTTTAGATATTAGGAAAAAAAAAATTCTTCACTATGACGGTAGTGAGGCACTGGAACAGGTTGCCCAGAGAAGCTAAGGATGCCCCACCTCTGGAAGGGGTTGGAACCAAGGCCAAATTGGATGGGGCTTTGAGCAACCTGGTCTCGTATGAGGTGCCCCTGCTCATGGCAAGGAATTTAGAACTAGATGATCTTTAAGGTCCCCTCCAACCCCAACCATTCTATGATTCTATGATTTGAGCAACTAATTCGACACCAATCTTTCAGAGACAGGGTAGCAAATCTTCCATTAAAAAGTAGAACAGGCAAAAGAAGAGATCAATTTTATGCTCAGATTTTTCTACAACCCTGTGATTAATACCGTATCTAGTAATTAAAACTACAATTGAAAATAATGCTTAGTTAAGTATTTGCACGAAAAGGGCATACATAAGACTACATATACCTTCTAGTGTGAAATGGTGATATTGGGTTATAAGTATACTAAACAGTTAGAAATACAGTACTTTCCAAAGCAAGAAAAATACTGTTCTTGGTCATAGTACATGATGCAAATTACTACAGGAATTCTATCTACTGTTTTAGAGTAAAAGCATTTACAGAAAAGTCCTACATATCCCCACAACAATCATTTAGTCACCTAACATATTATACAGCAGCCTAATGCAATGAAGAGTGCTACTTAAGAGCCAGTTGGCACGGCAAGTAAATTTTTACCCATTCTTTCAGTGAGACTATGTCCTTCACTCTCAAAGTCTAACGTTGATGTTTCTTGAGTACAGCCAGAAGGTCAAAAATCTAAGATGAAAGAGAAAGAATCTGTTACCTTTCCAGCTTGGTCTTGAGAGTATTTGTGATAATCAAGGACACACATACCAATTAATAAACTCTTCTGACAGTACAACACCTATAAAATTAAACATGGTAAAAAGACTCCCTGATTAATCTGATCTATATACCACAGATTAATCAAGGGAAGATTTCCAGTATATTAACTGAACTGCCATTTATCATGCATGCTATTTATTACACATTGTAACAGCAGGCAACACTCTTTATGTTATCAGGCATTTGACATTTTTTGTAGTTGCTTATGAGGGTGACAAAAGTTTGATTTTGGTGAAGTCAGTTCCCACCACAGAAAAACACTATTTGTCTGCAAAATGCTCTACAACTCTCTTTTTCTTACTGAACAGAGAGTATGTGCATTCTGGATCAGTATTATCTACATGATGATCTATGTTTCTTTGGGGCATTTGATGACCTTCTCTACAGACAGACTCATCACAAGGATCTCTGCCACTTTTCAATACAAAGCTTACAGCTTTCACTGGAATGCTGATACATCATGGAAGGGTTCTCAGAAAATGAGACAGTCACAGTGACAGCATTAATGTTTGTGTGCCATTTTACAAATTGAAGCTAGTGAGATCTGCCTATGTTTCATGTTAGATGAAGTTCTGCTTTTCCCCATCATGCCAACAGTGGAAAATATGATGCACAAGAGAATAAGATATGAGACTCTAGTTACTTTATTAGAATCAGGGTAGATGCCAGAAAGACAATTTCAATTAAAGTCTACTATATCAGTCAATTGCATCAAACTCCTCAACTTAAAAAAGATAATATATATTGATAACATAAGAAGAAAAATTATCATTGCTGTGCATTTCTTGAACAGAATTTGATTAATTTTTATTAAATAACTGGCCTAAACTGACTCTTTTCAATGTGTACCAGCAGCATATTTTCTCATTTTAGCTCTAAATTCAGCTGGCTATTTTTTCAAATGTCAGGAGGATAGGACAACTAGAAATAAATTTCTGATTGGACATGAGTAAAACAATTTTTTAGAAAAGACTACATTTCTACTTTAAAATATAGCATCAGAAGAATATATCTGGCAATAATCTAAGTCATTTGCTTTGACATATCTTAAAGTTAAAAAAAAATAAAAATTCAGTGTGACCTTTTTCCTTTAATTTTCATGGAATTTATATTAAAAATAATCAAAAAGATCACCATTAAAATGAACCATTGTAAAAATTCTCAAAATTAAGAATTTATGTTGACCCAATATATTTTGCAGCTTTACAGTTCACAAGTACGTCCAATTTCAGTTTCGTGCCTCAACCCATGTGACTTGACCAATAAAACCCTACCAATGGAAGAAGCCTGGGAGAGGACAGGAAAGGGCGACATGTCTATGAAGCTCAGGGGATACCTCAGGGAGCAGGGCATGTCAAACTACAGCTTTTGCAAATAAGTTGACTTTATCTCAACACAGAGGGGACCAGAGTGGCCTTTGTTTTAGGTAAACACTAGTCAACAACTGAGTGGATCAACAGGTGGTTCCTTGAGTTCACTAAAAGAGTGAATGTCTCCCCAAGTTAGCCAGGCTATTATGGAGGGGTGGGGTGAACACGATTCAGCCCAACATAGACTATATGGGAAAACAATGGGGTTGAGCTGGCTTCAACCCATGTACTCCTTCCTGTCTATATATTTTTGGGTCCTCTCCTTGCCTGTTTGCTATCTACAAGCCCTTACTGCATAATGTAACATGATCTCTACTGTGCGATTTTAACCTTATCTGCCCTGTTCCAGTTTGTCTCAACATATTTATAAAATAAAATTACAAAAGTGAGCAGTAACGGTAATCCAGGTGGTTTTAAAACTAATTTTGGCCCTGCAGCTGACACACATGATAAACTGACAGTAAGACACAAATGCTATCTAGATACTAATTCCATTTATATCGAACACTTTAGCAGAAAGTAACTTCAGGACTCATTCTGTTTAATATAATACTAACACAAAAGGATCCCTCTGAGGAAGGAGGGATCTTGTTTGTAGGCCTAGGTGGACGTGTCCCAAGAGATCTTTCTGAGGCTTCTCAGACAAAACTGAGTAGCTACCAAACATTTGTTATTAGCTTGGTCAGCAAATAGGTACCCTACTCCAGCAGAGGCAGTAGTGGAGAATAAAGTTTCTTCAGAATTTACAGCCTTATCCTTCATTATAAAGCAGGCCTGAAAGCCTGCATAATTAGAGGAAAAAAAGTGTCTTTTTGTCCTATTCCTTTATCTAGATATAGTATGTCACATAGTTCAACAGGCATTATCAATGTAACTGAAACTTGCATATGTATTTTCATTAATGAATTTTGAGCGGTATAAATTAGAACAAGAACCTTACACTTTGAGTGTGAAATTTGCTATGCTGAAAATGAAATCAGAAACAAAAAGTGATAATTTAAGTGAGGTTTTGCAAGAATAATATCCATAGCTAAGAATAAAACTTGTTGAAAGTTTATATGCAAATATAGCTTTTAATGGGAGAATGCAATTCCCTCCCGTCCAGATCAGTGTAAGTGCCATTTAAAATGTTGCATCTTTACAGGAAGAAAATATTTGCTATACCTAAGCTGCATTCACATTCCCACTGAACAAAATTATGAGATACAAGCATGAAGTTTAGACATGACCATAAAACATCAGTGGCTCAAATAAAGATAGGGACACAGTGAAGTAAGAATAGGTGACAATATGAATCATAAATTGATTATTTAGTACCTTATGTAACAGTCAAAATTTAGAAGATTTTCTGAAAACTCTCATCACTGAAATATCTATAGTACCTTATGTAACAGTCAAAATTTAGAAGATTTTCTGAAAACTCTCATCACTGAAATCTCTATCTCAGGATGCAAAATAAAGTCAGTTTTTGAACAAATCCTTGCCAAAGCAAACATGCAAAGCACCTTTAAAGACCAATTGAAAGCTAATATCTGACAAGCTCAGTGACCAGATCTAAGCCAGTTTGCCTGGCCAAAAGAAAACATTCAGAGACTGACCACTGAGTAGCCTTTAACATGAGGAATCTGCTGCTGTCAACAAGATATTCTGACAAGCAATAAGGTCATGGCATGAAAAAGCTGCTCTCACCTAGCAAGGCCAGAGGCCATGCAATTACTTCTGACAGCTACTTCTCAGTAATTGTCACAGACATGGTTAGGAAAGAAAGTTTCATAATAAGAGAAAGGTCTTAAAAAAAGCTCAGTATGTAGATGTTGGGCTGTTCCCCAGCTCATCTGAAATACCTCTCATTTTATGATATTCCAAACATGCTCCAGAATGCATTTAATCTGTAGGTATTTTCAAAAAGGTAGACATGTTACTGAAGTAAAAACTTTTTTCAGATCAGGATCTGCTTTCATTTTTGGCAGCTCAGAAATTGTTGCCATCTTCTGGTTAATGGCAGCTACTCGTATTAATTCACATAGGTGTCAATAAATGATGGTTTTCAGTGGTGCTTGAGCAGACCATTATGAATGCTCTTAAAAACCTGACAGAAATACTTAGTGTAAAAATGGCGAGAGATATTAGAAAACCTACCATTTCAGCCTCAGCATAAGTCAAGTAAAGGAATACAGTGGGATCTTTGATATTTCAACAGGAAATTGCTGGAAGAGTTACAACATTAATACCCTGTCCCTCTGGATTTCCCAGTGCATGGATCATTCTACTAAATTCAAGTATCAACCACAAATGGATGAACAAGAAAATTCAGGGACAGTGGAATAAAAGGAGACAAAATTAAATTCTAGCAAGAAAGCATTGTAGCAGCCTTTGAATTGGAAGCAACGAAGAACAGTGGCTTCAAATATACAGGCAGTTTATGTTTCTTAAAAGGAGAATGTTGGGGGTTTTCTACTAAGAGTGAGAAGAAACTGAAGTAATATGTAAGAAAGCAGTACTGTAGTAGAAGGCTAGTCTGCACTCATTTTTTTTCAGAATACACAAACAGGAAATTCAGAGGTGGGGACAGATAGCATGAACATTTAGTACAGCAGAAGCGCAGAAGCAGACTGGAGGCACTCTGTAAAAATGAGTGACAACAGCACAACCAGTCTGTGAGTTTGCAATATGTATAGAATCAAACAGAAGAGTAAAAGCATTTCTTAAACAAGTAGGAAGTGCAGCTTGAAGCACAGCAGCAACATAGTGAACAATAGAGACAAAAAGGTCAATATGTCAAAAGTCTCTCTGTCATTCCAGTTCTATAGCTTGCTGGCAGAAATACAAAACAAGACCTTTCAGAAGGGGAAAGGAATCAGCAGGATAGCTAACATCCAGTGAGGAGGATGAGCCCAGTGAGCTGAGACAATTATGCTGAGGTACTATAGGCTTTGAAAGAGACCGTTATATAATAAAGGAAGAATGGCAATTTTAAGAAGGTTGTCGGCATGCAACCTAAAGGAGTGGATGAATCAAATTCTGCAAATACTAGCACAAATTGAATAGGATCAAAACCCACTTTAAGTAACCCAACATTCACTATGGGCAGGTAGAATCTCTTCTCCATATTCTTTTAGTTTGATCTTGGCTAGCTTCAAACTTAGATTTACAATACTCAGACCTGAAAGTATGATGACAGTTGAACTTCTTTCTAGCTCAGGTTCAGAAAGCACTCTGGCTTGTGCAAAATTAAGAACACAGAATTATAGAATTGTGTAGGTTGAAAAAGACCTTTAAGATCATCAAGTCCATGTGGAGTTATGGCTAAGAAACCTATGAATACAAATGTGAAGGAAACTCCTCCAGCTTAGCTTCCCCTAGCCACCTACAGTACTTTCACTTAACTTACCAGCTCATGCCTTAAGCAAGCTGTCTTGTTACTAGCACAGAATGAGTCCCTGCAGAGGAGATCTCACCGACCCATTACAAAATGAAGAAACATCTAACAACTTACCTGCGTTGAGAATAGTGTAAACCTTTGACAGTTTACTTGGGCTGGAGTCTAATGGAAAGTAAATCCATGGGAACTATAAATAGAACTGCTTATTCAAACCAATTTCTAATCAAAATGTCCCCTGGCAGTGAATTATGCCTATGTGTTATCAGAAAGCTGAAGACAGGTGATTCCAAAAACCTAAATGCAAACCTAGATTTTTATTTGACAGATAGGGACAGAACCTATGCTATGAACATCTTAGCTTTGTTACCTCTTTTTGTGTCCTTTAAGCCAATGACTACTGCTTTTCAGCAACATGACAATGTTGAGATGATAACTTAATCTTTGCAAGGGTGTTCACCATTGCCAAGCATAAGACACAATTATATTCTGAGCAGTATAAGAAGTTCTTAATTCTGCAAAACAGATATCATAACACTAAGAACTATCAATGATTTAACAGAAAAAAAAACCACAACAAATTACCCTAGTTTTTAACTTCAAGTGGAGCAATTAAGCTACACTAAGAAGTATTTTGTCTTATTCTGAATTTGAAAGTTCTTCATGATAGAAATAGTCAAGGTGATCAACTGAAAACAAGACAAAATGACAGCTCAGTGATTTATAGAGTACTTAGCTTATCACTTGCTTGACATTAAACTGTTATTCTATTGAGAAACAACTGCCCAGAATTCCTGAGAAATCACCATGACAAAAGTAATATTCCTGCCTTCTAACGTCTAAGAGTTGCAGAAGAGCATTTTAAATCACTCTCATTATGACTACTTCTTCCTGAAAATAAGACATCTTAAAACTTCCCATGTATAAAACACAAGAACACCGTTCACTTCCCTGAGATCATACAGCTTAGTGGATGGGACTTCAAAGGTGGTAAAAGTGATCAATGTGCAATGGTTGTTAACTACTTTATCTGTGCCCTCAGTGAATTAAAACGGCTATTTTCATGCATGGTGCTAGGAAAAAAAACCACCAGAGTATTTATGTTTTCTATTGCTACCTTTAGTAAGCAGGATGAACAAGCTTACTAAAGATTTTCCAATACTTCTTTTTTTCCTAAGGGAACAGCAACATGTCAAGAAAATTATGCTTTGAATGAAAACCCATGTTTATTACTCTGATGTGTACACACTTCATAATGCAGCTTTTATAATCCCCCCCTTTTTGCTTTTGCTTGCCATAGACTCTGTGCTTTCAAATGCGTAGTAATAGCACTAGCTATTGTGATTTGCGCTCTGTACAACAGATTTAATTCTCTAGTTGTTTGTTACAAATACAGTGCATGTGGCAGGTCATATATTCAAAGACTATTTTCATATAAAAATAGAAAAGCCATACAGCTGTCATTTTCAAGAACAAGACACCAGTCGGAACAGGTATAATACTATCTCCCAAGCCAATTTATGTGCCATTTGTTTTCAGACTGTAAAAATTCACTCGATTCATGAACAAAAAGGAATGATGCCAAGAAACATTTGTCAGAGGACAAAAACAGTATCACAAAAGAAGGCCTTCTGTACTCGCTCTCATGTCTTCCTCAGATTCACACGCCATAAATGTTTTTATTAAAATTCCTTCTACAAATATTCTAAGAGTTCTTAAAGTAAGAGACAAATTTACTTTTGGAAAATCTTTTATTAAAGGTCTGGGTTGTGTTCATCTAACTTGGGCTGTTTAGAAGTGGTTCCAATTATCTGTCTTCCTTAAAAGAAACACTTCCTTAAAAGAAACACTGCAACATGGTTTGAAGCATTACAGTTGTTTGTTTGGCTTTTTTTGTCCATTCTTATACTAGCAAAGGAGACCAGGATATCCAGGAAATCCTGAAAAGGAAACTGAAAATAGGGATAAATGTATAAGCCAATAGAAAAAAGTGACTGAGAGTTGCATAATGGGCAGCGTTGGTAACACATTCATATTTTAGCCATTGCTGAGCAGTGCTTGCACAGCATCAAGGTCACTTCCATTTCCCACTTAGTTGGCTTGTGGTGATCAAGATTTTGGGACAGGACTCAGCCAGGACTGCTGACCCAAACCAGCCAAAGATACTCCATACCATAACACATCACACTCAGGAGCAAAACTGAAGTTTTTCCAAAGCTCAATTTTACCTCAATTTTCCTTTGTATGCTTCATCCATGCAGAGTGAGCCTTGACATCAAACTTAGTTAAGCCACACTTTTAAATTCAAACTACTCTTGCTAATACATGATCATTTTTCTTTGAGTGACACTAAACCGCTCATTTTTTGACAGATGGGGAGTGACTGACTGCTCTAGCAGCAGCTGTTTTTCTTGCTCCTTTTATCATTAAAGTTTTTATCTTGACCCAAGAGGTTTTTCTTGCTTTTGCCCCTCCCATTCTCTCTCCCATTCTACTGAGAGGGTGTGAGCAACCAACTGGGTGGGGCATAACTGCCAGCTGGAATCAACCTACCACACATCCAAAACCGCCTTGAATAAATACAGTTTTATGTCCTGATGATGTGATCTGCTGATGTAATCAGCTTCAGCCACTGAAGATAATTTTATTAATTTAAATTATTTTAAGATATTATTTTAAGATAGTTCTTGATTTTTTTAAGTATGTTTTAACACACCATCTTAGCTTTCCTGTAAAAGTTATTTTTAAAATACTCATTATATCAAAGATAACTGTAGATGTTAAACTTTCAAGTCACTTGTCTCCTTTTCAGATTCATACCTCTGTCTTTTATTGGAATTAAATTAATATTTATTGACTCAAACAATTTCAGGAAAAGAGGCATTACTTTCTTAGAAACCATTAAAAAAGAGACAAGGCTTTCTCAAATAGACATGAAAGATTCTAAGAATATTTTAAGGCCATATTGTAAATAGAAATTGACTCATTTTTTTTAAAAGCAATATAGTAGTTCATCTTAGTGGAAAACAGACTTCTTAACTCTGGGCAGATCCCCAGTGAAACTAAAGACAGACTGATAAGAAAGAGGAATTAAAACTTTCTGATACAGCAGAAGTGAAAATAGATGAAAAAAAAACTTCTGTGCTAGTGTACACACACATCTATCAATAGAAGTGTGGAGAACTTGTACATTTGTAAACTGCCTGTAGAGATGACTGATAAAGGTCCTAATCAAGTGAAAGAATAACAGCTGGTTTTGCATCCAGCTAAGGCAGAAAACTGCACATTTTCCTCCTTTCATGAAATTAGGTGAAAGCAAAATCATAAAAATTCGGTGAATTGCAGTAGCAGCACATTCTACTCCAACTGAACTTCAGAAGCACTTACACAGGCTCACAGCTCTTTCCAACCTATTTCTTGAAACAGTGGAGAATTCATAGAGAAGTGTAAAAGAGCAGAACTACTTTGTATTATAACAGCTCAACATCTTAGGAAGATGAATCGCAAAGTGCATCCTAGGAACTAAATTAAAATTCTCCCCTTGTAAATGAAGTAGCAAAAGGATTCATTAAGATGGGTACTTGTACAGAGTTCCCTTCAGGTATTGACTTTAATAGGCAAAAATGCCTGATCTCTGTTGCTCTTGCTGCCACCACCAAACAACAGAAATGATGGTAGCAGAGTCAGACTAGAAGTAGTCCAGAGAGGGGGAAGTTGAAAGTAGAAGGGTTTCCCACATTCAAAAATATTTTTGCTACAGTAATGTACACCGTATCTTCAGAAGTTTTTAAGATCTATTTCACGTTCCCATGCTGAAGCAGCGTCAAGCATAATTAACAGGATTTTTGACTTACTGGGTTGTAAACCTCTGGTGACTTGTTTTAGGTAACACCTTCTTATGCTTGCTAGTCTTGTAATATGCTTTTTCTTTAATAAACAAACTAAATCACCTTTACTACAAATTAAGCCAATTATGATTTATCTTCTGCCAGATGAGACAAACCTGTTATTGCCATTTGTAATCATTTTGCACAATGGAAAAACTCACATTACACCTTGGTTGTCTCTGTTCTGAACAGGGCCAGTTATTTAATCTTGGTGGGGAGCTTCAAAACATCTCTGTTTCCTCTTCAATTACCTGGCTTCTGTGAGAAGTTGTTCAAGTTGTGAGCTTGGTAGGCTCAGGTTATGAAATTAATCACTCTAGAAAATTGCTTTAGACAGACCAATGCAAAGCAAGAGTGGTCACCATCCAGCACTCAACTTCATGAATTTTAATTATGTTTAACTGGTAAAATGAAAGAAATAAAAATCTAATCTAAAATTTAATCTAAAATTTAATACAGATCTAAAATTCATTAGTCATTTGTTAGGGAAATTACAATAAATGCTTAATTACAGCAATGTCAAAATATTGTTTAGCAGATGCATTTGATTTTAAAACTAAGTAATAGTTTTATTAGCATGACACAAGAATTAAAAAAATACCCATGCCAGTTAGAGTATTTTGAATTTTTTTTCCTGTTTTACATGCTGACAAATACTGACAAAACAGCATTTTCCAGCAAAAATGTTGCACTGACTTCTTTCAACCATCTTAACATGATTGTGACAGATTGCACAATATAAAAAGCAATTCTATCAGCAAAACAAACTTTACACATTACACCTACTATTTTTCCTCTTCTAAATCATCTGCCACTGCTTTTAAAGGTCATATATTTCATATTTCAGTGTGTGTGTGTGTGGGAAATAACACTTCTTAACATGAGAGATCAGCAAGGATGCTACACCAGCTTTGCTGTTTATTGGATAATTTCATTTATTACTTTTACTGTGGATAGCGCCTGGAATTCATTTTTATGTAAAGAAAGATTTCCATGTGTAAAATGCTTATACTGCAATAATGGAAACAAAACAGAGTAATTAAATGAATGAGGTCTGATGTTTTGTTTCCATTAATTAAAATACCTTCCTCCTCTTTCCTATGGTACTACTGTGAAGCAAATATGGTATGATAAAAAGATGAAACCCTGTTTCTAATATTGTGAGAAAAATTCCTATGCTCACTGCCATGCATTTCAGAATTCATTCAGTCCTTGTATTACAGGCCAAAAAAATAGGAGTTAGCTGTAGGATAAACTTGCTTATGTCAGACAGGGGCAGCAAAGAAAAGGCTTAGAAGAGGGGATTTAAGATGGGAACGGGTTTAGAAAAACAGAAAAAAAGAAAGCCCAAGCAAACAATGTAAACAAGGACAAAAGAAAGGAAAATGTATGGAAACAGGATAGGCATTACAGGTCATCATATTATTCAAAGCTCTGTTTATGGTCAGTTGAGAGAAATAGGCATTTTTAGGGGTACTATAACTGCTGATTAATTTGGACAGTGTTACTCTTAAGATCTTCAGTTTTAAAGAATTCCAGGCAAGGAATAACTGCTGGAAGGTGAGGGAGACACAAGTGCTTTCTTTTCCAGTTAGGTGTATCTGTTTAATACATAACCCCAGTTTTCAGGAAAACTGAGCTCAAAAATCAGAGTTCAAGAAATAAATGTATTTCTCGGTATATTTATGGAGCTAATGATTGTGAAAATGTCACATGCCATTTGACTGGAAAGGCATAAAATTAAGTTTCTGGTGTCCTCTTAAGGCTGTTAAGAAAGCTACCTTTCTGCCACTAGTCCAGAACAGACCAGGTACCACAACCTAGTTGCTTCCTTTCGTACATCAAGCACTATCAAAGCTGATTGCTTTATTTTTTTTTTTTTAATGAAGTTATTTGCTCTTGTTTATGTAAGTGTGCCTGAACTACATGAGCAGTTTTTCTCCAAAATTCATAGAATCATAGAATAGTTAGGGTTGGAAAGGACCTTAAGATCATCTAGTTCCAACCCCCCCCTGCCATGGGCAGAGACATCTCACACTAAACCATGTCTGTCATCCAAGGCTCTGTCCAACCTGGCCTTGAGCACTGCCAGGGATGGAGCATTCACAACTTCCCTGGGCAACCCATTCCAGTGCCTCACCAACCTAACAGGAAAGAACTTCTTCCTTATATCCAATCTAAACTTCCCCTGATTAAGTTTTAACCCATTACCCCTTGTCCTATCACTACAGTCCCCGATGCAGAGTCCCTCTCCGGCATCTTTGTAGGCCCCCTTCAGATACTGGAAGGCTGCTAGGAGGTCTCCATGCAGCCTTCTCTTCTCCAGGCTGAACAGCCCCAACTTCCTCAGCCTGTCTTCATAGGGGACGTGCTCCACCCCCCTGATCACCCTCGTGGCCCTCCTCTGGACTTGTTCCAACAGTTCCATGTCCTTTTTAAGTTGAGGACACCAGAACTGCACACAATACTCCAAGTGAGGTCTCAGAAGAGCAGAGTAGAGGGGCAGGATCACCTCCTTCAACCTGCTGGTCACGCTTCTTTTGAGCCCAGGATACGGTTGGCTTTCTGGCCTTGAGTGCACACTACTGGCTCATGTTAAGTTTCTCATCGACCAACACCCTCAAGTCCTTCTGTGCAGGGTAGCTCTGAATCTCTTCTCTGCCCAACCTGTAGCTGTGCCTGGGATTGCTCTGACCCAGGTGTAGGACCTTGCACTTGGCATGGTTAAACACGAGGTTGGCATCAGCCCACCCTACAAGCATGTCAAGGTCCCTCTGGATGGCATTCCTTCCCTCCAGCGTATCAACCGAACCACACAGCTTGGTGTCATCAGCAAACTTGCTGAGGGTGCACTGAATGCCACTGTCCATGTCACTGGCGAAGATGTTGAACAGGATTGGTCCTGACACCAATCCCTGAGGGACACCACTCATTACCCATCTCCAGGTGGACACTGAACTGTATTAATTCAATATAAAGAAATTCAAAATAAGGAAATCAGGTAAGTTTAAGCAACACATTTTAAATGGAGCACCTACAAATCAACTTTGCTCTTTAACAGAGTAGTATTTTCAGATTTCTCAACTCTAGATGTGTTTCCTAATCTGCTTCCTTCCCCTCTAAACTTTTACCCTTTTGATGCTCTCATGGTGAGGTCCCAAGAGTCTTCACTCACAAACCAGAAACGTGATGATCACATATGAATCTTAAAACAAAGCAGCATTTACGATGAAAAGCTGGTTTACACAGATATCAAGTTGAAGACTATAAGCTGTAAGGGTCTAGTTTATTTAAACCTGTGTTAGGTTGACCTTAGCCAGCTGTCAGATGGGCATCCAGCCACTCTCTCGCTGCACTTCCTCAACAAGAAGGGTGCAGAAAATACTGTGACAAAACTCGTGAGTTGGCACTGGCACAGGCACAGGGAGATCCTTTACCAATTACCATCACAGGCAAAACATGTAAGATTTGGGGAAACTTACTTTATTCTAATTAAACCCAGAGTTGAATGGTAGGAAAAAAAAAGACAAATTACACACACTCACACCCACACCCCCCCCCTCTTTATTCCCAGGATCACCTTTACTTTTATTGCTGGCTCTTTTACCTCTTCCTTCCACAGGATCACCTTTACTTTCATTGCTGGCTCTTTTACCTCTTCCTTCCACGTGGCACAGGCGGATGGGGAATGGAGACTCTCTGCCTCTCCTTCCTCCTCACGCTTTTCCCTGCTCCAGCCTGGGGCCTTCCCACGGGCTGCAGGGAAAACCCTGCCCCGCCGGAGTCTCTCCTTGTGCCGCAGGGGCATCTGTGCCGGGCGCCCGGAGCCCCTCCTGTCCTCCTCCCGCTCTGCCCTCGGGGCTCGCAGGGCTGTTTCTCACCCTCAGGGCCCTCAGCCCTGGCTGCCGGGCACCGTTTGCCCTTCCTTACCCAGGCTTTCTCCTAGGCGCCCGCCCGTGGCTGAGGGGCTCAGCTCTGCCCTGCGGTGGGGCCGCTGGAGCCGGCTGGGACCGGCTGTGTCCGGCACCGGGCAGCACCGGCCGCGGCACACAGGGAGCGCCCAGGCAGCGCCTCAGTGCTGGTGGTGCTGTCAGCACATGGACACCTACACCCGATACAGAACCTATCTGTGAAACAAGGTACCAGTCACAGGTCAAAAGATAGTTTCAGAAAGCCCTGGCATCTAAAAATCTACTCTTTTAATGTTTCATGAGCTTTGCTCTCTTAAAATTTCATTTAATTTGCTTCATTTACCTGCTATTAAAATCCACTCAGTATGCTGATACCATATTAAAAGCCCACCATTGGGAAAATATTATGTGCGTTCTGGAAGTCCAAATGAAGCAGTGAGGCCAACCAGCTTTCAATACCTATTTTTAAGCAGTCTGTCTCTCTTAGCCTGGAGAACTTACTGTCAATCTAAGATGCGTTACCTTCTTTTTCTCCCTTGGTAAATTCACCATGATCACAGTTGCAAGCCTTGGCAGTGAAGACAGAAAGTTCATTACATGAGCATTTTATTTTATAAGCGCCGTGGTCAGAATGTCCTCATCTCTAACTTAGTCAATACAAACTCACTGCCTAGAATACAGCAGTGCTTTCATCTCTTTTGCATGCCTTTGCTAGTTTAATTTTTCTTTTAACTTAATTTGTCTGGCTACTTCAGAATGTTTTATGTCTCATTCTCAGTCTGAAATATTATTTCTTTTTAATCTGAAAAAGATGGAGGGGCAGGATTTTTTGAATCTGTAAAAATTATGCAAGGCTTGCAAGATTTGGGGGTTGATATTGAAATGTTAAGCATGGGATATTTTAATAGAACTTGGAATTACCTTATCAGGAAAGAGGTTTACCTAGAAGAATTACTTGTCTTCACTCTGTTCCCTTACCTTCCTGTAATGCTGCTACAGTACAACTGGGGAAGTAGGTTATAAACATGCTTACTGACATGCAGCTGCCAGTAATGAACTTCCTTCAGACAGTGAAGCTGTAGGTCTCAGAGTAGAAACCTCCAATGCAGCTACAGCCAGAGGCATCTTCCTGGCAAAATTTGGTATATATTGCTTATGCTTGTCCTCTGTAGAGAACACTGAAGACTTATTCGCCTGCAAAAGCTATGCAATTACAACAATATTTCCTATCCCAAATGATCAGAAGGACAGTAAGAAATGGGGAAGGGAGCAAGGGAGGTGGGGGAGGGGAAGAGGGGCTGGGGGTTCCCTCTTAATATTTCTTTCGCAAAACCAGAATTAGTTTCAATGTCTTTTTTTGTAAGCATAGCTTTTGCTTACACCTGATAGCTCTTGAATAACACACAGAATAACACACAGATTGTCCTCAGCTGCCTAACATAAGTTTAACCTCCAGTTTTACTCACCTACTTCTACCACCAAATGAGAGCTAAGTGCAGATTTATGTGATTGTAACAAGTCATTATTGCTTTCTTATTAGCCATCTCTAATTTTTGCTTTATGGTTAAACAGTTCATCTTCTGTCATCAGAATAGCTATCTCATTACCCTGTGTTTGTTCTAGAGCTCTTGACAGACATTCTTATATTTGTTTTTAAAATACATAAAGACATTTTACATTCACCTTGTAAAACTTCCCATGCATCTTAGTTCCAGAGTTACAAGCATTTTACTTTCAGCTAGATGTAGATGGAAACCACAAGATCCCTTAATCTTATTTTTACTACATTCCCTCACTGAAGCTGCCTTTGCTTGTTTTTAACAGATCCCTTTTATTTACCTGTTACGTTCAAGCTGGTACACATATTTATATATCTGTGCTTCAGGCTTACCTGAAGAAAGTTGATGTTTTGTGTCAGCTTCCTTTCCCTTCACCTTCTCCCACTCTCCTACACCCCACACAGCCACTCCGCAGTGTTGAGGTAGAGCCTTGTACTGTCCTGGTGGCCTGCCTTTCCAAGAAAGCAGCTTGTTTACAATCATTTTATTGCAATTACAAATTTTCACCATATTCTTTGGCTCAGAATATTGGTGCAAAAGAGGTGAACATCCTACTGACAGTACAGGTAAATTATATATTCCCTGTGGAAAAGAAATAATCCTCTTTGTATTTGTTGTATGTCAATAAAAGGAAGTCATCTTCTGCCTCTACCTTGGGTATGCTGTCAGGCGTTGTAGCAGGGCCCTGTAATCAGCATATGTTCAGACTGCTGTAAGTATCATGGCCTTAAAAATGTGTTTTGCAGCAGTGAGGATTTGAATATTTAAGGGATGGATGTCACAGCTGGGGACTAAAATTGTGCCCAGCAGTGGGGGGCACACGTGTGCATCAAACCTCCTTATCCGGTGGTTCCAGCCAGCCCTGAGGGGATGGCACCACTGCTAGAGATAGCCTACCAGGTGCCATGGAGTCCATCTGCTCCAAGAAGGGGGCACTCATTTCCATGGAGGAGTCAGAACTCCTTGGGAAGCTGCTCAACAAGTCAGGCCTCAACACCCTGCTGGTGCAGGGTCTTCTGGAGAAGGGACAAGGGCCATTGTTCTAGTAGAAACATAATGAGTGTGTTGCTGTCATGTAGCCATGCCAAAGAACAGTGGTGAAAAAATCTGAGAGCAATTTCTTTTAAATAAATTTAGGTAATTATTAATCAGTCTGTGCTTCTTTTCAACTCCTTTGCTTTCTCAGTTTTTTGCCTCTTAGAGCTTCCCAAAATCATTTGAGGTAGGTTTTTAAGATCAATATTTGCTTAACTATGGAAACAGTCAGGTACTTTAAAAAAAAACATGCAAACAACGAAACTGATGAACTTTAAATGGGGGAGGAGAAGTAGGAACCTGCACAATGTTCTGTCATCCTAAAATAAAGACACTATTTACTAAAAGGCTGAAAAAGCTGTGTACCAAGCAAACTGTTGAAATAAAAACAAGTCTGTGTGGTCTAATATACTTTTAGTGGTCTTCCACTGATACGGCAGGCTTTGGCATAGTGAAAGCAAATTAAACCTTTCAAGAGCGTTTTGTACTCAAGGATACACAAGCAATGATATTCCTCAGAAATTTAAGAAAGCTATATGAGTGATTCTGGCCAACTCATGTTTTATCTTTATGCATATTCTGCCACACACTATCAAAAACATGTGCCCTCCTTTTCTGGAACTTCTGCTGAGCCACAGTATATTAAGAGAAATAAAAAGTATGCTATCGAAATAACATTCTCCTTAATCTTATTTATCAGCCGTAAAAAAAAAAAAAAAAAAAAATTCTCTGCAGTACACATTCTTATATAAAAAATAACATTAAAACTGGGTAAAATATATTTTTTACTGGTTCTTTACTGATCTTCCCTATACTACAAATGTTGGGTATATAGCTCATGGTGAAGTCTGTGGTAGTGCTTTTTTACTGTGAAAGCAAGAAATGTACCCACAGTACAATCATACTCTTATTTTGCTGCCAGAGGGAATGTTTCTTTTCTTGTGTCCTAACATAAAATTTAAGTTCCTGGTATAAGATGGGTTACCAAAACACTGCCTGAGAATTTAGAAGTCCCTTCCAAATTCTTTCATTTTGAAATAGCCCCAATAGGTTGCTTCATGGCAAGATACTATTTATTAGCATCTGTGAGAAGAATTATAATGTGTTTCTGTTTATTCATATCTAACAGCACCTTTAGGCTAGAATGGACGTTTCTGAGAGAAACCCACAGATTTATAAGATGCTGTCTATTTGAAATTGGAAGTAAGACACTGTAAAATGCTGAACCTGTAAATACAACTTAAGCACTGGAACTCTACCTTTCCTGTGGGAATTAGGGCTATAAGGAGGAGGAGGTGATCATAGGCGACAATATTTGCTGAGAATTATTTTGTGTTTAAATGTAATTATACAGTGGCATCTTTAACAAATAAAAAAATTAAAGTTACAGAATAAGGAGAATTTTATCCTTCCACAGGAGAAGCAAACGCAATAATACCTTAATTTGAAGGACATTTGCTACTTAGCAGTATACAGTTACTAGAAAGTAACAGCATAATTCTTATTTTAGGTTTTAGAGGGCAATGATACTTTCCCAAACATTAGTTCATTAAGGCATTCCTATGGCATTCAAAGATTCTTATCTAAAAGGTGCTAATGCATAATATAGAAACAAGACCAAACATTTAATTTAGGGTCTTTTATTCAGTTATAGAATACTATTTGGCTGGAATTCCAGTACTATGGTAACAGGAAATGTTTCAAAGATAACTTGTCTTAATTGCTATACCAAAAGATCTTGCTGTCCTCTATTTGCCTTCCTCTCCCCAGTATATTTTGTCTTCCATTTAAAGCAGTCATCTGCTAAAATTAGTGATTATATTACTCAATTATGCAGCTTTTGAACACATTTTTATTGTTATGCTGTCTTCCATTAAATGTAGCTAATGGCATCTTTTTCTTATGTGTCAACAGCTCATTTTGTCAGATTTATTGTGCAATAACTCAGTATCTTACTAATAATGAATCTCTACTACTAAGATTAATAATTCTTGTAGAAAGCTGTTCACAGAAACATAGAAAAATGCCAGTGTTAATAATAGCAAACTCTTAGTTACAGAAGCATCCTAATTATATTTAGTTTCATTTAACTATGAATAAATTACATATACAGGGTGTATCTGAGTTCAAGTATGGCATGAAATTGATTTTCTATTCTAGAACAATGAGCTTAGCACTTACAAAGTTCATGCACAGAACTGTTCCTCTGAAAGCAGCAGTGAGAAAACATAAATGGTTTTGTGGGAGTTCACCTGTGAATTTGTTCATCTGGAGTGCAGATAAGTCATCTGATAAAAGTCCCTTTCTTTCACTAAATAAATAATACTTATGACTCATATGCAGTTATGTGTCTCTTTCCTCTACAAATTCAAGCATTTCTAAAATCTTTGAAGCATTTAAAATGACAGCACATTAGTGTAGTGGCATAGTACCGTCATCATTTTGGTGGTTTTTTTTTCTTAATACGTAAAAAAGCTTGTACAAGTGAAGGATCCCTGGGCTACAGAAACATGAGTCTTAGTTATCAGCATCCAGGATGGAAGCCTGAAGCATGTGTTAACACAGAGATAGATATCTCAGGATGGATTTCACAAGAAGCAAGAGCCAGCTAAGTAATCATTGTTCAGCTCTTTGTAGCTAATACAGAAATTCTGAAGATTTATCAGGATTCATCTTTTGTATTTTGTCTTTCATGCCTCACTGGACACCACAGGGATGTATCTGCCATGTGGGGTACAAGGCCTAACAGTTGTCTGCTGTTTTAATTTCTTCCATAAAACACAACTGGGCTCATACTTCTTCAAATATGACAAGGGAAGTTTTCCTTCCCATTTTTTTAACAGTGTGTTGGTCAGAGACTTGGCCAGACGGTAGGAGACTGAGGTTTAATTTCCTGCCTGCCTAAGGAACTTCAAACACATTCTGTTATTTCCCAAGAAAGACACTTACCTTACAAACTGTTCAGCCCTGCTGAGGCTGTGTAGCTAGGCAGAAGAGAATGAAAAATTAATTAGGCCAGAGAGAAAAATGTTCATGATGCTCTAGAGTGCTGGTTTGGGCATGCAAAATTAATCCATGGGATGAATGTGAGGAAAGACTTGCATGCAGCTTTCTATTGTATGAAGTAGTCATAGTATATACAGTCAGAAATTACATGCTCCCCAAAATTTGAGCTGGTGACAGAAAGGTATTCTTATACTGGATGTATAAGAAGATGCATGCTAACATTTTTTCTACCTTTTAACAAACTGACATCTGTGCTATTCTAAATTCTTCTATTCCTGTGTGCTCCCAACTATTGCAATAAAGCAGAGGTTTCCATAGGTAAAGATGACCAGAGAGAAAAATAAGTTCTCTCCCACTCTTGTATTACCAGTTCTCCAGTTTGCTTTCTGGATAGGTGGAAAGGTATCTGTTTACCATTATGATGTTCTGGAGAAAATTACCCAGTCAGTAAAGTGAGTAGTCAAAAAACTTATGAAGGGTTTGTAAAGACCAAAGTAGTGAAATTGAAAGAAAGGCATACTTAAATTGTTTATATTAAGATCAAATCCAAATAATTTCTCTTTCCTTTTCAGTCCAGATAACAAGCTTATTTTTCAACATGGTCGGAGACTCAGTACTGTGCTCAGTCTCTGCAGGAGAGAATCCTGGATTAGAGAGGGATGTTAGCTTTTATATCCAGTCTTTTTCTTGCATCATACACCGTTCAATTCCACCTTTCTACATATCTTACTGATTACTGAGGTGGCACCAAGAGTCTCACTCACCAATTTTTATCCATCCTCTCCTCTTTAAATGCTAGCATTACTTTGGCAGGCCAGGTGCTATCGCTGGCTCAGTATTAAAGTCAGAGGTAAAGAATGCATTAAATGTCTCTTCTTTGTCTCTATCTTTATTTGTGAGGTGACTGACTGACTTCATCAAACAAGAGTCCATTGTTATCTCTGATCTGTCTTTTACTGCTAACATATTTTAAAAAGCCCTTTTTTTTGCCCTTCACAGTGCAATGTGCATTTGTGATCAGAGAGGAAACAAAGGCAATGAAACCAAAACATCTACCCTTTTCAGAGTGAAAAATTAATTAAGTCCAAGCTGTAATTCCTAACATCATGCTTAGACTTTTTCTTATCTCTTTAAGCCTAACCTAATAATTTTTAAAGGTGTTATTGGTGGGCATCACAGAAAATAAAAGCTCTAAGGAGTATTTTCAGTTTCCTGTTAGAACACCAGGAAAATAAAACTTTTGTGGGTTTGTTTTTTTTTTTCTATGAAATTTCATATCAATAAACCACAAAAAGATCTGAGTTTAGCTTGCCTTAGTAGTAAAGCCAGCTATGCCTAAGCATTTCAGAGGAAACAGTGCTGGGGAATATGGTATTTGAAAGTGAATGAACTTCTATGTTGTGAAGACTCTGTATGGCTTCACAAAGTACTAAACAACCATAATACTGTGCACAGGACATTCATGGTGCAAGGATATTATCAATGGCTAACTTCTGTTATGACCCACATCCTTGTTCTTCCCCAGCTTTTTATCTTTTTCTCCGTAACTGAAGAGCCCTAGTATACACAATGAGAAGGGAAACATGAGTAACAATACAGAGCTACTTTTCTCCCTTTACATTTCTATACCTATGGTTTCCCCATAAATACCTCTAGTTATGTCATAGCTATTATTTATTCATGAAAGACAGCTCAGCTTTGTTTTGTTTTATAGGAGAGACTTCAAGCCGTTTTGATTATCTCAGGGCTGACAAAGATAACTGTAAAAAATTCCTGCAAAAATATTCTTTGGTGTGCTGCAATCCATGCACAACAAGCACATGAATCTTATGGAACAGTCACTTTCAACCCTTTAGATTCAAAATATCATCAAGGAAATAAATAAAAAAAAAAACTATTTTTTCAAGAAAATGAATACTTTTATAAATTCTGAAAATGCTTTCTTGCAAAACTCATCTTCGTAATGCTAGAGGCAGTTTTAAATGGTTTTGTTTCTGTAGCTCCCTGAAAAAATTGCTGGTAATGAATGCTATGATTGGGAAGCAAAAATTGGCTTCTGTTCCTACTGTGAGACCCCAGAGGTTACACATAGTAAGAAACTCTGCTACAGCAGCCTATTTTAAAGTCTGTAGAACCAGCCCATAAGCACTCCCTCCTATTTATACGCAATGGATATTTTGTGATTGTCAACACCTCCAGTTGAAACATTCTGCTTATAACTTATGAAGTATTTTTGTACACCTCATTGTGAATACATTCTTTACCCTACAGCAATTGTTAATGATCATTATGTGGCAATTGAAGCAAAAATGCACCTGAAATAGACAGAATTGGTTTTAAGATACAAGGAGAAAAAGAAAGTGTTAACTTTTCATTTCCATATCAGTCAGGCAATGCAATATAGTTTAGATTTGTTTTTTATCTTTGTTTATTACATTAGAGTTGCTTTGTAAGTTGGAAGTCTATCTTCAGTTTTCATTTGAACAGTCATCTTGAAATTAATTTAATATGAAATGGGAACATGAATACCTGCATAGCAAGTTGAAAACCAGCCAATGCTGCCTTACATTTTGATCTCGAATTTGAAACTAGAAATTTAAGCAGCAGCATGAGAAATGCTAATATTTGAAATTAAGATGATGGGCAGTATTTAATGTATTGAGGTGATAAGCCCCAGGCTCAAATCAAGGTATGGAATGGAACAAGTGCTGACTTACATTATAGAAGGAAGATTCAAGTGAAATAGGCATCAGGTGAAATGTGATATATGCATCAAGTGAAATGTGACAATTGTTCTAAAGCATGACAAGCAAAATGCAAACTTCCTGAGGATACTACAGTAACACCTGTTGAATCTTTTCTTACTTGATATCTTCATTAATGATCTGGAAGATGGAATAGACAACATTTTTATCTACCTCCTCGTTGAATTATCTAAATACTGATAAAAAGAGATGAATATCCAGAAGGTAAATTGAGAATAAACAAGAATATAATGTCGGGGGGGGGGGGGGGGGGGCTTGGAAAAATTAATAGTGGTAGTTTTAATAATATGAAACATTTTCCACGGAAGTGAGGATCAGGAGGCTGACTAGAAATTATAATGAATTTTAAGGTAGCAGTAGATACTTTGATAAAGGTGGTTTCACATATGTGGAAAGAAATCTGAAGTTGTTTTGTGGTTCTTGTTTTCTTCATATGCATGAAGACACAGTAATAATTCCATTTATGTGACTTTGATACGAGCACACCTGGAATATACTGTTTGTTTGGGTTTTTGTTGTTTTTTTTCTTTGCAAGAGAGGTATTGACAGGTAAGTATCTAAATGGAATTGCAACAAATTATTAAATAAGGGAGGTGGAGGCATTATCTTATAATGTGTTGATTGGGTAAGCAATGCCTGAAGGCAGGAAAGGGCAAAGGAGAGATGGGAGTATATGGGAAAGGGATGAAACAGTATTATGTAAACTGTGATAACTAAGAGTAGTGTCTTTAAAAAGTAAAGAAAAGAACCAGCTGGATAATAGACACATTTTTGTGAGGCTGAAAGCAGTCAGACATCAAAATAATTTCTTAGTGAAGTGGTGAGCTTCGTGTGCCCTAAAGCACCATAGAGTGTGTCATGGTAAAAATAAAAATCTGTATTAGAATTGCAGAATCTAATATTTTCTCTTGAATTCGTGATTTTTATGATTTACATCTGTTGCTATAAGTGAATGTGCTAATTTTTTTCACTTATAATTTGAATTAGTATGATGCATGAAACAGTGCTGTTAAATGAAAAGCATACAACATCTTAGGGGGAAAATTATCAAAATTTGTTTTAAAACAGAAGCTTCTGCCAGTTAGATCCATATCACTATAATTCAGTGATGGAGTAGATCATAATTGTCATTATCATGGGCTTTTTGAATACCTCATTTTCAGAACTTCTTTAGGTCAATGAGCATACATTTCTTCAGTACTAAAGTGGCAAAGTCTTTATTGTGTTGTTTGGGATATTTGTATAAAGTATTTTAATGCTATTCACCTTGAAGGTCACTGGGGAAGAGAATGGCATTTCTTGATTAAAACTCGAAAAAGTAACCATAAAGCATGTTGGGTTTGATCCTTAGGCCCTTATTTATACACTAGAATTGTACAAATTGCATTTCTTGATGCTATTAATACCACTAAAGTGGTGCAACCACTTCTAGAATGAAGACAATTTTGGTGGTTTACAGTTCCTTAGATTGTGGGAATTATTTTCCTATGGAAAAACAATAATAGCACTAAAAAAATATTAAATGTAATTAATGGAGCCATAACAAGGTTCTCAAGCTACAGGCCGTTCAGTATTATGGATGGATGGATGGATGGATGGATGGATGGATGGATGGATGGATGGATTTCTAACCTGGATTTGGAGAAGGCTGTGGTTCTGAATGACTTCTTTGACTCAGTCTTCACTGGCAAAGGCTCTGACCAAACCACCCAGGTCTTGGAAGGCAGACCCAGGGACTGTGAGAATGGAGACCTAAGGCCAACTGTAGAAGAGGATCTGGTTTGAGACCATCTTAAGAACTGAATGTGCACAAGTCCATGGGTCCTGAAGAGATCCATCTCTGAGTCCCGAAGGAGCTGGCGAATGAAGTTGCTAAGCCACTGGCCATCATATTTGAGAAATCATAGCAGTCAGGTGAAGTTCCTGACGACTGGAAAAAGGGAAATATAACCCCCATTTTCAAAAAGGGGAAAATGACCCGGGGAATTACAGACCAGTCAGTCTCACCTCTGTGCCTGGCAAAATCTTGGAGCAGATTCTCCTGGAAGGCATGCTAAGGCACATGAAAATCAACAAGGTGCTTGGTGACAGCCAGCATGGCTTCACTAAGGGGAAATCCTGCCTGACCAGTTTGGTGGCCTTCTATGATGGGGAAACAGAACTGATGGACTGGGGTAGAGCAGTTGACATCATCTACCTGGACTTGTGCAAAGTGTTTGACACTGTCCCACACAACATCTTTGTCTCTAAATTGAAGAGACATCAATTAGATGGATGGACCACTCGATGGATAAAGAACTGGCTGGATGGCTGCACACAAAGGGTTGTAGCCAATGGCTCAGCTGGAGACCAGTAACGAGTGGCATCCCTCAGGGATTGGTGTTGGGAGCAGTCTTGTACAAAATCTTTGTTGGTGACATGGACAGTGGGATTGAGTGTGCTCTCAGCGAGTTTGCCAATGACACCAAGCTGTGGTTCAGTTAATACGCTGGAGGGAAGGAATACCATCCAGATGGGCCTTGGCACACTTGTGAGATGGGCTGATGCCAACTTTATGATGTTTAACCATGCCAAGGGCAAGGTCCTACACCTGGGTCGGAGCAATCCCAGGCACAGCTACAGGTTGGGCAGAGAAGAGATTCAGAGCAGCCCTGCAGAGAAGGACTTCGGGGTGCTGGTTGATGAGAAAATGAACATGAGCCGGCTACAGTGTGTGCTTGCAGCCCAGAAATCCAACCATATCCTGAGCTACATCAAAAAGAGCGCGACCAGTAGGTCAAAGGAAGTGATCCTGCCCCTCTACTCTGCTCTTGTGAGACCTCACCTGGAGTATTGTGTGCAGTTCTGGTGTTCTCAACATAAAAAGGACATGGAACTGTTGGAACAAGTCCAGAGGAGGGCCACGAGGATGATCAGGGGACTGGAGCACCTCCCGTATGAAGATAGGCTGAGAAAGTTGGGGCTGTTCATCCTGGAGGAGAGAAGGCTGCGTGGAGACCTCATAGGAGCCTTCCAGTATCTGAAGGGGGGCTATAAAGATGCCGGAGAGGAACTCTTCATTAGGGACTGTAGTGATAGGACAAGGAGTAAAGGGTTCAAACTTAAACAGAGGAAGTTTAGATTGGATATAAACAGGAAGTTTAAACTTCAAGAGGGGATGTTAGATGCAAGGAAGAAGTTCTTCACTGTGAGGGTGGTGAGGCACTCTAATGGGTTAACCAAGGAAGTGGTAAATTCTCCATCCCTGGCGGCGTTCAAGGCCAGGTTGGACAAAGCCTTGGGTGACATGGTTTAGTGTGAGGTGTCCCTGCCCTTGGCAGGGGGGATGGAACTAGATGATATTAAGGTCCTTTCCAACTCTAACTATTCTATGATTCTATGGTTCTATGGTGAAGACAGGAAGCTGCAGTCAGAGAGGATTTACAGCCAGTGAGGAAGAGAGATATTCCATGGCAGAAAGATGGTGAAAAGTCAAAAAATACAGCCCTTTTATGTGTAGCAAAATGAAATACTTTTACACAGTGGATCAGTATGACTGAATCAGGCAGAACTTCTTCCCAGAATATTTCTTAAACTATGAAAATTCACTGATCCTCAGCCACAAGTTCTTGTCCCCATTCTGTCCTGTGTGCTGTGCATAGCTGTAGGAAAAGACGAAAGGATTTGATCAAACTGAGAAAATAACCCATTTTTTTTTTCCTGATGACAATTAGGATTACATTTTTTTCCCCAGTAAACGGTAAATTAACTGAAAAAGAAGTTATGGGGGACTATGATACATAGACTCACTTCAAGCCAACAGTCCAGGAAAAAAGAAAAAAAAACAGAATTTTTTTATTCTTGACTTTTGTTAAGTTTTACTTTAGAATACAGGAATACTAGTGTGTTTATAGTCATTATCGTTCAAGCAAAGTACTTTAAAAATGTATATAAAATGAAAAAAGGCTTACTAAGTTTAGTAAAAAAAAAAATCCATTTCTAGTCTTTTCAGAGCAGTCCTTACTAATGTAAGATTTTATTAAACTTTGAGTGTAGAGTTCACCCAAATAAATTTTTTTTTTTTTAGAAAAAAATAACAACAAACGCAAGCACAAGGAAGAAATATTGCTTTCTGCAGTGCTGAAAGAATATATTGAGTTGCACACCTGAACTGAAAACAGGCATGTAACTGCTTGCAATTCTGCCTGTTAAAACATGCTATTATCTCAGGCCTTTGCTTTTGCAGTTACTATTCTGCTAAGAAAAAGTCCTATGAGGAATCAAAATATTTTTAAATATTTAATAATGGTTGTATAGGTTGTATATATTTGTTATATATGGACACTAGTAAAGTTTATTGGAAGAATTCAGTGTGGGCTCTTTGGCCTTGGGACTTGGTATGAAGCCAGCTCTTTCATGCAAGTCTGGAGATTGTCTGCAGACATACTTACCAGATAGGCTTCAAAGTTTTAAGTCCAGGCTCTGTTGAGGCATTTTTGTACTTCTGGTGTACATCACAAGTAGTGACATAGAAAGAGTTCAATAACCTATTGCATAGATTTGGAAAGATAAAAGGTTTTCTTTGTATCTCAGGGACAAAAATAAGGTGAAGCTGTCAACAGAGAACTCATATGAAAAGCTTTTTAAGGAGTGAAGACTGCTCAGTTCCAAGACTGGTACTTCTGACTTACGAACCTGCTTGAAATAGGAGTTGAATATATTTCAGCCCTCAACTCCCACGAAGGACTCCTAGGTAGCTAAAATAAACGAGATAAGTAAAGTTAATTGCCTTCAGGAAAGAGCTCAGGAATACCGTTTCTTTCAGATCAAGTCTTTCATACTTCAGCCCAGGCAAATATACCTTATATTTATGAAGCACCTTTAAAAATAAATCTCTAGTTTTCCTTCTAGACTTTAGATAGAAATTATTTCAATTATTACTAAACTTCTCTAAAATTATTTTAATATATACTTGAAAAATATCTTTACTATTTTACCTGCCTGAAGGGTTTCATACTAGATATCATACATATACATATATATACATGTAAATGAGTAATAATATATATATATGAAATGTATATAAAATGTCCTTTGAATTCCAAAGATCACTTTAATCAATAAATTTTACAATAGGCTGATTTATGGCTAAAATATAACTCGGTGTCTGGGAACTATTGTCCAAACTTTCTGAGACTTCACAGTTCACAGACTATCATGGTCTAATACTGAACCTAAGACTTGCCTGTGAAGTTTTTAGTTTCGTCAAGTTACACCTTCAAGGCATATTGTGACTGTGACAGTGTCTGTGAAACATTCCATCATGAGGCCAGGGTACACATCCTAAAAAAGCTTCTGATTTGTGTGAGTAAAAAACTAATTTTTATTGGGTTAGTAAGGGTAAGAGTAAGCACTGAAGTTTACTGTAGTTTTTATAGGTTTTCAGGTTCTCACGATTGTGTGAAGTAAGTAAGCATGTAAATTTAAAAGATCAGAATATAATTCTATAATTCATATTCATATGAATATAATTCATAGGCAGAAAGTTTTGATTTTTTTTCAGTAAAGACTATGAAGTTACATGAAACATCAAGGTAACTGCTGCAGAGGTATCAGAAATGTGTCATACTTTGTAATAATTCATGTGGATCATCTGATTGTCTCAGCAAAGGCTGTAGATGTTTTCTTTCTCACAGGTTGCCATAGCTCCGTACATCTGATTATTTAGTAGGTTTTGTTTGAGAAAGCAATTAAAAATCAGTTGAAACATCTAGTTTATATCTCAAAGGTCAGTGATGACTTGAACCACAGAATTGCTATGTTTCTGAGAAAGATTCATTATGACACAGCTTAAAGAGAAATAATACATTGTTTTCTATTTTCAAGTCACCAGTGAAACTGCTGTTTTAAATGTAGAGTGATTGTTGATAATTGTTCAATGCTTGCCAATATTGACCTTGAGAGACAGCATTTCATCTAGAAATTAGTGAAAACTAGGATATTTTATTCTACTTTTGCACTTAATTTTGAAAGGAGGCTTGATCAGTCATTACACTGCTTTGTAGGTGTTCAAGGCCTAGCTTCAGGAGAAAGATGGGAGGTGTAATCTTACAGAGGCAGAAATACCTTTTTGCAGTTAAGTAAAAAAGTTTCTTCTTTTTTGTTCCTGAAGAAAAGAAAGATTTAAAATACACCTCTTTGTATCCTACTTTCTGCTGTCAGGGAGCTAAAAATATTTTAGTAAATCTTATTATCATAGAATCATAGAATAGTTATGGTTGGAAAGGACCTTAGGATCATCTAGTTCCAACCCCCCCTGCCATGGGCAGGGACATCTCACACTAAACCATATCACCCAAGGCTTCGTCCAACCTGGTCTTGAACACTGCCATGGATGGAGCATTCACAACCTCCCTGGGCAACCCATTCCAGTGCCTCACCACCCTAACAGGAAAGAATTTCTTCCTTATATCTAATCTAAATTTCCCCTATTCAAGTTTGAACCCATTACCCCTTGTCATATCACTACAGTCCCTAATGAAGAGTCCCTCCCCAGCATCCCTATAGGCCTCCTTCAGGTACTGGAAGGCTGCTATGAGGTCTCCATGCAGCCTTCTCCAGAATGAACAGCCTCAACTTCCTCAGCCTGTCTTCATACGGGAGGTGCTCCAGTCCCCTGATCATCCCTGTGGCCCTTCTCTGGACTTGTTTCAACAGTTCTGTGTCCTTTTTATGTTGAGGACATCAGAAATGTACAGAATACTCCAGGTGAGGTCTCACAAGAGCAGAGTAGAGGGGCAGGATCACCTCCTTCGTCCTGCTGGTCATGCTCCTTTTGATGCAGCCCAGGATACGGTTGGCTTTCTGGGCTGCAAGCGCACACTGCCTGCTCATGTTCATTATTCTGTGATATGTAACTGTTTTAAGTTTCAGGGATATTTTGTCGTGGAAGTCATGGTATTAAATTAAGGTTTACTGCTTCCATTGTAATGGCAAGGTATGTAAGACCTCAGTCCATGTTTGTTTCTTATCCAAACTGAAAATAGCCCTGCAGGGAAAAGCCCCATTATTCTGTATAGCAAACAGATAACTCAGAAAACGACATTATCACTTGCTACTTAGATTGTGTCTAACCCATGCACTACAGAAACTTAGCTGAGTGCTTGCACATCTATGATAGGCTAATTTGATTTTGCTATGTGTTTAAAATACTAATATCAATGAAAGCTATTTTATCCTGCCTGACTGAAAAAAAAGAGGAAGCACTGGCAGAAGGAAAGGCAACTAGAGGGTATCAGAGGTCCCTTATTAAACTTAGTGACACTAATGCTCTCCCATGGGTACAATTAAAGGTAAAGTGAGATGGTGGGACACTATATACAGAAGCAAAGAACTGGCTAATAGGCAAGAAATCATTTCAGTGAAATAATGAGAAACTTGTTCCTTTGAGATGTGATGTGGAACTAACGTGCATAATGTTTCATCTATCTCAGAAATTTTGCAATACTAATAGACTATACAGGAGAAGAAAATCATTAAGTGTCCATGAATGAATCCTTGCCTATTTAGCAATGGCATGAACTGAAAATAATCCTCTTTAACTGTCTCATGTTTATTCTGTTACACTGCTAGTCTTATTGGTATGTTAAACAATCTTAAAGAATGTTATTTTATATTCCATTTATTGTGAAATTGTGAATTCTAGTTTACTTACTACAGTTTTAAAACAAAATTAAATTAGGATAGGAAATAAAATTAGAATATGCTTTTATACTCAACTTCAGGTATAACTCTCTCTAAAGAGTTTATGTGTAGAACAGCCAAATTAGGTCATGATTTCTATGCAAACAAATGATTTTAAAAAGGAATATTGACAAATTATCTGTGTTCTGTATCTCCCCCCACTTCCCTTCGTAAATATTTGCTTGTATATTCTAGTTTTGTTAATAGATCTGCATATGTATACATACATATATTTATTAAAAAAATCTATAACCATAATATAAATTAATAAATTATGAGAAGAAATTTTTCTATAGCATTGTAAAAACTGACTTGTGTAATGAGAGTGAAGCAGTGCTTCTTTTTTACATTTACACTGGAATTAGTCCAAATTTATACCATATAACTCACTGATAAATATTTTGCTTCAGTCCATATTTGGCAAGAAACTTAGTGACTCTAAATGAATGTCTGCTTTTAGATTATTCTGTAATAATTTTCTGAAACAGCAATTGTTCTGGTGGATCTAATATTTCCTTTACTCTCTCTTCTTTTTAAGGAATGTTCAGCTACTGTCACATGGGAAGGCATCTGAACTTCTGCTTGTTAGGTCTTTCTCACAGTCCTTTCCTTTACCTGGCCTAAGTCTTTCAAATTTTCAGTGTCAAGAAAATGTCAGGTTGAAAGTCTGAGTAGCATCTGGCACTTTTCAATAGCATCAGTCAGCTTTTAGCAAAGATGGAACAGAGTAAGATAACAACACACTTAAATTAAGCTTTCAGAAAGGTACTGCTTTTCACGTTCAGCATTAGTTATGCACTCATTTGCAAACTTCTAATATTTGGTAGCATTAGGCACAGTAAAGTAAGGAGTTCTGTGAAGGTGGCTAGAATATTAGGTTGCTACATGATGTGCAGAGTGCATCACAATGTGAAGATCTGTTTGGAATTATGCATAGGATAATCAAATTTGTTCCAGACATAAGGAAAGCAGAAAATTGGTTATGCTTGATATTTCAGCTGCATTCAGGTGATTTTTTTCAGAGACTGTATGTGTGTATAAATATTCGTATCCTATCACTTCTGAAAGACGGGAGGATAGTTAGTCCCTTCTGTCCTTATTTCTTGCAAACAGAGGATTATAAAGTATGCACATTTCATGAGAGAGCTCATTTTCAGGATTCAGATAATCTCAGGGGATTGTTCTCTGAAAAAGAGCTGTTACAGGCTCTAAAAATAGTGATTGAGCTGGAAGAAAAAGGCAGGCATTCAGTTAGTGGGAGCTGAGCCTTTTTTCCAGTATTTGAATCCTAACAGTACCACAACCAAAAGCTTCCAGATTTCACAAGCCAGCAAAAGCAATACACAGACAAACTCCCTTTTGAAAATATATTGCTTCTGCAACAAAGAATTCCCAATATTCCTTGCAATCATATAACCAAAACTGACATTCCTGGTCACTGCTGACTGTATTTGTTAACCTCACAGGAAGATCAGTGTCATCAAGCAGCAGCCAGGACTCCAGGATATGAGCCTCCAAGGGGCCTTCTTGTACCAGAATTGTCATGGTGGCCCTGTATCTCTGGAGCCTTCCTTTTTGCAGCATCACTGGGCTGTTTTGTTCACTCTGTCTTGTGAAACCACAGTCTCAGAAGAGGTTACTGAAAACATTTCCAAGACATTCTTTTTTTCCACTGAAAAATTGTAGTTTCATTAAAATGTGTTGCTGTTATCAACTTGCCAGTTTTAGTGGAGAATGAATAGGGAATGTTTGTCAGAGAGAGAAGGGAAGGAAGATGGGCAAGTAAGAAAAAACTAGCACAGCATAGTGAAATCTGAAACTCTCATAGGAGTTCCGTGAGAGTTTTATTAAACTCCTGCCTCTTTTGAGTTTGAGCTTCAGGTAAAGCTATTTAATAATTACTGTTCCAAAGGGAAAAAAAGCAAAGCACTTGCAAAGAGGTTTGTCCTATAACCTAGGACAGTATTCAAGCAGATTGTCCATTCTAACTGGATAGAAGTAAGACTTGGACATCAAAACCCTTCTGCTAGGAAAGTGCCATGATGTGCTCTCAGTTGCTTTTTTATCATATACAATGCTCTTGTGCTTTTGGCAGAGAGGACAGGACAGCAAAAAATTCGCATCTGTTTTGCACACTCATTTTTGAATGTTAGAAATCTGTCAGAAATAGGAATGTTTTTTCTTAGGCATACCTGTCTTTTTCTTTCAGTACGTTTGGTTTGTGTCTTCTTTCAATGTGTTTATATTACTGTTGTTAGTGGTGGTAGTAGTATTCCACACTGTTTCTCCATTCCACATTCTGTCTACCCTTTTTTCCTATTCCTACACTATTCTTAGTTGTCTGCATTTTTCAAAATCTGTCTTTTTTCCTTTCTTCCTTTTTTCTCCTTTTTCTCCTTTTTCTCCATTCTCCTCCTTTTACGTATCTCCATGTTCTGAAAGAAACAAACAATAAAGTAAATGCAAGTAAAAACTTACTGATACATCCATATGGGACTTTGTAGAAGTAAACAAAATGAGTTTGTGATCTGTGGAAATGTAATCGATTACAATTAAAATGCCAACCAGCCATTTTTCAATATTGTAACTCAAATATTTATTCAAAATGAACAAGTGATTACAGTTTCTATTCCCTTGCATCTGTCTAGCTTTCAACTGTTACAAAATCCATTCAGTTTCTTTTAATGAAAAATGGATTATATATAGTACTTCTTTACTGAAATTCATTCTTTTGTGAAATAGTTTTACTTGTTTGTAAACTAGTTTCCTAATTAGAATGATTTGTAAACACTATTAGACTAAGACATGTCTGAAAAACACGTAGAAATGACAATGTACTGCTCCAGGTAGGCTTGGAGGGAAGATCCAGTGTGACTTATATTACACTGAGAGATGTAATTCTTTGGAATCATTTACATTTCAGGATATTTTACATGGATGTTATTGTTCCTTGCAATAGTTCCAGTCAGACAGGGACTGTATTTATCAGCAGGCTAATCAACTGGTTTAAAATAGAAGTTGGAATAAGGTACGATGGGGTATAAAACTGCTTCTCCAGATGTGGAGTCAATATCTCTCTTGCCTTTATTAACTCTTATTATCTAAGTACTTGATTAGTAGCTAACAGGCTTGGAGGAAGAGACTTGGGTTTTGTTTTGGTTTTTTTTCCCCAGTATTTTCTTTCTTTTGCGTAGTAACTTTTTGGTTAGATTTGTCGATGAACCAGCTACAAGAGCAGTCACATGAGTATGAATGCAAGAAAGGGGTAAGAACATGTCAGATGAAGGGTCCCTGAGATTTAGGTAGTTTGTAAAATGTTTTCTCTTGATCATCACACACTGTCTCTCATCCTTAGGTAAAGGACTCCTCACTCTGTTCCTTCCCCTGCTCCAGCATGGGGTCCCTCCCACAGGAGACAGTTTTCTACTAAATGACCCAATATGACTCCTTCCCATGGACTGCAGTTCTTCATTAACTGCTCCAGTGTGGGTCCCTTCCATGGGGTGCAGTCCTTCAGGAACAGGCTGCTCCATCGTGGGTCCTCTGTGGGGTCACAAGCCCTGTAGCAAACCTGCTTCAACGTGGGCTTCTCTCTCCATGGGGCCACAGGTCCTGCAGCAAACCTGCTCCAGTGTGGGCTTCCCACTGAGTCACAGCCTTCTTCGGGCATCCCCCTGCTCCAGTGTGTGATCCTTCCAGGGCCACAGGTGTATATCTGCTCCATCTTGGACCTCCATGGGCTGCAGGCGTACAGCCTGCCTCGCTATGGGCTGCACCATGGGCTTCAGGGGACTCTGGTCTGGTGCCTGGAACATCTCTTCCCCTCCTTCTTCACTAACCTTGGTGTCTGCAGAGTTGCTGCTCCCACATATTCTCACTCCTCTCTTCTGCTGCAATTGCTCCTGTGCAGTAACTTTTCTCCTAGTTCTTAAATATGTTATCACAGAGGTGCTAACACCACTGATGGGCTCAGCAGAAGGTCCTCTTGGAGCTGTCTGGCACTGGCTCTATCAGACACAGGGGAAGCTTCCACTAGTAGCCTCCCACTACCAAAACCTTGCCATCCAATACTTTTTAGAGCTAATTTAATCCACTCATTAGCAGGAAAGTACAGATTATTTGTCAATGAGCAGAAATGACTCCTGTAAAGTTTTGAGTAGGTTTAGAGCAGAGTAGGTTGAGTGATGGGAGTGAGTGGTTTGGAGGGTTAAAGGTAGGATGTTTCCATGGAGGCAAGTGAAGAGAGGCAACTTCTCAAGGTTATAGAAGGTTTGATTGCAAAAGAAGGTATTTATGTTAGTTCAGGCTGCCATGAGACCACAGCTGCCTTGAGTCTACTTCTTTGTGAAGTGCCTGTGTTTTGGGTCAATCTGTAAATTAAAAAACATGCTTAAGATATGATAATTACCTGTTTACTAGCTTCTGAAATAGAGTAATCCTGATATTAGCTATCCTCTTGAAGAGACAGAGGATCTGGGGGGACAGCTTTGTTCTCAGGTTACACCATTACATTCTTTTCCTCAATAGGTCAAAAGTAAACAAAATGTGTTTGATTCAAAATATTTTTCTTGTCGTTTTTTCACCATAAGAAGTAAGGCATCTGACATTTGGTTTGAGTTAAACTTAAATCTTATTCACCAGTCTCCAAAACAAAAAATTTCCCAGTTACTTCTGTGCCTTACCTTTTATTTCTTCTGCATCTTAATGTCAAATATCTAAAGAGCATAAGACTTCTTCTAGTTTTGTCCCTGCCAAAGGCCAGAGAGATCTAGATTAAATATTTACTAAAAAAAAGAATAAAAACCATATTTTTATTTGGGTTTAGATTAAATTTAATTCTGCTAAGGAGTCTGGTGTCTTCATCAGTATCCTGGCTTCCTATTTACAACAGAAGAGTTCCTAGCTACTGAATTGTGTATTGCAGGAAAACAGGCTTCTGAAATGTTATGACAAATACAAAATATTGTTTCTTTTCATTATTTTCTGTGCTGAATAAAAAACAAAATCAAACAAACAAAAAAAACAAAAACCCAGAAGCAAAAAAAATCCCAACACACCAACAACAAAAAAAAAAAATCAAAAACCAAACCCTTCCTGAGATGTATAATGATAAAGGTAGCAGCCTATGCAGCTGTCTTACTTACTAGATTTCTTCGACCAAATTCAATAAAGACTGAGTTATGTGAGCTCATGTCTCTGCTTTCCCCATTGAGATGCCAAAGTCAGGATGAGTGAGTGCATGCTTTGAAAGCACGCATTTTAGGGATAAAAATACCTCTTGCTGGTAAGTTTGCAGATAGATACATAGGCAGAACATGAGCAAACACATTAATGAATTAAAATCAAGCTTGAATAGAAGAAGTAACCTTCTGTCTTAGGAGAGGCTTTGTTTACAGAGTAGCTGGCACTTCCTGTGAACTAATGTGGTTACACTGACTAGCACTTATAGCCATGGTCAGAGGAATTTGAGATTGAAAAGTAACTGAAGCAGGAAAAAGTAAGTACAACAAAGGTGTTGTCAAGTTCCCTCCTTTCAAACACAGAAGGATGTGTCAGTATAAGAATAATGTGTTCAGATCTGCTCAGCTATACCAGGAGCACCAAACCTCAGTTTTGATCAGAGATAGAGAAATTACTGAGAGGTTTACTTCTTTATAAAATTAGGGCTGAGGCAGGTGACTAGCTTTAGCTGAAGGCTTCTCAGGCTGTCTTGATTTTTAGACAGTTCCCAAATGTGTTACATCCTCATAGCAGTAAATGGAACAGTGAATGACTTGGAGCTGTATTTCTTACGTTCTCAAATGCTGCTTTTCAAAGACATCCTGCTTGTTATTATAGTGACATACATGGGTTTGTAAGGTTTGTTTTGGTTTGAACCAGGTTTTCTCTGTGTGTATAGTTTTTTTCTCTGTGTCCTGTCCATAGCTTGAGATGGATGGTAACCTTACCTTGGAAACAAGAAAATCATAGGAGAGGGTCACAAGGAAGGCTTGGCCTCCACTGAATCAGCTGGGTTTTGAATAAGACTACTGGTGAGCAAGACATACAGTTTCTGAAGTTTCTCATCATACATTTGTGTGTGTCTGTGCTGCAGGAGTCCATAACAACAGATGCTCACAGTGCTGCCTGGGTTTGGGCTTCACAATAAATTTTAATTTTAAATTTTCATACCAACAGATAGTACTTTATTCATGGTCACACCGTTTACTTGCAGATGCAAAGTACTTCAACTTCACCAGGTAAACAGAGTCACCTTCCTTCTTTGCCTGCTGATAAAAGTTCCTGGATTGCAGCTAATGAAGTAACCTTCCTGAGGGCTTGGATATTAGTTTCTCCACCAAAGGAAAGCGCAGCAAGGCCTTTGCAATCATCTCTGCACTTGACCCGGAAATTTTATCCCACAGAGAAGAAATAAAAGTGTTTTTTCTTGTTAAGCGCAAGTGAAATCAGCCACCTGATCGACGACCTTGTGGACAAAAGTCTTCCCAAGACGGATTTCCCCCCAGGATTCTTTTACATGCTGTATATGTTAGTCTGTAATGCTAAATCAATCACAGTTGTCAGCAGCAGGATATAATCACAACTGCCATTTTATACCGAACACCCAGGCAGTATGCAGAAAACTGAGCTTTAGTGACAAATCTAATATTGGTGACCTTTCTCATTTGCTATGTACTGTCTTTGTGTTGCCATTTAGTTCTTTTCCTTTAAAGAATGAGTTAAAAGTAAGTTACACAACCATTGATAAAGTAAGGAGGGTATTTTTTGCTTGTTTGTTTTATTAGTATATTTGCTTTGAAACAAATGTTGCTGATGTTTACTCCATATATTATTTAAGGATTAAAAATGAAAGCATATTATAATGCTGAAAAATAACCTACCTCTGAATCAAGTGGATTCTCTGACATTCAGAAGTTTTCATCACTGTGTTGCACTAGGAGGTGCTGGTTCATTATGATCCTAGTATGAAAATCATTCAGACTCTGCAAAGTGTTCGTTCAAATAGTGTTTGTTAGAGCTAATGCTGTAAAGTAAAAGAGAGCAGTGGAGACAATTTTATGTCTCTTCAAATCCTTGGGACCCCGAGTTGTGCAGCATTTAGTGGGCCTCTAATCAGTGCTCAGTAAGCTGTGCAGACCTTGTTCAAAGTGTTTCCCCTATTTTAGTAATTTGAGGTACCACAAGATTTTTCTCACAAGCAAACAGCTCTATTAATTATTTCAGCTGTCAACTAAAAAAAGGGCATTCATATGAATATTTATTGCTGAAATGATATGCCAGAAGGTCATACTGCCGCTCAGAGGGACCTCGACAGGCTGTACAGATATTCTAACAGAAACCTTGTGAAACTCAACCAGGATTGTTCAGCCTGGTCTAGTGGAAGGTGTCCCTGCCCATAGCAGAGAGGGTGGAACTAGATGATCTTTAAGGTCCTCAAACCATTCTGTAAGTACAAAGTCCTGCACCTCAGAAGGAACAACGCCATGCCCAAATATATGCCGGGGGCCACCCAGGGCTACCCAGCTGGAAAACAGCTTTTCAGAAAAGGACCTAAGGAATCCTGATGGACATCAAGTTGAACAGCAGCCTTGTGGTAAAGGTGGCTAATGGTATCCTGGTCTGCATTAGGTAAAGTATTGCCAGCAGGTTGGGGAAATGATCCTTCCTCTCTGCTCAGCCGTAGTGAGGCCATACCTGGAGTCCTGTGTACAGTTTTGGGCTTCGCACGTCGAAAGAGGTATGGACATAGTGGAAAGAGTCCAGCAAAGGGTCACAAAGATGAGGAAGGAAATGGAGCATCTCTCCTATGAGGAAAGGCTGATTGATGTGTGCATGCTCAGCGTGGAGAAGAGAAAGCTCAGGATAATCTTACCAAGTTGCTCAGAGAGGTCGTGGAGTCTCCATACTTGTAAACACTCAAAAGCTGCCTGGACCTGGTCCTGGGCAACATGCTTTAAGTGGCCCTGCTTGAGGAGAGTTGGGCCAGATGACCTCCAGAGGTCCCTTCCAAGCTCAACCATTCTGTGATACTGTGTTTCTGAGCTGGCTGAGTTTATCCTGCAGATGAGGTATTTGTGCAGCATAGGCCTGGAGTACTGTTCTTGCAAACTGTTATGTGGATCTCTTAAGTCCTCATTGTACAATGGTCTTCGGGTCAAGATCTCTATGACATTTTAACCAGATTCAGACACAATATTCTATGACTTGGAAATTCTTCAAGAAATGTGATCGGTTGTGATAGTACATTTTTACTTGTAGGACTAATACCTTTTATATTCACCTTGTGAAGTGTAAAGATTTATATTGGGAGCACATACGGCCTCTAGCAAAGCAAGATATCTTGTTCTAATTGAACCTCTACATTCCTGAACAATACTTAATTTATAAGAATGTGGAACTTATTATAGCTAAACTTTCATAAATTACTGTCTTTTTTTTTTTTTATCCTCAGAGGAAAGGAATACTGAATAGCAAGAAGAAAAGCAGATCTGGAGTAATATTTTATTCCTGTGAAGTTACTACTAATCTGACATGATTTTTCATTTTCTTTAATTTGTTCAGTGATCTGAGGAAGAATGTATTCGTCTTTTCTATTTTTCATGGAAAATCTGGTGAAAATTATTATTTGGATTATGGGCCAAGTAATTCCTAACACATGCTTTTATGTATCCTATGAGTTGTTTGTTAACAAGAGAAAGAAGCCATAGATGTGTTGGGTTTTGATTGTTTATTTGTTTTTCTGAGCTCAAATATGAATATAAGAGTATTTGAGGGCTTTTGTCTTTTTGGAGCTTTTAACAGGGCTGTTACTCTATCACACTCAGTCAGTGTTATCTTCAGTAAGAAATGTGTAGTAACTTCCACTTTCTTCCCTGCAAAAGAAAAATGTTGAGGCTTGGCATTGTCTTCACTTTGTTTTTACTGTGTGTGTCTGTGAAAGAGATGAAACTGTCATGCTCCATCCTTTCTTTTATAGACTGCAATAGCTTTTCTTAATTTAGCTGTAAGGTACGCAGACATGATATTGGTGTTCAGTTTCCTTGAATAAAATTACAATTATTGTTGTTTCATCTGGGTTTTAAATGCCTCTTTTGTTTCTCAGGATTAGTTACTAAAATTTAAGAATTTCAGTCTCTACCTCTTGAGTTTTCTTCTACTTCCACGTGAAAGAATGAATACTCAAGTCTTTTACTCTTGTGCAGTAGAGTGGGGATTACCTTTCATTGATTTCCTTACTCTAAGAACTTCTGCAAAGCAGGAGTTGCTGTGCTAACAGGTCTTACTGGATCATTTGAATTTCTGGACAATAGTTTATCACAGCTTTCACACTGTATCAGTGTCCTGGGTTCAGCAGTAGCAGTCATGTTTCTCCTTCTTGGTAGCTGGTGCAGTGCAGTGTTTTGACTTTCGGCCTGGGAACAGAACTGATAGCGATGTTTTGGTTTGGCCAAGGACTTTGCGAGCCTCATGCTCTGCCAGGGAGGAGGGGAAGCCAGGAGGAAGCAGAGACAGGACACCTGACCCAAACTGACCAAAGAGGTATTCCATACCACACCACGTCATGCCCAGGAGGTAACTGGGAGTTAGCCGGAAGGGCTGGGAGACTGCAGGGCTGGAGGAGGTATGGGTCGGTGCTTGGTCGGGCTGAGGGGGGGGGCGAGTTATCGGTTGGCTGGTGCTGAGGTGTTGTATTCTCTTCCCTTGTTATTTCCTTTATCATTATTATCATTGGTGGTAGCAGTAGTGATTTGTGTTATACCTTAGTTACTAAACTAAACTGTTCTTATCTCAACCCGTGGGAGTTGCATTCTTTTCGATTCTCCTCTCTGTCCCCCCGGGAGCAGGGGGAGGGCAAGAAAGGGGGGGGAAGTGAGCGAATGAATTACCTGACTGGGTTTAAACCACAACAATCAGCAAAGCACAAATGCCGTTTCAAACCCTGACTTGGGAAATCAATGGTGAAACAGTGTTGCAAAGAAAAGTCTCATACGTTACCCAATGAATATTTCAGTGTTGTTCAGTATTGCCTACTGGTTGTATATAGTTAACTAAAAAAAAATATACACAAATAATCCTAATACTCCAAGGGCAAATAGTTATAAAAATGACTAAGGAGCTGCTAGAATTAAGCGCTATATGTAAGTCTGCATGCAGAGAAGCTTTACTTTATAGAGTTATTTAGTCATTGACAGCCAAAGATATGGGCAAAGCTATTCCTGAGTTTTACACTATTTTCAAAGTAATAAAATTATGCTTAAATATTCTTAGAGTTTCCTGAAAGTCAGTTAGTTTAGTTTTATTGCTTCTGGTATCCAAGTTAAAAATTACTATGTATGGACTAGAAACAAGGATTTTAGGTTTTTATTTACAATGTTCAGGGATTTTCTGGCACTCAAAGGATTAAAATGATTTGTAGCTCTCTACAGATAAAGTGCACTATGTACCTGATGTCTTCTATACAAATTCTATTTGTACTTTATGGCATTACACCTATAAAAAGGCAGAATTATTTATATTAACAGAGAACAGGAGCACACATTTCTTTCTAACAATATGTTAACCATTGCCTCAGAGATTTTTTAAAGTTATTATGTATATGCTTTGCAAATTTGTTTAAACATGTCTCAATGTGTTATCTTTTTTGTGGACATTTTAGAGCAAGGATAAATTCACTTAATAACTCTGTGTGCCTTCATTTTAAAAATCTTGACTATTTGTTTCCTGGATAATTGCTGTATGTGATTGCTTACAAAAAACATTTACTACTCTGCACAGTGAACAGATTGGTAAGAAAAAAATATATACTAAATAATTTATTTTTTTCAATCTCCCAATCTATGATAAATGATCTTGCTTTAAAATCAAACAACAAACACAAATAGCAGAACACTATAAAATTGATAGCAAACATTTTTTAAAATGAGTCTTTATAAATATAGCTACAGTGCCATGCTTACAGCTCAATGTTGGTTTTTCAGTACACTCACTATGCCACAAGTGACAATAAAAGACAGTTAGCTCTACACAGTCAACCACATGCATTGAACCAATGCTTACGATGTGATAGTTTGAAGAGAAATAGTATCAATGTAAGTTGAAGGCATTATAAATCCTGTGACAAGGACTAGACTGATGATGTGAGGTTTTGTAAAATACTGCACTGCTTTCCCAAGAATTCCAGGCTAAGATTGTTTTAATTTCACATACCTTGGGCTTTGTCTGCTTGGCCACCTAGAGGCATTCTGCCTCCGAAAGGTAGGAGCAAATCTGTTTAATGCTTCTCGAGTTCAATACCAAAAAATCAAAAGCAATTTCTTAATAGTTACTGCACGCTTACAGTTGGATTAGACCAACATAAAAAAGGTAAAATGTCTTAGCAAGAGTCATTTTTGTACATTTAAAGTGTCATAGCAAGAGTACAAGAGGAATAATTCTTCTAAAGATTGAGACTACATAAATGCAGATTTTTATCTCAATTTTGCACAAAAGTGATATCAACCGAACTTTACCAGACTGTGTGAAAGAAGGTGGTACCAAATAGTGTTGAAACTATTAATGCAAACTACTCCTCACCATATACTCTCCTACCCTGTTTATATCCTCCTCTTGCTATAGGGGAGGGACAAAATCACACAGAATGAGAGTGAGTTGAGAATTCACTGTTCCCTGACTGAAGTCAGCTTCAGGCACTGAGAAGATGCGTGGCATGTTTTAGTGTGAGGTGTCCCTGCCCATGGCAGGGGAGTTGGAACTTGATGATCTTAAGGTCCTTTCCAACCCTAACTGTTCTATGATTCTATGTAAAATCTTTTCTATAGGAACTTGCCTAATAACTCTAATACAGTGCTTATCACCTACAGGATTTCTTTATAGAAGCTACGCTTCTAAAAATACCTTTAACTGCAGTTCTACAACTACAAATAGCACAAGAGTTTTACTATGATCTGGGATGTATGATTCAAAATCCTTCCTATTTGTGGAGTCAGCTGGGACAGAAAGTTGTATTCCCATGTCTCACATGGGGCTCTGAGTGGATTAGAAGTCACAGTTTAAAACTGAGAAAGTGACTAGGAAAACTAGTGAGTTTATTTTAGTTATATGTCTTGGATTGGCAGGGAAGGAAAGCTCTGTTAGCAGGCGGGATGCCGGACATCATGAACAGATTCAGAGTATTATGAGAACTGTACCAAATTGCTACAAATTGTAAGTTTAGAGAGAACTTTGGGGGATATTGTTGCTAGCTGTCCTGCTTGGAATAATAATAATGTCAATATATTACTATTCATAATCACATTATGGCCAGCAAAAAGTGAATGACTGCAAAATCATTGATGACTGGATGTACTGGACAAATATTTTTTAAATTGCTTCATGGGATGTGTCATTGTCTTCTGTTTTCCTTTCATTCATCTTTTGTGGCCTTTATCAACTTAGATGAGAGGGCACCTTCTTACAAAATTATATTAAATTACCCTTACAGCAACAAGGGCATAAACCTCACCTATTTAGCTTTTGTTTGTATGAACTGTTCATAGCTCGTCATCCTTGCCAACCTTTACCCTCTGAGAAAAAAGGACTGGAAACACATATAATATTCAAGATTTGATGAGCCATGGGTTTACACAGTGATACAATGATGTTTACTTTTTCCCATTCTTTTTTTAAGAGCTTATAGCATTGAATATTTTTACCTCTTAGATTCTCCTGTCATTTGACTGCCTATTATAACTCAAAGAACTCTCTTTTTCCTGATATTTCAGAAGCTCTGAGCACATCATTGCACAGATAAAATGGAGATGTTTTTTTCAGTGTGCATCACCTTATATTTTTCTACACTGAATTTTGGCTTCTCATTTTTGCCTAGTTAGTATCATGAATGTCATTCCTGCAGTTCTTTGCAATCAGCTTTTGTCTTCTTTATCATGATTGATTTGTATTGCTAACAACCTTTGTTACCTCTCTGATATTTCCATATCAATTATGAAGATAATACAGAGTACACCTTATCGTAATTCCACTGGTGACTTTTCTGTGTCATGGAAAATTATAATTTGTTCTGTGGCTTTTATCTTTCAATCACTGTTTAGACATTGTTAAAGCTTGCTGTTCCTTGGCCATTTAGCTTCTTCAAGAATTATTGATGATAAATCATGTTGAAAACTCCTTGGAAAACCAAGTAGGCTATAACAAATAGATTTCCCTTATTCATGCACTGACTTTTTCAAGGAACCCCACTAGGTCTTTGATGACTTTGATGTGTCTTACAAAAACATGCTAACTTTTTCTCAGTGTATCATATCCATCCATTAAATTCTTCTCCTTATTATAGCTTCTAGCAAGTTTCCTGGTGCAGGCAATGGTCAGTAGTTCCGTAGAGCTCCTCAGAAAAAGCTTATCAGACGTTACATTAGCCATCTTCCAGCTACTGGTGCTTGGAAAGGATCAAGAAAGACATTTTACACCAAAGCAATAGCTCATTGATTTAAACTTATTTTTCTCGAAGTGTCAGATAGATAGATAATAAATAGGCAGTTATCAGTCCCTATAATTCTACTCTTCTTCTATCAATTCTGTTTGCCTCTTCCTTTTTTTCCCTAACCTTTTTACTCCTTGCCATATTGTTAATATGCCTGTTACAAGCTCTCCAAAGTAACAAGACCAACTTGTTTTCTAACATGTTTCATTGAAAGCAAGCAAAAATCTTAAAAGTTAAAAATATATGAATCCAAGCAAAAATATGGAAACTCACAATTCTGATGAACCACAGAAGTGTGAAGATGGAAATCAGTATTTTTTGTGTCCCTAATTTAAAACTGGTCCTGGTAAAAACCAGTATCTTATGGGCAATAGTAAATAAACTTTCAAATAACAGCTGTCACTTCCATCACTCTGGGGGAACTCATGTGAGAAATGTCACCTTCTCTATAATAGTCCAGGAAGATACCATGAGAAAAACATAAAGGGTCTGGCTGATACATTGAACTGCTGCTAGCTAAAGCTTAAGGTCATGTGCTGAACATGTAGCCTCTCCTGTCTAACTCTTGTCTTCTCACAACATTTTATCAACCTTACCATATTTTTCTTCTTTCCTATTTCTTTGTTTTCTGTTTAAGAGGAACTGATATATTCAGTAAAAACTGTTGTGGGTTGTGACCAGAAAAATAACTGCACACACTGTCATAAATAACCTGACAGAGATATGATTTTGCTTATGGCTGTTGAAGTGAGAAGAGGCTAGTGGCTGCCTCTTGAAAGCAGCAAGGTTATAAACAGCAGTAAGCATCACAGACACAAATGGCATTTTGCTTCTCTATTTATTTTGCTTTTTGCACTTCCCTGTGCATTTGTCTTCAAAGCAGCAGGATTCTTTTTTCAGCAGAAGTGCACCTCATCTCACCTTACTTCTTTGCATCAAAAAGGACAGTTGTTTTCATCTTTAGCTCTAATACGCCACCAAACTGTTTTTCCCTCTGCAGCTTCACTGAAGTAGTGAGGAAAAGAAAGTGAAAGACACTGTCAAAATAAACACCAAAGTATTTTGTATTGCAAGCTTTAACGGTTTTTCCCATCTTTCATGGTACCTGTAACCAGAACCTAGCCAGCTGAGACCTATATTCAAAACTCTGAATCCTGTTTAACAGTTCAGTGTTCAATTGTCTTTGCCACCCCAAGCCTATGTGTTCCATCAAAGTCTATACAGTTCCTCACATGCTCCTTTATTCTGGGCAGGCATCCCAGTTCATTGGCAAGAAACAAACATTTAGAGGTCAACTGCCTTCAGTAGCTGCTGCTGGTTTAGATTTGACTCTGTCACCCATTTAGAACAGAAGCTATGAAAATAGTAAGCAATACTTTATGAAGAAAATGTGCCCTTGAAGTGGCCTAGATTTTACATCCTGAAGCATACTCTGATAGGAAATTTAATAAATAAGTTGAAAAGTAAAGCAAGACTTTAGTCTGACAGCTGTTTCTAGAACATGTGTGTGGGATAAGAGACTTTCTAGGAAAGGGCATGTTTTAATGGTGTTAAAGTTGCATTTTGACTGGTGAGAATAGCCAGCCTTTACCATATTTATCCTTTATATTCCCCATATGCCAGATTAGTGTTAGACCACAATTTTGTGGCTATTGTGGAAAAGTTTCTCAGTGAACTCACAACCTAATTAAGAAAAGGCAAGTGAGAATCATAGATAAAGCAAACAAAAACAAGAGACAGAGGATCAAAGAAACCACAGAAAGAGCAAGGGTTTTGTACCACTAGACTTATTTAAATTCTGAGATAAATGACAGCTTATGTGCCAGAGTGAGTATAAGCAGCTGTTCTGCTAATTGTACTTCTTCCCATGTGTACTAGTGCTAAAAGTATTTCATTAGAAACACAAAAGGTAGAAGCAAGAATGCCAGAGAAAATACTTTTTTTCAGTTCTTTTATCCCTTTTAAAGAAGAATCTACAATAAAGTGTCATAAAGTGCTTTGCCATTTCCTTCAGTGACAGAAAGACAGGATCTAAACCTAAATGGTCAATGAAGACCTGCTATCGTTTTCTTGAATGATTTTCTCTATCCAGTATTTATATGTTATAGGAATACGGAGATTTTAAAATTTTACAAGGCTTTCTTTTTCCTCTGGAGTTGGGATTTTTGTAGACCTGTACTGACCTGTATCATGATAGCAATTAACAACTACAAATGTATTTCTATGATTCTGTTATTCTATTTGGTTTTAAAGTGCTGTGATACAGAAAAAAACCTCCTTTTTATGACTGGAGGACAGATAAAGACAGTGGACAAAAGGGCTGTTCAGTCGCAGAGGAAATCTGGATGTGCAGTAAGGAATATATTAAGGAGACCCTTGTTCTTAAAATTGCTGCCCCAACTGCTTGTGCATTGGCATTTTTCTTGTGCAAATGATGAATACAAGCATAAAAGTGGCTGAACTGGGTCAAACCCCTGTTTGGTTGCCTTTTCAGTATGAAGCAGTAGGCAGCATGTAGTTGTGTCTCCTGAATACTTTCAGTTTTGGGCTCTTTGTGGCTCAAGTTATTTGTGGTTTTGAGCCACAGCAGAGTTTTCTTCCAAAAGGTAGTCTAATCAACCTTGAAACATTTGAAATTCCCTGTGCAGATGAATTGCAAACATAAATGTACATTTCTGTTTTGGATTAGGTACATTTAGTTTTATCTGATACTCACTACTTCTTGCTCTGGAAAACACTGTGAACAAAAATTTCATATTCAACTTTTCTAAGTCAGTTACAATACTATTAATAACCATAATATGCCTCCTTGGTTGCTCTTTTTCCAGTTAGAGTTCTTGTCTCTGTAACTGTATATAAGCCATTACTGTTTCTCTTCTCTGTTCCTGCTCCAGTTCAACTACATTCTTCGTGAGATAGGGAGACCAGAACTGCATTCAATATGCATGATGTGGCCACATGAGGGGTTTACATTGTTAATTTATGCTCGTTTATGCTCCATTTTCTTCCTGATAATCCCTATTAGTCTGTCTGCTTTTGCTTTTTTTATATAGCAGATAGAAGCAAGCAAGCAAACAACTCCCCTCCCCAGGTTTTTTGATTCCTTTGTCATTCATGATACTTCGAACATCTGATACCTTTTATACCTTTTTTTTACTTCTTTTTTTTTTTTTTTTTTTTTTCCTTGAAAAGCTATGTAGGAACTGGAATTTTCTGATCAACAAAAATTAATGTTTGTTTTTCTAATTTAAGCAATGAACTATGTAGGGCAATTTCCTAAGATAGAGAAGTCTCAAAACATCCATTTCTTCCTAGAATCTCTCATCCATCCTCCTGCATAGTCACAGAGGTGAACCGGTCTGTAGCTTAGACCAGGCAAATTTTCAGAGCATAAAAAGGGTAGAAAATCAGATTGGCATGCATTAGAAACTTCTACTAGCTTGCTCTGGTAAAGAATTTCCCTTTTAGCATTCTTTATTTTCTGAAAGAAAATATTTGTAGGGAAAATACTGCACTAAGTATTTTTTTTACAAAGTACTGTAAAGGTATTTAAGTACATTTTCTAGCGCTCTGTTTGCTAGGAGAAACCTCACAACAAAGTGTAACATAGCAGAGAATCTAATAGAATAGAATAGTTGAAAGGGACTCTTCAGGGCTAACCAAAATTTAAAGCATGTTATTAAGGGCATTGTCCAAATGCCTTTTCAACACTGGCAGGCTTGGGGCATCTGCTACCTCTCCAGAAAGCCTGTTCCAGTATTTGACCACCCTCTGTAAAGAGTTGCTTCTTAACGTCAGGTCTGAGACCCCCCTGATGTGACTTTGAACCATCCTTACATGTTCTATCACTGGATACAGGGCAGAAGAGATCAGCACCTCCCTCTCCCCTTCTACTCCTCAGGAAGCTGTAGAGAGCAATGAGGTTGCACCTCAGACTCCTTTTTACCAAACTAGACAAACCCAGAGTCCTCAGATGCTTCTCACAGACATTCCTTCCAGCCCTTTCATCAGCTTTATAGCCCTCCTCTGGATGCATTCAAGTACATTGACATCCTTTTTAAATTGTGGGGCTCAGAACTGCACACAGTAGTGACAGTGAGGCTGCATCAACACAAAATACATGTCAGTGCTAAAAACATGTCAACGCTTAGTTCAGGAGTAGGGCATAAAGCCCCAGAAACCTCAAAGACCTTGCCCCTCTAGTGCAATACAGGAAATATTTAAGCTTTACACCAGGCTACATTATGATGCATCATGATTCTACACCAGGCTTCGTCATGATGCACTGTATCTTTCTGAACTTCCAAAAACGGGGCTAAGAACATGAACTCGTATATTCATTTAATTGCTTGGGTTTTTTTTGTTGTTATTCCTCTTGTTCATTCAGCTCCTTGGTCTGTTATGTATTCAAGAAAGAATTTCTGGTATTGTTCAATTTTTATTTATGTTTTTAGTCACAAGAATAAATAATGAAAGAAAGATGAAACCTTTATATCTGTATAGCACCTGGCACTGGGGAAATTTCCAGGGAACAGAGCAGCATATCGCAATTAATACAATTGCTCCTGCTACTTACCCACTGTGTGCCCATTAAAGCCTCTGTTTTTCCCCCCTCATCTGCATCATTCCCTGTATAAAGTGCATAAAAATGGCTGCCCCCCACAGTTAGTGGCTTAGAATCAGTTTGAGATAATCTGAAGAAAGGTGAAACTGAAGAAGAAAGGAGTGGAATTATTATCAGTAATGTTTCAATTAGTTCAATATCATTACTATGAAAGGGAGCTTTAAATTGCTGTTGTAGTAGGAACTGAACTTCCATACAGATACAAATGAAGTGCAACTATTCTGGTCTGTGGCAATCCTTTAAGTACTGGAAGAGTGCTATAAGGTCTCCCTGGAGCCTTCTCTTCTCCAGGCTGAACAGCACCAACTTCCTCAGCCTGTCTTCATAGAGGAAGTGCTCCAGCACTCTGATCATCCTTGTGGCCCTCCTCTGGACTCACTCCAACAGGTCCATGTCCCTCTTGTGTTGGGAACCGCAGAGCTGAACACAGTACCACAGGTTGGGTCTCATGAGAGCAGAGGGGCAGGATCACCTCCTTAGACCTGCTGGTCACGCTCCTTTTGACACAGCCCAGTACAAGGTTGGCTTTCTGGGCTGCAAGCGCACACTGCTGGTTCATGTTTTGCTTCTCACAAAGCATCCCAAAGCACTTCTCCTCAGGGCTGCTCTCAATTCATTCTCTGCCCAGCCTCTATTTGTGCTTGGGATTGCCCTGACCCAGGTGAAGGACCTTGCACTTGGCCTTGTTGAACTTCATGAGGTTGGCACTGGCCCACCTCTCAAGCCTTCCAAGGTCCCTCTGGATGGCATCTGTTCCCTCCAGTGTGTTGACCACACCACACAGCTTGGTGTTGCTGGCGCACTTGCTGAAGGTGCACTCAATCCCACTGTCCATGTGGGAATATATAATTAATAGAAATGTTTTTCTTTACACTTGGTCTTGATAAACCTTTGCGTGATGCAGATGATCAGCCCAGCTGCAATTAATGATGGGAGACTCCAATAACATCTTCTATGCTTCCAAAACTTGTTCAAATTTATAAATATTTTTGATAATTGTTACTCTAACTAGCAAAGATGAAGTAAGTAAAAAAACAAAAACAAAACAACCCACAAACAAAAACTATGTATCTCCCAGGGCATTTCAACCTGATCTTCTACTGCAGCCTTCTGCCCAAACAGTATCATTACATGGAAATATGTTCAATGCTTATATATTTTGCTGAATGGTAAAATTAGAGTTAACAAATGTTGTTACATGACCATTTTACTTGAGGAAAAATCAGAAATCAATATATTTTTTGTAATCTTGTTCAGCTGATAACAAGCATATAGGGAACTATTAGGAGTACATGAAATTTGCAGTGATGAGTGAATTATTTAAATTAAAACCCTAAAATGAAAAAAAAAAAAAAAGTCTTGAATTATTGGAAAATATCTCTAATGCTGTGTGATAGTCTTTCTTCAAGGTTCTTGATGACATTTGCTTTCTCTACTAGTAACACTACATCCATCCTTAATACTGACTTCAGATTCTAGTCTTTGGCAATCATTACTAAATCACAGCCCAGGAAGGCATATGCAAACTTATTTCAGGCTACCACTGAGCAATTTAAGTGCAGAAACACTGAGTTCAGTGTGAGCTTCACAAACCCTCCCAGTCCTGCTACATAGTTAAAAGTATGACTGAGGTTCATACTTTTACAGGAAGATTAACAATAGTGATCAAAGGTTGAAAGGCTTTTACTCTACAGTAATTATTTGCCAAGTCCACAAAAAAGCCTCTGCAACTTTTTGCTTGTGGGACTGTGCTGAAAGAGGGAAAGGCTATAATGTGAAGGGAATAGTCAGTTAATAATCGAATATGTATCAGTAGTTTACATAGGCCATACAAGAAGCTGCTGATCGGCTTATTCTGGGTATCTCATCCACCTCCACCTTCCCAGTAGCTTTGGACTATGAGTGGTTGATTCTATCTCCCCTGGGTTCTGGCCAGCCTCGCTTTCCAACATGTGATGAGTTGTCAGTGAGTCTTTGCTAGTCAAGGTCAAAAAAACATCCAGGTGATGATTTCCAAAACTATCATAACATATGTTAGTTTTGAAAATCAGCCATATCAACAGTGAAAAATGAGAACCCATCACTTTTCCTGGCTGAAGTGTCTTCTGTCAGACCTCATACTTCATTTTGTGGTCAAAGCACATTTCCATCTATGTGAGACAATCTGTTTCTGAAATAAATGTAATCAGCTCTCCAACAAACTCAGTGAAGAAAACAAATTTCATCGTAGTTAAGTCACAGAATAGAAATTTTCTTGGCTTCTGTCATCCTGTCAAACAAGCATAATGAATACAGCCACTCTGTCACTTCATGTTCATGAAACAGATTGAGGTATTATACCATAAACATAGTGCAAAAACTGGAAGATTTTTCCTTTTCTGACATGGTAAAAATTAATTAAGGTCATTCTAGGGGTAATGTGTGAATCTGACAAGTAGCATTCAGAAAGCCTTTTTTTCTAATTGATCGTAGAGTATAAATAATCAGTGTAGAATAGAACTTTAGGTTAGCAGCTTACATAACATTGCACCTAAATGCAGCATGTTTCACCCAAATTCTCAAATATTGATTTGGGCATGTATATAAAATACCAGCTTAGTCAGAGTTGCAGGTATGATTTTGAATGGATTATAGGAAGCTTTTGCTTCCTATAATTCCTCAAAGTTCTTTGAGCTTGCTATGTCATAACATGAGATAGCAAGCTCAACATAAATACTTCAAGTGGACTGAACGTTTATCAAAGAATGGCATTCACTCTGCTGCTTCTGAAAGCTGAAACATTTTAGACAAATATTAATACAAATTCTGGGAATTATTTTGAAATGTGAGCCATTTGAAGGAGACTTTGAAAGTTGAGTTGAATTTTGCTGAAAATTTTAAAACTAAAATCTCCATTTGAATTTAAAGAAAGAAATAAAATAGAGCTTCCCTGGAAATCAGCTTCAAGTTTTGAGAAGCCGTGTTTAGTTACAAACAAGTCACGTGAAGGATATTGTTGTACACATCTACATTGGGTCTGGCTGAGAAAAGTCAATTTTCCCTACAGCAGACCTGATGGTGCTCTGCTTTGTATTGGTAGCTAGAAAGCTGCTGATAACACACAGTGTTTGGTTACTGCTGAGCATCATGGCTGTCTCTCCAACTACCCCCTCACCAGTAGGTTGGGGATGGGCAAGATGTGGGAAGCGGACACAGCCAGGACAGCTGACCCAAACTGGACAAAGAGATATTCCATATGATACGACATCTGCTCAGCAATGAAAGCTAAGATAAAGCAGGGGGGGAATTCATTATTTGCAACCTTTGTCTTCTGGAGCAATTGCTACACATACTTCTTCCTGGAAGGTGGCCAGACATCACCTGCTGATGGGAAGTAGAGAATAAAATCTTTTGGTTTTCTTTGTTTCTATGCACATTTTACTTCATTAAACTGTTTTTATCTTAACCCACAAGGAGGTTTTTTTTCCATATTGTTTCCTCCCTGTCCTGCAGAGGAGGTGTGATGGTCAACAGCCGTTTTTTGTGTGTGTCTCAAAACAACTCAATAGACAGAAGGAGCTGAGGGAGGCTGAGCACCTGTTGATGGTGAGCAGCGTGTTGGTGGTTGGGGCAGAGCAGGGACCGTGTTCCACGAAGGTGGGGATCGTTTCCCCTTGTTGCCTGTCCTGAGACTGCGAACATCAACTGCCCCAGCAAGAACCTCCCCAGAGACAGAAACACAGCCCTAGCAGCTGCCTGGCACCACTCTGCAGCTCTCAGGACACAGCAGGAACTGGGGCTGGGGCCCTCAGAGACCCCTGGCACCGGCTGGAACCTTCCAGAGCAGCTCCTGCAGGCAGGAAATGGGTCTGGGCCTGTGGGAGAGGTCCAAGAGATCCTGATTCTATAAACAGGCAACTGGCATTCAGCTGAGTGCTCATTCACTAGGGGCCCTGTTGCCCCTCCCCAGCATCCCTATAGGCCCCCTTCAGACACTGGAAGGCTGCTAGGAGGTCTCCATGCAGCCTTCTCTTCTCTAGGCTGAACAGCCACATTTTTTTTTTCTTCCTCCTCTTGACCCAGTTTCAGGGAAGTTTACAATAAAATCAGTTGTTGTTCTTCCAGCCTCTGGAAAGCCTGTGGTTTCTCCCACGAACAGCACAGCATGGTAAAAGATCAGCTCCACACACTGCTGCTGAGGGGGATGAGACAGGAGCAACTTGGTGGGCACCTGGCTTCCATCTCAGGTCAACCTAGCACAACATCTTTACAAAATGAGGCCCAAGGTATTTTCTAGTTGCCTCTGAAACTGGGATCGTATTTCTGTGACTAAATCTTAGAATAGCATCACAATCTTACTGCATAAAATCCTAAGGACCTTTTTTTTCTGTGTTTTTTAACACTAACCAATAAAGCAGTCATGTAGGTTATGTTCAGACAGTAGAATTTTTAAGTAATACATTTAGAATATGCGTAGTAATCAGAATTGAAAAAAAAATCTGAGGTATTCGTTTTTAACTTAGCTGTAAAAAATGTGAGAAAATGACAATTAAAGAATCTGAAAGGAATTTTTTGGAATAAGATCAGTTGTATTAGTACTGGGGAGAGGGATACCTCTGTTTTAAAATACATTACTTGCACAGAAAACTACGAAATGTTCCTCTGCAAAATGCTAAAAGGCTTACTAGCTCCTCCGGCTTGGTGCATGTAAGCCTCAGTGTTAGGATTATGTTTTCCAGTGGAAATCTAAAATCATGTGCTGTGACTAAGAGTAACTGATATATTCTCCTAGTAGTTTAACCAAAGCTTTGCTAGCATGATCAAAAAATTTCATTTTAATTAACTTAGGATTCAGAAGGATTTGAGGATTTTCAGCATTAGTCTACCTCCCTGTTCCTGTAGAAACAGCATCTCTTACTGTGCTCATTCTGTAAAAAGGAAGATTTAATCCCCCTAGAATTTCTTCCTTGCTTATCATGAGTATTAGCATGTTCTTTAGAATTATATGACTCCATTTCACTTTCAGAGACATGTTGAAAGCAGGTAAGAAAATTATGGCTCTTCACTGCTTATACGGATGGTTATAGTGTTACAATTACATATTAGTAATGCTAATTTGTATTACAGAACACCTGGAGGCCCTTTCTGAAATTAGTTCCTTATTGTGCTAAGCATGGTACTAACATACAAAAGATAGATCTTTCCCTTAGGAGCTTGTGGTCTCAGCACAAAAGACTGACAAAGACTAGAAGAAATGAAGAATTCACTAAATTTCACAGATGGAAAACTGTAGCACAGAGATGTTTCAGTCTGTCAGGGTTTTTTGGTTATGTTGTAGTGGTTTTTTTTTCCTCATGAAGTTTTGCTGCTGTGATTTAAGGTACAAATTTAAACTGAGGTAGCATAACCAATAACCAGTATAATATCTCTGAACAGGCACAATAAAACAACTTTCTTATCTCAGTTTAGTGTAAGTCATTTGGGATTAGATTTACCTAAACCCAAATAAGCCACTTTTATTCCTAAAACATTACGTCCATACAATCTTTTGCATTCACTTAAAATCCATTTTAATGATACAATTCCCATGAATGCATGCGTTGATAAACTTGAAGTTTATCATAAATAATCTGAAAGCACAGCTATAACTTTGAGCTGGGAAGGCCTATTGTTGTGTTTACTGTGTTGGTCAGAGGCCTTTTTCTTTATGTATCCCCACTTCAGTATCAAGATAACTTTGTGAATTTAAATCCAAATCTCTTCTTAAGCTCTAACAAAGTGTCAGAAAAGACTGCCCAATGCACTAGTATGTCCATTGCTTAGCATCTTATGTGACATTTTTCTAGACTGTCACCTGAACTGCCAATTAACTTATTTCAACTTCTCGTTAACTTTATAAGGGTAAGCTTAATAGGATTGAGTTCAGTGGAACTGCTGGCACAGTAAATGCTCATGCAACTTCAGCATAAGTAAGGATGTGTTCAAAGTCTAGGGTAAAACTTAGAATTGAATACAAATTACAGCTTCTTTCTAGGGAGGATTGCCAATAATTTAAAGCTTTTTCTTTAATCTAGGCAGAAAAAAAAACCGAAAACCCAACCAAATGACTAAAAAAAGCCAGCACCAGCAAATTGCTTCTGAGGGATCAGAAATTCTGTGCATTTGCTTGATTTTATGACACAATTGCAGTTGTCGCTTTCTTTAAATAGGGGACCAGTAGTCCTGTGAGACACCCCAGATGCTAGAAGCGCTGGGCCAGCTCTGCAGATGCTAAAGTCTAAATGAGGCAGTGGGGCCGCAAGAGAAAAAATTGTCTTTAAAATGGCATTAATGCAAAATGGATTTGATGTTTAGCCAAAGCAATAATTACCAATTTTCTCAACTGGAAGTTGACAATCCTCATTAGAAACAAGGTCTGCATCAAAAATATTTTAATTGTAGATAATCTCTGTTTTCTACCAGAGACAAAAACTAAGATGAGAGTTCTAATGCTGTTGAAAGAACATTAATAATCTTGGCAGTAGTATATACAACATGTTGAACTTGTATCAGCTACTGATTAGAAATCTGACATTTGATTTGAGGGTTAGTTTGTGTGATATATGACCAAGATTTTGTAAGTAACTACTCCTTTTGCATGCCTCCAAACAGAAGGAGGGCTTCTCTTCAGGATCTCTCTCTTCAAGATATTCTCTGATATTCTCAAGATATATTCTGTTAGCTAAGTAGATATTGATATGTGTAATCAAATAAGTGTAACTTGCATTTTTAAAAGTGCACTCATATTTGTCTTCAGAGACATTTACTTCAGAGGTATTTTGTACTCTAGATCTAGTTGTGTGGGATTCAGGCTGCACATGACCTCACTAAAATTTGATTTCACTAACACTTTCAAGCTGTTGCTGATTTAGGAAGGTCTCTGATCTTCTTGCAGTGTGTATAGATGTCATCAAGAGCTGCACACAAACAAAACAGAGATTTCAAATGCTTTAAAACCAATTTAGCTTATAATTTGGACAAAAAACCAAGACAGTTGTTTACTGTAGATCTTGATATACTTTAAAAAAATGTGGTCCTTAAACTGTAATACAGAGATTGAATACAAAAGAGGCTCGTAGTAGAGTTCAAGGACATTCTGCAAAATCACCAAAAAGAAAGCTGCTCAGGCTTCAGTAAGCTAACTCTGGAATGATTCAAAGATTTTTACACGATATGTAGTGACAATTTCAGTCCTTCTCCTGATAACTGTTGCTTGTCCATCTCTTATTCTGGCTGATGTGTCTTTCCTGGTCTTTTCAGTTTCTTCTCTATTTGCACTACTTGGGGCTTATCTCTTCCTTTTTATCCAGGTATTTGTTCCCAACTGGCTAAAAAGAAGAGGAAAGGGAAAAATATTATTTCTTCCTACTTACTTTTAGGTACTTGAAAGATTTTTTTTTTTTTGGTTAGGATTTCCAAAAAGTAATGTATATTCATATATAAATCTTTTTATTTGCAAATTTTTATTGCATTCTAAATATCCTCTCTCTTGTTACCTTTTCGTCTCTGTCTGCCACTTTCTCAGTAGTTGCTTTGTATTCTCCTTCATATTTCCATGCTTTACATTCTAAACAATGTGATTTTTCTCTTACATGATATATATCCATATGAATTACCTATGTATTTAAGGAACCTTTTAAACTTCTGTTTCAGAAAGAATTATATTTACACTAAATAAGTACCTATGAGTACATTCCACATTTGAATGGCTGTGTTGTGATAAACTGAGAAAAAGTATTCTAAAAAAGGAAAGTTGTGCTTTCATTTTTTGTTGTTGGTGGATAGTTTATATCGGTTGCCAATCAAAATGTGGTCTCCAAAGAACTCATCTGTGCAATTGTGTGTGCAGGCAAAATGCACATATAGTTTAGTAAGAGCTTTAAAGGCATCAGGGTTGGAGGATATAGACCCGTGATGTTAACAATACTTACTGGAATATATACAAGTTCTGTATTTCTTTCATCTGTTACATATAGGGATAGAGATGTAAGGAAATAAGAGACAAGTCATGGACAAGAAAGTGTATCAACGTATGCATATCTTTCTTAGAAGACTGACTTAAAGCTGGTAGTGGATAAGAATCATGCCTTCTTCACAGCAGAAGTTCTAGAAATTGTAGCAGTCACTTAGAAGCACTGTCCTGGGAAAACTACTTCACATCTCATGGGAATTTTGGGGCTGTGAAATTGTGTGTGTTTGGATGGGAGTGGTTTACTGTCGTGTCTTTTTTTCAACAAGGAAATACATGTAGAGAACAAAGCAACAAATGTGCATCCGCCACTCAATAATACTTTCTTGACTTGACGTTGTGTGTACAGTACAGCCAACAGACAGAACCAGCAGTGCCTTATCTCTGCTAAGCTCACCCACAGTGTTTGAAGGAGTGCACTTGACAAGAAAAAACAATGAAGATAGCGATAAAATCCTTCCACCCCTTAAGCTTTGCAGTGCCTTTGCCATGGGACTGTGGAAACTGAAAAGAGAAATCCTCTCTCCCTCTTTCCTGTTGTGTTTTAGTGCAAGACATTTTCACTTCCCTGTGGAAAAGAAGGGTAGTTTTATATCTGGATCCAATGTGAAGTATTTTACTGTTTTTAAAATTAAAGGTTTCTGCGTTGACAAGTCCAGAAAACTTTATACCTGTACCTCATTAAAATAATAGTGCAAACTCAATGAATTAAAGATGCCGATTGTTCCTAAAACAGTCTGTAAATGTTTCTTATCAAACATGCATATAAAATGGTGCCAGGTGTAGGATGAAAGGCAGTGTTGCTTCTTGATCTTGGCAGTCAGCATTAGAATAATGTACAGCCCATTAACATTTTCAAAGACTATGATTTTGATTTTTTTTCATAAAAAAAAAACACCAAAGCATAAAAAATATAACAAAGGAAGACAAGGTGAGGAAAGAGTGCTAGTAAATTTATCAGTCACTTGAAATGCTAAGTGGAGCTGAGTTAAACTTTCAGAAACATAAATCAAATCTGTCAGACTTAAGTAAATCTCTGTAAACATTTGTTTTCCTTCAAGATCAATTTTAATTTGAAAAATATTTCTAGTGGTGATCATCTTTTTCATAGATGATGTGGGGCATGATTTGTAAATACATTTTGCACTGATCTGAATATTTGTACTTAAGATATTGCAGCACAGGTAAAAGTGAGGTAGAGCAAATAGCAATAATATTACCCGTATTCTCTGTCAAAGCTGTCATCATTTGGCACTGGTGCTTGCACCGTTCTTCCATCATGGGCAGCTGCTGTTTGTAACACAACTGTAGCTGAAAAGATTGATACCAACCTTCTTTCAAATAAAATAACTTTCTGAAAAATAGTTGGAACATTCTTAATCATGGAAGGGGAAACATCTACACTGTGTGTCACGCTCATGATGTTGAAAAATGGTCCATATTGTGCAAAAGCTATATGAATGCTCTTTATGTTTTTTTTGTTGTTTTGTTTTTTTTTTCCCCCAGTTGGATCTGATGTAGAAGCCAGGGTTGTGTATCAGGCCTTGCAGTCATACTTTTAAGCATTAACTTCGATTGTGGCCCAAAAGAATTTCAGGACTTCATTAAATTATTTCTGTGAAATAAAATTGCTTGGAACTAAGTCAAGTGGAAAGTGAAGCAAGTGAGGCAGTAACCCACATATTCCATATTATATTTCCTACCAGTAAATACTGTTACTATATGCTAATGTATTTTGTTGGGTAAATAATAATATTGGTAAATTACTTACTTCCAATAATGTAAAAGAATGAGATTTTCATTAGTGGGAGACAGTTAATAAAGATGTTAGTAATAAGATTATAAAAAAAAACAAAACAGAAAAAGTTGGAATGTACAACTGAATATCCAGCAGATGGAGCTTCTTACCTCTAAAATGTTTCATTTTATCTGAGCAAATTTAAGGTTGTTAAGATTCAGTCCAAAACTAAATCTAAAAATTGCCTCAAAGATGTATCAAAGCCAGTTAAGACAGTGTCATGATTAAAAAGCTTAAGCTGCTTTTAAAAGCACTTGTTACCTGCTGTCTTTCCTTTAGTAAGGCAGATAATGCAAAAATAAATGTATTTAATTAAGGAGTACTAGGCAAATAGACCTATAACTTCTCCATGGTTTTGAGTTGTTGGTTTTTGTTGTTGTTCTTGTTGTGGTGGTGTTTTTCTTTTTCATATCCAGATGTGTTCATTCAAAGGACAAGCAGTAATTATTACTCATTTCTGCAGATTTTAGTACCAGAGAGCACCAAGTCATATGTTTTGAGATTTCAGAAAGACACAAAGAATACCAAGTTGAATATAAGTTAGAGAAATGTTTTCAGAGATTCTGCATGGAGCTAATTAGTCTTGATTTCTGGTGAAGAAATATTGAGGAGAGAAAGGAGGCTATGGCAATGGAATTTTTAAGAAAGGCGATTATAATTTAACATTTTTTGAGGCAGACTTGAGGTGACATGAGGTGACTTGAGTATAGGCTAATCTGTCTGCATTCCTACTGAAGAATGGTATTTGAACTAGCCTTTAGCGTCAGTGAAGGATGACACTTACCTTGTTTGTTTTATATAGACAGCTTGCCCAGAAAGCTTGAACAGTGATGTTATGGTAGAAAGCTTTCTTGGACGAGAAATAAATAGAGGAGGAGGAATAAAAAGATGGGCTTTGCAAACCAAGAGGAGGCAGTTATTGCACCTTCTTATTTAAATTCTAGGGGCATATTCAATCATTTCCTCTGCAGTAATTTGGATTCAGTTTCTGATGTTTGAAAATATACCTAAACCTCAGCACGTGTTACCAGAATTCCACCTGGGGTAGGCATAAGGCTGAAGACTTTGCATCAAGTGTCTGTCAGCCAGACCTAGATATTGATAGGTATTAAAGACCTCTTACACAATAACAGAGTTCATTAGGAGTGACAAGAACTGATAAGACTGTGGCTGTCATCTGAAAAGTAAAGGTTAGGTTTCCCAGGCTGAAGTCAAAACACAGCGCTGCACCAGCTACCAAGGAGAAAAATTGACTGCTACTGCTAAACCCAGGACAACTACACAAGTATCTATGAAATCTGATACTTTTGGAATAGCAGAACACACAATTCAAGGTCTAATTGCAGTAGATCTTTAGTACTTTAGGAGTCCTGCATAGATAAGCCAGCTTTCATTATGTTTCACACAAAGATACAAGTCACAGGACAGATCTTGAAACCCTTATTAACAACTCAGATTTGTGCTGGAAAACTGGAGATAGGCAGGAGGTATTAGCTTGGATGTGGCATGACTTTGAATTTTGTAAAACAGTAGATTCAGTTCAATTCAAATTAGCAAAGTGACTTTCAGACTGTCTGTGCCTATCAGTGTAGATGTATTCTAACCAGCTTCTGGCTTTTAAGCCATTTATTGCTTATTTACAGGGTGGGAGCACAGAGAATAGGGGGAGACATCCCATTTGGAGATGGGATGACTTATGAATGATTTCAATAAACAATGATAAATAATCTGTGATTTTGCCCCTCTCCCCCAAGTTTGTTGTGAACATGTTCATCCCTTGCAAATGCAGTGTGTTTTCACCCAGAAGCACAAAACTGGTACAGATTTAAAAATGTATTAAAATGAAGATTTTCTTTTTTTTGGACTCCATTTCATGAACATGCTTCTGTTTGCATTAATCATTACTGATTACATCCGATCATTACAGCCTTTAATGTTTATTCCTTTTTGGACATCTAAACTCCCGCTAAAGAAATGGGAATTTCTCTTGACCCTTAAAGCCATATCTTCCTTCCCAGAAAGCTGTTCTTCCTTTCTCTTTGCTTTCTCTATAGGCAACTGTTGCTGCATTGGTGGAAACCCTATGTTTCAATAGATTCCCACAGGGAAAACTAGCACCTTGAGGAAATACCCTGTGGGTTTCCATTCTCTGTGCAAGGTCAGGGAAAAGCAGAGGGAGCGTGTGCTTACTGAGCCTACCTCCCAGCAGAGGCCAGAAGAAGAAGCTGCAAAGAGTCTTTCTTGTTCTGATGGTATTGGACACGCAAGTAATGGGACACAGTGGACAGCATAGGGATTAGGTTCAGCAAAAAAGTCAGGGATACTGAAGGGAATATTCTGTTTCAGTCTCTTGAGGTGAGTGACAGAGGAACAGCTGTTCATGCCAAGCAGACACAAGCCCTCTTCTGATTCCTGTTCCTTTGTGGCCCTTTATTTTAGCGTGTTGGCAGAAATCAAGAAAGTGGCTTTGAAGTTTGCAGAGAAAGATGCAGGCTAGAAAGAAAAGAGAGCTGGACCTGTCATTTGGAACTGGAAATACTGTACATGCTTTCGGGGGTCCCTGAGGCCTCTGCTTTCAAATGAGAGAAAGAACAGTTCTGTGTGAAAGATTAGGGGCTGGTTGTACTCCAGAGTGGGAGAATGGGTTCCTAAGGCTCTGCTGAATGCAAGGTAAAATAAAAAGGAGGGATTGCTCCTCAGAAACATGACTTTGTGTCCTGTGGAGTTTAGCTGTCCCCTACCAGTTCAGAGTGTGGGTTGTAGCATGACATGAGGGAGGTTAAGGTGAGACCAGAGGGCAAAATGCATAGCCATAGGCATAAAAGTGTCTGTGTAAATGCTTTGCCCAGAACCCTCCAACACTAGATTCTCGATGGTGATAGCAGGAGAATGGCTACTCATGCTGTATTGCTGAATGGGGTAGGATGTTTTCAAAAATGTCTCTAGATGTGTTGATAGGGAGAGGATGTGCAAAGCTGATGATATTAATAAATGTCCTGTTTGCAGAAAGCATAGCAAGATGCAAGGAATAGACAAGGAGAGATGGATGTTAAAGGAACCATTTATTCATATTACTATCTCACAAAACAACATAAATGTAATTGCTTAGAAGGTATCTGACATTTATTCCCCACATTCTCACCTTGCATAAATCTTCTTTGTTACTTGGTCCAACATTATATACATTAAATGTTCTAGATGTTTTGAAAACAATGCAGCAAACCCCACAAGAGAAAATCTAAGCCTTATGGTGCACGCACTTCAGACACTATCATTTTACTACCAACATCGGAAAAAGAAAATGCAGAAATGGGTCAGCAACCCATTTAAATGACTTTACAGCACACTCAATAGTGTACTTAGATGAAAGCAATGCAATTAACCTGACTGCTGAAGTTAACTGCAGTAGGCCATTTCTTACATGACTGGAATCCACGCACTATAGCTAGCTGTATTTTAGTGATGCAGTAGCATTAGGTAACTTTCATTTTATAGAATGGACCTTCATTTTATTTGGTTTGGTTTGGGTCTTGGAAACGTGCAATTGAAAATACTTAATTACTTCTTAGCTTGACTGCAGGTGATATTTAGCTGAAGGCAACCCACATTAAAAAACAAGTTTGTGAAGCTATAAAGGGATCAGAATAATCCAGATATGGTAGTTAAGGTTTAGTGCAGAAACAGTTCAAAGAAAGTAGATTGTAATTTAAAATAACATCTCATTAGTTGGTTTAATTACTCACTGCCAAATATAATTGATTTTTAAGGCTGGAAACAGAAACACATAGCACTTAGGAAAAAGAAAGGATTTGTACCTCTGGTATGTTAGACCCAAGATAAAGGTTCTCTTGGCAGAGTATAAGATTCTGATTAGGTTTTGTAGCTACTTTGAATTATACCGCTTATTCTGTATTCAGAAATTAAGTCAAACAATTATAAGATTGACTGTCTCTTTCTATAGCATTTCATTAACTTCTCCTTATTAGTAGCAAAAATAATTTAAAAGTAACTATTCTTAAGGTTCCTACTTAGATAAGCAGTTTACTAGGTGATGATTTAATGTGTAATATGCTGCTTTCTCTCCTCACAAACATTCTGATAGAAGGTTGTGATCAATCCTGTCATGTGGTGGCATGTGTACATGGCACTTCTATTAAGCTTGCTGCTTGGTAACACAGAACAGAAAGACCAGTTTTCTGAAATCAGATGTGCTACCCACTTAGAAGATAAGTAATAATGAGAAAACCGTTTACTTTTGAGGTTTATTATTCCAGTAAAAAATCTATGTTAAATCTTGAATCAGGGTTAGGGACTGCAAGTCCCGATCTGTCTGAATAGGGAACTGCCTGGATTGTTTAGTCAAAACTGCTCTGTGGAAGAGCTCAGCCCTCCCCTCTGCTGGTGTAGACTGGTCCAGTCACACTCTGAGATGGTCTGTTGTGTTTGGGCCTGTCAAGCTACTACTACCTCAGTACTGCAGCAGATTTGATCATCAGCAGAGGTAATGTTCTGGGCGTCATGGGATTCTTAAATCCAATCAGGAAGATGTTAGATTTTTTATTTTTATTTTTTTTACAAGACTTCAGTTCAAATGTTTAGTTATCTTCTGATGTGAAAGTAGTGTTTGATTTAAAAACAAGAAGTGTAAGCCAAGACTGAAGATACAAAGGGAACAAGAGAGGGGGAGGGTGGAGGTCATTTTTGAAGACAGAAATAAAGATACTTGTCAGCTTCTTGTTCTTCTCCAGAAGTCACTCAAAATATATATTTAAATGAGGCCTTTTTTCTTCTGAACAAAGTACAAGAACGTGTATTTCTTCTGTCACATCATCACTTGTACTAGTTTTAAATAATACTCATATCTAGACAAAACAACAACAGAAAGACTACTTTGAGTTAAAGCTGTCAGTCGTTACATAGTGAGATATTAAGGGTTTCTCAGGCATGCTGCAGCCTTCATGATTTGTAACAGACATACTGCAGTGACTTACGGTGGTCTGCACCAAGTTTAGTGGTTCTTCACAGTTAAAGATGGGATTTGTGCATCTATTTTTTTTCATAGAAATACTAATTTTTCATGTTCAAATACTCTTTAAAGAAATTAAGAGAAATTGCATCTTTGTATGGCTAAAATCTTTTTCATGTTCGAATGAAATCTATTTACAGCTTCTGCTTTTTATTGTTTGTAATAATTCAAAATATAATGAATTTTAAAAAGGTTTGACAGGCTTTAAATGCATGATTTTTCAAGTGGTGGGCATGCATAAGCATTCAGACAGTCCCAGGTTTCATATAAACATTTCTGAATTGTCATCATTATGTATAAACTCAATACATCGTTTAAAGACAGCTGTGATTGTGCCTCAAGTAGCAACTGTACTAATGCACATAGGTGTATGCTGGGGTTTCTGTTTCTTTACCTTCAGATTTCTTTGCTTCTGTGTTGGTTGGACTAGACGATCTCCAGAGGTCCCTTCTAATGCTGGCAGTTCTGTGATTCTAGAGATGACCAATTAAAAAAAACAAACAAATCCTCCACCACTTTACTAAAAGAACGTCTGGCATTTAGGCCTGATGCATAACTGTGCATGTTAAGTTTGGGTTTGAATAGGCATTATTAACTAATTTCTTCCCCCTTGTTCCAGAAATTAACAGCATCTTGAAACATTAGTTCTCTTAAATGAAACCTTATATTCTTTTCATTTCAGATGCTGCAGCTTTTGTAATAATAATGAATATTCTAAGAGAGCATGTGAAACCACAAGAATGAAAGCAACAGTCTGTCATAAGAAAATCTCCCAGATTGCGTCAAACCATGAAACAGTGCTTTACCAGCTCATTAGTTTGAATATCTTAAATTATGGAATCAATCTTTAAAGAGGCTTCTTGGAAAATTAAGGATTTTGTTTTTTTTTTTATTCACAGCTTGTCCAGTCCTGAAGTGGTAAGTGCTTTTTTCCAGCTGTCTCAGTTACAGTCAGAGTGTCTCACTTTTGACATTGACCCCAGTCAACATTCTTATACTTCTCCTGAACCAAACAGATCACCTCTGAAGACTTTCTTCCTGAGTATTCCCACAAGATAAAGTATTTCTCTTAAGGTGATTTTTTTCTGTTAATTTTTACAGTGCTTTCTTGGTCTGTCCTGCTTTGCACTGCATACATGAAGCTGTCAAGAGATTTTTCTGGGTATCTGGGACTCTGCTGTGCTGATGCAGTTCAGTTCTTTATCTCATTCTTATGTTAGCCTTCATTAGGGGCTGGAGAGCACAAAGGCATTCATATTGCCTAGATCACTGAGGCACATAAGCATTCCTGAACACATTTTATTACTTGGGTTTGTAAGGTAGGGTTTTGATTAATAAAGTAGTGTAAAGGGTACTCAAAATGTTTTTGGCAACCATCTTTGCATAAAACATCTTTTTAAAAATTAATATAAATGTGTGTGGCTCATTTGAGTCAACATTTTCCCCATGCACTCTGTAAAACAACATCAAAATTCATGGTTTTGCTTAATGTGTAAGTTTGCACTAAGTTTTCCAAAATTGAAAGTATGAGACTGTGAGGATGCCAAGATTTGAAAATTGGCCTTTTCTAATGTTTGTAACTGTTCATTGGTCTTAAGCTTCAAATCTAGCTGATTTGGGTTTATTCCTTTCAAGAATCTGGCTTTTTTGCACATTCTAAGTGCTGTAAGTGCAACTGTAGTTAGTGGAGAAGCTCAGTCTGGGGTCCTCAATTTTAATGGATCGGACACTTTCCAGGAGCAGACTTGATCATGAAATTAGCTCTTCCCTGGGCCTTCAAACCCTTTGAAAATTTCAAGGTGCAGGTATTTTCTTATGCCTGTGGTGTGAACATGGGATCATTCCCTATTTTCCTTAATTTTTTGTTGCATCAGTCTTGGCTGGTAACTGCAGTGTTGCCAGCAGTTAAGTATTGATAAGATATACAATTATCAGACCTGCCTATATGTCTTAATTGGTGCTTTAAAATGTAGTATAGCTATCCAATTAAGACAATAGGATAATAGAACACTCAGTTAAAATTACATTTATGTTTCATATAACTGAAAAAAAATTACCAGTGTTCTTAAGCTGTATTTGTAATTTAGATACATTTACAGTTTTATCATATAATCTTCTTGGCTTTTTTTTTTTTCTGAAGCAAAAGAGGAAATAAAAAACTGGAAAGGAAACTAATTACAGTTGTTTCCTTGAAGCTTTTAGATTCTCTGAAGCACCTTTATGACCAATAATGGTCCCTCCTCATTTCAGAGCTAATGAGCCAAAAAGATGAAAGTTGCTTCACTTCTACTTCCACCATTGCAACTGTTCCTATTCTTCAAGTCTTCTAAAAGGCTGAATTGAATAATGTATATTTGGCTGCCAAATTCTCAAAACAATATTCATACGACAGCTGATTGCTTTCTTAGTAATGGCAGCCCTTTATGTAGTTGCTTATATGTGTGAATTATGTGGAAAAGAAAAGCAATGAAAAAGGTGGGTTACAAACAGATTCAGACATCCCAAGTCTTGAAGATTAACTTGCAGAAAATATACAGATACATATACATATATATATATATATAAACCCTTAGGTACTAGATAATGCACTTGTAGGTAATTTTAGGCAAAATACCTACTAGGGGTATCAGCCAAGTATTAGTAAATCTTTCCAAAAGATGCGCTATGTTATTTTGCTACCCATTTAAGTGAGCCTGAAATAGATACAGTGTCTGGAATATTAGAAGCTAGAAATGGAAAAATAATTAAAAATTAAAACCACATTTGAAGTCCCTGAATGAAACAATATTGAGTGAAGTGGGAAGAGAGAATTTCTTCCATATCTATTGCTCTTCACTTATGTTAGAATATGTTTGTGACCTGTTTCTGCCCTGGATGTCAGTATCATTCTGCCTCAACATTTTTTTGCACTCTGTCAGCCCAAATGGCACAATTTTGTAGAACTGAAAGAATGAAAGCAGTAGTAGTTAGCCAGAAACCGGGCTGCAACCTTAAAGATTGTTTTAGGGTGGCAACAGAAACAGGAGTAGTGGTGTCTGGCATTTGTGCACTAGTCTTATTTTTATCCAAACTCTGATCTTCTACTTTATCTGTAGCCAAGGCACATGATTGCTCTGCTGTATATACCTAATCTGCTAAACATAGGCTTCCATTTAGGACCTCTCTCACAGCTAAAATTAAACATTATTTGGGAGACCTAAGACACCTTTAGCAGAAGAGATGACTTTTTTTATTCTTGAGAGTTGTAAAGAAATTTTATGAAGGGGTTTTGGATCAGGACTCTACTGTGAAAACAGACCAAACAAAGCCCCATTACCTATTGCTTCAAACCACTTTTTAACTTCCAGTTTCACATTCCTGTATTTCCCTCTATCTTCTGTGCAGCAATGACCCAAAATAAATGATAATGGGATCAAGTTTTCCCAGATGCGCACTATGGAGGAAGTTTAAGCCAGAAATTGATTGTACTTCATTTAAAAACCAGAATACTCAGGAGCAAACAAGATTATATGCCAATAAGAAAGAAGGAAAACACTGACAGAGGCTGCAGTACAGTGTGCAGCATGCATTTAAATAATTTAAATTATTCCTTCTCCTTCCCCCCCATCATATATAACAATTGTCCCAGTCCTTCAGAAGAGCAACTTTGATCATCCTTTTATTTTTTCCCCCAGCAAGCAGTTATTATATGTCACTTGTTTTCTAAGTCACCTGAGCCGCTTTCTAGACAAATATATCTTATACCTTAAATGGAACTTTTGCTTTGGGGTTAAAAATAAAAGGCAAATCCATGTGAATTATTTAAAACCCATTATATTGGCTGCAATAAAACCTCACAGTTTTTCTGGGGTGACTTTTTTTCTTCATATGGATAATGAACCTAATTTACTTTCTGGTCTTGATGACATTTTCTTAAAATATTCTCATTAGTTTTTGTGAATCTCAAGATGATTGTACAATGAGAATGATGAAGCATAATGCATAAAGGTGCTATGCCTTTTGTAGGATTAAGAGACATTTGCTTATATGCACGAATATGTGCTTTGCTTCCAGTTGAGTATAAAAATAACATCTCATGAAACAGCAAACGTATTATGATGGGGTTTTTGGCTGCCTTAAAGAAACATAATAAGTCAATTTGCATTTTGAAATCTACTGAGAGAAACAATGGATCGTTAAGTTCTTCTGAATTCCACCTGGTGGAGCATGTAGAGGGGTCCCCTGCAATATCATATAGTGACACTTTCATTACATGGAGCTATTTCTGTATGCAGACCAAACTATTGGTGTAATATTGTGTCTCACTGTGTACATGGCAGACTGATTTGCAGTGTTATTCTTGGTTCAGCAAAGGTTGATGAAGTCATGTGCATACACTGTCAACCTTAGTGCACTGTATTATCGCTGTGATACTATTTAGTGTATCAATGTGTAAAGACAATAAGAATTTTTGTATTCCATAACTTTGTGTATATTTGTGACAGAATTGTAATATGGTACAACAACTAAAGGAGCTTTTATGTTCACATTTTAAAATAAGTGACCAAGATTAGAATTTAAATCAACTCAAACTTTCTGTATCAGAAATAGTGTGGCCAGCAGGGCCAGGGCAGTGATCATCCCCCTGGACTTGGCAATGGTGAGGCCGCACCTTGAATCTTGTATTCAGTTCTGGGCACCTCACTACTAGAGAGATATTGAGGTGCTGGAGTGTGTCCAAGAGCAGCAAGAAAGCTGGTGAAGTGTCTGGAGCATAAGTCTTGTGACAAGTGGCTGAGGGAACTGGGGCTGTTTAGTCTGAAAAACAGAAGGCTTGGGTGACCTTATGTTCTCTAAAACTGCCTGAAAGGAGGTTGCAGTGTGGTGGGGGTTGGTCTCTTCTCCTAAGTAACAAACAATAGGACAAGAGGTAACGGCTTAAAGCTGTGCCAGGGGAGGTTTTGATTGGATATTAGGAAAAGTTTCTTTACTGAGAGAGTGATCAAGCATTGGAACAGGCTTCCCAGGGAAGTAGTGGAATCATTGTCCCTGGAAGTATTCAAAAAGCATTTAGATGAGGCCCTCCCTCACTGGTATATTTTAGTGGTGGTCTTGGCAGTGCTGGGGTAATGGTTGGACTTGGTTATCTTAAAGTTCTTTTCCAACCTAGCTGATTCTAAGATTCTAAATAATTACTGTTTGTTACTATATATTATCACAAATTGTAAATTATACAAAAAGCAGAATATTACATGCCTTTAAGTGTAGTTTTGTATGTAACAGAAAGACTGTTAAATCAAAAACCAACACATACTTTATTTTCCTTTTTTCCTCTTGCCCAGAAATAAACATGAGCTCTTAAAATATAATTCTACCTCTTATTTGTTTCATGTTTTATTTTTGAAGGGTTATTGTGCATCTAATTATCTTACTTAACTTTTTTCTAGTTCTTATTTATTGGTGCTACTGCAGCTATGTATTGAACCATAGTATTAAGGTGATCTTTGCAGTTACCTTCACTTGGACCTTTTTCTGAGCTAAAAATGCTGCTCAGAAATTTTAATGAGGTTCACTCATGTCCTTATGAGAAGTTTCAAAACATAGTTTTCTGTGATTCCATTCTAAAATGAATGAGGCAGGAAAGGAATGTTTTTTTACTTCAATCCCTCAGACACAGCAAAAAATATCTGCTGCTTGAAAAAACAACCAAAAAACAAAATAAGAAAGAATCAAAGCCTCAGAACTAAGCCTCAAGCATGAGTGGGTTTAGTTAGCAAAACACAAGAGACAGTTACATTTTTTTTTTAATCTGAGGTCACATTCTCTGTTTGTCTCTTTAATTCACAACTGATTTCCAAAAACAGTATGGAAATTTTAAATGTGATACCTTGGGATGCCTTGTAAAATCCACCTGCGTGGATACTACTAAATAGTATCACAGCAATAATACAGTGCACTAAGGTTGACAGTGTATGCACCTAACTCTTAAAGATCAATAACTAGAAAGACTTACTCTTTTGTCTTGCCTCCTTGCTCAGTGTTGTATTAAAATTGTTATTCAAAGAGTCTATCCGGCATTCTGTTTCCATATTGTTTGACCTTTCAAGTCTGCAGCTAGCTTTTTTTATCATACTGATGACTGAGTTAATGACTTGATTCCTTTTTTGTCAAATGTACTTGAGTTTTGCATTTGTTACTAATTAGAAATCAAATGAATCTCATTAAAGGGGTCTTGTAACCTTTTTCTACCATGAGAAAGGGCCAGGATTTCTAATCTGAAAAACTGTATAACTGTCAGCACCTAATGGCTTTGTCAATGTTATTAGAAGTAAATAACAAACATAGAAAATGACTTGACATGAACTTTAGCAAGGTTCTACAATGAGCTTCACACACAGATCAATATATTTCCAAGAGAGTGACTATTTTTTGAAGGCACTAAAAGCTTTGGTGAGAGAACAGGAGCATTTTCCTGTTCAGTTAGCCTAGATCCCTTTCCAAAATGTGAAAATGATTGCAGATACACAGAATAAGATAAATACATTTTGGTAAAGTGTGTTTTTATTTTATCTTGCTTTATTTTATTTTTATTTTATTGGATTTGCATGCTGAGTTTTGGTAGTGGGGGGCAATAGGGGTGGCTTCTGTGAGAAGCTACTGGAAGCTTCCCCTATGTCTGATAGAGCCAATACCAGCTGGTTCCAATACAGACCTGCACCAGAGCAGAATCCCTGGCAGCCCACGGTGCAGTGCACAGTGAGACAGTCTGCTATCTGCAGAACATGGAGGTCCATGATGGAGCAGATATCCACCTGCAGCCCTGGAAGGACCACATGCCAGAGCAGGGGGATGCCTGAAGGAGGCTGTGACTCCGTGAGAAGCCCACACTGGAGCAGGCTCTTGGCATGACCTGTGGCCCCATGGAGAAAGGAGCCCAGGCTGGAGCAGATTTGCTGGGAGGAATTGTGACCCTGTGGGGTACCCACACTGGAGTGGGGAAGAGTGTGAGAGACAAGTAAAGTAAAGCCTGGGAAGAAGAGAGGGGTGGGGGAAGGTGTTTTTAAGTTCTGGGTTTATTTCTCCTTATCCTACTCTGATTTGATTGGTAATAAACTAATCTCCCCAGGTCCAGTCTGGTTGCCTGTGACAGTAACCGGTGAGTGATTTCTCCCTGTTCTTGTCTCAGCCTACAAGCCTTTTGTTATATTTTCTCTCCCTTGTCCAGCTGAGGAAGGGTGCAACAGAACTCCTTTGGTGTCCAGCCAGGGTCAACGCACCAAAAGTGTCAGTCAATTATAGTATGATTGCCTCCTCTTATATATGATGATGTAATCATTATTCATGTATTTTTACATATTAAGAGTAAGGTACAGAAAATGAATGTACATTCATGTTGCAATAAAGTTTGCAAATAGTAAACCAGTTAAAAGTTCCTATTTTTTCCACCTCTCTACAGTTAATAACATATATCTTGATAGCTTCAAGCAGTCTATTCTTCTAAAACAGACTAGAAGCAGCTGTTTTGCTTTTGTGAGAAGCTGCTAGAACTTTTGGCAAAATCTAGCTCACAGCTTCAGTGGTGATATTGCACATTACTTGTAATACTTTTCTTCCTGTTGTCCTTGATCAAAGAACAGATGACTGCAGACTTGGCTCTCAGTATATAGAAAAAATATCACCATTTTCTGTAAGTTGTTTTGAAGATTTAGTGTCATATAATTGGTAAGACTAAAATTATTAAGATGATACAGGGTTTAAAGGAAATCAAAGGAAGATCAAAGAAAAACTCATGTTCTACATATATTACAGGACGAGTTAGTCTTGTTTTTAAAAACATACACATACAGCATATGTGATATATAAATCATACACATATATAATTATATAGTAATTGCCTGTAAACAAGACAAAACAAGGCTACTTTATTAGAAAAGTTTTCAGTTGTTTATAAGCTGTTTACAAGACTGCCAGAATGTAATTGTTTGGGAGGAATTTGAAGGCTGATTTGCTTCCTCAGGCTAGCTTTTTAGAAAGTTTCTGCAAGATGATCAAAAGGCTTTTTCTAATTAGTTTAAGAAAATCACATTGTTTTTCACCAAAAGAAGAACAAGAATATTCTGTTCCATTTTAAAGAAACACATCAGCTTTGTGCCATGGACATGAAAATCAGCAAGCTGTCTTGTTCCGGGGAGAGGGATGAATTCTGCCGTTCTACAAAATTTGCATGTGAGTTGCTATCTCTGAAAACTTCATTTTGTATATGCCCAGTAGTGGCCTAAATACTGTGTTTAGGGCATGCAGATACCCTGTAGAGAGATAAAAAGGGAGTATGACCTATCCCTAAAAATGGAAACAAACCAAAATTTGCATAGCAGCTGCTCTTCTCAGGAAACTTACAGAGGAATGGGGTATGGAAGTGGCCACAATGGTGCTGAAGTAGGAAACCAGAGGATTTTCTTTGTTCTTGGTCTTTCCTTCAGTGGTGCTTGACTATGAGAAGAGAGAATCCTAAACATGAATGATGAAGAGAATGAAGAGGTGCAATCTCACACTGGTAGAGGAAAGGAGATACACAGGCAGTCTGTGATGACTGGACATGAGGTGAAGGCTGATAAAGCTAGTGGGCATGAACCAAATCTGGATATGTTGTAAAGTACTTCACAGAAGAAGCTAAACTGGGACTTGGAGGATGGACAAAGATGGACATCTAAATAATGATGAAAAAATCTTAATTGTTGCAATGTCAAATAATTCCATGCTTCATTAGCATCCTTGTTGGATTTCCTTTCTGTGTTTGTTTACTATGGGGTACCCAGCTGCATTTTAATGGATGAAAAAACCCTAAGTTTAGAGAAAGCTTTCTAGTTAAATTTCAATTTGTACTTCATACATAAGCTTTGGCTTAGAAATGTTTTCCCTAAAAGCAAAAAAGTACAGCAACAAATTTACACAATATCAACTTAAAAAGACAGCTCTATTAATTGCATTTGTGGTTAGATCCTGAACAATGAGGAAAAATAGTCCTATTGTCATTCATATCTTTTGAGAATGTAGCTATTCAATGACATATGTGCACAACAAACTCCATGCACAGGAAAATTTAAACATGGGCACTCTAATAGAAATTAAAGTAATACTATGTATAGGAACATGATATATACATAATATAGGATGTGAGGAAACAGAGTGAGGAAACAGAGGAATGAGAACACCTCTCTAAACTGTTAATACAGGAACAAATAATGATAGTAATGTTGTCCAAACCAGGAAATTATTGTGTCTTCATTAAAAGACAAATTATTCAATCATGAAATCTAATGCACCCTTGTTTTCTTTAAAATATTGCATGTACGAAGACAATATATAAAATATATCAAAATTGCAAACTTGAATTTTTTTGAAACAAAATAATTTTCAGTTATACACAATCTTGCTGAATTGACATTCTTTTATCACATACCCTTACCCTAATTAAGGGAATGCTTTCCTTGTTCATGTTTGAAGCTATGAGAAATTGCTTCAATTAAAAGTTAATACATGCTAATATCAGAAAAAAAGAAGGAATATGTTCAGTCCTCTAGAATTTATATTATTTTTGTGTGTATTAATGACTATTTATGGAAACTGAGAATTTGAGGCTTTCCATTATTGTTTAGGTTTTACTGGTATCACTCTATGTTAAACCAGTGCCCATATTAAATTTGAGGAGTTCAGATCTTTCTAAAACATATTCAGATTGTTTTGGATCTTACAGTTCATTCCATATTGTTTCTTCCATATGTTTTCAAACTGTAAAGGCTTCTTAACCTTATTTTGAATGAAACAGGACCAATATCTGACATGAGCGGCAGTCATTACTGTCTGGAAAGTTCAAATGCTGAGCATTAAATATTCTTTGTGCATTCCTAATTCAACTAAATAATAACAAAAAGAAAAGAACAACAAAAAAAAACAAACAAAAAAAAAACCCAAACATGCTGTTTACAAAGAAGTAATAAATTACATTGAAGCAGGGGAAATACTGGAGGGAATGATATTTTAATTATTTATTTTTTATTGTCTTTTAGGAATTACCATGAAGCAAGTCTTAAGCTGTGTTGTTTTTGAAAAGTGGGCAAGTTTCCAAGGATTCATAGGTTCAGTACAGGCTTAACTGATGGTTTATGATGGGATTAATGAAATGGAGAACAATTTAATGAAGGTATTCCCCTACCTATTCCCAAAGGGTTGTACTTTCACTTACTGAGCTTCAGTTAATATCTGTACTGTAGAAAATCAATTTATGTTTAAAATCCCTTAGTTGGCTCCACTTTTCTGTAGCTACTGAATCTCTGGGCAGGGGAACATACCTATTTTCTAAAGATGTAAAGATGTTAATCTTTTGTAAAGTTCTGACACAGAGTTATAGATACTTTATGATTTTTCTCTTAGATCACATTTGGGGGGGGGGGGGGGTTGGTTGGTTGGTTTTTTTTTAAGATTGTTTCTTGGAAAGAGTTATTAAAACCCTAATGTCTTCAGTAAATGTTAACTTTGCCAACAACTCGGCTGGATAAGCTGTTACCTAGATAAAGAACTTTGCTCACCTGTTTTACCTTACACAGTATCAGACCGTATCAGTGCTTTGGCTTAGCACAAGAGAGATTAGTGATATAAAACAACTCCACAGCCAGGCTAGTAGCAATAGGCAGCACTGTCACAATGTCTGGGACACTGGTGGCATTTATCTGTGATACCTGCACTTTCTGGGGTGCGGAAAAGAGCAAGCCTTTCTGTCAGTTACAAGAAAGCTTAGTAGGGACTAAAACTTCAAGGAAGCTTTTACAATAAGTAAAAGAGGACCATAGGTGTGCACTTCAATTATATACAGATGTGAATGAAGAAGGAGAAAAAGTGCTTTTTGAAGATTCAAAGTCATTTGGTATTGGCTTGGAAGCTTTCAATTTTAAGTTTGAAAAGCTTAATGAAGAGGACTTATTTTCTTACTTTGATTAAACTTTCTAAAACGTTTTATAAAAGTTATTTAGTGCTGCAGGTTAGAATTGTTGAAATTTACAGGTAGCAAAAATTCTCTAAACTTAAAAACCCAATCCCCTTAAACAAAAACCCACCCAAACTGAAGGGCCTGTGAATACTGAAGATCTATCAGCTGTGTTATTGCAATACACAATTTGGCCTGATGACACCCCAGTGGTTGTTTTTAGTAACATGGTGATTATGAAGCATATTTCCAAGATTATGTCATGATTTGGATGCAGCATGTAACAGGCTATGTTACATCTATGGGTAGCTACTCAACAGTACTGTAGCTCACTGTCTGAGGAGTACTTTGTTGTAAGCTAATCACTGAACATAAAGGCAAAACCATAGAGACCTGATTTATCCATAAGCAGAAAGACGCATGATGAGCTGCTAACTGTATTTTTCTTGTTAATAGGTAACACACTAGTAGTAAATCCTGTTGTATGTAGGGAAAATTATGATTGCTTTTATAATTTTTAATTACGTTGGTGTTTTTACACACCAATATAACTGTGCCAGCATTTTAATAAATGTAGTGTTAGACACATTATGTCTTGAGATTTAATAAAATAATCAGGCTGCATAGAAATATTAGCAGTACTTGGAAAAAGCAGAAAAAAAAATGAAAAAGCAGGAATGGCATGTCTCTCTAAAGGAACAGGTCTAGAGAACTCAAACTTTGCCTGACGGGGGACAATATAGTAGGCAAAGATAGTGAGTGAAGTGCTAAAAGACTTCATGACTTGTGGTAAATCTTTCAGACTTGGGCAAGGAAACCTGAAAGATAGATGGAAATATTATAAAGCCACAAAAGAAGAAGCAGCAAATGTGAATAGACAGAACATAAAAATACATTACAGCATTTCTGGTCTCCTCTATTTTCCTTAATCCAGGGCAGGGTTGTAAGTATCAAGCAATATAAAAGACAGATAAGAAAAGGAACCTCTGTTAACAGGTGAGAGTTCAGGTTATAAATAAAGGCTGTTGAGGTGAAGTATGAGAAAATGCATCCTAGAAACACTGATCAGCTGCTAGAATTCCACCTGAAAAGATGAATAATAAATGCAAGGATTTTGGGTAGCTTCCAGTTTTAAAGGAAAATTCTGATTTTTTAAAAAGCATTTCAAAATCAGGAGGACAATACCTCCAGGAACAGCCCAAGCATTTATAAAAAGAAAATTTTCCATTCAATTGACTAACTATTATAAACTACCCACTTAGTAACCTGAGTGTCAGAAAATCCCAAAGTCCTGTACCACAGAGATGCCATGGAATACTCTGGCATAGAGTATGCAGACTCTCATTTATTTAGAATAAAATAATGGCTGCATCATTCTTGTAAGTTAACAAATAGGAACTATCTTGAAAAATATGACCAAATTTTACTCCTATTCCAAGTGCAAGCTGGGCATTTTACCTTCTCTAACGTGTACCGAGACACACATTTCCATAAAAATCCTACCATTAGCAAGCCCTCTTTTCCATTCTTTTTTACTCTGAAGAGTGAGAGGGAAAAAACCCTAAGCCATCACATGATTTCAACACATGTTCAAGTTTCAAAAAGCAAAGCATGTCAGTCTAGGCAAAACTCCGCAGAACCCCAAGAAAGAGTAGACGTATTGCTAAAAAAAAAATTCCTAGAACAAACTGAACAGATTAATAGCATCTGTTACTTTGAGAACAGCACTACAACAGCTCACCTTTTTAATAGTAAATCAGTAAATTCTCACCTACTGAGAAGCACAATAGAACTCCCTAGGATTCTGCATTTAGCCCAAGACTTTGCTGAGTATTGCTTTATTTCCTGTGTGATGTACTCTAGGTTACCCTGCTCTTGCAGGAGGGTTGGACTACATGATCTTTTGAGGTGCCTTTCAACCCTTAGGATTCTGTGATTCTGATTCTATTGCTTCATGATTAGAACAGTGTACAACTTTTGACTCATTAGGAGATCAGAACGTGCATTATATCTACTTTTTTTAATTTTCATTGTATTCTTCAGTCTTGTTTAATTACAGCAGTGGCAGGCCGAACTACATAGTATTGGAGTTCAAAAATGTAGCACAACTTTCATGGGAATTTTCCACTGGGGTAAAAAAATCAAGATCCTAATACTGATGCTGTGATTGTTGCTTTTGAATTTGTAGTAAAATGAGTTAGGATAACCATACTAACAAACAAAGCCTGGAGTCCTCACACAAAAAAAAAAAAAACACACACACACACAAAAAAAAAACACACAAAAACGAAGTAGAAAAATTAAAGAAAGCTAATCAACTAAATATCTATATATGTATATACAAATAGATGTATGGAAGGAAAATCCAGTTCATTAAAATCAAGTGTAAGAATTCTGATTTAACATAGGGTGACATTTGCATATTACAGAGCTTTTTTGGCTTAATTTGGCCCCTTATTCAAATAAATAAATACCCATGACACACTCCTATCTATCAGTGTTGTTTAATTCAATGAACTACAATAAATACCAGTATGGGTAAGCAACTTGTGCCATCAGTAAAAAATCCCAACCCTACAACTAAACAAAAAGAGACTGATGTAACATTAATTTCTTTTTTACTGTCTTCCATAGCTTTCTTTTTCTCTATACTGTAAATTTCTGTAGGACAGTTGAAGAATTCCCTTTTGGCATAATAGTTTGTAAAATTCTGGTGGTCCCATTTGTTTAACCTGTGCGATATTCTAGAAAGTTGATCTTGAGGCTGTTAGAAAGATGCAGTGGATCAAACACGGATTAATGTAAAAGTAATGTGTGGAATACAGGTGTGTTATTTGAGAACTTCCAAACAGATACTTATGATAACATATTTTAAATATTCATGCTACTTTGCATGGAAATTACATTTGCAGTATACCATCATAGGAGCAATCTCATACAACTGTTTTGCAAAAAAGTAGATTAAAAATTCAAACCCCGTGGGTTCCCTGACTCCAGTTCAGTAAGGACATGCCATTGCTTTTTGCAGGCCTGTTCACACATATTTCGGTGTTCTGTGAAGTCACTCATGCTTACCTTTAGATGCATTTCTAAGTACATGGCTAAGTAAGAAACACAAAGAACAAATAATGCACTTTTAACTGAAAATGATCTGACTTTCTTATTTTGGGGATTAAGCTTCATCAACTTTTATGGACAAGAGGAATCACAGTGTGAAAATGCATTGGTGTAAAGCCCTTTTTTGACTAAGTAAATTCAGATCAGTGATCTGTTATCTTGGCTTAAATACAAGCCACACATTTTCATATATTAATGACAGAAGAAATCTGAGAGACTTATGTTACAATTTAAGAATGAGTTACAATATCTTTGTTTTGTCAGGGAGCATTATTTTACATGCTTACTTTGACATTATGTTTCCCTCAAGTAATATAACAACTTAATATAAGTGGTCACTTAAATCACTGTAATATGGGCAACTCAGTGAGATTTTGCATTGTATAAGAATGGGAGATTTCTTTCATCGTTTCTTTTTTTTTATTATTCTTTGTATTTGATTGTTATAATGACACTGTCATTTGTGTTGTCAGTGAGATTTCTGATGCAGTCCTGTATTAGGTCTACATCTTCATTTTATAATGTTAACAGTAACAACAGAAACCAATATTCTGCTTAAGGGGGAAGAAGAAGCTGTACCCATTCTTACATGAGAAAAAAAAATCATAACAGGAATAGTAACATTAACTTTTTACCATTTTATCATGACCAAATTAAGACTTTGGATAAAACACAAAGTACAGAGATATGTGAGCTAGTTGTAATTTGCAGAAACCATGAACATCTTTCAAGATACTTTATTGTATAAAAAGACTGGTTGATCCCTTTGAAAATCATGTGTTTTACTTGCAATATAAACCTCATGGTGATTTGCATCGAAACAAATATTCATATGTTGGTTAAGTTAGGCTACTATACCTGAATAAAAGTAATCAAAGCTTCTCCACAACTGTGAATGAACATTTACTTTTCTGCTGCATATCAAGAGAAAATTTGATAGGCAAAGGCTCTAAAACTTAGACTTTATCTGGCTGTCTTTGTGCAATCACTGAGTATGAAGAAATGCATATACTAAGAATAAATCTAATTCTGCTATCTCACATGACTGTAACAATGCCAATTTGCATTTATGCGATACGTTTATCTAAAAAAAAGCAATATAGGCATAACCATTGTTGGTATTTTTTCACAGCTGGTGAAAGCTATTTTTTCCTTCTCAAGAAGCCATACCAAATACATGATGCTAATGTGATCCTACAATGCACCCTCAACATTAAACACACATTTAACATTTATTTGGTCATGGTTTTGTTCCTGACATAAGCTTAGATTATGTTTTAGAGGCTGTCCACTTTCTTTGCAGCATAGCAGGGCACAGAGTAGGTGGGGAGACAATAGAGTGTGGTTTTCACATCTTCTGTCTATCCATAATTATGATATCTTAATTAGAGTTCCATAAAACAGATACACATGTGGTCTACTTTTCCAAAATCCTAATGGAAATCTGATGGATTATTACAATCGTAATCTCTGTTTTAACAGCAATAGAAATTTTTACCAACTTTCTATTCAGTATTTGCATCTTACAGCACTGTTCCAAGTAAGTATGATGTATAATCTACTTTATCCTTGATCAAATATTTAAAAGGTTCTGAAAAATGCATTAGTGGTGTTCATTAAATCAAAAAGGTAAGTCAGTAGTCATCATAAGCTACTGACATCAGAGAAGACAGCTTCCATGCTCTTGGTTTGAGACATCCCATCAATAATATTGAATGTTTCTTTATTCATTAATTTCTGACTACCAGTCTTCAAGATACACTCAGTTGTACTATCTTCCTTGAGGTACACTGCGGTGGTGTTATTGTTTTGATATCCAAGATGTGAAAGAAATCTCTAGTGGGTAGTTCCAATTTCTCATAAGGCGTTACTGAAGTTGCATGGTGATGATAAAATTGTATTTGGAAGTAGTTACTATGTGTACAAACCAGACAGTTTCAGAGTATTCCTACCTCACCTCAAATGTTTTCACCTAACAATGCATGCACAGTGAAAGTGCTTTTTGTAAGCAATATGTCTTTTTGAAGCAATTCTGTTATCAATGTCATGCTGTCCTGGATCTCTGATGAAGTGCAGTTTTAGGAAAATCTCCCCATTTGAAAAATGATGTGTCAGTGTCTTCCATACTCTGAATTTAAGGTCATTAGCTTTGAAAGGTCAAAGTCATAGCAAAATTCATTGCAATTTAGAATCTAGAAATTCGTTTGGTCTAATCAGAACAACCAAAGTATGAGACATAGTGGCAGAAAGCTTCTGGAGCTATTTCATAGATCATAGCTGTTAGTCATACAGGAATTTCTAAATGGTAAGCAAATATGGTATCTTGCCAGACTGATCATTTAGACCATTCATGCATGGAATTACTATTAAAGTCAAAGGTAATCTTCCTGAATTGATTTAGTAGCTACTTCTGGGGTTGAGTAATTTTTAGTTATGAATCAATAGATAATTTCCTGAATAGAATACCTGATGAAGAAGTATTTTGAAAGTCTTGTGTTTGTGAGTTTTCTAACAAAGAACTCCATGAAAATTAAGCAGCTTTAAGAATATTTGGAACAGAAAAGAAGTCAGTCTGACATTCTTTTTAGTTGTAATTTGAGAAACACCCAAAACTCACTACTTAGGTTGTTCCACTTATTTTAGTGTAAACTGTTCAATACGATTTTATATATTTGTGCAATGAAATACGTTCCACAGACAAACCCAAGTAGGTTATAACTTACATTACTTACTCAGTAAATGTCCAAGCCCTGAGTGAATTCTGCAGTCATCCTGGGGACTGGGCAGTGATGGCTCAAGGCCAGCTGTAATACAGCAGCTACCTGGCATCGATGTTGTTTGATACAGGGATGTTTGAGAAGCCCTGGCAGGGGCTTGCCCCCTCTGATTCAGGAGTTGTAGTTATCCTGAGCCTCTCCACTGTGGTTCCTGCCTGAGCCACATTGCACCCATGTCTCTGCTTGCCATGTACCTTGCTGATGTGGAGACCCCTGGCTTGATTTCAGACCTCCATCATCACCATGAATTTGCCAGGCAATCCCTGGCCAGTCAGCTGGCCCTGGTTACTGCTCTGCTCTCCTGTAGTCTGGGTGCTTTGGTGCTGTGCCCTTGTCAGTGAGGCCACTGCCCTGCCTGCCATGCTGTCACCCTTGGCTCCCAGTTTGCCTTCCTTATGGAGCAGAAAGCTGTTGGTGCTCCCTGACTCTTCACTCTTGTACTGTAGTCTAATAATTTAAGATTCCAAACAGAGGACAATCATGCAATTGCATATTGTATACATATGCACAGTAGCAAAACACTTCATTTTATCTCTAAAGAAGTATTCTTTGTCTTTTCCCAGATTACTGAAACCCAAAATATATGGCATAGAATGTTAAGCCTTTATTTTAAGTATGGCATGTATGAATACACAGGAAATATATAGATCATGAGACAGAGATTAATAATTAATAAAGCTTCACTATGTAAACAGTGATCTCACAGATGGAGGAAAATTAAGCACAGAAGCATAGATTTTCAATGTTCACTGCAGAGGTAGGAATGAACTCTAGATTTCTTGAGTGTCAGTCTACAGCTGTGCTCACTAAGCATGGAACCCCCCTTCCTGCCCATGATTTGCTTATTGTTCAGTTATATAGGCAGAATAATACCTTTCCAGGGTATGCAGAAATAGTTGAAATACTGAAGAATAAAAGATAAGCAAAGAGAAGCAATGAATTTTAGCTAACATGACTCCACTGCTGTACTTCACAGCCAGCTGGAGATAAGAAAAACCATGCTGAAGACAGGGATGAGACAGTGATTGATAGTCTTGTTTGAGAGATGGATGAGATCAGCCTGACAGTTTCCGGCACAAATTGTATTTCCTGCTGTTCAGGCAACTTAATTTCATTTATGTTCATTTATGCCAGCTGGGTGTATCTTATTCTTCTCTTCCCCCTTCCATGTGCTGTAGTTTCACTTTTTTTTCCTAAATGGCAGCTCTACCTTTAGTAAAAAATGTAATTAAAAGACAGTTATTCACTTAATCCATCTAGCTGACATTTCTTTAGTTTTCCCTTTTGAGTGCTTAGTGAAAAAAGAAAGCTTTATGTGCTCTCTATTACAATTCTACCTGGAGATATGCAATTCAGACCACAGGCCAGTGTCAGTTTATTGACACTGACCTGTGAAATATTTCCTGTCCTGTTATCTGTCTGTTCTCTAGCTTTCAAGGTCTGTGTTCCCTGTGACTGAAGTTATACTTCAGCTAACCGTGGGAGTGTTGCCCCCTTTGCGCTGTACAGTAATGCATCAAGTATGCCATCATTAAGATAAATTATGTCGTTTTGTGAACATCTGAGTCTGTATTTTTCAGTACAAAAAAGCAGCTGTGCTTGAATTAGGATTTAGAATGTCACTTAAATGTCAGAAATAAATTGATTATTTAGCACAATTTTGGCAAGGGAATTCAGAGGATTCAAGCTCGTGTTTTTTGTAACATTGTATTTCTGTTGTAATGAAGCAGAAAATGACAGGAAAAGAAATAAGAAAAATATCAAGGATAGGCAATGATTTATTTATTTATTTTCATTCAGGTTTGAATTATAAAGTTAGAAGGTACTGGTCAATCTGCAAGCTTTCAGCAAAGCTGCTAAGTCTTGCCAAATGTCATTGGTCCTAAATCTGAGCAGCAGGATGTAAATGCTGAAAGTATTTTACAGTGGCAATAGCAGAAAAAAAAAAGGAAGAAAATTCAACCTCTTGCATATTTTTTAAGCATACAGATTTTTACATACCATATCTAACACTCTGAATATGTGGACCTGTGTGCATTATTTATGTAAGCCTAAGTTTATGTGAGTGTTCTAATGACTGCTATTCAGATTGACAAATACATACCATACTAAATATTGTACAATATTAGGATTAGCACTGGCATATGAGGAATCAAGAATTCTGTTCACTGGAAATTTGAAAGAGCAGATGAAATGTTGCTCAGAAAGGAAATAGATGAAGGACTAGAAAGCACCTTACAGGCTACATTTCTATGATATACCAAGTGTATGAAATATGAACAACTGATTTTGAAAGTACATGAAAGAAATTTACACAACCAAAGTCAGACCTTCACTTCTTTGTGAGGGGCCATCATTATAGCATCAGTAGAGACAAAAATGGTCAGGAGATGTCTAGTCACACTTGACCCTGTCGACTGGACATTTTGGAAAAGGAGGAAGGGGAAGCAGGGAATGAGAGGAGTGAATGCTTCTATTCCTTTTACTTCTCTTCACTCTTTATGCCAGCATGGCTTATTCAGCCATTAATATCTCAAAGGAAGCAGCAGGGAGAAGTGGGATCGACTGAACAGAAGCTCTGATCTGCAAGTGGCTACGCTTGCATGCGTCTGCATTCCTGTTGTAGCTGCTATGAGCTTTCATCACCTTCACCTGCAGTTAGAGCAGGCTCTAGAAACAAGGTGAGCTTCTGCTCAAGGTTTGATACAAATATAAAGTGAGAGTGACTTCAAAGTTAAACATCCTCATTGTAGAACATTATGGGGTTATTGGAAACATACATTAAGGAGGTAATACAAAAATTCCTGCTCCTTTCTCTGAGAACAATAAGTAACGCATGATTCAATAGGCTAGACCTTTATTATGTTATGAATCTGTGAGATCTGTCAGTTTTCCAGCACACATTAAACTCAGTGCGTGATGTTCGTATCATGAAAATCTGTCAGAAAAACTCAGCTGCAGTTACAGTACCAGCTCTGATGGTCATCTCTAGATACTCTAAAATACACTTTTTCCCACCTCAATCCCCAATTTCCTAGATTTCCTTTAAATTTCCTAAAATGCCATGTGCTGCTTTTTAGATGAGTTCTTTCCCCTATCCTTGCTAGCTATAATCTTTGAACTGCAGGAATAAATTGAGATTTTTGTCTGAGTGGAAGCACTTACTAAAGATTTCACAGAGCGTATATTTTAGTATTGCTAGAGTAAAACCAATTTGTGTATGGACTTAGTATTCTAAGACTTTTGTTTTATCCTGTCAGGTACAGAATAGTAATCGTTAACATTTAAAAAAAACTGTGAAAATTTAAATATTCCTCAGTTGTTTAAAAAAGACTAGTGGAGAAAGGAAAGAACATCACGCTAGTTTGAAAAACACATTTTAAAGTTCCAAAAAGTGAGCTCAAGACAGCACAAAACACATTGTACCGTGAATGAGAAAATGTAGCAACATTAATTTTTTAAATGTTTATGTGGCTTTTTGCATATTAGTTTTATGATGTCAGACATATTTATACTTACTAGAAATTTGTTGGATTTGTCTCCCATCCTTACTTCTGAGAATGAAAACGTCCCTTGATGAAAGTGAACAATTCACTGAGAAAGGATGTATTTGAAGTCTGACATGCTGAAGTATAATAAAGCTGTACCTTGTTATGGTGCCTTGTTTTGCTCTCCACTTTAGTCTTGGCAAATTACTGACCAGAAACAAAAATATCTACAGATACCTAGAAGAAATAAAAATTAAAAAGAAAAACAAACAAGGTGAGCATTATGTTATATTGTGGAATACATTCTGATGGAATGAGTAAAGATCAGAAAGTAAAAGCAAAGGAAGATAAAATGTAACATGGGTGTTCTACATTTGAAACCTTTTATATTACTCTGATTACACTAAGAGCAAATTTTGAAAGGACAATAAAGCAGGTCTAGTACATTTCAATAAAGAACCTGTTACAACAGGTATTTAAATATAAGGTGGAAAATAAATTATTTAAGGTGGAAAAAGTAGTGTTTATTTGTAAATAATATTTTGGCAAAATCAATATATAGAAAAAAAAAATTCCCTGAAGGCCATTACTGGTAAATTTTTTTGTGAATCATTATAGAGGCTGAATGAACAGAGTTGGCCAGAGCCAGGTTGGCCAGAGCCAAGAGGCCAGGTTGGACAGAGCCTTGGGTGGCATTGTTTAGTAGCAGGTGTCCCTGCCCATAGGAGGGGGGTTGGAACTAGATGATCTTAAGATCCTTTCCAACCCTAACTATTCTATGATCCTATGATTTAATAATTTCATTAATAATCTTATTGCAAAATATAGTATTGCCGTAACTGAAGGTATTGATGGCTGCAAGTACAAGGAAATGTTACATGGGAGGATCAGAAACTTGAACAAGGGAAGTTTTTCTTTTGGCGGAGGGGAAATGAGAAGAAAAAGCTGACATGTAATAAATACATGGAAAAAAAAATTTTTATATATATATATATATATATATATATATATATATATATATATATATGTTTTGGTTTTTTTTCACTTCTAGTAAGCCTACAAAAATAAAAAGGAAGAAACAAAAGGAAATAAAACAAAGTCCTATGCTGATGAGATTCTTCTGTTTTGAACCACTGTTTTGAACTGCCATGAATTAGATGGATTTTTACAGAATTATACTGGGCCCAAAGTTTTGGTGCCTTTGTTCACAATTTCCAGTTTTACTAGAATAAAACTAAACACCAGCTCACACAGGGAAATATGGTGATATGAATTTTTATTTTCTATGCTATTAGTCATAGGACAGAGCTGGTACTGGGAGTAATTACCAGCACCAATGATTTTTCCTTCACTGAATGAGGAAATAAAGAATTTCTGATGGCCCAACCTAGTTTGCACAGCTTAAAATCTAGCGTAGAAAATGGGACAGATTGTGAGCTGCTTCTTCTACTACATTTCAGTTAAAATTTTGACTGCATGATTTGCTATACTGGCCTCATATTAAGGCATTCAAAAATGACTAGGTTCTTTGAATTTATCATTTTTACAAATGCAAAGATGTTCATTTGCATTAATTTGTAGGTCCAGGATTTACAGTAATGATTATAAGAAGCTAATAGAAGGCTGATATACTTTTAACTCCACTTTCATATGATGGATGAATATATTGAATGATATATTTCCAGCATTTCAATGAAAGTTTTCTGCTGACATGTAGTAAGATAACTGACATGGCACACATATAAGTGGACTTGTCAAAAGGCTCCTCTCCTACATCAAGAAATTCTGAGGTACAGCATCTGGAAGATTTTTTGATGATGTATCAAAATGATAATTTTGGGAATATGTTCCATGTTTGGCATGAAAGAGAAACATGTTTCTGGCAAAACTGCATTTCTGTAATGAAATTGTGCCACAAACCGTTTTAATTTTCTTTTCCAAAGTAATGAACATACATTCATAACTATCACTGGCCAAGAACAATTTTGCACCTGCTTTCATACAAGACACTGTCTACTAAGACAAATGTGTAAAAGCAGAACTAAGGAAATTCTTTTCCCTGGATATAAAAAAAAAACAAAACACCACCATTTAACAGAGTGACAGAACAAAAGGCTATACAACTTGTTCTATGTTCCACCAGCTGCCACATTAAGAGAAATGAACTGGCAATTCTATGAAGTATTGTCAAAAAGTAAAATTTAATTGGGTGTTAAAAACTCAAGCAAATATTATTAAGTCTGGCATATTTAACAGTCTCAAAGAACTGTGAGCATACTTTTACAAGCAAAGGAAAATTGGATAGAAGAATTGGAAAACACAGAATTTTTTTTTCTCATCTGATAACTTGCTCTAGATGTAATTAAAGGGCCTTACGTAGTTATTAAAGTTTTTAAAGTGGAAATGGTACAAGGAAGGGAGGATGCTATTTTTAAGCAAAATGAGAGAGAAAAATGTTATAAGCCTGGAGAAGACAGCTGAATATTAAACTGACAGAGAAAGAGGGGAAAAAACAAAAACTTAAGAGTGTCAGAAAGATTTAGGTGTGTTGTCCAAAAAGAGGCTAGAGACATTACTACTACAGCACTGTGCAAGCTCTGTGACTTGTCACCACAGCTTCTTACAATTAAAGGGAGCTTGGAGATAATGACAGATTTTTCCCCTCCATCCATTTCTTTATAATCTGGTAGGGGGAAAAAAAAAAAAATCACACAATAACGACTTTACTTAAACTAAGATGAGTTTACATGATGCTCCACATGATTGTAAATTGTCCAAATGCACTCATCTCTGCATAGACGGAAAGCAGAAAGCTTAATACCATTTACCTCCCACAATTATATTGTGTAAAGTGATTCTGTACAGTTAGTAAGAGCAAGTCTAGGGCTAAATGATGGGAAGGCCATATTATGCATTAAATAACTCTGTTACTATGAAGTTCTATAGACATTAACCAAGACTTGAGGTAGCACAGGCTATTGCAGTGGTATTGCATTCCATCTGCGGGTCAATAAAACAAATACAAAATGTTTTAAATTCCACAGTTTGCACACTTTCCTTTTACAGTCTGCAGAAAATTTACAAGAAATGGTAAAGAAAACCACCATGTGTCAGTTGTGGCTAGTTGGCAACTGAACTGTTGCTGTGGTCTGTTTTTACTTCTTTGTGTCTTCCATATTTAGCATATGTAACAATACTTGCTCAGTCCTAGAAATTTCCAACCAGCTTTCTTTGAATGAGGAAATAACTTAAAGGAAAGAATTTCTGGGTGTCACATTAAATTCAGCCATGGTATATATGAGGACTGGGGGCTATATCCATACAAGTATATTAAATGTGCCTGGGACCATTCCTTAGCACTGAGGACAATTAGCACAAGATACTATACGTACATGCCATTAGCTATCCCAAAATGGAAAATTAGATGGCTAGATGCAAAGTGTCTGGTAAGAACAGTCACTCAGCCATGCTGACTCTAGACTGGTGCCGGTTTGGGAAAGTGCTAGCTAGTTGGGCTGCAGCATTTCCAGGCACAGGTGTAGCAGCTTCCCAACACACGGTTTCCAGCCTGGGATCTGTTTTATTTCCCAGTGCAAGCAGGTGCAGAGTTCCGCTCCCCACTTGCACCCTGTCTTCCAACTGTCATTAAGGGAGACAGTGTAAACACTTTTTCTTACTTTGTAACACAGTGACTCAGACAGAGGTGTGGCTGATGATGGCATCCATTGAACAGAAATCTGCCTCTCACCAAGTAAAAATTGCAGCAGAATCTAGGCATTTTTTGTCAAGTGAGCTGGGTTAGTGTATGGCTCCTAAACTTGCAGTGCTAATCCTAAAATTATTAAACCCTTCTGTAGAACCTGACCTTTCATAGCACTTAAACTTTGTGTTTTTTTCGAGTACATAAAACTCCAGAAAAGAGTACTCTTATTTAAAACAAGTGCCTCTTTTGATGATGGCCTGGAAGGCATATGCATAGAAGGGCAGAGGGTGGCTTGCAGTGGGATTCTTAATTTAAACTTTTATTCGCAGAAGGAAATCACAATTTTAGCAAACCTTTAAAGTGTGTTATTCTACTGAGTTATAAATGAAACAGTATAATAATGGGCTGCTTCTGTTATACAGAAAGTAACTGAATAACTTAGATGCTTTTTTAAGTTCTGAGCATTCATGTAGCATAAACTATTTAATTATAATAATGTTTTTTACCCCCTTTCAAGTCATTGGTAAAACATTCCTGCAAGATTTGAAAGAGAAAAATAAAGGGTTTGAATTTTTAGCAGAGAAGACTCTTATTAATTTTCTCTCACTACAATAATTGTAAAAATACAATTCTGTTTCATCTTTAATGCAAGACAGAGAAGTGAAAAGTGAATTTTCTGCCTTAGAAAAGAGATTACCAATAATGAAATTACTGTCTTCTTGTAAGTATCAATTTGCTGTTTAGTAATGCTAACACACTGTTTCAGACTTCTATGATGTACCGTACCAGAGGGGAGCAGATATGACTGCCATTTGAATTTCTGCTGCAACTCATCATATTATAGTACATGAAATGCAGGTGAAAAGCTTCATGTAGGCAGGTGACATGACACTAATAACACAGCATTTACCCACATCTACTTGCTTTGAAAAACTCATTAATTCATACCTGATACCTAAAAGAATGATCTCTGGTTTGGTCTGTGAAGAACCCCTTTACTTCTTGCCTTCTGCCAAAATCTTACCAAATGCTACTGTGCTTCTCCTGCTAGATGTAGAAGGGGTTTTAAGGGATGAAGATGCCACAAGAAGACACCATACTGTCCTTCTCTAAGTCCTCTATTTTTAAAGGGAGCAAAGAGGTTGTGGAGGACCTTCTGAGGTAAAATTAAGGGACAGCTCAAGGTCTCCAGTACATACCCTAGAGGACGTCATATACCGTAAGTTCTCCTCTAGGGTCTGTCAGTTGCCATTCTGAATTTTGACTCTATGGACAACGAGAGCTCAGTGGGATGTGGAAATGTGTCAGTGGAACAAACTCTTCTCCTTTAAATTCTCTTCACATTCCTATATTACACCTGAAAGAAGCTATATATTAATAGAGTCTCAGAGATACTCATCAGCACTTCTTCTCTGAGGCAGAAGCATTAGCGAGGAGATTCATATTCTCCAGAGACCAGGATGATCCCATGAGGCTAGAAAAGACATGATCTGAATGGAGAAAAAAACCCATCATGTGTAAGAAATATTTAGAAGCTTTCTGAAGAGAAAAATGATCCTTCATATTGGGTCATAACAAGTTAAGAAAAATACCACTTTTATTATTGTTCTTTTCAAAGCAGTCTTTACAGATGCCTTCAATATTGTTTTCTTCACAATTATTTTAGCATTCACATATTATTCTCATTTTTTCCTGTTAGTTATCAGCCACATCAGATTTTTTTTTGTTTCATGGCTCTTCCATTACCTTTCCGAGCCCAAACCATCAGCAAAAAAAAATGTGTTAAAGTCTTTTGCTAGACTTCAGCTAAGTCTTCAGTGCCACAAGCTACGCAGTTTTTTGCAACACTTTAAATGTTGAACCCAAACAAGCAGAAGTTTCCCTGAAATATTTCATAAAAATAGTTTGCTGTTTATAATGGAAAATGAGCCTCTGCATGACCTCTGCAGTACTTTTCAGTCCTTCCCAAATAATTATTTTAGAAGAAATTTAGGTACTTGATGAAATGACTCATTATACATTGTAACTGTGCAAGGAGAGCTTAGAAATGGTTTTAGAAATCATATCAGCATTATAAACATATGTGGATGTAAAAGAAAGGCTAATTGTTTTTTTAATTTTTTTTATTATCAAAACACATTCCTTTTTAAAATGAAAATGGCACAAGCTGTAACCTTTAGATCAGAAGTATCCACACTAAGTTCTTAAAAAGGGAAGAGGTGTACAGATATGATCCTCCTTACAAAACTGAGGATAGTAAAATACTTTATTATGCCATACTAAGCTATTGTTCTAGATTACAACAAAACTTCAGAACACAGAACCGGCAGGAGTGGCATGGTATGTTATTTACTGACTTCACTCTGACATCGAAGGCAGATAGGCCAACTTCATCCCAATAGACATTTTATGCTGCTTTGCCAGTAAGTATGGCTTCATGATTTTGGATGAAATGAGCTACCAAGTCCCATAGAGGCTCAGAGATCTTTTCTACAGAAACACATATTCTATTTTTTTTTTTCTTAAGTTCTACTAGAGAACAAAAGCAGACCAGTACTTACCCCTTGAGATGTCACTGTTTTATTTACAATTCTACTTTAATCCAGAACTAGGTTGTGTTTTCTCTTATTATTAGCACAACATCTTTTTCTTTTGTTTGCATATGTTTAGAGTCACAGTAATGCACTGACTGAGGTTGCATACACTGCAGTCAGTGAAATACATTGGGGTATGTGCTTCTGAATCAGAGAGCTACTATGTCTGAAATGTTCCAACTTCTACAAGCTGTCAAGTCCTTTAATAGCACATATTTTTAAATATTTTGAGCTAATGTACTAAGCGGTTATGAAAAAAATCCCTTGGCATCTTCTCTAAATAATGTAGCTGTTGTGTGAGAAAATGGGGCATTTCTGGTAGGGAAAGTAGAGACAGTCTGCACAATTAAATCTAGCACCCTGAAACATGAAACTGTTTAAATGAACAGAAGAAAAGTAACAGATAGACGTAAAGGTGTACAATTTGGTCTAGGCTTAAAAATGCTAATTCTGTTCAAATAAATGTGCCAGTAAACCAGCTCCTAGCTTTAACAATACCCATGGAGTGGAAACAGATTTCAGAAAGCATAGCCTTATCACTAAATGTAGATAGATGACCTCTCTATTTACCATTATTTTTTCCACTGATTCCCCAAACAGCCTGAGGAAACTGCATTTACCAAGATCTCCTCAGATAGCTTTTGCAAGTAGAGCACTATCCATCAGTATCAGAATCACAGTCCTCTCTTTGATATCATATTTTGAGCACATCCTGTAATCTGACCTCTCACAGACACCAGCCAAGTGGAAATGACAGTGAGTGACAGTAACAGACCAAATAAGATGGCTGCTAGGAGCGCAAAGAGACTCAGGGACTTCAATCAACTGAACCACAAACCGATTAAGTGGTTTAATTTTGTGTATCCAACTGTGGGGCAATGTTTACAGCAGGTGAGAGAAATATATGCAGCAAAAAAAAAAAAAAAAAAAAGGAAATAAAAAATAAAGCATGTATAGGAATAAACTGTTTGAGAAGTACTCTGAGGAGAAATTAATCTTAAGTTTGTGGAAGGTGCTACGAACTTTACATGCACATGGAATAATAAACTGTTCCATGATATGACTGTACATTTAAAAAAAGGATTAATAAATTAAATTGGTTTTAACTGGTAATGCAGAAAAGTAAAAAGCCACCATGTTCCATGAAGACAGGCTAGCTAACTTGATTTTTGTTTGAAGTTATTTTCCTTCTGGCTGGCACGGCAGTGGCTGAAATGCAGAAAGCATGTATTTTAACTTGAATTAAAGGTACAGTTGCATTGACATACATTTACAGCCTTGCATCTCAAATGATACCTCAAAACCGGTGTAAAAAGAAATATGGCACAATACCATACGTATACTTTTAGATACTGTAAAACTATTTTTGATTTCATCTTCTCTATCAAAGACTAGTTTCCTCATTTTGTATTAGTTATTTCAAATGCTGTTAAATCTAATTAACTCCTAAATGCCAGGATATGCCTACACTGTGCTTTCTGAGCACCTCATAATGAGATGAGGTGAAGATCTATTGCCCCCCACTTTGTTGCACCAATAGCATGGTTTTGATATATGGTGAACTTAGGCAATAACTCATGACATAATAAGCTGATAAATATAAATCATGAATAAGCACTATTCATCTAATCACATAAACTGTTTGCAGCTGGAAAAAAAAAGTTTATAAAACATGCATAGGAATTACAAAAGTTGTCTTACTGTTGTTGGTGTTTTGGTGGGTTTGTTTTTTTCTGGTTTTTTTTTTTTTTTGTTTGTTTGTTTGTTTTTTTACTGTATTGGATCTGCTTAGGAAGCAATATTTTCTTGTTTAACTAATACCAGCCAGATGTGCCTTGTTGAAAAGTCAGCAAGTTACTCTTTTATAATTCTTCTGGTTATAAGAAAACCCAGATCAAATACACCTGTGGGGTAGCTGTAATGCAGCTGACAGGACTCTACAGAGCACTCCAGACAACTGTTTTAAGGCCACTCATTAGATGAAGTTTGAATAAAGCCTCTGAAGAGCTGCGCAACTGTGTGATCACACTATGCAATATGTGCTTTTTCTAATAAGCAGCCCCTTCCTCCCAATGCCAACTCATAGACTATGTTAGATCACTGAATTTGCTCTTCTGAATAATAAAGGTAGAAAATTTTGTCCAAGAATCTTTGCCTTTAGCCAAGAAACTTGCAGTGAATTGAGTTGTTTCTATTTTTTTCTTTTAAACTTGTCTCATTCTTGAAAGAGTATTAATTTTTAGCAATCAGTTGAAAAACCCAACACCTATAGGAAAACTACTATTTTGTTTTAAATTGATCAGATTCCAAACTCTCAGCAAACAGGCTCTCAGTCAGCCTTTGTTGCCTTTCGAAAGAAATTGCATGTCACTGTGACAACTCAAATGGCATTCTGTGCTGCATTTTTGTAATACGCCACTAAGTCAAAAGATGTATTTCTAATAGATGTATCTCCAGTGCTTTGAATGCAGGCCAAAACCTGCATTCAAGACCTGCTGGGTAGATTGAACTTGATTTAAGAATCTGCTGCATGGATATTATTCTATGTTTACTCATAGGCTGAAGAAGATGAAACTCTGTCTGGGGACAGGCGATCAGTTAACAGAGAGTCTGTGGGTCAGGGTTAAAGGGAGAACAGGTACGGGGGACATTACTGTGGGAATCTGTTACAGACCGCCTGATCAAGAGGACTCTCTGGATGAAGCGCTCTACAGATAGATAGAAACAGCCTCATATATATATACGTATATATACATCCACAGAGAGAGAGAGATCATTCCTTAATGCATGGACCAATCCCTATAAACCTGCTGAGTCTATTCAGTCCATGATGTCGGGTTCCATCTCTTGTAACAGTCCTCCGGAGCACGAGAGGCTGTGTGCATTGTTCACACTTGTGAATAACCTGGGCAATAGTGTCCATTGCTAAGTCCACCCCTTGATGATGAGTCCATTTCTATGTTGCATCTCTGCTCTGATGGCCTGAAGTGCCATGGGCCCACCAGGCTCAAAATAATTCACCCTCCCCTTCAGCAGTTTCTGCAGCTTGTCACTGGGGACTCCATACAGCTGCCTTCCATCTCCGATGCTTCCAAAGCACTGGAAGGGCCCAGTGGACTAGACACTCACCCATACTGTCCCACACACCCTGCCACTCATGAGCCCTGTGGAAAATCTCCTAGTCTTCCTATATCGTCGTCTAACCCCAACAAGACCCAAACCCAACTCTGCTTAACTCTCGAGATCAGACAAAATGGTCATGAGTAAAACACACTCTGTATGTGTGCCAACATGCTGATCCCCATCACAATCAGCAGGCAGGTCCCAAGGGTACCCAAAGGCCATTCAAAACCTTCAGAACTCTCAAACGATGCTGCTGTACTTGTCACTGGGGCTGGTGTAGCTGCTGTGCTTGCTGGCTCTCCCATCACCAGCTTCTCTTTTCCTGAGTCCAGCTCTTCCTCCTCTGCCTTGCTGGGAAATGCTGCGTGGTCTCCTGCATCCTCCACTTGTTCTGGGTGCCTGAGGCTGGACCCAGCTGAGGCTCCCAAAGGTGGTATCTTGCTCTCCACATCCTCCTGGGGCTCGGGCTCGCCGGGCTCCGCAGGCGGCTGCCAGGGAATGCTCTTGGCCACCGCAGGGCTGGGCTCGCCCGCGGGGCTTGGCTCCTCGGCCACCTCCTCCCACTGCTCAGCAGCCGCCTCCTTCCCGACCTCCGGCCCCAATCCCGCTGCTGTTTGGTCCCCAGGGCCGCTCTCCCCAGCCGCTTCGACCACCACTGGCTGCTGGGGCTGCTCCCCCTCGGCTCCCCTCAGCCTCATAAAGATAGAGGTGAGGACGAGGGCCAGGACGGTGAAGAGCAGCGGGACGGCCAGATACAAGTCCACGGCCATGTCCGTCCCGCCCTGCTGCTGGAGCCCACCCGTATTAAAAGTAATTACCATAAATTACAATGAGACAAGAACCTTAGCCCAAGGCTCCCAGCCAATAAACACTAACACAGCAAATACCAGCTGCAAGTAAGGCACAACATGCTGAAACTGTGAGATCAAGAGCAACAAAATTGAGAGCCAATAAATCAGCATTGTGACAAGTGACTATTAATCCGGTCCGATCTGTTGTTATCTCAACCCTTCGAGCCCCACACTGGGCACCAAAAAGAACTGTCGTGGTTTAAACCCGGTCAGCCATAAATCAACCATGCAGTCTCTCTCTCACTCCCCCCGTTTTCTTCCCACCTCTCCCGAAGCGATGAGAAGGAGAATCGAAAGAAGGTAACTCCCACTGGTTGAGATAAGAACAGTTTAGTAACTAAGATATAACACAAATCGCTACTGCTACCACCAATAATAATGATAAAGGAAATAACAAGGGAAGAGAATATAATACCACTTGCCAACTAATAATACCCAGCCCAACCGAGCACCAACCAATACATTGTCCAACCCTGCAGTGTACTGGCCCTTCCGGCTAACTCCCAGTTACATTCTGGGCATGATGTGCTGTGGTATGGAATACTTCTTTGGTCAGTTTGGGTCAGGTGTCCTGTCTCTGCTTCCTCCTGGCTTCCCCTCCTCCCTGGCAGAGCATGAGGCTCACAAATTCCTTGGTCAGAATAAACATCTGAGCAGAAACTAAAAACTTTGGTGTTATCAGCTCAGTTCCCAGACCAAAAGCCAAAAAACACAGCGCTGTGCCAGCTACTAAGAAGGAGAAAAAAGACTGCTACTGCTGAACCCAGGACAGGACAGGTCCTGAAGGAGCTGCAAATGAAGTTGCTAAGCCACTGTCCATCATATTTGAAAAATCATGGCAGTCAGGGGAAGTTCCCGATGACTGGGAAAAGGGAAATGCAACCCCCATTTTAAAGATGGGGAAAATGGATGACTCGGGGAATTACAGACCAGTCAGTCTCACCTCTGTGCCTGGCAAAATCTTGGAGCAGATTCTCCTGGAAGGCAGGATGGCAGCATGCAAAGAGTTGTGGTCAACGGCTCAATGTCCAGCTGGAGACCAGTAAGGAGTGGTGTCCCTCAGGGGATCGGTGTTGGGACCGGTCTTGTTCAATATCTTCATCGCTGACATGGACAGTGGGATTGAGAGCGCCTTCAGCAAGTTTGCCAAAGAAACCAAGCTGTGTGGTTCAGTTGATACCCTGGAGAGAAGGAATGCCATCCAGAGGGACCCTGACATGCTTGTGAGGTGGGCTGATGCCAACCTTATGAAGTTTAACCATGCCAAGTGCAAGGTCCTACACCTGGGTCAGAGCAATCCCAGGAACAGCTACAGGCTGGGCAGAGAAGAGATTCAGAGCAGCCCTGTGGAGAAGGACTTGGGGGTGGTGGTCAATGAGAAACTTAACATCAGCCGGTGTCAGTGTGCTTGCAGCCTAGAAAGCCAACCGTATCCTGGGCTGCATCAAAAGGAGCGTGACCAGCAGGTCGAAGGAGGTGATCCTGCCCCTCTACTCTGCTCTTGTGAGACCTCACTTGGGAGTATTGTATGCAATTCTGGTGTCCTCAACATAAAAAGGACATGGAACTGTTGGAACAAGTCCAGAGGAGGGCCACGAGGATGATGAGGGGACTGGAGCACCTCCTGTATGAAGACAGGCTGAGAAAGTTGGGGCTGTTCAGCCTGGAGAAGAGAAGGCTGCATGGAGACCTACTAGCAGCCTTCCAGTATCTGAAAGGGGCCTCTAAGGATTCTGGGGAGGGACTTTTCATTAGGGACTAAATTGATAGGAGAAGGGGTAGTGGGTTCAAAGTTAAACAGGGGAAGTTTAGATTGGATATAAGGAGGAAATTCTTTCCTGTGAGGGTGGTGAGGCAGTGGAATTGGCTGCCCAGGGAAGCTGTGAATGCTCCATCCCTGGCAGTGTTCAAGGCAAGGCTGGACAAAGCCTTGGGTGACATGGTTTAGTGTGAGGTGTCCCTGCTCATGGCAGGGAGCTGGAACTAGATGATCTTAAGGACCTTTCCAACCCTAACTATTCTATGATTCTATGTCCGTTTAGAGACTTGAGATGAACACCAGAATATGTTTCCATGGATAAATATTCAAAATCAAGCAAGTTACTTGCAATTGGTGAATATTTATTCCATTCTTTGCACGCAGCCATGGGCAGACATACTGGTTGCAGCAAGGCTTTTCTTCAACCATCTTACTGCAATGCTAGTAATACTAAAAAGCAATTGAAGTTTCAATGACTCTTACAGCACTGTGGTTGTATCATGCAGTCCTGTACCTTGAAGTGGGACATGAAGATCATAGACAGAAAGCATGCTGGGTTTTAGCTCAATCCTTGCCATGACCTCTTGTGCAAACACAATCAAAAAAGCATAAGAGGATAAAGGGATGTTTTTTCTCATGCATTCTAGCCGAACATGCTGCCTCATATATCTTTTTGATTTATCTGAGTATATGCAGCCACAGACACTCAAATATTTATTTCTCTTATCCTGACAGAAACTTTGCACTAGTCTAAAGGAAAGTTTGTATTGCTCTAACCAAACAAAAAACGGAAAAAACTCTACCAAGATAAATTACAATTATTTTTTTTTTCCCAAAAATCTTATGCAAGTTTGTTACACTTTTCCCAAGGAAAACATGGGAAGAACATTATGAAGGCTAAATCATGTAAAGCCAACAAAACTGCTCAGTCTTACAGCAAAAGAACTGCAACTGCTGCTGTTTTTCTTGCTTCTAGTACATTGCATACTGCCCTATTTCAATGAGCAATCTGAAGTGTATCATTACATGCAGAAATACTTCTGTTCATGGATTTTATTTCTTTTTCAAGACCACATTTGTCTGTGTGTATTTGCCTGTGTGTTTTCCGTTTTGCAGAACTATAAATTAAGCCCTCAGAATGACCATTTACACTTTGATGCATACTAATCAACATAAACATGTCAGTATTATAATTACTTCTGAAGTAATTAGCAATAATTAGCTGCATGTCAAAAAATATCAGCAATCATTTGAGTATATTACTTCTCAATCAAATGTATTTTTAATAAATGTTGATAGCATTTCAGACTCTAATTAACAGAACATCAGAACCCTGCTACCATTTTTGTGGATGTTATTCTAACATGTAAGGAAGGGGCTATATGCATATTTATGGAAGAATATTGCTAACTGTGTCATTAATATTACAGTGCCTTGAATCAAAAATGCATTATCTTCACATAGCTGAATCATAAAAATTTGAACCAGAAATATAACAGCCAGTGAGGGAAATAAGAGATATAAACTACTTTATTAAAGTCTAAACCAGAATTAGAAAATAAGATTTTGTTTGCCCTTTTTTTCCTATATAACTTCTATAATATTACTGATTCTGTGGCTCACAAATCATTGCCTAAAAGTATCTTCAAATTCGAGTTTTTGCAGACGGCTTTAAATCTTAGATCCAAGGTGGGCAATGGAGATGTACCTGGGTTAGGCTTCACAGGATATTTTTCCAGCCTGTGAATATTATCAATATAAGACCGAGAATTTGATCCTTCCCATGCTGTGGTTAGAGATGAAGCTTCATTAGAATTATGAATAAATGAGAAGTACAGTTATGAATGACTAAGCATGTACAGTTACTCTAGATTTATACTGGCTCTTAGTTAACTGGCTCTATACTTAACATGCTGTTAGCTAGTATTCTGAGTACACATCTAAAAATAAAGCACCTCTTCAACAAACAAGCAAGCACAATCAACTTTTTCAAAAATAAGAATTCTAAGAAAGAGAATCCTTTTCCAAGGATGCAAACACAACTATGGGGCAGGAGGCCACAGAAACTTCCTTTCCAATGTGGACTGCCTAGATCAGAGTAACCTACCATTCCCTTCCATCAATGTTTGTCAACAAGATGCTCTGAAGAAACAAGAGATTAGGAAGAGATTCCTGAGTCTGGAATCCATGCACTAAAAGGGACAGAGATGGTATAGGTTGAAGACGGGTTAACTTCAAGGTAAAAACATTGCCACCTTATGGCCTTGACAGCAAACTTGGTATGGAACTACACTGCTAAGAACACTTAAAGGGAGAGCTGGTAAAATGAAAACAAGAAATACATCCCAAGAGGCAGCTCAAGTCTCTTGTAACATTTAGCATTTTGAAGGTGAACTAAAAGGCCACTTTTTACAGGTAAAAACACATTTGATGCTCTAGAACAAGCAAATTATTTTGTACATGAGCATGCACTTTTCTCAGAACGTCCCCTCTCCCACACTCTTTTTGGTGCTTTCATGAAAGCAGAATGATCTGGGTTTTGATCATTGAGTCATGAAAGAACATTAGGTAATGAGACAAATCAAGTAATAAATCCCCTTTCAGAAAAAAAACCAACAATGACTTAGCAGGTAAGCAGATTTGCAAGGCTTCTTCCTAAGATCATATTGTAATATTACTTTCAAAGCTGGATTTTTGTTTACCTTTTATTATCTTTTTCTGCCAAAAGGGAATCTCCTGTGTTGTGGTTCTGTCTCTGAGGATACAACACTCTAGAGATTTAGATGGAGTTAAATGCTTTGTTGCCAGGTTTATCAGAAACTGCAAGAGAAAAATAACACACTATCCTCTAATTTCAACACTGATACAAAATGCCAGTGCTTCTCTTCAGGGATTTGCTATCAAAAACATGTCCATTAAGATGTGAAATCAGATCCTGGCAGCTAAACATGACCTTGGAATATAACTGGAAAGAGCTATACAGGTTCTGGAAGAAAAAGTATTTCTATAAATAAAAACCACACTTTTGCTGAAACATTTAAATATACTTTCTTTAAAGCAGATTCATGCTAAATGACTGACTTTTTAAAAGCACATTCTTGAACCCCTTCCTCATTCTTTTTCCATGTTTTGAATGAAAGCTTTGCTTAAATAGTGAGGCAAATTAAAAGAAACTATTTGGGAAAAAAAATAATTAAAAACATGTTTCTCATACCATAGTCATCCAGAAAAATGAGGAAAAAAAAAAGTGTCAGTTTTGTTGGTTTCTGTTTTGTTTCCTTTTTTTTGTTTTTTTTTCAAACATACCTCATGGACTTATTTGAAAGGCAGTAGTAATTCTTTAGAAAATAGACCAGTACAGCAATGTGAACAAAAAAGAGACCAGAATTCATACAGGTTATCATACTGTGTCAGGTTTTTTGCATATATCTTCCATATTCAATACCTGGCTTTCTGACTTGCAAACGAAAATATCTTAGGGCTTTAACTTGCATTTACTTAGCACACAGTTCTAATAGTTTAAAATGGCAATGCAGGAACTGTAAATTATTATTTTTCTCCCTTTCCTATGTCCTCATGTTTATAAAAATGGTAAAATGAAAAACATGTTCTCAGTACCATTTGAAGCACAGATTCTCATGTTAAGCAACCTGTCTCCTCGGCCAACAAAGAGAGTAGCAAGAATTGACACTTCTTTCCAGAAAAAAACATCTTCAGTATAGAACTTTTTCCTAGGGTACTGTCCAATTCTTGCTTCATTTCCTGCTGTTTATTAAAAAAAAAAGAAGTCTATGTCTTCAAACCAAAAATTGTAATATTTTATTAATGTAGTAATACATAATGCCTTCAATTTCTTAATAAAACAACTGAATGTCTTAACAACTGCTTCTCAGTGTAATTAATTGGTTGGATACATATCCCATCTGCATAGCATTAATGCTGCTATGGCCGTAACAGCTGTTTTGAAGCTTAGTCACTGCTTCTCACAGTTTTTGTTTCATAAAAACTTGAGCATCATTATACACTGATGTGCTGAGACGTTTAGAGCCAGTCCAGTCCTAGTTCAGCTGGAAAACCTGCTTTTCTCACTTACTGTCTTAATTTAGGAGAATAAATTGGATGAATCCATGCTTCAAAAAGTGGGAAGAGGAGCCCCTGTTACGTTGCTGAACTTGCACCGATTTTTTCTTTCATTCTTCTTAGCCCTATGCTGGAGATGACACAAAGGGGAAGAAACATCACTAATGAAGGGACCTCTGCAGACTGTTAACTGACATGACCAGTAAGCAAAAAAATTAACGGTGTGCTGGAAATGGTAACTAATGGCAGCTAAGCATGTCTCCACACTCAGGCAATGCTGTGTCAGGGATATATGAGCTCACTGCTGGAGAGAGGGCACATATCCACAATGAGGTGCAGTGCAGAGGTAGGGTCCTCTAAGGAATGAGGTTAAAGCTAGGTTAATTGTGCCTGCCTCTGAGAAGGACTAGCAAGTGTGGGTAGAGCATGAGACTAATATGGCTGTAATGCTTTCAGCTCAGGAGCTAATAGCTAAAGCTAACTCAAGGTATAACTGCACACTGCTGCGTTCACAGCCTTGTGATATTCTCACAGTCTCAACCTGCTTTTTCTGACTACGAACCCTTAAACTCAAAGCCAAAGGTCTGAGACACAGATCCTTCCCTGTGGATGAAAATGACAGACACAGCATTAGAAACTTTCATCCCCTCCTCTCTCCCTCCCCACCACTCTCTTGCACGCCAGTTCCATGTATTTGCTGTTTTCCTGTTGTGTACTTATGTACAGTGTAAGGAAATTATTCTGAATAGTCAGCAATTCATTATTTCCTACTAAACGTATCTAGGGAAGTAGAGATAGTGTTTAAGTTTCCACAATAATAATTTCAGACCAAAGCTCTACATCTGGATCAAGATATAGATTTGGTATTCCGCATAATTATTTCAGTGATATATAAGATATAAATTAAATATGGAGCCAAACAGCAACTTGTCTAACTCCTTCCCACAGACAAGATATGGATCCTAGACAGAACCAAAGCGTTGCTGATTCCCTCTTGCTTCTGAACACTTTGCCTCTGAAACCAAAGTATTCAATGTGAAAAGGGGCAAATAGTGAGTGATCATTGGTGCAATACAGAATCTGCTGTTAGGATGCCTTTTCAGGGTTGTGACTCCCATTTTCTTTATTATATATTATATTCTAATGGGTTTATCTTCAATGTATAGAGCATTTTGGTGCAGTGCATGGTAAATCACCACCAAGGAATTCTAACCAAACTTCCTTTGAACTCTTTCTGGAGCCAAGTGTTTATGCTTAATTATAAATTGCTACCCTCTTTCTTCCCATTTGAAATTCTCCAACTATTCTAATTAGGCTTCCCCAAGGGTCAGAGAACATCAACAAACTGGGAACAGTCTGTCTTTTTGACGTGCTTGGAAATCCACTGTTAGCACTATTTGAGGAAACCCAGCTGCCCTGGCTATCATAGAATAATTAATAATAATAGCTATGTAGTGATGACGGATCCAGGTTAATTGCATACTAATTAAAGGATATAGTAAAGCAAATGACTATTTGCATTTGAAATAATGGTTTGTGCCCACAGCAACTCAGAAATATTCCGTATCCTCTTGGCAAGATCTCAAATGGGAATTAAATTCATTTGAGGCATGTACACGTGATGTAGTCTGAGAAGACGAGCTTTGACAAGCTGCCTGCATAGAGACAGCGACAGTCATTAATGAAAGAGAGTTTTATATAAGCTGAAGTTTTGAAAGAGTGAATGGAAGAGTGGCTGGCAGAACTGGGAGTCAACCAAAAGATAATTAACAGGCAATACAGAGTACAAGGAACTATTCAGCATGAAGAATCAGATCTTCAGTTAGAGGCAAACAGGGAAGGAGCCAGAAGGGGAGTCCTTCAGTTAGCTACTCCTGGATTCTTGGAAAGGAAATAAAGGAGCTTGTCAGTCAAAGGATGACTAACTGAAAACGGAGTGCTGGTCAGGCAAGAACTATACTAGAACTTGGTGCTGTTCAGAAAACTAGTTTGAGCCTTTACCTGAGGGGCTTTTTAGGGTGTTGTAAGTGAGATAAAGTGAAAGGGATAATAGGTGATTTCTGGGGAGGAAGAACATCTGATACATTGAGCAATCAAAAGCTAAACTGAACGCTCTCAAGAACTTGTCATGTTAGTATATTTTGAGAAATATTAAAGATGTCCTAAAAGACAACTTGCAGTCAGGCACTACTAAGTACATAGCCTAATAGTAGGTTTCCATCCTGGATTTCTCCTGTGTCTGATTCTTACTAGAGTTTGGCCACATCCAAACTAGAGCCATTCCTTTGATGAGAGGCAACAAACAAATATAGGAACTGAAAGAAAAGAAGAAAGGATTGGGTTTGTATCTAGTGATAAGATTCAAGTGTAGTTGAAATTTAAAAGTTTTTGGATCATATATGGTATTATTTAAAGACAAATTCAATACAGAAATACAGAATTTGAAATAAATTAACACAAGTACTGAAATGAAATAGTGACCTAATTAAAAAAAGAAGTGTTATAATGTTTACTTGTGTTCAGTTTTAGCCTACAACCTCTATTGACATGCCTAAAGGACCAAATCTCTCCCCAAGAACCTTGCTAGAATACATAGTCATGTAGTTCTTCCACTGCATTTATAGTATGTCTGAGTCTTCCCTCTAAAATAGTAAAGGAAGTTGGAGAGTATTAACCCTGAAATGCCTTGTCCTGAAGAAGATGCCAGTGTCCCTTCATTGTGGATACAGATGGTGTAACGTGTGGGGTTTGTTCAGCAAGAAGTTTGGGGGGGAGGGAGGCTCTCTGTGGCTGTCCTTATGTGAAACAATACTCCTTTTTGTTTCTGTAACTGTTGTACTCTGTCAGTAATGGGGGGGAGGTCAGTTGTATTGTTGCATAGGATTGAGAGAGAAAAGGGGGGCTGGGTGGCTCGAAGTAGTGTCTTGTTGCAACGCTTGAGGCGAGGGGGCTGCGAGGGTGAGGAGGCGGGCAGTGGACACTTCTCGAAGCCTCTGGGAGCTTCTCGAAACTTCCTGAAACTTCTCGGAACTTCCTGAAACTTCTCGGTAATGAGACCCCTGGAACAAAGGGAACCAATGGGGAAGAGCCATGTCAACATCCGAGTGAGGAGGGGTGACAGGACTGGCTGGAACCTTGAACAGAAAAAGATAAAGGACCACCTCCCAGGGACCGCGTGTGCGCGTCTTGGGCGGAGCGGAGGACTCCCGGGCGCACCCAGCGCTGTTTTATCTGCTATCGCTTACTCAGTTTAATAAAATTTATACTTCAAACCAAAATTGGCTACAATATTGATAACAGATGGAATGAGACAGAGTTGACTGTAACCAAATTCTGGTTTCCTTTGTGCATGACTACAACTCTTAGAGCATATCACATATACACGGGGATTTTAATACTAAAATGAAAATCCATATACTGGATATTTTCTTATATGCATTTTAGTGTTCCATTATTTGATTGAAGTAAGAAAATAAGCAATAAAACCATTAGCAAACTGATTAGCAACATACTAAATACATCACGTGTCTCATATAGGCATGCTGTTTTGTCTGTAAAACTACAGCACCAGCTGCAGGTTTTTCCACTGTTTTATTATGGCTCTTGCAGTTGAGCTGCTGAGAATGTTTTAAAATCATTAATAACAGGATATTCTGTTATTTTAGCAGCTTAAGTGAACTCAAACTAGGGTCTCAGAACTAAAAAAAAAAAAAAAATTTGATTACTTCATGCGCTTTGAAATCAATGTGCAAATCTGAGAAACCTTGAATAAGCAGAAGCAGCTAATAGGGCTGAAACTTTACAGGACCTCAGCTAGACAAATGACGTACTGCCTACAAAAAGCCACACATTTTCTAATATACACAGTGACAAAAGATATAAATGCCAAGCTTATTTAAGCAAAAGGGAAAACCACAGTTTTGCTGTTTGAGGGATATATTTTGAGGGATATTTGAGGGATATTTTTTCTAAGGATTAAACTGTTTATGAAAAGAAAAAAAAAAAAAACAAAAAAAAATTGAGAGAAACCTGAAACCCACTGAAGCAAATGATGAAGGGTAATCAGTTACTGCTGATATTAAGAACCACTTTTACAGGGCAGGAATTTAAACAGCTCACATCTGAAATACACAAAGAAAAACACTGCTAGAAAACAATTTAATGATAGGGTACCCCCCTCCCCAAATTTTAGAAAACTTAAGAGGCATACTGAATCCAATGATTTACAAGTTTGGAGACGTGCTGTGCTTCTCTGCTTTTCCTCCTCTCACAGAGAAAAAGATTTAAACCTCAAAAATGCTTTAAAGGGTGAGTTAAACACCAGAGTTTTCATTCTGGTTATTTAAGTAACAGAGAACTAACCAACAAGTCTATTAATACAGAAATTGATGCTGTAGCATGAATAAACAAGGTAAGTCCTACTCATGGCACAGAAGCAACACTATCTTCAGGAGCAAGATGGGAAAACTAGAGGAGCCAACTATTCTGACAGAGGAAACACCATGTTAAGTGTAGGGACAATAAAAAATCTAAATTTCCACCCAAAACTAATAGTGAGTCTGAAATCCTTAGAATCTTTAAATTTAGGGGAAAAAATAATTTTATGTCACAGTTGGTGTCATAAAAGAACATTTTACAGCAGATGGGATAAAGAAGGAGACATTCAGCTGTTCCTGAAGATATAGAAAGCTTGTCAAGACATGGAAAATCATGCCAGAAGTATGAGCACTGCTGTAAAAAGTAATGCTTGACACATGGAATATGGGAGTTTAATACATTGACTGACGATCAGTGAAAAGAGTTTTCTTAGTAAATACAGTAGAAAAGAGAAACATTGGTCAAAACGTACATTAGCCTAGAAGAAAAGTAATAGGTACTTCTGAAATAGTACAGCATTGATACCCCAGGGCAGCGATACATGGATAATCCTAGCTCTAAATATGTGCAGTGTATTAGACATACTTGCCAGCTGGACTGCAGTAAGTAACTGCTGGTAAATGCTTTCACTACCCTGCTCCTCACTAGAGTGATAAAAAGATGCTCCTCAGTGTACCACCTGCACAAGGAACATATCATGAAAAAAAAAACCAAACTGAAAGGCTATCAAGAGAACTAATAGGATGCAAAGTCATTGGAGGTATATAAGATGTGGCGCATGTAAAAATTCACGTCAGAGAATGAGGCAGCATTCTGAGAGCTCTCCAAGAGAAATGACCACTCCTAAGTAGTCTAATAATCACCTTTTGAAAGTATTCCCGTAAGTGGCACTTCAGTGCAGTGGCACCTGCAAAACAGAATTATACCTCACCAGGACCATCTTCACCAGATACATCATTTGTAATGAGATGTTTTTAGTGGACTTAATCAAATGGATTTTTTTAGAAAGTAAGGGCTTGTACCTAGAAGCTTGACTGCTTGCATTGGCTTCAGTCTATCAGACTGTATCAGAATTATGCTCAAACCTGAAATAAGAGAATACCAAGCCCCAACAGGATATTTAAGATATTTATACCAGTTCACTAAGCTAACAAAGCATGCCTGTGAAACCCCAGGCTATACCTCAACTAAAATTAATGAACTAATGTGTGGGCTTCACTGCAGTTGTTAACAATACAGAACCTTCTCTTAGGACCTTCTGCTGGACGTGTGTGAAACATGGGTGCTTAATGCTGCTTTGAATCAGCAGATCAAACCAGACCACAGAAATTACGCAATGTGAGGAACTACTAATTTGCACTGCTCCCTGGAAGTGCAACTCAATACATAGTAGAAATACAATTGTTAATGCCTGTACAATAGATAAAAGTAACTATAATTCTGTTGAAAAGAAAATAAATCTTTAAACTTGCACTAAGGATTTAATGTACTTCCAGCACAGCATGTCAGGCTCGTGCTTTGTTATGCTTTTTTAAATAGAGGTTTAGGCAAACAGTTTCTCTCTCACACGTGGTATATTGTGATTACTACTGCAGAAATTGCATATTTCCATCAAATGCTGGCAAGTCCAGTTCTTACGAGTCACGCTGGATTACCTGGTTATGTATACCACTACTTACAAAACTGATGCTAAGCATTTGTGAATCCAATCCGAAGTAGTGCTTAATGCTAGAGAAGAGTTACTCTTGAGTTTTACAGAACAAAAGGGTCTTTCAATACAGAACATGGTATTGGCTAGATTTTACACCCTGGATTTTGAACCTGGTATGGACTTTAAGGAAATACTATAATTTAATTTCAGCTTGGTTACTCTGATTTAGTTTCTGTGGTGGGTTGGTCTTGGCTGGCTGTGAAAACACCAAACTAGTCACTCTCTCACTTCCCCTCCTCAAACCGTTAGGGGAATAAATTAAGATTAAATTAAGTAGAGATAAAGACGGGGAGATCCCTCACCAATTACCGTCACTGGCAAAACAGATTTAACTTGAGGAAACATCAATTTATTGTCAATTAAAAGAGAATCTTACGGTGAGAAGCAAAGGCAAACATACAAAAACACTTACCCCTGACTTTCCGGGTTCAACTTCACTTCTTCATTCCTGACTTCTCTATCCCCTCCCACCCTGAGCAGTACAGATGGATGGGCAACGTGGGGCTGCGGTCAGTGTATCACAGCTCCTCTCTGCAGCTCTTCCCTCCTCGCACATTTCCCTGTCGAAACCTGGGGTATCTCACTTGCTGCAGTCCTTCAGGATAAACCTGCTCTAGCGTGGGCTCTCCCTGGGCTGCAGCTTCCTGCGGGTCATCGTCCGCCCTCCCGGTGCCTCAGGGGCATCTCTGCCGGGCGGCCGGAGCTCCTCCTGCCCTCCTCCCGCTCTGCCCTCGGGGCTCGCAGGGCTGTTTCTCACCTGGTTCCCCTCAGCCCTGGCTGCCGGGCACCGTTTGCCCTTCCTTACCCAGGCTTTCCCCTAGGCCCCCGCCCGTGGCTGAGGGGCTGAGCTCTGCCCTGCGGTGGGGCCGTTGGAACCGGCTGGGACCGGCTGTGTCCGGCACCGGGCAGCACCAGCCGCTGCGCGCAGAGGACGTCCGGGCAGTGCTGGTGGTGCTGACAGGACATGGGCGCCTGCACGTGGTACAGTTTCAAATCTGTTTTCTTTTCTACATACAGTTTGTAGATTGAAAAGTCAGATACAAGGCTTCACAGAGCCATTTAGTTGATACCGTCTTCTACTGGCTGTTTAAGAACTGGTACCACAGGCCTGCAGGCTGCCATAATGGATGAAGACATCATGTACAGGTCTTTTTGAGCCTGTCCCCTGCTTAGCCTCCTGAATAGAAACAGGAAAGTTTTGATCTTCTTTGACTTTGAAAATCAGCTGAATCAAGATACTGCATAATGAAACCTATGCTGAAGATGTGGGGTGTGATATTAAGTGGTGTTAGCTTTGTGAGCGCTTGATTCCAGCTGGGCCAGTAATGGCTTGAGTTAGAACAAGTATTTCTCTCTTGTAACATGTTCAGTAACAATGTATGCATTCAAAATGTCATGACTTTTTATTTTTTTATTTTTATTTTTTTCCCACCATAATTTTTACTTGGGAGAACTATTTTTAGATACTTTCCTGGTAAAGAACATGGCATACTTCTAGCTGAAGGTACTGCTAGATACATATATAGCCCACTTAAGTCTTCTTAGTAGCAACAAAAAGTTTTGGGCAAAATACTACAGAAAAATAAGGCAGTGAAGACCAATATTAGGCTTCCTGACAGAGCTGCAGAACCAAAAGGGACTTTTGCAAAGGGCTCACAGGTGGAGGCAGGATTTTTTTATAAATAAAGCATTTTTCTGAATCATCACAATCCCTGGCCAGGCTTTCCAGGTCAAGTGCAGACCTTCACAGTTAAGCCTGACTGCTGATTGAAAACATAACTAACAATAAAACCAAGTTTACAAATTATTTCATACTGATGACAAAACATTGCACTGATAAAATACACATTTGGGAAAACAGACTACTAAAGAAGGTGATAGAGAACAAGTATTATTCTTTGTTCTTGGGACAAGTTTTCCACAATGTGGAAATGGTCTGCTCAGAACTCAAGCTAACTCATCTCCTGCTTCCATACAGTCATAGCTTAAGGCTGCAGTTTTCTTTCAAACCACTGTGTTTAATACTAACAATCTTGATGCCATGCAGTATCTTCATTTTTATTCTTTGCATACTAATGCAGAGAAATACACATCCTTTTAAAGTGTTTTTTTTTTCTTTTATGTACGCTTGGGGTACTGGAGCTTACAGGTACAAACTCTGGTTCTGGTTTATATCTCTAGATTCATCACTCCAACCCCCATTAATGGCTGTCTCTGAATCCTTTCATAAACTGTTTCTTAGTGTCTTGAAGCAGAACAGATAGACATAATTTTCTGCCAAAGTCAAGATCTTCAATAAGTTTTCCTAAGAATTTGTGCCAATACTCAGGAACTCAGAGTAACATAGCTAGTACAACTCTGACAAAGCTTCAGTCTCTTTGAATATCTATTTGTTCTCTTGCAACCAACATAGTGTGCTAACACACTCTATAAAATTTCCATGTTTTTTTTAGGTCTGATTGACATCCATTTCATCACTCTGACAATTTTTAATTTGCAAGGGTTTTTTTTTTTTGGTCATTTCTCCCTTGCCAAAAAAGTGCTGGTTAATCTCAAGTGAATCTTTTATTTCTTCTCTGTACTTAACCACTGCTTCCCTCTAAACTGAGTCTTCTGGCATGATGAAGGGTGCCCTGCTGCTCCAGATACCCAGTTCCTGAATTTTTATTAGATATGGTTGTTGTGACACACCTATTTGGATTTGAGCTGTTCAGCAGAAAACAGTGACCCAGGCTGGATCTGTTAATTGTCTGACATACTGAAAAATCTAGTTTGAACAAAATGTGCTTCCATATCTTCAAAACAAATTGCTGATGCATGTTGTGAGCATGCGCCCTCAGTGTTAATATTCCTGTATGTGGTTGTGAAACTGTAAGAATTGCCAGTTGTTCATTTATTACAAATCCCATGCTTCTGCTGAGGAAAAAAATACGAGAAATTTTTGTATTTTCTTATTACTAAAGAAGGCAGAAATAAAAAGTAGTGGTTTTTTTGAAAAATAAGTTGGAAGCCTTAGAGGAAGAATTGAATACTTTACAGTTTCATCATTATTTTCTAGAAAAATCTGGATAAATTATTCAAAGTAAATTCTCAACTTTTTTTTTTTTTTACTTTTTTCTTTTTTTTTTTTTTAATTGCCCAGCCCTAATTCAATACCATTTGTGTATCCATACCACAGAGCATTTTTTCCTGTAGTTTTGGTAGTGCCTACTTTCAGTTACAAAGTGATACAGAATATTAGCTTTATTTTATAGGTTAGAGCAGTTAACACTGCTCTAGAAGTACATTGATGTACTCCCCTTGAATTAGTAGATTGAAAGCTGAAGGAAGATAGATCTGGTAGAAGTATTGATAGGGCTTTTTTAATTTTCACAGGCTCTTTCTACAAATTGGCTGGAGTACAAGGGTTTGCCAAACAAGGAAGTTCTGACAAGTATCTTGAAAATACATAGATAAAGTTTGCTATATTGTGAGTTCTTGCAAATTAAATGACCTCCCTGCATTTTTCGCTTTGTATATCCTGTCAACAACTCATCACTACTTCTGCTCACCTGGACTTTCCAGCATATGTCAGACCAGAGGAGTATAGCTGTGTCTTTCTGAATGGCGAATACTTGAAGAGTAGCTGATGAGACTGAGCTTTGATACAGTCAGTATATTAAAATTTTCATAGTAGAGGTATTCAATAAATTAGATGTGGAGAAGGAACCAGCAAAGAAATCTGAATGCACAGGTCAGATTTTTACACATACATGAATTACATGATTTTGCTGTATGTCTTTTTTTTTTTAAATAAATATCAAAATAGGTAATACTATATTGTAAGTCTTTTCCAGTTGTTTCTGTGTCCCAGATGACAGTATTAATTGTCTAAAATCACTTTCTGATCCTCTTAACCCTTTTTTTTTCTGACAAATATATCAGATGCTTTCGGAAATGATTTGTTTTCATTCCTAGTCACTTTGATGTTCTTTGTATTCTAATATTGTTACGGCTTTAGACTGCCTACACCATACAGATTCGACAAACTCCTAAACTTATTATATACAAACAGAATGCTACACCTTCTCTGGACTGTATGTAATGTCCTGTTGAGAAAAAAAAGTATCTCCTGAATAAACAATAGCAAGGTTTTGTGAAACTGAAATCAATAACACATTCAGAATCGGGTTCAGATGGAACAGAAATTTCTCTACACAGCACTTGAAAAATATCTGAATGTAAAAGATGTAAAATTTCGAGATATAAATAAATAGATGTGGCAAACAAAATCTAATGGAAATACTAAATGGAGCTTGATTTTTTTTTTCATTGGAAAGTATGTTGAAACTATTCACACAAAGAAAGCTATTAGCAGCATTGTATTAATGTACGTTCATCCATGGATGAATAGATGTAACAATTTTTGCTCTTTGAGTGGGCAATAAAGCAGTAATTCAGCGTCTTGTGCAACATGCAGTAAAATGCCATTTGCAATGGAAAAGTGTTATTTTAATGGAATATTTATCTGGTCCTTTCTATGGTGCAGATTTTGGCCCCCAAAACAGACTACTTGATAATCAGAAGAGTTTGATGTATGATACACACCCTCTTGGTGCATCTTTCTACTGTCTGTAAAGGGCCAGTTAGGCTGACCATTTCCATGTACATTGTCCTGTAGCAAGTTAGAGAAATTTCACTTTTTGCATCTAAAATTCTTGCAAGTGTAACCAAGACTGTGTTATATAGCTGTCAGGTGCAATGTACAGGCTAAACGCTATCCAAGATACCCAATAATTTTTCCAGGGGTTAGTGAGTAAACAGAGGGGTGGTTTTGCTCAGTACTAATGGAATATATTTAGCTCAGTCCCTATAGCCACAATAGCTGGAAAATTCAAAAGGAATATAGTTAGTGTCAGGAACTGAGTTTGTATTTTGTTTGATGGTGACTACCGGAGGAACCTTTGTTTGGCAGAGTAACAAAACAGCACCAGTAGATTTGGTGTTTGAAGTGTTTATGGCCACAGCTACAGTTTTGTTCCATATTAAAACTAAGTTGAAAGATACTGATAATTAGCTTTATCTGCCATTGTATTAAGATCAGTAGACTTTTCACTGCATTATTGTTTGTCTCTGAATTCTATGTCTTGGCCCTGAGGTAACCACCACCCCTGACCTTCCCTGCCCAGTGCCTGCAGCTTCCCCAGCAACCCTCTCCTGCCCAAGGTCCAGGACCCCATGTTGGGACCCTGGGGCCATGAGCCCCTGCCCCAGTGATGCAATAGCTGTGGCTTGTCTCTTGCTCCCCACAGCCTTGCCCTGCCTGGCCATGGGCTCCCCAAACTGGGCTGTCCTGCAGGCTCACAACCTGGCCTTGGCTTGTTGGCTGCCCCAGTGCCTCTGGCTGCCCTGCCCATGGCTGGGATCGTGGGTTGGGCCCTGGCAGCCAGGCCTTGCCCTGCTCTGCCCAGCAGAGCCCCTGATGCTTGTGGTCCCAGGGAGCTGCTGCCCCCCTCATTGCCATGATGGGATTTCAGTGTCTGGCCACATGCAAATCAATTCACCATTATTTCTACCAGCCCCTCAAAAGTCTCAGTATTCTGTGCCTTCATTTCAGTAATTCCTCACATCAGATATATATCTGTTCACACACACATACCCCTTTGCTAAATCTCATAGAATCATAGAATCATAGAATTGTTAGAGTTGGAAAGGACCTTAAGATCATCTAGTTCCAACCCTCCTGCCATGGGCAGGGACACCTTATGCTAAATCATATCACCCAAGGCCTCATCCAACCTGATCTTGAACACTGCCAGGGATGGAGCATTCACAGCCTCCCTGAGCAGCCTACTCCAGTGCCTCACCACCCTAACAGGAAAGAATTTCCTTCTTATATCCAATCTAAACTTCTTCTGTTTAAGTTTGAACCCATTACCCCTTGTCCTATCACTACAGTCTCTAATAAACAGTCCCTCTCCAGCATCCCTATAGGCCCCCTTCAGATACTGGAAGGCTGCTAGGAGCTCTCCACGCAGCCTTCTCTTCTCCAGGATGAACAGAACCAACTTCCTCAGCCTGTCTTCATATGGGAGGTGTTCCAGTCCCTTGATCATCCTCCTGGCCCTCCTCTGGACTTGTTCCAACAGTTCCATGTCCTTTTTATGTTGAGGACACCAGAACTGCACACAATACTCCAGGTGAGGTCTCACAAGAGCAGAGGGGCAGGATCACCACCTGCTGGTCACGCCCCTTTTGATGCAGCCCAGGATACAATTGGCTTTCTGGGCTGCAAGCACACACTGCCGGTCCATGTTCATTTTCTCATCAACCAACACCCCCAAGTCCTTCTCCGCAGGGCTGCTCTGAATCTCTTCTCTGCTCAACCTGTAGCTGTACCTGGGATTGCTCCGACCCAGGTGTAGGACCTTGCACTTGGCATGGTTAAACTTCATAAGGTTGGCATCAGCCCACCTCACAAGCATGTCAGGGTCCCTCTGGATGGCATTTCTTCCCTCCAGGGTATCAACCAAACCACACAGCTTGGTGTCATTGGCAAACTTGCTGAGGGCGCACTCAATCCCACTGTCCATGTCAGTGACAAAGATGTTCAACAAGACCGGTCCCAACACTGATGCCTGAGGGACGCCACTTGTTACTGATCTGTAGCCGGACATTGAGCCATTGACCACAACACTTTGTGTGCGGCCATCCAGCCAGTTCTTTATCCACCGAGTGGTCCATCCATCAAATTGATGTCTCGCCAATTTAGAGACAAGGATGTCGTGTGGGACAGTGTCAAATGCTTTACACAGTTCAGGTAGATGACATCAACTGCTCTACCCCTGTCCATCAGTTCTGTAGCGCCATCATAGAAGGCCATGAAATTGGTCAGGCAGGATTTCCCCTTAGTGAAGCCATGCTGGCTGTCACCAAGCACCTTGTTGATTTTCATGTGCCTTAGCATGCCTTCCAGGAGAATCTGCTCCAAGATTTTGCCAGGCACAGAGGTGAGACTGACTGGTCTGTAATTCCCTGGGTCATCCATTTTCCCCTTCTTGAAAATGGGTGGGTATATTTCCCTTTTCCCAGTTGTCAGGAACTTCACCTGACTGCCATGATTTCTCAAATATGATGGCCAGCGGCTTCGCAACTTCATTTGCCAGCTCCTTCAGGACTCAGAGATGGATCTCATCAGGATCCATGGACTTGTGCATGTTCAGATTTTTAAGATGGCCTCAAACCATTTCCTCTCCTACAGTGGGCGCAAGGTCTTCATTCTCACAGTCCCTGTGTCTGCCTTCCAAGACTTGGGTGGTTTGGTCAGAGCCTTTGCCAGTGAAGACCGAGGCAAAGAAGTCATTCAGAACCACAGCCTTTTCCAAATCCTGTGTAGCCAGTTCTCCTGAGAGCTTCCTGAGGGGGCCTACATTCTCCCTAGTCTGTGTTTTATTTGCTATGTACTTGTAGAATCCCTTTCTGTTATTTTTAATACCTCTAGCTAAGTTTAATTCTAACTGGGCCTTAGAAACTCTAACTAACTATACTGTACACCTGAAGCTTTTAAAAGCAAACGACAAGAGAATGAAAATAAATGTGTTCTTGTCAGATGAGATTCACAACATCACATATTAGTTTGTCTTTCTTAAGGCAATGTATTTAATTGCTGAGCAGTCAGTAAAGCGTTATTTAAGAATTGTTCTAAGTAATTAAATTAGGCTACTCCAGTTTGCTTAAACACACATTAATCTTCCACAGTGACATCAAATTTGCAAACACCTTAGGGAAAAATTCTGCAGTAAATCATTTGTAAATTTAATAAATCTTTAACCCATAAAATAACAGATGAGGTAGAATACTTCAAAGCAGTTCTAGTTTATTTCTTTTTTCTTGATTAGAAAAATGCGAATCGGAGCTGCTTCATAATTTCATTGTATCATTCATGCACAAAGTCTACTGTGTTGTATTTGATGGGAAAAGGGGTGATTTGTATGTTTTAAACATAAATGTTTTATAAAGTTCACATTTTTAAAATTCAAATTCTCATATTCTGTAAAGTGCACAGAAGCTGCCTTGTTGTCCCATTCCAATTCAAAACTGGAAGTAGGAGAAAGTTACTTACGATTGGTATAATAGTTACTGGCAAAAGCACATCAATTGTAAGCTATAATGCAAGAAATACCACATGTTGGTGCCACAGCCTGCAACTAGACTTACAGTCATGACTAATATTGGTAAATTTAGCAGTATTACTTCTCATGTTTGTGCTCAGCCTGAGTTAACTTTGCACGCAGTTTTCTCTCAGTATGAGGCAAGCAGTGTCATTAAAAAGTTACACAGCAGGTCTCTGCCACTCCTGTTGAAACGACACTGTGGACTATTTAGTGTGTGAGGTTTCTCCTCCAAGTAGCTGAGCCACAGCCCTTCCTACAAGACCCAGCAGTAACTGTGACTGTTCTGTCAGTTAGACAGAACAGTTCTGACAGTTAGACAGTGTCAGTTAGACACTCTGTGAGCAAGAGCAGCAAAGTGTACCAGAAACTGTGTTCTAGAATGAGGCAAGGGAAATACTATGCTATGGGCATGACCATGCATTGAAATGATGTTCCCAATTTTCATGCATTTGGTTTTCTACAAGCAACCCTATGGAAATCCCTGTTCATATGTGAGTGCATCATACGAATACATCTACTTTTATTTCTGTAAATCAAACACATTGTTTTGTAATATGTGTCTTGTATCACTTATTTGCAGAAGTGATGGTGTGGAAAAGTGAGCCTGCAAATGACCATGTATCCAAACTGAATAGCAGTTGTGTGCCACAACATTACCCGAGTTGATCAGGGCATATGCCCCTGGCATACTCTTTTGACACACACAAAGATTTCTTCTTTATAAATACCAGAGTGCAAGTAGGGCAAAAACGTGGTTTGGAAATGAGGAGAGCTATTGTGACCTCCAATTCTCTGACTATGACACAGTAGCAAACAGTTTGGACAAGCAGAAGTAAGGTTTTAGCACAAACACTGATGCTGAGAAACTGATGTCTGTGCTGTAGCTGTCTACTACAGAATGCAAAATCTGATGCTGAGGATCTGACATGCATGCTATACACATTTCAAATGCTTTCTTTGTTTGATTTTATGTTTTAACCCTCAGATTAGTTCTAGACTGGTTCCATTAAGTAGCATTAAATGCACTCCTCAAATACTTTTTTGGCTTAAAGCTGTGTCTAGAGTGAACCAAAGCCTGGTAAATGGGAATTATCAGAAATTTTGACTGAGAAGCAGCCAAGATTTGCAGCTAGAGAGTTACTAATATACAACTGGAAATCAGAATGTTTTCCCACAAAAAAAATTTCCTTTAAAACTAGGCAATACAATCAGAATGCGAGAATAGAGTGCCTCTTATCGGTTTTCAGGTGGATAAAAGTTCAGTATCGTGTTTACATTAATGGTTTAGGCTTCCAATACAGGTAACATGAACAGACATACTCCCGATGAATAAAAATGTAAGTACATAAAGATGTACTATCATTGTCTTAGAATAGGTGAAATTATCTTTTTGATGTAATAAACTTCTTTCACTGACACTAAAGAAGTCTAGAGCAATGACAACATGCCAAATTTTTAGGCACGTCGTGTTTTAAACCCTAGCCAGACGGCTTGGTCACTCACTCCCAGTGAGTGGTGCTGTGCTGAGAGCAATCGAGGGCCCCACCTGCCCTGGGCTCTCTGTCGTGGTTTAAAACCAGTCAGGCAACTTGTTCACTCACTCCCAGTGAGTGGTGCCAGGCTGACAACAATCGAGGCCCCCCCCCCACCCCCCACCCCCCCCCCCCCGGGGCTCCCCCCTTCCCCGCTCCCGGAGGAACGGGGAGGAGGATCGAAAGAGTGCAACTCCCATGGGTTGAGACAAGAACAGTCCAGCGAACAATGTACAACACAAATCACCACCGCTACCACCACCGACAACAATGGTAAGGGAAAATAACAAGGGAAGAGAATACAATACCACCAGCCAAGAAACGAGTCCCACCCGGAAGCCCCAGTCCTTCCGGGTAACTCCCAGTTACCCCCCACCCCGGGCATGACGTGCTGTGGTATGGAATACCTCCCCGGCTAGCCTGGGTCAGGCGCCCCGTCTCTGCTTCCTCACAGCTTCCCCTCCTCCCTGGCAGAGCATGAGCCTCACAGAGTCCTTGGTCAGGGTAAACATCACTTAGCAACAACCGAAAACATCGGCTTCACCAACACTGTTCTCAGGCTGGAAGTCAAAACACAGCACTGCACCAGCTACCACAAAGGAAAAACATGACTACTACTGCTGAACCCAGGACATTATCCACCCCTTATTCCATACCATTCACGTCGTGTTCAGATCTCACATTTTCAATGCACCATCGCTCTCCCACATATATACATCCATATACATACAGACCAAGAGGAAAAGATCATTTTCTTAGTGCATGGACCAATCCCTATAATGCTGCCGAGTCCATTCGGTCCATGATGTTCCAAGTTCATTCTCTGTTGGGATGATGGCTGGAGGGAAGTCAGAGCCAGTCGCTGGTGACCTGGAGACATCTAGTTGATGGGCTATAAAAGCATTACACAGCAGGCAACAGCATACAATTGAGTTCACTGGCTGTTTTCCCCTAAAATCAAATCCCCTTGAGGTATACATCGGACTTCCCCATCTTTCCGCATTACCCACCAAGTATATCCAGGTCCCTGAGCAAAAGCAATCCCACAAGTGGGTTTGCCTTTACCTGAAGCAGGAATAACCCAGACTGTCTTCCCCAGCAAATTCTTCATATGCACCACGGGAACTTTGTCCCCCTCTACAATATGTAAAAGTTCTGACTGGGCTGGGCCAGCCCTGTTGGCAGATCCTCTGGTGTTGACCAACCAGGTGGCCTTTGGTAAGTGTGTATCCCAATGCTTGAAAGTTCCCCCACCCATTGCTCTCAGTGTAGTTTTTTACAGCCCATTGTACCGTTCGATTTTCCCAGAGGCTGGTGCATGGTAGGGGATGTGATATACCCACTCAATGCCATGCTCTTTGGCCCAAATATCTATAGGGTTATTCTGGAAATGAGTCCCATTGTCTGATTCAATTCTCTCTGGGGTGCCGTGTCGCCACAAAATCTGTTTCTCAAGGCCCAGGATAGTGTTCCGGGCAGTGGCACAGCGTATGTTTCCAGCCACCCAGTGGTTGCTTCCACCATGGTAAGCACATGGCGCTTGCCTTGGCAGGTTGGTGGCAGTGTGATATAGTCAATCTGCCAGGCCTCCCCATAGTTATACTTCAACCATCCATACCAAAGAGGCTTTAACCGCTTGGCTTAATTGCAGCACGTTTCACACTCATGAATAACGTGGGCAATAGTGTCCATTGTTAAGTCCACCCCTCGATCACGGGCCCATCTATATGTTGCATCTCTGCCTTGATGGCCTAAAGTGTCATGGGCCCACCGGGCCAAAAATAATTCACCTTTACGTTGCCAATCTAAGTCCATCTGAGCCACTTCAATCTTAGCCGCTTTATCCACTTGTTGGTTGTTCTGGTGTTCCTCAGTGGCCCGACTCTTGGGTACATGGGCATCTACATGACGTACCTTCACCACCAGGTTCTGCACCCTGGCAGCAATATCTTTCCACAGTGCAGCAGCCCAGATGGGTTTACCTCTGCGTTGCCAGTTGCTCTGCTTCCATTGCTTCAACCACCCCCACAGGGCATTTGCCACCATCCATGAGTCAGTATAGAGGTAAAGTACTGGCCACTTTTCTCATTCAGCAATGTCCAGGGCCAGCTGGATGGCTTTCACCTCGGCAAATTGACTCGATTCACCCTCTCCTTCAGCAGTTTCTGCAACTTGTCGTCCAGGACTCCATACAGCTGCCTTCCATCTCCGATGCTTTCCCACAATATGGCAAGACCCATCAGTAAACAAGGCATACTGATTTTCATTTGCTGACAGTTTATTATATGGTGGGGCCTCTTCAGCACGCACCACCTCCTCCTTTGGTGACATTCCGAAATCTTTGCCCTCTGGCCAGTACATGATGACTTCTAGAATGCCTGGATGACTGAGATTGTAATTAGTTGTGTAATTACTGCAGCCCATTTACTCCATGTAGCATCAGTTGCATAATGTGTAGAAGAGACCCTGCCTTTGAACATCCAGCCCAGCATGGGCAGCCGGGGTGCCAGAAGGAGCTGTGCTTCAGTGCCAATCACTTCCGAAGCAGCTCGAACCCCTTCATAGGCTGCCAGTATCTCTTTCTCAGTTGGGGTATAGCTGGCCTCAGATCCTTTGTATCCCCAACTCCAAAAACCAAGGGGTTGACCTCAGGTCTCCCCTGGAGCTTTCTGCCAGAGGCTCCAGGTAGGACCGTTCTCCCCAGCTGCAGTGTACAGTACATTTTTTACAACTGGTCCGGTCCGGACTGGTCCAAGGGCTACTGCATGAACTATCTCGCGTTTAATTTGCTCAAAGGCTTGTTGTTGCTCAGGGCCCCATTTAAAATCATTCTTCTTCCGGGTCACATGATAGAGAGGGCTTACAATCAAACTGTAATTTGGGATGTGCATTCTCCAGAACCCCACTGCACCCAAGAAAGCTTGCATTTCTTTCTTACTAGTTGGTGGAGACATTGCTGTTATCTTGTTGATCACATCTGTGGGGATCTGGCGACGTCCATCTTGCCATTTTATTCCCAAAAATTGAATCTCCTATCCAGGCCCCTTGACGTTACTCTGTTTTATGGCAAAGCCAGCTTTCAGCAGGATTTGGATTATTTTCCTCCCTTTCTCAAAGACTTCTTCCGCTGTATCGCCCCACACAATAATGTCATCAATGTATTGCTGGTGTTCTGGAGCTTGCCCCTGTTCCAGTGCAGTCTGGATCAGTCCATAGCAAATGGTAGGGCTGTGTTTCCACCCCTGGGGCAGTCGGTTCCAAGTGAACTGGACACCCCTCCAAGTAAAAGCAAACTGTGGCCTGCACTCTGCTGCCAAAGGAATTGAGAAAAATGCATTGGCAATATCAATCGTGGCATACCACTTGGCTGCCTTTGACTATAGTTCATACTGAAGTTCTAGCATGTCCAGTACGGCAGTACTCAGTGGTGGTGTGACTTCATTCAGGCCACAACAGTCTACTGTTAGTCTCCATTCTCCATTAGACTTTCGCACTGGCCATATGGGGCTATTAAAGGGCGAGCAGGTCCTGCTGATCACTCCCTGACTCTCCAGTCTATGGATCAGCTGATGGATGGGAATTGGGGGGTCTCGGTTGGTGCGATTTTGCCGCTGGTGCACTGTTGTGGTCGCAATTGGCGAAAGTTCTTCGACTTTCAGCAACCCCACAGCAGAGGGATCCTCTGAGAGACCAGGCAAGGTGGACAGCTGCTCAATTTCCTCAGTCTCCAAAGCAGCAATACCAAAAGCCCACCGGTACCCTTTTGGGTCTTTGAAGTACTCTCTCTTGAGGTAGTCTATGCCGAGGATGCATGGAGCCTCTGGACCAGTCACAATAGGGTGCTTTTGCCATTCCCTCCCAGTCAGGCTGATTTCAGCCTCCAGCACAGTCAACTCTTGGGATCCTCCTGTTACTCCAGAAATACAGATGGGTTCCACCCCTTGACAGCTTGATGGCATCAGGGTACACTGTGCACCGGTATCTGCTAGAGCCTTATACTTCTGTGGGACTGATGTGCCAGGCCATCTGATCCACACAGTCCAGTAAATCCGATTGTCCCCTACCTCCACCTGCCTGGAGGCAGGGCCCCTCTAATGGTCATCACAGCGTTGGACACTTAAGTCGTGGTAAAAGAGATTATTCTTTGTTATCACAGGAGCTGGAGTAAAATCAGCTCTTCCACTCCATCTCGGAAACTGATCACCAGAGACTGAAGCCGTAGCTCTCATGGGACGATCAGTCTTGGCCCTTGCTCCCCTCTTCAGTTTACTCACCCGTTCCTCCAAAGCTGAAGTAGGTTTTCCATCCCACTTTGTCTTGTCTTCTCCATGATCCCGCGGGTAAAACCATAGGGTACCCCATGGTGTATACCTCCTGTATCTCCTCTCTCAAACAATAGGACGCCTTTTGTTAATAGCTGAGACGTGTGTTGGTACACGTGAGGAGCTGGATAAATCAGATAGATTGTCCCTCAATTGTTTGAGGTCCTGGGACAGTTATTCCGCAGCTGAGATGATGGAAGGGGTGAGATTGTCTTCGAACTCTCGGAGTTTATGAACCATTTCATCCACTGTTAGTGGTACTATGTCATTCCAGGTTACTGTTGCCAATGAATGGTGTCCTGGGTTCAGCAGTAGCAGTCATGTTTTTCCTTTGTGGTAGCTGGTGCAGTGCTGTGTTTTGACTTCCAGCCTGAGAACAGTGTTGGTGAAGTCGATGTTTTCAGTTGTTGCTAAGTGATGTTTACCCTGACCAAGGACTTTGTCAGGCTCATGCTCTGCCAGGGTGGAGGGGAAGCCAGGAGGAAGCAGAGATGGGGCGCCTGACCCGGGCTAGCCAGGGAGGTATTCCATACCACAGCACGTCATGCCCAGGGTGAGGAGTAACTGGGAGTTACCCGGAAGGACACGGGCTTCCGGGTGGAACTCATTTTCTTGGCTGGTGGTATCATATTCTCTTCCCTTGTTATTTTCCCTTATCATTGTTGTAGTTGATAGTAGCGGTGGTGATTTGTGTTGTACATTGTTTGCTGGACTGTTCTTGTCTCAACCCATGGGAGTTGCACTTTTTCGATCCTCCTCCCCGTTCCTCCAGGAGTGGGGAAGGGGAGAACCCCGGTGGGGGGGGGACACAGACCTCGATTGTTGTCAGCTCGGCACCACTCACTGGAAGTGAGCGAACAAGTTACCTGACTGGGTTTAAACCACGACAGTTTTTTTTCATTGAGGCCAAAGTTTGAGTAGCAACTGTACTTGTTGCTGGGGGTGGTGCAGCTGCTGTGCTTGGAGCTGGGGTAACCACGCTGGTTGTTGTAGTTGAAGTTTGAGCAGCTGCTGTACTTGCCGCTGGGGTCGCTGCGCAGTTCATTGCAGCCAAAGTTTGAGTAGCGACTGTTGCTTTGCCCTCAGATCCGCCGACATTCTTTTCCTTTTGAAGGTGCTGGATAGTGTTGAACAAGGCCCTGTAAGCATAGGCCAAGCCCCAGCACGTTGCCGTGATTTGTCCATCTCTGGTATGGCCAGAATGACCACACACCTCATTTAAGTGTTTTACTAATTCTTCTGGATTTTGCAGTTGTTCGGTAGTGAAATTCCAAAGTACTGGAGGGGCCCACTGACCTAGATACTTGCCCATACTGTCCCACACACCCTGCCACTCATGGCTGTCCAGCCTCAGGGAAAATCTCTTGGTCCTCCTACATCATTGTTTGACCCCAGACAAGACCCAAACCTGAATCTGCTTAAGTCTTGAAATCAGTAGTGGGCAAAACACACTCTGTATGCGTGTTAGCATGGTGATTCCCATCACCATCAGCAAACAAGTCTCAAGAGCATTAAAAGGCCATTCAAAAAATTCAAAACTCTCAAATGTAAATGGTCTGGGGGGACGACTAGGAGGGTAAAAGGATGTCTCCTTCACAGGTTGAGCACCTGAGAAGGAGAAAAAAGATGTGTAATTGCTAAGCACCTCCATCATATACCTCCCAAAGTATAAAGGTGGTGACCACACTGGGAACATAAGCCAGATCAGTTTCATGATCAATGATTCTATTGTATTACAAGTCATTACCATAAAGTACAATGGGACAAAAACCTTAGCCCAAGCCCCACACTTGAAAAACACTAATACAGCAAATACCGGATGGACGTAAGATACGATATACTGAAACTGTGAGATCAAGAGGAACAACCTTGAGAGCCAATAAATCAGTATTGTGATGAGTGACTATCAATCCAGTCAGATCTGTTCTTATCTCAACCCCTCGAGCCCCACGTTGGGCGCCAAAAAAAACTGTCGTGGTTTAAACCCAGTCAGGTAACTTGTTCACTCACTTCCAGTGAGTGGTGCCGAGCTGACAACAATCGAGGTCCGTGTCCCCCCCCACCGGGGTTCTCCCCTTCCCCACTCCCGGAGGAACGGGGAGGAGGATCGAAAAAGTGCAACTCCCACGGGTTGAGACAAGAACAGTCCAGCAACCAATGTACAACACAAATCACCACCGTTACTATCAAGTACAACAATGATAAGGGAAAATAACAAGGGAAGAGAATACGATACCACCGGCCAAGAAAACGAGTTCCACCCGGAAGCCCGTGTCCTTTCGGGTAACTCCCAGTTACCCCCCACCCCGGGCATGACGTGCTGTGGTATGGAATACCTCCCTGGCTAGCCCGGGTCAGGCGCCCCGTCTCTGCTTCCTCCCGGCTTTCCCTCCTCCCTGGCAGAGCATGAGCCTCACAAAGTCCTTGGTCAGGGTAAACATCACTTAGCAACAACTGAAAATCGACTTCAACACTGTTCTCAGGCTGGAAGTCAAAACACAGCACTGCACCAGCTACCACAAAGGAAAAAACGACTGCTACTGCTGAACCCAGGACAAATGGGCATATGATGACAGTGCATTCCGTGTAAGTTTTCGCCACATGGGTCGTGTACATTCAATTTCATCTGGATCTATGGGTGTATCCCCGTTATTTGGCTTGATGTGATAGATCATCTCTACGATGGCTGATTCTCTCAGAGACTGGATGCCTTTGTCTATAGTAGTCCACTTGGCTGAAAGACTCATAACATCATCCTTGTATGGAAACCTTTCTTTCACAGCTGCCAAGAGCCGCCTCCAAAGGCTGAGGGACTTTTTCTCTCTTGCAATTGTTTTGTCGATTCCCCCTTCTCTAGCAAGCGATCCCAGCTGCTTGGCTCCTGTACCTTCTAGTTCGTGACCATCGGCCCCATTGTCCCAGCATCGGAGTAACCAGGTGATGATGTGCTCCCCTGGTTGACGGATAAAATCTTTTCGCATATTCCGTAGCTTGGTTGAGGTCCGAGGTTGAGAAGTTACCTCTTCTTCTTCTTCTTCATCATGTGACGATGACTCCCAATCAGATGCTAGACCAGGTGGTGAACTCACTGTTTCTTCATCTTGCTTCACCCTCCTTGCCTCTTTTTTGCTTGTTCTCTTGCATACAGGGGCAACCAATATTGGTACGAATTGGTCCTCTGGTTTGGCTGCAGTAATTATCACTGTGGTTTGAGTAGCAAAGAAGGTGGTATGAGCACCAGTTCTTTTTAAGAAACAGCATGAGACTTAAGTTCTCACTGCTGAAGTTCTATGTACTAATAATAGTAATAATAATAATTTAAAAAAAGGGTCTATGGGTTGCAAGCAGTGTTGGCAAATTCTGATTTTCAGAAGGTATCAGACCCTTTTGAACTCTGAGGGAAAAGGATAAAGCCAGTCAGTGTTTTGGTTGCTAGCTGGTGTGCTAGAGATGTTTGAATTGTCCTGATTTAAGCCCAGCTGTAGATCAGAACCACGCAGCTGCTGCTCACTCCCCACCCCTTCCTCCACCTGCTCCCAGAGGGATGGGGAGGAGAATTGAAAGAATGTAACTCCCAGAGGTTGAGATAAGAACAGTCGAGTAACTAAGGTATAGCATAAAACCACTGCTGCTACCACCAATAATAATAATGAAAAGGGAAATAACAAGGGAAAAGGATACAACTGCTCACCACCCACCGACCGATAATACCCAGCCCGACCTGAGCAGTGATCTAGCCTTTCTGGGTAACTGCCCCCAGTTTTACATCCTGGGCATGACATGCTGTGGTATGGAATATCTTTTTGGTCAGTTTGGGTCAGGTGTCCTGTCTCTGCTTCCTCCTGGCTTCCCCTCCTCCCTGGCAGAGCATGAGACTCAGAAAGTCCTTGGTCAGACTAAACATGACTTAGCAACAACTAAAAACATCAGTGTTATCAGCGCTGTTCCCAGGCTGAAAGTGAAAACCACAACACTGCACCAGCTACTAAGGAGAAAAATGACTGCTACTGCTGAACCCAGGACAGAATGTGTTACAAGGTTTCACAAATAACTGAGAATAAACAGAGCTTATCTGGAAAGTGCTATTATTAAATGTTCACACATAGAAGTGGTTTGGTACTTCAGATGGAGTGGAGGGCCAATTGTGACAAGTTTCATACAAAGTTAATAAAAAACAATAGCTCTGAGAAAAAAAGTATAAAGCAAGCCTTTGTCAAAGCACACTTCCTGGGGCACAATTTTCCACTTTTAATATTGTATAGAGAATTCTGGTGCCATCGTTCATTTCCTATTGAACAGTTTCTCATTTCAGATGGCTGTTAATCAGTCATCGAGGGAACACAATGCTAGATCTCCTCAAACCAGGTTATTGTAGCCGTGCTTAAGAATGTAATGATTAATAGTTTCTTTTTTGCCTCCTTCTGACCAAAACTTCATGAAAACGTCATGAAAACAGAATGTTTCAGCTTCAGTGACGCAGAATTTTTTCCTGTCTGACAAACTCTATTTATCACATTCATGTCAATGTTAAATTTGCTCACAAAAAATCTGATTTGAACTAGTGTGAAGTTTTCTGAAAAGACCTGTCTGGAATTTATAACTTAAGAAAAGCTTTGCTACCTGTAATCCTTCCTATTAGCAAGCAAATCCTGTTTCAGGGATTGGGGAGACTCCAGCACTACTCATGGGACTATCCACTCATCTGTCCAGTGGAAATTTGTGGTGAGACATTCCCAACAGTACTGCAACATCTAAAGCATACAGAGAATTTGCAAGAAACAGAAGTAATTCCAAGGGAGCAGGACTGCAGCACAAGGGAAGTTTAAGAAATATCCTGTATTAGAAACTGTGAGGTTCTTTTTGGCAATGCTTGTACTTTGTATTATAGGTGTTCTGCTAAGCATCATCTTTTCACGTGGCATAAAGAGTTCAGAGCAAGTATAAGAATCCACTTGCTTTTTGTATTAATTTCTAGACTCTGTTGATTGTATTAAAGTCAATAATAGCACTCCTAGGTTTTCAGCAGGGTAAAGATCTGAGTATTTTACTTTCCTATGAATCTTTCTTGAATATAGAATCCAATAAAGCACTCTACATTTTTTTGTATTAGAAGACAAAAGAAAACTTGTTGGCCTAATTACAAAGAACAGAGAGAAAGTGATCATTTTCATAAATATGACACAATGTTTATTACTTGATGAAACACTATTTTCAACAGCATAATAATGCATTTTATGCAAATTCATTATCATCAGTGTAATAAGGGAGAGGAAAACCATTTTCTTCAGCGTGGGTCCCACATGGTCTTGCACACACAGTACAATTATATGTCTCAGATGAGGATTTGATAATAATTGAGACAGATGGACAATGCCCTGGTAATAAGTGACTATTTAATAAACAAAGTGCATAAGGAAAATTTCTTTCAACTTTAGGAAAAAGAAAGTAATTCTTCCAAGCTGGAAGGTTTAACTTCAAGAGCAATGTGTGGACAGGCACATAATGAATGAATGCTTTATGAGTTTGTTTCGCTGAGAACAACCCAGCTTCCCTAATATGCTGAGATGTAGCAATCAGGCTGACTAGTTGTGCAGTGTGTTTGAGTCTGTTCTTTTGCTTTCATCTTTCTTACTCTTGCTCCAGTTGTGTCTGTATCTTTGTTAAAATGCGACTACAGCTCTGTAGCTGATCTACAAGCATGCTATTTGAAGTCTGTCTTAATTGGTTTATGGGCAATGTAAGTCTAGTTACTTTAAGCAAACTATGTGTAAAATTCTCTTCCTTCCTTAATATTACAGAATATACTTTTGAATGGCTATATCAAATAGTTCATCCTTAAGGAGAAAGGTTCACTGGAGAAAAGGCCAAAAGATTTAATGGTGTATTATGCTGTTAGCTTTAGGATATGGTTCCTTCAGGTGACAGTTCAGATCTTTTGAGTTACTGCTGACAAAAAACGAATTATTATAGTATCACCCGTACTGCAATACTATTAAACCATTTTGACAAGCCATCTGCAGGATTTAATAATACTTCTATTGAGGGCAAGAGTCTCTTTTACTGCCTTTATTAATATCCATCTTACAATGGTTGGGCAGAACCTCCGCTTCTGTCAAATGTCGTTACCTGGAAGAGGCTATAGCAAAACTAACACTTGACCATGCTTGTACTTCATTGTGCTTCAAGTGCTGCTATGTTCAGAGAACCTTCTCTTTGTCTTTTACTCTTCTGAAATCCACAGGAGCTCTTTTCTGGCATTTTCCTGAGAGGCATGAGCGCCCTACAGGCTGTGTGGTGTGGGGCTAAAATGCAGTCTGCTTCCAACTTTTCCCCTCCTCAGCAGAGAGGCAAAGCAAGTATCAGTATTATTACTGCTGGTTTGGACACAGGTTATGGATATTGGAGCATTATTAAGTAAACAGGAGATGAGAAGGAGTAAGTTCAAATGTCCTGGACTATGCAGAGCAAGACACAGCACTAGTATTGCTACAAAGGATGCAGCAATGTAGTAATATCCATACCTCATAATTGGTGTCACAGGCATCTAAATTTACAGTGTTATAATGACATAAGTATATTAGTTATTAACAGTGCCATGATGAGCTATACCTTTGAAACTGTTAATCTCTTGCACTTCTGTTTTATTTGCTCCAGTCCAACTATTTGCTCTTTTAATAGAACTCCAACTCCACTACTTGCAATTAGCTCACAAAATGCTGCCTATCTGACAATTAGACCATTTTGGTTGCTTATAATAGGGGACAATGAATTTACAAGTACAGGCAGCTTAATGAGCATATCACTGCTATAGCTCTGTCAGAGACACATTTTACTCCTCATCCTTGCATGCAGCAAGATATTTGAAATAGTAACAAGATGTCCCCTTTGGGACACAGTGCACCCTTGTAATCTTGAAATTGACCCTGGTTCTCTCTGCCATTCCATTCAATCCATATGCAAGCTATTTCAGAATCTTTCCCCTAGCTGCCTAAAAAGCTGTTCAAAATTGCCCTCACCATTGTACATGTCTAGATGCAGCAGGGCTCACCCTAATATCTTATTTCTGGGGAAATGCCTCTTAGCTTTTGAAAATCCTTTTCTTTTGTTGTACAGATGGTAAATCAACAATAGCAGAACAAGAAAACAATCCTTCTACACCAAAAACCAACCCTCCAACAGTTGAGCAAATGCAAATATTCTGATATTTAAATTCTTTGCATGTTGTTTTGTTTTGTTTTGCTAATCTAATGCAGGATTTTAATTTTGTTGCTGAAATTGGACACACAGATAATTATAGCTCTTGGTGGCTCATTAACAGCTTTGCCTTTAAATCAAAATATTTAAGTAATGAGTTGGTCTAATTTGATTTCCCTGTTGACAGTCAACAATTGCTTTTCTTCCCTCTTAATGAATGATTCTGTTTTTTAATGGGGAAACTATTTCCAGGGCTAGACTAAGGAGTTGATCTTTCATGACTGCATATGCTTATGCACTTTTCTCTAGGTTTTTCATATATCATTATTTTATGGTATCTTAATTCTTTATTCCACTGTAAGCTTTATGGAACTGAAATTTCTATCTATACTTACATAGTTCTATGGATATATGTTCCATATGTTTACTGTGAAATTTATTGCAAATGGATATAAAAAGGCCTATAACAACCTCCTAAAGCTATATCTGACATGAAACATAGTGATTTTCTTGCAATATATAGGGGTCATCCGGTGATTAATAATCCTTATTTCAACTGATACCTAAACTGTATTTTTACAAACACTCTAGTTTTAAAGCCCATTTCTGAAATCTCTCAGGACCTCTTTCTCTTTGTGAAATATGAAGACATCCTTTGATACTTATTAGTGAGGTGAGTGAAAAGATGGAGGGAGGACTCAGCCACCCTGAGAGTCAGACATTTCAGAATGGTGTGGAACAACTATTTTGAGTTTACCTGCTCTGACTGAGGATCCCACAAATATAGACCATGCTCCAGTAAATCTTGCTGCGAGTTAGAAGTGTTATAGTTCCGCTTTGCCTGGCCTTTCTCACAACTGAAAATTATTATCTGCATCACGGAAGGTGCAAAAGGTTGTGCCTGAGCCATTTCAGGTTTTCTTTTCAGTGTCTAAACTAAGCCATAGATGATTGTGTATTTGAACTAAACCAGCAGGCTTAGCAGTGGTAAGATACAATTACCCTTCTGCTGCCTCTGCTAGAAGAGCTGCTGTTAGTGATGTGTGGGGAAGCCATAGTTGCGTCAGGGCATGTTGGTACTTATCTACTACTGCCAGTAAAACTGCTCTCCATTGTTGAGTTCTGCCAAGATGACAAAGGTGTGAGGAAAGAAAGCGTAAGCTGTACTTAATGTATCTATCTGTACCTTTAAAACTCTTGAAGTCAGTGCAGCCTTGATTAATGCAGAGCGTAACTGTCTGTGCTCTTGCAGGAAGGCAGTACAGCTGAGCTGGCAGGACAAACAGAAGCATGTTATTTCCTCTCCACTAAGAGGAACTCTGCTGAGAGACCTGTCTTACAGTCTCAAGTATAGTCATGTATATTTGCAAGAGGCTGTCAGATGTTCTGTCTGTAGATACCAGAAAAACTTGGATCAGAAGTTTTTAAACCAAAATTAAAATAATAAAAGAAAGGTTTTATGGTATTATTTGATAGGAACCTCCTCATATGAGAGAAATTGCAGCAGCAAGAAGTAAAATGAAAAAATATGTAGTCTTTCTCCTGCATTTAGCAGAACTGTGTTTTTGAGAATTTTGTTGTAGGTGAAAAAACTGAAGGTGCGCATGGATGATCTCTATTATGACAATATCTGTTTCTTCATCTATTCCTTACAATTGCCTCCTGATGGTATGAGTTAATGGGTTGATAAGGTATTTGACACTTCAGTTATCCTATCTCTATGATAAAGAACAGAGTGAGGAGGAAAACAAGCAATGTAAATGTGGGAAATAAGGTACTGTATGCAGCCCTAGGTTGGGATAAGGAGAAATGCAAATCTGTGATGGTCAAGAGACCCTTTTTATGTGTGTCTCAAAACAACAAACAACAGACAGAAGGAGCTGAGGGAGGCTAAGTGCCTATTTATGGTGAGCAGTGTGTTGGTGGTCAGGGGCAGAGCAGGGGCCACGCTCCACGAAGGTCGGGATCGTTTCCAGTGTTGTCTGCCCTGAAACCATGAGCATCAACTGCTCCAGAAAGAACCTGCCCGCAGACAACGGCACAGTCCCTGTGGCTGCCTGACACCACGCTGCGGCTCGCGGAGCACAGCGGGAACTAGGGGTGGGGCTCACCAGAGACCCCTGGCACAGGCTAGAACCTTCCAGAGCATCTCACAGCATGTGTGCGGGCAGCAAATGAGTCTGGGCCTGTGGGAGGGGTCCAAGAGACCCTGACCCTATATAAACAGGCAACCAGCATTCAGCTGAATGGTTGTTCACCAGGGAACCTGCAGGAGTTACTGGCTGAAAGGACTAAAAGTGAGAGTACTTCAGCTCGCTGTCTGAGAAGTCATCACTGCATCCTTGTGGTGGTAAGACTATTTCTTGTTCTTGTTTTGTTTTTTTGTCCTTCCTTCTTCTTTCTTTCCTTTCTTCTTTCCCTCTTTCTCTTTTGGATTCATTATAAGATTAGAAAATTGCCAAGACTTCTGTTGCTCCTGCTAACAGTTCAGGGAAGTTTACAATAAAATCTGTTGTTCTTTCGTTTCTAACCTGTGGAGGGCTTGTGGTTTCTCCTGTGAACTGTGCCATGTGATAAAAGATCAGCTCCACAAATTGCCATTGGGTGGGTGAGAAGGAAGGAAAAGGTTGGGGAAATTGGGAACTGAAGAGATTTCTTCACTGTAGTATGTGAACAATGGGGGGGGGGGAAACAAAATGTGTCACCAATAGTACTTATTTGTATAGTGGTACTTACATACATACTGATAAATGGTAATAAAATAGTGGTAGGTACAAAAAGCTTTTTTTTGAAAGACTCCTAATGATACAAATTCCTGAGAATAAGGACAATCAAACTATGATCCAGTGTTTTTTAACATCAATGTAAGAAGAATTACAAAGATTGAAAAAAAACCCTAACCAAACACCAGTAAAAGGTGGCTTAATATAACGGTGGGAAAGGGCTTTCAGGAAAATGCTTGCTTTGTAACTGAATAAAAGGGAAAGTAAGAGAACAGATTTTGTTGACTAGCTGCCTTTGAATTTCTGTAGACATGGAGACAGGCTGAAAAAAGCCAGCAGGACTCCCATATAGGATGTTCCCAGTAAAGCACTTGAAATGTTTTCTCCAATTTTCTACCAGTGCCAAATGCAACTTTAAGTGATAGGCCTTCACTCATCTCTGCTTCATTTGAAAGAAATAAAGTGATAGTCCTATGCTTTTGCTGCTCATTGCCATTTGATGGGTATGCCTAGGCTGCGTAACTTCCAGTGATCCTCAGTGGAGCTACCACAAATGTGATCATCAGGCCCACCGGCTGCAAGTGCTAATAGCAGACAAGCAAAACCTGTGTGTTAGAGACAGAATCACAGAATAATTTAGATGCTTTCCTGTACTCTTTTCCTTTGGTTCTTAATCAACTACAGTTCTATTTAACTTAGCTTTAACAACTATAGCTGATACGATTGAGAAATGTCTAACAGCATCTAATTTCTTAGTGGTTTTCTGTATTAGTGCAGAGCACTTCATCTCTCTACACTATATCAGGAAACTTTGGAGGGTGATTAAATATATGCTATCATGCTCCGCTCAGAGTGGAAGCTTTTATTTACATTTCTCAATTCCTACTGCTTTTGATGGGAGTGAAGGTTTTTTTTTTTTTCAGTTACAGCTTCTGTAAACCCTTTTGAGACATAAATGCTTTAATAAGGCAGGGGTTGTAATAGGATCTAATGAATAAAGCATTTAGTGCTGTTTCCCATGATGTGCTGTACAAGAATGTCTGCTGTAGCTTTTGCAGAATTACCTTTTCATAAGCTAGATAAGCAAAACCAGACTAAATGGTACTGGCACATCCCATTTCACACCGCTATTTCTTTGGAAAATCATGAGGTCTAAAAGCTGTGTACATTTCATTATTAACACTGAGAAGGCGCAGTGATACCGCTTCTGGCAGCAAGATCAGGCAGAGGTGGTGCAGACAGAATTGTTTCCAAATGCTCAGTGCTCAAGCTCAAAGGCACTTAACAAACGCACTGTATCTGGAGAATGTAAATGGTCAAGAGTACTTTGATTATTCTGAAAATTCTATGTGCAAATACTGAATCAGACTCAGGTTGGCCTGGTTTGCACCTTTGAGTCTGAAATTTTTACTAAAGGGCAGGCAAAGAGGAAAATACTTGGGCAACAGCAAATTAAAGTCAAAAAGGAGGACCCATGTCCTATGCCATGTTCTCCTTCATGAAAGTACAGCTGTTTCACATGAAAAGTAGGAGGTTTGAGATTTAATCTGATGTCCAATGACATTTGCCCATGGTACCTATTTTTCACCAGAACTCTGCTAGCATTCACCAGGTTTGGATAATGATTAGTCGAAGCTTGTGGTACTCTGACACTTTGTCTTATTTTCCCCTTCCACAGGTGGCTGTTTTCTGCTTTGGGTGGGGTTCTGGAGTTTCTGCCCCTATTTACTAATTTATTTCCTCTCTCAACCAGACCAGTAGACTCCTGTCAAGTAAGAAAGTATCAGTCAGCCTGAGTAGTTTACTGAAATGAGTCTTAAGACCTTGCTGTCCCCTCTCCCTCCACCTTTTCTACTTAGCTGTATTTTTTTTTGTTTTTTATTAAATTTTCTTTCTTTATTAATTTTATTTTCTCATCTGTGACTCAGACATTAGAACACACTGACAGTTTTGCTCAGCCTTACTTTGCACGTCCCATTTGTTCTGGCCCAACTATTCCTGAGATTTGACATTCACTACTGTTTCACTATTGCATCTCTAGCTATTGAGAAAGGAGTTGGGACTCTTGTCACCTGTGCTTGCTAAAGTAGTCTGAAAGAGGGAATGGTTGGTATGTGAAGAGGTAGGTTTTGTTAGGCTTATTTGTCCGAATACTAACAATGTGCAGAGGCCATGGCCTTTCTCTGATTTAATGGAGGGTAAGATTGCTACTTTCCCATCAGGTACTTGGGTTGTGATTGAAATTTTAAAACATGACCTGAAGATTTAACCACACAACATTCATTAATTTTAACAGGGGCTAATTCCCATAAACTCTTTGGTTTTAAATTTTGTCTTCAGTTACATCTGTATGTCACTGTCAAGTTCCCAAAGTATTGTCAAGAAGAGAGAATCGTGTATCCAAAGCCAGATTTTTTTTTTTTTAAGACTGACTAGTTGACAAGGGTCCTTCACTGCATGTGAACTGGTAGTGTACTATAATATTTTTAATCTACTGGTAAAGGTAATCTTGCTTAACTGAAAAAAGATCCAAGCTAAAGTATTTAACTGTGTAATTGTGGTTTAAGACCAGAAAATATATCTTAACATACTTTGTTCTTTCTTTTCTGGTACAAAGCCAAGATCATTTTCCAAGTGAAAAAAAAGATGTATGCATCTGTCTATGCCGTCACTGCAATGATAATGCTATGACTAGGATTTAATTCAGATGCTTCCTAGAGACGGTGCAGAATGTAATTTATCTTAAGTGTTTACTTTTTTCTAGGTGCTTAAGGAAAAGAGCTTAATGTAGAAAAGGATAACATCAAGAAAGTAAATCTTGATTTGATTTCAATTAAGTTTCAGCTTGTCATACCTTACGTAGCACTGTGGGAGGACTGCTTTGTTGTGTAATTAAAATGTCTTGTTATTAAAAAAATATTTTCAGGGATACTGAAATATTAGCTGGGATTTAAGCATGCTTATAAACTGGTCTCTTGATACTTTCTCCAAGGTATTTCCTCTACCAACTGTATTCATTCCTACAAATTTCATTCAGATTGCCAAACCCTTGTGGATTACCCTGGTGTCCTGGGTTCAGCAGTAGCAGTCATGTGTCTCCTTCTTGGTAGCTGGTGCAGTGCAGTGTTTTGACTTTCGGCCTGGGAACAGAACTGATAGCGATGTTTTGGTTTGGCCAAGGACTTTGTGAGCCTCATGCTCTGCCAGGGAGGAGGGGAAGCCAGGAGGAAGCAGAGACAGGACACCTGACCCAAACTGACCAAAGAGGTATTCCATACCACAGCACATCATGCCCAGGATGTAACGGGGAGTTAGCTGGAAGGGCTGGGAGACTGCAGGGTTGGAGGAGGTATCGGTCGGAGCTTGGTCGGGCTTGGGGGGCGAGTGATCGGTCGGCTGGTGCTGAGGTGTTGTATTCTGTTCCCTTGTTATTTCCTTTATCATTATTATCATTGGTGGTAGCAGTAGTGATCTGTGTTATACCTTAGTTACTAAACTGTTCTTATCTCAACCCGTGGGAGTTGCATTCTTTTTGATTCTCCTCTCTGCCCCCCCCGGGAGTAGGGGGAGGGAAAGAAGGGGGGGAGTGAGTGAACGAGTTACCTGACTGGGTTTAAACCACGACAGTTCTTTTTGGCACCCAACATGGGGCACAAAGGGTTGAGATAACGACGCATCTGACTGGATTAATAGTCACTCATCACAATGCTGATTTATTGGCTCTCAGAGTTGTTTCTCTTGATCTCACAGCTTCAGAATGTTGTAACTTATGTAGAGCCGGTATTTGCTGTGTTAGTGTTTATCAAGTGTGGGGCCTGGGCTAAGGTTCTTGCCTCACTGTGCTTTATGGCAATGGCTTGTAATACGGGCGGGCTCCAGCAGCAGGGCGGGACGGACGTGGCCGTGGACTTGTACCTGGCCGTCCGGCTGCTCTTCCCCGCCCTGGCCCTCACCCTGCTCTCCATCTTCGTGAGGCTGCGGGGAGCCGAGGGGGAGCGGCCCCGGGAGCCGGCGGCTGCTGAAGCGGCCCGGGAGAGCGGCCCCGGGGACCAAGCGGCGGCGGGAGCGGGGCCGGAGGCCGCGAGGGGACGGCTGCCGGTGGAGGAGGTCGGGGCGGTCGAGGAGAGGAAGGAGGTGGCTGCCGAGCAGAGGGAGAAGGCGGCGGAGGAGCCGAGCCCCGCGGAGGAGCCGAGCCCCGCGGCCGAGCCGAGCCCCGCGACGGCCGAGAGCATTCCCCGGCAGCCACCCGCCGAGCCCCAGGAGGATGCAGGAGACCACGCAGCATTTCCCAGTCCCAAGCTGGACTCAGGGAAGCTGGTGGTGGGAGAGCCGGTAAGCACAGCAGCTACACCAGCCCCAGTGACAAGTACAGCAGCATCGTTTGAGAGTTCTGAAGGTTTTGAATGGCCTTTGGGTATCCTTGGGACCTGTCTGCTGATTGTGATGGGGATCAGCATGTTGGCACACACACAGGCTGTGTTCTACCCACAACCATTTTGTCTGATCTCGGAAGTTAAGCAGAGTCAGGTTTGGGTCTTGTCTGGGGTTAGACGAGGATATAGGGGGACCAAAAGGTTTTCTCCAAGGCTGGACAGTCATGAGTGGCAGGGTGTGTGGGACAGTATGGGCAAGTATCTAGTCCACTGGGCCCCTCCAGTGCTTTGGAAGCATTGGAGATGGAAGGCAGCTGTATGGAGTCCCCAGCAACAAGCTGCAGAAACTGCTTAAGGGGACAGTGAATTATTTTAAGCCTGGTGGGCCCATGGCACTTCAGGCCATCAGAGCAGAGATGCAACATAGAGATGGACTCATGATCAAGGGGTGGACTTAGCAATGGACACTACTGCCCAGGTTATTCATGAGTGTGAACACTGCACACAGTCTCTCCTGCTCTGGAAGACTGTTACAAGAGATGGAGCCTGACATCATGGACCAGATGGATTCAGCAGCTTTATCGCTACTGGTCCATGCGCTTAGATAATAGTGATGGTATATTGAAAATGTGGGATCTGAGCATGACGTGAATGGTATGGAATAAGGGGTGGATAATGTCCTGGGTTCAGCAGTAGCAGTCATGTTTCTCCTTCTTGGTAGCTGGTGCAGTGCAGTGTTTTGACTTTCGGCGTGGGAACAGAACTGATAGCGATGTTTTGGTTTGGCCAGGGACTTTGTGAGCCTCATGCTCTGCCAGGGAGGAGGGGAAGCCAGGAGGAAGCAGAGACAGGACACCTGACCCAAACTGACCAAAGAGGTATTCCATACCACAGCACGTCATGCCCAGGATGTAACGGGGAGTTAGCCGGAAGGGCTGGGAGACTGCAGGGTTGGAGGAGGTATCGGTCGGAGCTTGGTCGGGCTTGGGGGGCGAGTTATCGGTCAGCTGGTGCTGAGGTGTTGTATTCTGTTCCCTTGTTATTTCCTTTGTCATTATTATCATTGGTGGTAGCAGTAGTGATCTGTGTTATACCTTAGTTACTAAACTGTTCTTATCTCAACCCGTGGGAGTTGCATTCTTTTTGATTCTCCTCTCCGCCCTCCCGGGAGTAGGGGGAGGGAAAGAAGGGGGGGAGTGAGTGAACGAGTTACCTGACTGGGTTTAAACCATGACACCTCGTCTAAATAAAAATGCGTTTGCCTATTCCAAGTTCAAAATTGCGTATACATCTGGCATTTTATGTATAATATCAATAGCAAAACAGCACAGCTTTTCAAACCTTTGAGATATTGGAAACCAGTAAGAATCTCTGGAGTCATCCATAATCTTGCCCCAAAATCCATCTTTAACTGAGATGTCTAACTAGAAAGAGAAATGGAACAAACTCTGAAATCTGTCACATAAAGCATAATTATTTGCTCAGTTTCTGAGAGCAAATGGAGATACTGATTTCAGTCTTGTTTAAAACAGATGGGGCAAAAAGCAAAACAGACCGGAAGGTGTCGGGAGTGTTTTTGGTTGTATACAAGACTACCGTGAGGTCCTGCATATCTTCTGCATACCACAAGAAATACTTTAATATAAAAAGTCATAATTGGTGTCACAAGCATGGATAAATGTATATAACGTATAGATAGGAAATAGAGAACTTGTGTCTAAGAAATATATCTAACAAAACCAGGAAACTGGTTCCACGAGATTTCCTGTTGGCAAGCCACCACTATTTCTATTTTCTTAAGCTACATTCTGAGATTCCCATACCTCAGCACTTGATTCTGCTTGTTCTTGCAGAAGAAAATCCTGGCACTTAGGTGTGAACCATGACCACATTAATTTTGAGGAAAAGAACTGTTGCTATGTTTTTTTCTGGCACTGAATGGGATCCTTAGTGCACTGCGGAAGTGCTGCAATGTTTGAGACCGTGTTACTTGGACATTACCAAGGGAATTAGGAAATACGTGCCATTAATTTTCAGCTTCCTAAACAAATGTTCTAGTTCATGAGAAAAGACATGTAAGCTTTGTACCTTGATTTGTGCTATGTTGCTATGAGATACTGTAAAATGTGTCAGGAAAGAAAAGTCCTTGAATTTCTTCCTGCTTCAGTTGCAAGTCTATTAATAGAACAGGCAGAGACTTGTAATGCTTCATTGCTTTTGGCTGATTGAGGGGAATACAAGGACCTTCCTACTTTCAAAGTAGCTTTGAAATAGTATTGCCAGCAACAAGGCGTCAGAGGACTTCACCACTCTGAAGTAAAAATGATACTGTAAAAAAAATAGAAAAATGTAATTTTCTCCTTCCTTTTACTTTATCAGCAGGAAACTCAGATAACTGGCTCTGTCATTTCCCTCCTCATCTTCTGCAGCTTTAAATGAATAGGGTCATAAAGATACACTAATAAACATAAAATTTAATAGTAGAAGCTGTTGGGTAATCATCTGATTAAAGTGGACACTTTCTGACCCTGTAGAATAATCATAATCAATTACTAGTCTGTTGATCAGGAATAAACAGCTGATTATATGATTACACAAAGCTTCAAAAATCTCATAGCAGCTGAATTCCTGGTCTGTGTGAAATGTTTCGCCTGACCTTGTGTGAGATATTACACAGTGCCATTCCTGTGGGCTGGTAAGGTCCCGTGGTTTTCCGTTAAGCTAAATGAGAGTCTTGACCATCACAGTTTGCACCATTGGGTCCATTATTTTTTGCCCTACAGGTGATTTGCTATGTGCTTAATTGCAGAAGACAACATAGTTGAGAGGGTGTTGTCCTGCAGACAGCAATATCGAAGCTTATCCATGCAAGGGTACAATGATACTTTCCAAGTTACACAATAGAGAGCATTGTGTGATTCCCTTTAATTTTGGTAGGAAGTACATAACCTTAATAAATGACTCCGAAAAGGCATTAGAATGATTTTATTAATGAAACAAAGCATAAAAACATGGACACTTTTAGGTCCTTTAGCACAATTTCTCTGACCCTACAATGAAACAGGTCTGTTATAACTAGTCACATAGCTAAAAATCTGGCATGTGCCAGCAAACGCATGCAAGTAGCCACTATATTAAAATGGCTGCAACTGTATAGAATACCTCAGAGCAGATATAAATAGCATTTCAACTGTTATACTTACTTCTGACAGGTACTAAGCATCTCAGTATTTACTGACAAACTGTTCTGTGAAAAATGCTGATCTGTTGACTGCTAGCCTCATGTAGCTCTCTTATTTCTGTGCATTTCTGTAGCAACGGCCTCATACCAGGTGAGGTGAAGCATATCTGTTAGTTAATCTCAGTAGCCAGCAGGGGAAGCTGCTGCATTGGTTTTCAGTGTGACTCACAAATATAAACGCTGGTTATTTTTTAAATTCGGAGATGAAAAGGTGGAGTTACCTTAAAATGAGATACAGAATATGTTTGCATGAAGGTGTTTTAGTTAGACTATGCTTCGGATGACTAAACTATTCACAAGTGAGAAAGCAGGGAATGAGTGGTGCACGATGGAACAAACAGGTGCTATTTAGTGTCTTAATTTAGTATGTCTTACATAGTTACTTAGACTACTAAATACAAGAGACTTCAAAGCTGACTTAATATACATTCAGTGAGTTAAGCAATGTTTAGATGACTGTGGACCTTGCTTTATGCACATAAGAAAAGTGGTTTTGTAGAAAAGATGGTGGGCTGGAACAAGCCTGGGTTCTGTTCTTAGGCTTCTTATGACAAGTGTCAGTAATTTTTGGCTCTGTTCAGAATATTTTTCTTAAGCACATGCTTATGGGCTTCATAGTTTGGCTTTTAATCTGTCTAATGTTAAGTCTTTCAGTTTTAAACAACAATACTGTAGCCTCTTTTTTGTCATATTAAAAATAGGTATATTTTGATGGCTAAAAAGCTATAGTCCATCCAGTATGAAATAAAACTGAAGTCTTAGCACATACTTTTGCCATTAAAACATTACTGGGAGTTTGAGACTTCCAAGTTGCAATAACAAATACTCTTAAGTTGATTATTAAAGAAACCTGAAGACGAAGAAATTTTTGCCGCATTTGTCAGCTGAATTGAAATGAACCATATAGATGATCCTAAAACCAGTACATTAAGTATTTGTACATCTTTTCTTCTCAGTTTCTACCAGGACAGGATTTGTGTGAGTGTTATCACACTGGTAAACTGGCAACATTCCCTTCATGCCTTATTAATAATAGATGTGTTGGTGTAGTGGAAGAGAGGTTTTAAATAGACATGTATAGAAGCTTTGCAGTTAGGCCTATGTCAGTTCTAGTAGGAACCTTGCCTTGAGGTTATATTAATGACCCATGAAGAAAATTTTCTTTTGGAATCTAATATTCTTGGTTTTGTCCAAAATAATGATATACTCCTAATTCTAATTTAATTCTAATTTTAACATTTCTCTTGGCATAAAAGTCATTTAGTAGGAACATGTAAGACTGCTGAGCATCTGAATGAAAATTACTACTTCATCCATGGGAACTTTACTAGTTTAGGACTAAGTCTTTCCTGTCTTTAGTGTCAAATAAATGAATTTTCTTCTTCAAGTGGAAGTTTTGAATGTGCTTATAGATGTATAGTGGGGATTTACTTGTGGGGCTGTCCAAACTTAACGCATTTGTGTAGCAAATAACAAAATCCAGTTTATTCAGATGTTGCGATGCTCGTGACCATAGATATTTATAAGTTCATTTTACCGTGGTAGCAACTGAAGAAACTGCCACAGTTTATCTCTTAGGTGTCAGAATCAGTTGGCAACTTCGGAGCAGTAAAGAGAAACTTCTCCCCATATGCAATTATTTTCATGTTACAAGCCCTTATAAGAATAAAGATTATTTGTATTAATCTTTTACCTTGAAGGAGATTAAACTTTACTTTAGAAATTGATCCAATATATATTTCAGATCTAATAAAGACTGCATGCTTATGTTTCCAGGGGAGTAAAGACACCCAGAAGTACTGCTGTAGAAAGCTTAAATATCTAATTTGTCTGTTGAGGAAAGCCTTACCAAAAAGGCTGAAAACCAAACCAACAAACATTGAACTGGTAAAGCTTGATAAAGTCTACTTGGCACAGTTTATTGCATTGTTATCTTCTAAGCTGTTTGGTCGTGTTCAAATATCTATGCAATGGTGGAAGCAGATATATACTAGAGGCAGGATGGTGTCAGCGATTTCTTCCCAAGAAAATAGAGATTGTGCCTGTGTCCTGGTTTCTGTATCTTAAACTATATATGCATCCACAAGATAGCACAGTTCCCAGCCCCAAGTTTTCCTGTGAACATCTCAGGATTTTTGCCCCAGTCATTTCTGGTTTTGACAGTACTGTTACAGATTAGTAGAGCTTAATCTATTAGACGCAAAAAAATCACACATACACAGTAATTAATTCTTTTTATTCTTAAGTTTCTAAATATAACAGCGTGACTAGCAAAAATATTAGCATTAGTGAAATAGTATAGAAACAATCCTGTCACTAATTCCTTTCAAATGTTCCTATTTCCCTGTTCCACAACAAAAACTGGTATTCCTATAATAACAGCCATATTGCAAAATTTCTAGTTTCCAGTCTCCCTTTCACTATTCAACATTCTATCACCTTTCTAATGAACTATCTGTCCAATAATCACAAGACACATGGATGTGCCAGCTCACTCTCTAGGATGGTTTCACAAAAAACGGAAATACTGCTTTGAATTAACTTCCTTTTTTAAGTTCCATGCTACACCATATTTTATTTATAACTACCGTTTGCACTGAAAAGCCAACTGCTTCATCTCGTTGCTTACAGGAATATATTGGTCTTTCTTATTTTACCCTAGCACTCATCTGTTTCTTCCATGTGCTTCTTGCTACATCTTTTATAACTGAAATGTCTCCAGCATATAAGAATGTTGAAGAAACTCGGGTACCCATTATACTTAAAAGAAAAAATGTTTTTCTCATAGCCTTATGTAATTCTTACCTTTAAATTTATTCTTTTTTCTAAGTTTTTTTTTGTTGGGTTTTTTTACTACTTTTTTTCTTCTTGTAAGTAGTTGAAGCCGGTGCCTGTTTTAGAGGATTTTAGTGATTTCTAAAATGTCACATATGTAGTTAAGCTAGGTTAAATATACATCCCTTCTTCACATTCTTCAGCAGTTCTTTTCCTACCTTCTGACTCTATTGTCAAGATTTATTTGAAGAAATTTTTAAATCCCTTTTAAATAAATAGTGAATGGTTACATTTAAGAGCAAATGTTTACCTGAAGGCTGAAAGCTTTAAGCAATAAGATTCCTTTTGGAGCAAGGAGACCAAACGTTTCACAGGGAAGAAAAAAATGTTTAATTTCAGAAAAGATAGTTCCCAAAGGGACTTGAATCTTTCTGCTAAGTTTCAGTATTTTATATTTTTTAAAGAGCCTCAAATTCTTACCGTTTGACTAACATAATTGATCCCAGCTATGCCTCTGGAATTAGTTGCTACAGACTTGATTTTGATGAGTTACATGACTAGGAAGTACCCAGAATTGGTACATGCCAGCTGGTAAAATGGCCAAATACATTTGCAAACAGCTCCCTAAGCTAAATCTCTGCATCAACAGCTGGAAGAGGCTATTCAATATGGTTAACATCTTTTTCTGTGTGGATACCAACTGTTACTGGACATTTATTGTGTTTACTGAATACTGAGAAGAACCTTGGTGCATTTGAAGCTTTATATATATTTTTATAGCTTTTCATTAATGGCAGATGTTAGCTGAAAACAGGCAAAAAACAAGTAGATTAAAAACTTCTCAGATAAATTATAATTTAAATGAGAAAATTTACATTAGACATCTTCTCAATAATTATGAAACAATTACCTAATAATGAAGCTTCCAAGCTTTTTCTAACAGATGGTTAGAATCTGAAATATATTGGATCATAGTTAATCAGCAAATTTAGTACACAGGATAAATGTAGCAGTCTATCATCCTGCTATAACCCACTGTACTATAATGTACTTTCTGTAACTTGAAGATCAGAGGAATGAACATTCCAGGGTCTTGCATCTAATGTAAGAGTGATACCAAGTTTCAGAGACAGCATTTCAGAAAGCTGTCTAAGGTTGTAGCTTTACAGCATCTGTATTTTTGACTTGCCACATGCTTAGTTATGTCACCTTAAAAACAGTCTTAAGAGAACACTGGGATTTGTGTTTCACGTCCAGCTTTTATAGGAGTACAAATTGCTTGATGCATGTTGCCATTCTAGACAATGACAGCTACTGTTTTTTTTTTTTAAATATGACTTCTATCTCCTTTACAAAATGCTAAATTAAAAGTAGGAGTGTGTGTTCTGTATTAGCCAAATCATAGAATCTATATAGGTGTATGTGGTGAGTTGACCCTGGGTTGATGACAGGTTCCCACCAAAGCTGCTCTACCACTCTGTCCCTTAAGCTGGACAGGGGAGAGAAAATAATAATAAAAGGCTCATGGACAAAGATAAGGTCAGGGAGAGAGAACCTGTCAATTACCTTCATGGGCAAACCAGATTCAGCTTGGTCAAAATGCATCTAATTCATTAACAATCAAATCAGAGTAGGATAATCAGAAATCAATACTAAATCTTAAAACACCTTTGCCTTGCCTTTCCCTTCTTCCTGGACTTAACTTTGTTCTCAGTTTTGTCTACTTCTTTTCCCTCCCCTGCATGGCACAGAGGGATGAGGAATGGGGGTTGCAGTCAGTTCATTACACGTTGTCTCTGCTGCTCTTTCTTTCTTGGGGGAGGACTCCCCACAATCTTTCACTGCTGCAGTGTGGGATCCCTCCTATGGGACACAGTCCTCTACAAACTTCTCCAGTGTGAGTCTTTCTTGCCCTTCCTGTGGGCTACATTTCTTCATGACCTGCACCAGTGTGGGTCCCCCACAGGTTCACAGCTCCTGCAAGGAGCCCGCTTCAGTGCAGGTTTCCCACAGGGTCACAGCCTCCCTCCGGCATCCCCTTACTCCATCAGGGTACTCCATGGGCTGCAGGGGCACAGCCTGCCTTACCATGGGCTGCAGGAGGATCTCTGCTCTGGCACCTGGAACACCTCCACCCCCTCCTTCACTGACCTTGGTGCCTGAAGAGCTGTTTCTCTCACATACTCTTGCTCCGCTCCAGCTGCAGTTGTGCAGTGTTGGTTTTATCTTCCTCCCCCTTCTTAAATGTGTTTTCCCAGAGGCATTGCTGATGGACTCAGCCTTAGCCACCAGCAGGTCTGTCTTGGAGCTGGCTGGCACTGGATCTTTCGAACATGTGGGAAGCTTCCAACACCTTTTCATAGACACCACCAGTGCAGTGTCCCTGCTACCAAAATGTTGCCATGCAAACCCACTGTAGTCTATAGTAAAGTCATTTTGATAGTCAACTACTATGAACTCATGCAAATGGGTTCTTACGCCTACAGTATGCAGGTCGAAGGAGGAGATCCTGCCCTTCTACTCTGCTCTTGTGAGACCTCACCTGGAGTATTGTGTGCAGTTCTGGTGTCCTCAACATAAAAAGGACATGGAACTGCTGGAGCAAGTCCAGAGAAGGGCCACGAGGACGATCAGGGGACTGGAGCACCTCCCATATGAAGACAGGCTGAGGAAGTTGGGTCTGTTCAGCCTGGAGAAGAGAAGGCTGCATGGAGACCTCCTAGCAGCTTTCCAGTATCTGAAGGGGGCCTATAGGGATGCTGGAGAGGGACTCTTCATTAGGGACTGTAGTGATAGGACAAGGCGTAATGGGTTAAAACTTAAACGGGGGAAGTTTAGATTGGATATAAGGAGGAAATTCTTTCCTGTTAGGGTGGTGAGGCACTGGAATGGGTTGCCCAGGGAGGCTGTGAATGCTTCATTCCTGGCAGTGTTCAAGACCAGGTTGAACGAGGCCTTGGGTGATATGATTTAGCATAAGGTGTCCCTGCCCACAGCAAGGGGGTTGGAACTAGATGATCTTAAGGTCCTTTCCAACCCTAACTATTCTATGATTCTGTGATTCTATGAATGAACAGGACATTGCAGAAATGTTTATCTAGAATAATTACAGATAGTGACTATTTATAAATAAGGATATTTGAGCCAACTTCTTTTTCATTTTATAGTCCTTTTCTGTATCGAGCTGAAGTTAATGTGGTAATGTGATTCGTTTACCTTCTGTATGCATCTTGATTTGATATAGTTTATAGTTGTTATGACTAACAAGCAGTTTGAATTTCAGTGCCTGATTCTCCACTTCAAAGCTGATAGTAGTAGTGTGTGCGTGAAGACAGCAATACATTGCAACTTAATGAGCAACTGTTCTTACTCTGAATCATGCTAAGAATCACAGAAGGCAGAAGTAATATGAAGAAAGATGAAAAACAAAATTCAAACTAAAGTGCTTTTAATTCAGTATCAGTAACTTTTCTGGGAGTAGTTTTAAAGCATCTTTCTGTTACTTTGATTTTTATTTTTATATTTTGGCCATTTTACAATAGATTAGTTTTTCCCAGCTCAGCTATATAGTTCAAGAGTATGTGTCATCCAGAAAACCTGAACAACTTAGTCAAGTAAGTTGTCTTGATGTTGTTGGAAGGTATGCTGGAACTTTCAGTGGAAGTTTATGATGCAGAACTGAAACAATCACAGCTTTTACAGACAAAGTTAAAAACATTTAAAACCAAACTTGGAAATTCAGTTGAGGTTATGGTTTCAGCACAAAATTATTAAATACTGCAAAAGATCCAAACAAACTACTCCTGTCCTTACTTTGACAGGATCACATCTGGTTCTATTATGGGAATGTCATGGTCAATGAAGACTAATTTCATCTGTGAATAAAGAAAAAGGGCATACAGGACAACCTAACAATCTATGTAAATGAAGCCTTTGTAAAGATGATCTACAATTTCCTAAAGTTTACTTCTATCTAAAACATGGTCAAAAAACTCAGCATGATCCCCTGCATCTAATGATAAACCTTCAGGCTTACACTTGAGGATCCTCTACATAAGAAGTCAAAAAAATCTGTTACTTAGCAGTAGGAGTAGGGCCAAATTAGTGGGGGGAACATACAGTAGTGTCTATCTGTATTCAGATATTACTAGGACTTGATTCCCCTTGAACAGGGCAGCAGAGTTCATAACAAGCAATCTGACTGAAGTGTAGCTGGACAGCAGTGCTAGTAACTGGTATCTTCTGGTTCAGATGTGCATGTAGGAAGTATAAATAGATCAGGACTAAAATCAAACGTTCAGTCATGGTATTATTGTCGTGGTTTAAACCCAGTCAGGTAATTCGTTCGCTCATTTCCCCCCCTTCTTGCCCTCCCCCTACTCCCGGGGGGGCGGAGAGGAGAATCAAAAAGAATGCAACTCCCACGGGTTGAGATAAGAACAGTTTAGTAACTAAGGTATAACACAAATCACTACTGCTACCACCAATGATAATAATGATAAAGGAAATAACAAGGGAAGAGAATACAACGCCTCACCACCAGCCAACCGATCACTGACCGATACCTCCTCCAACCCTGCAATCTCACAGCCCTTCCAGCTAACTCCCAGTTACCTCCTGGGCATGACATGCTGTGGTATGGAATACCTCTTTGGTCAGTTTGGGTCAGGTGTCCTGTCTCTGCTTCCTCCTGGCTTCCCCTCCTCCCTGGCAGAGCATGAGGCTCACAAAGTCCTTGGCCAAACCAAAACATTGCTATCAGCTCTGTTCCCAGGCCGAAAGTCAAAACACTGCACTGCACCAGCTACCAAGAAGGAGAAACATGACTGCTACTGCTGAACCCAGGACAATTATAAAAGATGAAAATGGTAAATACTTTATTGATTTACTATCAATAAAAATGTTAACAGTTAATTGTGATTATTAACATTCTAATCATGTAATATTTATTATATGAATTAATGATATTACATCAAAATCTGTCACTTATTGATGGGAATGTAAGTAGCTTTATGCCTTCTGCATTATGTACGGTGCTATTCTACTCTGGCTGTACAGTCATGTAGTAAAGCCAGAAGAACAATCTAGACTTTAAATTCCCATATTTATTTAAAAAGTGACTCTTAGTAAACTCTTGATTTTATTTTCTTGGTAAATTAGCCTTATTTTTTAAGATACCTGAAAGTATCCAAAATATGTACACATCTTATTTTCACCTTTTGTGTATTCTCTGGAAGCTAGCAAATTTTTTCACTTGCCCTAAACTGCCTCAGTGTGAGCAATGAGATACATTCTCTGATGTTGAAATTCAGGAACCAGATGAAATGAAGCCTAAGTCTCCTGAGAGCATCTAGTCAGTGCATTCAAAGGATGTCTAGCAGAATTTACTCAGACAGGGCTCCCAGAAAATGCTGTTAGAGTGACTTTATTTAAGATGGCACGTGATTTCCATAGTGGAGAAATCGTGCAGTTCAGAAGGTGAAAGTCTACCTTGCACTTCAGTAACTAGGACACTCAAGACAAGTCCTAGTTTCCCAGGACTAATGTTGCTTTAGCCTGGTAATTTTTCAGTAGAAAACCATCATCTATACATAAGTGCATATCCCAAACGTACTGATACAGAATTATTTCTCTCATCTTTTGGATAGCATGAATGTTTCTTAATACTAGAAAACAATAGCATAGTTCTGCTGTGTCAACTTCATGAGCTTCCTTTCACTGCTTAAGAGGGCAAAGTTGTCTATAGAGTGCTGCTTTTCATCTAAATCATCAGACACGAAAGAGTATGTTCTTAATTTTGATATGGTGTGTCACCGTTTCTTCTGTGAGAACAGTGCCATCTACACAGCTGTAAGACTTTCACATTATTCCCTCACTTGACTGTATTGAAAAATACAGTCCAGTTTTTCCATGAACTCTCTGGCAGCTTTAAATATTCTGGAAAAGCAATACTGAAGGACCTTTATTGTATGTTCTGATGAATGTCACCACTTCAGTCTAATCTGAGCTTTAGAGCTCTACTTTCCTTGCTCTACACATCAGGAGGTGGCTAACTTTTGGCACAGCACTCCTTGCAGCCCATAACCTTGCCGTGCCTCTGACAGCTCTTTTTCTGAGTTCCCTGGGCTGTATCCCATTCAGCTGCCAGTCACTTCTCTCCTTTGTAATCTGTTGGCACAAAGCAATTGCAAACATAGGTTAGCAAGGACCAGTCCTCGGCCTGATCGCTTTTTTCACAGTCAGAAATCAATTTGCTTCACGTAGGGATGGTGAGTGGAGACCTGAGCCATGCTGGGCGTGAAGCCTTTCTACTGTTCATGTAAAATTTTGAACAGATGTCCTCTTACAGCCGTGTGTCAAGGACAAATCCTCATTGCAGACAGTCTGGCACACTTGGGTAGGATCCAGATTAACATTTCTGTGCACTTTCATCCTTGAGGTGGGAGGTCTAATGAGTTTGAAGACAGCAGAGGCAGGTTGGAACACAGAAGAGAGGATTTCAAGAAAGGGAATGTCCAGCCATTACCCCACGACAGGCACATACAGGCCTGCTGCAGTTTGTGCAAAGCAGCAGCCTGTGGAGCCAGGAGTGAAGCAACATGCCTGCAGAAGCAGGGAAGGACAGAGGAACTAGCTGGAACAGTGACACATCTGCCTCAGGAGAGTATGGAAGACCCCTGCCCTTTCTGGGGTGCTGGTGCCCACAGTGAGGCCTACCCTCCTGTAGCCCCTCACAACAGCTGTTCCATAGTCTTGCATCTGGTGAGCACCACCTTGACTTTGGGAACTTACATGTAGTGCCCAGGAGGGTTTCAGGGCAGTCCCTAGGCTGGGATCATGCAGGGCTTGTGTTTGCTACCTAGGGGTGGGCCTTACACAGCAGTAATGTGTGACCCTGCATGGTCCCCTGGCCTCCCTGGTGCCTTCCTCACCTTGCGGCCCCCAGCCCTGATTATCACCGCTGACTCCCTGTTGTCCCTGTATTAGTGATCCTCAGCTCATTCTCCATGTGATAGCAGGGAAATGCACCAGTCGCATATACCACCTTCAGTCCCTATACCCAGCACCCAGAGAACAGGACCAGCTGACTTCCTGATAGGGATTCAGTGCTGGAGGTAGTGTGTCTCTTCCCTGTGCAACACCAGCAGCATGCTAGGAACCCTTCTACCCTGGGAGTAAGACCTGCTCAGAGGGATGGGTACACTCAAGAAGGGTTCACATAGAGAATGGCCAAGAAGTTTATACATAAAGGGGAACATCCTCAGCTAACACATGTAGCCTAGCTCTTAAATGGTTGAGAATGGCTTACATCAAATACAGGTGACTGGATCCTGCTTCAAAACACCACATATGATGGAAATAGTCTCACTTGTGGGAAATGTTAGAAAGAAAACCTACAAGGCCAGTGTACATTACAGTTGAACAGGTACCTGAGAAGATAAGTGTTCAGTTAATATCAGATTATCTAAATTAAATCCAGCTGCTTGATACTACTCCCCATCACTGGATTTCTAAGCAGTGGTAGCACTAAAATTCTCTTGGGTGCTGAGAGTCTGTGGTTGGCCTTGCCTTTGGAGTCCTGGAAGTGAGCATCACCATTGCTTATATCCTTGAGCAGTAAAGTTTCACTCCAATATTGATTTCTATATATTCTGCTGGGGCATTGTGGTGGAAGTGAGAAGAAGCTAACCTGGAGTGTGCAGTTTCAGGATGTTGTTGCATTGGTATGATCAAATCTATCCAATAACTAACTGAGTCCTAAAGAGATTAATTAATAATGGCAGCACTAGCAAAAAAAAAAATAAAAATAGTACCACTGATTTGTTTCTTACACAGGCAGTGAACAACTGGCCTTAACCTTGCCATAGCCCCAGTGATTTCACTCCTCTTCCCTGTACATCGTTACTGCTGTAAGAATGATGAATATAGTACAGGTGATTTAATGCTATTACTTACTTCTTAACTGAAGGGGAAAAAAAAAGATTTACATAACTAAAGAAGTTCAATTATTCAGTTAAACCTAGCTGTAATAGCAGAGGCAGATAAATTGACTGGCAGGAGCTGCTGCTGCATGAGAGGAAATCTGGAGGAAAGCGGATGAGCATGGTGGGTTGAGCACTGCAGAAGCAGCCTTGGTGCACCTCTTGTAGGCAGGGTTTGAGGTAGCAAAGGCTGATGTTTTGTATGAACTGGTAGAATTAATATCTGAGGAATGTCAGTGAAAAATAGCACGAAAATTAAAGAATAAATTCCATATTCAGGTATGTACACGTTTGTATATGGAAGAGTAAGTGTTTAGTTAACACTGAAGGAACTGATGTTACTGCAAGGCATGTGAAAATAAGCAGTAGCTTCTCCAAGTCAAGTAGCATTGTGAAACTAATGTAAAGCACCTTCCTCTGTATGTGTATGGAGTGATAAACTATACGTAACTGCATGCCACTATGCTTTACCTGACAAACTAAAAAGTGTAGGACACATATTCTCATTATTTCAAGTGTTTTATTTTCTTTTTAAACAATTCTAAATTTTGTACCAAATATTTTTTGTATTGAAATTCCAAAATATTCTGGTTCATGATTAATTTAAATGCTTCAGGTTGCCTTTTGCACTCTGCTGCTGAAAACATGTTTATATAGCTCAAAGATTGAGGACTTTAATACATACATATTTCATATTAATAAAAATATGGTAATACAAATACAAGTCAGAATACAATATTTAGACACTTTGAATTAGAAAAAAATCCTTTTTGCCTCTTTCTTTCTCAAAAGCTTTCCATACTGTGGAAATCATATTATTTCCAAAAAATAGTACATTGCAGACATTTTTTTTGTCTGCTCTTATAACTTCTGATCCTTCATGGTTCAGGCATAAATAGTTACTTATAATCCTTTTTAATAATATGCAATATGAAATTGCACAAAAGTCTTATACAAATTATCTCAAGAATCAACATTCATTAATAATTGCTCCTTCATGATATACCATATATTGACATTGAATGCAAAAAAAACCAAGAGGTTCTCTTTTTCTCTTAGTCAAAATGCTGCTATAAACTGCTGTGGATATGAATATCCTCCTATGCATCCTTAAATAACTGTGACTTTAAAAAAACAGCCTAGTCCTCTAGGTAATTTGCAAAAAGTTGTAAAAGGCACTTCAGCAGCAACCATATGTCAAATCACAGCACTTAGGAAATCTCTTCCCAATGTATTTTAATAAAAAAGGATGCATTCAGGTATTTCTTTTGTTTAATATAAAGCTTTAAAAACTTTGATACTGAAATCTCAATTTCCATTAAATTATTTAAATGAAGTCCATTGGGTTCAGAAGCAGATTTACAAGAACATCAGGGACAAAGTTAAGAAACTAAAAAGTACACCCCCCAAATGGAATTCATTCCGCTGCTTCACAACATCATAGAATAGAATCATAGAATAGTTAGGGTTGGAAAAGAGCTTAAGGTCATCTAGTTCAAACCCCCCTGCCATGGGCAGGGACATCTCACACTAAACCATGTCAACCAAGGCTCTGTCCAGCCTGGCCTTGAACACCATCAGGGATAGAGCATTCACAACTTCCTTGGGCAGCCCATTCCAGTGCCTCACCACCCTTACAGTAAAGAATTTCCTCCTTATACCCAATCTAAACTTCCCCTGTTTAAGTTTTAACCCATTACCCCTTGTCCTATCACTACAGTATCTAATGAATAGTCATTCATCATTTTATTTCATTATTTCATTTCACATTTCATCATTTTATTTCATTTTGTGGTTTGTCTTTGTGGATCTTTGAAGCAAGCCAGAACCATAATTAACTGATGAAGATTGTAAGGTTCAAGCATTATTGACATTTTCTTTTTTTTGCAGCACTGGTCAGCAAGCATAAAAAAGTTGTTTTCTCTTCATCTATTTGGGCCTCTCCAGGGCATGACTTCTAATAGTATTCTCAGAAACCATCACCCCTAGTAATTTGAACAGAGGGCACATATTATTACCTTCTTGCATGGTGTTTGTTGAGATAGCAAGAAGAAAGATGAAGAACTGGGAAGGCTTGTGAATGAATACTAAGTGTATAGGGACGCATCTTTGTTCTTCCTATCTCTCCTGGTGTATGCAGGAAAGGAAACCTGCATTTGGTATTCATGAAATTTTGAAAGGCAAGCAACCTTTTCTTAAACAAAACGCCGTCCACCCTGTAAAAAATGACTCAAACTCTACATCAAAACCAAAGTAGAGATGGGAAGTTTTTCTCCCTTTAAAGATGGCCTTTGAAGAACTGCTTTCATTCTGGCTACTTCATTTGCCTTCTCCCCCCCATAAAACTATTAAAACTGAATGTTATGTTGCTGATGAGAGCTCAGTAGCATACAGCTCAGACTGCTGTTTAGACACTGTATTACCTCTGAGGCAGGCAGGCTGTTCCTACTTAAGAGACTGACTACTTGTTGCACAATCACCTGTAAATGTGTCGTAAACCCATGAAACTTCAGTCATTTTTGTACCTGTTCTGTTGCCCGCAGGAGAGTCATTACTGCAGTATTTACAGCTGTCACAATAGTAAATATGATTTAGATGTCTCTATTGGCTTACTCATTGATGTGATGTGGCAGTTTAATAATAATAATCATCATAATCACAGGTAAGACCAGAAATATTTTTTTTACTCCTATGGACATGGTGTTTTCATCTTCTATCAAAGGAGTTGTATCCTGTTGTTTAAATTATTGCACTTCACTGTAGGCCTTTAAGGGTATTTTTTTATCTTTACCAGCAACCTAAAAACACACTGTTTGTTTTTTTTTCACAAAAGAGGAAGAAAAAATGACAAAGATTTTATTTTATTTTTTTCAGATGAAATACAATATCAGGGGAAGGAAGTAAAAACAGAAGTGCTCCCAAAAGATGAAAACCAAATAAAATTAGGTATAAGGGTGTTAAATCCTAGGACAAGAAAGAAAGGGGGGGGTGTGAAAAAAAGTCACAAAAACAAAAAAGCAGAACAATTTCCAGTATACTCAAATTCATTTACTGCCACATTTACTTAGCATTTTGTCTGTTTTCTATCAGGTTCAGAAAAAGTGGATGATTTTTAGCTGCAGTCTGAAAGGAAGACACTTTGCTGGCCAAAGGACAATGTTCCTGTGGGTGCAGATTTTGATATTTGTGTGACTGATCCCAAACCTCCTCACCCCGTCTGCCTTTTAATCATATATAACACTTGAGAAGATTTTAGACAGGCAGTCCTTCATTTCTCTTCCATAGCGCAGTGAAGCAGTAAACTCTCAAATGGTTAGAGCAGACCATTGCATTTGTTAAGCTCTTAATCTTAGTGTCAGCCAAAAGCTTCACCAGATGAAATGAAGTTTGTCTCTTGCAGTTGTGTGAACATTTGTACTGTAGAAACTCACTTGAGATACTGAGGTTGGATCTTGTGTCTGTCCGTGACTGGCACATTAAAAAGCCAGAAATAAAGCCCTTGCGTGGCTACTCAGTGTGAATGAATTGACAGATCCACACAGGAAAGAAATAAAACGGAGGCTTTAAATGAAAACATAATGAATTTATAACAGGATTATACAGCAGCTTGAATCAAGTTTGTACAATGCTGAGCTGAGAATTCAAAGAAAAACAAGAGAAGGCACAAAGTGTTGGCATTTATAATTGGCTAATGAGACTTCAGTGACACAGGAATTCTGCAGCAGCAGCAGATTCTCACATAGTTAGACTGAAGAGGATTTTAGTCCCTGTGTTTCACCAGTTAGCTTTACTGAAAGACAAGTCCCCAAGTGGCAAGCATCTAGTTTTTAGTGCTCCTCAAACCCTCCAGATATTTTTAGTGAGAGGGTTTTTGTTTTGTTTTTTTGTTTGGTTTGTTGGGTTTTTTTTTTTTTTGGCTGTTCATGCACATCCAGTCTGTCCAAAAGCTTCTGTCAGTTATAGACCAGTAGGATAAAGGCTGTTACCAGCTGATCAACAAGCTGTAGTGGAAAGCTTTCAGAACTTTGCTAAGTTAGGGGATTTTCATACTCTAATATTTACCTCCTTGAGTTTATTTTAGAAGTGAGTTTGGGGCTTCATTCATGAAGGTAGGGACAGATTAAATAAAGTGTTCTATAGGGAATTTTGCATAAAATCCAAATTCCAGATGATGCAATTGCCAAACTCAGTGGGAAAATATAGCAAAGGGAGATAGAAATTGAGAAGTAGAAATTAGGAAGGAAAAAAACACTTTAAGCCAGGTTAGGAAATGAGATTTGATGAGGTGAAAAGATACAGTAAGACTGTCATTTTAAGTATAAGGTACACATTGCTCCAAAAAAAAAAGAAGTAATATTATTGCACAAGCTTTCAACCAGAAGTGTTTGCCCTTCAGCTGTCATCTCAACTGACTATTCACGTACTGTACGAGGATATAAAATCAGCTCTCTAACACTACAGAACATCTTGGCAAAATATTTTTTGGTGATTTCACACAAATATTGGATAAAAAGGGGTTTCCAGTGTGGTGTTTATTGTAGTGGGTTTTTTTACATTCTGCTATAAATATATATAGATAGATACTGAGTAATTGACCCTCTGCTTTTGAAAATTCCACTGTCATGCCAGTCAAAAGTGTGTTTTGGAAAACAGTAGTAGTTGCATCCCTAGAAAGTAATTCTTGCAAAAGAAATTACATTTAGGAACATGTATTAAATATCCTCAAGAAGATCCATCTTTAATCTTCTGATCATAAGATCATCTTATATGATCTTCTGAGTAGCTCTCACAGTGGGTATCTTTGACATGTCATTTTCCACAACCTGGGGTGTGCCACAGGATTCTTCTCAAACTTTGTTGCCTATGGGCAGTTGTATTTGCTTAGGTTGTTTGAGGGGTGTTTGGAAGAAGGAGGACGGCTTGAACATACAGGGCTTTGCAGAAAAATCTCCTGTGTGCCAGTAGTGCCTCCTATCCCAGAGGTAAATCTGTCCTTTCTCCTTAAAGAGCTTGGGCCACAGGCAAAACCAGAACTCCAGTGTCACCACCACACTCTCCAAATTTATCTTTGAGTTCATTAGTTCTTCCTAGACTATCCTTTTTCTCCTCTAACAAGTCCCATAATGGTTGTTTCATACAGCAGTTTTGGAGCAAATATGTCATATTTTCCTCTACCATGAGTTCAGGTTGATCCCCTTTACCATTTATGTTCATTTTCTCCCTGCTCCAAGCAACTGTGGTCTTTTTTCTCATTCTTTCTTAGACTAGCAGCTTCTTTCACAAGGTGCTTTTTGTCTTTGGTGAGACTCCTGATTTGGGCAGCAGCTGCAGATCTAACTCTCTCACTCTGATTAAGTTGGAAGTAATCAAACCTGGCAAATAGAAATGTGATATTACATTCTGAAAATACATGTAATTCAAAATGCTGGAGTAACCTCACCAGCATGTTTGTTTTGTTTGTTTTGTTTTTTTTTTTTTTTAAGTTGAGAGAGTACGGATATTACTATAAATAACTTAAAGCTGTGGGTAGTTTGGTTAGTTTTGGTTTGTTTCATTTTTTTTCCCCATCCTCTCCTATGCTCCCAATTTTTCAGAGAATTTGTGATGATTTGGCCACTTAAAAAATTGCAGTCTCAAAACCTGGGCGTAGGGAGTACATAAATATTCAGTTCTGAGAGGAACATTTAGCCAAGGAACTTAAGGCTGTGTTCAGAAACAATTAAAACTGTCACTTCAGGCTGTACCTACTCTCACTTCGACACTGATAAGGAAACATCCACTGCCTAAGTGTTTTGAAGAAAGTTCTCTTGAGGAATGTCAGATCCACTGCATTAAACATTGCTTCCCACTGCATTATTGATGAAATGCAATTATTTTTCCTATGGACATAACGTGTCTTGAAATATACCTGTATTTGCAGTTACTGTAGTAAAAATAATGTGATGCTTTTCTTTCACCACTGAGTGCATCAAACTTGAATCTGCTTGTACACCAGCAAATAAGGTTCAGTGAAAACCAGTGGCATGTTTCTAACGATTCAGTGATATGAGATGGAGCTTCAGTAATTTTATAGAGTTATAGAATAGTTAGGGTTGGAAAGGACCTTAAGATCATCTATTTCCAACCCCCCTGCCGTGGGCAGGGACACCTCACACTAAACCATGTCACCCAAGGCTCTGTCCAACCTGGACTTGAACACTGCCAGGGATGGAGCATTCACAACCTCCCTGGGCAACCCATTCCAGTGCCTCACCACCCTAACAGGAAAGAATTTCCTCCTTATATCCAATCTAAACTTCCCCTGTGTAAGCTTTAACCCGTTACGCCTTGTCCTATCACTACAGTCCCTAATGAAGAGTCCCTCCCCAGCATCCCTATAGGCTCCCTTCAGATACTGGAAGGCTGCTAGGACGTCTTCACGCAGCCTTCTCTTCTCCAGGCTGAACAGCCCTAACTTCCTCAGCCTGTCTTCATACAGGAGGGGTTCCAGTCCCCTGGTCATCCTTGTGGCCCTTCTCTGGACTTGTTCCAACAGTTCCATGTCCTTTTAATGTTGAGGACACCAGAACCTCACACAATACTCCAGGTGAGGTCTCACAAGAGCAGAGTAAAGGGGCAGGATCACCTCCTTTTATTCTATGTCAGGCCTAAATGTTCAACAATTTTCACAGCAGTCAATCAAGCCTGTTTTTTTTTAGATTGTTATTTCATTCTCTCTCTCTGTTGTAAATGGGACAATCCTTGCTGAGTTCAGCAGAGTTATAATAGTCTAAGGAGAGACCAAGGCCACCTCTGTGCTAGCTTTATTCTCTGACAACTACCTAAAAATAAGCAAGTAGAGAACCAAAATACCCTCAGCAACCCTAAACTATACTGTCAGAGTATGATAGAGGCAGCCAAACTGCTGAAAGTCAGAAACCCTGCCAGTCAGTATGATGACAGCTACAACTATACAGGTTTTTTTGGCCTAATACATACAGGGTCATTTTATCATGACCTCAGGTTAGAGTTCTTGTCTAATATTATACAGTACCCAGAGGTATTCACACACCTGGTTTATATTATCCCCTTCACATAAGTAATTCTCACTAAGTTATTTGGGGAATGTGTAATGTGTTTCGCCATGTGACAGCATCATGGTGTAGCCCCAGCTGAGTGCTAAGGACCACCCACGTGCACACTCACTCCTTCCAGCACCATGGGATGGGGAAGAGAACTGGAAGAGTAGAACTGCGAACTTGTGGGTTGAGGTTAGACAGTTTAACTCATAAAGCAAAACTGTGTGGGCAAGCAGAGCAAACCAAGCAATCCATTCGCTACTTCCTATAAGCAGGGGTGCACAATGCAATTTCTAACCACCTGCCGACCGTGGTGGTGAGCCAGTTCTGAAGCAGTGGCCGTTGACCAGCTTTACCCATATGTATATTCCCATATTATTATATGCTGAACATGACATCATATGGTATGGAATATCACCTTGGTCAGTTGGAGTCAGTTGTCCTGACAGTGTCCCTTCCCAACTTCTTGTGCACCCCCAGTCTACTTATTGGTGGGGTGAGAAGGTGAGAAGAAGAAGAGGTCCTGACTTAAGTGTAGGCACTGCTTAACAACAACAAAAAACACAGCACTGCAACAGATGCTAGGGAGAAAATAAACTCTTGTCCCAGCTGAAACCAGGACAGATAGGGAAGTGGGGTAGGTAACCTTTCAGGGCACCTATCTTTTTCATGCTTTCCTATTTAAAACAAATGGAGGCTCTTGGTACATGCAACACACTTGCATGCTGTCATCACTGTGTCTGCATTGAGATAAGGAACATAGGTATGATAGAGGTTTAAAAAGACATTCATAATATATGTATTGCAAACTTTAATAGATAAGATCGGGAATATAGGTGTTACCTGATTCTGAGTAGGATAGCTGCCTTCATTTCTCCTCTTCAAAAGCATGAAAATGGGATTTTCAATTACATCTTACATTTTCTAATTTATTTTCTAATTTGACAGTGTAAGTAATTCTTTAATTAAAGTATATTTTTAATTAAATTCTGTTGGCTTGCAACATATTTTTCATTGTTAATCTTAGTTAAATGGATTTATTAAATGCTTCTTTGGAGAATATGTATCCTATGCAGATTCTGCTCTTCCTCAGTGCATTAGAAATTGAGTTGGTCATTTAAATTGCCCAGTGTACTAAACAGAAAGAACTTTTCCAGAAAACTGATGGAGTGCATAAGCTGCTTGCCTATGAAGTAGTTTAGTCTTCTTTTTTGTAACAGGAGTGTCAATTTTTGTACTGTAAAAAGATAGTTTAAAACTCCATGACTATCTGATTCTGACATGCTGCTTAGGTATACGTAACTGGAACTTGATCCTTTTTTAAACAGAAGTCTGCTCTATTTTGTCAGTTTCCTGTGCCTCTTCAGGCAAAAGAAGGAACATAAAGATAAGCCATCCATGTTGTTTTTTAAATCCTGACATTTCTTTGGATTTTAAACTCCAGTGTGAAATTCACTGCACATCTTTTCAGCAAAAAGTGATCTTGGAAATACTGAAACATTTTTGGTGCAGTGACCTTTTGCTAAATCCACGTGGTCATTCCAAAGAAAATAACTTAGCCTCTTGATTTTCTGCACTCCAGTGCCTAGTATTTTTCTTCAGGCACAATCAGCTCTCCACTGTCACCCATTTCACTTTTTTGGTCCTCACAGAAAATCCACAAGGAAATAACTTTCACTGAGCAGCTAACAATATCAAGAAGTTTCAAATTTGACAAAACCCACAGATTAAAAAGCCCCAACAGATCAGTCCAATGGCTGGCCTGCTCTTGTTCTATGCTTCTAGTAGCAATCTTTAACAGATGCTTACATGTAGGTGTATAGATGCTGATAGTGGTAATAGCACTGTTGCAGGTGGTGAAAGCCTTGCTACGTATCTGGAGGAATCAGATCCATATTCCACATCACAGTCAGTGATATCTAACTTGTTGGCTCTTCATAAACAACAAAAGGAGGGTTTTTTTTCCTAGCCGTGTGATAGGAAAACTAGATTTTTTTTTATTTGTTTTATTTTAAGAGGTGGGAAAAGAGAAGATTGTTTCCCACATCACATCAAAGCAATGCAATCCTGTTCCATGTCAGAGACTGTGCTGCAAAAGCAGTATTGTAGAAGTACGTGAGCTGCTAATCTTAAATTTGTAGTAAAAAATGGAGAACAGGGTAAGAAAAACTTCATTCAAGTGCCATTGAATGAGATGTAGTCTGGTGAATGTTTGGACTTTGCTATTCAGTGCCTTTCATTTTTTTTAAAGCATTTAATTATTAAATAGTAGTTATTGAAAACCGTTGACTTTTTAATTATTGTTATTAAATAGTATATTAAAACATAACTCTTGGTGCTCACTTTGTAGAAATACTTAAATCAACTAAATATATGTCAGCTACAACTTGTTAACTTTAGAAGTGAAATAAAAATAAGGTCACTATGAGGACTATAGGAAGTGTAATTTTGAAGTGGGAAAAACAAGGCAAGTTTCTGTTACTGGGAGTGTTAAAATTCCGGTATTGTGAGGTAAGAATGTACAGTCTTAGAAGATTAATTAAAAATTGTTTTTAGATCAAAACCCATAACTGGATTTTTAAAAATATTTCTGCTCTTTAGACCTCATAGTTTCAGATTTTTCTTAGTAATCTTGAGGAAAATATTTTTAAGTAAAGCTTAATTTGTAAAACTCAGATTTTAAAATGCACTAAATTCAAGAGATTTAGAAAGAAATGTCCAGTAATGGCAGCAGTGTTGTTTTAGGTTCTTACAATGTATCTTACACTTTCAAAACTGTCTTATACCTTAGGACTATTCATGCTATGAGGAGAGATTATTAGTGAGTTTTGGATTAAAAAACTTGTATCTTTAAGGTAAAAAGCAAATAAGAGAAGGTGTCCGTGTACTCAAATGAAGATTCATTCTCTCTTCAACATACAGTTCACACAGAAAATTTTTTCATTGACTTTTTGGGGACCATAGCATGTAATTAATATGTGAACTTCCAGAAAACAGAGAAGCCTGAGGAATTTAAGAGTGTTGCAGCTGCTGAGTTTCTTCCTAGCTTGGTTGAAAGGCTATATAAAAGCCTTTCCACAGCTGCAAAACAGGTGGACCTTGCAAGGCTTCTATGATCCTTGCTCTGCAGAAGTATGTGCATGTGTTTATAAGAATATTAGTTGAAGTGAGGTTTAGAGAGTTCAAGGAGACATACTCCTGGTTTGTTGGTCAGGGTTCAAGGGCTGTAGTCCAGCTGTGATGCCTCCCAGTTTTTTGAGCTCTTAAATCTGAGGGTTTTTTTTCTTCTACTCTTGAAAAACTCTGAAAAGTAGCAGAAATTCAGAGCTGTCATAATACTATTTTTCTCCCCTCTAGTGATTAAAAGTGTTGTTTTCAAACCATACAAAATAAAGAACAAGTGATGCAAATTCCCCTGTGACTCTTGAGTTCAACAGATTGACAGATTAAGTAGGTTTTATTGGTGGTAGTGGTGGGTAGGGGTGGTGGAGAGTAGTGGTTCACAAGTATTTCAGTCAATAAAAGCGAAGATGTACAATATTGTATCTGAGACTAAAATGAGTTAAGATACTTGCTTTTAAGTAGTGAAACTGGGTCACTCTGAAGTGAAACTCCTTAGCACCTTCGTTGTTCACTTCTAAAAGCACTACAGTTAATGAACTTTTAACTTGGTTTTATATTAGTATTTCTATGTTTAACATTAATTTATCTTTTACATAGAAGGAAAAATATAATCTAGATACATTTTAAAGGATTGTCTTCAACCTACTAACTCTTTGTGGTTTACAAATAATCAGTTTATCACTGCTATGAATAGTGAGATATCATGCCAGGTCTTCGGTGTACAAAGGATTTTAAAAGATTTCAAAACTAGCAGGTTGGATATTAAATTCAGAAAAATTACAACAGGAGCTGCAGAGAACAGTAACATCCCTGTCAAGATAGATACAGGCTTCTGGAATGAGTCCAGTGAAGCACTACAAAAGTGATTAAAGGTCTGGAGCATCTGACAAAGGGTAGGAGGCTGAAAGTGCTGGGACTGTTTGTGCAGCCTGGAGAAGAGAAGGCTCAGGGGAAGTCTTTCCAATGTATACAAATAAATGATGGGGAGAACAGGAAAAATAGATTCTTCTCAGTGGTGCCCAGTGACAGGAGAAAAGGAAACGGGAACTAACTGAAATACAAGAAATTTCATTTAAACATACAAAGAAACATTTTTTTTAAATGGTGAGTTTGTTCGAACACTTTAACAGGTTGTCCAGGGAGGTTGTGGAGTTTGTCCTCAGAGATGCTGAAAACCTGACTGGACATGGTCCTGCATTACTTCTAGCTGGCCCTGCTTTGAAGATGGACGTTGGACTAAGATGATCTTCAGTGGTGCCTTCTAACCTCAACAGTGATTTTGTGGATGCTAAAAGTTTAATGCCCTAGATTTGAGCCTGTGACAAAAAGACATGAGTAAAAGGAGCAAAGAGACCTGAGTATATACTCCTTTTCACAAACCTACCAAGCATCATCTTAAAAAAATACATAATTTAAGTTTTTTTTCACACTATCAATATGTAAGGAAAGTATAGAAACTATTCTAGATAGCACCTGCTGGAATTTTCTCAAAAAAGCATTTATGAAAAAAAAAAGTCAGAACATTTTCCTCAGTGGTCTTCTGCATTTATGGACTTTTAAAGGAAACAGAGAAATGGATCTGACATACCTAAATAAGCTAATGGATTAGTATTTGTGAATAGAGAAAACTAGCTCACCAATTACCAGCAGGTTTAGCTTAAGTTTTCCTTGGCTTCTGGGTGGAGATTTAAGCCACTGTTTTGACAGTAGGCTTTTCTTTTGAGCTTAGGCTAAATTGCTGCCAATCCAGATCTGAGAGTTAATATATCTGGATCTTTTGCAAATCACTAACCTCTTTCATTCCCATTAAAATAGCTGGTGAATCCTGTTCCCTTTAGAGATTTTGGAAGAACGGGTAGACTTGCAGAGAAATCCTATGAACAGGACCTAGCTAGTTAACTTTTACCAGAATGACTGTGAGGTAAGAGTTTTTCAAAAATCTCTCCATGTCTTTAGGCATGTAAATTCCTAGCAAATATTGTCTTAAGAGAATCTTAAAATCACCAAAAAACTCCAAGCATGTACTCTTCTCCTTATGAATAACCATCCAGGGTCTTTGAAGTAAGTTGAGGAAATCTCCCCAACAATTGAAATTGTCTATATACCCCTGAAAAGATGGAAACAGACATTTATCCAATATCATGACAAGTAGTAAGTTTGGCAAAAATAAGGGTTAGGCAAGGAAAGGAAGTGTTCATTGCAAAACTAATAGTTTTTCCTTGAGAGAGTCTAGCTACAGTCTTGCCTTGATTACTGCTGAAAACTCAGAACAGGCTACGTTTGGACCCTTTACTACGCAAATAGTATCCTGGGGCAGTTGCACCTGCATGTGTTGCATCTTCTCAATGCAATGGGTAGCTGGTTTAATTTAGTTAACAGGCTGGTGCTTTAGGCATACCGCTTCACTGGGTTGCACATGATTCTAGATTTAATAGTTTCCTGAAGTTTAAATTATAATTTTGACTGCTGCTGAACTTTTGAAATTACTATATCTGATATCTAACTCCAGTAGCTCAGTGCCAGTAAAAATGCTACTTATTAGTTAAGTCCAAATGTAAGTTGAGTTTGTGAAATGCAATAAAGTCAGATTTTCTAAGTATTTTTATAATGTCCTTTTGCAAATGTCATAAAATTTTAAGATACTAATAAATCTACTACTTGACAGCATTATGAATTATGAACAAAGCATATTCTCCTTTCATTCCCTTCTGAAGGATGTTTTTAATGCAAGTAATAAGCAGAAGTTTCAAGTTCTTAAAGTGCAGCTTCCTCGGTCAAACTGGCTTTAATAAAATCAAGGCAAGTACACCCTGAATTTCCACAGAGTCATACACTGGACATAAATGAGAAAAATAATAAATTGACAGAGAGAGCATGAAAAGTAGAAAGAGTAGATATCTTCAGTTAATGACAATTCTGCTATTGCTGTAGTTTGCAAGAAACAAGCAAAAAAAGGAATCAAAAGGTGTTTCATTTTGTACCAAAACACTCTACCTAACACCTGAAAGATGACAGTGGTGTTATTAATGCCTTTTGATGTGAGTATTTGCCTGTTTATTTCAATTAAACTTGTCCTCTGCTGGACAGGAATTCATATTGGTGTATTTCTGTGCATGCTTTTCTGGTTTTCTCAAAATTGAAGTAACATGCAAAGCACTGACCAAGCTTTATGCATTACAGAGAATGCTAATGAGCAGTAGTGAAGAGGCTGGCTTTTTTTTTTTCTGTTTGTTTGGTCTGAGAACAGTGGGAACATCTGTCTTAGATCTCAGGTCAATATTTATTACATTTTAAAACAAATTTACATTCCTTTTATTTCTGTCTGAAAACAAATTTGAGTTTTAGCTGTATATCTGACCATTTTTATCCAACTGTTCCTCATCTTCCTTCACACTAAAGAAAGCAGTGTAATTTCAAGTGTTTTTAAGTTACATGCCTTGGATTGGAAGCTAATCATTTTGTCTGTTTCTGGGTCTTTGTCTGTTAGATACAGTGTAAAGCAATGCCTTTTCTAGGGATGAGAAATCTCTCTTCTGCAATCTCTCTAACCTCCCAGAGCACAAAAAACTACGACCTTCCCTTCTCTCTCCAGTAATTTACCATGACTTTCTCGACCATCCAGCCAACTTTTGGGTACTCCAGACTTCTTTAATCCTGATATAACATGGCAGAAAGCAAGGAACAAAAACTTAGCAAAAGAAACTTTTCATCACTTAAACATTCCACTTTAATCTCTTGAGTGTTTGCCAACTGACTGATTCCTCCTGTTTCTCAGTTTTCTCAGCATTTCACTTCAGACAGGAATCTCATGATGTAGCTTTCTGCTGTACCACCCAGCAACCCAAGCTGTGAACCAGTGCTGTATTGCACAATGTGCTGTAAAAACGTAGATATAAAAGGTTATTTCTATACCACAAAACCAGGTAAAGAGCCAAAGCGCTAACAGGCTTTAGTAGACTTTTTACTTGGGTTTGGATGCTTTGTAAGAAGCATCTTGTATTTTATACTTTGGAGATAAATGAAACTGTTTACTTGAAATGGAGACCAAAAAGATATTTGGGTAAGAATGAAAGGAAGTGTTAACTAAGAAGTTGTAAAAGGAACACCCTTTTGACTGAAATAGATCAAATTAACTGCAGACAACAAACGAACAAACACAAAAAAAAACAACAAACAAAAACCCCAGACTACTTTAAAAAACAACCTGTTTATAAAATTAGACTAAAAATTGGTAAAAATTTGGATAAGCCCAAAAAGGTTCAACAAGATAGAGACAGCTATTTTCCATTCAATCTTAAAGCAGACTTATTTTCGTGATTTCTATAAAAGCATAACTGACACCATGTTCCTCAAATTCACACCAAGGTTTACACATGAAGAAGTGATGTTATCCTTAATGTTTTGCATGTTAACATCTAAACGCTGGGTTAAGACTTAAGAAAGAAGTCTTCAATATGTGGTTTTCAGAACTTAGCTTTAAGAATCCTTTCTTTCTGTTCTATTCATAGAATCATAGAATCATAGAATAGTTAGGGTTGAAAAGGACCTTAAGATCACCTAGTTCCAACCCCCCTCCCCTGGGCAGGGACACCTTAACACTAAGTCATATCACCCAAGGCTTCGTCCAACCTGGTCTTGAACACTGCCAGGGATGGAGCATTCACAACCTCCCTGGGCAACCCATTCCAGTGCCTCACCACCCTAACAGGAAAGAATTTCCTCCTTATATCCAATCTAAACTTCCCCTGTTTAAGTTTGAACCCATTATGCCTTGTCCTATCACTACAGTCCCTAATGAAGAGTCCCTCCCCAGCAACCCTATAGGCCCCCTTCAGATACTGGAAGGCTGCTAGGAGGTCTCCATGCAGCCTTCTCTTCTCCAGGCTGAACAGACCCAACTTCCTCAGCCTGTCTTCATACGGGAGGTGTTCCAGTCCCCTGATCATCCTTGGCGTCCTTCTCTGGACTTGTTCCAACAGTTCCATGTCCTTTTAATGTTGAGGACACCAGAACTGCACACAATACTCCAGGTGAGGTCTCACAAGAGCAGAGTAAAAGGGCAGGATCACCTCCTTCGACCTGCTGGTCACACTGCTTTTGATGCAGCCCAGGATACGGTTGGCTTTCTGGGCTGCAAGCGCACACTGCTGGCCCATGTTCATTTTCTCATCAACCAACACCCCCAAGTCCTTTTTCACAGGGCTGCTCTGAATCTCTTCTCTGCCCAACCTGTAGCTATGCCTAGGATTGCTCTGACCCAGGAGTAGGACCTTGCACTTGGCCAAACTTCATGAGGTTGGCATCAGCCCACCTCACAAACATGTCAAGGTCCCTCTGGATGGCATTCCTTTCCTCCAGCATACCAATTGAACCACACAGCTTGGTGTCATTGGCAAACTTGCTGAGGGCGCACTCAATCCCACTGTCCATGTCAGCGACAAAGATATTCAAGAAGACCGGTCCCAACACCGATCCCTGAGGGACACTGCTCGTTACTGGTCTCCAGCCAGACATTGAGCCATTGACGACAACTCTTTGCATGCGGCCATCCAGCCAGTTCTTTATCCACCGAGTGGCCCATCCATCAAATTGATGTCTCTCCAATTTAGAGACAAGGATGTCGTGTGGGACAGTGTCAAACGCTTTACACGAGTCCAGGTAGATGACATCAACTTTTCTACCCCTGTCCATCAGTTCTGTAGCCCCATCATAGAAGGCCACCAAATTGATCAGGCAGGATTTCCCCTTAGTGAAGCCATGCTGGCTGTCACCAAGCACCTTGTTGATTTTCATGTGCCTTAGCATGCCTTCCAGGAGAATCTGCTCCAAGATTTTGCCAGGCACAGAGGTGAGACTGACTGGTCTGTAATTCCCTGGGTCATCCATTTTCCCCTTCTTGAAAATGGGGGTTATATTTCCCTTTTCCCAGTCATCGAGAACTTCACCTGACTGCCACGATTTTTCAAATATGATTGCCAATGCCTTTGCAACTTCATTTGCCAGCTTCTTCAGGACCTGAGGATGGATCTCTTCAGGACCCATGGACTTGTGCATGTTCAGATTTTTAAGACAGCCTCGAGCCATTTCCTCTCCTACAGTGGGCACAAGGTCTTCATTCTCACAGTCCCTGTATCTGCCTTCCAAGACTATTGTCCGGTCATTTGCTGTATTATATAATACTTTCAGAATATTTTGAAAATATTTCTTTGAAAGTATTTCTTTGGAGAGCTTCTTCATCACCCTTGCTGCATCACCCGCTCCTGGTTTCCAGATAGAGCTGATGTTGAAGGGGGTGAGGGTGTCCTACCTCCTGCTTGAGATCTAGAGAGTGCTGCTCCTAATATAGACCATAACAGGTATGCAAGGGTAGAAAACATGGAAAGAATGATACAAAAGCATGCGCATTAAAAGAAATGGAAGTAAAAAGAAAACGGGAAAGCCAGTAAAAATATTCTGGAGATCAGTAACAACTGGTGTCCCTCAGGGATCGGTGTTGGAACTGGTCTTGCTCGACATCTTTGTCAGCAACATGAACAGTGGGACTGAGTGCGCCCTCAGCAAGTTTGCCAATGACACCAAGCTGTGTGGTTCAATTGGTATGCTGGAGGGAAGGAATGCCATCCAGAGGGACCTTGACATGTTTGTGAGGTGGGCTGATGCCAACCTCATAAAGTTTGGCCAAGTGCAAGGTCCTACTCCTGGGTCAGAGCAATCCTAGGCATAGCTACAGGTTGGGCAGAGAAGAGATTCAGAGCAGCCCTGTGAAAAAGGACTTGGGGGTGTTGGTCAATGAGAAACTTAACATGAGTCGGCGTCAGTGTGCGCTTGCAGCCCAGAAAGCCAACCGTATCCTGGGCTGCATCAAAAGGAGTGTGACCAGCAGTTTGAAGGAGGTGATCCTGCCCCTCTACTCTGCTCTCATGTGACCTCACTTGGAGTACTGTGTGCAGTTCTGGTGTCCTCAACATAAAAAGGACATGGAACTGGTGGAACAAGTCCAGAGAAGGGCCATGTGGATGATCAGGGGACTGGAGCACCTCCCGTATGAAGACAGGCTGAGGAAGTTGGGTCTGTTCAGCCTGGAGAAGGCTGCATGGAGACCTCCTAGCAGCCTTCCAGTATCTGAAGGGGGCCTATAGGGTTGCTGGGGAGGGACTCTTCATTAGGGACTGTAGTGATAGGACAAGGCGTAATGGGTTAAAGCTTACACAGGGGAAGTTTAGATTGGATATAAGGAGGAAATTCTTTCCTGTTAGGGTGGTGAGGCACTGGAATGGGTTGCCCAAGGAAGTTGTGCATTCTCCATCCCTGGCAGCGTTCAAGACCAGGTTGGACAGAGCCTTGGTTGACATGGTTTAGTGTCAGGTGTCCCTGCCCAGGGGAGGGGGGTTGGAACTAGGTGATCTTAAGGTCCTTTCCAACCCTCACTATTCTATGATTCTGTGATTCTTTTGATAAATTCCTCGAGCTCCTGATAACACAGTTTGTGTCAATAAATTGATAATGTGCTGCTTCTATTTGATGACAGAACTGTCTTTCCTTTCAAGAGCTGTGTCCGAATCTTCCTCCTCTGGATGGTTTGAGCATCTCCTTGTTATGTCTTTGGGCTTTGAAGAAGTCAGAATGTCTATGGTGCTATGGGTTTGTAGACAAGAGAAATTGCTGAGGTACTATATAAATTGGTATTTTCCTAGTAAATAGTGTTGAAGGTAGGTTATCAGCAATAGTGGACAATGTAAATCTCTGTTGTTCGGACTTAATATGTTTTTATCATGAAGTTCAAAATGAATGGTTTATGCCAAATGAAGTTCCCAGTGTGATAGAGACTGATCACAATCTGTCACAACAATTAATTGCAGTCAGATGCAAAGACAGTCTTAGTCAACTTGCAGGAGAATTCCTGAAAGAGGAAAAATTAAATCAATGCCTGGCAATACTCAGAATAGGCTTTAACAATCTGGAGTACATTATTTAGGCACCAGTAATGGGAGGGAGATGAATTAGCAGTAAATTAGTAATTAAAATATTTCTTTTCACGTTTAAAGTGTTATTAGTTTGTTGTTTTGATACAGATGAGTTTGTTGACATCCCTTTTACCAAATATTAGCTATAAATAATATAGCTTTCTGTTCGAGTGCTATGAATTTGATTGTTAACCTTCCTTTCAGATTTACTCATAAATGCTCTATGAAATATTTATTTCCATTAACATCTTTCAGGGCCACTGGGATTAATCTTACATCAAGCAAGAGATTTGAGGTTTCTATTTGGTTATCATGAGAGTTGCTTAGTTTCTGATAATTTGTAGTAGATCTAACACGGATTCATAATCCCTCAGCCTGTGACAAGGTAAACTAAAACATATGATTTAATGACCTGATAGATATGCTATAATATCATTCCCATTTTCATGTCTGGAAGAACAAACATATATTTTTCTACTTTGGTTTTGAATACGTAAGATTTTTATGAACTCCAGCATACTATGCCCCAGCTAAGATTGTTTTAATATCATAAAGCTGCCCTGGAGTGAAAATACCCATTTCTGTGTAATGAAAATGAATGAAAATACCCATTTCTGTTTTTCCATTCTGGAAAATTTTAGTCAAAACCAATTATCTATGGTTATTTTCAAGCTTGTAGGTCATTCATTATTAATGGATCCTTTAATTAAATTAATTTCAGTGAAAATGTTGAGACAGAGAGATTCCTGTTGAGGTTATCTGACAAGATGTTCCAGGAGATCTCTGCTTCTTCATTAATTCTGTCTTGATTGAGGTTAGGTGAATTCCTTTGAGAGTCTCTTAGCAAGCCTTAGTCCTTCAGGTGAGAATCAATTTCTGCTAAAGTCAGGGTTGTGAGTAGCAGTGATTTGTTTTTCTCTTAGCTCAAACAAGAAATTGAGAGTTACTTTAAGCCTTCCTATATACTGACTGCTTTAAATTTGTTAAGCATGACGATTAAAGCTGCTTCCTTGTGCAAAATGTATCAGCTGCTGCTCCTCTTGTGTTTTCTGGTGGGTGGAATAGATTTTATGACCTTGAATTAGGTTTGACCACTGGGTGCCTATTTCACATTTTCTGTAGCTTCAATTCCAAAAACAGTTAAGTGGAAGCAATGAAAACTTTTATCAACATTAAATGTTAAGCTAGGAGAGGAATACCTCTGGAGCTTCAGCTGTTCCAGGGCATCAGGAAAGTCTGTGCTGCTCATGATACCTATTAGAGAGCTTTCACCATTTAAATTTCTCAGCTTGCCTTGTACAGCTAGACAACATGACCTAATGACCTTTTCATATGTTTCTCCATTCACCAGGAAAGACACACTGACAGCAATTTATTAGATGTTGAAATACTTTTCTGTAGTGACCAAGAAGAACTGGAGATGTGCATGATGTCAAAGATTTCCCACCCTCCTTAGTGAGATCAGCCTATGTATGGATTGGGGTTGTGCTTCCCCCACCCTCCTTCTTTTTCTGCCCTCTTACCCTCCTTCTTTTTTTGAGTAAATAAGGCTTTTCATAGAGTGTGCTGGAAGTCTTACTGTCTGACAGACAGAACTTAAGACTATGTGGTCTTGTTCTGTGTTCCTGAGAGTCAATATAAGGAACTCTAATTCTTGTTTGTCAGTAGAGGGGATGGAGGAAGTTGGTTTTCTCTGAGTTTTCTCCATCATATAGCCTGCTGGAGACATGTGGCCAAGCAAGCCATACACTTAAGATCAATTTTGGTACCCTAACTCCTTTGTATCACAGAATCATATTATGGTTGAGGTTAGAAGGGACTTCTGGAGATCACCTTGTCCAGCCCCTCCTGCTCAAGCAGTGCCACCTAAAGTTGATTGCCAGGACCATGTCCAGCCAGCTTTTCAATAGTTCCTGGGAAGGAAATTCCACAATCTCTCTGGGCAGCCAGTGCTCAGTCACTCTCTATGTAAAAAATTCTTTCCTGATGTTCAGAAGAAACCTTCTGTGTTTCAGTTCATGCCCATTGCCTCTGGTCATACCACTGAGAAGGTTCTGCCCTCTTTGCAACTTTCCTTCAGGTATTTGTATACATAGATGAGATCCTGCTGAGCCTTTTCTTCTCCAAACTGAGAAGTGTCTCAGTTCTCTCAGTCTTTCCTACAGGAGAGATGCTCCAGTCCTTCCATCTCTTTGTGGCCTTTCACTGGACTCTCTTCAGTATGTCCATGTCTCTCTTGAAATGGGGACCTCAGACCTGGACACAGGACTCCAGGTATGGCTTCACCAGTGCTGGTAATGAAAACTATTTTCATTTAATTAATAGTGAAAAGGAAATAATGGTGAGTTAATTTACGTGTGTCCAGGCACTAAAAGCCTCTCAGGGCACCAGGGGGGACAGCGATTCCCTGTGGCCTTGACTGAGTGAGTGTCAGGGACTCCACCAGATTGGGCAGGGCAGGGCCTGTCCCACCACCCCAGGCAGGAGCAGGGAAGCCGGGGGCACTGGGGCAGCCCCAGCCCCTGGTATCAGGCACCTCCTTGGGGACAAGGGTGGACTGAGGCCAGGCCAACGTTGGCCCATGAGTGGGCCTGGCACAGTGGGGTCTATGGCTGGGCAAGATTGTAGGGAACTGGAGACTGGCTCTGCTGTGGCATTGCCAGGCAGGGACTTGCAGCCCCAGGGGGCTGACATGGGGTCTTGGGCTGTGAGCAGTGTTAGGGAAATCCTGTGGGGCTGGGCAGAGACAGGGCTAACAGTGCTCTGAGGGTAATGACAAGTCCTTGGGGTTGATTTTGTCCTTATACTCAGTTTGGTTTTATATGGGACTCAAAGGTTAGCTCTTCTATCTAAAAAAAAATTGAAGCATGTTGACAGACGGTATTACATTTCACAGTTCTGTGTTTATTATATAAATATGAGGGTTGGTTTTTTTTTGTTTTTTTTTTTTTTTTTTTTTTTTTAATGTATAGCTTTTAGGAATGTCCAGAATTGCCTAAAGTAGCACTGTGGTTCTTAATTTTCTTGTGTTTGTCATATTTAACTGTTTGGCATGGAGCCTTTTGGATAAGGTGGCTTTGCCAGGTGCACGTTTGATTTGTCATGAAATGTGAAGAATAATAGTCTCTGCCCAGAAATTAATCTTGCACATACCTTATAAAAAAAGTTTTACACATAGAAACAAGGACATAAAATGTAGTTATCTTCGTGTGAACTTTGGCTTTTTTTTTTCTTTTCCTCTTTTTCCAAATAAAAGATAATAAAATTATTTAATATGTAAGCCTATGAAAACCTGCTGCATACAAGCAGTCAAAGCTGATAAGCAGATCTTTTGAGTTTCCAGTCCACATTAGCCAGAAGTTTGTACTGAAGATGCAAACAGGATTTATAGGAAACAGGCTGGTTATGGCTGCTGATAGCATGATGGAAGTAAAGGTGACAAGGTGTTGTTATAGGAATTAGAGCAGAGGCAGCTTGCTTTCTCCCTGATGTCCTTTTCAAAAAGTGCTGTAAGAAGGAGAGGAAATCAGGGTAATTAGAGCTGAGAGGCAAGAGGCACTGGAAGCAATAGAGGAGACAAAGGAGCCAGGGAGTGAGATAGCCAGGAAAATGTATGAAGGAGAGGGACCAGCACTGACTGAGAAATACTAGGACTTTATATAAGCAAGGAGTTATTTTAAAATGGGCATAAATTAGTGCTGTTGCTGAAAATATGATCTCACTGTAGTTCTCATCATTGTCTGCTAATCTTCACACACTCTTCCTGCTCTCCACTCCATTAACTTGCCAAAAACAGGCTTCATTTTCACACAGTACGAGACACAGTGGGAGTGGAAATGAGAAACACGGAGAAGGAATGAGGTGTTAAGATTGCTGCATGTCTTCCACCTACTTACTGTGGTCATGAAACTACAGCCTGGGAGGTGCTGGGAGAAGCGAGTGAGTGGAATAGCAATGGGTATGAGATGCTGGAAGGGAAAAAATTAGATGTAAATGGGAGGTAAAGGCTAGAGCCAAGGACAGGCTACAGCAAAGGAGTACTGAAAAAGGCGTAAGAAGTGCTACCTCCTAATGCCACTGCCTCAGCATTTCCTTGATACCAGAAATAATGTAACAGTTATTATTAAAAAATGTTTCCAGTTTCCATATGCTGTGCAGCTCGTGCAAACAGTGAGACTCTTTCATTATGATCCCCTACCCTGTGTCCTTAGAGGATTTAGTTCCAAGTATCTAAACATTCTTAGCTTCTTCATGATCAATTATTCCTGAGAGTCTACCTAATTGAAACATGTCAAAAACATTTATGCCAAGATTTTTTTAAATAAATACCTTATGTAAAACCAAATGTATTTAAGTCAGACATCCAAACTGGGAAGTGATTTTGCCAGTTTAATAATCTGATTAAAACTTGCATGTGTTTTAACATAATGTCACATTAAGAGTTTCTGTTGTTCCTGACTGACTGTGCAGGATATGCAGTGTATGTAGAAGCAATCTACGTGGGTTCCTGCTGGCTGTTTTCTCCTTGCTTAGGTTTTATTCCTGCATTAGTCTACATTGTTCAGACTCAGCTCTCAATATTCGTTTCCTCTTGCACTTTTCTGATGTATTTAACAGCTGACTATCAAATACTTTGGATGGATTCATTTTTACCTTATAGAGGGGAAGCAGTAGCCAGATTAAATTTTAAATTCAGAAGCTGATTTGGGAGACTATGTGGTATACACACAAATATTAGGAATTAAGGTATTATCTGAGACAATACAGGTCTGGCACTTGATACTTTTCCCATCGTTTGGAAAACTGTTCTGTAAATTTATCTATTTACTCAAGATCTCATGGTCTCTTTATGCTTTTTTTTTTTTTACATCATTGTCTGCCGAAAGCAGGGGAAATGTAAAATAATATTCTGCTTTAGAAAGCTAGTAAGTGTCTGTTGAGAACTATTTATCTGTTTAACAGCATACTATGTCAGAAGTGGTCGTAGAGCTAAGTGAGCTTTTCTAATTGTGTTAGCACTCATCACAATCTGTAAATGAGGAATTTTAGTGCAGTTTTCAGTGGTGTGCTCTATCTCTGTATTCACTTTGAATTCCATATAGATGAGCTCTTTTCCCATAAATCAGGAAATAGTGCAAAATGCCATAGTATTAATTCACTCGTAGTGGACTTCAGATCTGCCTTTGAATACCGTTGCCAAATGCCCAATTAATATGGAAGGGTTGTAAACATGGAAGTTAATGATGAAATGGAAGGCATATTAATGTGTCAGGTTTTGAGATCTTCATTCTGAGAGTATGTGCTGCTGCTTTAAGTTGCAGTCAAAATGTCTGCAATTAAGGTATGACATGCTTTTCTGGTAATGATGTTTTCAAAATTGTTAGAAACATGTGATTCTCCTACACAATTGCATGATTATTTAAGACCACTACTTAGATCCTAAAGTATCATGTATGAACTACAGGCTGTTAATTTCACTTTAATTAGCAAACCCCCTTAATGTCCAGTTCCAATTTTCATGGCAAAGAACCTTAAAAACTTCCATTCATTTGGTTTTATGAATTTAGTTTTAAAGCTTATTAATCCATTATCATTTAGGGACAGTAATATTAATCAGTTAAAAGTCTACTCTATATACTAAAAGCATTTGCTCATTCAGATTGTTTAGTGCTTTTATTAAAATATATTTTAAAGTGATTAATAGGAATTTATGTATGAATTTGTTCATGTGATTGTAGATAATACTTAATGAAAGTAAGGCTCCAAAACATTTAACTTATATAAGGAGTCACTTAATGAGCTTCTTATAAAACCCAAGCTACTTAGCATAAATAATGATTTATGTTATGATTTATTGCACTTTTGCTTAGTTAAGGAAGCAACTCAAGAAGTGATTAATTTATGTTCTTAACTTTAATTTCTTTGCAAAGTAAATATTTTTGCATTTAAAAAAACCCAATATATTCTTACATTGACTGTTGCAATTATTTTTCATAATACAGTCACAAACTCCAAACAGTCTTCTACCTTATTCTTAAAAATAAATTAATAGATAAAAGCAGGCAACTGTACTGGAATAATAGATATTATGAAATAAAATAGAAACAGTCACATCCATTTAGAGAAGCTATGCTAGTACCTGGAGAGCAAAAATAAGAAATTTGGCCAAGTAATTTGTTCTCATGTGTATGTGATATATTAAAAGCCAGCTTGAAACATCTGAAAGGCATCCACCTCCTACAGAAAACCATGCTTGTGGTGGCTGAAGGTGTTCCTTGTTTGCATGCTCCTATGTATAACAACTTTACATTTCATAGAGGCACTGTATGTTAACTGGAAAGCTTAATATAAATTATTCCCTAGAGATTTCACAGTCACAGAATGGTTGCTAAGTTTGGAAGGCACCTCTAGAGATCACCCAGTCTAACCTTCCTGCTCATAGTAGGGCCAACTAGGGAGTACATTGCTCAGGACCGTGCTTTGTCAAAACATCTCAAAGGATGGAGTCTCCAAACCTCTGGACAACCTGTTCCAGTGTCTGACCACTCTTCTAGTAAAAATGTTTTCCTCTGTTTAGAGGGAATTTTTTGTATTTCAGTTTGTTCCCAATGTCTCTTGCTCTTTCACTAGGTATCACTGAGAAGAGTCTGTCTCTGTTTTCTTTTCCCTCCCTCAACTGATACAAATGCATTAATGAGATTCCGTCAAACCTTTTCTTGAATAGTCCCAGATCTCTTAACCTTTCCTCATGTACCAGATGCTCAGATCCTTTTAACATGTTTCAGTGGTCTTGCACTGGATCTGCTTTGGTATGTCAGCACCCAAAAGAAGCATCTAGAGGACTTGCCATTGTCTACGCTTTGTGCCAAAATCAGTCAATATTGTGCAGGCATTTTTTTTCCCCTCATTTTCAATCATTTGAATCTGAGGTAACTTGTCATTGAATTTTTAAAAATTTAGGTTTTGTTGCGTGTGACACTTTCAGAAGGCACAAGTTAGCAAACCCAGCTTTAAATCTGAATAAGCAACTATATTTTTGGTATTATTATTTAAAATATCATTAATTGTTTTAAACAATAGATCAAAATCAATCTATGTCAGTGAAGCATTTTGTTCATATAGTGTAATTTATAACTGTGTTATCATACCTCTGTATGTGTTATTATACCTCTGTAGGTACTGATTTGACCTGGAAAACTTAAAATTCCCACTACCTTTAAATCACTTATCTTCTACTAGAGACAGTAGAAGAGTGAAATAGACTGATAGAGTGGGAAATAACAAATGTATTAAAAGCTGTGATGACAACAGTCCTACACTGTCAAAGAGCTGTAATTGACCTTTGATGCCTTTCCATTCACCAACGTGCTTGCTATGTCCAATGTTACTTTTACTTAAATTATTCAGTAGTTGAAGGCATACCACTAGTGAGTTAAATTCCAAATCCCCAAATATTAATTTATGACAAGGATCATCAACTTTAGCTCAATTTAATTTCAAATCCCAAAGTGTGCATTGAAATTTCAATGAATATTTCTGGTGTTAATTACTCAATTTCTATATTTATAAGGGAACTGGCACCTCATAAATATCACATTGTGCTATTATCTCCATATGTGCCTGTTCTCTCTAAATATAGAAAATCAGCAATTAGCACTAGAAATATTCATTAAAGTTTGAAGGTAGATAAATAACAAGCAAGAATGCCATTTATTTATTATAATTTACTAAGCAAGGAACATCTAACTGCTTCTCATTTGATTAATGTGCTCCATACCACCAGTTATACTAAATACTTTATCTGACTTAACTACCACCAGATAAAATTCACACTAGTTAGTAAAAAAGAATGCTAAGTGGTTTGTCAATTTTGCCATGACACAACACCTTGTTAAGTTTTGATTAGCCTCACCTCTAACATTTGGATCACAAAACCATCTTGATATTTCCGCCCTCCCTACCCTTCACTCCCATTCCACCCCTGCTCTGTCTAGGACTGTTGTCTTTTCAAATAGAAAAGCCATAAGATGCACCAGGGTTATACGTAAAGCAGAAGTGTTGTTTCTTCCTTTCTTCTTTTTTTTTTTTTTTTCTTCTTTTTTTGAGAAGCTGATTGTTAAATCAGTGGAGCCACCTGTACGGAGAGCTGAATCAGTTTGGAAGGTACAAAGCTGAGAAAATTGGCTTCATTAATACAATGTAATATCTCCAAAACACATTCTCATGGTAATTTCTGTGCCATCAATAATCTAGCTCATTTCTCTTTGCACATACTAACTGTTGCTCATTTGGTGCTGCACTGCTTGCTGTGTAGAGCAGATGATACGAAAATTTTTCAGTATCTGTCCAGATACCAGTCTTGAATACAAAGATGATTGAGTACAAAGTTCCAATTTTCTCTAACAGTATTCCTGTTTCTCTTTGCACCAAAGTTCAGGTCAGGTGAAAGTCAAACCAGCATGTCTAAACCTATAAGCAAGGGAATCTTAGGGTTGATAAGCTGACTTTTCTACTTTTTACCCTTTTCTTGACTATGTTTTGATTTATGGCTTGGATGTCTTTCTACATAGTCTTCACTATTGGTGATACACCTGAAATACAAAATTATTCTTCCCATAGCAGTTAATTTTCCTTTAAGCATACAGTCTACAGAAGACATTAAAAAGAACTATTGATTTTATAGGTTTTTGGAAATTAATTATTTTGTAATGAAAATAAGGATAAAAAAGCATTCAGAAAATCCAACTGCAACCTCATTTATTTTCACATCTCATGTAAACAAGAATATTTAAGTGGCATATGGCCACTTAATTTACACTAGGCCTGACTAGACCTGATATATTTTTTTTCATATGTATGTATAAAATGACTGTGTTGTAAAATTATTACATTTTAATTAAAAAAAAAATATAAAATTAGGAATAAGAGGATGTTCTAGATAACATGCCTATCTGTCCTGAACACAAATGGCAATTGTGGCTGGTAGTACAGAAGAAAATGTTACCCATGGATTGTTGTAACAATGAGCCTCATCACAACTGTCTGTAATGGTAAAACAGACAAGAGAGTAGAAAGAATAGGAATTGAACCAAAGTGCTTTTGTGGTAGGGAATACTGTTGTGTAAAACTTTGATTATATCAGTTAGATCAGATAGTCTTTTAAGCAACACTGCCATCAAAGTGCTTTGAGAAAGTTAGTAACTTTTTTGTAAAACCGTAGCAAAGCAAAATCAGTGTTCACTCTGTGATTTTTACCTGGTTAAAAATATGGAAAATGGGGGCATAATTCCATGACTCACAAATGATCTGAGGTACCTAACTCTGCCTCCAGATTTTGACCTAAACGGATAGCCTGGCTGTCTCCCAGTTTGGGATGCAGGAAATGTGCTCCAAAGACCAAGCAAAGAATCACAGAATCATAAGACTGCCAGGTTGGAAGGGACCTTGAGGATCATCTGGTCCAACCTTTCTAGGCAAAACATGACCTAGACTAGATATCCCAGCATGCTGTCCAGCTGGATCTTGAAAGTATCCAGTGTTGCGGAATCCACCACTTCCCTGGGGATATTATTCCAATGGCTGATAGTTCTCATTGTAAAAATCTCAATAGCACAAAGATATTAGTCAAAGGGGAATCAATGAATGTCACTTACTACATAGGAAGGAAGAGAAATGATTTGCCAATAGCAAAGGAGAACACATCTGAGACCGGAAGCCCAGAAGTAATAGAGATTAGGATGGTTTGAATAGGCCACAGCAGCGGCTCAAGATTAATTCTAACATAATGCTTATGAATAATACAAGCTTTGCTACAGATGTCTCTCTTAAGTTTATCTGCATTTTATTTGTAATTAACTTCTGCTTTCCAAAGGTCTACTTTATAGCACATATCTCATCAAGCAAACATTCCATATAATGACTTGATTTCTATGATTTGCCAGCCTTGTGCGTGCATGTGTAATATTTTGAACAGATATTCACGTGTAGTTTTTTGAGAAGTGTGTGATATGCTTAGTATTTTAAAGTAGGATAAGCACAAAAATCTATATAATGGAGGAAAATTAAACACTTAGTACCAGATTGTGAATTTAATCTTTTTAAAGCAGGTGGTGACAATAAAGACAGTTTTGCTGGCTGAAGTAAGAGTGTACTCTGAAGGAATATTGGATGTACTTTCAGAAGCTTTGGAGTGTGTAATGATGTATGGATACATAATGTACTGCAGCACTGTCCTTAAAATAAGGATAAACCTTGATACAACTTAACATTACAACTCAAAAGGGAGTAGATACTTGGAAGCAGTATAACTTTCATCCATATGTGTATTTCATGCTATTGGCGTTAGAGCATTTTTTGTTAGTATTGTAGTCTAGTGTTGTAAACTGCCCCCTGACTTTGCTTTAAATTTATTGAGTTTTTTAACGCAATGCTGAAGGTGAATAGATGTCAGGAATGATACATTAGCTAATGTTGAAATGTATCAAGAAATTGAAGGACAGTTAGTTAAATGCAGCTGGACAGCAGGAAAATAAAGGACAGTTCTCAAAGTGTCACCTAGAATTTCATGGTTGTCAGTCGTCAAAATAAAATGCCAGTGTGCCTATAATGGGGACTCTAATTATATACATAAGAAGAAAGCTGATTTTCTATTTTGGCTCTTAGAGAAAATCTCTTTCTCTTCATATATATATCTTTCACTATTAACTCTTCTTATAGCATATGTATAGGAGTCATCTGCACTAAGCTTATATCGGAGCACTGAGTATGAATACTTGTATTTAAAATACTCCTTTAAGTCTATGATATAGTTTAATTGTAATTAGTTGGTGTTTTCTGCTGTAATGCAAGATGAATTAGACTTACGTAGTCATGATTCTGTAAGAAGATTAAATTAAATCTTTTTCATTTTCAATTGCTTAGGAGTAAATATGATTATATTATTACTGGCAATTATTAGATATTACTTCTACTCTAGGTGTAATGTTAATTGCATTAGATCTCACAGATAGTTGCAGTCCTACAAATTGTGTGGGTTGAAGTTCCTGAGAAGTCAAAGGAATCAGCAGTAGTTATTAAGCTAAATGTCTCTAGCTGAAGTGACTTAATAGGTGACTGGTGGCTACAAAATATTATACAACCTTATCTCTCTGATGATTACTACGTTTGTCAGGATCTACTCATCTCCACTGTGCCCCAGTCCATAAAGACTGCAACTTGGACCTAGTACAGGTCTTGTTACTAGCAGCAGCGAGGCGCTGCCCGGGCGTCCTCTGTGCGCAGCGGCCGGTGCTGCCCGCTGCCGGACACAGCCGGTCCCAGCCGGCTCCAACGGCCCCCCCGCAGGGCAGAGCTGAGCCCCTCAGCCACGGGCGGGCTCCTCGGGGAAAGCCTGGGTAAGGAAGGGCAAACGGTGCCCGGCAGCCAGGGCTGAGGGCCCTGAGGGTGAGAAACAGCCCTGCGAGCCCCGAGGGCAGAGCGGGAGGAGGGCAGGAGCGGCTCCGGGGGCCCGGCAGAGATGCCCCTGCGGCACTGGGAGGGATCCCGGTGGGGCAGGGTTTTACGTGCAGCCGGTGCGAAGGACCCAGGCTGGAGCAGGGAAAAGCGTGAGGAGGAAGGAGCGGCAGAGAGGAGCAGTTATGGGCTGACCACAGTCCCCGATTCCCCACTCTCCTGCGCCATTCGGGGCAGGCAGCTGGGGCTAGGGGGTAATGGATGAAGGAGTTGTGGATGAAGGAGTGAAGTTGAAGCTGAGAAGAAGGGGAGGGTGGGGGAGATATTTTAATTCTTGTATTTTTTTTTTTCTCACTATCCAACTTGATGATAATGTTTCCCAAGTCAAGTCTGTTTTGCCTGAAGTGATAACTGATAATGGATCTGTCTGTATTTATTTTGACCCTTGATAAGCTTTTCCATCCTGCTTAACTCCCTGATCAAACAAACTAAACCACTTCCAGGGCTGGAGTCCTTGCAAGTTTACTGCAGTGCAAAAGCTTTACTACACTGCCAGTTTCAAGGCTGTGAGAACCTGTAAATGCTTCGCTACTCAGCAGTGCTCACACAGGTGTCCTTGGTGAAGTGGGATATGTTGCAGTAACAAGCCAATAATTTGCTCTTGTGGCCAGTAGTCAAACTGCTGGTGTCATGTTAGGATTGGCAGGTATTTCTTGTGCCACTGGTTTTATCCTTACAAGAGGTTCTGCCTATATTTATCTTCCAAGCAGAAAGTTCAATCAAGGAATTGTTTCACAGGGTTATGGATACTGGGTTATTTTTTCTTGGTCCCCTCATGAGTCAGTTCTTCCAAAGACTTTTAGCAGTCATGATAGATCTGCACAGCATTGGCCAGGGGAACATATACTGGCACATGTCAGGCTCTCTGTGGGATAGGTGGCAGAAGGTATGATGTAGATTAGATAGTAGGAAAAAATTATTCACTATGACAGTGGTGAGACACTGGCGCAGGTTGCCCAGGGAAGTTGTGGCTGCCCCATTCCCAGAAACGTTTAAGGCCAGGCTGAATGGGACTTTGAGCAACCTGGCCTAGTATGAGCTGTGTCAGGGACATTGGAACTAGCTTTAAAGTCCCTTCCAAACCAAACCATTCTATGATTTTATGATTATAGCAAGACCTCCACTGCTCCTTTTCCCTTTGCTTTCATATTCTGTAGATGAAGTGGGAAATAAAATGGCCACTGCTAGCATCAGTACTTACCTGATCTATGGGGAACCGTAAAAGGCTTGAAGGTAGGTGGTTGTTAGCCATGTGCTATTTAAAAGTGAACCCTAGATGCAGGCACAAGTGACTGCCAGATTTTTTCATTGACAATCTCTCAGCAGTACTGTCAGGTCAGGAATGTAGGGGCTTCCTTACTCGACTGGTCTGAGTGTAACACTTTTTTTATGCACTTATCCCCATGTGTAAATTTTAGTAGGTGTTGACAACCTTGTGCTGGTATGAATTTTTTAAAGAGTTTGACAAGATACAGTATCAATTACCCAGACCTAGGGTGGGGAAATAATTTGGGGCCTGTCCCTGACTGGCAGTGAAATGGTGTTCTAAATGAATAGGTGGTATATAATTTGTGACAGTGTTTTTGTAGAAGGATATTATGTGCGAATGAAAAGGAGGAGCAAAATGTGTGGGGGAATGGTGAAAGATGTATGTTAAGGCCAGTACTGCTTCCGGAACCATCTGTATTTGTTTCAGCTGCCTGAAGGGGGTGCTGCAGAAAGGCACAGTCGTGACAATTCCTGACACCCCGAACTCTGTGTAGTAGACGGTCCATAACCTTTTACGAGTGGTTACTGAGCTACCTCCCTTAGTACACACAACGACCTCTTCCTACCTATTGGCTTATGTCTTGACTTACCTTTGGTTTTTTACTGCTCTTCATGGCTGTGACTATGTAAACAGACACAATTGAGCTAATGTTCCTAGAGGGAAATGATAATAAAGATGTTTATGCCTATACAGAAATTGTATATTAATTCTATTTTGAGTTCAACTTCTTCATAGTGCAGCAAATTTGTAACAGGAAGTTCTTTAGCAATGCTAATGTAGAGCTCTTGAAAAAAAAACCCACCTTATTTAGACCTTTGAAAACTGACATCTTTAAGTTAAATATGCTTAGCTTTAATCTTCCTACAGAAATGTTCAGCTGTGAAGTAATTTGATTGATTTACACATCTTAATAGCAAACCTATTATCATGTCAGTCAGGACTTTCCATGTTTTCTTTTCTTTAAGCAAGTAAAACATTCCAAATTAGGTTTAGTTAAAATATTGGCAATAAATGTGGATAAAAACTTGAACAGCTGCAGTTAGTACTAGAAGGTTTATCTTAGAATTTTCCAAAATTATTGTTCAGAAAAACTTAACGACTTCATCTGAGTTCTTCTTCGGTTGTATGGAATACAATGTTGAACTATTTCTTTCCTGTAAAAGTGAAAGACAAAACCTTGACATTTTTACTTCATTGACATTAGAGCCAACACTCATCCTCAGTTGTGTTTGTTTGGGGCTTTTTTGTTTGTTTGTTGGGGTGGTTTTTTTTGGGGGGGGGGGTTGGTTTGTTGTTTTTGGGGGGTTGGGTTTTTTTTGTTTGTTTTGTTTTTTTACTATTCTCTCAAACTAAGTGCAAAATAATAGTCTGGTAAGATGCAGACGGTTCTACTACTATAATATTTGTAGTAAAAGGTTTTCAGGATTTTTTCACTATTTTGTACAACTGATTGTGTGTGATACACCCAAGCTAAATTCATGTCTCCCTTTCTGAACTATGAGAAAGCACAGAGCTGTGCCTCAGCACAGCTCATTAGATCATGTCCTAACCATGTGTTGAACTTGATTTTGAAGGACAGTGAACAGTCTCACCTGGGTCTAGCTAAGAGTTTAGGTAGATGGTTAAGACACTAGGTTTGCTCATTTAAAAAAAAAATAAAAAAATGTTTACATTCTGTGTTGCTTTGAGTTCCAGTAACTGTAAAACTCTTAAAACTTTACATTAGCTAATACTTTAATATTCTTTGCTTGTGGTAATACTTTGTTGCCAAGCAGTTTGATTTGATTTTTAAACATGGTACTCACCGTGTGGTTTTGAAACACTTTTATATTCAAATGGGGAAAAAATATATTTTAAAAGTTAATAGGCATCTTGCATATGCTTTTAAATCTTAATTTTCTTCATCTGTGCCCCTTGGGTTCACCATGACGTTGGCAAATATAGTTCTGTTTTGCATTTTGCTTTTGTTTGGTACAGTGAAGTTTTAGGAAAATCATGTGGGTGACTGAAGAATTTCAGATGCTGTTTCATTGCAGATGGAAAACACTTTACAAAATGTAAACTCAGAGATTATGATCTGATCTTGTTTTTTAATTGCAAGGAGCCATTTTAGTGGAAGCAAAAATGTGCTCCATCTGGTTTAAAGAAAAAAAAGTCAGTCTTAATATCAACACATGCTTAATTCTGCTCACACAGATGATTATTTTATTTTTTTTATCACTGACAGTGGTCAGTGGTAGATGCCTAAGGAAAGAGACAGGGCAACTGCATAGTCATAAGTTTCCCAAGTCCCAGTTGTGCAGTTGCAAGCACTTTCTGACTAAGAATTTTGTGAGGTCATGTCCCTGTTGCTATTTTAATATCATTAGTAATTTTCTTTCCCTCGCTGAATGTATCTAATTGTTTGTGTTGAAGCTCCCAATAGTTTGAAAAGGTTATGGTTCAAAGGCATGGTCAGGAAATTTACATAATAAGCACACACACTTGCTTTGTCTAAGTATGTCAACCTGGAGTTTTCCTGAGTTATTAGGGACTAAAATTTAAAACAAAAAATTAAATCTAAGTTTATCAAAAGAAATAATAATTTGTTCAACACTGTAATTTGGAGCTGAAAGTCAAAGAGCTGATGCCTAATATGCTTGTTATAATTTGAATTTCTTTCACCTGACAAGACTTTTTTGGGGGTTGGAAAGAAACTTAGCTATTCTTTCCTATATAGTCTCTGTGGAATCCAGAGGAAAATGGAAATGGGGACATTAACTGGAAGATTTTTGCATACAAAATAAATGGCAAAGTTTTAAGGGCTCATGTATTTGAATACTATAATCAAAATGTCATTTAATGCAAATTGAAAAAGTAGTATCAACACAGAATTATAAATTTGACAGTGAAGTGCCTTTCATGGATAAATAGTTAAAGAAAGGTTAAGATATTGCTGTCTCTATCATGCTTCTGCTTGCTCTTCAAAGTTCCTGCTATTTCAGTTTGGTAAAAAAATAGGTGACAGGTGGTGGGATAATCCTGTAATCCTTTTTATTTTATTTTTATTTTTTTATTTAAGATATAGGCCACCAGTTTTCAGTATTCTGCAGATATTCCAATATATCATTGTCCTCTTAAAAGGGAGAAATAACCATCCATGTAAAAATATGCAGTCAAGAAATTACACTTAGCCATTAAAAGAATATTCAGTCAAATCACTTTCAGTGGGAAGTGAAAGGGGTTTTATTTTTAAGCTTGATAAAATGTGTATTTTAAGATCTGAAAAGCAAAGAAGACCCATCTTAATTTTGCTGTAATGCATTCACTGGAAAAGGGCAACATTAAGATACATTTATATGTTCCATCTGTGCTGAATTTTCCTCATTGGATGAAAGATTAAAATAAATGAATCATAGAATCATTTGGGTTATAAAAGACCTTTAAGATCATCAAATTAAGCCTTAAACCTAACACTGTCAAGCCCACCATTAAACCATGTCCCTAAGAGCACATGTACACATCTTCTAAATACCTCCAGGGGTAGTAACTCAGACGCTTCCCTGGGCAGCCTGTTCCAATGCTTTCAGTGAAGAAATTTTTCCTAATTCTTCCTAATATCCAGTCGAAACCTCCCCCAGTGAAACTTGAGGTTGTTTCCTTTTGTGCTATTGCTTGCTACTTGGGAGAAGAGACTTGACTCCTACCTCTCAACCATGTCCTTTCAGGTAGTTGTAGAGAGTGAGAAACCTCCTTTTCTCCATGTTGAACAACCTCAGATCCCTTGTAAGACTTGGTCTCCAGACCCTCTCCAGCTTTGTTGTTGATCTTGGACACACTCCAGCACCTCAGTGTCTTTCCCGTAGTGAGGGGCCCAGAACCAATCACAGTAGTCAAGGTGCAGCCTCACCAGTGTTGAGTACAGGGGGACAGTCACTTCCTAGGCCTTGCTTGCCACACTATTTCTGATGCAAGCCAGGATGCTATTTGCCTTGGCCACCTGGGCACAAGCTGGCTCATATTCAACTGGCTGTTGACAAATACCGCCAGGTACTTTTCCACCAGGCAGTTTTCCAGCCACTCTTCCCAAAGACCATAGTGTTTTGCAGGGTTGTTGTGACCCAAGGGCAGGACCCAGCACTTTGCCCTGTTGAATCTCATACAGTTGGCCTCAGTCCATCAATCCAGGCTGTCCAGATACCTCTGTAGAGCCTTTCTATCCTCAAGTACAGCAGTCCTACCCAGTTTGGTGTCATCTGCAAATATGCTGAAGGTGCACCCTATAATCTCATGAAGATCATTGGTAAAGATATTAAACAAAACTGCCCCCAGTACTGAGCCCTGGGAAACACCACTTCTGACCAGCTGCCAACTGAATTTAACTCCATTCACCACTACTACTCTTTGGGCTCTGCCGTCCAGCCAGTTTTTCAGACAGCAAAGAGTACACACAAGCACACACATCCAAGCCAAGCAACCAGTTTCCTCAGGAGAATGCTGTGGGAAACCAGGGACTAAAGTCTAGGTAGACAACATTCACAGCCCTTCCTTCATCCACTAAGCAGGTCATCTTGTAGAAGATCAGGTTAGTTAAGGAGGACCTGCCTTTCATAAACTGTGCAGACTGGGCCTGATACAGGTTGTTCTGTACATGCCAAGGTGATTGACTCTTGTAACCTTTCCTGTCAGCTTGAAAAGCAGCATAAAAGAAACAGGATAATTTGTAATGGGAGGTGAGAGAGAAGAGGCTAACAGAGCAACAGTCAGCCTATGGTTTGACACTGCTGGCTGCCATCCCACAGGTATGGCAGTCTCTGCCTGTGGCTGATGGCATAATCTCCCCATGGGTTGCCTAGAGCAGTGTGCACCCACCTAGGACAAGGAGTGTGGGGTGCAGCAAGCAAGGACCCACACTTCAAGGAGGTGTGTGGGGGCACTTATGAAGTGCTCTGTCACAAGCATGCGCATTAACAGGTGCTAGGAAGCAGCAGAAGTACACACACAGCTGGAGCACTCATGTGTCCCATAGGAGTGGTGTGCAGTCAGGGAATCCACAGTGTTGCCTAGTCAGGAGGTGTTCTGGTAGACCACACCACTAAGTGGAGGTTGTGTGCATGTAGCTGTGGGACTAGAACTGTTTGTAGAAGGGTATAGAGACATTGTCACTTCAAAACAATGACACAAAGATCAGAATAGGTAAGAATTTTCTGCTGCGTAGATGTATTTTTAGATGTAGCTTGTGTACGTATGCAAGAGCTGGATAGCATTGAAACCTTTATAATCACTAGCAAAGCATTTGTTAGTGTTGTAGAGGCAGTGATGAGATTTTTAACCCTGTTAAGATCTGCTGCACAGCTGTGTGTGAGAATCTGGACTTGACAAATTAGGTGCTTACTGTGTAAGAAATGCAAATGAGTTCAGCTGCTACCTCTTATAAATATTTACTACTTAGCAAGAAGTACTAATAATACACCACTTCCCAGAAAGGTGCATAAACCTTTAGTCAGCTTGTTGTGAGCTGTAGACTCTAGCATTACAAGTACTGTGGTTCCATGAAGAGTGTTTCAGTACCTCTGATTGTGTTGGCTGACTTATGATAAATGCATGAGTAAAAAACCCAACTAAAACACCTAGAACATACACAGATCATGGTTTCAGTTAATTATTTAATGTAGTATGTTATTTTTGCAGTCTGCATGAGGCAGTGCATAAAAGAACAATCAGTGGAAAGAAGTAAATAGGAACAATGGAAAATTAAATTGTAAGGTTTTGCATGGGCAAATTGTGATTGTATGTGACAAGAATGGTATCAGGAAATTAAGGAATATTAGGAAAGTGAGAATGAATTTTACTGTACATAACCTGAAAAAAATCTTAATATTCTATAATGTGCAATAGGTTTAAAAATACCTTTAAATATCTTCAAAGACTAATCTTACTGAATTTTCAGTAAGTTCCTAAATATTGACAGTATAGTTATACAAAAGAAAAACAAGTGTAAAGATCACAACTTCCACAGGTGCTTGAGCTAACTGCTTTGATAAATGCTTTCCCCATTAAAATATGTGGTTCTTTTTTACTTTTCTTCACCCATGACTTTGTATTTCTTATGATTTGTACAACTTTTTTTTTTTTAATTTTCCAGTGTACTTTCTTTAAATGCTTTCAAACATATGTGCTCTTGTGAGACCTCACTTGGAGTACTGTGTGCAGTTCTGGTGTCCTCAACATAAAAAGGACATGGAACTGGTGGAACAAGTCCAGAGAAGGGCCACGAGGATGATCAGGGGGCTGGAGCACCTCTCATATGAAGATCGGCTGAGAAAGTTCAGGTCTGTTCAGCCTGGAGAAGAGAAGGCTGCATGAAGACCTCCTAGCAGCTTTCCAGTATCTGAAGGGGGCCTATAGGGATGCTGGGGAGGGACTTCTCATTAGGGACTGTAGCGATAGGACAAGGGGTAATGGATTAAAGCTTACACAGGGGAAGTTTAGACTGGATATAAGGAAGAAGTAAGGGTGGTGAGGCACTGGAATGGGTTGCCCAGGGAAGCTGTGAATGTTCCATCCTTGGCGGTCTTGAAGGCCAGGTTGCACAGTCTTGGGTGACATGGTTTAGTGTGAGGTGTCCCTGCTCATGGCAGGGGAATTGGAAGTACATGATCTTAAGGTCCTTTCCAGTCCTAACTATTCTATGACTCTATGATACTATGATTCTATATAACACTTTATCTGTTTTACTTCAAAGAAAACAATCTTTGAATGGCCAACACCCAACATGGACTCAGGTCATGGAAAACTTACTATTTGCTTTAGTCAATGTTATTGTGAGTATTGCACCACAATGAGTGAGTCTCAGAATGTGAAGTTCTGATGTTATTTTTGCTTTTGGGGACTGTGCTCCTTTTGTCATAACATTATGGTGATGTTTTTGTTTGTGTGCATCTGTCTCTAACCTTTTAATACTGGACAGTACTTGCTTCATACTAGTTAATATGATTCTTCTCTGTTGTCACCTATTTCTAAGAGAACGTGTCCTGAGTGGTTCTACTTCCACCCAGAAACAGTGTTTAAGGCCAGGTTGAACCGAGCCTTGGGCGACATGGTCTAGTGTGAGGTGTTCCTGCCCATGGCAAGGGGTTCGAAATAGATGATCTCAAGGTCCTTTTCAACCCTAACCACTCTATGATTCTATGAATCAAAAAGTCAGAATTCATTGATTTTTGCAAGAATCATGCTTGGATTTTTTATTGGCAACTCACTGTTTTCCTGTTAATATAAGGATGTGTCTACTTTATAAATGTAAGTATATACCTTGGAGTATACATTTGCCTTTTAAAAGATCTGATAGGTGGTGGCTGAAATGGTATTCTTTTCTGGTCAAACATGGAATGCTGCACCCAAACATCCATGGCTGCAGGCCCCGGAACACTTTCATTTTTGTTCTTTTTAAAATTCCATAGGAACAAGCCAAGCATTTTTCAAATGCTGATGAGGGAAGATGAGGGAAGTATTCGAGGGTGTTATGTCTCTTAAAGAGCATAAAGGAATTTTTAACAGAATCTTGGTGTTGGAGACAAAGAAAGTCTGCAATTGAGCAGTTTGTAAATAATGCCAGTATCATAACTAAGTGCCATACAGTGGAGAATTTGGCATCTTTCAGATTAATTGGTAAGAGCTTGCAAAAGGTGAGGAAAATGAAATTTCATGATTTCTGTAGTAGTCTTTGTCTTAGAAAAAGTCTTGGTTGCTCAGAAATGGTTTGCAGGAAAGCTGATGTCAAGGGCCAACAAACTTGAGTGATCTTTCCATCACACTACAAAGCACAGTCAGTGTCAGAAACTGAGGTAAAGAGTGAAAAACATAATTTACCAACCTGTCCTTTCTCCTTTATTCTACATAATGAGCAAACCAACAGAAGGCCTTAAGATTCTAGGACGGAAGGTAGAATAACTGACAAAATACTTCTGTCAGAGTTTTTAAAATGAAATAAATCATAGAATCATAGAATAATTAGGGTTGGAAAGGACCTTAAGATCATCTAGTTCCAACCCCCCTCCCCTGGGCAGGGACACCTCATGCTAAATCATATCACCCAAGGCCTTGTCCAACCTGGTCTTGAACACTGCCAGGGATGGAGCATTCACAACCTCCCTGGACAACCCATTCCAGTGCCTCACCACCCTAACAGGAAAGAATTTCCTCCTTATATCCAATCTAAACTTCCCCTGTTTAAGTTTTAACCCATTACCCCTCTACCTATCACTACACTCTCTAATGAAAAGTCCCTCCCCAGCAACCCTATAGGTCCCCTTCAGATACTGGAAGGTTGCTAGGAGGTCTCCATGCAGCCTTCTCTTCTCCAGGCTGAACAGACCCAACTTCCTCAGCCTGTCTTCATACAGGAGGTGCTCCAGTACCCTGATCATCCTCGTGGCCCTTCTCTGGACTTGTTCCAGCAGTTCTATGTTCTTTTTATGTTGAGGACACCAGAACTGCACACAATACTCCAGGTGAGGTCTCACAAGAGCAGAGTAGAAGGGCAGGATCACCTCCTTCAACCTGCTGGTCACACTGCTTTTGATGCAGCCCAGGATACGGTTGGCTTTCTGGGCTGCAAGCGCACACTGCCAGCCACTGTCAAGGTCCCTCTGGATGGCATTCCTTCCCTCCAGTGCATCAACCAAACCACACAGCTTGGTGTCATCGGCAAACTTGCTGAGGGCGCACTCAATCCCACTCTCCATGTCAGCGACAAAGATGTTCAACAAGACCAGTCCCAACACCGATCCACGAGGGACACCACTCGTTACTGGTCTCCAGCCAGACATTGAGCCATTGATGACAACTCTTTGCATGCGGCCATCCAGCCAGTTCTTTATCCACCGAGTGGTCCATCCATCAAATTGATGTCTCTCCAATTTAGAGACAAGGATGTTGTGTGGGACAGTGTCAAATGCTTTACACGAGTCCAGGTAGATGACATCAACTGCTCTACCCCTGTCCATCAGTTCTGTAGCCCCATCGTAGAAGGCCATCAAGTTGATCAGGCAGGATTTCCCCTTAATGAAGCCATACTGGCTGTCACCTAGCACCTTGTTGATTTTCATGTGCCTTAGCATGCCTTCCAGGAGAATCTGCTCCAAGATTTTGCCAGGCACAGAGTTGAGACTGACTGGTCTGTAATTCCCCAGGTCCCCCATTTTCCCCTTCTTGCAAATGGGGGATTTATTTCCCTTTTTCCAGTCGTCGGGAACTTCACCTGACTGCAATGATTTCTCAAATATGATGGCCAGTGTCTTTGCAACTTCATTTGCCAGCTCCTTCAGGACCTGAGGATGGATCTCTTCAGGAGCCATGGACTTGTGGACTTGCGCACGTTCAGATCTTTAAGATGGTCTCGAACCAATTCCTCTCCTACAGTGGGCGCAAGGTCTTCATTCTCACAGTCCCTGCATCTGCCTTCCAAGACTTGGGTGGTGTGGTCAGAGCCTTTGCCCGTGAAGTCCGAGGCAAAGAAGTCATTCAGAACATCAGCCTTCTCCAAATCCCTTGTAGCCAGTTCTCCCGAGAGCTTCCTGAGGGGGCCTACATTCTCCCTAGTCTGTTTTTTATTTGCTATGTACCTGTAGAATCCCTTCCTGTTATCCTTAATACCTCTAGCTGAGTTTAATTCTAACTGGGCCTTAGCTTTCCTAACCTGATCCCTAGCTTCCCGGACAATATGTTTTCAAAATAACTTTACATATTTCTGTAGATCACAGAACACCCAGACCTCTTCTGTTTATAAAAACAAACCCAGTGAAATGCATACATTCTAAGAGTTATTTTGATATATTTCAAGTTGGGGAAGACAAGCGAGCAAAAACAAATGTAAAAATGTTATATATTCTGCTGTGAGATGTCCCAAGAAGTTTCAAGCTTTATCAAACAACTGAAGCATTTTTAATAAGTCTGAATAACTTAAAAATTATTAAGCTTAAATCTTTAAATTTACTTACAGCTTTTTATTATCATTTTGTTATCTCAAAAAAGATATTAAAAAAATCTGAAAAATGAGACTTTCGTTGCCCATCTGTGTAAATGTAGCCTCCTTATGGCTACTCTACTTAAATGTTATAAACCATGCTTCTGCTTGAAGATGAATGTGGAATCTGCACTTAGTGAATGACATTCCATTAATCAGAATACAGAAAGCAGTGTTTTTCCACCAGTGGCATGTAATTCTCTGGAGACAAGATACAGGAAATATGCTTTGACAGTGATGAGAATATGGAATTCATCTTTATCATAACACATATTCAGCTTGGCCACTCAGTTCTCATCCTGCCATATTCTTATTTTGTTTTGCTCTTTTGGAACACTTGGAACACTTTCAACTCATCCAGCTTGCAGGAGAATGTGATTTTACTTCCATACTGCTAGACAGAGCACACAGATGTCATGCAAACAGAAAAATTTAGTGTAGATATTCCCAGAGCATGTGTGATGAATGGAGGGCTAAGAGAATCCTGAAGTTCTTGATAGATGTTTTAGGAATTCGTGCTCATTAAAACTTGGTCTAACACAAAAATGTTTGACTTCCCTCATAGTTTAGAAAAACTTTAAGTAATTTCCCCCCCCCCCAAAGTTACATACGTAAGCTTTTTTAAAAAGTAGTAGTTATCTGTGCAGCTTATACCAGTATCTTCAGTCTTTGTAGAACTGAGTGTAGCTTGTGTTAGGGGAGCTGATAATTCTTAAAAAAAAAATATCATTCCTGATTATGACAAACTGTTCTCAGCATCATGTAGTCAAAGAATTAGAGCTGTAGATTGAGGCTGCACTGTAGTAATCCCTGTGAAGAAAACCTAGAATAAGAGGACAGTCAAATAAATGCAGAGATGAAGTGATACATATAACTGAATTTACTACAACAGCTCTTTAAATGTTTATCTAGTCTAATGTCCTTATCCTACTATAAATGATGATAAAACTCTCTCTAATATAATAGAGTAATTGATCTTTACTTACCATTTAGTTAACTTCATTAGTCACGGTAGAGTATTTGGTATTAGAGATGTCATAGTCTAATCATAGCAACTGTATGTATCCTGGGATTTGGGGAACCAGTCTCTATGGAAGGTCCACTATCTTAGTTTATAGAGCTTTAAAAAATATTGTAACATACAATTAAAATGAAACAGCATTTATCAAAAGAGATTGAAAATAAGATTTTATCTGCATATAGATTTATTTTTTTTTTAAATTAGTACCCTGTTGAAAAGGATGTCTGGTTACCATGCTCATAACCTAGAAACTTGTGAAAAATGCAAAAAATTGTAAGAGAATGTGGTGGTTTATTGTGTGTTCATAGACGTGTTAAAAAAAAAAAATTGGCTGAAAGGAAGGAATTAATTGCAGTAGATCTGTCGAAAGAGAGTCAGTATCAACCTGTCACTCCAACTAGGCAAAACTGCTGTACTAGAAGTCCACAAAATCAAAGGAATCAAAATGTGTCTATTTTATTTCATTATGGTACATTAACTGCTAAAACCATAACTAAATAATTCAATATTTCTATATTGAAAATAATAATTTTTAAGCTTATTTCTTGACTTTTACACCTGACATACAAGAACTCTCCATCACTGCTATATTCAGATGCAGTAAAGGATGGATTTATTGGGAACAGTATAATCACTGTTTTTGGTTCTATAGGTGTGACTCAGCTCAAACCTCATGAATATATTTTCAGCTGAAATAATAAATGAGAGACATGATTTATCATAGTTGGAAAGTGTATTCATGTATATGCTGCAGGATAAGATGCAGAAGTATAAAGAAGTCCTATTTCTACTTGTTTCAGAGAGAAGTGGATGTTTAGTGACTTTTCACACGCTGCATACAAAGACCTTGGCAGCACCAGGAACATGAATGCATTTCCTAGCTCACAGCATTGTTCAACCTGCATCCTGTCGAACTTATTGACCTAAAACTGAGTCAGACAATAAATAAAACACAAATCTAAACCACATTCCAGCTAAAAGTTAAAGAGGGTGTAAATAAAACTGACTGCAGTTGTTAAATTTCAAGTTTGTTTCAATAATTAATGTTAATTAACAGATTAACTGTGATTTACTTTCAAATAAAACATGCTAAGCCTATTTAGGACACTAATTTTAGTGTATTTACCTAATTGAATCACTGTACCAGAGCTGACACAGAGTCTCCAAGTGTAAGGAGTTCAGAGTTGGAAAACTAAGTACGAGTCCTTTATCCATACAGGTAAAACTGAACTGCAGGGTTTGAAGATTTGTTCAAAGCCAACGTGCTTTCATTCTCAGCTTCATTACTTAAAGGTGGCAGATCCTGGTTCCATTCTTCCAGAGATACCTAAACAACTGCATCACACATTTCTGTTGAGTCGTGCGATAGGTATTTGAAGAATAGTCTTTGAATCTGCCTCTGCTCCCCATGGAGGCAGGGAATACATTTGTGTAAAACATTTAGAAGCTCTCCAGGATGATGGCTATGGCATTCACATAAAGGTAGGATGCCTGGATTTATTTAGTAGAAGATTATGAAAATTGAAGCAAAACCAAAGTATATCTGCCCCATCTTCACAAGCACGTATGTTAGGGTACACCATGGTCTAATGGTTGAGGACCTGTTCCTCCATACAGGGTGTGTGTATGTGTTCAAATCTTCTCCGGTGGAAACCAGTATTTGGGGATGGTAGGGGGGGTTGTTGTATTTAAAAAAAAAAAAAAAAATTATTTGTATTTCATAAAACCTGAATAATCTTATTTTGGTTTTACAAGCATAACTTGATTGGTTACTGCAAAGAATGTAAAAGAAACTACTTGCACAGAGTCTGTGTTTCAAGAGCAATGACAGAATAATTCAGGTTGTAGAAGCATCTGGAAGTTGCTGAACTGCCACCCCATCCCCAGTTAAAAGTTTTCATCTGTGTTTTGTTTTGTTTTTTTTATTATTTGTTTGTTTTTGTTTGTTTGTTTGTTTTGGGTTTTGGTTTTTTTTTTTTATGCTTAGCACTAGAATAAAACTTGCGTTTGATTTCAGAGCATGCACAGTGTGTTTTTCTTTTTCAGCTGGACTTGTTTTTACAAGTCTCTTCTTCTATACTGTATAACGTTGTGTAAGGTCATCAAGTGGAATGAGATGATAATCGTAATCATGAGAGATTTCAGAAGCTGGAGTCAGGAACTTTTTGTTCATGTTAAAAAAATAATTAAGGAAAGCATCGTTGATGTGGGTAGACATGTTTAGGTACCAGTGATACAGAAACTAGCCCAGAAATGTTCTTGAAGTCAGTTCATGAAATTTACAATTTGAAACAGACAGGATGCTTATGACTAAGTTATTTCAGGAGATCCTCAGAATATTAAAGGCTTGAGCAGCACATTAATAAAATGTTACCATTCTGATCTGAGAGCATTATATGCTTACTTTATATGTGTTAATTATGCTGCATAATGCCCATAAGAAAAATGATTGAAAAAAAGTTCTGCTGCTAGTTATATTCCTAGGCATCCAGGACTGTGGGCTTGCATAGTATTTGTAGAGTTCCTTTCAGACCATTGGCAGACTTAAGAAGCAGTTTGTAATTTCTCAGCAATTCTGAGTGACATGTAAGGATTAGTAATTTCATATATACATGCATTAGATAATTCAAAACAAAATAAAAGTCATATCCATAGAAAAATTATGAAGAGGGAATAATTTTTCAAGCTGTAGCTTTTACTGATAAGAAAACATGCAATATCCTCACACACTACTATGCTTAGCCTGTCAGTTTCGTACAAAACCTATGTTTGTGTCTGAGCAATCGTTTTGTTCAGTCATAGACTCATAGATACATAGAATAGTTAGGGTTGGAAAGGACCTTAAGATCATCTAGTTCCAACCCCCCTGCTGTGGGCAGAGACACCTTATGCTAAATCATACCACCCAAGGCCTTATCCAGCCTGGCCTTGAACACTGCCAGGGATGGAGCATTCACAACCTCCCTGGGCAACCTATTCCAGTGCCTCACCACCCTAACAGGAAAGAATTTCCTCCTTATATCCAATCTAAACTTCCCCTGTTAAAGTTTGAACCCGTTACCCCTTGTCCTGTCACTACAGTTGCTAATGAAAAGTCCCTCTCCAGCATCCCTATAGGCCCCCTTCAGATACTGGAAGGCTGCTAGGAGGTCTTCATGCAGCCTTCTCTTCTCCAGGCTGAACAGCCCCAACTTCCTCAGCCTGTCTTCATACAGGAGGTGCTCCAGCCCCCCAATCATCCTCGTGGCCCTCCTCTAGACTTGCTCCAACAGCTCCATGTCCTTCATATGTTGAGGACACCAGAACCGCGCATAGTACTGCAGGTGGGATCTTGCAAGAGCAGAGTAGAGGGGCAGGATCACCTCCTTTGACCTGCTGGTCACACTCCTTAATCTTTTAGCCCTGGTGATATCTACTGTAAACTGCTTGAAGAACTAATTAAAGTAATTCCAGGGTTGTTGGCTGTTATTTTTGAGGGCGAATGAAGAATGAATGAAGTATTTAAAAGGCTGGAAAATGAAAAATACAGTGCTTTTGCATCATGATTTAAGCCCAGTCGGCAACTAACCACCACATAGCTGCTCACTCACTCCCTCATCCCCTAGCAGTATGGGGAAAGACTCAGAAGAGTAAAAGTGAGAAAATTCATGTGTGGAGATAGTGATAGTTTAATGGGACAGAAATGGAAGCAATAATTATGACAATAATAATGGTAAACAAATCAGAATATGCAAAACAAGTGATGCACATTGCAGTTGATAACCATTTGCCAATGTCCAGCCAGTTCCTGAGCAGCAGCCCCTGGGCTGTTTGCCCCTTAGTTGATGTCATATGGTATGGAATATCCCTTCCGCTAGTTTGGTTCAGCTGTCCTGGCTATGTCCACTCCCATCTTCCTTTGCTCCTCCAGCCTTCTCATTGGCAGGGAATGAGAAGCTCAAAAGTCCCTGACTTATTATAAGCAGTACTTAGCAAAAAATGAAACACTGGTGTGTTACCAGCATCATTCTCATACTAAATCCAAAACACAGCCCTGTACCAACTACTAGGAAAAAAAATAACTCTGTCTCGGCCAAACCAGGATAAAGAGGAATGGGAAGAAGAGTTCAGAAATTATTGCTAAGTTATTTTTGTTTTCTGCTCTATTCCACCCTTTTTTCACCCCTAAGATTTTGTTAGAAATGATAAAATTATTTGTAAGATTTTAAAAGATAACAAAGTTACAGCTAATTTGGATTTAATGTTTTATGTATAGCAGAGAATCAAAAGACACTATCTATCATGATCTTAGTAACACTTCTGACAGTTTCACGTATTTTCATAAGGAAGCTTCACAGATACAGTGTAAATGAGACTGCCATAGTGTTACAGCAAAACTAATCACAAGATGGAAAGAGATACTGTTGATGGAAGGAGTTTTACGTCTGAGTAAAGCTTCTTCTCTTCAGTAGATCCTGCTAGAATTCTAGTTTATATTTCATTAGTACCCTGGGTGATGAAATAGAAAGTACTCTTGTTATGCTGTCCTGGTATAAATTGCAAGCATATTGGAAGTCTATATTATAACTCAAAGTAATTTTAACAGGAGAAAAAAGATTTTTAAATATATGATTCAATTCAATAAAGATTACTGCAGGCTTCTGCATCTGGGTTGTAGAATCAGGTGCCTGAATACAGAGATAGCAGTTCTTCACAAGTTGATTAGGTAGCAGTTCAATAGTAAATGATCTGAGAATAATCCTCAGCAAATCATAAGCCATACCTCAGTCAGTGGTGTCACACTGCTGTAAAGGAGAACATTGAACATCATGCTGTGATATGTAAGTGAAGTACAGCTCACAAGAAATGCTATGTGATTCTTCTGCTTTGTTCATCATATATGAAACATTAGCTGGAGTATAGCTCCTCTTTTGGGGATCATTTGTACCCATCACAAAAGCTATACAGCATACTGCAAATAGTTCAGAGGAGAAAAATGAATACAATCAGAGACCTGGATAATATTCCTGGTGAGGGGAAACTCTATAATTTGGGACTGGTTCTTCGAAAGAAGAACGAAGATTTAAGAGTATTTGAATATGTTAGTTACTGCTGAAAGTACTTGCCAGTTCTCTGTGTTAGTATAGTTAGGACAATAGGTTTGAACAGCAGTTTAATGTGCATGTTGAAATAATAAACATAGCGATATATTAGAACAGACCAGTTTCAGAGTCTGTGAAATCTCCACTCTAGAAAATGTTTCAGAACTGGCAAGAAACATCTTGCACATAATTATATTTCTTCTCATGTTGAAGCAAAGAGATGGACTAGGAACTTCCTGAGATTCTGAGATTCCTGAGGTATTTTTTCAACTACGCAAATCAAAGTCAAAAAAAAAAAAAAAAGGTACAGCAAATTTCTGATATAATTATGACACTCTTAAGAAAAAGAGAAATTGACAATTATGTCCTGAAAAAGCAGGTTTTTAAGTTGTGTAATTGGTCTACATTTGCAAAAAACTATAATTACATCTTAGAGCAAAAATATGCATTCAAATCCTTTTAGAAAATAATGGGATTCAGGTGTTTAATTTCTCAACCCCTGAAGTCTAAACATAAAGGTATATCCACAGTGACAAAACCAAGAGTTTAAAGACAAACATTAAACTGCTTACAAAACAAAATGCCACATTTTGTAAAGACCTGCTTCAGGTGTACAAAGAAGGGTTGGTATTTTCATATTCAAGAGTCTTTTTCAGCAACCAAACTCAATAAGCTGAATTGGCCCTGAAGCAGATGACACTAAACTTAGCAGTCACAGTTCAGTTCAGTGGGAGGCCTCAGCCCACCTCTGGTTGTTAATTAAGATGATTGATTAGCTCTATTTAGCATAAAATAAATTTTGGCAGTGTAGGAAACAAGTGAGCTATCAAAAAAGGCTCACTTTTATGGTGGCATGGTTCTGTGATTGAACTGATCCAATATATACTGCTGAATGGCACAGTACCATCAAAATTAAGTGTTTAAGTAGTGTGGTATTTACATTAATTAAATTGGTTAATTAAGCAAACAAATGCTTGCGATATTAACAAGTAGTTGTATAATAGACATTTATTGACATTTGTCCATAAGTTCATGTTATAGGCTGTTTAATGAATTTTCTAATTTTACTGACACATTATGCAAATTAGAATTAGACATAAAATGTGGAAAAAAGCCCTGGACAACACTAATTCAAGTATTTTAAGCATTTATGGGTAGCTTAAAACAATTCTCATTGATTTAACTAATTGTATTTGCTACTTAATCTAAATTGAATACTTAATTGCAGTCTGAATTGCAAGTTTTATTGGCAGTTACATACAAAATGTTATGCAGATAATTGGTAGTTATAGAACTGTTGATAGAAGAAGAAGTACAAAAGATTATATACAGCTTTTATAAAGCTTTAAGGTTGAATTCAGAAGCGAAAACTACCTTATTTGGGTCACAGTATTTAATACTTCAGTACAATTATCAATGTTTTATCATAGAGTTTAAAGCTTTCATCTTCGTGCTTTGATCATTTTTTTATCAACAGGAGATTCATTACATCATCAAAAGCTGTGCAGCTTTTATGTCATGGGAAAGGGATCATATTTCTGTGTGCTAATAAGAAATTATAAGGTATTTAGCTATGAAAAAACAAACCCTGCCAAATCTACCTCAGTTATCTCACTTTCCTCTTACTTCTACATGCCTGATTATGTATTCAAGAAGAATGGAACCTAATTGTATTGTTATTTCTTCAGAAATTCAGTGTGTGGCCTGTCTGCATGATGTACTTGCTTTTTACAGGAAAGGAAAGAAAAAAGTAACTCCTGCATGTAAAGCAATTTTATTTTTTTTTTTCAAATGCTCATATTGGTATCTACTTGATCCTGAAAGGTTTCTGTCTAGTACTGAGTAATTTTCAATATCAGATTTTTTTTTTGTATGTCTTGCATTTTCTTGTTCTCCAAAGAATTTAAGAAATACCTTTCCCATAACTCTACTATTATTCTATTAGAGATGCAAAATGCTAGCCTGTTTGAGAGGCTGATGGGTATCAAGACAAACTGCAAAATCATTTTGTTACATAATTTAATTTTAAAATACAAATACAGTATTACGTATTACAATGCAAATACAGTATTATGTACAAGTGTCTGAATGATCAGGCAACTGCCTGTTGGGAGAAAAGGTACCAAAGGAGTGTTTATATATAAACTGGAAAAAGCACTATGTGATAGGATGTGCCATGTCAATGAGAAGAATGCTTGAACAGTGATTGGAATGTGTTGAAATGGAACTCATGGCTTCCCCCACTGCAGAATGCTCTGCAGAACTAACAAATTAAGCAAATGCAATCATCTGGGAAGGACAAGTGCCCTGTCCCCAGAAAAGAGTAACTATGCTTAGTATCAGGCATACTTTTTGCAGATAAGCACCATGGGTTTAAATTCTCTCCTAAATAACTAAGGTTCTGCTACAATTTTCCCTAACTGGTGCTCAGGGATCTTTATCGATCAATCTGTGATGCAAAAGAAAGCCTTTGGGGCTCTGTAGTTCATATATGCAGGGAGCAGATATGAAAAGCCAAAGCTCAATTAAAGTTGAAATTGGCCAGTGAACGAGGTTACGTCTGGCTGGCAACTGCTCACCACCAGTGCTCCTCAGGGTTCAGTTCTAGGCCGCTGCTGTTCAATATATTTATCAACAGTCTGGATACGGGAGTTGAATGTACCATAAACAAGTTTATTAATGGTACCAATAGGGAGGAGCTGTTGATTGTCTTGAGGGACAGGAGGCCTTGTGAAGGGCCATAGATAGGTTAGAGCATTGGGCTATGGTTAATGCGGTGAAATCAAAAGAGTCAAAGTGCCACATTCTGCACCTAGGATGGAGTAATGCCAGGCACAAGCATAAATTGGGAGAATTCCAACCCAAGCAGTGATCTTTGCCTTCCAGGTAACTCCCCCCAGTTTCTGTACTGGGCATGGTGTGCTGTAGTATGGAATTCCCCTTTGGCTAGTTTGGGTCAGGTGTCCTTTCTCTGCTTCCTCCCAGCTTCTTGTGCCTTTTCTCACTAGCAGACTGTGGGACTGAAAAGTCTTGAATCAGACTAAGCACTACTGAGCAACAACTAAAACATCGGTGTACTACCAGCTTTGTTCTTGTCTAAAGCCTAAACACAGCACTGTGCCAGCTGCTAGGAAGGAGAGAAGTGGTACTGTTGAACCCAGAATACCTGGCATCCAAGAGTGCAAAACACATCCTAGTGTGCAGCATAACCAGCCCGTCAAAAGAGGTAATTATTGTGCTGTATTCAGCATTGGTGCAGCTTCACCTTGAATATTGTGAACAGTTTTGGGCCCCACAACTTAAGGAGGATGTGAAGGTCCTTGAATGCATCCAGAGGAGGGCAACAAAGCTGGTGAAAGGGCTGGAAGGAATATCCTATGAGAAGTGTTTGAGAACTCTGCGTTTGTCTAGTTTGGTGAAAAGGAGGCTGAGGGGTGACTTCATTGCTCTCTACAGCTTCTGAAGGAGGGGAAGGGGAGAGGGAGGTTCTGATCTATTTTCCCTGGTATCCAGTGATAGGCTGTTGAGAATTGTTCAAAGATGCACCAGTGGAGGTTTAGACTGGACTTCAGGAAGCCTTTCTTTACTGAGAGTGTGGTCAAACACTGGAATAGGCTTCCTAAAGAACTGGAGATCCTATTGCTGCCCCAAGCCTACCAGTGTTGAAGAAGTGTTTGGACAATGCACATAACAATATGCTTTAACTTTTGGTCAGCCTGGAAATGGTAAGGCAGTTGGACTAGATGATGGCTGTAGGTCCGCTCCAACAAAGTCTGTTCTGTTCCATTCTTTGAATTTTTAGATGAATGCATTCCCCCCTCCCTTGGTTTTTAAAATGCAGTTTAGATGAACCTCTCACAGAAAAGTTCATAGCATAAAGTTCTTTGTGGGTAGTTTCACAGAGGAAGGTATTCCAACAGAAAAGCAGTAGTATGCAGAATCATAGCTATGTCTCCTAGTTTTGCTACTGTGTAGTTTAGATGGAACCTCTCTCAATACTACTGACTGTGATGAACTGTAACCTGATGTAGTCACCATATGTTGATGAAAGGAAATTTAGTTTTATGGATCATAAGAATAATTTAGGTTTATGGATCATACATATGGCAGGCAAACGCAGAAATTACTGGAGCTACAAGTGTACTTGTTGACATTAATTAGTTCCTTTCTTCATGTAAAACTTACTTTCTTTGGTGCCTCTCTTCCTCATCTCTAAAATGGGAATTAGAAACAGGGCAGGACAATCTGACGGTATATGGTACAGGGGTAGGGGGACAACTGCATGACTGTCTATCAAAGACAGTCACCTTACGCATTTCTTGAGCAGTCCTCTATGAGGGGTTAAATATCAATTTTATGGATTTTTCTATTCTAAAGTATAATCTCATAGAAAGTTTTCTATTCTCTTCTGTTTTTCTTTTGCGTACCTGTTTTCCTGAGAGAAACCATGCATTAGACAGAACTGGCTAGTTCTTTAAAAAAGAAATAACTGTGTTTGCATTATGACTTTCAGAATACAAAACCTTTTTTTCTCACTGAAAAAAGTATTTCTGTAATGAAATAATATATCTAGGTGATTTTATAAGCTAATGATTGATGTCATGATTGGACTGTTAATGAGTATGAGTTTATAGCTATAATGTTTTCAGTATAAAAGTATAATAATAAAATACTGGAGAAAACATCTTCTTAGGAAAGAAAAGGATTTGTGCTTGATTCATTCAGACTTAACTGGAAGCTGAAAGTTCCACATCAGAAGAGTTTGAAGTATGTTACATTTCAGAATAAGACTTCTCAAGGGCTAGATATATTATAGTTAGTCAAGATTGTGGATGGCTCTCAGCACTTTAATGAATTTCAGTCTGTGCCACTGATGCTGCAGATAACTGCTGTGCTATTGGGTTTTACAGTAATTGGCTCTGTGGTTTTGTCCTGAAATTTTATTTTGGTTTGAGAAACCTTTCTAATTAAGGATTTAATGGAAGAGAAGTAAGCTCTTATAAAGCAGTTAAGCCATTCCACTGGAAAACAATCCAGCAAACAAAACCCTCACCCAAACCTAGTGTAAATGTTGACAAGCAAACAGGCTTTGGAAGAGGTATGTTTTTGAAAGCTTTATGATCCCTTTTCCTTGTCAGACAATCTTTGTGCACCTTTAACATTTGCAGTCATTCTTATATGGCAGAGGAGACTTCATAGTTTCAAGGGATGTGAAAGCTCCTGTTGGCCATGCTTGGCACCCTGAACCAGGTTATCAGGCTTTTGCCCCACTCTGCAGTAAAGAGAATGTCTTATACTTCTGGCAGTGTCAGTAATTCAAAGTGCTACAACTGTTTGATAAAAGTTCAGAAGATTTTTGGAACTTAATGTATCTCTGAATTGTAGTGCCTGTTTTGTTATAACCTCAGTAGGTAGAAGGAGATTGTTTCAGAGTCATAAAAGTAAAAAAAAACAACAAACCACAAAACCCTCGTCTCATAAAGTATTAATAATTAAACATATAAAAGGTTGACCATCAGTATGAACCCAGTGAGCCAGATCTGAAATTTCAAAAAATATGTAACATTTTGTTTTATACAAATGCAAATTAATGCCTTTGGAATAACACTTAGGAACAGATTATAGAAATTATAGGAAAGATAAATTGAAAAGCATATGATTTAACACGAAATGTGCAATTTTGCTGGACTGTTAATATCAACAAATGCATAGAATAGATTTTTCATTTGAAATAACTGAACTATGTTTTAAAACTGAGAGCAATTTCACTTAGGCTACGTATGGCATGTAACCTACTTCATCAACAGAAAACAGTATGATCCAATTTATTGAGTGGTAAATATTTTCACTTGTGCATCTGCTTTCACAGGGATTTATCTTAATGTTTCAGACCTTTCAGTACAGGGCAAATTTTTTATAAGTCTATCTGCTCAGAGGAGATGTATTGATTATGCAAACTTGCTAAATGTTGCTCACAGTTACAGAGATTCAATAATAACAGCAAATATTGGTTGTTTAGCTGAGCTGGTCTTTTCAGTAAAGGTCTGATGAAACTTTAAATGTTGGGGCTATTTTAACGTGATTTATTTCAAAACCAGAGAATGAAATGCAGTTCTGACTACAGACTTTAAAAATTGACATTATATCCCATTTATATACCCTATAAATTGAAAACAGCTATTCCATTTCTTGAATTATAGTTAAATGTTGTTTGGTATTTCTTTTTAAATATGAGTCTTTCTAGTTGACTGAGACTGTTATCATTGGATATAATTTTTCTAGTCTTTGTTTGGTATTTCTTTTTAAATATGAGTCTTTCTAGTTGACTGAAACTGTTATCATTGGATATAATTTTTCTAGTCTATTTGACACACAGTGATATTTAGAGGCGATAAATACCATGATTCTTAGTAATTTAATACAATATTAATACAATAATTATGGTGTCTCTGAGCTGTTGGTGTTTGAGGGGTACATAATATCAGCTAGAAATGATTCTGTCTGCACATTTTAACAATGTCCAGAAAGTAATCTCAAGAGCCAAGACTCCTGTGGTTTCAAAAAAAAGTTAAACAAGTGAACCTTCTAGAACCAGTTACATGTAAAAGTGCAAACCAGGTTGCTTGGTTTAAGGATGTGGTCCCAGCACTGGGTCTGTAATTGTAAACTCTATTTAGTATCACTGCTGCTCATTTTTATTCCTTACTGACTGGCAATCTGCAGAAGAAATAGTGGGGCTGGAGTTTAAGATGTCATCCTAGTTAAGAAATATTTTATACAACAGAACAAAATAGTAAAATCTGTCAAAAAATGTTTTTTATGTTCTTTGTTGAAATTCAAGGCAATGCATTTTTTCACATGACTTTTACAGATGAATCTTTAAAATCCAAGCAATCCTTTTGAAATTCAGCAGCTTTGGATGCTGTAGATATTTTCAGGTAATGCAGACAGATCTTAACTTCAGTGCTTCTTTCTCCCCAGTAATCCTGAGGTATAAAACCTTTATAGCCTCATTGTTCTACCTCCAAAAGTTCCTTATCAGTGACTTCTGTGTCCTGTTTACATTTGTACTTACTCTCTGAAAGTATGGACTGTCTAAGAAATTCTAAGGTGTGTGGATTTTCTGAAGTACGTGTATATATATAACTGTGTATAATTATTTTTAGGGCATTTTTTCTCTGCATTTATATATTTAAATTAGAGAAGAGATGACTTTATTTAAATTGGCACCAGTTGGATTATGACTAAAAAAGTAAGTCAAATCTAGGATGTATAATAAGTAACTATAACTCATATTGCTATACTCTCCCCAGTGAAGAAGTAGAATTCCTTTGTATAAACGTATTGTAGTGTCCTGGAAGGCATTCTTTAAAGGAAAGCCCTATGATGCACTAACTACATTATTTTTTCTCTAATATTTTCATATACAATGTTGCACTGTATTGGAGGAGTCTGCACATCTCTTGACTCTAGTTTGAGCCTCAGTTGCACCTGAGGTGTGACTTTATAAGTAGCAGCAAAAGTAGTGTGGAACAGTGAAGCTGGTTGTAAAGCTGCCAGTGGGATCCACAAAGGTCCATGAAGTGTAAGACATGAGCACTTAACTGAACATACGCTACCATGGTTGATGTGGTAGCAGAACTGCTGATTTTCAACAAAATGGATCATTAAGCATCTCATTTGTATGCTGTGAGAAATAGAAACAAATTCTACTGCTTGTGAGCATATATACTAGTTAAAGTTAGAAATGCAGATGCTATCTAGAATATTGTAAGTGGTTTGGGGGGGATCTTTTATATTAATTTCTAATAAAGAGCTTAATTTTGATTATAAATTAAACCCTCAACATTAAAATGTGGGTTTTTTTTCCTCTAGAGCTAAACAACACAATATAAATAATTTCAAACAAATACCATTTGTGCCCTATTTTTAAACTGAAGAATTTTTCATTATACTTCAAGCAAGTTCCATCAGGAAAGTTAGAATAATGTTAGAAGCCTTCTAATTCTTCAAAACAAATATAACTTCACAGTTATATTCTTCACAGCTAGCAATCATGATTGTGTCAGTCAGTGCTTTATGAACTATTAATTGAAACTGAAAAGTGAAAGCTGCCAACTTTCTGAGGACATTTGAATAACAAGTATTATTTCCTTTTCATTAAAATCCATTAGCTTCTTGGTTCTCAAAACCTCAGGTAAACAGATAATGAAAAAGCTTTAACAGTCTTTAGCTGCAAAACTGTGAACAAAAAATCTGCAGATTATATCAGCTAGAACATTCCTGTTCAGAATGCAAGTGTCACTGGGTTAAGAAAAACAAACCTATTAGTTTCTTTACCTCCTACTCAAAATTGTACTGCTTTTTTCCCCATCCTTCTTCATCTTGTCACTTGGAAGCTAACTATAATTATGAAAATGTCAGGGCAGTTAGAAGTTGATAGATTGTGAGACCCATTTCTGCTGCTAGTCTGAAAATGATTGTCAACCCATTATTTTGTGGTGCTTCAGGCCAGATGCTGCAATGTTCTTGGCTCCTGTGGACTTCAGCAGGATTGCGTGGGAGCACATTGCTTCTTAGGGTTTGAGCAATACTGCATTGCGAAGCCTAACACCAATATTGCAATGTTCTGCACTCTCTTGCATTTTAAATCTCCATGTCCTTCAAGTTCTTGTTCAAATGAGGTCTTGCTGTTGGGAGACAAGTCCTGTAAGATGATCTTTTTTTTTAATTGAGTGTGTTGAAAAGACCAGCAGGACCATAGCTCTAAATGTGCCCTACTGCAAAGTAAGTGTGTCATAGGGGTATTTTTATAGTCTCTCTTGCATAATAAAGATAGTGCTGCTATTGCTGCTATGACATATTGGACCAAGTCCTGCATGAATCCCATCTCTAAATGTACCAAAGCCACAGACATATGCTATCTGCATGCATATTGAAGGTATCAGACCTCTTGGATCAGCAGACAGGAGCTGTCTTGACATGCCAAGGAAGCCTTTGGGTCTGTTTTGTCCTGAATTGCTATCTAAAACTGCAGCTGAGTTTTAAACTCTACTCCTGCACCCTACCCATTTATCATGTAGAAGTGACAGGAGGCTATATTGAGTCATCTAGTGAGTATGTCTTCACAATGATGCAGCTCCTAGAGGCAGACCTTTTTTTGTAAGGAAGCTCTCTGAGCACAGAACAATATCACGCTTTTAGAGATTCCCTTTTGCTTCATTGGGACATATCAGGACAGATCTGAAAGAAGCTTAAAGTTCTTTTTGTTACATGTTATTGACAGCATCAGCTCATCACCATGCCATTAGCATGTAGTTCATTGTCTTTGAAGTTACAGCCTACAAGCAAAACAGCTCAAAGTGAAGCTTTCAATTATGGCATGACGGGTTTTTTTCAAGTATAAGAAGTTGAGCATAATGCCAGCTGGTTTGATATTTGTTGAGGAAGAGGTAGACAGTATTTTTAATTACATAGACCACCTTTATACTCATTTTTTTTGAATTATAGTTCCTTTTTCTGTACTTGAGGGAGGACTTACTTTAAAAGTTTGTTAGAGAAAATACACTGTGCAAATGAAAGGTAAAATAGTTTTCTTGGGTTCTAATTATATTCTAAGTAAAAATAGCATCTCTTTGCAACAGTTTTGGAGGTATGGATGTTCAAAGTCAAATTTAAAAATAATGATAATCTGTGTGGCATCGTATGAACATCTGAGATAGGCCCTTATAGTGCACAGAGGGAAAATAACAAAGCTGATTAATCACCTGTTGCATGTGGACAAGGCAACACAGATACTATTGAAGCATTCAGATTACATAGCTACTAGCTAAAAACAATTCTGGTGATTAATGTGTGTAAAGTATTATCCAGAAGACTGCATCTTGATATATCATAGCTTCCAGTGTACTGGCTGGCTGAGAGAAAGGGCTCTCAGTCATTTAAGTAAAGTAAGAGTGGATAAGTATGAGAATAATTTCCCATTTTGAAAAATAAATAAAATTATTTTTGATATGTATTTCCTAGTAGAGAATCCATACCTCTACTTGAAAGTAAAATAATTGAAAGTCCTGTGTGAAGCAATTCTTCTGAGACGCATTTTCTCTTTTTAGAGAATTTACATTGCTAAAATTTTAGACAATGTGTGAAATCACAGTTCCAGATGAACTACTGGTAGATTTACCATATTTATCACAGGAATTAACTCTTACCTTTGCCACTTCTTCTCCTACTATGTTTGCTATGTGAGAAGAGGGGTTTTAGTTTCTGACAGGCTTCTGAAGATATTTTTGTTTCACAGGTGACTCTTTAAGTTATGAAATGAAATAAGAAGTTGTGCACTGTCGTAGATGTGAGCAGATTACTGCTTTGGGTTAGGCACAGCACAGATTAAGAGAATCCGTGTATCTGTACTGAAGGCTAGTATGTTTAGCTTATAGTATATATATACATTTACTGTATTAGAAGAAGCACTTCAGAGAGCATAGACACAGTTCATTTAGGGTTTGCTGTATATTCTGTAGTTCTCCTCCGTTACCTGAAAAACTATGGTATTTGAAATTTTTTGGCATGTTGAAGACTTAATTCTGAACTATCTGTATTTATAACTTTAAGCTTCTTTCTATATCTAGCATATGTAGGATGTGGTATATTGTAGCTCTTAGCAGCACATCTTGGTAATTACTTGGTTTAGTAATCCACATCCCACTTTCAAAACTTCATGTAAACATGAGTGAAATACACTGTAGAAACACAAAATAGGCCATTGCTTTCTACCATGGCTAATCCTGTTGTGTTCCTACAGGTAAAAGTAGCATTTCCTCAGTTGGTCTCGCAACAAAATCATAGACAGATATTCTGGCAAGCCTTAAAGATGAATAAAACAACATGAGGAAAAAAAAAATACCCTTTGTTGTGGCCTGGGAGTTGTATATGTCTGTGTATATTACAAACAGACATACACGTAAGTGTGCCTTTCCCGTCTTTAAGAAATGTTAAATTTCATTAGGAATTACAGAAAGAAGACTGTTTCTGAATTACAGAAAAATGCCAAGGTTTCCTACAAACAGGTGGCTAAGACAAGAAATACTAGGTTTCATAGTTCCATAAGTAGCAGTTCTTGCAAAGGAAATAACTGCCTTAGTTTTGAAAACAACTCAAAAGCAAAGGTGATCAAGACAGAATTTATTGTCTCTTCCAATCTTTATACTCTGGTGAGGTATATTTAACTGAAAGATTTTTATGCTAACCATATAAATACCAGCAATGGAATTGCACTCTCACTGTCATGAGTCACTGCAAATCTGTGGAGAAAATATGTTTCTTATAAACACAGTAAATCTGAACATGTTGTCCTCTGCATCTACTCTTTTGCTTTAGTGGAAATGGAGGGCATGAAAGCCATCCTATGAATCAACGTTTGAGTCTGTTCTGTAAACAAGAATGGTGAACTGGCAACAGAAACCAAATACACTTACTGCTTGTTTTTTTAAGACATAAAATGCTGTTTGCATGCTTCATAGACCATTCTGGAACATAACACTATAAATTATTAATGTGCAGTGTAGTATAGATCTAAAAGAAAACATTTTAGTTATTTGAAAGGGCTCAAAAGATGAAAATTTTAATATCTTTTCAGATATTATTCTAATTCAATTGTTTCTCACGGAATACAAAAGGTGGCTATAGACATACTGCGTTATGTTCATACCTCAAAACATTTTTTTTCCTTAGCAGAGGTTTTACGTGTCACTGCTTTACTTTGTCTCTCTATTGATTTAAAGTTTGTTTTGCTTGGTTTCCCCATAGTTCAGTTACAGCTGAAGAGAGATCACTATTAAGCAAAGTATTAATTGTATGAACAATGTTTCATGTAATAACTTCCTTTGTAACTCCAGCAAGGTTTTGGTGACGTGACATATTCACTACTTACCCATGTCAATCAAAATAAAAGAGTAACAGAGCACTTACCATTTGTCATGGTTTCATACCAAATGGTGATGGACATGATTCTTCCTGGAGAAGAAAAAGGAACAATGGATTCTTTAAAAAATACAATGCTTGTAGTCAACAGTCACATCAGAAATCATAAAGCAGAATGTGCCATGAATTTCTGGACTGTGCCACCTGACTTTCCACATCTAATGCCTGAGTATTAGGATAGAAGAAAATATCAATAAGCTCATTCTCTTGGGTCCTGAGTAAACCTGTGAAAGTTTGTGGCAAGGTCTCCTTTGCCTCCTGGTTAGGGAAAGGAGGAGGAAGGCAGCTGTCTTTTCCTACAGAAGAGGCAGTCCTGCTGATGGGTTCCCTACTGAGAGCGTAAAGGGGGGGTTTCTTATATTTTTTTCTCTCCTGAGTTTCTCTTCTGCCCTGCCAGAATAGAAGAAAGTTAAAAAAAAAAAAAGAAAAAAAAAAGAGCCAAATATTGGAATTATATTGTGGAAGTTTTTTCATTCTATTCAGAGGCTAATGTTAATCCAAGGTCTGGGAAGAAAAATGGAGGACATTTGGAGAATAGTGCATTTCCTAGTCATGCTTTTCCTGCTGTTGTTTTTTTCTCTTGATTTGCATTTTTCATCACTCAGTGGAATGGCAGAGAGCCGGGTGTCTGGAATAGAAAAAAGGTCAAACACCAAAAAGACAGAGAAAAAGGAAACCTTTCTTATTGTGGTCATGCAGGCAGTGGTATACATTACCACAAGAGTGACAGAATGTGTTACAGACTGCTAATTTTTGGTCCCTTTTAGCTGATTTGATTGATTTTTCTAAAGCAGTGTTGTATTGCTAGATCAGTAAGTAAGTCTTTGATGCTTTGCATTATGTATTTGCATTTGTAGCGAAATAGGCCTGCTAAGTATAGGCATTTGTCAAGACTGATCCTGTAATGTGTAGGTCACTTCTCTTGTTTTCAAGCATTTGCCCCTTTATGAGCATAGAGAAAAAGAAGTTGTAAATCCTTAATTAGAAGATTAGGTACTATTCCCACCTCTGCATATCAACAGTAACAAGTAATGTTTCTTAAAAGTTAAGCAAGAAGGCAAAGTATCTTCACCCAATATAATAATGTGACCTATTAACTTTCTGATACAATTCTTTATTTAGTCTTGTCCTATTGTCTCAGTTGCTGCATCTCAGTTTCTTGTCATCTTTCATGCTTTTTTTTTTTGTCCTCCCTACTACATTATGCTAAATGTTTGGTTTATTTTTTAATTTAAATACTTCAAGCTCTTTGGCATATTTTGCCCATGGAATGTTTACTTATGTTTTCTTGCTGGAATAAGACAGCATGTTTCTCAGGCCACTATCACCTTTAAGGTTGGTTTCCTCCATGGCCAAACAGCTTTGGTAGTAACAAAGGTTAACATATTTTCTATTCTTTTGACATTCCAAAAAATCCTATATAAAAGTGATTCAAGAAGTTTAGCACTGCAGTATGGTAATAGGATGTAATTTCTTGCTAATTGGTAAGATATTTGAATATTAAGTGTTACTGATACTTTCAGAATGCACACTCATACAGTCCCAATTATCTGTTCAAGACTGATATTTCCAAAGCATAAACAGTTAAAATGCAAGCTGGTTTGCTCATGGCTTCTTATGACATTCATCACTGATAAGCATTAGCAAACAAACATTCACAGTACTTGGCCCAATGCTGTGCTCCCTATGTAGCCCATGAAGTGGAGCACCCCACCTAGAAGGGAAAATGACCACCATGTAAAATCTACACAGAAATTCTGATAGCCACACATGACTGCATCTACTTGTCCAATGTCACAACTCCCTGATACACTCAGGATGGTAAAAACCCCACTTTCATGAGTAACTTGTTGAAAATTTGTAATATAAACATAAGCAGCCCTTTTACAACACATTGCAGCCAATCCAAAGTAGTTTTAGCCGGAAAGAGGAGAGCAGACACAGCATTTCAGGAACACTCTTTTTTAGCCACAGTCTGGGAACAGAGGAAATTAATGAGATAATAAAAAAAAAACCCACCAAATGACCTTCAAACACTTCTTTGATCAGTAGAAGCACCCTGTGTGTGTCCTTCTGAAACTGTTTCTAGAATTTCAGTGTTGTCCGGCCAGATTTAAACAGAAATTTATTTCCAGCAAACATAGTATGGCTAATTTGATAAACTCAACTGGAGACACTACGCATAAGAGAAAGCACCTGTTAATGTCAGATTTGTGATTTATGTACTGTGTTGGGGGCATAGTGGCACAATTTGAAAGTGCCCCACATGACTCCAGAGGTATGATAATCAAACCGGGTGCAGGACACATACCAGTACACATAGCCATCTAATCACGCTGACGTGTGAAAAATAGCCAGGTGCAATGATATATATTTCCTGTTCCATTGCCCAGAAGCAAACTAAGTTATGAGGTTAACGTAACAAGCAAAAAAGGTATACTTTGACCTTTCTATACAACTCTTTTAGAAAGAACTATTTGTTAACTGCCACTGAGATTGAGTGCTCCAGAGCATGTTAAGCCTTGCAAGCCCACTGGATTCACTTCCGTGGATCAGAGGCTGAACATGACAAATATGCCTATCAATGTATTCCTTGGAGCTACATGTGTTTCTGTATTTTAAGGATCAGCAACCTTGTTAAGTAAGAAGTTATTTGAAGTATGTATACAAGATGTTGTAGCAAACTGTTCCTGCAATATAAGGTTGAATGTTTAATTTATTTATTCATTCTGGGGAGAAGGGAGGACAATTTATATTTTAAACAGTTCGGCTATAAATACACTGTTATGCCAAGATAAATGGTTAACACAGTGGTTATAAATTTTATTTTGGCATTGCAGTAAATTTTGCACATTCTTTCTGGAATGTATGTGTGAATTAGCTTTTTTATGTATTCGTAATGTGACCTTTAGGTTTTGAACTTTCTTTAGGAAATAGCCCTTCTGGAATCTGTGTAGGTTTTACCAAGTCCTTACTGAGATGTGAACAGGTGAAGTCTATGGCATTGATACTCAACTTGCTCAGACCATAAATGTTCAGTCTTTATGGACTGGGCTAAGCCTGGCAGGTAATGAACTGAGCTGCCTTCTATACTTTTGTGATGAGATCTGGTGACAGGAAATTTTTAAGTAGAATAGGTGTCCATGTAAGCAAGATGGAACAAAGGGTGTCAGCTTAGGTTCTGTTAATAAAACACTGATAAAAGAGAAACATTATTCATGAGTTTCAAGAAATGATTTAAATATATATATATTATTTTTCTGAGAAAATTAATGAATATGTATGTATTACTATCATATAATGCTTGCTTTGAGAACACCAGGCAGACAGGTTTGAAGGAAGGATCCCCCATGTCTCCAGTGCTGCAAAAATGAATGCATGTTTTCTAAGATCTCAACACAAATCTGAGAGAGTTTTATTTGCCAGCTTTTTTGGTATCAACATTTGTACCCTACAACATTAATCCAGTATTATGTGCAGTCTTAGATATTGTAACCCAGTACCTTTTTAATCTGTCGACTCTCAACATAAAACATTTTTTTTTTGGAAACCACACTTTCAAATGGGGAAATACTGTTGCTTATTTAAAAAAACAAACAAACAAACAATCCTTAAGAGGGAGTAAGGGGTGAATCAGACAAAAGTACTCTTCTTTTTTTTTTTTTTTCCTGTTTTTCCCTTTCCAAGTCAATTTGACAGTGAGCTGTTCTGATGTGCAGATGTTTGAGTCCACTTTTGTTCATCTTACATTGGCTGGGATGCATAGAGTAAGTCCAGAGCAGCATACATGACACCACCAGTACTTCAGAAAGTGCACTTTTCACAGAATACATGCTAATGAAAACAGGTAACTGTACTGGACAGTAGTTCTTTTACTGGATGGCATAAGTCTGTTACAGAAAGATAATTAGGCTAATATTTATCTTTAGTGATCTTCATATTTATATTAAACATGAATAAAAATACTAAAGTTTTAACTGACATTCATTTCAGTTTCTGTCAAACAATCAAACAGGAAGTAAATAAGTACAGAGAATATAAAATCAGTCTTAAAATCCATATTATACTAAAAAGTTGTGTGCTAGGAATCTTATTACTCGCTTTACATGTGGAACACACTTGAAAGGTCATATGTATTACTGATGAGCTTATTGTTTATCATTTAAAATATTTGTCACACTGTGAAATAAATATTTATTTTCACCATATTAGCTAAAACATTAATTATTTTCAGCTATTAGAACATCCTAATGAGGAACTAATATTAATTTATCCGACAAAGTTCACTTTTATTTGAAACACTTACCAAGGTAATTACTAGACTCCATTCATTAACATTTCAAATCTCATTAAAATGTAAATGAGAAAAGTTTTTTGCTTATTAGAGGGTATTTGTTGGCATTCATCATAGTAAGAAATTTGGTCTTCATTAATTATAAAGAATATAATAAATAGTCATTTACTTTTGTGAAAACAACTGGTTAAAGGTTGCTGTACTTATGTTTTTTAGCATTGCAATCAAAATGGATGATTCTTTGTATAGCTATAATTAATTCTTAGCACTGCACTAGATGGCATATAAAGTTGAAGAGACTGTAAGAAGGGTTCCTGTTCATCATGCAGCTGTATCTATGCAGGGGAAGTACCTTAAAGTAAAAGGATTTTTCTAAGCAAAAAGATGCTACCCTACAGATTTCCTCCCACAATTTAGACGGGTAAGGTTATCACAGGATATTTGATAATGACTCTGATACTCACATTCTGCTTGTAAAATGGCAGTGTTCAAGACCAGATTGGACGAGGCCTTGGGTGATATGATTTAGCGTAAGGTGTCCCTGCCCACAGCAGGGGGGTTGGAACTAGATGATCTTAAGGTCCTTTCCAACCCTAACGATTCTATGATTCTGTGATTCTATGATTCTATCTCAGAAAATAATGAATTTTAGTAATCAGATCAAACTAATCAGTTTTCATCTGAATGTCCTTCACAACTTTCCTCCCTCTCATACCCCCCAAGCTAATAGGCAATGGTGGGCAACTATTTAATACATATTTGTACTTCTTTCTTATTTTTGAGACTTCCATATTTGGGAGCATAGGACCTGCCCTGGTTTCTTCTGGGATGGAGTTAATTTTCTTCCTAGCAGCTGGTACAGAGATGTGATTTGGGTTTAGCATGAGAATGATGCTGATAATACATCGATGTTTTAGTTGTTCCTAAGTAGCACTTACCCTGATCAAGGACTTATCAGTCTCTCATGTTCTGCCAGTGAGGAGGGGCACAAGAAGCCAGGAGAGAGCAGAGACAGGACACCTGACCCAAACTAGACGAAGGGGTATTTCATATCACAGCACGTCACACCCTGTCTATGAACTGGGGGAGTCATCTAGAAGGGACCAGTTGCTGCTCAGGTTGGGCTGGGTATTGGTCAGTGGGTGGTGAGCAATTTTATTGTACATCACCTGGGTATATTGGGTTTTTCCTTCCTCCTTTTAGTTTTATATTTGTTCCCCTTATTATTTCCCTTATTATCACTATTAATAGTAGTGGAAATACGATATTAAACTGTTCTTATCTGAACCCATGGGTTTTACATTCTTTCAGTTCTCCTCCCCATCATGTCCAGGGAGGAGGGGGGCAAGGTAGTAAGCACATGGATGCATGATGCTTTACTTACTGGCTGTATTTGAACCACGACAGGTCTACAGCATGGCCAGGACTAAAACAGTGCAAAGCATAGTTAAAGGACTCACTAGAATTAACCTGGGCTCTGGTGCTAAACTGGGGACCAGAAAGCTGTCCCCAGCTCCCATAGATTGGACACACTGAGTTTCCCTTTGTGGGCTATGGTCCTGGGCTTCAACATTATATTGACCACCTGTTTGCCAAGCTGTGGGAGGAATTTTACATCAATTTTTAAGTCTGGATCAGATCACAGAAGATAAAATTTGTATGTTAAAATTTAACAGGCTTCTAAAATAAACTGTTTTCTGCTATCATTTTAATGTAATAAATGGGTTAATTTGGCATGTAATGCTTGACCTTCCCATTTATTAGTGTACTTTTTCCTGTATTGCATGTTTAGGTAATTCTGATTCAAAGCAACCCATATAAATATGGAGAGGTGAAAGAAAAAGAAGATTAAAAAAAAGGAAAAAAAGAACCAACTGAAAGGCATAAAAGTGTTAAGTGATTTATGTACATTTTTGTAAACACAATTCCAAATGAAACTGTTCTTTAGATAGCTTTATATTGCTCTTTCTGTCCGTTTTTTTTTAATATTTATGTTCAGTGAGGTTTGGTGGTTGTTTCAACTGAATAATTTTATATAGGTATAATAGTTGAATTAAATTTGACCATCACTTACTAGAATAATTTGGGGTTTTCGAAATTTGTGTAAGGTTAACTTCTGTGTAAATGGGGATTTATTTCAAAGTGTGTGGCGATAGCAGCCAGTGGCTGTTCAGCATAATTTTTAAAATACTAAGAATATGAAAATTGATGTCTTTTCGTTTTTCACAACAAGTCTTGGAATGAAGCATTTGCTTTAATACTATGCTTTTATGCATGTTCTGAAATGACATCTTCAAACAAAGGATTTATAAGCCAATTGAAGAAACAAGCATACTGTAAAATAAATGAGTAGGTTTCTTATCTTGGAAAAGCACAACATGCCTTTTCATTTGATAAACACAAAATGAATCATCTGGATCATATGACAAAATCTGGCAAAACACCAACCTGTTTGTTCAGTGGAATGACTGAAAAGTAAGAACAAAGAGCAGCACAATCTACTCAGATACTATAAAAAAGTTCAAATCTAACATATTCATTGTTACGTGTTTATTCAAAACTCCTGCCCGGCTGAAGTCCAAGCCTTACAGTGTCACTGTTTCAAAACCTGCCGATTTCTTTTTCCTTTCATGCTCACTAAGCAATTTTAGTTGTATTTGTGCTCATCCCTTGTAGCATCACAGGCCATGTAGCTGAATACCAGGTTCCTCCTAGTGGAAAAACCTGGCATTTCTTTATCCTAGAGTGCCAGTCTAGAGTGTGTCCTGCAACAACCGCTTGGGAGACAGGCTGACAGAGAATGAATTTTTGGTCAATATTTTTGTGCCACCAAAATTCTAGTTATGATTCAGTCTACCTTTTGCCTAAAAGACTGGTTACATGCTCAAAGACTTAGTTTCAGTTGGAAGAAAACTTACTAATCAGAAACAAAGATTCTTTTTTCTATCTTCCATTTCTCTTAAAATTTGTGGGGTTTTTTTTTTTTGGGTTGTGGTTTTTGTTTGTTTGGTTTGGTTTTGGGAGTTTTTTTTCTGTTTTTTTTTATTTTTTGTTTGTTTGTTTATTTTTGTTTGGGGTTTTTTTGGTTAGTTTGGGTTTTTTAATGTTAGCCCAGACTTCGAAAAACTGAGAGAAATAAAACAACCGGTATTGACTACATCCTGCAAGTCAGGCCAAGATCTGGTTAGTAAATGCAGATTTGAAGTACCTTAAGACAACAATTATACCTAGATCTCTTATTTCCTCAGTAGGTATTCTGCCTGTTACACACTACTGCATGAAAGGAGGAAAGAGGTGCATGGGTTTCAAGTGAAGTGTTTAGGCTTTACTTACATCTCTGAAGGAAGACATACAGTTAGCAGCTCCTAACTGAGTTGGACAGGTACACTGAAGAAAACGCTTTTATCGTGGTTCAAGCAGACTGTACACTGTGTACCTCTAGGTGCTCTGCTAGCCTTTCCTACAGTGAGACTGACTGTATTAGAGTAATCGCAACAACCCTACTTTTACCCGTTCTCTGTCCAGTCTGTTGCTTAAGAACCTGGCTTTATAACCCACCTTTCCATCATGCATTGTTTAGGGTAAAGATCATTTGTTTTTGTGTTTTCATAAAATACTAAAACAATCACATGAGGGCCTTTAAGTATTCTTGTAAAACAGGTAGGGATGTCAATAGTTAAAATACCGAGGGACCTAGCATAGTTTCAACAACATATTGAAGTTTCCCTGCCGTTCAGGGAGACTGTTGTTAGAGGAAAGGCATAAAGTTGATAATGAATCCTCCAAGTACCTGTAGTAAAGAGAGATTTCACACCTTTGAAAGAATCCCACTGGTATTGTCTCACTTGTGCTTGTTAGGGAAAGCCACCAACTTCTCTAAGAGAGTTTGGGAGTTGACTTAGATGGTGATGCTGTGTTTGCAACTATAAACGATGCACCAGAGAGAAAATTATGTTCTCCCTCTAATGCAGAGGTTTCACTTTTTTCTGTTCTGCAGTAACCCTTCCTTTTCTTTAAACTTTGCCTGATCTACCAAATACTTCAGTTACCCATACCTGGTCTTGGTGAAATATTCCAACTTATTATAAATTGAATGGCTATTGTAGCAAGCAAAAAAGAGAGTTCACAAGCACCAAAATCATACTGTTATCTTGCTAACTAAGTTAAAGAACAGTTCACTTGAAGAGATGTCTACTTAATGCCAGACAGCTGCTCACACTGAATGGCCATAACGTCTGTGAAGTGACAGAAGTTCTGCAGTGACCAGACCATTTTCATGTGTGAACCTTCCGAGGTGCAGATAAAATCTGGTATGACTGCACTTGGATCTTGAAAAGACATAATGTGGACTTGAGGCAACATTAGTCCAGGGATTTCTGTGTTCCTCGTTCTTTCCTCAGTGCAGTCTGTTATCCTACAACACAGCATACATCTTTGCATTACCTATGATGTACTATTTCAAGATTCTTTATTCCTCTTTTTACACTAAATAATGGAGACTTTTTTCTTACCTTGAAGAACAGATCTGCTCTTGCTTTACAAGATACCTTGTAAAGGTATAACGTACAAGTGGTTTTTTGCTCCTACCCAATTAGATACGTATCCCAGAGGTATGTATGTATAAGTATATAAAGCAGTATGTTAGGCTGAATGAAACATTTGTTTACAGATTACTAAAATTTAATTGTTCCACTCACAGGGAAAACTGGCAATGATTTAATCTGCTTGGAATAACTTTAAAAAATTCTTGCTAAACAGAATTTTTGAAAAACAGTTTGACAACAAAATACCTGCCTCTAGACTGTTGAACAAGTCTATTGGGTTTTTGTCATTTGACTAATGTAAAGCTAATGACTAATTAGGCTGTCGAAACTCACCTAGGAAATGCTTTAGACTGATTCCCAGACCTGAAGCCTAGCCCATTCCAGACTTCCCACTCTCCAGCTTCCCATTTCTGAAGCAAAGAGCCTGAACACCTTGATACCTTTAGTTGGTGATTTGTTTGGTGCTTCCAACCTCATGTAAACCTTGAGAGACAACACGGTTGCAGGTGTGTGCTGCTTACCCTGTGGCATTGTATGGAGGTTGCCCTGAGAGTACAGGCATTTCCACCCAAAGAAAGCATGAGAAACCTAACTGTAGATGACTGATACACAGCTCCCAGGCATGGAAGTGCTAAAGGCAGTGCATTAGAGAGAGTCTGGTGGGCAAGTCTGACATAGAAGTTCTGCAGGAAATTTGGCCTAAGTAAATTCAATTTGAGATATATCAAATGTAACATTTTTATTTTTTAATTAAATAGCATCTTTTATAGCAGTCACTTGATGCAGTTTTGCAGTATTTTCCAAAATTACTGCTGCATTCTCACATTACTACTTCATAGAAGGTTTTTGGTTTGCTGTGGGGTTTTTTTTTTTGTTTGATTTTGGTGTTTGTTCATTTTCATACTGTCCTGGGTTCAGCAGTCATTTTTCTCCTTCTTAGTAGCTGGTGCAGCTGTGTTTTTGACGTTAGTCTGAGAACAATGCTGATAACACCGGTGTTTTTAGTTGTTGCTAAGTAATGTTTACTCTGATCAAGGACTTTGTCAGTCTCATGCTCTGGCAGACAGAAGGGGCACAAGAACCTGGGAAGAAGCAGAGACAGGACACCTGACCCAAACTAGCCATAGGGGTATTCCATACCACAGCACCTCATGCCCAGTATATAAACTGGGGGGAGTAACCCAGAAGACCCAGATTGCTGCTCAGGTCGGGCTAGGTATCTATCGGAGGGTGGTGAGGAGGTGTATTCTCTTCCCTTGTTATTTCCCTTATCATTGTTATTATTGGTGGTAGCAGTAGTGATTTGTGTTACACCCTAGTTACTGGACTGTTCTTAGCTCAACCCATGGAAGTTACATTCTTTTGATTCTCCTCTCCACCCCTCCAGGAGCTGGAGGGGGGAGAAGAAGAAGGAGGGGAGTGAGTGAGTGGCTGCATGGTTCTGAGTTACCGGCTGGCTTAAACCATGACAATATTCACTATAATCCCTCAAAAAATGGGTAGTTCTGCCTGATTTGTTCCTCTGTGAGTTTTTTTGATTTGAAAACTAATTTTGTTTTACAATGTCATATGAAACCTTTAGATTTTGGAATTTATTCCCGTGACTGCAGTAAGATCTGAAAGCAGGATTTTTTGATTGCTGTTGTCAATTTGTAGAAAAATTCAGGGTAAGCCACGTTCTGCAGTACACATGTGAGGGAAACAGAGCATCTTTTCCTATACAGTCCTGGTACTATCATCTTCTGCAAAACAGACAAGGAGGGATAAAAGTCGATCCTGTATTGTTGTGAAGGCTGAGTATCAAAAAGACCTGTCTTGTATTTCCAGCTCTATCACTGACCTGCAGTATGAATTTGTGATCCTTACTGTAAAGGGCAACCTAGCGTGTTTGGAGTTTGACTGCCTTTGTGTATTTGTCAGGAAGCTCCGCTTCTGCCTGGTGACAGGTTGCTATACAGAACAATGACATCTTTCTCCCAGGCTTAGGCAGAGCTTTTCCTCTTTGCTTTTTGATTAGAGGCCTTTTATGGTTTTTGAGCTTCCTCTGGGACAGAACTCCCAGTATAAGGCTGTACTTTGAAGGGCATAACATAATTCTTGATTTTAAAAGGAACGTGATTTCCCTCTAGCCAAACTCAATATCCTGAAAGAGCCCAAGAATGTCAAAATGAAATCTAACAGAGAGCAAACTCCTTTATTCAGACAGCAGACTCCAGTGTAAGGCAAAAATGTACTGTGTATTAGCCTGTGCTAACAAAAATAAGAATTATATCAGATGATACAATATAATACATTAGAAATACCAACAGCAAAATTTTAAAATAATGTTTTGAATGCCTGCTTCAAGAAGATTCTATGGTGTGCAGAAAAGCATTGCTAATATGTTGTAAAAGCAGCTGAAGCATATTTTCTGATTGGTTGTTAGAGAAAGGGAGTTGTGAGATGAAATTTGGTTATAGCTTTGTTTTAATATGTCTGTATTACAAACAGCACACACAGCTTCTTTTTGTTTGGAAAAGCAGGTGTGGCCACTCTTCCTTATATCTGTCCTTACTAGCATGACAAGTGTTGACAGTCATCAGATAATACAGAAATTAGTAGGTGGCATGCGTATAAATGAGAACATACCATGAACTTTTATGTCAAAGAACTTTGCTTAAAGCATTCCTCATTTAATGGTTATAAGTGAATTTCATTTGAAGTACGTTTTGGATGTTGAGACTGCTTATTATAGCAGCTGGTTCTTTGTCAGATTGGATGATATTCAAAACAGGATATTGTTCTTTTGCCATCTGTTGCTGCTGTAGACATTTTTTCAAGAAACAGCTTCTAAATGAATTAGGTCATATTGTAAGAGTGGGGGTTTTTTTATGACGTGTTTAAAATTAAAAGTGTAAGGAAAATCATGGTGTAACTTAACTCATATACAAATTTTTGATTAAAAAGCCCTAACAGCAATCATTTATTTTTAGATACGTCTGTTCAACTGATACAGTTTGTGACTTAATCTTATGAGAGATCTTACGACTTACAAACCTGTAATTCAGTATGCTATTTGAACACCAGGCAAACTATATGAAATATATAGTTAGATGCTGAAATGTAATAAAATAAAAACAAAGGAAAAATACCTCCTGAAATCTGTTTTTGTTATGCAACCTGGATCTTACTTCATATGTGACTTTCAGCCTCACTGAACAGAGTAGATAAATTACTTTAGATCCTGAGCTCATGTCCTGGATTCAGCAGTAGCAGTCATTTTTCTCCTTCTTAGTAGCTGGTTAAGTCAAAACACAGCACTGCACCAGTTAACACAAAGGAAAAACATGACTGCTACTGCTGAACCCAGGACATTATCCACCCCTTATTCCATACCATTCACGTCGTGCTCAGATCCCACATTTTCAAGGCACCATCGCTCTCCCACATATATACATCCATATACATACAGACCAAGAGGAAAAAATCATTTTCTTAGTGCATGGACCAATCCCTATAATGCTGCCGAGTCCATTCGGTCCATGATGTTCCAAGTTCATTCTCTGTTGGGATGATGGCTGGAGGGAAGTCAGGGCCAGTCGCTGGTGACCTGGAGACATCTAGTTGATGGGCTATAAAAGCATTACACAGCAGGCAACAGCATACAATTGAGTTCACTGGCTGTTTTCCCCTAAAATCAAATCCCCTTGAGGTATACATCGGACTTCCCCATCTTCCCGCATTACCCACCAAGTATATCCAGGTCCCTGAGCAAAAGCAATCCCACGAGTGGGTTTGCCTTTACCTGAAGCAGGATTAACCCAGACTGTCTTCCCCAGCAAATTCTTCATATGCACCACGGGAACTTTGTCCCCCTCTACAATATGTAAAAGTTCTGACTGGGCTGGGCCGGCCCTGTTGGCAGATCCTCTGGTGTTGACCAACCAGGTGGCCTTTGGTAAGTGTGTATCCCAATGCTTGAAAGTTCCCCCACCCATTGCTCTCAGTGTAGTTTTTAGCAGCCCATTGTACCGTTTGATTTTCCCAGAGGCTGGTGCATGGTAGGGGATGTGATATACCCACTCAATGCCATGCTCTTTGGCCCAAATATCTATAAGGTTATTTCGGAAATGAGTCCCATTGTCTGACTCAATTCTCTCTGGGGTGCCGTGTCGCCACAAAATCTGTTTCTCAAGGCCCAGGCTGGTGTTCCGGGCAGTGGCATGGGGCACAGCGTATGTTTCCAGCCACCCGGTGGTTGCTTCCACCATGGTAAGCACATGGCGCTTGCCTTGGCGGGTTGGTGGCAGTGTGATATAGTCAACCTGCCAGGCCTCCCCATAGTTATACTTCAACCATCGTCCTCCATACCAAAGAGGCTTTAACCGCTTGGCTTGTTTAATTGCAGCACATGTTTCACACTCATGAATAACCTGGGCAGTAGTGTCCATTGTTAAGTCCACCCCTCGATCACGAGCCCATCTGTATGTTGCATCTCTGCCCTGATGGCCTGAAGTGTCATGGGCCCACGGGGCCAAAAATAATTCACCTTTATGTTGCCAATCTAAGTCCATCTGAGCCACTTCAATTTTAGCCGCTTTATCCACTTGTTGGTTGTTCTGGTGTTCCTCAGTGGCCCGACTTTTGGGTACATGGGCATCTATATGACGTACCTTCACCACCAGGTTCTGCACCCTGGCAGCAATATCTTTCCACAGTGCAGCAGCCCAGATGGGTTTACCTCTGCGTTGCCAGTTGCTCTGCTTCCATTGCTACAACCACCCCCACAGGGCATTTGCCACCATCCATGAGTCAGTATAGAGATAAAGTACTGGCCACTTTTCTCGTTCAGCAATGTCCAGGGCCAGCTGGATGGCTTTCACCTCGGCAAATTGACTCGATTCACCCTCTCTGTCAGCAGTTTCTGCAACTTGTCGTCCAGGACTCCATACAGCTGCCTTCCATCTCCGATGCTTTCCCACAATACGGCAAGAGCCATCAGTAAACAAGGCATACTGCTTTTCACTTTCTGACAGTTTATTATATGGTGGGGCCTCTTCAGCGCACCTCACCTCCTCCTCTGGTGACATTCCGAAATCTTTGCCCTCTGTCCAGTCCATGATGACTTCTAGAATGCCTGGACGACTGGGATTTCCTATTCGAGTTCGTTGTGTAATTAGTGCAGCCCATTTACTCCATGTAGCATCAGTTGCATGATGTGTAGAGGAGACCCTGCCTTTGAACATCCAGCCCAGCACGGGCAGCCGGGGTGCCAGGAGGAGCTGTGCTTCAGTGCCAATCACTTCCGAAGCAGCTCGAACCCCTTCATAGGCTGCCAGTATCTCTTTCTCAGTTGGGGTATAGCTGGCCTCAGATCCTTTGTATCCCCGACTCCAAAACCCGAGGGGTCGACCTCGAGTCTCTCCTGGAGCTTTCTGCCAGAGGCTCCAGGTAGGACCGTTCTCCCCAGCTGCAGTGTACAGCACATTTTTTACATCTTTTCCGGTCCGGACTGGTCCTGAACTGGACACCCCTCCAAGTAAAAGCAAACTGTGGCCTGCACTCTGCTGCCAAAGGAATTGAGAAAAATGCATTGGCAATATCAATCATGGCATACCACTTGGCTGCCTTTGACTCTAGTTCATACTGAAGTTCTAGCATGTCCGGTACGGCAGCACTCAATGGTGGTGTGACTTCATTCAGGCCACGATAGTCTACTGTTAGTCTCCATTGTCCATTAGACTTTCACACTGGCCATATGGGGCTATTGAAGGGTGAGCGGGTCCTGCTGATCACCCCCTGACTCTCCAGTCTACGGACCAACTGATGGATGGGAATCAGGACGTCTCGGTTGGTGCGATTTTGCCGCCGGTGCACTGTTGTGGTCGTAATTGGCACTTGTTGTTCTTCAACTTTCAGCAACCCCACAGCAGAGGGATCTTCTGAGAGACCAGGCAAGGTGGACAGCTGCTCAATTTCCTCAGTCTCCAAAGCAGCAATACCAAAAGCCCACCGGTACCCTTTTGGGTCTTTGAACTACCCTCTCTTGAGGTAGTCTATGCCGAGGATGCATGGAGCCTCTGGACCAGTCACAATAGGGTGCTTTTGCCATTCCCTCCCAGTCAGGCTGATTTCAGCCTCCAGCACAGTCAACTCTTGGGATCCTCCTGTTACTCCAGAAATACAGATGGGTTCCACCCCTTGACAGCTTGATGGCATCAGGGTACACTGTGCACCGGTATCTACTAGAGCCTTATACTTCTGTGGGACTGATGTGCCAGGCCATCTGATCCACACAGTCCAGTAAATCCGATTGTCCCCTACCTCCACCTGCCTGGAGGCAGGGCCCCTCTAATGGTCGTCACAGCGTTGGACACTTAAGTCGTGGTAAAAGAGATTATTCTTTGTTATCACAGGAGCTGGAGTAAAATCAGCTCTTCCACTCCATCTGGGAAACTGATCACCAGAGACTGAAGCCGTAGCTCTCATGGGACGATCAGTCTTGGCCCTTGCTCCCCTCTTCAGTTCACTCACCCGTTCCTCCAAAGCTGAAGTAGGTTTTCCATCCCACTTTGTCATGTCTTCTCCGTGATCTAGCAGGTAAAACCATAGGGTACCCCGTGGCGTATACCTTCTGTATCTCCTCTCTTGAACAATAGGACGCCTTTTGTTAATAGCTGAGACGTGTGTTGGTACACGTGAGGAGCTGGATAAATCAGATAGATCGTCCCTCAATTGTTCGGGGTCCTGGGACAGTTTTTTCACAGCTGAGATGATGGAAGGGGTGAGATTGTCTTCGAACTCTCGGAGTTTATGAACCATTTCATCCACTGTTAGTGGTGCTATGTCATTCCAGGTCACTGTTGCCAATGAATGGGCATATGATGACGGTGCATTCCGTGTAAGTTTTCGCCACATGGGTCGTGTACATTCAACTTCATCTGGATCTATAGGTGTATCCCCGTTATTTGGCTTGATGTGATAGAGCATCTCTACGATGGCCGATTCCCTCAGAGACTGGATGCCTTTGTCTATAGTAGTCCACTTGGCCGAACGACTCGTAACATCATCCTTGTACGGAAACCTTTCTTTCACAGCTGCCAAGAGCCTCCAAAGGCTGAGGGACTTTTTCTCTCTTGCAATTGCTTTGTCAATTCCCCCTTCTCTAGCAAGCGATCCCAGCTGCTTGGCTTCTGTACCTTCTAGTTCGTGACCATCGGCCCCATTGTCCCAGCATCGGAGTAACCAGGTGATGATGTGCTCCCCTGGTTGACGGGTAAAATCTTTTCGCATATTCCGCAGCTCGGTTGAGGTCCGAGGTTGAGAAGTTACCTCTTCTTCTTCTTCTTCGTCATGTGATGATGACTCCTGATCAGATTCTGGACCGGGTGGTGAATTCATTGGTTCTTCATCTCGCATCACCCTTTTTGCCTCCTTTTTGCTTGTTCTCTTGCGTACAGGGGCAACTGATATTGGTACGAATTGGTCCTCTGGTTTGGCTGCAGTGATTATCACTGTGGTTTGAGTAGTGACTGTACTTGTTGCTGGGGGTGGTGTAGCTGCTGTGCTTGGAGCTGGGGTAACCACGCTGTCTGTTGCAGTTGAAGTTTGAGCAGCTGCTGTACTTGCCACTGGGGTAGCTGTGCTGTTCATTGCAGCCAAAGTTTGAGTAGCGACTGTTGCTTTGCCCTCAGATCCGCCGACATTCTTTTCCTTTTGAAGGTGCTGGATAGTGTTGAACAAGGCCCTGTAAGCATAGGCCAAGCCCCAGCACGTTGCCGTGATTTGTCCATCTCTGGTATGGCCAGAATGACCACACACCTCATTTAAGTGTTTTACTAATTCTTCTGGATTTTGCAGTTGTTCGGTAGTGAAATTCCAAAGTACTGGAGGGGCCCACTGACCTAGATACTTGCCCATACTATCCCACACACCCTGCCACTCATGGCTGTCCAGCCTCAGGGAAAATCTCTCGGTCCTCCTACATCGTTGTTTGACCCCAGACAAGACCCAAACCTGACTCTGCTTAAGTCTTGAAATCAGTAGTGGGCAAAACACACTCTGTATGCGTGTTAGCATGGTGATTCCCATCACCATCAGCAAACAAGTCTCAACAGCATTAAAAGGCCATTCAAAAAATTCAAAACTCTCAAATGTAAATGGTCTGGGGGGACGACTAGGAGGGTAAAAGGATGTCTCCTTCACAGGTTGAGCACCTGAGAAGGAGAAAAAAGATGTGTAATTGCTAAGCACCTCCATCATATACCTCCCAAAGTATAAAGGTGGTTACCACACTGGGAACATAAGCCAGATCAGTTTCATGATCAATGATTCTATTGTATTACAAGTCATTACCATAAAGTACAATGGGATAAAAACCTTAGCCCAAGCCCCACACTTGAAAAACACTAATACAGCAAATACCGGATGGACGTAAGATATGTTATACTGAAACTGTGAGATCAAGAGGAAAAACCTTGAGAGCCAATAAATCAGCATTGTGACAAGTGGCTATCAATCCAGTCAGATCTGTTCTTATCTCAACCCCTCGTGCCCCACCTTGGGCGCCAAAAAGAACTGTCGTGGTTTAAACCCAGTCAGGTAACTTGTTCACTCACTCCCAGTGAGTGGTGCCGAGCTGACAACAATCGAGGTCCGTGTCCGTCTCCGCCCGCCCCGCACCGGGGCTCTCCACTTCCCCGCTCCCGGAGGAACAGGGAGGAGGATCGAGAGAGTGCAACTCCTACGGGTTGAGACAAGAACAGTCCAGCAACAAATCACCACCGCTACTATCAGCTAAAACAATGATAAGGGAAAATAACAAGGGAAGAGAATACGATACCACCGGCCAAGAAAGCGAGTTCCACCCGGAAGCCCCTGTCCTTCTGGGTAACTCCCAGTTACCCCCCCACCCCGGGCATGACGTGCTGTGGTATGGAATACCTCCCCGGCTAGCCCGGGTCAGGCGCCCCGTCTCTGCTTCCTCACAGCTTCCCCTCCTCCCTGGCAGAGCATGAGCCTCAGAGTCCTTGGTCAGGGTAAACATCACTTAGCAACAACCGAAAACATCGACTTCACCAACACTGTTCTCAAGCTAGAAGTCAAAACACAGCACTGCGCCAGTTAACACAAAGGAAAAACATGACTGCTACTGCTGAACCCAGGACTGTGTTTTTGACGTTAGTCTGAGAACAATTCTGATAACACCGGTGTTTTTAGTTGTTGCTAAGTAATATTTACTCCGATCAAGGACTTTCTCAGTCTCATGCTCTGCCAGTGAGGAAGGGCGCAAGATGCCGGGAGGAAGCAGAGACAGGACACCTGACCCAAACTAGCCATAGGGCTATTCCATGCCACAGCACCACATGCCCAGTATATAAACTGGGGGGAGTTACCCAGAAGGCCAAGATCACTGCTTGGGTCAGGCTGGGTATCGGTCAGCAGGTGGTGAGCAGTTGTATTTTCTTCCCTTGTTATTTCCCTTATCATTATTATTATTGGTGGTAGCAGTAGTGATTTGTGTTATACCTTAGTTACTGGACTGTTCTTATCTTAACCTGTGGGATGGGAGTTACATTCTTTTGATTCTCCTCTCCACCCCTCCTACGGGGGGGGGGCAGGGGAAGTGGACGAGCAGCTGGATGCTTCTGAGTTACCAGCTGGGCTTAAACCAGAACAAATCTTATCAACATATATGTCTCTAAACATGCAAGTAGCTTTTTTCACCTCACTCTACCTGACTCAAATTCTTGCATCATTTAATTTTAGGGATCAGCTATTAAATTATACTGGAGAGGAGAATTACACGTGCGGAAAATTAGAGGTTTTCATGTCTGTCTCTACCACGGCTAAGCATTTTTTTTTTTTTTCAGAAGGAGAATTATGATTAGTTTGGATGTTTAAGGGCTGCTCAAATATCTCAATTTCATCTCCAAAATACAGAGTACCCTGAGCCCTGAATGAAACACAAAGATGCAGAAAATGTATGTTAGCCTGTTGCTAAAACTACACTGTCATACTGTGCAAATAAAGAGGACAAATCAAATCTGTGCTTTCCAGTTTTTAAACACTTGCCATTGCAACTTAAAACCTGCTTTTAGTGTAACATTAACTATGCAATATATACCGAAAGAGACAAGATGGCTGCATTGGAACAGGCTTCTTGGAACAGTGTTCACATTGTGTGCATGACCTAGACCATTAGCCAAGGCTGTATTTGCAACGCTTTCAGCATACAAATAAATACAAGGCCTGTGGCTAAACCCCTATGGGTTGCTACTCATTTGAAATACCTGATAAATGTTGCATAAGTGATTAGTGTACCCTCAAAAATTGATGTAATTTCCAGATGTTGATCAGTGGTTGGCAACTAATTGTTATCCTGGCAAGCATCTGACTGAATTTCTTAATATGGTCACACCTGTGTAGAACACGCAATGTATTGAAAGATCAACTGCTTCTTTAGGTAGTATTCCCAGCCAGCCTCCATTTAGTTAAACTCGTGCTTCTTTAGTGGTAACTAACCTGTCTTAACAATTAGTACATGTTAATTGTCATAGTCCTTGCACAAACATACTGGGGCATCTTCTTTCTAATTTCTAACTAATAATTAATTTAAAGATAGGGGTTTGTTTTTCTGCTGTTAAAATAATTATTTGACAGGTGGTGAAGTGTCACATAAGTAAAAGATCGTAGTGAATTTGGTGTTGTCTAAAAGTCAGATAAGGTGAAGGTAAACTGCTGATTCCCAGCACCATCAGCTCAGAAAACCAGAATATGAATACCTGGGGTATAGACTCATTTGCAGAGCCTATTTTCATTTATTATAGTCAAATCCACTGAAGTCCTGTGCTGTTAAGCAACAAGTTTGGAAATGCAAAGTTAAGAGATGAGGATCCTAGTATCCAGACTTCAGGTAAAGATGAGTCAGCACTTAAGTCTTGAGATCTGAATTTGCAAACAACCTAAAATGAAGAGTGCCTTGCATCAGGTTCAGTGTCTTGATCCTCAGACTTCCACCTTGTATCATTTCTGCTATACACTGGGGAAACTACAACTTTAAAGTGCTTTATGTTTGGTTTTCTTTTTTTGCTTCCATTCCTCCTGATGGAACACTGTTACAGGAATTTATTCCTCTTGTGTTTTGAAATCATGTTCCAGTTATCAGCCTAAATTCCTTATGGCCAATTTATTCCTATTTGATCTGTACCAGTGTTGTTCTTCAGCTTAAATAGTTCTCTCTCCCTGGAGTGTTATTGCCCTGATCTATTTGTTAGGTTTAGTCTCTTTAGTCTTTGTTTTGCTTACTAATTTTCATACGATAGCTTCCTTATTCCCTGATGATCAAACTGAATTTTCTCTGTATCCTTAAGAGTTTATTTTTTTGCTAATAAATGATCATTACTATATGCCAAAATTATACCAGCCTGTGTTCTGAGGTCTTCAGGTGATACACAGCACAATGGTAAGCATTCCTAATTTGAACAGTAACACAAGAACTCAGCATTGTGTGTGGTTATCCTGATAATACAGCAAATATTTTAAGGGTTAAATTTGGTGTGTCAGTTCACAATAATTTGGAAATTGCATGTGTTCATGTCCATATAAATTTTTACAAGTGTCTTGCACAATGGCATCAATAATTCCCTATTATGCTCGAATCATACCATCTGATTCATTCCTATCTATATATTTTTATATATATATACACACATATTTTATATATACGTAAAATACATCCATGCATCCATACACATCCATATACAATTACAATTGCACCGTGTTTCAGATTTATAATTTTGCTATTGCCAATGATTGTTCATGGGTTTTCTTAACTGCCACTTGTAATTGATGAGCTCTGAGATTTAACAGCAATGTTTCTTTGTCCCTTTGTGCACAATCTTCTACATTATAGTATTGAATTTTGATGAACTTCACAGTTTAGGTTAATGGTTGGACTCAGTCTTAAAGGTCTTTTCCCACCTAAGTGATTCTATGAATTTTATCCCACCTGTATTACTTTAGTTTTCAAGGTCATCTAGTTCTTTATGTGCGGTTTTCTCATCCCCTTTCCCACTGGAAAGGGCATCCCAGACTTATGTTGTCAGCGTATTTTATTAGTCTGTTTCCTTTTCTGTGGCACAGCTATTACAAAAAAACTAAAAATGGTAAATTTCAAGGCCAAAACTGAGGGAATTGTCCTGGTCATGTCCTGCCACCCAGAAAGTTACCCTTTTACCACAACCGGACTCCCCCTAGGTAATTCCATATTAAAATTATTTTGATAACCTCTTAATTTAACTAATAATTTCCCATGAGGAACCATTTCAGATACTTGCCTTCAGTCCAGATAAATTAGATATATTACGTTTTCCTTGTTACTGTATTCTCTGCTGGAATTCAGTAGCATTTTGGCAGTGTAGTCCTTGTACATGTCTTACTGCTCCTATTTTTATTGTTAATATTAGATATCCTTTTAGTTTATTAACAGCCCCTGCTGTTATAGGTGTCTGGTGCTTTGGGAAGGATTTCTTGTGTCCCTGAAACATTTGATAAACTCTGTTCTTTATATAGTATTATTTTACCAGTTCAAAGCAATCAGGTCAGATTTTATAATCAGGAGTAAGAAAATAGAGCTTAGAAATCTTAATTTGATTTTTCAAGGCTCAAATCTTCAGTTTCCAAGTCTTCTAGTCTTACTGAGGTGGGAAGTTGTTTTTTTTTTCAGGTAGAATTAATCTTTGTAAGAAATACTTGGCTTCTCATAAACCAGTTATTCTATTTGAAGCTTCTAGAATTCATACTGCCAATTTCTGTTTCTCTGAATCAGCTTTTCCATCTGCATCTGAAGTCTGCCCATAAGGTTATAATTATATGCCTAGTTAGTTTTGGGGGGGAGGGGGGGGGGGCTGTTTGTTTTGCAGTGAGAGGTGGGGTTTTATTTGCAGGGTGGGGGAGTTGTTTTTTTTTTTGGTGGGCTTTGTTGCTATTGTTTCAGGGGGGAGGGGTGTTGGAGATGTGTTGGGTTCCCCCCCCCCCCCCCCGCAAAGGGTAATTCCTGCTTATTGGTGTGGTACCTTATGTTGTGGTTTAATCCCAACCGGTAACTCAGAACCATGCAGCCACTCACTCACTCCCTTCCTCCCCCCTGCTCCTGGACGGATGGGGAGGAGAATCGAAAGAGTGTAACTACCACAGGTTGAGATAAGAACAGTCCAGTAACTAAGGTATAACACAAATCACTACTGCTACCACCAATAATAATAATGATAACGGAAATAACAAGGGAAGAGAATACACCTGATCACCACCTGCTGACCAATACCAGCCTGACCCCAGTTTATATACTGGGCATGACGTGCTGTGGTATGGAATACCTCTTTGGTTAGTTTGGGTCAGGTGTCCTGTCTCTGCTTCCTCCCAGCCTCCCTTCCTCCCTGGCAAAGCATGAGACTCAAAAAGTCCTTGGTCAGGGTAATCATTACTTAGCAACAACTAAAAACATCAGTGTTATCAGTGCTGTTCCCAGGCTGAAAGTCAAAAACACAGCACTGCACCAGCTACTAAGAAGGAGAAAAATGACTGCTACTGCTGAACCCAGGACACTTTATTACATAATCCTATTCACCCAGGAGGGCTTTTCACCATGTGAAAGCAAATTTGTAGCTATAAACTTGGCATAAGGAAATATAAATTACTTTCTACAGAAGATTTTATTATTATGAGTGGTAACATTATTTTTAAGAGCAAATAGTATCTATCAACATTTTGCTTTGTGACTGAAGTGCACCAATAGCCACTGTAAATTTCAGGGTTGATAAGTAAATGAAGCCTAGAAGACCCAGGCTTCAAAATGTTCAGAGTTAAGAAATATTTCAGCATATCCAGGAAGGAGGGATAACTTATTTTCTGCACAAAACTCTGAACTTAAAGAAACCAAAATAAATAAACAGAGAAGATCCAAAACAAACCCAAGAATTATTAAGAGGTTCCACATGTATTTTTAAATAGTCTACTGCTTTTCTACCTGATTCAACCCATGAGCCATGTTAAAATCAAATTTTGAAAAAAACAGAGTGTACAATATTGTTGTGATCACAGTTGGATTGCTGTAATTTGCGTGACAGTGAATGTGCTCATTAACGAGGATAGTGATCTTACTAACAAAATCCTTTTCTATTTCACTTCTCTGATGCAAAATTCAGCTTTTTCAAGGCCTCTGTGATGACTTTGGACTTCTCTGGTTGTCTAGAAGACTGAAAAAGATAGTATTTTTAGACACTAAGGCTTACTGTGGTACATTTTATTTTCTTGGCAAAAGGTTTCATTATTAAATAATTAGATAAATTTATATGTAAAAAGTAACATGTTTCTGACATTTATTTTTTCATAAGAGGTTTGTTTATTTCTATGTGTTTAAGCATAAGGATAGTGAGTATATAAACTAATAAAAGTGAACTTTCTCTTGGTCTTTGATCAAACTTATCAAAGTTTACAAAATAGTAAAATGTGGAATACAGTCAAATAAGAACAGAAGTAAGCATATTTGATAAATTTACTTGCTCTCAAACTGAATTATGTAATTATTTTCATTTTTTATGCATAAAAGTATTTTTTCTAAACTGTAAATTCAGTTGCATGCTGGATTTACTGGGCAGGATTCGTGCACTACTCTCCATAGAGAGTCTCCTTACACAGCTAGCTGATCATTCATGTCTGTCTGTTAATGAGTCCATATGGTGAAATATACACATCTGAAATAGCTTCACAGCTGGCTTTGTATTACATTTGCTCTAACTAAAAAACAAAAAAAGAAAAATCATATCTTATTGCCATTTCCCCTAAACATCTAAACACTGCGTATGGCAAGACACATGTTGAGACACCAGGATATGTTTAAGCAGGATCACTCTGAATATCTTTCATAATACAAAATAGTAACTTTTTATTCATTGTTTTTTGCCATAATCACCATTCTTTTTGTTGGGCAAGAATGATGGTGCTTGACCTAGATCACAGGTCATTTCTGGTATTGAATTTTCAGTGTCTGTGGAACAACAGAGAGAAAAATGATTGAAAGGATCTATCTCCTCTTAGCCAGACTGGTTATTTGGCAAGTGTATGTGTATGCTTTTGATATGAATTGCCACTTTTCTGATGTGTCACTTTGTATTTATGACACACAGCCGTACACTTAATTGTTTCATGAGGAATCTTATCATGGTAAATCACCTTAATTAAAACAAAACACAATGTAGCATGTCTAGACACAGAAATACAAAATACAGAAAACATCTAATATGCTGCGACTCTGACACGATTAAGTACAACACTGACAGATAACAGAGCATGTGCAATAAAATTAAATATACATTCCATGAAAGGAAAAAGGGATATTATTCCTTTTCAAGCACTTACATGGATTCAATATATTAGCATACAAGTTCTCTGTTTCAGGGAATTTTGGCACATACAGCACTGGAATTAGATTCTGGAAACTCGGTTTACTCCCATGTCTTTCACAGCGTTGTTGGATAACAGTTGCACCATCTAAGGAGCATATTCACTCTGTTGGCTCTTTTGTTTGAATTGTAGCTGTTGAAGAATGTCCTCCAAAAACTTTACTTTAATGTCTGCCTATAAAGTTAAGTAAGTATATGATTTTGGGGTTTGTTAATGCTCATGATTCCTGAAAACCTGAAGAATCGAAAAGGAATCCAGTTTTTCTATTGCTCTACATTTTCAAGGAGCACAATCAAAGAAACAAAGAATAATAGAATGGTTTGGGTTGGAAGGTGCCTTAAAGGTCACCTGGTTCTAACCCCCCTGCCATGGGCAGGGACACCTTCCACTAGACCAGGTTCCTCAAAGCCCTGTACAACCTGGCCTTTTTCCTTCTTTTGAGAGTCTTTAATTTTACAAGATACAATTCCATTTCACTGGAATCATAAATAATGCCCTTGCATATTATGCATTCAGTTAATTCCTATCCTTGCTCATCCGGAATAGGATCACCCTTGCAAGCCCAAAGTTTCATGCATTTACTGTCTATCGTCTTTTGTTTTGCCTTCAGTATTAACGTTATTATTTCACCTCACAATATCTTAGTTGTCTTCCCCTGCCTACACTAACTGAAAACTATTAGAAGCATCATGTCTCAGATCTATCAGTAGAGATTTTGCATCTGTCAGTCTTTGCCAGCACTCACTGAGTGCAGATACATTAGTTTTTTTACATATCTCTGGGGAATTTTAACCTTGACAAAGGTTGTAAGTACATCATTCCCACTACCTGGGGTATTGTCTTGGTTTTACTACTGGTGCTGTGTATTTTTTAATACAGGGCAATGGAGGCAAAGAACAATTTCCTTCATTCAGTGTCTGAATTTAACTGTTCTAAGATGGCTAACAACTTTGCTAACCATTTTTGCCATAATTTTGTTAGTTTACATAAAAAGCAATTCCCAGTGATGAATAATCTTTCAATCATCAGCAAATTAAACTCAGTTTAAAGCAAAAAATCATGTGGAAGAAAACATATTCTTTTATAGTGCATAGGACTGGAGAGAATACATAATGTTCCATATGAAACAATAACAGCCATCTATCTTGTGCAATATTAACTGCAGTCAAAAATTCAATATACAGACTGTTGGTCATAAAATCAGGAGTTTAAAACTCCAACAGCATCATAATAGCATTATAACAATAAGTACCAGACTTCAGTGTAAGATAAAAACAAATCAAAGAAGAATTACTTGGAAGAAAAGAGAGACAGAGTGGAGCAGAGATGTGTTTGAAGTGGCAGGTGGCTCTTTCTCAGAAAGAAGCAGGGTGGAGGCAGTTCAGAGAAGCCCCTGGAGGCATCCTGCAGTGGCAGCCAACAGTTCCCAAACCAAAGTGAGTGCAGGCACAAGTCCATCTCTCCACTCAACAGCGGGGAGAAAGAAAGCAGAACCCCATCCAGGCTATTGTTTGTAGTCAGGCAGACTGGACAGATGTTTTACTCCTCTCAAGTCTAGGAAGAGCTAATAAGCTTCATTACTGGTGTCTGTGTAAGGTCGTCTTCCGCTTACTGCAGAGCTGCCTTGCCTCTGCAATGAGTTGGGAGAGAGGTCTTCCCACTGCTGGGGCAAATGACAGCCTTGGTGTTGCCAGGCTGTATCCACCAGACCAAGATATCCTGAAACAGAAATGTAAGTCATGTACAGGTTACTATGCCATGCAGGAGGCAAGAGAAGGGCAAAACTGTGATCCTGTCATGAGCGTTTCTCTGGCTGGAATCTTTAAGTAAAACAACAAACAAAAAAACAAACCAAAACAAAACACAAAAACCCCACAAGCCAACCACACGCAAAACTACACACAGCCCCCCTCTCCTGGAAAGCAAAAACAAAAGTTCTGTTACTTTCTGACATAAGACAACTGCCATTATTAGTTCTCATCAGACCTACCAGTTTAGCCATGCAGATATATTTTCCTTAGGCCTTGTCTCTGTCGATTCCCTACACGGCTCCTAAATGCATGGAAAGAGTAGAAGATGGGAGAGGATATTTTGAGAATACTGAAGGGGTTTGTAATTCCCAGTGATATTAGGTTCAAATACAGCCTGGCCCTAAATTACTCAATTGATTCAAGTCAAAGAAATCAATATATATAAGTATAAATATATATAAGTAAATGTTCCCAGAATATGTCTCCAGCAATAGGCAGACACTGAACTGAATTTATATTTAAAGTAGAAATTACTTTGTGATAAGAACAGTGAGACCTGTAGAGCAAAATGTACTGTTAATGGCATGTTCAACACTTCTCAGTAAGCATGGGGCGGGGCAGGGGAGAAGGAGGGTTAGGAAAGCTAAACTAGGAGTCAGTCCTTGACTTCTGTGGGAAAGCATAATCCCACCCTTAAGAAAAACACTTTTTTCAGGACATTGGCTACCATACATTATGCAGTTATGGGACATTACCACATGGTATATGTGATGTAACTTATTAAACTGAACTGGGTATAGCAAATCCTATGGTTTTATTTATCAGTGTTAATCATCACTCAGGTTACCTTTTAACTACAGGAAGAAAAATGCTGACTGGTGCTTTGGCAATTTTTGCAGTATTCATGGTACACCTACTGCATGTGTAATTCCCTGTGTTAATGTCAATCACAGCATGACTGCCAGCCTTTCTCCAAGTATAAATTAACAGTTTTCCTTACAGAAGTGGATACACATGTAGATTCTGTGAAATAAATCAAAGACATTTTACAGAGTATAGTGAAAATAACAAAATATTTGTAAAACATTTTCATAGCTCATGTGCAGCTGATAAGGCCTTTATTCAGGCATGGAATATATTTATACTGGCTATGGAATATATTTATACTGGCTATACAACAAGTGATCCCTTTATTATGTAGTTAGACTGACTACCTGCAGCTTTTTATTGACAATTAGGATACTTAGGTATTCTCTCCCACTTTTCTGGAGAGCTTCCTTCTGCAAGTGCATGGGCTGAGGCTTGCAGTATGTCTTGCAATATACTGGATTTCTGTATAGTTTAAATTTTATCATTTATAGAAGAACTAAGCTATTACTGAGAGAGAGAAATCAGAAAGTGCATTTGCTGTCCCACCTTTAAAACATTGTCTTGCAAACTGCGTAATCCTGGAGTCAGGAGTTAAAATCATGAAGACATAAATAAAAACTATCAAAGATTATTTCTGTCAGAGTACCTGGTTTATCCTATCAAGTGTAATTCAGTGTTTCTGAGGTGAAAATGTATATCACATTGAATACCTGAGAAGGCATGGTCTAGAGATAGATAGATGCTGAAACTGAGTGAGGTTTGTGTTTGTCTTAATAAGGGGTATGAAATGCAAGACAATGCAACAGGAAAAAGGTGAACATGTTCTTGTCATACTGACAGGTAAGATACAGTGACTTAAATGCAAGTTTGTATTGAATGTGTATGTTTAAGAGGTTTTGGGTGTGTATGTATAATGGATGTGCAGTGTTTTGAGTGTGTATGTATAATGAAGCAGAAGTCTCATTAGCTCCATGAGTGCTTTGAGAGTGTAGAACACCTGTTATGTACTAACGAACTTAGAATATCTAGGCTTTGAGCTGTCTTCTTTGCCTACCTCTGAGGGCAACTTTAATTTGTTATCTCCACATCTCTCTAGGTGTCACTGAAATCCTAACTCCAGCTCTTCCCTTGGGAAGTGTTCTCCAAAGCAATTTATCTCCTTGCATTTGCTGAGGTTTGTAGCTTCCAACCCTGATCATAATTTTCTTTTTTGTTTTGTTTTTATTTTCTGGAAACTGGGTAAAATTTAGCCTTGTCTGGTGGTCTGTTGGAAGCAAGAATCTGAAGCGCTGCCTTTTTGTTTGCCAGTCTCATTTTCTGAAAGAATTAAAAATCTTTAATCATCTTCTCTCTCTTTTAGATTCTTCATTTTTCAGAAGCAATTAGGTGTTGCAAATAATAAAAGGAGTTGTATGTAAACCCACATTACTTCAATCACTTAAATCTGCAGCTCAGAATCCCAGTTAAGAAGAATATGCAAATATTTCCTTGGAGTCCTTTTGAGACCTTCTCTGATGTTAAGGCTTTTTCCTCCACCTGCATTTTGTAGGCCAGCCTTAACTGACACTGAATACATATGAGGAGAAAGCTTCCACCTCATCTCAGGAAAGAAAACATCAGAAATTTATGATAGCAAACATAAAGAGTATGCAATCAACAAAATAAATAAAAGTAAATAAATAAAATGGAATTAATTTGCCCAAGGAAGGTATCTAGTTTGGAAATTACATTTTCTAATGGTTAATCTATTTGAGAAACAATTCTGGGTTCCTAAATTCAAATAGAACTCCTAGATCTATTTTTTTTAAACTTAGAAATGAGGACATATAAATACTATCTTTAAGGCAGCATTGTTGCCTATAAAGTGCTTAACCTCATGTCAGGCACATAGGCTGGAATTGAGGTTTTGTATGAAAAAAAGCAGCTAAAATGTCACAGGTTTTCAGGAATAAAAATAATTTATTTCATTAGTATTCAAAAGCTGGTAACAGGATTTTCTATAATGAGTGTTGAATTTAACAACAAAAACGTACATAGTTTCAAATAAATTCCTGTTGTATCCTATGTAGTCATGACATTTTAATGATATGCCAGAGGTTTGTGTTGCCATCCAAAAGGACCTCAAAAGGCTGGAGAAATAGGCTGTCAGGAAACTTAGGAAGTTCAGCAAGGGAAAAGGTAAACTCCCATACCTGGGGAGGGAAAACCCCATGCACCAATAAATGCTGGGAGCTAACCAGCTAGAACGCAGTTTTGCAGGAAACAACCTAGAGAGTCCTGGTGGACAGCAAACTGAACACAAGCCAACCGTGTGACCTTGTGGCTGTATCTGGTTTATGTGGCAAGGGTTTTGGTAGTGGGGTGTGGGAAAGGGCCGCAAGGGTGGCTTCTGTACAAAGACACCAAAAGCTGCTCTTTTGTCAGACATAGCCAGTTTCAACTGGTTCCAGGATGGACCCATATCTGGGAAAAGCTGAGACAGTCAGTAATACTGGTGGAGCCTTTGCGATAACAAAGTTAAGAAGGGGGAAATAAAAACACTGAACAACTGCAGCAGAAGAGAGGAGTGAGAAAATGTGAGAGAAACAGCTCTGCAGATGACAAGGTCAGTGACGAAGGAAGGCAAGAGGTGATTGAGGTGCTGAAGCAGAGACTCCTCTGCAGCCCATGGTGTCAATCGTGGTGAGGTATGCTGTTCCCTGCATTCCATGGAGGTCCACAGTGGAACGGGTATCCACTCCATGCTGTAGGGAACCAATTGCTAGAGCAATTGAATATGACCTGAAGAAAGTTACAGTCTATGGAGAGCCTACACCAGAGCGGGGTCCAAAGCAGGAACTGTGGCCCATGGAAAGGAGCCCACGCTGGAGCAGGTTTGCTGGCCGGATCTGTGGCCCATGGGGGACGCATGACAGAGCAGTCTGTTTCTAAAAGCCTACCCCATGGAAAGGACCCTCGCTGTTCTTGAAGAGCCGCAGCCTGTTGGAAAGACCCACATTGGAGAAGCTCACGAAGGACTATCCTGTGGGAGGAACACCACACTGGAGCCAAGGGAAGAGCATGAGGCAGAAGGAACAGCAGAGGTGAAGTGCTATGAACTGACCCTGATGCACCATCTCCCTGTGCCACTCAGGAGGAGGTAGAAGTGTTAGGAGTGCAGGTGAGCCTGGAAAGAAGGGGAAAAATTCCACTAAGAGAATCATCAGACACCATAACAGGGTGCCCAGAGGTGCTGTGGAGTCTGTATCCTTAGAGATACTCTTATTTCAAACAGACATGGTGCTGGACAACTGCCCTAACTGGATTTGCTTCAAGCAGGGATTTTGGACTAGATGACCTGCAGGGTCCCATTCCAGCACAAATTATTCTGTGATGCTATGCTTATTTCTGATCATTATAATATTATACTTATTATTGTATAATACTATTATTACATTATGCAAGGAAAATATAGATGAGTTGAAATGCAGCACTGAATCACACAACAATTCTGTTAAGGCTTTTATGTCTCCTACAACTCTTATCCACCCCTTCCTAAATTACTACTTTTTCCAACATAAAGAGGAAGGAATTCTGCAGTCAGAAGCCAGTGAGTACATGCTGCCACTCAGGAATGATTACTGTTCTGTGAATTATTTCTTGAAGATGTGTATTTTAATCCCAATATACATTTTCTTAACAAAGCTCTATCAGTTTATAATTTTCATCTGCATTAAAAGATGAATGCTATTAGCTTATTTCTCATGTCTGGAAGGAAAATATTTATTTGGTTTGTCCAGATAGATTTGGAACAATTTTACCACACCAATTAAGATTTCTGTCTGCTTCAGACATGGTGTGCAGGGGATGGATTATGATTTCATGTTCACAAAAAAAAAAAGTGTAAACATAATTCCTCCCAAAACAGATCAAAATAGCTAAACACAGATGCTGCTCTAACCTTAAACATGTACAAACCCCCAACATTATATGTGTTTTGTTCTTTTTCCTTTCAAATCTCTTAATTTTCTGTTCAGATAGTTGTAAGGAAAAAGATGTGCAATATAGCAGTTGTTTATGCCTTCTACCAGGAAAGCACGTTCTGTAACTCAGAATTCCTGAACTGCCATGGAGCGTTTCATTATAGTGTATTTACTAACCCTTTAAACCAAATTTTATGTGTGGTAGCTGTGTGCTCTTAGTGGTTTTTGCAGTGCAGTAGGAAGGTTTCAGGGATATAGTAGAGAAACCTGCCATAAGTAATAACTACAATCACAAAGACACCATAGACTAAGCATCTGTGTGGTTAAAAAAAAAAAAAAAAAAAAGAAGGGTAGACTACAGTCAAATGGAAAACCAAAGCACTACTCTACACAGAAAGTAAAGGGAGAAAATGGTTCATTTGCTCTCTTTCCATTTGCACAATAGTAATAAAAATGCCAAACAGACTGATTTTCAGGCAAACTCTACATTACAGTAAAGTCAAGATTACAAGAGAAGATGTATTATTACAGCATATTTTTCTTGCAATACTGCATTTTTACCTCTCTTTCAAGGATATGCGTGTGTGTGTGTTCAGTTATAATTGGGTCCTGCCATTTAGTTTTTAATATTTATGAAATGACATGCCTTTCTGTGAGATAGCTGCATAGAATTTGCATTTCACAATTCTATGTATTAAGTATCCTTTCCAGAGTGGCTCAGAATTTACTGTTAAAAAAAATCAACACTGCTGATGAGGGGAAAAAATACCTATTCCATTGAACTGGTCAGTGGATGCCTTCTTTATGTTTTTTAAATCTGTTATAGATCATTTATATATTCTGAAGCTGTTACAGATTCAAGTCCTCTTGGAAACAGAACACAGAAGAAAATGTCACTGACTGTTTTTTGTTTTTTTTCCAGATGCATTTTAGCATTATCTTAACTAAAATTTGATTGGCAAATCTAAAAGGAAACCATTTCTCCTTAAAGATGTCACAAAGATTTTTTTTCCCAAAAAATGAAGGGGGAAAAAAGAAGAAAACAAAGGAACAAAACCAGGCAAAAAGACTCATAGACCAACCTTCCTCCCTCCCCCAACCATCCAAAAAGCTCTTATAGGATAGCAAAAATAAAAGCACAGAAGAATTACAAGGCCAAAGACAGAGGGAGAAAGAGACAAAATGTAAAAGGCGTCATTCTAGGTATGTGAGGAAAGGACGTTCCCTGTGAGGGCTCCTCCTGGAGTCTGAGAATTGCTTAAACATATTCTGTTTAAGAAAAAAAAAAAATTGTTGTATGTGTTTGAAGCAAGGAACATGCAATCCTCCTAATCATTATTTTACAGAATCACATCCTTTCTTGCTTGCTCCCCTAAGCTACATACATGTGCATCCTTATGTGCACAACTGCAAACCACAGCAGGAGAATGGGCTTTTCCCTGTCTACTAAGGTGTAGAGAGTGATGTACTGGAAAACTGAAGTCTGGATACAAACAGTCCTTCCTCTGCCTACCACCTCACCCATCGCAACTTCCCCTTGTTAAAATCTAAAGCTTCTGAAGTTCTAAAGTTTCTTGACTTGAAGCTCAAGTTTTCTGTTTCCCAAGTAGATGCACTAACTGTCATGCAAACAGATCCGATGGTGACCCAGTGTAGCTAATAAGCTAGCAGAAGCTACACTTCAGAAGAAATTCAGGAATCCTGAATCCCAGATGGATGGGAGGGTAAAGGTCAATGTGAAGTCAAGGGCCTCTCATTAATTGGCTTCACAGTCATTACAGAGTTGAGAGCACACATTTCCTAATAATCTATACTAAATAGCCCTGTGGAAGCACATAGTCGATGGAAGATAGGTGTTTCAGTTACAGGCTCTGAATTGCTCCTTAGAGGCACTTCCCTCACTGTTGACTAAGCCTAGGAAGCTCGTGGGTCTTATGTTCTGAGTCACTGTATTGAAACCAAGTACCTATCTTCCAGGCATTGTGAGACTTACACATGGAGCCTGGAGATGGTCACAATCTGCCCCATGGTATCTGCCCCGTCATCTCTTTTTTGGGTGATGTGTTGGAATCTTACGTGAGAAATGGTATTTTCTACAATATTTTTATTAATATCACCATATCACTCTGCCTAGGGTCTGACGATGTCCTTACTCATTTTGACTAGTACCTGATTACAGTAGTCCAATTAAAATAAACAAAATCACATAGTTATTTGCAAAAGCCAGGCTGCAGACAACTTCTGTTATTAAAGAGCTGGAATAAATGCTTCCAGATGCAAGACCCTCATTCTGGTTTTATGTCTATCCTTTTGCACTCTTCTGCTTTCTAGCTACTGCTCAGTGCTATTAAACAACTTTATATGCAAGGGCATCCCTTCTAGAAAATGGCAGCCAGATACTTCTGCCATAATTGTCCAGAAATGAGCACCTTATTAGTGAGAAACATCTAATAGAACAGACTGTTCATCTCATTCCCAAGAATGGAATGCCAGAGTCCTGAATATTTGCAGAAATGGAGGAAACACCAGGAAACAATACATGATGTTAATATGTATACCTGATGAGTATATTCACATGAACAGACACAGTCTCAGCACAGCATATATTATGACATTAACACATTTAATCAAATGAAATACTGTAAGATACTGAACAATGGCAAATTCATAATAATAAGCATAAAGATGTGTAATCAAGGCTTTAGTTTTAAAACTGTATTACATTTGAGCATTGATTAATCTGCACTTTTTTATGCTACCTTAATCAGATAGCAAAATATGTAACTCGGGAAATTTAAAATTTCTAAATAACTGCTTGTTTTCCTTTGGGTAAGAATAGTAGAGAAATCCCTGAGATACTTTAAATTGGCAGTTTTCCTTGAGATAAATCTCTGAACAGTATAACTTTATGTTTCATGGAACCTGACAAGCGTACATTCACATTTTCACATTGTCCTCTTACTGAAGGCAGAGAGAGAATTTAATTGCACAAAACAGAGTCTCTTAATGGGGTAAGGTTACATAGTCAGAAGAGAAATTATAGCTGGTTATGAAAAAAAATATGCTGTGTGTTTAAACCAAATTGAGTTACTTAATGAACAGCTTTAGAAAAATGGATGGTACCCCATCATGCCACTTAAGCATACTGAGTAGCTCAAGGGGAAAACGTGTGTAAGCTTTAATTAATTTCCACTCTCAAATCCTCAGAGACACCAATGAAAAAAAGTCTGATACATGCTGTTGACAGTATATGCAGGTTCCAAGGTCATTTGCTGGAATACAGCTATTACGATCGTGAAAACACACGTTTATCAGAAACTTTGTTTCACATTCTATTGTGTGCATATTAACCCATGATTTTATAGTCTTTTCATTAGTATAAATAAATAAAGGCTTTTTTTATTTCTTCTCTTCAGTCAGTACAATTTGATTACGGCAGTTCAAGTTTTACCTCATTATGTATCTGTGAGTTTTGGAACTGTTCCACCTCTTTCTTATATGGGAGCACACCGAGTGTTTAGTCTCTAAGGCTGGGTTTTACTGGAACACAAAATAATACATTAGGGCAGAGAACCTCTTTATGTAAGGAAATCTCAGATAAGCTCTGTGAGCAGAACTGAATAAAACAGGTGAAAACAAATCTCACCACTGCCAGCTGTCTCCTTGCAGGGTAATCTTTTCCACTAAACTCAATCTCTGTCCAGCTAACTTTAGAAGTTCCATTGGTTACAAAGACCTCACAGTCCCTTCACATTAAAGATACATTAGTTTTAGTTTCTGAACAAGCAAACTGCTCATGTGCTAGCTGATGTTTCCTTATGACATGTTCTCTGAAAAGAGGACAACAGTTTCAGTGGACGAGGAGAATAGATTCATACCAGCAAGTAGTTCAGTATCAATCTCCAGTACACTAAAATTGCTCAGTTTCTCCTTCTCTGTCCTTCCATCCTAGGTCTCAGAAGCCTCTTCTTCCTTTGAAGTCAACATGCATCAATGGACTTTGCACTTGTCTTCAGTAGTTTTGAAATTCCTGTCACTTCAGCACAGATTTTGAGGGGCAGATTATGGAGGAAGTAAAGAGATTCCCACCATTTAACATAAGGGAGAAGTCCAGTGCAAGCAAAGCTCTTTGCTGACTTATGGCTAGGGTACTCAGAGCCTTTAAGGGTAAAGACCTTCTGGTCTTTTCCAGTGGATTGAACCCACTCCCTTGCATTTGATACATAAAGAGAACAGCAAAATAATTGGCACATTACATATTCTGGCACATTACATATTCTGGCACATTACATATTCTTATTGCAATAGAGGGATTAAAAAAGATAATCTTATGCACATAATGGAAATTTCAGTATGTTAGTTCCCGGCATTAACACTTAATGAAAGAGACAGCTACAGAATCAGATAGGAAGCTGAAATGATGCTGAAAGGATCAACCTTGTATGTTTATAATAAAACACTTTTAACAAAATCCTGACACCACGTAGCAGTTTTCACAGAAGCCTGTTTTTTACAGAATGTCGTACCTAATACCTCCTCTGTCCTCCAGACTTTTATCTTAAAAACAGAGTTCAGTATCAGTTAGTATGCATTCAAGTATCAGTTGTATGGGTATCATTCAGAGCCTTCCTATCACAGTACAAGCAAACACATTCCTACATTCCTGGCCATTAAATACATGCATGTATTTGTGTATATTATTCCTTTTTTTTTTTTTCTTAATCAATATTTGCATTAGTAGAAGTTTGCAGATTTTGGACCACATACTCCCTCAATGCTTAAGATCAAATACCTTTAAGTTATGAAGTATGTTGCTCGTCAAGCAGCCACCTGCTACTTTCAGTTTTATTAGGATTCATTCTAGTAAAGGGAATTTAAGCATCACTACAACAAACAGTGTTTTATCCATTTCTGCCTGTTGTCAGAAAAAGCATATTTTCTGAAAAATGGTCATGGTTTAGACCCTAGCCAGACAGCTCGTTCACTCACTCCCAGTGAGTGGTGCTGGGCTGGAAGCAAACGAGGCCCCCCTGCCCCGGGGGATCTCCCCTTCCCCGCTCCAGGAGGGATGGGGAGCAGAATCGAAAGAGTGCAACTCCCACGGGTTGAGACAAGAACAGTCCAGCAAACAATGTACAACAATGTACAATCACCACCACTACCACCAACGACAACAATGATAAGAGAAAATAACAAGGGAAGAGAATACGATACCACCGGCCAAGAAACGACCCTGTGTCCTTCTGGATAACTCCCAGTTACCCCCACCCCGGGCATGACGTGCTGTGGTATGGAATACCTCTTTGGCTAGCCTGGGTCAGGTGCCCCGTCTCTGCTTCCTCCCAGCTTCCCCTCCTCCCTGACAGAGTATGAGCCTCACAAAGTCCTTGGTCAGGGTAAACATCACTTAGCAACAACCGAAAACATCGGCTTCACCAACACTGTTCCCAGGCTGAAAGTCAAAACACAGCACCGCACCAGTTACCAAAATGGAGAAAAACTGACTGCTACTGCTAAACCCAGGACATAAAAATAATGGAGCAACATAGGATTTTTGTGCACCTGGCATTGAAAAGTACTATTGTGTGATGTGTCCAGATTACTAAACTTCTATAAAATCAGTTAAATTTCTATGTCAACTGTGAGCAGTCTAAATATGCTAAGATTAAGAAAATGTCTGTTACACAGCAACTGAGAATTTTTCTCTGAATAAGTTCAGAGGTATTTATGTTCATCGTAAACTTGTAGCGATTAAAAAAAAAAAAAAATCGGCTTGTCAGGTAAAATTTTATTATGGAGTTACTGCAAAATTCTGACCCGTGGCAGTTGTTCGGAAAAAAAAAAGCCCTTGTGAATCTTTAATTCTGCTACTGAATATAATTTTTGGTTTGTGTGATGTTGACTGCTGTGGCTTAGTCTGATTCCATACAAGAAGGTAAGTATTTTGAGGAAGAAGTGAGAGTGACAACTATGAAGGAATACTACTAGTTCAGATGATGTCTAATCCTGTGAAAGGAAGAGCACCCTCAAACTCCTTGATAAGACCTGACAATTTTAGGCAGAATTGTCAGTACCTGGAAGAATTTTGCTCAAGAAGGGAAACAAGAATATGCCTCTGCTTGACAGTGAAATGAATTTAAAGACATGACTATTCAGAAGAGTAATTCAGAAAAGAGTAAAAAATCGTGAAACATTATCTGTTAGACAAATGATGATCTTATATTCAAACAATATTTCAATATATGGCAAATTTCTGTGTTCTAAATAGCTGAAAAATTAGCTACAAATTTTAGTGTATTGTTTCCATATCACAAAATTAATATGTTTCATCCAGAGAGAATATTTAGAATCATTGAACAACCCAGGACCTGACAGATCACCTGGGCTAACTTTTTATCAGATAGGATGAGATTATCTAGCACCTTGACCACATCCCTGGGCAGGTTATTCCAGTGAATGCTTGTTCTTACTGTAAAAAATTTATGTCAACATAAAACTTCTGGTGCAACTTGTACCTGTGGGCACTTGTTTTCTCCATGTAACTCTTTATGAAGAGAGAGTCTCTGGCCTTTTTGTTGTCACCTTTTAAGAACTGGGATATTGTGATGAGGTTGCCCCAAGCTTTCTCTTCTCCAGGGAGAAAAGGCCTGTGAACATACAGACATTACATTCAATAAGGATGTCAGGTAAAGCAGATATCACAAAAGGTCTAGGACCAAGGCTTTAGCCTCCACAAAAGGTTTACTTAATTGCTTTCACAAGTATGATGAACAAAAATCTGTGACATATAAAAATGTTCCTGTACTCAGTGCTTTTCTAGACAGTATTTTATTGGTGTTAAAGTTTTAAGAAATTAAAAGCCAGATGCTTCTCTTACTTTCAACAAGGTCCTTCAAAAGAGATCAAAGTCCATGAAGGCTAATAAATCTGAACACTGCACATTAAAATAATTCATAAAGGGCATAGGCCAAGCTAACACGTACAATTTCAAGGAAGCAGTGTATGAAGCAGTCATCCTTGAAATGCACAAAACATTGAGGTAAAAAGCTGATCAGCTACAAACCAAACCCAAAACATGATCCAGGGGAACATATGAAGAACAGATGCCCCTCCAGCAAAACAGTAGATGTATTATGGGTTAAGAACACATCATTGTACACATCTGTGTAAATCCAAACGAATGGATGACATTAATGAAGAGTACAAATTATATTTCAGAAGAAGCAGTCAGTATGTTAATACATTCAGCAATAGGCAAACTGGCTATGTCAGCAGGTCATAGACATGGTCCATGGGGAGAGATGTCAACAAGTTAAGATTAATTACACATGAATATGCAAATTACTGTAATCCAACACAATATATACAAAAGTATAAAGGTAGGCAAACATCAACAAACACTCTCCTGCCTGTCCTTATGTACTGATTGCATGCACTGCCATGAATAATGATGAAAATGTATGTAAGCATACTCGTAGTAAGTGCAAATGTAGAGCAATACCAGTACTTCTGTGTACACACTGGGGAGAGTATCACTTTGTACTTGCCCTGTATTTGTGTCACATTCTTTAAACCATTACAAACTGATACTCTCAGAACTAGCACATAGGTCTGTAGATCTTGGATCATGTCATTCTGTAGGTATTTTTGTCTTTTACAAATCTGTTCTCTAATGCTTCAGTTTCAAAGAACATCTACTTCAGGATCTGTCAGGTTCATCAGCTTAGTACAAAATATGACCCGTATGGGAGCTTCGTTAATCTACAGCAATTAGATGGAGATGATATTAAAAAGAGAGGTGTATTTTTGCAGCATAGAAGACAAATATCTATAGAATAAAAAGACAGCAGTAAGGATTTTTTAGAGGGTTGTCCCCTATTGTAATTATACAGCAAGCTAAATGATAACTTAGTTATTTAGGTTTCAAGCTCAAGTTCTTAAAGTGCAGTGATTACATATGACTTTTACTTTATTTGTTGGTTTGTTTTAGTTGGGTTTTCTTCCTGTTTTGGGTTTATTTTGCTGGGTCATTTTAGTAAAGTGTAATTCTAATTCTCCTGGTTTTAAACAAATGCACAAAAATGTAACTGTAGTGTCATAGGCTTAAATGCTAATTAAACAAATAAAGAGGTGCATCATGCATTTTAAAAAAGGAGTTAGAGTTCTAGTTTAGAAGTAGCCTCCATGATTTCCGTTCAGATTTCTTATATTTGAAATCTATGGTATTTGAAAAAATCTCCACTTATCTGAGAAAATGTTTAATACTAGGGACTAGTATCAGCCAAGAAGCTTCTTTTCTAAGCTTTTATTTCAGGCAGGGGTCTTACAAGTTGTTTAACCACAATTTTGTTCAGTCATGGAGTACATTTGGCTGATTTGGCATTAGGTCTCATACATACTGATAAGAATAAGAAATTTGCACATACATCATAACTCTGCATGTTTCTGATTTTCTAAAAACTTTTTTAAAACATATTTTCATTCAAAAAATTGAATACTAATATTGGATGTCATCAGAGGTTAAAATTCAAAATTACAGAATTCAAGAAATATTTTTTATAACTGTGGTATAGATGTTTTTGGACTTTAAGAAAGTTTATTTTGTGAAGTGACTCTATAAGAACAATTACTTTGTACAGCTCATGCCAATATTTTACACCCCTTGAATCAAATAAAGCATTAGATGGTTTACTTTACTATTACAAAGCATGCAGTGAGTATCACCATGAACTGTTAGTTTTTTTTTATTTACATGGAGAAGGAAATAATACCTACCAATTGCTTTGTTTAATTTTGACAACTACAGGGAAATAAGGCAAACAAAAAAAACAAACCCAAATACCAGTGACTGTGAGCCTACCTTCATCCACATATAGCTGGAAATAACCGGGGGGGATACTGACACATAGAAAAATGCATTCAGTCTTCCCATGGGCAAAAATCTCATCATGTTCCTCTCCCCTGAAATGTCAGAAAATAATGATAACTGCATTGTCTCCTAAAGCAGGCCTGGGGTCCAAATTCAAGGGGAAGCAGTGCATCAGCAAACCCAGAAGGAATTTGAACTCAGAATGACTGTGACAATATTGTGCAAAATGGGAACTACTTCTCTATCATCATGAATAATTTATTTAAGTATTGGTCAGTAAGTACAGGACAGTACCTCACAGAGTGTGCACTGGGAGATGAACAATCTAGCTGGTATTGGAGTCTCTTGGATATCGAGCAGTTGTGCTGTACACTATTCCCAGGTAAATTGAACCTCCTCACGTGTCAGTAACTGAAGTAGTTAAGTGAACAAATGGATTCATAGTTCTGTTTCTTGAGTTTGGTCTGGCCAGTTTTGCTAACTACCTTTCCCCTCTTGTCCTGGGTTTATCAGTAGCAGACGTTTTTTCTCCTTCTTAGTAGCTGGGGCAGCGTTGTGTTTTGACTTTCAGTCTGGGAACAGAGCTAATAACATCAATGGTTTTAGTTGCTGCTAAGTAATGTTAAGTAATGTTTACCCTGACCAAGGACTTTGTGAGTCTCATGCTCTGCCAGGGAGGAGGGGAAGCCGGGAGGAAGCAGAGGGAGGACACCTGACCCAAACTGACCAAAGAGGTATTCCATACCACAGCACCTCATGCCCAGGGAGGTACTGGGAGTTACCCGGAAGGGCACTTGTTCTCCTGGGTTGGGCTCATTTTGGCAGGTGGTATTGTATTCTCTTCCCTTGTTATTTTCTCTTATGATTATTATCATTGGTGATAGCATTAGTGATTTGTGTTATACCTTAGTTACTAAACTGTTCTTATCTCAACCCATGGGAGTTGCATTCTTTCGATTCTCCTCCCCATCCCTCCGGGAGGGGGAGGAGGGGAAGGAAAGAAAAGAGGGGGAGTAGAAACTGTGTGACTGACTGGTTTTAAATCATGACACCTCTGTATCAGTCCTTTTGCCTTGAGGAGCAACTCAGCAATCCTTCTTCAGAAGAGCCCAACAGGTTTGGTTCCTGCAGGTGCAGGGCAGCCACTTGCAGCCTAGACAGCTGGAGCCCCGCAAACAAGGTCACCACAGGTGGGTCCCAGGTGGAACTGTGGGAGGTGGGAAAGGCTGTAAGTAGGCACAGTCCCAGTTTATGCATCTGTGAAGTAACTTTTATTCTAAACATTAGAATATCTTTTTCTTCTCTTTGTCTTTCTTTGCTTTCTCTTTCAAGTCCCTCTTGTTTCTTTTGTTTTATCTTTTTAGACATGTTTTTGGGTTTTTTTTGAGTCTTATGTCTTCCTCAAGAATGCACTTTTCCAGCTGACTGCCGTCATAATTTCTAACTTGGGTTTTTTTCTGCTTTAGGACATAGCAATTAGGGTCATGTACTGTGTGTTCAGACAGAAAAAATGCAAACGGTGCATACACTCAAAGTTGGCAAAGCATTTAATTATAAGACATAAAATCAGCCTGAAATGAAGCATTTCATTTAGGGCAACCCCACAGATACTCTTCTTGCTCCCTAACAAAATTTTGGTGTGACAGAAAAGAGTGATATCCAATTTGTCCAATTGCTCTTAGTACCGGTCTCTGCTAATAAACAAGACTACTGCAGAAAACTCTGTTTTGCCTTAGACAGACATGCCACACAGTTGTATCACAGAAAACTGCTTGTGCAATTTCATTTTATTATAGCATTCATAATGCCATGTCAGAAAAACTCTTTACACTACACAATGGTAGTAATGGGATATTGTGGGGACCAAATGTAATCAGGAAATGCTACTCCACTTTCTATCATTTGTCAAGCACTTATATCTGCTTTTCTGCAAGTAGTGTTTCAGAAACATACAATATGCTCTGCTATTGAAGTCTTTAATTTAGGGATGGACAAACCAAACAATAGATTTGCAGAAGAATATGAATTTTAATGGTTTACCATCAGATAAATGCTGCCAGATAGAAAAAGTCATATGGTACATTTAAAAAGGAAATGTAAAAGCTGAATAAATCAGAATGACACTCAATCAGAATGACTCAATTGTTCTAGAAATAACTGAAGGAAAATAAATGTACACGGTGCAGACATGGAATGGAAAGACTTAAGGGTTCTTGACCAAAGCCTATAAGTTATTTCAAGGTGACTATAATAAGGAAAGGGAAAATGATTCACTGAAACTATATGGGACTGCCAAAACATAAGCAAAATACAAAAAGAAACAAAAACCGAAGTAATTTATGCAGCAAGCAGATAGATAGTAAGTGCAGGTTAAATACAAGGATCAATATGGTTTTACTTGGACAACTTTTAACTAACAGTCCCTATAACCCTTCTATAAACAGGTAAAATTAAGTCTAGAATAAAGCAAAAAAAAAATATATAAGGAGAGGCTTGTTCCCATTATAGAAATAGACAAAGTGATAAATTATCCTAATTCAGATGGTGAGCAATAACTAGTATTTCATGTAATGAGTCTGTTTTTCTTATATAATTGAGACAATGTTTTGCTTCTTTTAAGAAGCTGTACCTATGAACAGTAAACATAATCTTCAGCCATTTTTTTTCTGCATATATATTTTAATGATTTGCTAGTTAAGACTTTTTTCTATTTTATGAAAAATACTGAATTTTGGATCTAAAAATTATGCTTCATCTTACACAATAACAAAACAATTGATCACTTTGATGCCTCAACGATGATTATGATTTGAGGTAAAAGCATAACTAACCAGCTCAATTTTCTGCCCATTGCATTCTATACATTGTCCTCTGTATCCAGTATCATGAGGACTAGGAGTTCAAAAACTTCAGTTATGAAAAGAGCTTTGTGACCACTACTGAGCTGGACATAAATCATCTCTCCATGATCTACTTATAAATGCATTCTTTCTGAAGACCTTAGCTATGTCCATTGTTATTCACAATACTGTTCTATGTGACTAAACATAGAGTATAGTGATACAAGGAAGCACTAATAATTTCTGACATTAGTAATGTAATGTTAAGAACTAATATGGTAAACTTCATTGTCAGGCAAAACATTATCAGCCAAAAGAGAGGCTTTTTTTTCCTTTCTACAGTAAAACTGATACTATAATGATCAACTGCTTTGCACTTTCAGACAAAAATCTGCTTATCAGATTCTTTTCTCCTTCATTTCTTCAAAACATATTTGACGCTAAGCACTGAGATTCTTTTATGTCCGTTCTTAAGAGCACACATTTTATAGCAGTGGCAAAATAAGTCCAATAAGAGGCATTTTGAAACATTAAAATTTCACTTGAGAGCTAACATTTTCACACAAATTGGGCAGTTGACAAATGTTTAGTCTCCAGATTTGGAAGAGAAAAACCACAGAGCTGGGCTTGAAACTGAACCATTTGGTATAAATGCTTGTTATGAACACCTATATAGAGGATTTTAGTCCCTATAGGTATTTTGCCAGTCTTTCAAAAAATCTCACTTTTTACCAGTGTTAGTTCTTCTCCTTGAAAATGCTTTGAACAACAGGCATCAGTGTTTCACATGAATGAGTTGTTACATTTATATTTTGGACCTGGGGGAAAAAGATGAGTGAAATTATTTAAGTTCTACCAAAACAGCCTTAAAGACTACTCAGAAAATTAATTTTTATTCAGGTATTTTTATAACCTTCCTATGAATTGCAACCATGACAACGTAAGTAAATGCACATAACAATAGCAAAAATAAGCATAACATAAGCCAACAAGGTGTTGATATTGGTAAATTGAGACAAACACCCCTGTCAGTTTGTTGGGATTTTTTTTTGCCATCTCTTTTTCTGTCATAACAGTGCAGTGATAAAAATATGAACAATGACTATTAAAATGGTCGCTAGTTGCTTTTCCTCAAAATTTGCAAAATAACTGACACAGGCAGTGCAAAATATGGGAATAGGCAGGTTCAAGCATCAGAAAATGTCTACAGATATTTGTATCTTGCTCTTTGCATTAAAAAAAATCTACAGCTGTTCTTATCTTACTCTTTGATTCTCAGTGAACTATCCCCACATCCTGCCAACATTTGCTGTTGAAATAAATGCATTTCTGGTTCCTACTTGTTAACTTCTTGATGTCTTGGGAACAGAAATAGATAGATTATAAAATCCATTGTTGAAAGCTGATTTATAATATGCTGTGTCACAAATTTACCAAAACTTTAATTATTCTTCTGGACTTCTGAGCTATCTCCAGTATTTCAAAATTCCAATTGAACTGTGAACATTTGCAGGCTTGTAACAGTTACACCATTGCCAAAGATGAAGAAAGCACATTGTTTCCATGTTTCATCTTTTCCTACTTTGTATGAGGGTTGCTGTAACACAGAAAAATAAGTTCCACAAATGAGGCATCATGATTCTTATGTTTGGTTCTGGGGGATACAAGGTACTTTACAGCATTTTCTAAGTATGTCCAGGTTTCCTTGCTCTGACAAAGAACTGATCAAGCATTTAAAAGCTGTATTTTCCAGGGAACAAAAAACCAAAACAATAACAACCAAAACAAAAAAATCCTTCCAAACCTGACACTGTACATTATAACTATTTAACAATTTATTATTTCTCCTTTAAGTGTTGTCACTGGACTCCCCTATTTCCAGGTCTTGTTTTTTTCAGCAGTTCCAAATCCTAATTATGATTGCCATCAACCTCATTCCCTCTTCCCATTTGTAGTATCTACATAGGTGGCATAAATAATCCTGCTAAATATGACCCAAAAGACTACATGCTAATAGTTTTAGGTTAATGTTGCAGAAGAAAGTCTTTATTTCTGTGTTTGTATTTTAGGTCATTTTGAATGTATTATTACAGAAGAAATTTCTCCTAGTTCATGCCTTCTCCTAGTATTTTTAAATGACGGTGAAAGCAAGGCATTAATGACAAGTATAGGAGATGAGATATAAACATAGATTCAGTTTGTTGTAGAAAGTATGCTAGATGATGTGAAATTTCTAACTATGTCAAACAATATTTGTACTTGAATTCACCAAGATAGCCTCATTTTTTTCACTTTGTGGGTGATGACAGTGTCTCAAGATAATGGATTTTTCTAATATTATTTCTTGATTAATCATAACAGATACCAAAAGGTATTTTTGAAGACTACTATAAAGAGATTTTCTTAGATCACTGAATGTTTTTCCTGATTTTTTCTTAAATTCTTGACTGAAATAGTTATTTTTATTTTCAAAGTAGTATAAATGTGTAATCTAGCCTGTTGCAGTGTATCTTAGAAACATAGAATAGTTAGGGTTGGAAATGACAGGGACACCTCACACTAAACCATGTCACCCAAGGCCTTCCAACCTGGCCTTGAGCACTGCCAGGGATGGAGCATTCACAACTTCCCTGGGCAACCCATTCCAGTGCCTCACTACCCTTACAGTAAAGAACTTCTTCCTTATATCTAATCTAAACTCCCCCTGTTTAAATTTTAACCAGTCTCTATCACTACAGTCCCTAATGAAGACTCCCTCCCCAGCATCTCTATAAGCCCCCTTCAGATACTGGAAGGCTGCTAGGAGGTCTCCATGCAGCCTTCTCTTCTCCAGGCTGAACAGACCCAACTTCCTCAGCCTGTCTTCATACGGGAGGTGCTCCAGTCCCCTGATCATCCTCATGGCCCTCCTCTGGACTTGTTCCAACAGTTCCATGTCCTTTTTATGTTGAGGACACCAGAACTGCACACAATACTCCAGGTGAGGTCTCACAAGAGCAGAATAGAGGGGCAGGATCACCTCCTTCGACCTGCTGGTCACACTTCTTTTGATGCAGCCCAGGATATGGTTGGCTTTCTGGGCTGCGAGCGCACACTGCCAGCTCATGTTCATTTTCTCATCAACCAACACCCTGAAGTCCTTCTCCGCAGGGCTGCTCTGAATCTCTTCTTTGCCCAGCCTGTAGCTGTTCCTGGGATTGCTCTGACCCAGGTGTAGGACCTTGCACCACCTTCTTAGTATGACATATGATATGGGTGCTTACCTCCTGGAATTTTTATTCCCAAGTCGCAATTTTATGGGTGAATGCAGCCTCATGTGACCTGGTCTGTGATATATTGAATTAATTGAATCATTTGTAATGTATAAGCTCAGTAGCATTTTTTTCTACCTCTCTTTCTACAAGAGAGTTATAAATTTTACTAATCTCTTTAAATTTCATGAAAGCGTAAATGCTGTAATGTCCTTAAAAAAAAAAAAAAGTGTAATTGCTAAGAATTCCCATTATATACCTCCCAAAGTACAGAAGTGATGACCATGCTGGGAACGCAGGCCAGATCAATTTCATGATCAATGATTCTATTGTATTACAAGTCATTACCATGAAGTACGGTGAAACAAGAACCCTAGCCCAGGCTCCTCAGCTGATAAATACTAACACAGCAAATACCTACTGTAAGTAAGGTACGACATGTTGAAACTCCGAGATCAAGAGCAACAACTTTGAGAGCCAATAAATCAGCATTGTGAGAGTGACTATTAATTCAAAACAGTTGATGCTTATCACAAATACGATTAGACACACTCCGGTCAGATCTGTCATCTTAACCCTTTGTGCCCCACCTTGGGAGCCACAAATTGCTGTCACCACAGATTAAGCCCAGCCAGAGGGAGCTGCTCGCTCACTCCCCTTCCTCCTCCCCCTGCTCCTGAAGGGATGGGAAGGAGAATCGAAAGAATGTAACTACCACAGGTTGAGACAAGAACAGTCCAGTAACTAAGGTATAACACAAACCAATGCTGCTACCACGGATAATAATGATAAGGGAAATAACAAGGGAAGAGAATACAATCGCTCACCACCCACCAACCGATACCCAGCCCAACCCGAGCAGCAGTCTAGGCCTTCCGGGTAACTCCCCCTAGTTTATGTAGTGGGCATGATGGGCTGTGGTATGGAACACCCCTTTGGTTAGTTTGGTCTTTGATTGGATTAAATATTGCTCAGCAACAACTAAAAACATCCTTGTGTTATCAGTACTGTTCCCAGACTGTAGTCGAAAACACTGCACCAGGTGCTAAGAAGGAGAAAAATGACTGCTACAGCTGAACTCAGGACGTATAAGACAGTATAAAACTGGGAGAACTCAATAGTTAAATCATAGTTACATAAACATAGCAAAGTAATCTGAAGATAATAAAGTAATTGTGTGCTCTTTATTAACCTAAAATGCCGGTATTTTCAGTTTACAGTGTAGTTTTACACATTTTTCTTAAATGTAGAGGGGATAAGTTAGTACATTATTGTGCTCTTTCCATTAAAAAAAAAAAAAGTATAATGTATACATAAAATGTTAATTTTGCCTTTAAAGGCAGCTATATATTATGGCTGCAGTTATTTCATTATTTACTATAACTGTGTAGAGGGTGAAAGGCTAGCACAAATGTGCACATGTGCGCACCTATTGCTTATTCACTGAAGTTGTACAATAACCTAGATGTACATGGCTGACTAACTAGCAAAGAACAATCACCCACAAAGTAACATTTTGTATCCAAGCATGAAACCCAAAGCTACACTTAATAACAAGAATCTCCTAATAGCAATGTCGTGTAAAAATGGGGAATTTCAACTTCCAACCACAAAGTCAGTTTTTAAATAGATCACAAACTGGATTACTTACTACTGAGAAGCATCAGAAATGGCAGGAAAGGTAGTCAGGAATGTCTGGAAGGAGATGAACATGACAAATGCTCTGAACTTTGCTTATTAAGTAGCTGTAAGGAACCAACAGAGTGTTACAGAATTTCACTTCATAATGAGCAACTTGTGCTTATTATGAAAGATAATTTTAGTCATATTTAAAGCCATTAATATTAAGACTTGTCAGTGGCAGTCTGCTTCAACATGTATTGCTATGCATATATGCATATATTTCTTTATAATCTTGAAGTAAAGAAACAAGATGCATTACAATATCTACTTTATGATTTCATAGTACTGTCAGAGTTGCCACTAAATTTAAATGAGCTTCATGGGATACAAAAGAAATAAGTCCACTCATTAAGAGGTCAAACCCATTTGATTTTTTTAAAATTCGTGGAAGCATCTGTTACTTTATACCAGGAGACAGATTTTCTTTCTAAATGAATTAACCCCCCTTCAGAAACAGGTGTCAAGCATGGTTTTCTCAATAGGTTCCAGCAAAAAATGTAAAGGGTTGTAATTTTGATCAGGAGGGTTTTTAGTGATGGGGGTTTAACTCAGCTTAGAAGACAACATCTGACACCAGGCTGATTTCTGTCCCCTGCCCTTACCCCACTAACCCCCCAAAAAGACAAAATATTATGCTGTCGGTTCTTGAATTTAAGAACTCCTGCTACTAATATAAGGCAGCTTATAAGAAAAAGTATGAGATGAATGGCAAGCCATTAAGGAAATGCATTGGAGCTTACCACAGGTATGTGCTGAAGTATGGAGGAGTGAAACATGAAATAGTTGTTTCAATTACTGTCACTGTGGTCGGGCTGGATACAGGTGCTGAATGCACATGGTGTTTTCATAGAAACATACAATCATAGAATGGTTTGGGTTGTATGGGACCTTTAAAATCATCTAGTCAATACCTCCCAATATGGAGAGGGACACCTGCCACTACACAAGGTTGCTCAAAGCCCTGTCCAACCTGGCACTGAGCACTTCCAAGGATCGGGCTTCCACAACTTCTCTGGGCAACCTGTTCTATTGTCTCACTATCCACCCTCATCATAACATATTTTTTCCTTGTATCCAATCTAAATCTACCCTCTTTCAAGTTAATACGATTGTCCCTTGTCCTGTCACTAGAGGTCGATATCACTATAACACTGGTAAAGATTAAACATCACCAGTTCCAGTACAGACCCTTGAGGGATACAACCTGTTACTGGGTTTTTAAGAGTGAAAGCACCACTCTTTAGCTCAGGCCCAAGCATGATCAGAACACTCCTGTTCCAGTGGAGTGGCAGAGGAATGTACCTTACCTTCCTAGGGGATTGCAGGAGTCATATCTAAAGCTAACTCTTTAAATAGGCATACAAAAGAATTTTCCAGGAACTTGCAATCAGTGAAGTGTTATTTCTAAAACACATTGTTGAGAAATTCTGCTTTCTTTTTCCAGGTTGTAGATCACAAAACAGGGAGTCACAGTCAAATTTCCCAGAACAGTTAACATTTCTTCAAGCATTATGATAATCCCTGAAATTATAAATACCCTTCACATTAAGATTACTAAAGTGCTTCTGTTACTGCATCTAAGTCTGCACAAAAAATGTGGGAAGAGTTATAATGGAGTTTGCTGTCAAAATGAGGGAAGGAAGACAACTTGATTTCGTGCTGAACACCTAGCCTTTTGAAGTCCATTTTAAGATTGCAAACCTTCCTACCCACAATCTTCAGGTAGATCATAAAGCTAGAACAGGCCATTGAAGTATTGGAGAGAAAAGACCAGAAGGGTTTTGACAATCTCTACTCTGGCATGTACAAAATATATATATATTTTTATGAAGCTGTCAGAACAGCTGGATATTTGTTGACATTTACATGAGAAAATACAGATTTTTCCATTAATTCAAAATCCAGGTCAGCTCACCATGTCAGATTCCTTTTTTATATCAGGAAAAGTTACTCATTTTGCTTCCAATCCTTGACTTGGATTTGATGAGCTGCAAAAACAGTTCAGGAGTCAACATGGCCTAAACAAAGAGTTCTGCCCCAAATATGCATAGAAAATTCTTAGTATAAATGAGGATAGTTAGTTTATTTTTGCTTTGAGTGTTAAAAGTTATTGAAAAGGTTATATATATTCAAACATGTATTAGTTAGGAACTTTTCAATTCCCAAGTAAATTAAAAATGACCATGATGACTTATAAAGTGAAAGAGAGGAAGAAAAAAAAAAAAAGACAATGACACAGAGGTTTTCATTTTGTTACAGTCTGAAATGGAGTTCACCGAGAGGCATTCCCTAAATTGGCACTAGATCATGAGAAAAGCAAAGAGTTAGAACTCCCAGTACCCACTAAGGAAACAACAGCAGCTGTTAAATACCTTAAAGCTCAAAAAAAGGCTCCTGGGATTGAGAGTCTTCTTCCTGTTTTGCATTTTCTATAAAGCTATTGTTTCTACTAAACTCCTAAGATAAAACTCAGATTTTTAGTATAAAGCCCCCATTGGTTAGTACATTGAATAAATTAATTATTTATTGAATAAAAACAGCTTGAACACATTCAGCAGAATGAAAAAAATTAAGAAAAAATCATGAATACAACTTTTATAAAAAGATATATACTGTGTTTTTGCAGTGATGTTAGATGCTATAATGCAGAATATTTTATATTCAAATCAGTTTATTTTAACGTATGATTCTGTGACTCTGAAACGGAATTCATAAAGGCAGTTTAAGCTAGGAAGGCATTTTACTATGCTATAATGGCAAAACCACCATGTTTTTAAATGTTTTGACTGGGAGCAAAATTTCACTGATACCTATGTTGCATAATTACAGTAGAACAACCACTGATGTACGAGACTTATCTTCACAGGATTCTTACCAATTATTCTGTCTTTCAGATTTCCCATTTACTTGTGTGGTACTGGATTTGGCAGTCTCTTGTAATATGGCTGATTAGGAGAGACTTGTTTGCTGGTCTGCTTTTTTTCATCGATTGTGTTCAAGTACACCTTGCTGCTTTGGTGTATCTGTATATCAAGTGGATAAGCTGTCTTTGTACAACCCTGTCTCTCTTGTCTGTGTACCAATCCCGCTGCAGCTACCACAGAAGATGACAGATAACAGCTAGCTAGAAATCAGGATCATGAACTCAGGGTTGAAAATAAATATGGGAAGGTAGCTAGCAGGACTATGGTCAAATAAAATGTCACAGGTCCGTCTTGAACCATTCCAGTGGGATTCAGTTTCTTAATTAGTGTTTGTCTCAAATTCTTAGAAAATCAGCAAAAAAGAGTGAATGCTTCCAGTTATTAACATGCAGGAGATAAAAAGGACTTAAAACTTAAAAAAAAAAAAAGAATTTATTTTCTGAAGACGATCTGCTCATCTCTGAACCCTAGATCTGTATTATCACAGGAATTCAGTGTTTTCCATTTGTACACCTGGGAAACTGAGATGATTTGTATCACATGTTCCAAACTACATTAATAAGAGTAATAATGTTTTGCAGCATTATTTGATATAAAACCATCCCCCCTTAGGACCAAAATAAATATTGTTCCTGCCTAAACACCACTGAAAAGGTTGCAATAACTTCTGAGAGATTCATATTTCTACATTCTGAATCTATTAAAATGTGATACATTTCGGCTGAATTAATTACATTTTTACAGTGTAATGTATAAATATATATATGATGTAAAATTATTTTTACAATAAATTAACTGTGCCACTAGTGACTTTAAAAAATATACATGTGAAGTTTTCTAGAAAAGTTTTTTTCCAGTTTTACGTCTGCTCTATCTCTCTGATGTGCAAATTAACGCACCTTAAATTCAAATAACAAACACAGTTTTTGGCCTTGAAATGTATTTTTGTGCCTAAAATAAGTAAGATCCTTGCGCACTGTTAAACCAATCAGAACAACAAGGGTAAAATAAAAAAAAAAATGTACCAATAATATCACATAATATGTTTCTTCATTGTATCTACCAGCACTTTTTCAAGAACAATTTCATTATTTACTTTATTTAATCACAAATTCTATCATTTCATCTTAATGAGCATGTCTCCACTAGGAAAATGTACAATACTTAGTGCTAAAAAACATCTGCTAATTATCTAAAAGCACTAAAGTTAACCATACACTAACTTTATAAAGAGATAGAAGCTTTAAACCAGTTAATCTTTTTTGTAGAGTTCTACTTTCCAAAAAGAGAGTAGAACCTGCCCTACTGCCCATGGCACTGGGGTTGGAACTAGATATCTTAAGGTGCTTTCCAACCCAAACTGTTCTATGATAGTATGATTGTATGATTCTACTTACAACTGTTTCTATAAAAGAAGGAGAAGTTATCTTACAGCAAATTGCTCTTTTTATGTATTTATGTTTGCCTGTACAAACAAAAAAAAAACAGGAATCAATAACGTCACCATCAAAGTAATTGAAATGTTTGGGTTAGCTATGGGTATGACATTTTACATAAGTTGAATTTGTCGTGGCTTGACATTAGCATTTTTTGTATATGGCTTGAATGTCTTCTTTTTCTACTGTCTATGTACTTGTGAAAACAAACTAACAAAAGATCAAAAGTTTCCTAAGAGCATATTTAAAGTATTTTTTTAAAGTCTAGTTCAGAATAGATGTCTATATATAGGACATATATAAGCAATATGTTCAAGATAATCGAAACACTTTGTCTCTTTTGAATGCCTACACATTATTTTGTAGTTTGCTATGTTTCTAGTTGCAAAATCTGAATCAACTTTTACACCATCTGAAAAGATTAAAGTAGGCCATATGAGAAAGCTGCTGTCATTGCAAACAATGAACGTTCTTTAATGCTTGGAGCAGAGATACAGCATGACCCATAAAATTATCTTATTGTTTCTTTTTTTTTCCTGACACATGTCCAGGCAAAAGCAAAGAAAAGGGATTACACAAGAAAATCACACCTTGCAGCACAATGGCACCCAAGTTTCTCTCAGGCTATTAGAAGAAATAAATGACATCAGAATATCTAAAATCTTTATTTTCTATCCAAATCTAAATTTAGATTGTTTAGGTTCTAATTGTGGAGAGGTTTTAGTGCATTAGCTGACTGCAGTTACCATAACACTACGTAAAGAGAACAGACATATTTCAGCAATTGAGTGGTTTAAGTTACTGCCTCAAGGAGAGCAAAAATCCATATGATTCTTGAATGACTGGTGCACTACATAATTAAAAAAAATAGGTGCCACATTCTGTTCTATGTAGAACTTTGGAATATCTAAAAAGTCGTGCAGGAAGAAGAAAAGCTAAATGATAACTGATGACAATAAAGAAACTACAAATATCTGCAGTTGCAGAGTAACTCCTAAATGTCTTTCATGAAGAATAAAAAAATTCTTCAGAGGTGAAAACAGAAGCATTTTCACTTTCTAACAAAGAACACTGGTCTACCTCTTACCACATTGCAAACTTGCTTAGCTGTTGAAAAAGTAGAAGCATTGACTTATCTGACCCCGAGAAGGCGGAACCAAGGAATGTGAGAAATGAGGTGTTTTCCTGGAAGCTGCCTGAGGTCTGTACTATATTGTAGATAAAGGAAGAAATCTGGAGAAGGCTTAGTCATTGTTCTGAGAATGGTACAAGAGAGGAAGGCTAGAGATAAAAAAAGGAAAGAGGGAACAAGTATACATGTAATGCCTTGTACTACCTCTTATGGCATTAATTGTGTATCTTATAACTGACATGAATAGCAAGTTTTTAGAAGACAATACAGTATCTAAAATTTCTTCCTTTTTTCTCTTTAGAAGAGTGAACAATGGCTGAAGACCATGCTTCAGTTGGACATTCATCATTGTTGTCTGCTGATTTTACCAATACCTTGGTAACCATGGATTCAAATAAATCACAAGTATGAAAGGGGTCTCTGTGATTGTAGTAGATTAACCTTGGCTGGCCTTAACCTGAGCCAGCACAAACCCACACTACTACACCCTCACAGCATAGCAGAGGTCAAGCTTGTGACTCAAAAGTAGTAACACCATCTCAGAAATACATTTAGATGAAAACAATGAACTTTAGGAATTACAGGATTGTATTGGGTTTGCCTAGCACACTGTTCAGTTTTATGGGGCTTGAAAGATGTTAAGAACATTTTTAAATGGTCTAAAATGGATTCTAGTTTTTTAAGAGAGGAAGATATAGGAAGATATTATGAATATTGATCTGATGTCTTCTTGTCTTCTGGAAACTGTGGCATTGCTTTCTGGGAAATAAGTATTTCTTTCATGTCAAAACCCATAATCAATCAAGTTTAATCCCAGAAACTCATAAAACACAAAACATGAAAGTCCTTCTCAAACTGAATTTTGTTCCTAATGGAAACACCGCTTTCAGATGGGTTTCCAGAAGAGCTGTGAGGGTAGTGAAATATGTTTGTGGAAAAGAAAGAAACAGGACTTGTCTCTATTGAATTTTAATTTGTCCTGGGTTCAGCAGTAGCAGTCATGTTTTTCCTTTGTGGTAGCTGGTGCAGTGCTGTGTTTTGACTTCCAGCCTGGGAACAGTGTTGGTGAAGCCGATGTTTTCGGTTGTTGCTAAGTGATGTTTACCCTGACCAAGGACTTTGTGAGGCTCATGCTCTGCCAGGGAGGAGGGGAAGCCGTGAGGAAGCAGAGATGGGGCGCCTGACCCGGGCTAGCCAGGGAGGTATTCCATACCACAGCACGTCATGGCCGGGGTGGGGAGTGACTGGGAGTTACCCGGAAGGACACGGGCTTCCGGGTGGGACTCGTTTTCTTGGCCGGTGGTATCGTATTCTCTTCCCTTGTTATTTTCTCTTATCATTGTTGTAGTTGATAGTAGCGGTGGTGATTTGTGTTGTACATTGGTTGCTGGACTGTTCTTGTCTCAACCCGTAGGAGTTGCACTCTTTTGATCCTCCTCCCTGTTCCTCCGGGAGCTGGGAAGGAGAGAGCCCCGGGGGGGGGCGGCCCTTGATTGTTGTCAGCTCGGCACCACTCACTGGGAGTGAGTGAACAAGTTGCCTGACTGGGTTTAAACCACGACAAATTCTAAAGGTATTCTAAGAAATGCCGTTGAAGGTATCAATGTGACACAAGTTAGAGATGGATTAATGGTGAGAGGAGAGTGAGTATAAACAGCTTATGAAAAAACCTACTTATAGAACTTGTAATACATTGTGCACATTTAAAAGCAAAAAGACTGTCCAAATCTTTATTCTACTAAAAATACTTTAAATTGCCTTCTGAATATTTATTACAGTATGTTTGTTTGGAACATGGAAATAATTTCAAATCCAGCATTTTAAGTGTTTCTTAAACAAAGCACATGTAAAATTAACCTGCTTTGATTTTAATAAATTAAAAATCATATACAAATTACAATACTATAATAATACTGGTCATGCATGGCCCAGCTGAGTAAACTAGCAGTTTAGTTCGAAATTGCAGTCCAGTCAATGGGGAAATTTTGTGCATTTGTATTTATGTATTCAGGAAATACTCCAAATTCATCATTTTCTGCTTAACTGCTGGAATTTATTTTAGCATTTTTCTTAAACTGTAGCTGGGATTGTCAAAGGTGCTGAAGAAAGAGAAATATTTACCGAGGTTTGGTGTTGACATCTAACTTGTATGGGGATTTTTGAAATTCCCATCTGTAGTATTATAGAATTTGGTCTGCAGATATCATAGGAGTCCTGATGAGATCTTGAAAACCCAAATCCTCACAGTCATCTCATCATACAGCTCCAAACTGCACAAAGGAAATTATGTTTTTACCTGGGAAAGAGAGCATTAACTGAGTTAAAAGTCTAGCCACTGATTGAAAGAAGTTTTTTACAATGAACAGTGAAAATGACATTTGTGTGAGTGCTACATGAGGGAGTTCATACATTTGACCATTTCAAGGCAGCAATCATGGTAAATCAATAGTTTGAAAGACTAGGGAAAGGAGAGGGAGTAGTCAAATGATATCTACAGAACTGAGAATATTAAGTTTAATCTGAAGCTGTAATTCTTGTGGGAACTTACAATGAGAAATAGGAATTATTAAAAAGGCTTTGGTAGAATGTGAGCTTACTTTGAATTAAAAAATGATTATGTTAATGGAATAAGCATGCTGAATTTCACAGCATAATGTAAGCTGTCAGGTTTCTGCTATGTATTTATTAATTTTATTTGGTTTGTTTATAATAATGCAATTTGCAGTCTTTTCCAATAATAATAATTTATGTATTTTATTTCATTGAACTTTTTCTGAGTTTTAGTAATGCCATCCACACCTCTTGCAGCCAACAGCAAAAATACAAAACAAAAAAAAGTGAATTATGAAGATTTTTTGTTTACTTGAGGTGGCATATATGAAGTCTTCTGTGCAATTTCCTCTTGGAAAAAGGCCTATCAGAGTCTTGTGTATGGAGCTAAAAGTTATGTGATAAATTTGTGTTCAGGCAAAAGAACGCCTAGAGAAAGCAAACATCCTAGAAGAATGAAAATGCAAACATTCCATCAGTGATGGAATGCATTTGATGAAAATGCATTTGATGAAAATGCAAAGACTGTACATTCACATTGCCTTGAGATCTGAGCTTGAACTGAGTCCACCATACCTGCCTCTATGCATCTGTGACTTTCGTTGTCATTTGAATCTCTCCAAGCAGGGAAACTTGAGCGCTCAGCAAACATATTCTGTTCATGAAACTGTGAGTGCAATCAACCTAAACTATTTTATTCTGAGATGTTTAAGCTAAATGAAGAATAGGTACTAAAGCAGTATACACATAATCTGAAAGTATTCTGCCTTTCTGAGACAGAAGGTTCCCCCTGAGACATTTGCAAGCTGTGCAGAATTCCTACAGGCCATATTTCTGCAGAGCTCTGTATCAAACCTTCCCCAAATATATGTCACATGCAGAGATATAACTCTCAAAAGTCATTATCTGTAGAAAACAACGCTTCAGTTTTCTGCTTTAAATTAAAAAAAAAAAAAAAAGGGCAATCAAGAAAAAATGCCTACTTGCCAGAATTCAAATGGTGAATTTGTAAGGAGACTTTTACATGAGAGGGTAATTGGATCCACGCCTTGGGGCATTTTTATACTTTCAGACCTTTCAGACATCAACCAGAATTTTAACAAGCCTTTAGAGTACCATCCTCATCCTGCTATGAGGCCTACTTCATCTTTAGCTACAGTTTTTTCCCCTTGAGTTGAAGTTCTCATTTCCATTTTGATGCTTAACAGTTCAATGCCTTACTTTCATTTGCCTTACTGTCATTTACCTTCTGCCCCACAGGAAGTATTTTCACTTTTTTATCTTTTTTTTTTTTTTTAACTTATTTTATTTTTACTATGTGTTTGCCCTTTTCTGTCTTCTTTATGAATTACCTCTTTTTTCAGTTATGCAGTCTCATTCTTTCCTTTTCTAATGTTCACCATTCACTGTTCTGCAGCTATTCTACACAACTCATAAGTATACCCAGGTCAAGAAACACTTCAGAAAAATGTTGAATTAAAGAGCAGTTATTACTGTACCTGGGTGTCCTGGTTTAACCCCTGTAGACAGCTAAGCACCACCTACTCCTCCTGCAGTGGGATGAGGGAGAGAATCAGAAGGGTAAAAGTGGGAAAACTCGTGGGTTGAGATAAAGAAAGCTTAATAGGGAATGCAAAAGCTGCACATGCAAGCAAAACAAAGCAAGGAATTAATTCACCACTTCCTATCAGGAGGCAGGTGTTCAGTCGTCCCCGGGAAACCAGGGCTTCATCACATTAAATAGTTGCTTGGGAAGACAAATACTGTAACACTGAACATCCAGCCCATTTCCTTCTTCCCCATGGCTTTAACTGCTGAGCACTGCATCATACAGTGTGAAATATCCCTTTGGTCAGTTGGGGTCAGCTGTCCCAGCTGTGTCCCCTCCCAGCTTTTTGTGCACTCCTAGCTTGCTCACTGGTGGGCTGAGGAACAGAAAAGGCCTTGGCTCTGTATAAGCACTGCTCAGCAGGAACTGAAACATCCCTGATTTATCAACTCTGGTCACAAATCCAAAGCATAGCATCATAACAGCTACTATGAAGAAAATTAACTCTATCCCAGCCAAAAACAGTACACTGGGAATATGGGGTCTTCCCACATTTACCTGCTTTACATCCCACTGACTTCATTTACACAGTTCCTGTAAGCATAACAGAGAAAAATCTCTGTGGAACATGACTGGAAACATTGTAAGACATTTAACACATTAATAATGATATCCTGAAGTGTTTATTGGGGCATGGGAAAACTATGTGCTCCATGTCCCTGTGATTCTAGATTTGATGTCTGGATGGGAAGAAATATAACCTTGAGATTATTCTCAGGGTGAGAGTACAGACATGCTCAATGATATTTTCTGTAACTGTAACAAGTACTGAAACCATCTGATTTAAAGTTACGTGGCAAATTAATTGAACAATCTGTTGGCAACTATTTTTATGGAAGCAAAGCACTCATTTATTCTAGCCCCATCTCAAAGCACTTTGCACTGTAACAATTGGCATTAGTGTTACTTCCTTTCAAAAAATTAAATCTTTAATTAGCAGAAGAAGTGAACCATATACAGTAGTTTGCATTAGTTTTCAATATTAATATGTCATAAATAATAGATACAAATAAAAGCTTATAGATTAAAAAAAAAATAATCTATTGAACCTACTGTACTTTAAAAACATTACTTTTCCCTAACTTTAGCCTTGACAGGCTTTAAAGGCAATTTCAGTCTTGCAGTTTTGTAACCAGCATAAAACATAATTTCCAGGGCCAGACCGGTGTATTTAAATCTCAATGAACAAAATTTGACAACCAGGGCCTTAGCTGGTTTTAAACAACTCAGTAGTACTGAAGCTGACATTTCACTCTATTTATTAATGTTAGAGAAAGAAAGATATTTTTCATCTAGATGGGTCCTTTACGGATTCATATAAAGAAACAAGTTTAAACTGAAGTTAAACAGGGTACCATATTGTGTATCTCCAAAAGAATAAAAATGTTTGCCACATAGTATACTGTAGATTGCATTGTCCTTAAGTCATACAAAGCATTCAGTAGATTGTGTAAATCATAGGACTATAGAGTGGAAAGTTCTGTGTATCACTCTGGAACCTGAACTGTAACAGTCAGGGGAAGTACTCAGAATACCTCTTGGATTTCCCTCTTTTCTCCCAGGAAAGGCCACATTTAAGGAAACCTTTCAGAAATGTTATGTTACAACAATTTTCCCTTGGCACCTGTTATGTACAGAGCTAACTCCAATTATTCTCTGATCTTTTTTGCTCTTTCTAGCCATGTAGATTAGAAATTAAAGCTCAAATGACTGCATTACTCACCTCTGTGCTTAATGAAAAGATGAAATAAATGGCTTGGTTTTATATTTGACAACATATGGAGAAAGACATCAAATATGATCTGTTTGTCTTTCTGCCTTCTTTGACTGTCATCATTGTGGCATGAATGTCAAATGTTATGTTAATGTGATTCTCTTCAGTAAACAGTCTCCAGCGGTTAACATTTTAATCCTATATGCAGGTGTCAGTACTTTACAGGTGACTGATGCCATATCATCACTACTGAAATCAATCAGAATTGTTTTCCCACTCTGGTAATTCAGCTCTTAATGAGTTCATGGCCAGCAAAAACAAACAGCTGAGATGGAGCATGAGATAGAAAATCACACCTATGACTTTTGAGCCTTCCAGTTACAACATCTCATGTCTGAATCTTTTAAGTTCATGACACTGAATACAGTTCCAACCGAAGCAGAACAGTTCATTCTGATACCCACTAGGGGACAAATTGCAAAAGCATGCCAGATCCATTCTAGCTTGAGCAAGCTGGTAACATCATTTAACCTACCCACAAAAATACAGGAAATATAGGCACACACTTAAGAGACTAGTCCCAAACCCAGCTGATGGCAATTGGAGTATTTTGAATTACCTTCCATAGGTTTTGCATCGAACCCGGAGTGCACTGAACAAAGATAATATAGATAATGTATTTCTCTTTTACTAGAGCTGAAGGACTTGTACATAACTTTTTATGTCAATTAAAACTAAATATAGGTAATAAATTATCTGAACAAATTTACATCATCAGTCTCAGTATGGGCTTGCAAAGGGAAAGTCCTTTTTAACTAATCCAATACACTTCTATGATAGGGTCATCTGTCTCATGGATGAAAAGAAGACATTGGATGCAGTTTTTCTAGATTTTAGTAAGGCATTTGATACTGTCCCTCACAATGTACTTCTGGGAAAGCTGACCAACTTTGGGATTAGTGGGTTTATGGTGTGCTGGATGAAGAACTGGCTGAAGGGCAGAGCTCAAAGGGTTGTAGTGAATGGGGCTACATCTGGCTAGCAACCGCTCACCAGCAGTATTCCTCAGAGTTCAATTCTAGGGCCAGCTGCATTCAGCATTGGTGTGGCCTCATTTTGAATACTGTGCGCAGTTCTGAGTAGCACAATTTAAGGAGGATGTGGAGGTCCCTGAATGCATTCAAAGGATGGCAAAAAAGCTAGTGAAAGGGCTGAAAGCAGTGTCCTATGAGGAATGGCTGAAGATTTTGGGCTTGTCTAGTTTGGAGAAAAGGAGGCTGAGGGGTGACCTCATTGCTTTCAACAGCTTCCTAAGGAGGTGGAGAGGGATATGCTGATTGAAGATCTCTTTTCCCTGGTGTCTAGTGATAGGACATGTGGGAATGGTTCAAAGCTGCACCAGGGGAGGTTTAGGCTGGACATTGGGAAGCACTTCTTTACTGGGAGGGTGGTCAAACACTGGATCAGGCTTCCTAGAGAGGTGTTCTATGCCACAAGCCTAACAGTGTTGAAGAGGCATTTGAACAATGCCATTAACAATATGTTTTACCTTTTAGTCAGCCCTGAATTGGTCAGGAAGTTGTACTAGATCATAGAAACATAGAATACCATGTTGGAGGGGACCCCAAGGATCATTTGGTCCAACCTTTCTAGGCAAAGCATGACCTAGACTACATGTCCCAGCACCCTGTCCAGCTGAATCTTAAAGGTGTCCAGTGTTGGAGAATCCATCACTTCCCTGAGGAAATTATTCCAATGGCTGCTGCTCTCATTGTGAAAAATTTTCCTTTTGTGTCCAGTTGTATCTCCGCAGGAGTAACTTGTGCCCATTGCCCCTCATTGTGACTCCTGTAAAAAGGGAGTCTCTGATTGTTGTAGCTCCCTTCCAACTGAAATAATGTATTATATCCTACCATTATCCTAAGCCTGGCTATTCTATTCTATTCTATTCTATTCTATTCTATTCTATTCTATTTCATTCTATTCTATTCTAAGCATGCAAGTGTCTACATGAGTGTTACAGGGTGATAACGTGCCAATGCTGAGAAACAGTTGTATCACCATTAAAAATACTTTAATTTTAATGAGACAGTGAATATATTTTAATACTTTAAAAGTACTTTAATGTACTTCTGAGATATAAAAAATTTCATACGTGAATCCCAGTCAAAACTTACTGAACTATTAGGTTTGAAAATATTCAAAATAAAATAACCTGCCTGAAAATAACACGGGATACTGTTGTATGTTTTGTTTCTGGAGGTAATGGCCTTTTAATACTGAGTGCTGTATTCTACATATGATGTACTAGGCCAACTAATTTAGTGGGATATATTTAAAAAAGATCCACAGTAAGCAAATAATATATATTCAAGATAGATGGATGGAGAGGTTGTAGTAGAGTATAAAATTTTCAAAACCATTCATTTTGAAATAATTATATTCCTTGTAAATTGGAAATCCACAAGTGAGTTCTGTCTCTTTCAAAATGTGATACTCTACTACATAAAAATGCTACTCATTCTCTTAGGGGTTTTTTTTTTTTTTGTCTTTTGTTTTTTTTTCATTAGAAGGTATTTCTAGAATTCTTTCAAACTTTTCAAACTTTTTTTTTTTTGAACCTTTATACACACATCCTTTCTATTGGAAAGCTTCACTATTATATGAGTCCAGCTTGAAAGGCCTTGGAGACAGACTAAATAACTAAATATTAAAATCTCAGAAAGAACCAAAACCCTCTCTGGCTACAGTAGTATATGCATAGTAGAATGTTCTCTCCACTTATGCCCTTCTCCCACTCTCCATTTACAAGTATGATTGCCCTTTTCATCAGTTTTGAGACACCAGAGCATGTATAAAATGCTTTCTTTTTGCTGGTCCACTATTCAGCACTGCAGAATGGTTTGGCTTTTTAAAAAAAATGGAGGAGATTTTTGTGGCATTTGTCTTTAAAAATGTGGAACATAACTGAAATTTCCACACTGCAAATGATGTTTGAAGTAGCTGAAGAAGGAAGGCTTTTAGTTTGTGGAATGTATAACAGATGATCGAACAGAAGAGATAAACCTGCTTCATTGTGTGATTCCATTAGCTCTTACCTAGACAAAATATATAAAGAACACTTACTTTGCTTGAAGTTGCTTTATATATGTTGTTTTTTCCTTTTGTTATTGAAAAATTTCAAACATGACATTAAATACATGGACTGTTCCAGACAAACAATAATATGTAAGGTATGAAGATAGATTTCCCAGTTCTTTCTGAGTTTCATGAGCAGAGGGGAAATTACAAAAACTGCTTTATGTTGCAAACTCAGGTGTCTTGCATAGGAGTTAACAGGACATGTGTGTGTGTTGGTTCTAAATATCAGATCATCTGTAGATGACAATCTAAGATTCAAGGAACTGATAAAAGGGAAAAGATGTGCTAGAGGACTTCAAATACTAAAAATCTATTGGAATTAGACAGGTCCATGATTTAATTCAATGTGTGCTTTATTGCTTAAGCAATAAAAGACATACACTTTGTCAAAGAAAAAAGCATGTTACAGAATGAGTTGCCATCAATGAAAAAAACACCAACAAATCCCAAAAGTAAAACCAAACTGAAACCAACCAAACAAAAAGGGGCTATGGTCAGGAAACAGGAACCAAGTCAGTGGCAGTATTAAAGCAAAGAACAGTAAGCCTTCAGGAAAAGCTAATCAATGTGGGGAACCCCTGCATAAACAATTACCTATTCAAAGAAAATTAGAAAGCTCTTCCAGATAAAGACAGTTAAAACTGTTCTGATTCACCTCTTCCACATAACATGAATATTAAGCCCCTTCATGAAACCATAGCTGTTTAGCTATGGCTGTTCAGAAGTTTCTGTGTATTTACAACATGGTAGATTCTCTGTCCAAGGTTAAGTTTTTGAAAAATAAAAATTAGATACATGCTTGACCGAATAAAAAAATAATAAAGCATGACTGATAAACATAGAAGCTCTTATATAATATGCTTTCAGTGTGCTTTGTCAGCTGACACAGGTGCTATAATGATACAGAGAAGAGCATGAAGGGATATAATAAAGATACAGAATGCGTACCAGTCTGATGGGTGATTACCTTCTCTTATGAGAACGTGGTCTCAAGGGATGGAATCAGGTTACTGTGAATTTTCTCTTTGACATTGCAGGCAGAGTATCCACAGGTTGCTGGATTGTTCTTTCAAGGTTGCTGGAAGTTAGGTATTTGCTTTGGTCCATCATATACAGTCTTCTGAGTTACTAAGCATAGTTTATGATTTATTTATTTTTAAATGGTGACCAAAGAGCTCTCTGTTTCCTTGCAATTTTTACTGATAATGAAGACATTTGCAGTGGAAGCCATTTGCATGATGGCAATAACAATAAAGACTAGGAAAGTAATAAAAATATAATGGCCTAATAAAATAGAGTGAATAGTGGTAAAGTTATCTATCCAAAGTTATTAACAGCAACAAGAAAGTAAATAATGTATGATAATAATTACAATCTTAGGGGATCTAGACAAAGTTAGTAAAAATAACTATGCCCATAGTTGCAAACATATCTTCCACTACTGTAAAAATTCTTATTGTGTTACTGTATTTGGTAAAGAGTTTTGCCACAAATTCAGCTTAACATCTGAATGCATACACATCACATGTATTAAGTCGTACAAAGAATATCTACACTGCGTTTATAGAAAGAAGACAACCTCTATGAGGGAAACTGTAGGAGTATCAAGTACGTCTCAACTTTCATAGGTACATCAATAAGAAAATCTAAATACATAAGTTGCCTAATGAATTCTTGGTGAATCCCTGTGTCTTGTTCTATGGTGAATAAGGTCTGAGGTTTGAGGAGTTTTATACCTGAAATATGAGTGAATTATCAAGAATGTGATAGAACACCATTTAGGCAGATAAAAAACAGTGATGTCTTCATTTTTCATGCAGCTCAAGAACTGAAAAAAAAACCCACAATACAGACAGCTGGCAAAGAGCAGGTGGGAAGATAGCAATTGTGCCTCAGTGGGTGAAGGCTGAGTTTCATTTGGACAGCATCTCAATAGACCTGAAGAAAAGAGTACTGAATTCTAGGAACTGTCACAGCAGCTGGGGAGAGGTATTGGCAAAGAACAGGAAGAGCTGTGAGAAAGGGACTGCACACTGGGAAAAAGATTGACCTCTATAGCAGTTCTTCAGCATGTGGCTGAACTGAAGCAAGCACACACAGAATTACGCCTCAATTCTTAGAGCAGACTCATAGCCCTGCATAGAGCAGTCTGCAGACACAAGTTAACAACCTTCTAATCCTCAGTAAACTGCAGGAGCAAGAAAGTCCATAATCCTTGCCTGCAATACTTTATCTTGCTGTTCTTATATCACAAAGGAAAGAAGAGGCTGAAGGGGAAAATACGGCAAGATGGAAGTGCAGGGAGCAACCTGATCATTGCTGCTGGTATCTCCAATCTCTTCCTGACATTTTGGGATTCTTGGTTTTGGTTGGTTGGTTGGTTTTGGTTGGTTGGTTTTAGTTGGTTGTTTTGTTGTTTGTTTGTTGTTTTTTTTCCACAAAATGCATCTTGCTTTTAGTGTTTATTTCACATTGTTTTTTGTGTTTTAATTAGAATGATGATTTCATCTTTGCTTTGGTTTGCAAATCATTGTGATGTCTACATGTTCATTTCAGATAGTTGCTCTTCTTAAATTGCTTCCATTTTCCTCAGTTTATTGAACTTTCTTGATTGCTGAATGTCTTACATTAATCCACTCAAATTTAACGGAATGAGAAACTAAAATATTTGGTTGAAATGCAACAGTAAGTGAAGCACAGATCCTAGTGAACTGATGCCCTGTTAGTCAAAAGTAATTATCACAAAGAGGCACAATTAAAATCATTACCCATGTCAGCAGACAAATCAATATGGCACCTATATAATCAGTTAGTTTCTCTCAATCCATAAAATTAATCAGGGACAAAATGGCACTTCACCCAAGAGATGCAGCGAATGTTCAGAGCAAGTAATTTTGAAGTAGCCAGTGTCCAAGAAATAACTCTTCACTGTTAAGTGTGACATGAAGGTAAAATTACTTGGCATGCCTTCAGCTTTCTTCATCTGTGGTGCTCCCTGTCTGTGGGTTGAGTACACCAGTGTCTGTTTTTTTTCTCCAGTACTTTCTAGCTTTGTAAACAGGCCATAGGAGTATGGCCTTTCATACCTTAGCTTTCAGGCAATTTTGAAACAAAACTTTTTGTCATCTTTGGGTTTACAGATAGGCATTTCCAGTCAATGCAAGCAAAATGGAGGGTTTCTATCTCTCTAAACTGTAGGAAAAGATTTTTTCACATGTACTGGGAATAATGTCTTCTGCCAAGAAAACCCTAGGGAATTAAAGGACATCTGGTGTCTTTGGTTTCGCTTTTTCAGTGTTTCATATTATAATTATCTTCCACTACTGCTGAATGTAGAGGAATTCAGAGTAAACAAAGTCATATATCTTTTGGTTCCCTCTGATTCACCATGGCAGCTAGTCTAGATGAGGAGCAAACCCAGTAAATAAATATAAAATCACCTGCAACATTCCCTATAAAATAAAGTTTAGAAGGAAAATGTTATTTGTTCTTGTTGTCCTTGTTGAAACAGGAAGCCTGAAGAGGTGTTAATTTCAGCATTTTAATCAGTATGACAGGGACTGAAGTTCAGATGCATGTAACATTCGTGCATCCATGTAACATGAGTAGAATAGTGCCATGTGAGCTGAGGACTTGAGGTTCACTGCTGCTATTTCAGCCTGCTAAGGGTTGGTACAGAGAGATCCAGAAAGTTTCACAAGTGAGGTTCACAGTTTTCCTATAATAAAGGACATCTACATTTCTTTTTCTTGAACTTCGCTCTCTACCTTGTGGGATGGAGCAATGCCACATTCACATAAAGAAACTGCCTGTCTTTGCATTGGTACTGGGCAGATTTTGTACCAAGATTATTCTTTGGAACAAGTAGAAATAAACCTTAGGAGCCTCAGAGCACAAGTAACTATTAACCACATTGTTGACATGCTGTGCAACAACAGTGGTGACTCTTAATGGGAAAGTTCTAGGCTATCTCATCCCTCCTGCATATTATACATATATGCATGAGGACTTAGGGCAGAGAAAGTAGTGCTCATACCCTACCTTTCTTCATGGTAATTTTTCCCCTGCATATTTCTATATGCAGAGTCAAATCTTCCTTCTTTGCTATGTAGTCCCATAGCAGGCTTGTGTGAGCTTCAAGTTCAATGACTGATATTGAAGACAGTTACCTTGATGGAAGGAGATAGATATAATATGAACCTAGGCTAGAAATATCATTAATAAGAATGAAATTGCTGCCTCAAAAATGTTTTTTATGTATATTTTCTGTAAATTTTGCCTCTACTCCAGGGAGTTGTGATGATTTGAGATCTTGAAGAAGAGGGTATTTTGAGGAGGATGAAGGATGGACAATGGAACATGGAAGGGAAAGAAGAGAAGACACATTCTGTTTGAATAAAAACAAGCATTTTATTCTGGAGAGCTTTGAATATCCCTGCAGGTTTCTGATTCTTTATCTCACTTGTCCTGAAGTCATGTAATTTATTGGTTGTGTAAGCATTGTTTGAAAACAAATCACAGCATGAGAACAAACCCCAGACACCAATCTGTCCAGGATTTGCACTATGGAGTATGTTGATGTATGTTTACAGGCATACATGCATACATATGTATAATGTTCTACAGATTCTTAGCTTAGCTTTTGTTTTGGTTTGGTTTTAGCATTTCCTTGTGTAACAGAAAGAATCTAGGAACATGAAGTGAAGAGAGATACTCAGAGGAGGAAAGCACCACAAATTCTCACTGACTTTCAGCAGGATCTGTCTGTCACCCTTCTCGATGAATAAAAATCTTTCTGCAGTATAGAAAGCTGTGTAACCTATTCACTGTGATCCCATATAGGCTACTTGGAGTATTAAAATTCCAAGACACTTCAGTAATTTTTTTTGTTGTGGTTTTTTTTTTTAATTTATCAAAAAGATTCATGAGCCTGATACTGATTTAGAGTACGTGCAAGTTCTCAAAGATACAAGGTCACTATGTACTGCAGATATTTTTCCAATGGATGTCATAATGAATGATTCTTCCCTACCTTACCTCACACTTCTCCCTCAGAGGCTCCTAAAAGCTTCTTGCTGTTCCATACACGTCTTCATCTGAAATGCCCTCTGGAATGAAAAATACCCACCTTGCTGTTAGAGTTGTGAACACCCTGTGTGATGAGAAAAATCACAACACATTATGAACTTTGAAGGGAAGATTAGTTCTTCATTGTTTGTTCCCAACATAAAGAACAATGGGATATCAATCCCCTCCTGGGTCTTCAGGCACTACCACAAAATCAAAAATGCTTTAATAAAACAAAAGATACTGAGATGAGCAGGTGAAATTTACTGACCTGCAATATATTAGTTTTAGACAACATGATCTGACAGATCTTCTCTACTTGCTCTTTTAAAAAAATATAATCAATGATTAAGAAATGTTTTTGTAGAGGTAGTTATTTTAAGTATATCTGTACCACGGAGTCATAATTATGTCAGTTCCCCAAAAGGTTTGTTCTTTTTGTTCACTATATTTTAAAATGACAGTATTTTGTGCTCTTAAATTGGCATTATACTGTAATTGTCACGCTAGCACTTATTTCTTATCCCTGGAAAAGAGGACTGCTTAGGCACTGAGAGAGTTCTCCAAGTTTGTACTGTAGTGTTACAATATATCAAGGTTTTAGTTCCACTAGGTGGAGCATTATTATCACAGCAGAATTTTTTTAAGTTAAAAGAGGCTTTTAAAGTCAAGGAAGAGAAAAGAGAGACTGAGCTGCAGAATTTGGATCCAGATCTAGATAAGTTTTTGTGAAGTGTGTGAGGGTTAAAGTATGCAGACTTCTATATTCCAGCTTGACTGGTTTGCCTCTTTATCTCATAAATACTGTCTCCCTAGCCCATCATTATCCTTTCAGGCCTTGACTGAAAAAGTGAATTTTTAAGGTAAAATACATGGGGTTCTGCAGCTTTTTATTTTTCCTAGGAAAAAAAAAAAAAAAAGGCTGCTATGGGACAGATTTCTGTGTTTAAACGATGGGTTAGCAAAAATCAATACATGTAATGACTAGTTTTGTAAAAGCATTGTGAATTGTATGCCATTTTGGTTCTAACAGACTCCAAAGGGAGTGAAACTCAAAGCTACTAATTCATTCCTAAGAGGTGCCTTTTCTGAAATGGCGTAGGATGCAATTGAAACTAGGGGAAGAGTAAGAGTAGCTTATAGAAGAGCAGTCTTTCTGAGGCTGCTCAGTCCAAGCTGTGGGAATTCAGAAGCTTAAAAGGTCACTATTAAGTAACTGCACTCAAAAGCACTAAGGCAAGTGCACTAAATGCATGACAGAACTGATGCTACATTCAGTTCTAGTGAGAATTGTGTATGTGCATAGCTACCACTGTTGACACGTCCTTTTGTGTTTTCAACATTATTTTTGGCTGAATTTAGCTGAATATTAGTGGTGGATAAGTTGTTTCTGCTGTCTTTGGGATGGAACTTCATATGCCCAAGAAAGCCTTGTGGAGGCTTGTATCTTTTCTTGTTGCTTTTTATTAATTGGTTGACTTTTTCTCAGTTGTTAGCCAAGTATACAAGAGTTAAACAACTTTGCAGATGCCTGTAACTATTTAGGTGCATTGAACCTAACACTTTGTCCCGCAGGAAGATACAAATGGGTCTGCAGTACTGTACCTGGGCTACAGTAGAATTTCTGAAGGGATGAACCTGGCCACACAAGCACTTTCATTTTCCAGTAATTTCAATCAGAAATGGCACCTCCAGCAGAAGAGCAGTCAAGAGCAGCTGTTTTGTGTTGTGCTGTTAAATGAGCCATTCTTCATGCAGCAGCTGGTGGCAGGTAGGCTGTTACAGCTGAAGTAGGCTGTCTCTGCTGAGCAAAATAGGCAACAAGTTTCTTCTTGATAATACCATGCATATGTGTGCATGCATCTATGCTGCAGTAAAATATTTGTGTGCAAATACATGCAAATAAAGCTAGTTAGTTCATGTATCGATGGTAGTGTGGACCTCAGCCTTGGCTAGAGGTCCAAGAATGAATGCGCCGTTTGCTGAGTGTCGTGGTTTAAACCCAGTCAGGTAACTTGTTCACTCACTCCCAGTGAGTGGTGCCGAGCTGACAACAATCGAGGCCCGTGTCCGTCTCCCCCGCCCCCTCCCCGCACCGGGGCTCTCCCCTTCCCCGCTCCCGGAGGAACGGGGAGGAGGATCGAGAGAGTGCAACTCCTACGGGTTGAGACAAGAACAGTCCAGCAACAAATCACCACCGCTACTATCAGCTAAAACAATGATAAGGGAAAACAACAAGGGAAGAGAATACGATACCACCGGCCAAGAAAACGAGTTCCACCCGGAAGCCCCTGTCCTTCCGGGTAACTCCCAGTTACCTCCCACCCCGGGCATGACGTGCTGTGGTATGGAATACCTCCCCGGCTAGCCCGGGTCAGGCGCCCCGTCTCTGCTTCCTCACAGCCTCCCCTCCTCCCTGGCAGAGCATGAGCCTCACAAAGTCCTTGGTCAGGGTAAACATCACTTAGCAACAACCGAAAACATCGGCTTCACCAACGCTGTTCTCAAACTAGAAGTCAAAACACAGCACTGCACCAGCTAACACAAAGGAAAAAGCATGACTGCTACTGCTGAACCCAGGACACTGAGATGTGTCTGAAGGCATGAGCTGATAAAGCACTGAAGTCCTTCGCCATTTGCCACTGTGCTTTCTGACTCCAGCTGAAGGCATGATTTATGTCCATTAGAAAATACTTTGTCATGTTTATAATATCTTCGGGTTTTGATACAGAATCCACTGTGAAAACTGAGTATCCTTTGGTAACTGCACACATATGGTTCTTCTGAGGGTAAAAGAACAGCAATGAAATGATAAAGAGAACATTGACAGACTGAGGTGTATTAATTTGTAAATTTAAGTAATGTAGTTTATTAATTACATTTCTCCTGCACATTCTTGTGGCAGTGCAAAAGAAAAATACTTTGAACAACTTCCATATTGCTTTAAATATGTTTTAGAATAGGCAACTTACACCTGCATTATGATTCTTCACAACACAGGTCCATTCTGTGGGACTAGACTGTCAGTACCTTAAATTCAGCTTCTTTAAAGACAGCTATGTTTGATCATCAAACAGTTGACAAAATGGTAGATAGCAGCTAAAATTCTTTTACTGGGCTTGATGTGCTTTTCTGGGATATTCATTTCTACATTTTACCTGACAGCCTATTATAATAGAGCACTATTGAAAAGAAGAGCAACATTTTCAAATGGTTTCTTCAGCTATGGCTTTTTAACTCACCTAAATTGTCCTAAATTGCAGGAAAATGTGTATTATATACTATCTAAGCAGTAGCTGGAAAAAATGAACTAGGTATAGATTGAATTCAAAATTAATGTTTTGCCAGATGAGAGAAGCTCAATGTGAAGCAGTTTTTATGCAGCTACCCACAGAATAAAAGGATTGATAATACACAGCACTCCAGAAGGTTGTTTGGTCCCCTGGGTTTTAAATCAATCATGTTGTTAAATCAATAATATAATTTTTCTTTGTGTGAGACCTAATGAATAACACATTGTAGGTTAAAGAAAACAATCCAGTTTCTGTAGCCAGTTTGGTTCCTGTTTGCATAGTATTTTGCTCATTATCTAATGATAATTAGAGACATTTTGTTTAATGACTTGGAATACAATTAAATCAATAAAATGTTAATGGATGTTGTTAAAAGGGTGAAGTACCTTCCACCTGTTGAAATATAACTGACAAAAGTGAAGTGTGCAAGACTATAAAAATATACACTGCCATTTATTTTTATCCGTCATTTCTAAATGTGTCTTAGAATACGTGAAGTCTGCATGAGCTATCTGTTAGCAGGACAACAGGAAAGACAAAATATATGTTAATTTATATCATAAAGATACCGTATAAGAAACTGCATCGATATATAGGCTAAAGAGGTTACGTCAAACTCAGTTTTAACACACAGTGACTGATCAAGGACACATTTTACTATGAGTTTGAAAGATTATGTCAAGCTGCTAAAAAAGGGTTAGGTATTATACCTTAGGGGAACTAACAACAGTCTTTCTTGGCTTTACAATGCATGTCTCTATACACTGTTTAGGTGCTACTGAGTATTGTCTACTGGACAAGCACTATCAATAGTGGTTTGTTTTTACTATCCTGGGCTCTAAGAGTGCCTTACTTCATCGCAGCTAAATGCTGGGAGGAAAAAATCACTTTTATGTCCAACTTTTCTGGAATGAATTAGAACAAGTGCAATAACAAGAAGGGAAATATGTTTATTTGTAGCTTTTATTTTACTTTGTAGGAAGAAGGTTATTTACTCAAAGCCTTTTTCATTTTTGAAATTCTGGGTATTTAATTTCAGAATTTTTACTCTCAAGCCCTTAGATTTCTATTTTCCCCTTTACTTTAATCTTGATCAGGACCATTTTTTGGCTTTGAAGAGATGACTGCTTCAAAAAGTGAGGAACAGTTTATTCCCCTCTGTGTCAATGATCAGAGGTCCCATCTCTTTTGCATATAAAGGACATGGCTGACAAGGAAGCAGAAGTTTTTCCACCAGGTGTTTTTGGGACTAGGTGATGATATGGTCAGAAAAGAGTCTTTTCACCTTCATGCCTAAAACATAAGAGTATCTTCTGTGGTTTTTCTTTACCTTTTCTTCTGGGGGAAAAAAAAGAAAAACAAACATCTTTTCCTGCTCTTCTCTTGACATCTACTTGAGCACAAAGGTAGCATACAGGTAGTAAAGGTAACATTTTTTTCCCCATGGAGTCAGAAACACAAAACAAGTGTCATTCCCTTGCCTATGGCTGTAATTCAGTAGAGGGCAGCAGTACACGTGCCCACTAACCAGTTATTACACTATAATGTACATTTTATCAATGTCTTAAAATGGATGGCTTGCTATATTTGTGATAACATTTATTAGAAGACATAGAGTTCATCATGCTGGAACAAACCATTTAGTTCATCTTGTCCAGTAAGAGGTTGAAAGTGGCAGTGAATAACTGATGTCTCAGAGCAAGCATAAAAATAAATAAGATGCACTCAGCCAATTGTGCATTGCCAAAACTCTGCAGGCGATTAGCTAACACCCTCAAGCATGAAATCTGATTACTTTGTTATCATCTTAGCTTGCATAGGCATGGATTCTTAGCAATGCTATTAGTTATCCACTCCTCTTTAGAAAGTAACTGTAGTATTTGCCTCAATGAGTTCCTGTGGCAATGATTCTCACAAACATTATGCAAACCCTTTTCCTTTTTATCAGTCTTGTTAACTGAATTTCAGCAGCAGAAGCGTATGTTCATATTGAAAATATAATGCTGATTGAATAGATACTTAGTTTAAATACATTTTTAGACTAGAACTTTGGTCAAACCTTAATTAAAAGCAATACCATGATAAGTTTTCCTTAGTAATTATGATCTTAAAAATAACAGAATGTGGGTTGTTTTTTTTTTTCAAAAGAGCAAGAAAGAACTTTTCTCCATGCCCTACAAGGACTGAAACTCATGCTACTTTTAAAATGAATCCTGAGAGTCTCATGTTGTCACACGGAATTGAGAGCTGGGGATTTAGGATAATGATGAAACAGGATGAGACTTGCAAAATTCTGCAAGTTGATGACAGTGGGTTTATAATAGCTACATAAAAGGCAGCCCATCCTAAGCTACAATGCCCTTGACAAACTTAAATACATTTAGTAGTACTAAGCAGGCTCGATCGATTAACCACTGACAGTTCTACCAAAGCAAATATGACCAAAACCTAACAAGACTTGCCATCTGAACAGCTATAGTATTTTGAATTCAATTCCTTCCCTCCTCCCCTTTGCAAGCAAGCTGGGAGAAAAGATATGCCTTGAAGAACAGCTTATAAGAAACCAAGGCTTCTGTGTAGTCAAACTTCTTACATTACTGTTGATGAAATTTGCATATTAGGACTCTAAAGAACACAATTGATTTTCTTCTTTTTGGCCACTTTGTTGGAGTATCACCATGACTCACCACCCCCCACTCCAAATCACTCATGATCTGGTAGGAGCTTGGAATCATACATGGTTAATGTTGTAGTTTGACCCTGGCTGTGTACCAGGTGCCCACCAAAGCTACTCTATCAAACCCCTTCATCAACTGAGCAGAGCAGAGGAAATATAACAAAAGGCTCATGGGTTGAAATAACGACAGGGAGAGATCACTCACCACTTACTGTCACGGGTAAAACATACTCAACTTGGGGAAATTAGTGTAATTTATTAACAATCAAATAAGAGTAAGAACATGAGAAAATAAAAACTAAATCTTAAGACACTTTCCTCCCACCCGCTCCTTCTTTCTGGGCTTAACTTCACTCCTCATTTCTCTACCTCCTCTCCCCAGTGGCACAGGGGAATGGGGAATGGGGATTGTAGTTAGTTCATCACACGTTGTCTCTGCTGCTCCTTTTTCCTTCCACACTCTTCCCATGCTCTAGCATGGGCACCTTCCCATGGAAGACAGTGCCCATGTACTTCTGAAAAGTGGGTCTTTCACCCCACGGGCTGCAGTTCTTCACAAACTGCTCCAGTGTTGGCTTCCCACAAGGTCACAGTCTCCCTCGGGCATCCCCTTGCTCTGGCATGGGGTCCTACATAGGCTGATGGTGGATATTTGCTCCATCATGGACCTCCATGGGCTGCAAGGGGACAGCCTGACTCACCATGGTCTTTATTATGGGCTGCAGGGTTCTTTTTGCTCTGGCACCTGGAGCACATCCTAACCTCCTTCTTCACTGACCTTGGTGTCTGCAGAGTCGCTGCTCTCACATATTCTCACTCCTCTCTCCAGCTGCTGTTCCACAGCAGGTTTTCTCTCCCATCTTAAATATGGTATCCCAGAGATGCTACCACTGTTGCTGATGGGCTTGATACCAGCCAGTGGTGGGTCCACCTTGGAACCAGCTAATATTAGCTTCTAGCAGCTTCTCCCAGAAACCACCCTTGCTACCAAAACCTTGAAAGAAACCACAGTACAGTTAATAACTATTTTCACAAGTTTCCTTATGCTGTATCTTCTCCTTTAAATGTCAGGGAAATAGCGCTTCATTGTAGACTTTACTGCATAAATCTGGCACCATTTTCTGTTGTAAACAAGCAAGGAAGTGTCCGATGTCATGTCAGATTGCAGTAATGTCATAAAAGGTCCATGTAGGAAAGGCATCAGGGAGTTAAGCATCTGGTTAAAAAATTATTTCTTTTTCCTCTTTCCTGCCCCCCCGCTTTTTTTTTTTCCTTTTGGTTTCCTATGGATACACTGCTAAGACAGTTCAAAAAATAGGTATAAGAATTAAATGGTAAGCTCTGTTCCAATTGCACAGGGAGAGGGAGCATCAGCATGCTGAAATGAAATCTTCCCCTCTTTGTACCTGAACTTCACAGAAAAAAGAGAAGCTGACAAAAACAGTGCTTGCAGTATCCCAGAAATAATGGAGATACTCCCAGATGATAAGATGAGGCACATTAAAGAAAAGGTGAAAATGAATAGCACACATCCCTGTTTTACCTCGTATATATCACTGCTTTCAGCAACACAAACATCAGAAAAGCAGACACAGTCTTGTTGCTTATTCTTGTGGTTACTGCTCCCAGGATAGTATGTACTTCACATTAAACAGTTGTGGATTAAAGAAAAAAGCAGTCCTGGGTGCTGGCGGCTCCTACTCTTTCACCTGTGTGTGCTGAGCTCTGGGGCATGGAGTCAGATGCTCCTTTTCTCGCCTAGCCACAGGGAGTTTTCAGCTATTTGGACCAGAGTATGTATATTTTTGTAGTTCTGAGAGCCCATATTACTGGGAAAGCATAGTTTTCTAATGTCCACAGAGTAACTCCACACTACCACTACTTTCTCTCATTCAGAAATGTATATTATCTGATTTAGTCCCTTTTACAGCCTGACAGGTAGTATTTTACATCTGTTGCCATAGTGAAATTCCATACCAGCATGAAGTCTGTTTCTATACCGTTTTGTTAGCTACATATACAAAACTTTGTCCTTTGGTCTTTGCCACTCTGCCTTGTGTTATAAAGTTCATTTCTATAGTCTTTCCCTGGAATGTTTTTGGTTGCTTGGGGTGTGGTGGGGATGAGTGCCATTGGGATTTGGTTTGTTTTTTTTGAGGGGGGTAGCCTTTCCACCAACATAAGAATTGGGGTCTCAGATAGTATTAGGATCTTTCCCATTAAATTTCAGGTCAGATGCTGCTGGCTGGAAGGATATCCCAGGACCTTGGATATCATACACAGGTCATATTTACACATACATCATAGTTTCACTATTCTAGCCACTGCTTTTTTTCAATCTGGACAAACAAATGGGTAAAATGACCGGACTTCTGATATTTCCAGCAGTAGGCTCATTCTTCTGTGTTATTTGCTTCTCCACTTCAGAACCTGCTGAATCACAACTGGGGAGCTGTCTGCTTCCTCTTCACTGGAAACCTGCCTCTCTCAGACTCTGGTTGCTATGGAGTTACTGGCTGCCTTTTAGTCTGGAGATGTCTGACTTTGGCCACTTCTACCTGTGGCATTTGATTTTCGTGTTGATGCCTTCACTCTCAGCCCTGTGTCCCAGCTCCTTGGTACTGCTCTTTTTCAGCTTACAGATCCATTCCATTTCACTTGTTAGCATAATGTCTTTATTAAGCAGCACTCAGCCAATTTAGGCTGCAGAACACCTGTTACAAGGGGGCCCTATTTGAAAGAGACATGCATTCCTCAGGAGATGAGGCCATGCATTTCTAAACAAGTAAAGGTTTATATAGAAACAGAAGTTTGTTTCAAAATACTGAGGTTTTTTTCTTTTTTCTTTCAATAATTGCACTTCAGATAAAACAGAGAGATAGGAAGGACATAATACACACAATACACAAAAATAAGTGGAAACAAAGGGGAGTGATTCAAGAAGAAAATTGAAAGCTTAGTTTTTCATTTCTGTAGGTTTGGTAATTGTCTTCAAGAATGTAAGTGCATTTGATTCTTCTGAGGGAAAAAGATTTCTTTTTAACAAAAGTTACACCATGATTTTTCATTTTTTTTTTTGTAAATAATGACTTTTCAAAGCTTCAATTTATTCCTTGCGTACAAGATAGTCTCATCTTTCCATTATATTTCATAGTTGTGTTCAGTGGTTTTCATTTGCTAGCCTGCTACTGTAAATGGAATTCATTAATCTGAAGCAAAAGTAATTATAACAAAGAACATAAAATATCAAATTATTAAGCTGATATCTTTCTCTGTCAAGATGGGTTACTTCAATTCATTCATCATCTCATAGAGACACTAATTTACTTTAGAAGGAATATGTCCTGAATTTAAATCCGAGAACATATATAAGATTATGTCTTGTACTTAAGAAGAAAAATAAAAAAGCACTCAAGGATGATATCTGCACTATTCCACATATATTAAAAGCTGACTGTTAAATGTCCAGATATTTCACTTCTGTTTTAAAACATGACTCTCACATTGAATCAAAATTCACAAAAGTGAATTTCATCCCTGTCCAAAGTGCCAAAATGAAGCATGAATGATGTGAGGCTATTCAATAAGCTGTGGTAGCACCTGTTTTCAGTGTGTAGAATGATCAGTATTTCAACTCTACCTGAATAAGAGTGAATGGGAGAGGATATCCTCTGCAGTCCAGGAGTGCCCAGGGACTGCCTGATTTCTTTGAATTGCCTCAAAACTGGTCAGGGGAGCCCACTTCACTTTGCCTTCCTTTTCTGAGTGCCATAGAATCAATCTTTTCAACTTCCCTCCTCTTGTCACAGTCAGGGCAAAGAGAGAGCTCAGCAATACAGAGTGCCAGCTTTGTTTCCACGTCATAGAATCAGCTAGGTTGGAAAAGACCTGTATGATCATCAAGTCCAACCTTTACCCCAGAAATCCATGGGGGATGAGCTTTTCTTGTGCTTCTCTCCCCAAATCTCCCAAGGACCTTTAAACTTGCTGCGCCCAGAGGGAGGTGGATGGCTTTGCTGTGGCTCATGGGGGTACTGCCATGAGCACAAAGGCAGAATGAGCAGCATATGCTGTGGGTCCCTGTTTGCTGTGTTAGCAAAAGGTGTGTGCACATGGATGCATGCTATCCTGTAAGATGGCAGTTGTTCCCTTTGTTACAAATTATTTTCATCACTGGAGCTTCTCTTCATGGAAAACACCACAACGGAAAAAAATCACATACAGTATAACTTCCTGTGACCTTCATTTTCCCCCGATTTATTTGGATGTTAAATAACTGCATATATAAATATTGCACAAGACTCTAATTTTTTCTGTACTGACAGAATGCCAGTAATGGCATGGACTTTCTCACAGCAGTAGTGAACTTTTATTTCACATATTGCATAAAATCTGATGTAACAAAAAACAACGAAAACAACCCCCCAGCAGACCCCCCCCCCCCCCCAAAACCCTCTGAAAACATTTTTAACTGTAGCTTTGAGTAAACCATAGAAGTTGTTGATATTGTTTTAGAAGTAAAAAATGAAAGTCTCACAAACACGATGCTTTTGAGAGATCTGTTTACTATCTTTATATGGATGCATAGTTCAGTGTTTTTACATATCTGTACCTATTCAAACATATTTTAAAATTGAGATGTATGCCCTTGAAATTGCTGAATCTGACAATGCCAAGAGAATGTCTTCAGAAACACTCAACTTACACTATTGTGCTGAGAAACCTTGCTCCTTTTTCTAGACATAAGGCCTGGTTTCTACAATTGAAGTGACTGCAGGAAATGGAGTGTTTTGCCCTGCCACTTGGCTGGGACTAATCTAACATTATAATCCACTTGGAATTAAATCCTTTTGTAGAAATATGTGTATTTATATGGAGCAGATTGAGAAAATCATGATATGAAGATAAAAGTACTTCAGTTATAAGAACATACTCAAAGGAACATGAAGTGCAATGCTGGAAGAGGATCTCTTGTTTGTTATAGAATCTGCTAGTTCAGAAAGGGATGTGCAACACTACAGGAAGTAATGCTAACCTTCCAGCTAACAGGAGTCATGAGTACCCAAACTGAAAAACTAATAGTCTGTAAAAATCTAAGGGCTCTTTACTTCAGCTTTGAGTTAATGAAAAAAAAAAAAAAAACCTTCATTTGATATCATAGCTGAAATTCTAAATTTGCATGACATATCAAAGAGAAGAGCAAGTGTCATTGCTCTGTCATTAAAATAGCAAAAATAGACTGTGTGGGACAGATTAAATCATCCAAGATGAAGGCAATTTTTTTTTTTTTTTTCAGTGGAGTTCATGTGCTATTGCAAATTCTCAGTGACATGCTGCAGAATTAAGGGTTTGCTTCAGTAAAAAGAAAAAAAAAGTGGCTATATTTGCATTTTTAAAAGGGATTCAGTTTGTGGACTCTGTTAATATTAATTGTCTCTGCATTTAAATAGAACCAAAATTCAGTTCGTGTGAAATCTTTTTATCTGTAGTCTGCTCAATATCCTATTTTCTGCACCTGATTTTCAAGAATAAATAGAAAAAAATAAACGGCTTCCCGAGGTAGTTCAGCCAGGTTAGAATCAGAGCACATTCCCTTAGGAAGTCCTGAGATAGTGGCATTCATGTCAGTCGAATTCAACTAGTCAAACTTTTTTATAGGACAGACTGTTCTGAGAGATAAAAAAAAAGTATTTAGAAATTACATACTTCCTTGTTTTAACTGAGTTTGGTGTTCAGCTGAACACTGATGTGTTGCCACATCACTGCATAAGGTCATACTTCATGCTTTTCTTCTCCATTTCTTGTTCTGTATGACATGGCTTTATCAGAAAATACATCTACTAATGTCAGAACCTGTCTAGGAAAGTCTGGGACCACAAGAAACCCAAACAGCATTGTATGCTTAGCACCATGATATCACCAATACGTAGAGCTACATATTGAACAACCTGTAATGGATGTTTTAAAATATTCTTATTAGAGTCAAATTTATTAATTTAAACCAATTTTTTTACTCCCATAGAGAAATTTCAATTTAGAAAAGTCTTCATTTACTATTACTTATCTAAGTGCAATTTCTCTGTTTAGCTTACACTACCTACATATAAAAGGATAATAAAATTGAAAACTATGATTGAAACTGTGGTGCTAGACATGAAACCTGTTGAAGAGAGGAAAGAACCTCTGTCTGTCTCTTGCATCAGGTTTTGCTCTGTGCTGGATGTCAGTAGAATTATACTGGTACTGATGGGTGAAACAGAGCCAAATGTCAATCTGAAGGGACTTTAATGACAGTAGAGTACAGTGGATCAGAAACTGGTCTGTACGCATGCTGTGGACCATTCTTTGGCTACATACTTGCCAAAGCAAAGGCCAAGATTCTCCATTTATTTACTTCTTTGTATAAATACTAACTGTAAAAAGTCTCTACAGGATTTTCTGAGGACAATGCCAGTCCCATTTGCTTGACGAAAGGATGGTTGTTGATTTTGCTGGAAAATACTTTTTAACTTCATGAACTAGAACAAAACCCAATATCTAAGCTGACCACTAAACTTGAATCACTATTAGATGTAAAGTTGTACTGTGTTACTAAAATACATCTTTAAAATTAGCAGCACAACATGTTTTCTTGCAGTCTTTTTGTCACATATACATGTCTTAGTGGAAAAAAAGAAACCCTAAAATAAAGACTTTGGTTGAGGAACCTTCATTTGTCACTGATTATTTTGAGAACAGGGTGGGGGGTATTACTATTGTTATAGAATGTGGCTCAAATAAATTGACGAGAGCCAGACCAATGAATCAAATTGGTTTATTGAGCAAGCGACAGCAAGCAAAACAGCGCTGGGCGGCTGGGGAGTCTCTGCTCCGCCAACGGCGCACAACCCACTTCCCCAAAGTCACTGGTTTTATACTCTTCTTCATCCGATAGACGTGTCACCTCCTGGCGTCCTCTGCGTCTGTGTGACCTATTGATAAGGAGTCTCATTCTGCCTCCTGGTGGATGTGGGGAGGAAGGCTCCTTATCTCCTTCCCCCATACATCGTTTACTTTACCGGACGCCTGTGGTCTATAAGCAAAATGTCTAAGTGCTGTAATTTTCCAGTAACTCTTAAGCAAGCAAGATTTGATTAACAAACAGGAATTTACTCATTACAACTATTATTATTATTTAGATGAACAGTCTGAAAACCTTAAATTTCCTTTTTTTTTTTTTTTCTTCTTCAACATTTTAGGTGACAATATTTGCCAAATGAATCACCTGTAGTCAGGGCCCTAGGAGTCAGATACTCACACTGGTTTAAGTAGTGTACAACTGTTTCCACTTCCAAAAACCAGAGAGAGAAATAATGCGATTTGAGTGCTTTATAGAATGAATGACACTTCATTTAGTTCAGAAAAGTCCTTCCTGAAATTGTAAAATTGTGAAATTGATGCCTTATTTCACCTTCCATCACACATCCCTACCAGACATTGAAAAGGAGACTGGAAACATAGATGCCTATACATAAATGGGCTGGCCACAACTTCGGTAGCTATCTCTGCATGTAATTATTTTTAAAGAAGATTTTAGTCTGTTGCAGCCTGTAGAAAGATACCCGTGTGTACCGGCTGCAGGTGCCCATGTGCTGTCAGCGCTACCAGCCCTGAGGCGCTGCCCGGGCGTCCCCTGCGCGCAGTGGCCGGTGCTGCCCGGTGCCGCCCGGTGCCGGACACCGCCGGTCCCAGCAGTGGAGATGCCCCTGGGGCACCGGGAGGAACCCCGGTGGGGCAGGGTTTCCCTGCAGCTCCTGGGAAGGCCCCAGGCTGGAGCAGGGAAAAGCGTGAGGAGGAAGGAGAAGCAGAGAGGGGCTGCTATGGGCTGACCGCAGTTCCCCGTTCACCATCCCCCTGCACCACACACACTTGCGGGTGTCTGGCAGCCAGCCCACGTTAACCACCACACCATGGAACCAGGGATTTTTAAAAGCATTCAGCGATGCTTCCTACTCCCAGGTTTGAAGGTGGTGTTGGTCTCTGTCCACTAACTCCCCTTTTACAACAACTAAATTTCCACTTCAGATAAGTATTGCATTCAATCCATAGATGAGCTGTAACACAGTTTAAAAGGATGCTGACCTGAATGATCAGACGTTGTGACCCTTGGGGCAAACATGCATTGAAAAGCAAGTCAAGAGACAACCTCAGGATGCTAAGCGCTCTGGCTTCTATCCGACAAAGCATTGTAACACACTCCCCAGCCTAGAGCACTTGACCTCAGTCCAAAGACCTTAAAACTGATGACAATGTATAAGACCATAATCATAAGGAGCACTGTAATACAGAGTTTAATTCTGAATGGAAAACATTTATGTATTAAAAAAATGCTTCACAGTAGACAAAACTACCACACATTTAATAAGTATTTAATAAACACTAAAAACAGTAAGATAAAAGGTACAATCAGCTCTCTTCGTTCTTCTGTATTTGTTTAAGCATCATTTGTTTAAACATAATTTGTATTATTGCCATACCATTGAGATACAATTATTGTTCTCAGAGCAACAAGGAGCATTGGCAATGAAATGCTGACCAACATCTCAATTGTAAATCTCTGAAGATTTGATTCATATTAATATGGAAATTAAATTTTAAAAGGCTAATGATGGACTTTGTGGTCTGTTATCCTGCATCCTAAGCACTTAGATCAAATGTTTCATCAGTATTCCTGAGGAGATTGCCTTTATTTTATTTGAGAAAGTAATGGCCTATTTGCTTAATATATGTATGTTGTGGTTTAAACCCAGTCAGGTAACTCGTTCACTCACTCCCCCCCTTCTTGCTCTCCCCCTACTGCCGGAGGGACGGAGAGGAGAATCGAAACGAATGCAACTCCCACGGTTTGAGATAAAAGCAGTTTAGTAACTAAGGTATAACACAGATCACTACTGCTACTACCAATAATAATAATGATAAAGGAAATAACAAGGGAAGAGAATACATCACCTCACCACCAGCCAACTGATAACACCCCCCCCAGCCCAACCAAGCACCAACCCATACCTCCTCCAACCCTGCAGTCCTAGCCCTTCCGGGTAACTCTCAGTTACATCCTGGGCATGATGTGCTGAGTTACATCCTGGGCATGATGTGCTGTGGTATGGAATACCTCTTTGGCTAGTTTGGGTCAGGTGTCCTGTCTCTGCTTCCTCCCAGCTTCCCCTCCTCCCTGGCAGAACATGAGGCTCACAAAGTCCTTGGCCAAACAAAAACATCATTGTTATCAGCTCTGTTCCCAGGCCGAAAGTCAAAACACAGCGCTGCACCAGCTGCCAAGGAGAAAAATGACTGCTACTTCTGAACCCAGGACAATGTATATTAGCGGTATTACTGTTTTAGTACAACACTGGAAATTGCGTCTCTGCTAAAGCATTCCTGAAACCACTGAGTCATACCTGGGATATTAGTCAGAGTGGATGGGTCATTCAGCTTGCACTGGGATTCCAGCAAAGGGATTACATGTTGCCTATGGCTAGCTGTGTGCCACTAGATTTTCTTACTCTTCATATCAGATATGGCTACTCTGAGGGCAGGGATTGCTCTGCAGTATGGTCCAGATCCTCCCGGTCCCTTCCTTACCCAGGTCATGGCCAGACAATACATAACAGCAGTGGAGAGTTCCTCCCACACTAAACTGGTCCCCATGGCCAACATACGCTCCTGGTTCTCACAGTTACAGATAGATACATCTTTTTTCTCCCTAAAAATACTTGAACTTTGTAATGGCACATCTTCTAGAAAGCACTGGATTTTACTTGGACTTTACTCTAGAGATAGCTTTTTTCTTTTTTTTTTTTTTTAAGTACTAGTGCCATTTGCATTCTCAGCTTCATGAGGAGCTATATATTTCATGAAGAGATGCTTTTAAATGTTCCTCTTTGACTGAAGCTTTCAGTACTCTGTGGATTCTTAAAAAGTATCTTTAAAGAAATATCGAGCATAGGCAGGCAGGTAGATAATATACACATCTTCAAGGTATGTGTCATTTTCTGTCTTAAGCCAATCATTCATTCAAAATTGATAACGTATATAAGTCAGGAAATCCTAGTGGAGAAGTCATTATAATCAGCAATCCTAAGTACCAGAAGAACAGGTTTGTGTTCATGTAAGTTAAAACAAGATTTTTTTTTTAATTTGGGAGTCATTCTTTCCTCCTCTCTTCTCCTTATCTGAAGCCAAAAATTTTCAAGCAGCTTGTCATCAGATATGTCTAAAGTACATACATCCCTAATGGATGGCATCTGGTAAGTTCTTTTCAATGTCTTACAGTAAAGAGCAGCTGCAGCAAGCAGCTGCAATTTGCTTGATGTTGTTTATCAAGGTTTCATTAACAACAATGACACATACCCAGGATGCATGGATATTATCTCTCTTTCAGTACTCTTGGTAATAGGGCACAGCAATTTTTATACTATTGGATTGGGTTAGAAAGGACCACTGTTTGACTGGGTAATAGGGTTTATATAAAAATATGCTAAGATGGTCCTTCAATTTTAAATTCGTCTTCAGAAGTTTCTTCAAATTGCTTGAGCTCACATGTTGTCAACTGAGGCAATATTTTCTGTAGAAAGACTTAAATAATAAGCCACGATTTAGAGGAAAGGGAAAGATCTTTGTTTTTCTGTAGTGATAGGACAAGGGGTAATGGGTTAAAACTTAAACAGGGGAAGTTTAGTTTGCATATAAGGAGGAAATTCTTTCCTGTTAGGGTGGTGAGGCACTGGAATGGGTTGCCCAGGGAGGTTGTGAATGCTCCATCCCTGGCAGTGTTTAAGACCAGGTTGGACAAGGCCTTGGGTGATATGATTTAGCATAATGTGTCCCTGCCCACAGCAGGGGGGTTGGAACTAGATGATCTTAAGGTCCTTTCCAACCCTAACTATTCTATGATTCTAATGGGAAGCCTCATAACAATATGAGTTATCTTAATGTCATAAAAGCCTTGCCACCAATATTAATGAATGCCATTATCAGATTTTCCTGTCTGGATTCACCTGTAGGCATAGTGATCAGGCAAGGTGCATTACAATAAACACCTAGACTACATAGTGATAGCATTACATAGCATTTTTAAAACCTAAATTAGTAACTTGAGAACAGAAATTTCACTACCTGAGATGGTAAATTAACAAAGTTCTACAAAGAAATCTGCCAACAGACTCTGTTTAAAATAAAATCTTTGATTCAATCACTGCTTAGCAGCAGATAGTATTTCCTTACTGTCCCATCTGATATATTTGTATATTATGACAGACTTTACATATTAATTGTTCAAAAAGTAACACTTAAAATTGAAAACATATGTTATTTGCTTAAGTATACCATCAAGAAGGAAAGCAAGCATACTAGTTGTTCTTACAGGCATTTTGTAAAGACTGGATACTTCAGGCATAATTACTCTTTTCCTTCTCTTTCTTATCCAAATCTTCACTTAATCAGTCATCTGCAGCCTCCATTATTCTTAATTTGGCTGGCACACATTTCCAGCTTGATATGTCTATCACTTGACTACATTACTAATACATAATTATTCATTAGTAGTGGACACATATAAGTTCCAGAGTAACACTAGATGTTGATGATGCAATTACCCATTGGACATCTTCATTTCTTTTGGCTCCAGACATGACATACTTCTAGTAATCAGGATGATGGGCTCACACAGCATTCATTTCCAAGATTCCTCTTGATAATCCACATGTGGAAACAAACTCCCTTTACATGTCAGAAATTGTCTAAAGTCAATTGCGTCCATTTTTGCACAGAAAATCTAGGAATGTCATTTATGGTTTGAAACAAGGGGGCACAGAATCACAAAATAGAATATAGAAACCTTTATAATTAGTTTTAAGTAATGTTAAGTTTGATGGCTTTGTAACAGTAGCAATGGAAAATTACTGAGGTGCATGATACATAGAGAAAAAATAAAGTGCAGCTAGAGAACATACTGAGAATTCTCACAAGATAAATCGTTATAGTTGTGACACAGTTTAAGAAAAACAGTCTAGAAGAACAGGACACAGGGATAAGAACAGGACACAGGGATAAGGAGTATCTGGGAACCGCAGGTGTCCAGGATCGGCTACAGTTAAACTAACTGATAAGTAGGAGAATAGGAGGATTGTTATGTCTCTGGTGCTAACGAACCAATTAAACTAGTATGAGCATCTACTGCGCATGCTTCAAAGGCTGCCAGAAGTGATGAAGATTGTTGGAAGAAGTAAATAACCCTCAGAGACCACCACCACAATCCTGTACGCATGTGGGGAACTTTCTGGAAAATTATGTAATCCATACATAGCCTCATGAATATGTATGTATGCCCAGTGGCTATAAAAGGAGGGCTTGTGTGGCAGTGGGGGGACACACGTTGGGAGGAGCTATCCCCCGTGTCTCCCAGCACCGCCATAAAGAATACCTGCTTGTCCGCTTGAAAACTCTGTTGGCAAGTTTGTTCCTGGAATTTTCTCCGAATCAGGTTTTACCCATTGGTACAGCTCTAGGATTAAAAAATGAGTAATTATTTCCTAATTCTTCCCCAAGAAGTTATCTAAACTTGGAAAGATCTGTTTTGAAGTGCATTCTCAAGTTTCTTTTTCCTGCATGAGTACTCTCAGTATCAAACTGGAAAACTGTGCGATCCAGTCAGTGCTCTGCATATATAAATGCTAAGGAAGTTGTCTCATTTGTTAATGTAAAAATCCTGTCTGAGTCAGTGTTCCAACATCATTACTACACTCAAAGTTTAAAGCAGTGATTATGATTGATTTAGTGTTAGTATTTGTGTCACGCTATACATGCAAAATAACATAAGTTTTTCTCTGCCTAAGAAGATTCCAGAAATTTCAATTTTCCAAGATTAGTGTTTTATTAGTTCTTGTCTCTAAATTAGAGAGACATCAATTTGATAGGTGGACCACTTGGTAGATAAAGAACTGGGTGGATGGCCCCACACAAAGAGTTGTGGTCAACGGCTCAATGTACAGCTGGAGACCAGTAACGAGTGGTGTCCCTCAAGGGTCAGTGTTGGGACTGGAGTTGTTCAACATCTTTGTCAGTGACATGGACAGTGGCATTAAGTGCGCCCTCAGCAAATTTGCTGATGACACCAAGCTGTGTGGGCCAATTGATATGCCGGAGAGAAGGAATGCCATCCAGAGGGACACTGACACGCTTGTAAGGTGGGCTGATGCCAGCCTCATGAAGTTTAACCATGCCAAGTGCAAGGTCCTACTCCTGGGTCAGAGCAATCCCAAGCACAGCTATAGGTTGGGCGGAGAGGAGATTCAGAGAAGCCCTGTGGAGGACTGTGTGGAGACCTCATAGCAGCCTTCCAGTATCCTAAGGGGTCCTATAAGGATGCTGGGGAGGGACTCTTCATTAGGGACTGTAGTGATAGGACAAAGGGTTCAAGCTTAAACAGGGCAATTTTAGATTGAATATAAGGGGGAAGTTCTTTAGTGTGAGGTTGGTGAGGCATTGGAACAGGTTGCCCATAGAAGCTGTAAATGCTCCATCCTTGGTGGTGTTCAAGGCCAGGTTGGACAGAGCTTTGTGTGACATGGCTTAGTGTGAGGCGTACCTGCTGATGGCAGGGGGGGTAGGAAACTGATGATCTTAAAGTCCTTTCCAACCCTAACTATTCTATGATTCTAAGTTACATGTGACTGATCCTTGCCACGTAATTTATCTCTGTATTCTTGTTTTTTTTTTTATAGCTGTCAACAAATAATTTGATGAAGCCTGATTTGTTGGTGGAGATGCACAAATGATTCCACTATTGCTGGACCTTTTGATGTGCAGCTTTTTTCCTTGAAAACAGTGTTTATGCTGGCTCTTTTTTGCATATTGTAGCATCTTTTATTAATGTTTCCCAGTGCATGCTGAGGTCTATATTTGTTATTTGACCTACATCCTTTTCTTGACCTGCTAGTCACCAGGAGTGTTCTGACAGTTCTATATTGTGTTAGCATTCCGGATGCTGATATAATATAGGACTTGCGGATGGTTCCTATATGGTTCACAATCTATACTATCCCTTTACCTAAAAATGTTTGTTTCTCAGTGTTTTGCCTAATATTGTTGATGTCTAAAGAAAAAGATTACAGTATTTCTCAAATATCCCACCATGTGCTTTGAGCTCCAGCAAACGTGTTTCTAAATACATTCCTGATTGTTTTGAATATAAATTTCTTTCCTGAGATACTCACAACTGCTTAATTTTTTACGCTGATATCTGAAAACATTGTAAGGACCTCTGGTTATACAGTATCTGCAAGGAGGATGAGAATCATCTCACACTTGAATTGGCTCTTTTAAAATCATGATGCGTTTATCGACCCAGTGTCTTCATTAAGTTATCAACAACATCTGGTGGGATTATTTTACCATCTGATAGACTGCAAGGTCTTTCAGGTATTACTCACTGGATTATTCAGTTTTCTTAAATACTTCATGCAAGATTTGAAAGTGTCCTCTGTTTTTTCAAATGCCAGAGTCCTAGAGATTTACAGGAATTATTAAGGTGTTACTAAGTTAGGTCAGATTTCTCAGCAGTCTCATAAAAGTTCTTCATTGCTTAGGAATTAAGCAGTACCAATTAAAAAAATCTGCTTAAGACCTGTAGTCTGAGAGTTTTTGTTTGCTGTCATTTCTATTACCTGATATATTGAGATTCTCCAGTCTGAGACAAGAAGCTTACAATCTGAGTAGCTGAGAAATGTATCCATCATCTGTGCATAGTCACATAGCATATATTTGAGATTATATATCAAAACTCAGAGAATCATGGAATGGGTGGGATTCACACAGAGAATCCAAAACTTGTTTCTCCATTCTCATAAACCTAACCAAAATATCAAATTGGTGTGAAAAAATCCGAAATAGTGAAAAGCTTCTGTTAGCATCCTCTCTTTGATAACTGAGGTGCCCTTCAAATAGATACATGCTTTGTGAAAATGAGCAATTATAAAAGACTTAATCAAAAAGCACTTAGCAGATGTTGTATCAAGCAATGCTGATACATTTAAGTGCATCTTCCAAGTGGGCAACATTAGCAATATAATTATCATGTAGACAAGGAGAAAATTCACTCTGTGTTAATCTAGGAAGTCTTTTTTATACAACTTCAGCACTTACATGTTCTCCAGTGACTGGTTCATAACAGCTGGTTATGAAGGGCAGATTTATTTTAGGGGAATGAACAGTAGAACAGATAGAATTTCTTATCAGAGCTAACTAAAATAACACCACCAGCCATGGGATTATCTCATAAATCAAGTCTGGGATTAGTTTGCTGTGGAGGCAAACAGACATAGAAAACAGTATGTCAATCTTTTTTCTCTTTATTACGTGCACTATGCTGACAGTATTCTTTTCCTGTATGTTAAATGGAGAAACTTCAATCCTTTCTTAGCATTTTAATAGGACAGAAACAATATAGTTGCATTGATTAATCCATACTTTCTTTTTGCAGTACTAGCTAATGTCCTTCTGGATGCTGATCTAGTAAAAGGAGACAAACAACTTCCTCTATATAAGGCAGCATTCTGTCCTCAGATCTGTCAATTTTATTCCAAGATGGAATTCTTTCTGTATAGAAAAGGTTGAATACTGGTTGTGGAATTAAATGGTTATATCTGTCCCTGTGATAATTCAATGACATGAAAAATGTTCAGAGTGTTCAGGATGTTCTTGAGTGTTCACATTTTGCATGTTCAATCCAAAATATTTTTCATACTTGTGATTAACAATCCTGAATGAGAAATATGAATATTTATTATACCTAGATTAATAAACTGGGCACTTCTTCTGTCCTTATGATAGTGTTTAAAAAAGCTTCTAGCTGGAGCACTTACATTTATTGAATCTTTAGTCAGTTTTTAGAGGGAAAGAACCTATGACTCATTAACACTTAAATGTCATCTTTCAACTATAAACTTGCCTTACTTAAAATTGTTTGCATTCCTGCTAGTTTTGCTTTGGATAATTTCAATTCCATCTTTATGTCTTTAAGAAAGTGTTTTGGACAAGCAATAAATTCCCTTTTGTTTTTTGTTTTTTTCCAACAAGATGTAACCTTCCTTCTAGTTTATGACTCTTGAACATTTTTTCAGTACACTGAATTTCATGTTTTCTAAACAACATTACTCCTTCTATGAGGTCACGAATTCTTAATATTTTCAAACTAGCAAAGATATTTGTGATGAACAAACCCATTTCTTCACAGTGTTTTTCAGAATGCTCATAATATCAATTATGCCACAATTTTTTCTGTTGTTATTTTTACTTCTTCACTGCTGTTACAGAAATGTACCTTTTGATGAGAAAGAGCTTCTTCATCAACAATCTGTTCACTGTGTAAGTTGATGAACCCATCTACATTTTTTTTCATGATATAGATTTGTACATCTCCGCCTGCATATAAAGTATTTTCTTTAACTGTGTTCTTGTTCCTTCTCTTTTCATTTAGGTACTCACTTTTCTTAGCCAAAACATCTATCTATTATGTTAAATCATTCGGACCCTCACTGACTTTCTCTTGTCAGTGTAATATTATATCTGCCCTTTTGACAGAAAAGTATCCAAAAGTTGGTTAATATGGATATGCTTACTGATTATTCGTCCCTTGCTGAAGTTGTATGTAATGCCAAACTGGAATATGACTGTAAATCTCCAAAGAGGATGCCGTGAATTTATGTCCCAAAGTGACATTCAATTGACATATGAATCTTCTGAATTTCTGACAATTATTCATGCCTTTCATGAACATTTGAAAGATGTATATAGGATCTATCTTCACTGTCTAATTTTATAGATGAGACACTTATGCTTCAAATCTGCAATAAAATACTGCATTGATTATAACTTACATTATGTAAATGAGAGAGTAGCAATAAATAAAAAGCCCACCCTTTTTTTGTGACATCAGATTTGAAATAGAAACTCTGTTAACACATACAAATAATCCTTCCTGAATCAGAGTTTGCCACCTCAAATGATAGTTGTTACGATTGCTTCATTGCCTATAGCTCTGAGTGAGTTAGAGCTAGAAATAGTATAACCATAATGAAAGTATATTAACATATCCAATCCAAAAACAAGTTAACAGATGCAATAACCCTCCTCCTGAACAATTCCTGGGATGAGATTCTCAAATTCAGTTTATTTCTCATGGTCTAAGGAAGTATAAAAAAGCTGGAAAAACTGCTTATCTGAATGTGAGCACTTAAATATGGTTTCATGATGCACCAGAAAGAACGAAAGTTCAAGTAAGGTATTTTGCCCCTTGGCTTGTCACTTGTGCAATGAGGGGATAGTTTGTGAGCACTGAGGTAACAGATGTTTTAAAGTTTGGACCAATTATGTTTTGTCTTGGAAGAACAGTTCTACTTCACAACAAATATGTTTTCCATGTCCTAAATGATTGGTTTCCACCTTCCAAACGTATTACTTTAAAAAGACATCATTTTTCTTTGTGATAAAAATTATAGGAGGTAAGAGAAGTTGTCTATATAGTACAAAAGAAAACAATCACTAAAAGGGGTCTTAGTGGCTACCAACCTGCTAAGACTGCAATTGCCTGAACAAAAGACTTAGGCCTATTACAACTACCTGCCCACCTATTATAAAGCCAGGATTTTCCTAATGTATCTAGAAACCACTCTTAGTTGCAACATCTGTTGCCTTGGGGACAAAAAAAAAAAAAAGAAAGAATATTTTTGACCTGCTGTCTCTTTGAATTTCTTGACTCTCAAAGCCACAGAGTGAGCAATGTGGTGTTGGTGACAGCCCTGCAAAAGCTCAAGGCTTTTGCTGCAGTAGGCAAGAAAAGTAAGCCCACAGGAGAGCTGCCAGCGCCATCAGGCCTCCCTGTGGAGAGCACCTGACAAGCTGCAGATCCCAGAGGAACAAGAACCACTGCAGTAGCAGCACGCCTTTTTTTCTCTCAAGGCTCTGGCATTAACGTTTTTGTAACTTCTGTTTTGTGGTGTCTTGCAGACAGCTTGCTGTAATCAATGCTGCTTCTTTTGCCTATGTTTGAAGCTGGAACTGAAGGGGATCTGTACATTTGAGACAATATAATAGCAAGACATATCCATTTAGTTAAGATCTACTCAAGGACAAGTCACAGACAATTGGGACATTAACTGTGTAAAGTAAGTGCATTTTCAGGGTGAAGACCTTCACTCAACTAAACCACAGAGCCTTGGCAGCCTGTGAATGGTTTAAGGTTGGAAGGGACCACTGGAGGTCATTTAGTCCAAAATTCCTGCTCAAGCAGGATCACCTAGAACACGTTATTCAGGATTGTGTCTAGATGGCTCATGAATATTTCCAGGAAAAGAGACTCCACAACCTCTCTGGGCAACCTATTCCAGTGCTTAATCACCCTCACAGTAAATAAGTTCCTCTGGTTTATTTTATGCCTGTTGCCTCCTATTGCACCACCAAGGAGTCTGGCACCATCGTCTTGACACCCTCCCTTCAGATACTTACATACACTGATCAGATCCCCCCAGGCCTTCTCTGCAGGGGACCTTAGATGCGATGATTTTTTTTTTTTAATAAAAATCCAATCATACATTTTACACAACTGATTAAAAAATATGATTGCACATGCTTTCCTTCCAGACAAAATGTGATAACATATGGCCTGCCTGAGTAGTGCTTCTTAACTCACTGCTGTATGTGATCATAAATGACACAAGAAAGGAAACTATGGTGTAATACTTTGTACCTACTTTCATGTTGCATGTGAAGTTCCTCTCAAAAAAAAAAAAAAAAGCAGAATGATAATGTCTGATTGTTACCTCTATGAAAATATTAACAAGCTCATAAAATTCTAAATCAAGCAAACAATGCATTGGCAGGTGTTTGTATGACGTAATATACTTCAAGAACATAGAAGTGCTTGGCAAGCGTACTATACAAAGCTGTTTGTGTAAGACTTGTCAACATAAGTATAAATGTATCAGAAGAAAGGATTAAAAATTAAAAGGAAAGGAACAGTCATGGAAAATTTGCATATTATTTGGGTAAACAAAGTTTTGGAAGCTGATTCAGGTGAACATTTATGCTTTTTCATATTAAGGTAGCTTCATAACTCAGTTGTGAGAGAACAGACTTAGCTCTCTGATGATGATTTCCATTTAGAAACTAAACATATAAATCTGTATATTTAATGCAGAAACTTAGTTTATACATGTGAGATTTTCAACTTTTCACAATATGTTTGAATCACTAATTGCTAATTGCAGATTCTCTCACTGTTCTTTTTAGTGACATATTTGCACCAGCTACTGAAAGATTACATCAAGAACATCAATTGGTGCATAAATATTTATGAATACTTAAGTGGAATAATCAAGTGTAATAAACTCTCCAGAGACACTTCTGGTATCTGAAGCAAATATTAAGAATCAAAAAATGTGTACACATGTGCTGTGAAAAAGGTTAACATTTGCCTTGCCAGAGTCCCTCTCTTATTAGAGGAATTAATTTGCTTTTGAGATTTCAAAAAAAACTTTTAACTTGAAACACTTTTTTGAGATTGGGAAGAGATCTCTAGGCTAGTAAGAATTTTACTCCCAATTTACTTCTTGAGAGACGGCAATGACAGATTGTATATGACTTAAAATTTTATTAGCACTACGTTTTTCTTTTCCTTCAGAAATATAGAGCCATTTTACATTTGTATGGTTTTATTAGCAACAGACAGTAGACAGCCCTGCTCAGCAAGAAATTAAGCACAGCAGCAGTCACCTACAAGGCACGTTGTTCCACCCTATAAAGAAAGATACATGCCTTTCAAGTGCAGAAGCCTTAAACTGTGCAAAGTGGAGAGAGTTATTCCTCATTCTTGCTTCCCTTTAAAAGGACAGCAAGATATTACTGATGGATATCTAGAGGAATTTGACATTGTTGTTGCTAATTGTCTGAATTTGACCTGTTTTTTGACTTGGACTGAAATTGAAGTATTGATTATGAAATTTCGTATCAGAATGTCTCTGACAACTCACTAGCTGCTAGGAAGCACAATTACAGGTAACAACTATATCACATTATATGCAAAATACAAAAAAAAATGATTCTGCATAATGATGACATTTATGGAAAACTTCATGGAAAAATAAAGGTTTTTTTGGTAGAAGCAAAGATCTGGAATGCAGATACAGCCAATTCCTCATATTTTGTCTTGCTGCCAGCATGCTTAACCTCTTTAATTCATTATTTTAAACTCCAGTCAGTCCAAACTCTTTCTATTAACTTCCTGCTTCCCGAACTCTCAACTTTAGGCTTGATAGACAGCTGTAACATGTCTGCTTCACTGGAAAGAGAGTATTATCCAGGAACCCTGCCTTTAGGCTTTATATCACCATTCCTGGACCACAGCCTTGTCTAAGGGCTTTACTTTTACTATAGTCCTTTACATTTCTAGTCTTAATGGACTGATTTGGCAGACTTTAAATCTAGCAGTATGATATTTAGGACTGATAAAAATCTTACTTTAAATTCTGCAAGTGTTTCCCTCTAGCCTTTTAGTACAGAGACCGGAATTTTAGTTCCAGAAAATAATATTCTGCCCTTCCCCCGATCCACAAAAATACCATTAATTAAATATAAAACCAGCAATTCAGTTGACTTATTCCTGTGTTACTCATTATGAAACCTTTTTCACTGTGCTGTCAAGGCTTTGAGAGTCTTGAATATTATTTTTTGTTGCTGCATAACAAAGCTGATGGCCCAAAAATCCTGATTCAATTTTGGCAGTTCTAGGCTATGATCTTGCAATGAAGTCAGTGATGACAGAGATCATTGCAAAAGTTGAAAATCAAGAATTCAAACAAAGTAAAAGAGGTTAGGATCATTGATGTGTACGCTCTAAAGAACTGATTCATGTGCTTATATTCTAGTAAACTTATTTAATGCTGAAGTGATTTGCTGAGTTTGTTCCTGGAAGATTTTCATTTTGGCTTATGCCAAGCAGTAAACAGCACGGGGTGTTGCCATTGATCTTACCAAAAAACTGGTAAAATACTGTAATTCAAAATGATCCCAATCACTATATCAAATAAAAGATAAAATATTGAGGTTTTTCATGATAATGATAGAATCCATTTTGCACCACATCCCCTCTCTGTAGCTCAGGCACGTAGTTATTATGGATAAGGTATTCAGAGGGAACTGTCATTGCATGTGCTATCCCTACTTACTGAATAAGAGTCTTCAGCATCCAAAGCTTGGTCTCACATATTTCATTACCATTAAACACAAAGATATATAAAAAAAGAGCTTTGATGTTCTATTTTGATTTCAATTTCCAAAGGCATTTCATAAAGCTCTGCAATGTATGTTCACCCAGTGATACTGATTCTCTTTAAATACCTTTTTATATTAGTAGTGACATGATAATTATTTTCCATTGAAAATGTTTTCTTCAGTGACATTCAGTCATTTTCAATGTCAATTATTTTTACTCCATTTTGTGGAGAGATGGATTACCATATACAGTTAGATAAACAGTTGCAGAACGGGTTTCTATAAATATATAACTATATTCTATTAGTACTTATCCCTAAATAATAAAAAAATGCATATTTATAACTATTTTTTTCCAACTCTTCGTATAGGAGGAACATCATTTAATGTGTTACTTTAAGAGAAAGGAGCAGAAATACTTACTAACCAGGCTTTAAACCCTTCATTTAATTTCCTTTTCTCTTGGGCCATAAAATAACTCATGAAATATGAGATATTTAGTATGACTAATTAATCCCCATCTGATGTTTTTGCTAATATTATTACCATATTAATTAGTTAATTACCCTAACATTGCCAATGGTAATAAAATGAAAGCAATATCGCAACCATTCTTGCTGGGTTGTAGTCTGGCAAACTTCATTGCATACAAAGTAGTTCTGAAACAACATACAGGGTTTTTTTTGGGGGAAAACAAGGTAAGAATTGCACCCTATATCAAATCTATTTGTTTGATACAACAGAAAGTCTAAACTGCAAGGCAACTGCAAATCAACGTGCTTATTATACTGATATGTGTTACTTTGCATACTGATACTCCATTTCCCACCTATAAAAATAAACCAGGTACCAAAATAAAATTTTATTGTAAGACTAGGAGAAAATAGCTCCAAAATCACCATATTGCAACTGAATACATGGGTAACTAGATTTATAGATATCACTTAGGTAATCAAGAGATTATTGTGATCAGATTCTTCCAAAGACTGACAAATCAGGCCAGTTTTCAAACTTTACTGAATTTTATAGTGGCACACTTCTTGCTACAGTTGTACTTAAAATTGTTAAACATGATCACTACATATGCAAAACTGTTAGTCTTTTATACCTATGTTCTGAATTATCTAGGGGGTATTCAATAACATGGAGCTAATGATGTATAGCTGGCAACAAATGCTCTGCTTCTTGGTATTTTTAGTCACTGACATCCAAGAGATCAGGCTGGAGATTTCTTTGATGAGAGGCCAAAACCAAAGTGGTTTTGTCTTCTCTGATTTTCTGTACTCATGTCTGATGTTTTTATGCCATTCTCCTCTCCCCCATGAAAGGGAAGTCTAATTTGTCCCAATTCTGCTGAGTTTCCTTTGTGTTGCCAGTTATCCTTTTGTATATCCAGCACATCCTATTTACACTCCTTTGTATTTTTCTCTGTCTTGTACTTTTGTGTTAATTGGATGCCCTTTACATGCCACCACACCCCACTTTGTTTGCATCTTTGTGGTCATACTGCTTATATAATTAGTAAAATGCTTGTTCACTTACTAAAATGCTTATACATTGTGTCTGGCTAGGCCATGATACAAAATATGAATATACTGTTGTTAAATTACTTTAGTTTACTTATAATTGTATTAAAAGCAAGTTAATATTATTTACACATACTTATGAATACACTTTTAATTTCTAGGTGGTTTAGTTACAAGGGCTAGGCACAGAGTGTCAGCTCCTGTTGGTTGTGACAGAAAATGATTGCCCTGACATTTTTATACAGGAGCTATGCAAAGCATGTTTGGTTAACTCACTTCAATGAATAATGAAAAAGTGTTAATGTCTATTCAATGTCTCAGGTCTAAAATATAAAATTGTTATATTTCACTACAGTGTTGGTAAAATAAAAAGGCCGTCACTTTTCCTTGACTAATAAACATATCTTAAAAACTGCTTTGTTCTCTGTCTACCTTCACAATGTTAGCATTAGACTTGGTTGTAGTTTTAAACTTGTGGAGATAGTAGAAAGCCTCTTTGATGAGTTCAGATTTCTGGCCTAATAATCTAAACTGAGTCCATGAAAATAATCTGTTTGGGTTAATTCCACAAGAAGGAGGCTGTGTCGAAGTGTGGCTTGTCCTGGCACCAGTTAAAGGTTCCACGCAATCGTCACTCAGTATTCTGTCCGGGCAGTTCCATAGCTGTCTTCGAACTGCTAATGCAAACAAATGGTCACCACAATATGAAAGGATCAAGACAGCAGAAAAATGTTCAGTGTTTACTTCTCAGTTTCATAGCTCTCCTCTGAAACAACCTGAGTCTCACCAGACCTCCTGAAGTGGGTGATACCACATTATCAATATGGAACACATGCGCTACATTAGTCATGCTACAGTGGCATTTATACCGTGCTTCCTTATCTTAAGGGAAAAAAAAAAAATCATAAATCCTACTTGAAACTTTCCAGAACTTCCTGCTTCTAGCTTTTCCTCTGTGCTTGCTCCCACTGGCAGATAACCCTGGGACCTGATATATTGCTTCCACAAGCACATGGCAAAACTTGCTTTAAATGAAATATTTTGTTTGGGTTTGTGTACCGTTCATGTGGACAGCTAAAGGAAAAGTGTTTCTATAAGTAGTGTAATTTTCCTTCATTATGTTCTACAAGACACCCTGAGAGATAGTCTTCTGTGCTGACGAATGCATTCATCTGAGGGCACTGTGAAACACCCCAGGAACACAGAAAGCAGCCTATTCTCTGACTTTTCGCTGGAGTAATTTAGGGGAAAATATGGGGAATCTCAATTGCTTTTTTGTGCAAAAGCATTTTATGTTCTTGTGAAGTGTCATAGTTGAATCTCATTTATTTACAGCATTGCGAGTTATTAGTGAATATGTCTAAGAACAAGATAGTAATGGGAATGAATTTAATCTTCCATAAAAAACTACATAGGCTATGTATTTACAAGGTATTTAATGCTTTAATCAATAATTGTGCTGTTTTGCACTTTGAAAGTTAGCATTAAAATGCATTGTTTTTCAAAGGTATAAATGGCTTGGAAAAAAATATTATTATTTATAAAATAATTTATATTAATATTAAATTATACAATAATTTATAAAATAATTTAATATTATTATTTATTAAAACTATTATTTATTTGTATTAATAGATATAATTATTTATATATTAAATATTATATAAATAATATAATTATTTATAAAATAATTTATATTAATACTAAATTATAAAATAATTTAATATTATTATTCATAAAAAACTATTTATTAACTTCTTTATCTTAAAAATGAAAGGCTATTGCCCTGTCCATGTGGGCATTCTGGAAATGCACACACAGCAGTATAGTACATGCAAATTGAAGAACTATACTAAAGCTAGCAATGACCTTTCTCAAACATATCTCTTGAATATGAGCTCCATGTTATATTTATTTCAGTTAGACGTATTTATAAAATGCTCTTAATAAAGTTCTTCAACTTATTACCTAACATTTGAAGTTCAAGGAGATTTTCTTGACTGCTTGTTACTGAACAATGTTATCATGGCTGTCAATGCAAAGAACATGGGTATATACCATGTGCTGGTGATTAAACCTCTTTAAACTTTCTGATATTGTGGGGAAAGCAAAAAAATCTTTAGCAGATTGAGGGGAAAAAAGGAGTTATTACTAGAGCTGTTCAGCACGATAATGGTCACTTCCAGTTAAACGTTCTCTTTTCAGTTCGCTTTCCAAGGAAGGTCTGTAGCTTATTCCCACATCAGGCAGGAAGCCCTTCCTTTCTTTGTTACTCCAGAAGAACTCCCAGAAGTTATGTCACTGGATTGGACATGGGGTCCATTTGGCTCAACATTCACTCTCCAACAGTGTCAAAGAAGTTGTCACTACAGAGACATACAAGCTTGGAGGGCCTGTGCATCCTGTTCCCATCAATCTTAACACTATCCTCAGTTATTGGATGAGAAATGTCAGAGAGCACATACATATCTGCCTTGTCCCTGATGTCCATGCAGTTGTTTAAAAGCTTGTGGAACTTGCTGATGGTGTCTACCTCCAAATTTACTGTTCCAACAAGTTCATAGAATAATAGAATCATAGAATCGTTAGGGTTGGAAAGGACCTTAAGATCATCTAGCTCCAACCCCCCTGCCGTGGGCAGGGACACCTTATGCTAAATCATATCACCCAAGGCCTCGTCCAACCTGGTCTTGAACACTGCCAGGGATGGAGCATTCACAACCTCCCTGGGCAACCCATTCCAGTGCCTCACCACCCTAACAGGAAAGAATCTCCTCCTTATATCCAGTCTAAACTTCCCCTGTTTAAGTTTTAACCCGTTACCCCTTGTCCTGTCACTACAGTCTCTAATGCAGAGTCCCTCCACAGCATCCCTATAGGCCCCCTTCAGATACTGGAAGGCTGCTAGGAGGTCTCCATGCAGCCCTCTCTTCTCCAGGCTGAACAGACCCAACTTGCTCAGCCTGTCTTCATACGGGTGGTGTTCCAGTTCCCTGATCATCCTTGTGGCCCTTCTCTGGACTTGTTCCAACAGTTCCATGTCCTTTTTATGTTGAGGACACCAGAACTGCACACAATACTCCAGCTGAGGTCTCACAAGAGCAGAGTAGAGGGGCAGGATCACCTCCTTCAACCTGCTGGTCACGCTCCTTTTGATGCAGCCCAGGATACGGTTGGCTTTCTGGGCTGCAAGCGCACACTGCCAGCTCATGTTCATGTTCTCATCGACCATGTCGTGGTTTAAACCCAGTCAGGTAATTCATTCGCTCACTTCCCCACACTAACACAGCCCAACGTGGGGCTCGAAGGGTTGAGATAACGACAGATCTGACCAGATTAATAGTCACTCATCACAATGACGATTTATTGGCTCTCAGAGTTGTTCTTGTTGATCTCACAGCTTCAGAATGTTGTAACTTACGTAGAGCCGGTATTTGCTGTGTTAGTGTTTATCAAGTGTGGGGCCTGGGCTAAGGTTCTTGTCTCACTGTGCTTTATGGCAATGGCTTGTAATACGGGCGGGCTCCAGCAGCAGGGCGGGACGGACGTGGCCGTGGACTTGTACCTGGCCATCCGGCTGCTCTTCACCGTCCTGGCCCTCACCCTACTCTCCATCTTCGTGAGGCTGCGGGGAGCCGAGGGGGAGCGGCCCCGGAGGCCGGTGGCAGCCGAACCGGCCCGGGAGAGCGGAACCGGGGCCGGAGGCCGCGAGGGGACGGCTGCCGGTGGAGGAGGTCGGGGCAGTCGAGGAGAGGAAGGAGGCGGCTGCTGAGCAGCGAGAGAAGGCCGCGGAGAAGACGAGCCCCGCGACGGCCGAGAGCATCCCCTGGAAGCCGCCCGCCGAGCCCCAGGAGGATGCAGGAGACCACGCAGCTTTTCCCAGCAAGTCAGAGGAGGAAGAGCTAGACTCAGGAAAAGAGAAGCTGGTGGTGGGAGACCCGGCAAGCACAGCAGCTACACCAGCCCCAGTGACAAGCACAGCAGCATCGTTTGAGAGTTCTGAAGGTTTTGAATGGCCTTTGGGTATCCTTGGGACCTGCCTGCTGATTGTGATGGGGATCAGCATGTTGGCACACACACAGGCTGTGTTCTACCCACAACCATTTTGTCTGATCTCAGAAGTTAAGCAGAGTCAGGTTTGGGTCTTGCCTGGGGTTAGACAACAATATAGGGTGACCAAGAGATTTTCCCCAAGGCTGGACAGTCATGAGTGGCAGGGTGTGTGTGACAGTATGGGCAAGTATGTAGTCCACTGGGCCCCTCCAGTGCTTTGGAAGCATCAGAGATGGAAGGCAGCTGTATGGAGTCCCCAGCAACAAGCTGCAGAAACTGCTGAAGGGGACAGTGAATTATTTTAAGCCTGGTGGGCCCATGGCACTTCAGGCCATCAGAGCAGAGATGCAACATAGAGATGGACTCATGATCGAGGGGCGGACTTAACAATGGACACTATTGCCCAGGTTATTCACGAGTGTGAACACTGCACACAGTCTCTCCTGCTCTGGAAGACTGTTACAAGAGATGGAGCCTGACATCATGGACCAGATGGACTCAGCAGCTTTATAGGGACTGGTCCATGCACTAAGATAAGAGTGCACTGAGATAAGAGTGATGGTATATTGAAAATGTGGGATCTGAGCATGACGTGAATGGTATGGAATAAGGGGTGGATAATGTCCTGGGTTCTGCAGTAGCAGTCATGTTTCTCCTCCGTGGTAGCTGGTGCAGTGCTGTGTTTTGACTTTCAGCTCGGGAACAGAGCTGATAGCGATGTTTTAGTTTGGCCAAGGACTTTGTGAGCCTCATGCTCTGCCAGGGAGGAGGGGAAGCCAGGAGGAAGCAGAGACAGGACACCTGACCCAAACTGACCAAAGAGGTACTCCATACCACAGCACGTCATGCCCAGGATGTAACTGGGAGTGAGCCGGAAGGGCTGGGAGACTGCAGGGTTGGAGGAGGTATCGGTCGGAGCTTGGTCGGGCTTGGGGGCCGAGTTATCGGTCAGCTGGTGCTGAGGTGTTGTATTCTCTTCCCTTGTTATTTCCTTTATTATCATTGGTGGTAGCAGTAGTGATTTGTGTTATACCTTAGTTACTAAACTGTTCTTATCTCAACCCGTGGGAGTTGCATTCTTTTCAATTCTCCTCTCCATCCCTCCGGCAGCAAGGGGAGGGCAAGAAAGGGGGGGGGAAGTGAGCGAATGAATTACCTGACTGGGTTTAAACCACGACAGACCAACATCTCAAATTCGACCATCTCGTGATAGCTGCATCCAAGGCTGCCCTGGAACATCACATTTCCAACGATCCCTTCCCTGTTGGTGAGCACAAGATCAAGCATGGCACCTTTCCTTGTCAGCTCCTCTATTAGTTGCAGAAGGAATTTGTCTTCTATACAATCAAGGAACCTCTTGGATTGCTTGTGCCGGGCCGTACCATCCTTCCAACAGATGTCAGGGTGGTTGAAGCCACCCATGAGAACAAGGGCCTGCGAGCGTGAGGCTTTTCCTATCTGTCTATGGAGTGCTTCATCCACAGGTTCTCCTTGATCAAGCGGTCTGTAACAGATCCCCACAGTAATGTCTCCCATGGCTATATTCCCTTTAACCCTGACCCACAAACTCTCTGTTGACTGCTCGCCTGTCCCCAGACAGAGTTCCATACTCTCCAGCCTATCCCTAACACAAAGGGCAACTCCCCCTCCCCGCCTGCCAGGCCTGTCTTTTCTAAAAAGCATGTAACCTTCCATTCCCAACACTACAGTCATAGGAGTCATCCCACCATGTTTCTGTGATGCCTATTATATCATACCCCCGTAGACGTGCACACATCTCGAATTCCTCTTGTTTGTTCCCCATGATATGGGTATTTGTATAGAGGCATCTGAGCCAAGCTCCAAATGAAGCTGACTCGTTGGCTGGAGCAGCTGGGATATCTCTACATTGCTCCAAGCATTTATTATAGGTTCTGGCAACTGACTGGGTGTGTTGGGATGGAATGATGCCCCCCTCCCTCAGCACACCTAGTTTAAAGCCGCCTTGACCAGTCTGGCAAGCCTCCTACCAAAACTGCTCCTTCCCTTCTTTATCACCAGCTCCACCAGCCCCCACTAGACCTGGCCTACAAACTTGGGTCCCGTGTTCAAGGCACCCAATCCCCTGACTATGGCACAACCCTTTTAACCAGTTATTAACCTGCCTAATCCTCCTAGCTTTTTTAGGTCCTCCCCTGTATCCTGGAGAATCGACAAAAAGTCTGTCTGAGCTCCAGAGCCCTTAACCACCTCCCCCAGGGCTCTGTAGTCCTTCTTTATGTTCCCCAGGCTACTACTATCTATATCCCTAACACCCACATGTATCACCAGAAGTAGGTAATAGTCAGTGGGACTTACTAGAGCAGGCAGCCTCTCTGCTACATTCCTGATCCGTGCCCCCGGTAGGCAACACACCTCCCTTGAGATGGGGTCTGGCCGACAGACGAGTGCTTCTGTCCCTTTCAGTGTGGAGTCCCCTACTACTATGACCCGCCGCTTTTTTCTAGCGGCACCAGTAGAGATCTTCTTTACTAGGGCATCAGCTGGCTGATTCTGGCTCAAGTGTTTCCTCATTATCCCCCTGCAGGACAGCAAAGCGGTTCTCGTGGGGACAACAGATTTAGGGGGAAGCCCCTTGCTTTTGGTTGTCCTTTTCCTCCTTTTTTTGTTGTTGTTTTTTTTTTGTTTGTTTGTTTGTTTTTGTCACTAATTCCCAGCTTCCCAGGTTAACAGCCTCCTTCTTTCCTTCATGAGGCAGAGGTGAAGCTCGAGGCCTCTGCACAGGTTGGGCCAGGAGCAAGCATTCCTGCTTCCTCTCAGCTTCCCTGACATCTTGCAGTCTATTAACAGCATCCCGCAGCGCAGCCCCTGCTGCAGGAGGACCTCCACCAGGGAGCACCGAGTGCAGCCCTGCCCATTGTGCACCCTCCCCTCACCAGACCAGTGCAGGCACACTCTACACTCAGAGCTCTGCACGGCACCCTTCCCTCTCACCGGCTCTGCCTGGGTGCCTACGCTGGGCACCGCCGGGGCAGCCAGAGCAGAGCTCCCGGACCGGGCCCTGGTCATTCGGCGAGTGCTTACCATCCCGCTCGCCTGCCCTCACAAACTGCCTCGTCGCGCTCCCTGGGGCAGGTTTTTACCCAGGCAGGGCTGGTGCCGCTGCTTCAGGCTCTGCCCCCAGTGAGTCAGCTGCTCGCTCTCGTCAGCTGAGCTGCCAGCTCTTGGGCAAGTCCTGTTGAGGACTTGAGGCTCCCTCCTCAATGGCTTTTGTCGCTCTGAGTTGAGGCTCCTGGACGCTGATCTCCCCCCCCGCTCCGGTGTTGAAGGCGTCCTCTCTTGAGCTACTCACCTCAGCAATTGACCAGTTCCAGAGTATTGCTTATTGTTACATAAAGTATTTACTTTTATGTTTTAAAACTATCTCCTTTTAGTGTCCACTGCACTCTAGTTTTACTGTTAAATTTTCTCTCCATCAATTGATTCATGATTTTGTAAATCTTAATCCTGTCTCTCTCAGCTGTCTCCTTTCCAAACTATCTTAGCATTTTGGTCTGTCTTTATAAAGCAGCTGCTTCATCCTCTTGATCATGCATGTGGGTTGAGGCAACCCCAAGCACAAATACAGGCTGGGCAAAGAACAGATTGAGAGCAGAGAATAGATTGAGAGGATGGATTGATTTCTCCTGTTTTCTGAGGAGAAAGACTTAGTGGTGTTGGCTGAAAAGCCCAACATGAGCCATCAGTGTGTGTTTGCATAGGCTGAGGAAGGTGATTCTCCCCCTCTTTTCTCATGAGACCCCACCTGCAGTACTGCATTCAGCTCCGGGGTCCCCCAACATAAGAGGGACGTGGACCTGCTTGAGCGAGTCTAGAGTGGGCCACAAAGATGATCAGAAGGCTGGCGCAGCCCTCCTGTGAAGACAGGCTGAGAGAGTTGGGCTTGTTCAGCCTGGAGAAGAGAAGGCTCCAGGGAGACCTTAAAGCAGCTTTCCAGTACCTTAAGGGGGCCTACAAGAAGGCTAGAGAAGGACTTTAAATTTAAAGGGAATGTAGGGGTGGGACAAAGGGGAATGGCTTTAAACTGAAAGAAGGTAGATTTAGATTACCTATTAGGAAGAAATTCTTCATTATGAGGGTGCAGGGGTGCTGGAAGAGGTTGCACAGGGAAGTTGTGGATGCTTCACCCCTGGAAGTGTTCAAGGCCAGGTTGGATAGAGCTTTGAGCAACCTGCTGTAGTGGAAGGTATCCCCACCTGTGGCAGGGGTGTTGGAACTACATGATCTTAGGGTCCCTTCCAACTCAAAATATTCTATGAGTCTATGATAATTTTGTTTATCCTTTCCTGACACATATAGTCTTCTACACCATATTCATGAGAGGGGTAAAACAGGTTTTATTCAGAAGAAAAAAAAACAAAACAACAAACTGTCTATCTTATGAATTATTTTGTTTTTTTATTTTTCTTTTTTTGGCTGACACAACACACTGAACTAATGATTTCAGAAAATTGCTAATGACAGCTCCAAGATCTCTTTCCTGAATTGTAATTCCCAGCTCTGACTTTGGCTTTACTTAAATATGAGTTAGATTCTTTTCCCTAGCTTTTCATTATCTAAGCTTACTTGCCATTGTTTCATTGAGATTCTACCTGGTATCCCTCTGACAGACAGTATAGGTCAAATCTTGGTACATTTAATGAGAAAGTTAACTTGCATAGTTATTTTAGGTTGGATTTTAATGGTTTGTTGTTTAAATGATGCAGCACATATATTTTAACTATAGCAAATTCTGCTTCTGTTCACTGATGTAAATCAATAATATCACACATGGTAGGCTCATGGAGGGCAGAATCTGACCCATATTTTCAAAACTTAGATTTTTTTTCTAGTGAAGAATGTACAACAAACTTCAGTATTAAATATGACCTATTTTTCTGAGTTAATGAATGAAGATCTCATTCGGTACCTCCAGCTATCTATAAATTATTATATGACTAAAAAAAAATACATTTCAAAAACCTTTGAATTCACTTAGAAGAAACTCATTAAATCTTAGAAGACAAGAGTGTCGTATCCATGAGGATAGATGTAACCCTGGAAGATGAGCTTAGAGCTCCCAGCAAGAGCACACAATGCACTTAATTGTGCTGGATAAAAAGCCTTTTCTAAAAGGAGATAATAGGTTTGTTGTTGGTTTCAGAACAAACTTGGAGGCCAGTGTCTTGAACTGTCACAAAATGTTGCATCCATCTTATCTATTAACAGCCTAGGGAAGACCATTTCCCATGCAAGACCATGCAAAAGTTTTGAGACTGGAATTCACTTCTTAGGGTTACCGCTTTTAATGGACTATCACTGATAAAAAAATGATGGAGGAGCACAATGTTCTTGCAATCTCGTTAGCTGGGTGTATTGTGTGATGTTAAAGTTACCAACTGCAGAATACTAAAACACACCAGCTGCAAAAGAATGAAGGAGAAAGCAATTTAAAGTTATACATGAAACTTTTATACTCTAGCTGTTGATTGGAAGTAATGGTTTGCAATGCTTTTTTTTTGTTTGTTTGTTTGTTTTTGGTTTTCCTTGTATTCTGTGCTTAACTCTTTTGGACGCAGTTTAGTTGGTGTTAATAATAGTATGCAAACACCCCTTCAACAACAACAACAACCAACCGACCAACCAACCAACCAAAACCTTTGCAACACAAACAGAAACAGTATTTTCTGGATGTGTTTTCGTGTTACAATGTCAACTTTTTTTTACTTCCCTCCATCCCTCCCTCCGTCCCTCTCTCCCTCCCCCCTGTATTATATCTTTCAGTAAAATTGTCTTCTTTTTGAGAAAAGGACATGAAAATATCCAATCAGAAACAACTGGAAACTCACTCTTTACAATTGCTTGACTGCCTAATACAGTTATTGGAGTGTAAATGTGACATTTTAAATTTCTTACCTAGGGGAAAATCTATCCAAAGAGGCTGACCCTTAGTCATTTACACATCTGCAGTAAGTCCAACACTGATATTTTATAATTGCCTGTCACATGTATTGTTAAATATGATACAAATGCCCCTCAATACATATCCAATCTAATCAATAGTTTTTCTATCAAGATAAAACGCTTTATGCAATAGAAACTTCCATTTGGAAGTCTTTATTTTTAAGTAGGGTGCGAGCTGGCAACTCTGAAAAGGAAACACTGACTAAAACCCAAGAAACACTGAAACTTTTGTTTTTTTTTTACTTCAAACAACTCATGCTAGAGATATATAAAGTGGGGTAAACTAGACATTTCAGGCCATGGCACTTTGCAATTTTTAGGTAAGAACTGTCTGTGATAGTCTTATCTCTGTATTAAAGCTTAGTACAATCTTGTGACAGGTTAGTGTATGTTCTTAAGGACTTTGTTTTTATGGCCTTATTAGATCTTCTGTTTCATGGGTAAGTTCAATTTCCTCAAGACTCTGCAATTATTTGCTTCTGGCTGTTCCTTCCCCTGAGAGATGTTGACATCTCAAGCATAAATGTACCTTTAGATGAAAAATGCACATATGTGGTAAAGATACTGTTTCATCACATCCTAGTGCTGTCCTAGCAGGACCAGCTAGTATACCATCTTTCTCCATGTGGTTCAGTGGTTTAAGCCCGTCTGGTAGCTCAGCACCACAGAGCTTGTTCACGCACACCACCCCTCCCCACTCACTCTGGGCAGGATGGAGAGGAGAATCGAAAGAATGTAAACCCCAAGGATTGAGATAAAAACAGCCCAATAACTAAAGTATCATGTAAAACTACTACTACTACTAACAGAAATAATTTGGGGAGAGAATATAAAACTGAAAGGGGAAAGGGAAAATTTTACTATTCACTTTTGTGCCATAAACACAAGTTTATTGATCACTTGTGTGCATCACACAAGTGATGCACAATACAATTGCTCACAATCTGTTGACACCCAGCCCAACCTGGGCAGCAAGTTCCCACTTCTGAGTAACTCCCCCTACTTTATATATTGGGTATGATGTGCTGTGGTGTGGAATACCTCTTTGGCTAGTTTGGGTCAGGTGTTCTGTCTCTTCTCTCTCCCAGATTCTTGTGCCCCTCTTCGCTGGCAGAGCATGAGAGACTGAAAAGTCCTTAGGGTAAAAAGTCAGGGTAAGCATTTCTTGGCAACAACTGAAACACTGGTGTGTTACCAGCATTGTTCTCAGGCTAAAGCCAAACCACAGTATTGCACCAGCTACTAGGAAGAAGAAAACTGTTACTGGTGAAACCAGGATATTCAGGAATGACCCATGGGAACGTTCTAGAATAAGGGGATAATACTCAGTTTAGAAGCAGGTAGGGAATTTAGTGTTCTTTGATGGTGGTTAAGAAGAACTTTGAGTCAAAATGAGGTATATAAACCTTTGTTACTATGAAAGGTAAGACATATATATGAGAATGCAACCCTTGAGAAAGCGGGGGAATTTGCAACCAGCACTTTGTGGGGCTCCTAGCATGGTCAAGTGTTATTTTGAACCAGAGGACTTTAAAAGCCTACCAATAATCTCTTCAATTATCCCTCAAAAGCTTTTAAGCATGTGGAGGCAAATTTCTTTTCAAAGCATTATAGCCCATGGTCTCTGGGACCAGATCAGATACCTGTAAATATTAGGTTTGATTTTCCATATGTAAGAGCACCAACTGCACCCATACATGCTCATCTGCATATCACTGAACTGTAAAAGTATATACTTTTTTATAACATGGATGATTTTGATACAGAAATGGGAAAATGCTGCACTCAAACTAGTGAAACTAAACATAAGGGTACAGAAGAATGTACCAGAGCACACAGGTAATTGTTTTCCTTCCTTGTAGAGCTGTGGAACCACAATTTAATTTTTCTCATTATCCTTACGTACAAAATTGTATGTTCTGTGTCAATGGCAACAAGGGACTCTAAAGCTTAGGTTTCTAGATAAAAAATTCTCTACCTTTTGATTTAGAGTGACTATCTACTGTTTTCTAGACTGCTTTTTGCAATGTCTGGGTCTTTTGCCATCAAAACCAGGATACTGAACTAAAAATCATCTGCTCCAGTACAGTTTCTCCTTGCACTTATGTAGTAAGGATTCATAAGAGTAATTTGCATTATCTGATGTCAGAATTACTGGCAGAATCTAGATCTTCAAAACATTTTTTGTAACTTGGTTTGGTTTGGTTTTCTTTAATCAAGTTGTTATAGTGATATGGATTACTTTTCCCTATGAAAACAAAACAAAATTGTAGGTCTCTTATGTATATAAATGTCACAAAAAGTTTACAAATATATGATAATTTTCAAATCACCTTTGTTCTCTTGATCTAGAGAAAATCCAGTTTTTCAGTGATCACAGAAAAGAAATAGGGTAGACTTAGGAAACATGTCCATACCTGTAAACCCTCTTCTCTCTGCAAACCCTTTGGATGCCACCTACAGCACAGTGCACATTTTTTGAAATAGCACAGTGGACTTGCTTCTCCCAAACAACAGAGGACTGGAGGAAGGGTTTTTATGACAGAAACTAGTACTGAGGATATCTGAGCTTTAAGTATATGATAGGAGAATATTATTACATACTTATACAGAAGTACAATAATAGAGAAAAGAAGCTAATATTTTCAAAACTTTGATTCTTATAAGTTAGCTGCATTCAGAATTCAATGCTTTATTTATGAAAGGCTTCCATTAAGAACTGGTTTTCATATCCAGAATGAAAATGCTGTGAGCTTGAAGAGGGGCTTGAGCTAAACAGAATCAAATCTATTAAGCTTTCTGGAGGAAAAGCTAATATGTGAAAGATGTTTAAGTTGGATGATTATTTTGATTGCAGGTCTTAGTGCTTCCTCTGAGTATTATAAAAAGTTCCTAAATTTCCTGAGTCCCCCTGCTTTTGAACTTCCCTTTCTGGCACCTTTTTTCAACTGAATTTAGTTTAAAGGTTTTCAAGGGCACATTCACTGTCTTTTCTTTGAAGTGAAGCCTAAGTCCTTAAAGTCTTAAGTGGTAAGAATTTATTAGTTAGAAAGAGAGGGAAAGAGTAAGAGTTTTCTGATATTTTAATCACAAAATGTTATGAAACATTCCTCACACACACACTTCAAATGAAAAATTTTCATTAGAGTTTTAAACTTGAGAAATGCTGACAAGTCTTATTCTGAAGGCTCAACGCTTGTGTCTGTATTTTTGTTTGCTTGTTTTAAGGAGCTTTGAAACTCTTCTGGGATTAAGATGAAGTGCCTGTACTGAATGTTAATTAAAACTGGTCACTGCATTCTGTTTAGAAAAAATCCCAGCTCAAGCATGTGATTAAATATTTTAGCCTTACAATTGTATATCTGGATAGCCATAAACATATTTTGAAATTAAACCCTTGGTTGGTGGTAGAAGGTGATTTATATCTGTCACATGTCAGTAGTGGAACTTTAAGATAATTTAAGATCTTTTCATCTCTATCTATCTTTTGAAGTATTCACTTCCTTGAGTGCTTATTATGTTTCCCCCAGCTATTTTTGTCATGAAGAATCAGTTAATTCAGAAAAAAAGAGGTTGGGTATGCTGGAAAATGTAACAAACCTCACTGTGTCTTGTTTTACTACACAGTAAATGTCTTTCAGTGAGAGATGTACGAAAGCATATTTATGTGAAAATCATCCTTTAAAAATGTTTTGCTTTTACTCTGCATTCTAAATTGGTTACATTTTGAAAAATGTCCCTTATGTTGCTGGAGAAAAGAACTCAGAAATGCTCTGAAATGTTTTTGTCCAAAGTACAGCTGCAATTCTAATTTCCCATTTAGCTCATTTTTTTCTACAATCCTGTTAGCCAGTTCTTTCCTTGACAGGAGGGGAATAAATGCATTCATTAACAGTGTTTAGAAATTGTGTAAGAGCTCACTATATAATAAAAAGAATACTTATATATGACAATTTCACTTTCTAATCTCTTAGCTAAACTATTGTGTCTTCCTGCTACTGTAGGCCCTTGCCAGTTACTCGAATAGCTCAGCACCTTCTGGCATCTGGATTTCCAGGATGACATATTTTATATGCTACATGAAGTATTGTCAAAAGCTCTTGCTGCTTATGAGATCCATGTAACCATGAGCAAAGCAGGCCCTGGCAGATACCAATGGTGAACTGATTCCTTGCCTCTTTCCTCATTTCACCTCTCACTTGCAAGGAAAGTGGAATTATCCCAGCTCTTTACTGCTTGTCAGGTCACAGTGATCTAATTGACTAGGGTCTCTGAAGAAATATGATCAGTGAGGTCTTTATTGCCTTTGGATTTGCCTTTCAGTGTACCTTCTTCATACTTTTCAGAAACAAAGTAATGTATCTTGTACATTCATCAGAGGGACAAATTAAATTTTAGCCTTCAATCTACATGCTTGAGAGTACATTATGATGTTTCTAACAGGGCTGAGGAAAAAAAAAACAACCAAACATTTTTAAGCTGGTGTTAATTATCCCTAGGCTAATATCAGTAAGAGCAGCTTCATATAACTTGATTATTAAATGTTGATTTTTAATTAAGAGGTATTTGAAATGTGATAGGAGCTTTCACCTGTGTAGAAAGGATTCGTAAAATATTTTACTTTCTACTATTTGCATTGTTCCATTTTTTATTACTATCTTTTTTTACAGTGAATTTTTGCAGCATATAAAATTCAATAGATACTCCTTTATGGCACCTTTTTAATAGTTAGTATTATAAAAGCTGGGCACTCTGACCCTAATTAACTTCGTATGTTATATTGTACTACATGAAGACACGAGCTAAATTTTCGTTGAGATCATAATCAAAAGCCTATTTGTTTAGCAGTGACTATTATAATAAAAAAGAGAGAGTGAGAAAGAGAGAGACAGTATTTATAGAACAGTGTCTGTGCCTATACCACAAAGAGGTCTGTTTTCGAAGCAAAGCACAAACAAAAAGCCTCTCAACTCCCAGCAATGTTAATGGAAGTTCTCCAGCTATATCCCTGAACAACCCTTTGAAAACGTATCCTTAATGTAGATAAAAGTGTAGGCTTCTTTTTTCTTTCAGCAAAAAGGAAGTCTAGTAGGATTTGTTGTGCCCCTCCTCTCATTCTGTTATACTATCTTAGGTGGGCTCTGTGAAAATTGTGCTGAGACAGATTTACACTTTTCCTACAAAAAACAATTCCCTTGGTTCATTAGCTTCTTTTTTTTTTTTTCTTCTTCTTTTAATGACAGTAAGCTTGCTTTGCTTCCTTCTCTGAAAAGCATATCTACAAAGGAGAGGTGAAAATGTGACATAAATTGCTGTCATGTTTGGGGGTGGGGAAGCCACCTAGTTTGGACCTTGGAGGCTCCAAGAGCAAACACTCTAGGGCAAAAATCTTCCTGCCTTCATTGTTCATGTACTTACAGACAAAGCTTTCAGCAGGTTGTTAAAATGAAGCAGATATGAAGAGGTTGCTCTTCATAATCTGCTGGGGTAATCTGTCAGTTCTTGGTTAAGCGGAAGTTGAGGACACCCACTGGGACTGGACTCTGAGGAAATGCTGGGTCAGAAACCAAATGCATACCCAGAAAAGAAGGCTATATTTCTTTTAAATGTTCTTTTTATTTTATCTTTTCCCCTGTTTTAGGAATGGACCAGGTCTCCATTTGAAAACAAGATTGTATGAGGAAGTTGAGACAGTTTTTCACTAATGACTCAACTTGTATTGTATATTACATACAAGAAAGTTTTTTTTATAAGCCGACCAAGCCCCAACCCATACTTCCTCCAGCCCCACAGTCTACCAGTCCTTCCTGCTAACTCCCAGTTACATCCTGAGCATGACGTGCTGTGGTATGGAATACCTCTTTCGCTAGCTTGGGTCAGGTGTCCTGTCTCTGCTTCCTCCTGGCTTCCCCTCCTCCCTGGCAGAGCATGAGGCTCACAAAGTCCTTGGCCAAACCAAAACATCATTGTTATCAGCTCTATTCCCAGGCCGAAAGTCAAAACACTGCACTGCACCAGCTACCAAGAAGGAGAAAAATGACTGCTACTGCTGAACCCAGGACAATAAGCTAAACTAAGATTAAATGTATACAAATAAATATATGATATTGTATCTCATTTTGTTCTTATGTCAATATTGTATGGAGGCAGAGATCCTGACATGCAAGAACTTGAAGTTATGATAATTTACATATAGTAGAAATCTTTATATAGCAAAGTAAATCCAGCCTGCATACTTCTAGGATTACAGCTGATAAGTAAGAAAGATTTCTTTGAAAAGGGGAGACTGTTCACAGTATTTTACATTTTTTTTAGCATTAAATAAGAATTCTGCATTTCCTTCTTGAAAGTGTGCATTTTAGTTTCCTGATTTGTAGGCATATTTTTTCCAAACAAGGTAGTTAGGCATTTGTGGAAATATACAGTGTAATTAATAGTTTTCTTTTAGATAACCTTACTAAAGACTGGAGACAGTTGGGTATGAAAGGCAGCCTTTATACTGTGTGGTTTCTAGTTTCTGCTTGCAGTTTACAGAAAACGGCCTGTACCTTCCACAGATCACCTCTATAACAAGAATGCTTATTAGTTAGACTGCTTTTTGTCTTTGTTTTTATTAATTTCCCCTTCATCAGCAAGAACACAGATCTACTCTGCAAAGTGCAAACTTGCATTCATTTTTTCCTAGTGATAGGGTATTTGACAGTCAAACTTAGGTGCAGATCATCACCCAGATGTGTCAAACTACTGAAGTTTAACTTCTTTTTTTTTTTTTAATTATGGAAATTACCCTTGATGAAAAAAATATTCACTGTGTCATTTAAGAGAAAGCAATTTCTCGTTATAAGCTCTGTCCTGTTTTCTATCAATTTTAAAGAGAGTTCCTTGATCATTTACAGCGTATTTTAAAGCACCATTTACAACCATATTTTAAAGGCAGAGTATTTGTCACAAATGTTTCAAAAGTATTCTCAAAATATTTAAAGGATATTAAATCAGGATATTCAGTATTCAAACAATAAACACAAGAATACTTCAGAGCTCCAATTCCAGCTGTTGCACAGTCCAGCTATGTTCAAAACCTATAACGAGCTGAGACCTCAGTCCTTCTTCCCCTCCCCTTCTCTCCACCTCCCTGACTCTTCAACTAGGCACAGCCCAGCTGTACTATAAAAGATGTATAAAATGACTACAAAAGATTTACACAGGGCTAAGCTGCACAGGGCTAGTGGCACACAATGTCTTTAAAAGTATTCATCCTCTAAAGGCATTAAAAGGCATTTAAAGGCATTATGACTTCCACGTGTCATAGAATCATAGAACCATAGAATAGTTAGTGTTGGAAAGGACCTTAAAATCATCTGGTTCCACCCCCCCTACCATGGGCAGGGACACCTTCCAATAAACCATGTCACCCAAGGCTCTGTTCAACCTGGCCTTGAACACCGCCAGGTATGCAGCATTCACAAATTCCCTGGGCAACCCATGTCAGTGCATCACCACCCTTACAGTAAAGAACTTCTTCCTTATATCTAATCTAAACTCCCCCTGTTTAAGTTTTAACCCATTACACCTTGTCTAAAAACACTACAGTCCCTAATGAAGAGTCCATCCCCAGCATCCTTATAGGCCCCCTTCAGATACTGGAAGGCTGCTATGAGGTCTCCATGCCGCCTTCTGTTCTCCAAGCTGAACAGCTCCAACTTTCTCAGCCTGTCTTCATACGGGAGGTGCTCCAGCCCCTGATCATCCTCGTGGCCCTCCTCTGGACTTGTTCCAACAGTTTCATGTCCTTTTTATGTTGAGGATACCAGAACTGCACACAGTACTCCAAGTGAGGTCTCACGAGAGCAGAGTAGAGGGGCAGGATCACCTCCTTCAACCTCCTGGTCACGCTCCTCTTGATGCAGCCCAGGATACGGCTGGCTTTCTGGGCTGCCAGCTTACACTGCTGGCTCATGTTCATGTTCTCATCGACTAACACCCCCAAGTCCTTCTCTGCAGGGCTGCTCTGAATCTCTTCTCTGCCCAACCTGTAGCTGTGCCTGGGATTGCTCTGACCCAGCTGTAGGACCTTGCATTTGTCATGGTTAAACTTGGCATCAGCCCACCTCACAAGCGTGTCAAGGTCCATCTGGATGGCATTCTTTCCCTCCAGCGTATCAACTGAACCACACAGCTTGGTGTCATCGGCAAACTTGCTGAGGGCACACTCAATCCCACTGTCCTTGTCACCTACAAAGATGTTAAACAAGACCGATCCCAACACTGATCCCTGAGGGTCACCACTCGTTGCTGTTCTCCAGCTGGACATTGAGCCACAACCAGTGGTGCCCTTGTGTCCTTTATGTCCTACTGTTCTAGTGGACCATAAGTATTTACTCAGTATAAGGAGAGATAGTGAATCAAAAGCAATCTCAAAAGCAGTTTAGGTCATGGCAAACTGGAACTCACCTGAGTTCCTAAAAATCCCTAATTCTTCAGGAAGTCTCACTGCAGGTGAGACTACAGAAACAACTAAACATATGCAGTTGCACTTTATTTTTTTTCTTCTATGTACTTTCTAAATTGCAGAGTGATGATGAGGACAATTGTCAGAAAGAATCAGTAAATCCTTGGCAAAATCCCTGGCAAATTTCTAATACTCTCATACTTCAACTCAGGGACAGAGTCTCTACAGTTATATGCTGTCGCTCAGACTAACCTGCAAAATGATACAGGGATAGTCAGGGGACTGGAATATCTTTCATACAAGGAGAGGCTGAGAGACCTTGGACTGTTCAGCCTGGAAAACAGAAGGCTAAGGAGGATCTTATCACTGTGTATACATATCTGGTAGAAATGAATGCAGAAGGATGAGCCAAAATTTCTTTGTGGTACTCAGTGAACAGACAGGAGGCAATGGGTACAAGATGAAACACACGAAATTCCACACCTAAACTATAAGCGTAACCAACCACTAGAATAAGTTGTCCAGAGAGGTATTCAACCATGGAGGTATTCAAAACTCAATGACAAGATCCTGGGCGACCTGCTTTATCCAATCCGGCCTGGATCCCCTCCAGTGCCAGGGATTCTGTGAGTCTGTATATTGGAGCTTATGAATTACGAGTGAAATCCCAGCCCTAGTCGTGAAAATAGACACTTTTTTTGGCATTGACTTAGAATTATAGTATCATACAATAGTTAGGGTTGGAAAGGACCTTAAGATCATCTAGGTCCAACCACCTTCATCTAGGACTTCAAGCATTTTATCCAGTATACTAGCTTTTCAGTACTTTTTGCAAAAAGAAATGCCTTCTGTAAGTTTATTTTTATGCTTGTTCTCTGGTAAAAAATGATGTATCAGCTTGGCTAACTGAAGCAGTTAGCTTGATATTTATGGCCTTTATCTTTAAGTGCACTGCATCTGTTCTTTGTGGAAATATGCTTATTTTTCTTTGATGGATAACTTATATCTGTTGTTTTGATTGACTTTGCTTTATCTGAAATCCATTATCTTCATGAAAACTAAGCAAACTGCCTGAATAAGACATAAAAGTCAGAACAACCCTTGTTTTCAATTCATTGACATTTCTACCCTTTTTTTTTCTTGACTATCCATTCAGAAATATACTGAACTTTCAAATTTCAACCTGTGCATAAACATTAACATTCTAAACCTTCTAGCACCAGGAACTGTGACAGTCTTTTTTTGCCCATCTTCAATGCTACAAAAGGTCACTTAAAACAATAATGAACTCATCACCTAATAAGAGAACACTGTGTTTTCTTAAGGCTTGTTGAAACTTCAGGTCAATGACTGACAGAATGAGGCTACGAACCATGCCTTCTCAATACACATCTAAGCACAGCCAGAACTCGACTGCAATCACTAGTAATCACAAACTAACACCTGCAGTCTTACCAGGTGACAGACATCACACACACACACATGCGCGTGCACACACACACACTCTCACAAAAAGATTGTCACCATCCCTGCATGTAAATGCGAAATGAGAAATTATGCAACTCTTCTATGTTCTGATTGTTACAGGAAGAGTGCCGATTTCCTCCCACTCGGCTTGCTAGCCCAGCCTTTATTACACTGCTTTTGACTTCATTCTGTTTATACAAAAGAAAGGCAGAAGGTGCAAATGAAACCTACTATTTTTACGTAAGCAAAAGTGTTTGGATCTAAATTGTTGATTCTACCTCAAGAAATGGGCTGACCTTTCCCTTGAGGCTGAAATTAGTGACTGTTCATTTATAGCTTAAATACTTCTCACTTAATTGGTCATCTCCACTTCAGGAATCTGGGTTTATTTCGTTATCTAACATTTTCCTGGTTTTCTCCCTCTTTTTAATATCTCATTTTGATATTTAATGCTTAGCATTGAGAAGCCACTAGAAAAAAAATCTTCCCTTGAAGAACACATATATGTGAATTAATAGAACACAATTGTTTGAGGACGACAAAGCCTGTCCCCTATTATTTTGGGTTTTATTTAATAAAATGTAATGTGATTTTCTCAGCATAAATAAATTATCTCAATTTTCCTCAGTTTCTGCCTTATAATCAACCTCCTTCGCAATTTCATGCAGATACAAATTTCTAAATTATCCAGCTTATTTGGATAATGGAAGTCAATTAAATTTGTACTACAGGGGTTCTTGTCTTCATGCAGCTCTATTTCCCATAGGATTTTTTTTTTCTAAACCAGTCTTTTAAATAAATACAACAGACCTTGCAAAATCAAAAGGAGTCTTTGTATAGAGTACCATCACTCAACTCACTGGAAATCTTAAAAGCCCTTTCTTAACTCTAAATTACAGTGGGGGTCTTGTCAGTATTTCAAATTTCTGAAGAATATTTCACTTGAAACTTTTTCTTACCTCATAGATATACAAGTCTAGGCTTTTATATTAAGGACAAATGATACAAGTAAAGAAACATGCAGTTACAAAAGGCTATATGGAAATGAGCAGAATCATTATGAATGATAGGATAATACATACAGTGTGGTCCCTATCTGAAATAACAAAGTTATAAAAGTTCAAATAACTATTTTTTCCCTACAGCATTGTTTACAGATCGCAGAACTGTATCAGCTTATGTAAAAAAGAAAAAAATAGTACTAAGTTACAGTGAATGTGAGTACTGACAATATAATGTTTCATAAATTTCAACCCTGTTATTTCTTAACTTACATAGGAATACAAAGGAAGGGGTTGTTACACAAGCAAAATTGGTGAGAAGTTCAAGAACCCTGGTAAAACATCTGTTGTTCATCTGCTTGGTCCTCTCTTTTGTGCTCACTTGGTATTACACTGACTAATCGAGCAAAGAACAGTATCTCTTAAAAACTGAAAAATCTGAACTGATGATGAGTCATTATTCAAATGAATGTAATGAAATAAAGAGCCAACAATTAAGCTGAAGCAAAGGCTGAGTGTACAGATTGTAGAGATTTTTCTGAGACTCTTGTGCACAAAATATTTACCAAGCTAAATCACAGATCTGTTGAAGTCAATGGGAGTTTATAGTAAGTCCACCAGCTTCCTCAAATAGTAAGAAGAGGAAAATGATATAAAATTTAAGTGTGTTTTAAAAGCAGAATATAAGAAATAGGCTTCTAAGAAGTAAAACAGTCAATCCAAATTCTTGCTATTAGAAAGCTGCTTCCTTTCCTCTGTTGTTTATACCATGTTCCTAGTAATATCATCTATGTTGCTGGGATGCTTTTTTATATTTGTCATCTACTCAGGTTTTCTATATTGTGTTCCAGTTTTCCTTTCACGATTGTACACTAGAACTACCCCATCAAAATTATTTCTTTTATTGATTATTCTAAGTCTAATTATATCATAGGACACATACGTATTTATTCTACTAAGAATACCTGCAAATAAAGGTTTTGTATCGCCTAGAACCACAGATTTTGCTCAGCTATAGGCATTAATCACAGTTACAGTTTTCTATTGATGAATTCTCCTCTATTTTACAGTTAAAACTGAATGGATATTGGTTTGGTGATTTGCTTCTCTAAAAAGCAAGACATTTAAAGAGCCTGTGCAGCTGCAAGACCAAGCTTAAAGTATTAGTTGGGTGGCAGTTATTTTTCAAATCAAATATATTATTGAATCTTTATAAGTAAATGATGAATATAAGTTTGCATAATTATTTTTCCTCCTTGTTAATTTTTTGTCTTATTATTTTCATACTTACGGGTTCCACAACAATGTATTCCAGGTAGAAAAAATTCTTTAAATGCTTATCACAAATTATAGTTTATTCAAATAAGTTAATTTATTACAATTGCACAAATGGATTTTATTAAATATTCATTTTCTTCTATCTGCACTGATATTAGTAATTTAAGTTTGCCTATAGTGTAATCAATTACAGTGAAACATGCTGTGCGAAAGTGAGCCTAGCACATTAATTTAATCTATTTTAGCTACTCCTGCTGTCTCCGAAATCATTACTATGGTTACAAGGCATTTGTCAAAGATTTCTAAAAGAAAACATCCTGTGTTGCTGATTCTTTTCTAAATAAGGCTAGCATTTTATTATTCTTTCTTGAAACACCTAGTTCAGGATTTCTGTATCTCTCAACATTTCTCACTTTGTAGAAAAGAATTAAGACACTATCATCAATTCACATTTTCTATACACAAAATACATGGTAACTGCTTGTATCACAGTATCACAGTATGCTAGAGATTGGAAGGGACCTCGAAAGATCATCTAGTCCAATCCCCCTGCCGGAGCAGGAACACCTAGATAATGTTACACAGGAATGTGTCCAGGCGGGTTTTGAATGTCTCCAGGGAAGGAGACTCCACAACCTCCCTGGGCAGCCTGTTCCAGGGTTCCGTCACCCTCACTGAGAAGAAGTTTCTTCTCAAGTTTAAGTGGAACCTCTTGTGTTCCAGTTTGTACCCATTACCCCTTGTCCTATCATTGTTTGCCACTGAGTAGAGCCTGGCTCCATCCTCCTGACACTCCCCCTTTATATATTTATAGACACTTATAAGGTCACCCCTCAGTCTCCTCCAAACTATAGAGACCCAGCTCCCTCAGTCTTTCCTCATAAGGGAGATGCTCCACTCCCTTAATCATCTTCGTTGCCCTGCGCTGGACTCTCTCCAGCAGCTCCCTGTCCTTCTTGAACTGAGGGGCCCAGAACTGGACACAATATTCCAGACGCGGTCTCACCAGGGCAGAGTAGAAGGGAAGGAGGACCTCTCTCGACCTACTAACCACCCCCCTTCTAATACACCCCAGGATGCCATTGGCCTTCTTGGCCACAAGGGCACAGTGCTGGCTCATGGTCATCCTGTCGTCCACTAGGACCCCCAGGTCCCTCTGCCCTACACTGCTCTCTAACAGGTCGTTCCCCAACCTATACTGGAACCTGGGGTTGTTCCTGCCCAGACGCAGGACTCTACACTTTCCCTTGTTATATTTCATCAAGTTATTCCCTGCCCAACTCTCCAGCCTGTCCAGGTCTCGCTGGATGGCAGCACAGCCTTCTGGCGTGTCAGCCACTCCTCCCAGCTTAGTGTCATCAGCAAACTTGCTGATAGTACACTCAATTCCCTCATCTAAATCGTCGATGAATATATTAAATAATACTGGTCCCAGTACCGACCCTTGAGGCACTCCACTAGTTACAGGCCTCCAATTAGACTCAGCCCCATAGACTACAACTCTCTGGCTTCTCTCCTTCAGCCAGTTCGCAGTCCACCTCACTACCTGATCATCCAGTCCACACTTCCTCATTTTAGCCGTGAGGATGCTGTGGGAGACTGTGTCAAATGCTTTGCTGAAGTCAAGGTAGACCACATCCACTGCTCTGCCATCATCCATCCACCGTGTTATTTCCTCATAAAAGGCTAAGAGATTGGTCAAACATGATTTCCCCCTGGTGAAGCCATGTTGACTGCCCCTCATAACCTTCTTATCCTTGATATGCCTTAAGATGGTACCAAGGATAAGGTGTTCCATCACTTTCCCAGGGATGGAGGTGAGGCTGACCGGTCTATAGTTACCCGGGTCCTCCTTCTTGCCCTTTTTGAAGACTGGAGTGACATTTGCTTTCCTCCAGTCCTCAGGCACCTCTCCCGTTTCCCAAGACTTGGTAAAGATGATGGAGAGTGGTCTAGCAATGACTTCTGCCAGTTCCCTCAGCACCCGCGGGTGCATCCCATCTGGACCCATGGATTTATGGATGTCCAGATTGCTCAACTGGTCTCTAACCCATTCCTCATCGACTAAGGCAAACCGTTGACCTGACTTCATCTAAGGTCTCAGGGGTACAGGGCTCTTCAGGACTGCCTGCAGCAGAGTAGACAGAGACAAAGAAGGCATTCAGTAACTCTGCCATCTCTGTATCTTCTGTCATCAGGGCACCCATCCCGTTCATCAGTGGGCCTACATTGCCTCTGGTGTTAGTTTTGTCTGCCATGTATTTGAAAAAGCTCTTTCTGCTGCCCTTGACCCTTCTCGCCAGGTTTAATTCTAAGGAGGCCTTAGTCATCCTAGCTGCCTTCCTACATCCTCTAGCAGCAGCCTTATATTCCTCCCAAGTGGCCAGCCCCTCCTTCCATGACCTGTAAACTCTCCTCTTCCACTTGAGCATACCCATCAATTCCCTATTTAGCGATGCAGGTCTCCTGGCCCTCTTCCTTGACTTCCTACGTGTCGGGATGCTCCGATCTTGAGCTCGGAAAAGGCAGTCCTTGAATGCCAACCAACTATCTTGGGCCCCTTTACCTTCAAACAGCCTTGCCCATGGGATTTCCCCTAGCAATTGCTTGAAAAGGCCAAAGTTTGCCCTGCTAAAGTCCAGGGTTGCAATTCTACTTGGTATTCTACTAGTCCTACCACACAAGATCCTGAACTCCACCATCTCGTGGTCGCTGCAACCAAGGCAGCCCTCAACCCTTACTGCTTCAACCAGATCCTCCTTGTTAGTGAGGATGAGATCCAGCAGCGCTCCTCTCCTGGTTGGCTCATCCACCATTTGCAGGAGGAAGTTATCATCCATACACTGGAGGAACCTCCTGGACTGCGGCTGGGTTGCCGAATGGTCCTTCCAGCAAACATCAGGGAAGTTAAAATCCCCCACAGCAACCACGGCCTGTGACTGTGAGGCCGCTCTCAGCTGCCTGTAGAAGGCCTCGTCAACCTCCTCACCCTGATCTGGTGGTCTGTAACAGACACCTACAACAGTATCGCCCCTGCCAGCCTGCCCCTTAATTCTCACCCACAGACTCTCAACTCGCTCATCATCTGTCCCTGGACAGAACTCGGTGCACTGTAGTTCCTCCCGCACATAAAGAGCAACCCCACCACCCCGCCTGGCTGGCCTGTCTTTCCTGAAAAGGACATAGCCTTCCATGACTATATTCCAGTCATGTGAGCTGTCCCACCACGTCTCTGTAATTGCCACCAGATCATAGTCTCCTGACTTAACACAGGTTTCCAACTCCTCCTGCTTATTTCCCATGCTGCGCGCATTGGTGTACAGACATTTCAGGGAGCGAGCTGAGCACACCGATTTCACCCTAGGATTGTAGGAGGCCTCCCAGTCTTCATTAATTCTGGAGCGCTGCCCCACTGGGGCAAGCCCAGCTACAACCCCATCCCCCTTCGAATCTAGTTTAAAGCTCTCCAAATGAGCCCTGCTAATTCGTGCCCCAGCATCCTTTTCCCTCTGTGAGACAAACCTTTCCCACTTGTCATTGTCCAGACTGGTGCCCTATAAAACCAGCCGTTATCAAAGAATCCAAAGCCCTGCCTGTAGCACCAGTCTCGAAGCCAATTGTTCATGAACTGAATCTTCCCATTCCTTCCCACATCAGTGGAAGATGGAAGGAGACAGGAGAAGACCACTTGAGCCCCAGACTCTTTCACCATCCACCCCAAGGCCCTGTAGTCTTTCTTCATCCCCCTCAGACTGCGGGAAGCAGCTTCCTCCCCACCTGTCTGGAAGACCAGCAGTGGGTAGTAGTCTGTCAGGTGCACCAGGCTGGGGAGCGCCCTGGTGATATCCCTGATCCGGGCTCCAGGCAGTCTACACACTTCCCTATGATGAGGGTCAACTCTGCATATCGGGCCCTCTGTTCCTCTCAGAAGGGAATCCCCTACTACAATGACCCTTCTTTCTTTCTTAACAGAGGCAGTCTTGAGGTGCAAAGTCGACCCCCTTTTCCTATGTGGCCTTGTGGGCTGGCCTTGCCCCACATTCTCACCTACCTCTCCTTCAAGATCCAGGGCCTCGAACCTATTACGGAGGGACACCTGGGGAAGCAGGGCAGGAAGGGGGGAGGGTTTCCCACAACGTCGAACTGGAACTCGCTTCCAACCCTCGTCGTCTTTTTGGTCCCCTACCTCTGCGCAACAGCTACAGGGCAGGGGCTGTCTCGGGCCATCCCCCTCTGTGTGAGAAGGCAGGGGGTCCTTCCCCTTTTGGGGGGTATCTCCCTGGAACCGTTCTGACTGGCCCACCAGGGAGTTACTCCACCAGTCGATCTCCCTTTCACACTCCCTGATGGTCCTCAGTGTCTCAACCTCCTCCTTAAGTCTTGCCACCAGGCTAAGCAGATCTTCTACCTGCTTACACCTCACGCAGGTGGAATGCTGTCCTCCCTCCCCCAGCAGCAGCAGGCTCTGGCACTCCCTGCACCCAGAGACCTGAACAGCCACGGTTGGGACAGGGTCTCTGTCTGAGTTGCTGTAGTCACCTTACTGCAAGCTCTCTTTCTGGAGGCAACCATATTGGTCCGCAGTCTGGGACACCAGCAACACGACCTGCTTGTTCCTCCCTGCGCCCGGTGGGCACCGACCCGTCGCTGCCCTCTCAAAGGCTTTTTCAAGGCAAGCAGCAGGGGAGTGGTCGCCGTCACCGTGGGAATGCCCCCCGCCACGTCAGCCTCTCTCTCGCAAGGGCTGCTGGGGCTTCGGGGATCGCGAGATGTCGGGAATCGCGATGTCTCTGCGCTATCCCCTCTGATTTTCCTAACCTCCGTTGACCCTCGCGGTCGCTGAAGCGTGCCGGCTGTGGCTCTAGCTAGGCTAGCTCCGATCAGCTGACTGAAAAAGCTGATTTGTAAAACAGATACAAGAAACATGCAAATGTTCATAAGTAACTAGAAGAACTCAATGTGTCTCATCTGAGATATCAAAGTACTCAGATTCTTTTCACCTTTTCAGGATATGTGCTGGCAGATTCTACCATGGGTTTCAGAACTCTAAGAGTTCTAGGCTGAGATGACTATAAATTGGTACCTATAATATCAAGAAGGGATAAAGGGCTGGAACTGTAATCTCTTACTATGAATGCATAACAGCATTTGATACAGCTCATATGTTGTCCCAATTGGCAGAAACTCAGAATAGGAAGGGTTATCCTTTTGACAGTTGAATGCAATTGGCATCAGCCTTATATAAATTGTTTTTGTGTGAAATGCATTCTTTTTAGTCATCATTTGAGAGAAGGTAATACAAGCTGCTCTGAGACTCCAATATGAAATATCACCAGTAGCCTAAAAAATAGGCCATGACTACTGTCCACTTTAATTTTGCATGAATTTGCACTGCTGCCCAAAGGGGCAACCTCTGACTCTTCCATTTGCTTTCTCCCATGTGCCAGAACAAGGATTTATGACTCAGAATAGCAAGCTGGCTCTAAATTCCTATTTTGTGTTAGAATTCACGTAAAAAAAAGGCATAATCACTCTAATTGAGATGCAGACTGGAACGTTACTCTTTTATCCTTTATTTGCAGAAAGATCAAAATTCCATCCTCCAAATTAGTCTCTTGGTTACCATTTTAACACACAAAATAAAAAAAATTCTGTGAAGAAACGATGACATCAAGTTTTATTTATTTGTTTACTTGTTTGTTTGTGGTTTTTTTGTTTGTTTGCCACAGGGTTGTGTCTGCATTGTTACTTACGTGATGGCACAAGCTAGTTCAGAAGGCACCTGTGATCCACCTAGTCCATCCCCTGCTCAAAGCAGGTCTAACTTCATAGTTCACTTGGTTTGCCGAAGGCTGCGCCCAATTGAATTATAAAAAACTGCAAGGGTTAAGATTTCATGGCCTGTCTGGGCTTCTCTTCCAGTCCTTATCTACTTTTATAGTGTTTATTTACTTATCTAGTTGGAATTTGTCTTTTGCAACTAATGTCTGAAGTCTGTTCCTTTCTCTTTATAGTAGCTCATTAGGTAGTTGAAAATAGCAGTTCGATCCCTGCCTAGTCACCCCTCCTCTGCACTAAACAGATCCATTTCCCTTTTCTTCTTCTCATCTATCAGATGCTCCAATCTCCTTACCATCTCAGCAGTATGGTACTAATGAGTATATCACTGAAAAAGTAAAGATGATCAAAGAAGAAAGAGGAAACTAAAAAAAAATAAGCAAAGTGATCAAAGTAGTGCTAGGCACATGTTTCTAGTTGGAATGAAGGAAGAACTGTAATATTTTTCTGCAAAAAGGAGTTCAGCCACTTCAAATCTTTCTCTGAAGGCAATCAGCCATGAAGAACTTACTTAGGTATTAACTCCCAGACTTTAGGCAGCAGGCTCTTTTACAGAAGATTGTTCAACCTCCAATTTTAGTATAAAGAGCTCACCATTGTCTCCAGAACGTTTATATGGAGCTCAGACTCCTTGAAAGATTATGAACTAAACTAAGGCCTTTCTTAATCTTGTGATTCTACATTATAGTCACTGCATTTCAAAATAGAAAATCTAGATCTTTTTTCTACTTCTAGAATTGATTAATATTCTTAATACTCTTATATTTATTAATATTCTTTAATACTCTTAAATTTTAAAACACACAATTTGCTGAAAGGAAGCAGTAAAAAAGAAAAAGAAGTTGGTGGGAAAAACAAATCCCTTACAAGATAAAAAAGTTTCTTTTCACTGTGCAAATTCTGACTTTAATAATAAAGTAAAAAACAAACGCAGCCCTTCCAACACTGTCTCATGAAACCAAATGTACCTTTCAAGTATTAACTGCCCTGTTCCTTAGATTAGTGTTTCTGCTAGAGATGTAAACACAAATGAAATTTTTAATGTAAATTGATTATCTCTTTGCATTATGTACGCAGAGCCATGGCTCTTTTTACAGGTCAGGTGATGGCAAACCTATGAATAACACCCAAAAGCTGACAAGAATCTAACCCTAGTGTCGTGGTTTAAGCCCACCTGTCAACCCAGAACCACACAGCATACTCACTCCCCCCCTTCCTCCCCCCGCTCCTGGAGGGATGGGGAGGAGAATCAAAAGAATGTAAATCCCATGGGTTGAGATAAGAACAGTCCAGTAACTAGGGTATAACACAAATCACTGCTGCTGCCACCAATAATAATAATGATAAGGGAAATAACAAGGGAAGAGAATACAACCGCTTACAACCCACCAACCGATACACAGCCTGACCCGAGCAGTGATCTAGCCCTTTTGGGTAACTGCCCCCAGTTACTGTATGTAACTGCCCAGTTACATAATAGGCATGACGTGCTGTGGTATGGAATACCTCTTTGGCTAGTTTGGGTCAGGTGTCCTGTCTCTGCTTCCTCCTGGCTTCCCCTCCTCCTTGGCAGAGCATGAGACTCAGAAAGTCCTTGGTCAAACTAAACATTACTGAGCAACAACTAAAAACATCGGTGTTATCAGCACTGTTCCCAGGCTGAAAGTCAAAAATACAGCACTGCACCAGCTACTAAGAAGGAGAAATATGACTGCTACTGCTGAACCCAGGACACCTAGTATTAAAAAGCAGAGAAAACTGGAGCACATTTATAAAGTGAGGGTTTAGTTGCTCTATTTATTTTTCTTAAATGCATGGAATATGGAAATTGACAATTCATCAAAGGAACCTTGCAATAATGAAAGTATCAGCTTCACTGAATATGATTTTTTTTTTTAAATTTTAAGAGTAATGCTTACCAGTTCTAGGTGAATGCATATGTTCCTGAGACATGGTAAGCCATGATTTACTCTTCAACTGTGCTGTATTAATCCAAATGATGAAGATATTGTTAAAAGAGGATAAGGACCACCATTCTGTCACTGGAATTTTAGCAGCAGACACTGCAGAACATATCATCTTGGGCATACTTATGTTCTGTGATTTGCCAGTTTAATTTTAGTAGCAATTTCCCAGGGGATTTGTTATAATGAAGAGTTTCTCTAGATGCAAATGTTCCAAAACCTATCCAGTATAGCCTGTCACACTGAATACTTGGCCACAGTCCATTGATCACAGATTAGATTATTTCCTTCTTTCTGGTCACTGGTGGTGAAATGCAAGCAGAATGGCAAGGGAGACCACTGCCTCTACGAGCCCCCAGGTGCTGGACCACAGACTCTGGGACTACTAGTCCTCAGCTGCACCAGTTTTTAAGAGCTTTTTCCATTAGTCCAAATAAGGTATTGAATTGCTACATTGATTAATCTAAGAAATATCAAGAGTTCCTCAAAAGATCCTAGCAAAATATATCTTCTTTCAGTCAGGATGCTATCCTGAAAGATGTAATTTTCTGTCAGTTTGGTGTAAAAGGTTCTGCATCTTTTTCACCCACAAATGCAAAAATTCACTTATGGTACATGACCTGAATGCAGCTAGAAATCTTGATTTAAGATTTTTAATTGCTTTATGATTCAAACTCAGTATAAAAACACTGCCAAAGCAAGGGTGGGGTGGGTTGGTTTTGGGTTTTTTTTTGCTTTTTCTCTGGCATTTATACACTGTGAGAAATAAACAGCTGGGGTAAGCAGCAGGCTTTTCAATATGTTTTATTTATTTATACACAGAACTTTAAGCATATGTCATATTGATGGCATTTACATCATAATATATGTTGTTCCCTATAGCTGTGCAAATTCATCAAAAATTGTCTGAATATCTACTGAATGTTAAGGAAGGAACAGCTTACCAAACTTTTTTTTCCATCTGTTTCTTATCCTGCAGGCTCAGCTTTTCTGCAAAAAGCACTCAGTGAAGGAAATGTATGTTTTAAAATGTAATAGTCTGCCTCTGAAAGAAAGTGGTTCCTTTTCTCAATCCAAAGGAAAGAAGAAATAGACATGAGAATTTAGTTTCTTCAATCCATGAGAACAAAAAGGATAGAAGGAAAACATCAGCAGGAAGAACTAAGAGGATTACATCTAGGTTAAATTACATACCTTAGAAAATGTGGTTTTGTACAACACTTTGTACGACAAATACAGCTTTTCAGTTGTACAGTTCTCTTTTAGATTTAGATATATATATTCAACATTTCTTTTCACAATTATGTTCTTTATTTTTATCTCTCTGACAAGTTAAGACTTTGCCCTTCATTATGTGGTATCTAAGATAATGGGGCTACTAAAGCGTGCAGCTGTGTGGCCATAGCCTGAGAATTAATATCAAGAAATACTATACAGGGCTTCTACTGGCCTATAGGATTGCAGTTAGTCCATGAATGCTTCACTCAGGGGTCCCTGAGCTGCACTAGGGAGACTATGTGCTGTTGGAAAACTCCATCTACCAGTCCAAATTAGAATAAACAAGTAATGATTTCTCTGATCTTTGACATTGTTCCAGGGTCTGGTTTAATTTGGTTTGGTTGGGCCTAGGTCAAGCCTGTTTCATGCCTACACAGACACTATCAGTTTCAATAAAAATGGTACAAGTTGAAAAAAAGAACTCCCTCTGGATTAAATGACTAAGATGTTTTCTTTTAAGTAGTAGACATACTTGAAATTTTCTTTACATAGCAGCATAATACTAAGTGCCATTTTCTATCTTGCATAAGGCACCATAACAGTCAGTCCACTTACTACTACAAAGCATAGGATGACAATATTCAGAAAAATGGAGCCAGTGAATAGTACTGTAACCATGGCAGCAATTATCTGGTATCTCACACATGCAGTATAGAATGAGAAGACACATACCTTTGCACTCAGAGGCATACACTGTCCAAACACAAATGACTCACCTTTTTTTTCCCGCACAAGAGGAGTAATAGGTACCTTCTGTTAAGAAAAGTATGACAAGTTGGAAATACAGCAGGTGAAATGGAAACGTAGATAAGATAGAATCTTCCCTTTATTCCCAACAGTTGAACTCTATTTATTTCCTGGCAATGTGAAGATTTTCAAGACTGAAGACAGCATAAACACTTTTTATCCTATGTAGTCTGGAATCATGAATCTTGTTAAGAAACAAGTCATCTCAATATAAGTTAGTTTTGCAATATGCCAACCATCTAAGCTGTAAAATAATCAGTGTTGAGTAAAAGTTTTTTCTTAACACACTAACTTTTAGAAAGCATGAAAATTATGCCATATGCCTTTAGTTCTAGTAGCATCTTGATTTCTGAGTTTGTGACCCAGTTTTCTGGCCTGCAGAAGCAATTTCAAGAATGTCTGCTTTCTATGCTAGTCACACAGTGACTCACTGGTAATTTTAACTTTTTTTTTTTAAAAAAAAAAAACTACAGAAAAAGAAAAATTACTTACGGTTTCATGGTTAGCACCTGAAGTTTGGGCAATGGTATCCGGAGTTATGTGCTTAGCTCAGTGGAAATGCTGAAAATAAACACGACATTTTATCCTTGGCAAGACAGATAATAAGCTGGAAAAATTCCTTTTTAGCATTCCAAAATCATTCTTCATTCTCTACCTCATGTTTATTTCTGTAAATGATAAAAAGAAAGAACTCTCGTTTCAAAATCCACTTGTGTTTTTTTACTACGTGGTAAAATACTGAACAAAAAGCCATCAACTAGAGTCTTTGAACTTACTCAGAGTCCTGTAATGATGTAGTTGAGTGGAATTCTTTCACTGATACAAGAGAGTCCACATAAATGCAGACATAATATAAAAATATATGTAAGCTATAATTCAGTGTCATCATCAGGAAATTATCATGAAATTGGTTTGTCTAATGAAAATTAGTTGGTATGCATCCCATTTAATAGAAACCAGAAGATATTATTGGATCCAGTAAAGCTGGAGAAGCTGGCATGTGAATTTTTCTGTTTGTAAATGCAAGAAAGCATCTAGTGAGGAGAAAAAAAATTTACATTCACATATCGAATATGAAATAGATCAAAAGTGTTCCTCTCCAGATTGCTCAGCAAAAACGTTTTCTCACTCTGCAGTTCTAGAAATGAACCACAGAAGGATTAATGAAGACTAAATAAAACCTAAAATGAAGGATAAACAAATAAATATGCCTGAATAATTTTTACATAATATAGATGATAAAAAACAACAGCATATTCCCACTTGTAATACTGTCCTTTGATATGGACCTTAAAAGATATATATTTGAATGTAAATAAACCAGATTGCATCAGAAGTGTGATAACATACAAAAATTTAGTATGATTATTCTTAATAATTTTACTTGAAACAGGACAAGGAAGACAGGCAAAAGTTAGACATTCCTAGAATGTAAATGCAATCTTGCTGTCAGAAAATAGAAATAATAAAACCTTTCAGTTAAGCTCATATAGTCTTGCCCTTTGCAGGGGCATTGAAACTATGTGATCTCTAATGTCCCTTCCAACCCAAACAACTCTATGATTCTATGATTTTATGATCCCATGATGCTTCAGAACGTGTTTTAAAAATATGTGTCTTTGTGGCACATACTTATTTTGTGAACCTTTCTGTCTCAAAATTTCATTAGATCAACAAAATTTAGTAGTATACCCGTATCAGTGTACCACTGAAACACATGATAAGAGTTTATGAAAATTTCCATAGTTACATCATACTGACTGAAATATTAATACCTTGAATTCCTATGATTCAGAATGTATCTTATCTTCTGATTTTCAGAGAAGAAACTTTAGCTAAGAATTAAGTTCAGCTGTAGCCTTTCTCAAAAATATGAGTCTCATGGATGTAATTACCTATTTTTCAAGCGATGTACAGTTGCTCTGTACATTCCATTATGATCAGCTTTTCCCAAACAAAGCAATCGAGCTGTCTTTCATGAATAGGATCTACAGGCATGTGAGACCAAGTGAATCAGAATTTACAGAACCTATGCACCACTGCATAAGTACACCTATATCTGCTGAGGTATTCCCAAACAGATATATTTTTGCATTCTCCTGCCTCCAATATAAAGACATTGGAAAAAGGAAACACTGAATATAACCCAGTCATGCTTTTTTCAATAAAAGTAGACAAATGAAGTCATTATACTGGATTTCTTGAAATCAGTTTCCCTCTGTTTCTGATCTACTGATAACACAGTTTTATCCTAATATTTAAGTAGAAGACTGAACTTGTGGAACAGAAATTGTCTCATTGTTAATCAAAGCCACGGTTTAATATGATTTAGGGCAGTGAAATAATGCTTCTCAGTGCAGCTTGATTGCTGGTACTGACATCACCACTTCTATTACTTTCACTGCTTTGGAAATCAATTGACATTCAGTTCAGAAATAACTCTTGTTTGCGCAGCCAAACTGACTTCTATGCTCTCCCTGTGAGCTGACAGCTGGCTCGCAACAGATGATTATGAGTAATCAGCTGATCGTGGCTGAAAACACAACCATGCACCTGGAACTGTCTTAAATTCACATTTCTATTACATTTGGAATAGTTACAGAGGCCTCAAGAATTGATACAATATCATCATATCTCTGGTCAATATTAGCTTTTGCAAATTCACTTACTTCCAACTGAATTTGCATAGCTGAGTTTACCCGTGCATATTTGGGAAACTCTTCTCTAGTTCTGAAATTGAAAGCATTCACACTGTTTTACATTTTACATCCATGGGGTTTTTGTGTCCAGAAAATATTTCATCATACTGAAGTAAAAAAGAGATGGTTATTATCAGAAATTAATGTCTCTACATCCAAATAAGAAAGCCTCCCATAGGTTTGGCTCACCAACCCAAACTTTTGCTTTCATGATTTTTTTTTTTATCCTCTCTCACCAAGTCCTCCATATCTATAAATCTTTGTGATATTGGCATAAATGTTTATGTCTTAGCCACTGAAATGCTTCTGTTGAATATTTTTTTCCTAAGAGTTGCACATGTGTAAAATGGGGAAATATTAGCTGATTTTGCTTGTTGACATGTCAATTAACAAATGGAGCAACAAGATTTTAATTTTGTGATACTGTTGCTCAATTTCAGTGGTTTGATTGTTGTTGCTTCTGCCTAGTCATATATTTAGGAGAAGTAGCAAACAATATCAGGAATTAAATAGCTGAAGAACATCAACATATATGCCCCACTATGTGATATATACATCAACAAAGACCTTTTGATTTGTTTGAAGTGTAGGGAGAAGAAGCCTACAAAAAGGTATTTTGTGATCTTTGGTTATACAAGGAGATTATTACTGAGGGAACTGCTAACTGACATTACTGATATTGCACTATTCATATGGTATTATTATGGGTTATTATAGTATATATGCTACCAGGGACCTATGTATAATCTCCCTTGGTAAACAAGCAGTAGGCATGTCTCATTGAGAATGAAGAAGTCTAGAAATTCTAACTGGATGTTACACCCCAGTGGTACCTTGCAACAGATATTTATCAGGAAGTAAAAGTCTTATGGAAAGCTTTGCTCTGAGGGGACAGACATATGGCTGCTGGTGAAACAATTAATTTTTCGCATTTTAAATTGTCAGATAAGATAGCTGTGTTTTAATGGACTTGGGGAAAAAAAAAAAACAAAAAACAATAAACCAAACTAAACAAAACCTGAAGCGATCTGTGACAGCAGCTGTGTTTGACTCTCAGCTGTTCCCAGTGGTGTTATACCCCTTTTAGAAGAGTGGAATTTGTGGCCCAATTTGACAATGTGCAAGAATCCCTGATGGATGGGAGTAAAGAATAAGGAGCCAGACTCTTCTCGGTGGCATCCAATGACAGTAAAAGGGGCAATAGGCACAAACTGAAATACAAGAAATTCCTTTAAACATGAGGTTTTCAGTAGGAGAGTGATCAAGCACTGGTTATTCAGAGAGGCCGTAGATTCTCCATTTTTGGAGACATTCAAAAGCCAACTGGACCCAGTCCTGAACAGCATGCTGGATTAGATAATCTGCAGAAGTCCCTGCCAACCTAATCACTGACTCTGCAGCTATTGTGGAATGACCTTGGTGTTTGAGGAAACTGCATTTTTTTCTGGGAAATAGGCAGGTTTGTCAAAGAGGAGGAGTTTGTAGGACTGTAGGATGTTGAGAGTAGAAGACATGAGACAGAGAAAGGTCAGCACCTCACACTGGTCCCATGAGAGAGGAGAAGGGAGAGGTAGTCCGTAATCGGGCCTCAAGGACAAAGGAGAGAAACTTCCTAAAGTGCAAATACTGGCATTCTGACCTTGGTTTGGTTGTTACAGATAAACTTACACGCTACAGATTTCACCTTCATGACTTCATCACAGAGATGACTTTTTAGAGTTGTTCACTTTCTAATTTATATAATCATATATTTAAATTCTGGATGCTGATGCACCAGCTACATTATGAAGTCTAATCAACTCTTCAGACACATGCGTATAATCAACCATGCATCACAAATACAAAACCACTTACTTTCTGTTCATGACCATTTCATCTGCTGTTGCTTTATCTATTATCATTGTATGTCATATCCAGATGTTTTCTTAGAAAAAAAAATAAGACTTTATTAAAAGATTTCCATCACATCAATAAGGAAAACCAGACTTGTGAATTTCTCTTAACTCTTTTCAGTCACTTTGAAATATCAGGATGTGTTTTGCATGCAAATAAAGAAGCTAAAAATGTTTCAATGAACTTCTATAATCAAGGGTATATTTTCTGCTTGTTCAATGTAATGGCCTCACAGTGATAGCAGATAACATACTGCCCCTATCTTTATGAGAGTATTCCTGTTTTCTTTGTTTTGAAAGTAAGTTAAAATTTAGCATGTCATCAGCATAGACTGTAGTGTTTTGAAGAATATCAATCACTTTGTAGTGACAATGAAGAAAATTTGCTCTCCCTGAAGTGAAAACTTCTTCTGTGTACTTACTGGAGAGCAGGTTGCGCCTAAGAGCTGAACAAACAGAGGAAACAGAGGAAACAAAGTGTGCCGTTACTACCTCCAGAGTATAGAGAATCATTGAAATACATCATGCCAGGATGAGCAGCAAAAGAAAAATAGTCTTGTTTTCCAAAGATGTGTTAGGGCAAGAGCCTTACAGCTGATGACAGATCTCAGAAATAGCAATCTTACAAGAAACCAGTGTTACATTGTTGCTGTGGGCAGTAGCAGAGGGGGCTTAGTACTGGAGCAGCCTGAGATTGATTCCAAAGTACAGAATCTCTCTTCTAAAACAAATATACTTTACCTGTGTTTGTTACTGCTCAGTGAATAAGAATAGTACAAGATTGCAGAATTAAAAATGCATACACAAAAATGCATGTAAAAAAAAAAAAAACTAAAAGCATTTAGCAACTGTTTTGGTTTGATACAGCCACTATATGTCTTCAGCAGAAGCACAGAATGGGGCAGAATGTTACACATATTAGTTTGGACATCAGTTTCCTCTCATTTTTCTTCATCAGAGAACCATGATGTTTTTCCAGGATTTTATGCGGAGATGTCCTGGGTTCAGCAGTAGCAGTCATGTTTTTTCCTTTGTTAGCTGGTGCAGTGCTGTGTTTTGACTTCCAGCCTGAGAACAGTGTTGGTGAAGCCGATGTTTTCGGTTGTTGCTAAGTGATGTTTACCCTGACCAAGGACTTTGTGAGGCTCATGCTCTGCCAGGGAGGAGGGGAAGCCGGGAGGAAGCAGAGACGGGGCACCTGACCCGGGCTAGCCAGGGAGGTATTCCATACCACAGCATGTCATGCCTGGGGTGGGGGGTGACTGGGAGTTACCCGGAAGGACAGGGGCTTCCGGGTGGAACTCGTTTTCTTGGTGAGTGGTATTGTATTCTCTTCCCTTGTTATTTTCCCTTATCATTGTTTTAGCTGATAGTAGCGGTGGTGATTTGTTGCTGGACTGTTCTTGTCTCAACCAGTGGGAGTTGCACTTTTTTTTCAATCCTCCTCCCCGTTCCTCCGGGAGTGGGGAAGGGGAGAACCCCAGTTGGGGGGGGGGGGGGGGGAGGACACGGACCTCGATTGTTGTCAGCTCGGCACCACTCACTGGGAGTGAGTGAACAAGTTACCTGACTGGGTTTAAACCACGACAGTTCTTTTTGGCGCCCAAGGTGGGGCACGAGGGGTTGAGATAAGAACAGATCTGACTGGATTGATAGTCACTCGTCACAATGCTGAGTTATTGGCTCTCAAGGGTGTTCCTATTGATCTCACAGTTTCAGTATATCGTATCTTACTTCCATCCGGTATTTGCTGTATTAGTGTTTTTCAAGTGTGGGGCTTGGGCTAAGGTTTTTGTCCCATTGTACTTTATGGTAATGACTGGTAATACAATAGAATCATTGATCATGAAACTGATCTGGCTTATGTTCCCAGTGTGGTCACCACCTTTATACTTTGGGAGGTATATGATGGAGGTGCTTAGCAATCACACATCTTTTTTCTCCTTCTCAGGTGCTCAACCTGTGAAGGAGACATCCTTTTACCCTCCCAGTCATCCCCCCAGACCATTTACATTTGAGAGTTTTGAATTTTTTGAATGGCATTTTAATGCTGTTGAGACTTGTTTGCTGATGGTGATGGGAATCACCATGCTAGCATGCATACAGAGTGTGTTTTGCCCACTACTGATTTCAAGAGTTAAGCAGATTCAGGTTTGGGTCTTGTCTGGGGTCAAACGACGATGTAGGAGGACCGAGAGATTTTCCCTGAGGCTGGACAGCCATGAGTGGCAGGGTGTGTGGGATAGTATGGGCAAGTATCTAGGTCAGTGGGCCCCTCCAGTACTTGGAATTTCACTACCGAACAACTGCAAAATCCAGCAGAATTAGTAAAACACTTAAATGAGGTGTGTGGTCATTCAGGCCATACCAGAGATGGACAAATCACGGCAACGTGCTGGGGCTTGGCCTATGCTTACAGGGCCTTGTTCAACACTATCCAGCACCTTCAAAAGGAAAAGAATGTCGGCGGATCTGAGGGCAAAGCAACAGTCGCTACTCAAACTTTGGCTGCAATGAACTGCGCAGCTACCCCAGCGGCAACTACAGCAGCTGCTCAAACTTCAACTGCAACAGACAGCGCGGTTACCCCAGCTCCAAGCACAGCAGCTGCACCAACCCCAGCGACAAGCACAGTCGCTACTCAAACTTTGGCTGCAATGAACAGAGCAGCTACCCCAGTCGCAAGTACAGCAGCTGCTCAAACTTCAACTGCAACAGACAGCGCGGTTACCCCAGCTCCAGGCACAGCAGCTACACCACCCCCAGCAACAAGTACAGTTGCTACTCAAACCACAGTGATAATCACTGCAGCCAAACCAGAGGACCAATTCGTACCAATATCGGTTGCCCCTGTACGCAAGAGAACAAGCAAAAAGGAGGCAAAAAGGGTGAAGCGAGATGAAGAACCAATGAATTCACCACCCAGCCCAGAATCTGATCAGGAGTCATCATCACATGACGAAGAAGAAGAAGAAGAGGTAACTTCTCGACCTCGGACCTCAACTGAGCTGCGGAATATGCGAAAAGATTTTACCCGTCAACCAGGGGAGCACATCATCACCTGGTTACTCCGATGCTGGGACAATGGGGCCGATGGTCACAAACTAGAAGGTACAGAAGCCAAGCAGCTGGGATCACTTGCTAGAGAAGGGGGAATTGACAAAGCAATTGCAAGAGAGAAAAAGTCCCTCAGCCTTTGGAGGAGGCTCTTGGCAGCTGTGAAAGAAAGGTTTCCGTACAAGGACGATGTTACGAGTCGTTCGGCCAAGTGGACTACTATAGACAAAGGCATCCAGTCTCTGAGGGAATCGGCCATCGTAGAGATGATCTATCACATCAAGCTGAATAACGGGGATACACCTATAGATCCAGATGAAGTTGAATGTACACGACCCATGTGGCGAAAACTTACACGGAATGCACCGTCATCATATGCCCATTCATTGGCAACAGTAACCTGGAATGACATAGTACCACTAACAGTGGATGAAATGGTTCATAAACTCCGAGAGTTCGAAGACAACCTCAGCCCTTCCATCATCTCAGCTGTGGAAAAACTGTCCCAGGACCTCAAACAATTGAGGGACGATCTATCTGATTTATCCAGCTCCTCACGTGTACCAACACACGTCTCAGCTATTAACAAAAGGCGTCCTATTGTTCAAGAGAGGAGATACAGGAGGTATACGCCACGGGGTACCCTATGGTTTTACCTGCTGGATCACAGAGAAGACATGACAAAGTGGGATGGAAAACCTACTTCAGCTTTGGAGGAACGGGTGAGTGAACTGAAGAGGGGAGCAAGGGCCAAGACTGATCGTCCCATGAGAGCTACGGCTTCAGTCTCTGGTGAGCAGTTTCCCAGATGGAATGGAAGAGCTGATTTTACTCCAGCTCCTGTGATAACGAAGAATAATCCCTTTCACCACGACTTAAGTGTCCAAAGCTGTGACGACCATTAGAGGGGCCCTGCCTCCAGCCAGGTGGAGGTAGGGGACAATCGGATTTACTGGACTGTGTGGATCAGATGGCCTGGCACATCAGTCCCACAGAAGTATAAGGCTCTAGTAGATACCGGTGCACAGTGTACCCTGATGCCACCAAGCTGTCAAGGGGTGGAACCCATCTATATTTCTGGAGTAACAGGAGGATCCCAAGAGTTGACTGTACTGGAGGCTGAAATCAGCCTGACTGGGAGGGAGTGGCAAAAGCACCCTATTGTGACTGGTCCAGAGGCTCCATGCATCCTCGGCATAGACTACCTCAAGAGAGGGTACTTCAAAGACCCAAAAGGGTACCGGTGGGCTTTTGGTATTGCTGCTTTGGAGGCTGAGGAAATTGAGCAGCTGTCCACCTTGCCTGGTCTCTCAGAAGATCCCTCTGCTGTGGGGTTGCTGAAAGTTGAAGAACAACAAGTGCCAATTGCGACCGCAACAGTGCACCGGCGGCAATATCGCACCAACCGAGACTCCCTGATTCCCATCCATCAGCTGATCCGTAGACTGGAGAGTCAGGGGGTGATCAGCAGGACCCGCTCACCCTTCAATAGCCCCATATGGCCAGTGCGAAAGTCTAATGGAGAATGGAGACTAACAGTAGACTATCGTGGCCTGAATGAAGTCACACCACCATTGAGTGCTGCCGTACCGGACATGCTAGAACTTCAGTATGAACTAGAGTCCAAGGCAGCCAAGTGGTATGCCACGATTGATATTGCCAATGCATTTTTCTCAATTCCTTTGGCAGCAGAGTGCAGGCCACAGTTTGCTTTTACTTGGAGGGGTGTCCAGTTCACTTGGAACCGACTGCCCCAGGGGTGGAAACACAGCCCTACCATTTGCCATGGACTGATCCAGACTGCACTGGAACAGGGGCAAGCACCAGAACACCTGCAATACATTGTTGACATTATTGTGTGGGGCGATACAGCGGAAGAAGTTTTTGAGAAAGGGAGGAAAATAATCCAAATCCTGCTGAAAGCCGGTTTTGCCATAAAACGGAGTAAGGTCAAGGGACCTGCACAGGAGATTCAATTTTTGGGAATCAAATGGCAAGATGGACGTAGACAGATCCCCACAGATGTGATCAACAAGATAACAGCAATGTCTCCACCAACTAATAAGAAAGAAACGCAAGCTTTCTTGGGTGCAGTGGGGTTCTGGAGAATGCACATCCCAAATTACAGTTCAATTGTAAGCCCTCTCTATCATGTGACCTGGAAGAAGAATGATTTTAAATGGGGCCCTGAGCAGCAGCAAGCCTTTGAGCAAATTAAACGCGAGATAGTTCACGCAGTAGCCCTTGGACCAGTCCGGACCGGGCCAGATGTAAAATATGTGCTGTACACTGCAGCTGGGGAGAACGGTCCTACCTGGAGCCTCTGGCAGAAAGCTCCAGGGGAGACTTCAGGTCGACCCCTTGGCTTTTGGAGTCGGGGATATAAAGGATCTGAGGCCAGCTATACCCCAACTGAGAAAGAGATACTGGCAGCCTATGAAGGGGTTCGAGCTGCTTCGGAAGTGATTGGCACTGAAGCACAGCTCCTCCTGGCACCCCGGCTGCCCGTGCTGGGCTGGATGTTCAAAGGCAGGGTCTCCTCTACACATCATGCAACTGATGCTACATGGAGTAAATGGGCTGCACTAATTACACAACGAACTCGAATAGGAAATCCCAGTCGTCCAGGCATTCTAGAAGTCATCATGGACTGGCCAGAGGGCAAAGATTTCGGAATGTCACCAAAGGAGGAGGTGGTGCGTGCTGAAGAGGCCCCACCATATAATAAACTGTCAGAAAGTGAAAAGCAGTATGCCTTGTTTACTGATGGCTCTTGCCGTATTGTGAAAGCATCGGGGATGGAAGGCAGCTGTATGGAGTCCTGGAAGATAAGTTGCAGAAACTGCTGAAGGAGAGGGTGAATCGAGTCAATTTGCCGAGGTGAAAGCCATCCAACTGGCCCTGGACATTGCTGAACGAGAAAAGTGGCCAGTACTTTATCTCTATACTGACTCATGGATGGTGGCAAATGCCCTGTGGGGGTGGTTGAAGCAATGGAAGCAGAGCAACTGGCAACGCAGAGGTAAAACCAATCTGGGCTGCTGCACTGTGGAAAGATATTGCTGCCCGGGTGCAGAACCTGGTGGTGAAGGTACGTCATGTAGATGCCCATGTACCCAAGAGTGGGGCCACTGAGGAACACCAGAACAACCAACAAGTGGATAAAGCGGCTAAGATTGAAGTGGCTCAGATGGACTTAGATTGGCAACATAAAGGTGAATTATTTTTGGCCCCGTGGGCCCATGACACTTCAGGCCATCAGGGCAGAGATGCAACATATAGATGGGCCCGTGACCGAGGGGTGGACTTAACAACGGACACTACTGCCCAGGTTATTCATCAGTGTGAAACATGTGCTGCAATTAAATAAGCCAAGCGGTTAAAGCCTCTTTGATATGGAGGACGATGGTTGAAGTATAACTATGGGGAGGCCTGGCAGATTGACTATATCACACTGCCACCAACCTGCCAAGGCAAGTGCCATGTGCTTACCATGGTGGAAGCAACCACCGGGTGGCTGGAAACATACGCTGTGCCCCATGCCACTGCCCGGAACACTATCCTGGGCCTTGAGAAACAGATTTTGTGGCGACATGGCACCCCAGAGAGAATTGAGTCAGACAATGGGACTCATTTCCGGAATAACCTTATAGATATTTGGGCCAAAGAGCATGGCATTGAGTGGGTATATCACATCCCCTACCATGCACCAGCCTCTGGGAAAATCGAACGGTACAATGGGCTGTTAAAAACTACACTGAGAGCAATGGGTGGGGGAACTTTCAAGCATTGGGATACACACTTACCAAAGGCCACCTGGTTGGTCAACACCAGAGGATCTGCCAACAGGGCCGGCCCAGCCCAGCCAGAACTTTTACATATTGTAGAGGGGGACAAAGTTCCCGTGGTGCATATGAAGAATTTGCTGGGGAAGACAGTCTGGGTTATTCCTGCTTCAGGTAAAGGCAAACCCACTCATGGGATTGCTTTTGCTCAGGGACCTGGATATACTTGGTGGGTAATGCGGGAAGATGGGGAAGTCCGATGTATACCTCAAGGGGATTTGATTTTAGGGGAAAACAGCCAGTGAACTCAATTGTATGCTGTTGCCTGCTGTGTAATGCTTTTATAGCCCATCAACTAGATGTCTCCAGGTCACCAGCGACTGGCCCTGACTTCCCTCCAGCCATCATCCCAACAGAGAATGAACTTTGAACATCATGGACCGAATGGACTCGGCAGCATTATAGGGATTGGTCCATGCACTAAGAAAATGATCTTTTCCTCTTGGTCTGTATGTATATGGATGTATATATGTGGGAGAGCGATGGTGTATTGAAAATGTAGGATCTGAGCACGACGTGAATGGTATGGAATAAGGGGTGGATAATGTCCTGGGTTCAGCAGTAGCAGTCATGTTTTTTCCTTTGTGTTAACTGGTGCAGTGCTGTGTTTTGACTTCCAGCCTGAGAACAGTGTTGGTGAAGTCGATGTTTTCAGTTGTTGCTAAGTGATGTTTACCCTGAGCAAGGACTTTGTGAGGCTCATGCTCTGCCAGGGAGGAGGGGAAGCCAGGAGGAAGCAGAGACGGGGCACCTGACCCGGGCTAGCCAGGGAGGTATTCCATACCACAGCACGTCATGCCCGGGGTGGGGGGTGACTGGGAGTTACCCGGAAGGACACGGGCTTCCGGGTGGAACTCATTTTCTTGGCCGGTGGTATCGTATTCTCTTCCCTTGTTATTTTCCCTTATCATTGTTGTAGTTGATAGTAGTGGTGGTGATTTGTGTACATTGGTTGCTGGACTGTTCTTATCTCAACCCGTGGGAGTTGCACTTTTACAATCCTCCTCCCTGTTCCTTTGGGAGTGGGAAGGGGAGAACCCCAGTTGGGGGGGGGGGGGGGGGGAGGACACGGACCTCGATTGTTGTCAGCTCGGCAGCACTCACTGGGAGTGAGTGAACAAGTTACCTGACTGGGTTTAAACCACGACAGGAGACTTGGTCAATAATATTGCCATAAGAAAACTTACAGCAGATGGCTCTGTGTTCTCCAAAAATGATTGGATTCAATTCACAGTCTTTTGAAGAAGAGTTAAAGTATCATGAGATCATTTTGCCAAACCTTTTTACTCAGGCCCTTCTTTTTCTTTCATAAGAGTTACAAAGAAAAGTGGTGAAAGTTGCAAAGAAGATGCAAAGAAGTAAAGAAAAGATGTGCCCTTACAGAAAAATCACTATGCCAGCAGAAAAGAGGAAAAGAATGATGTCAAGCATCTGGGGCTGTCAAAAGACTACGGAGAACAAATTGTAAGTTCACGGGGGAATCTCCTAGTACAACCTAGGGGGGTACCCACTTTCAGTGTAATTTCCAGTATCAATCTATTTTCCTCTCCCAATAACAGGTCTCCTGCCTGCTCAAGTCAGGGCTGTTAGCTCACCTTTGAAATATTGCTCCTCATCTACTTTTTTTTTCAAAATGAATTTCCAGAACTCTCTTTTTCCTTTAAAATTCTCAGCCCTGATCCTGCTCTTATTTTCTCCAGCACCTATGTCTCTCTCCTTGAGACACTTGTGCCTTCTTTAAAGCTTCCAGCATTACAATGTAATGTCTGTCTAAAAATCTGCTTTCACTTTATTAATTTAATTTAATTTAATTTTTTTTATTTTAGTTAATTTTATTTATTTTATTTTATTTTATTTATTTTACTATTTAAATATTATTTCTACAATTAGGCTGCAAAGAAAGAATGAACCTGGCAAGAGTAAAAAGTGTAGAGATAGAGCAGAGCCCAAAAGTTTTGTTGTGTTTTTTTTTTAATGTAATTTTTTCTTAATTTAACAGTGTTTGGATTACTTAAGGCATAGGATTCTTCCTTTTATACTGCTTTGCTTCCCACTGCTGTCTTCTTCATATATTGCTGTTTCATTTCCCTGTTTCCTAACAATGGATTATAATTTGGTCCTAACATTTTTCATTCTTCAGGAATATTTTTTATATCTACCATATTTTCTTTAGTTTGTCTTCTTTCTTTATCCTCTTTTGGAACTACAGAATACCAACATGTGACAAAACTGAAGTAAATGCAGAAAGTCATCAAACGTTTTAGAAGAGTATTGACTATGAAAAACAAGAACAACAAACCACAGGATTTTCTTTGAATTACGCAAACATTTATGATATTCATAGCATTAATGTAAGAGTCAACAATTTTGGAATTATAGGTTCTTTGCAGAAGTGGCCAAAAGGGCTAAATTCTGCTCTGTCATAAGACAGAAATAATCTGGCCTTTAATATAGGCTTAACTAGAAAAAAAACAAAACAAAACAATAAAATGCAGACTCCAGATCATTCTATCTGTTGTTTTGTTTGGGTTGGGTTTTTTGTTTTGTGTTGTTGTTTGGGTTTTTTTTTTAATTATTTACGGTGAGCCTTAGCATGCTAATAGATACTGGGTGTCATCTGAAGTTGCACAGCAGAAAATGCTTACCACCCCACCCTGGAATAAATGGGTAGATCAGTTATGACTGTGCTGGAGTAGCAGTATCTTGGCAGGGTAATGGGGAGACACTTAGTGATGTTATCAGCTTCAGCAAACTAATTTTAATCTATTGCCATAGGCCACTGGGGCCCTTAGCCTGCTTAGACTTTATGTATGTGCCTTCAGGAGTTCCACCTAGAGTCTTTACAGCAGAAAGATGTAGTTAGTTGGTAAGGTAAGACAGCAAACAGCAGTCTTCTGAGTACTGTGAGTCATGTAATTTGTGCAATAGAAAAACCTAGAAGGTCACTTTTGTGGAGAGCTTCAATCAGGAACTTGCTTCAGGGGTGGACAGCTGAAATATTGCATAGGCAATTTTAAATTTAATCAGTGCCTGGATGTGCTACTTTGGAGTGAATACATCAAGACTTAGTTTCTAGTATCTGACAACATTCAAATGGATCCATTAAACTGGATCCATTAAACATACAGAATAAAGAGAGAAAAAATAAGAAAAAACTCCAAAATAACAGTTTTTTATAATATACACAAATTGTGCTAAAAATTCCTTAAGGAATTGTTAAAAAAAGAGGCCAAATTTAAAAATTTTTCTTCAAATAAGAAAAATACCACAGTTAAGTTTTCATTCAGTAACTTGATACTTGTATGAGTATAGACCTGCCATAAAACAAGACCTTTTCAGTTTGTATCTGAAAGTTTATTTTTATTTTTCCTTCTTAGTAAAAATATATTACTACTTCTCAAAAAGAGGTTTGTCTTGATTTTAGGAATTATAATTTCTATTCCTGGATGTTCTTTTCTTTAAAACTCTTTTTAGGATTTCTTTTTTTTAACTTTGTTTTAGGATGTCAAAGTCAGTAATAATTGTACCTTCTCAGTGTCTGGAAAGTTTAACTGCTTATTATAATGGCAGCATTACCTTAATCTAAGTATTCACCCAAATCAAGACGGTTTTGACTGTAGAACAAGGTTTAGCATGTCAACACTTAATCCAATTCCTTATCTTTAATAAAACTTAAGAATTTTTTTTATTTGTTTGCACATAATGCTAGATGATATGCAGTTTTTATGTAAGATTCATAAGGAGAACATAACTATTTACAGCATGCAAATGATATGTAAATGTGCCCCTGCTTTCTGACAGAGTCATTGATGCTCAAAGGATATCCTGCCTTACCCAAATGAGATGCAAAGAATGAAATGCTCCCAAGTTCAGTAACTGCCAAACTGTAATCTAATACAGCAATGTCTAGCTTTCTTGGAACTGCAAGACTATGGTATGCAAGTTTCATACCATAGTCACCACGTGTCTGAAAAACATGAAACATTTATTCTTTAGCTAACAAGGGCAGACAGGTCCCTGCAAATGGTACAAAGGTAGAAGAGAACAAAAAGTATAGGAGACCTCCCTAGGAGATCTCAGTGCTTTATTACTGGAGGCAGGATGGACTCACACCTTGATCACTGAAACACCTTTCGATTTCAGCTTCAAAAGAGCCTTGTGTCATCACATAGTCAGAGATTTCAATCAGGCAGAAGCCCATGTGCTGCACTACGCTGTCATGTTATGCACCCCTGCCACAGAAATCCCACTTTAACTTAACTGCTCTTGAGGCTGCTCCAGAGGTAATACCTAAATGAAAAAAGTAATCACATGGCCAGCCAGTCATCAGGTGTCAGTTATATTTAAAATAAAATCTATGAAGGAAAATCTTATAATTCTACCAGTTAGGGTCAGTTATCACAGGATTTGTCTGTCAAGCCGCCATTATACAGGAAGAAGGTAAATAGCAATAGCACTAATAAACAGCAAAGAATAATTCTGAGCAAAAAGAAATTACGTCAGAGGTTCAATGTCCATAAAGAAGTCTAGACAAAAGGAAGAGCCAAATAGTTGTCACTCTCCAGTGTTTATAAAAGCAGTAATGCATAGTGCATGGTGAGCGTCCAGAATATGTTATTTCTCTCTCACTTAGAATTAAGGATGCAAGAAATATGGCCAGAAATAATTTTGTTATGAGTCTATAGGTTAGGTACCACATCCTGTGTTTGTATAGCATTGCTGAAGTTAATAGTAGTCAGCTCATTAACCTCCTCAGGAGTTCTTATGCTAAATATTAAATGAGCTATTTTATGTGTTCAACTTCTATGACTCACACATTTCATACAAAGGAAATGTAAGCAATTTCTCCTTCAGATATTCAATATTTTGTGTGCTGAACATACAGAGAGATTCAATTTCTCCACTTTCCTTATATTTTTTTTTTTGTAACATAACACTGTATGAAATAACAGGTAATATGGAAAATTGGTATATCCTAACAGAATTACTGCTTTTCCAGCGACCACATATTACTTTAGTTGGCAATATTTTCTATGTTTTTTCCTAAACTCTGTTTCAACTATAAGAGAAATTGCAATTGCTTTGATGACATAAAGGAAGGCATGCTAATTACTTGATTTTCCCAGTGAATTGTAAATAAATATATTTGCTAATTTATTTTACTAATTTATTAATCTTGTATTCTTTTTAGTTTCTATCTAGAAGCTACAAGAAAGGGCTCCAAATATGCAGGTGGTCTGACTGTGATGTTTCAAAAAATGCTGCACATTGAGCAATGCCTTGCTTACTGCAACCACTACTATGTCAAATGCACATTCAGCTTGTGTAAGCTGTGCACTAGAACTGCATTCAGCTTGCAAAATATTACATATCTACAGCCCATTTCCATGTGAGAGACTTGGATCAACAAGGTACACACCCAAATTCGGTGGTTACTTATCTTGGTCATACACCAGATTTGGGAAAAAGTGACGGATAAAGACAAACAGGAAAAAAAGCCTGCCACCCTCCCATTTGGAGAAACAGTGGAGAAATGTTTGTCTAGGTTCTTTCATGTAATTCTTTCTCTCCCATATCCCTGACCAATGTATTTAATTGAGAAACTGGATTTAATTAAACTTAATCTCCACTTCCCCACATTTTTGTAGCCCCTTCATGCGTTTTTTTTTCCTCCTGTAAATTTGATATACTAGTGCTTTCCTATCCACAATACTGGCTTTGCTCCTCAGTGGAATTCAACCATGATGGATATTCTGAAAACTTCTACTTCCTCTGTTGCACCTAAAAGCATATTCCACTGCTCTTTCAATGTGCCCTTCTCAACATGTCAACACTCTTCAGGAGGTGGTATAATATTGCATCAAATCTAAAATTAATGAAATGAAGCATTTTTACATAACACTTCAGCTGCTTCTCTGTTTTTTTTTTTTCAATATAAGTCACTTTATAATACAGTCTGAATGATGCCAGATTGCACAGTCTTACCCTGAGGAAAAGATGTGAGGCAGTGGCTCATCTCACTTTTTCTTTCCTTCTCATCCTAGAAAGGCAGCAGTAAGTGGAGGAATGAGCAGCCAAAAAATCTTACTTAATCCAGGGACAAGACTCTTTGCTTTTTTAGGTATCTATCTCCCAGTGTGTGGCAAAAAGGCTGGGAGGGGAAAGTACTACAACTGATTGCCAGAAAGCCAATGGCTAAGCTTGAAGAAGAAAGGAGGAGAGGGCTGGAATCCCTTACTAAAAATTAAGGGCTTTAAGGCCCCTTTTCAGACAATGTACTGTAATTTGTCCCTGCTGCAAAGTGAAATCTTCATGCAATCTGCTAGCTCTTGTGCATGTTTGGAATAGACAATTTGCTAGTGTTGTAATTGTCCACTGTGTTTTAGATGAGTTTACAGCCAGGATTGGTTTCTTTTCCATTTAATCTACTATAACCTCTTAAGAGGAAAAAAAAAAAAAAAAAGTTCTGAGTGCTAAATGAAAAAGAAAAAAAAACAAAATATGAAAATATGAGCTTTGTCACAGACCTATAAGAAGACTTTAAATTTTAATAATTCATGGCTAGGAAGAAAAAATATAAACATCCTTTTTGTGCCACATTCCTAATTTTATATAAAATTTACACAACATGCAGTTAATCAGCTTAAAAAGTAACTGTTAATACACTTTGCTTGCAAAGGGCACACCATTAACAGAAAGTTTACTTAAGGCCTTTAAAATTCTTCTCCTATCTTCTGCTCTCTCTGGCTCTGCAACCTCAAGGGATGTAATCCCTTAAAATGCATCTCATCTTCAATTAGCAGAGAGAACATATGTATGTTCTTCACTGAAATCCCCAGGTATCATGCAGTGCCGTTCACTTCAGATTTTACAGTTAATTAAAGCCTTGTACACGTTTTCTGATTCTCCAGCTGGCACTAGAGAGTTTTAAAGCTTAGACCACTTTAGCTATTACTCTGCTAAAAAGCTTGCTAATAAACATTAATGTCCACGTGGCTTTCTTGCTGACCAACACTCTGTAATGGGAGGCTTATAGCTACTGATTTTCTCATAAAAACAGGAGGAGAAGAAACTGAGGTAGCAAAAGGGACAAGAGTTTTAACTGTCTGCTTAGAGCTAATCCCCTATAGGAATCAGAAATGAGAGTTCACCTGGGATAATGTATCTTGAAAATGTGAAAATTAACTTTGAGGAGAGGCTGGAAAACATTTCCAGATTATAACCTTGGAAATAATAAGTAAAAAGTCCCTTTCTCTGAATAATATGCTTAGAAATTATAGTAAGTACATGTGACTTACTGAAATTAATAAAAATCAGCAGCATATTCTTTAAAGGGAATAAAGCACTTCGTTTCCTGCCCAACCCATTTTATCAATCACTGAATTTACAGTATGTGTTGAAACATTTCTTTTTGCCTCACAGTCTGTTTGATCTCTTAGGATGAATATTCAGTGCTTTTTTTTTTTTTTTTTTTTGTTCTATTAGACTATTTCCCAGCCATGCTTCTCTTCAGAAGAGGAATTCTGAATAACTCAGTGCTCCTTTTTCCTTTCTTTTTCTCCCTCAGATAGGATTGATCCTTCTTTTACCAGGTTGCTCCAATCACCATTTAAATATCTCAGCCTCTTTCCCCCCTTCTGATTGCTGCTTCTTTTTTCTCCACATTTGTCCAGTGTTTGTACTTTTACTTTTTAACATTCATGTACTTCTGAACTTTCACTGGAGCTAAGGCAGTTAAATGAGTCACAGTTGGCTTAATACTCAGCCTCTCTGAAGCTGAGAAAGCTTTTGTGCGAAGCTGAGAAAGCTTCTGACAGAAGAGGATATTTTATACTTGAAATATTTGTTTTCCTAAAGTGCCAAAATAATGTATTAATAATTGAAATGATACATAAGCAGGCTGGTAATCCACCTTACCCTTTCCTATATTTAATGTGGCAAAAGGCATGTAAAAGGATATAGATTTCAGAAGCAATTCTTTTTGTGTCATCAGTACCTACTTGACTACTTTGGGAATGATGTTTTTCATATATATTTTTTTTTTTCAGGTAAACCTCTCCAAAACACTGGGCATCTGAAAAATATCTTACTCCAGGTACTAATTTCCTGTGCATCCTTGCTGGAACATTTCCAGAATTCTTTTCACGCTATTACTGTGATTCTAAGTTCAAATGGTTAACGACAACTATTTTCTTTTGGTCCTTGTCCCTTATTTAGTCTCTTTCAGAAGCATGGCATGTATTTCTCTGATGAAAAATGGGAATCTGCAAAAGCTAAGAAAGGTTTCACTGGAGTTGTGTACATTTAACTTGACCCATTTGTACCTCTTCAATAACTTGCTCCATTCAATATTCTAGATTTTTTTTTTTTTGTTGGGTTTATATTTTTGTGGGGCTGTTTGCTTTGTCTTTGGTTGTATTTGGAGTTGAGGAAGAGCTACTACATAATTCTATAAATTTGAAACTATTTAAATAAGAACACCTTTTGCACAGAAAAAAAAATTATAGTACTCCATAATTTCCTTTTTAATGAAAGCTTATAGCTCTCATATGTCATCATGTAAATTAAATGGCTTGTACCACTTAGCAGTAGATAGCTAGGAGTCCATTACTGGTGACGGAAATGAAAAAAAACAATTCTCTTATTCTGTGATTCATTCTAATCAGTATAGCAACCCATTATAACTTGATAAAATGAAGTAGAAACATAGGTGAACCCCAAATGTTTACAGCTAACAAAATAACACATTTATAATATAAGGTCAGGGAAAAATTATGCAACCACAAAACTTTAAATTTCCTGTTAATATAGTACAGTAGTATAATTTCTAACAGCTCCTCTACGAGAGGTTAAGAATGCTGAGAAAGGTTTATTACAGATTCTCATTTAATAGCCAGTTAGGAAGAAAGGCAAGCAAAGGAAGCACTGTATTTTCCATGTAAAATGGGTACTTTTCTGCTCACTTGGCTGTAATGTTATTGCTGAGTAAAGAAAAAAAATGCAGAAATAAATGTTTTCCTTCTCTATCAATCCATGACAATATTTCACCTATGTGCATGAGAGATGGAGCACTTCCTATTAGTCATCTTTATTTTTTCCAGATTCTGGGGAAAATAGGAGAATTTTCTTTAAGAGTACCTTCAATTTTATTTTTTTTTTTTTTTGAAGGGGTGTCCGTGTGTATGTACATTTCTGTAATAGAATAAAATTGATAAAATGGTCTAGATTCCAAATACTGTAAATTCTTCTTTTCTTTTGCGTGATAGACAGTGAGTTTTCCTTTCTCAACGGTTTTTAACATACTCAGCATTTTAGTCTCTTTTGGTAACCGAATGTCAAAGCAGTGAACAGATTAGTGGGATTAAGAAAAATTACACGGGTAAATACTAAAGAAAAATTTATGTATCACTACAGAATTATTAGACCTGAAGTATCTCAGGACTAGCCATCCAGCAGAGAAACACATTCAAATCATTATATTATGCTTTAGTATCTTAAAGTTCAGAAAATTTCAGGAAGCACAGTATTGTATGTAAATTCTGTATAATCTGCATAAACTGGTTTTAAACTATCTTTTAAAATCTGCAATTATGTCAATACAAATGTGCCTACATTTTTAAGATGCACAGTGGAAGATTTATGATTTAGGCTTGGATTCATCTATATCAAATGCATTAGGAGATAATGCCCTTAAGAACTCAGTAGTGCTCTGAATGCCTCATGCCTCTGATATGGTTAGTAATGTACACAGGCTACAAGAGATATTTTGTTAAGGGAGGGTATGTGATTGCTGGTGTGAGCATCAGAGGAGCATGAAAACAAATCTGTACTTTAAAAGTAACAGGAAACAGTTATATTTATAATTTGTAAATGTGTGTATGCAATTTAGCAGGTTCTCCCCTCCCCCACTTCCCCTCTTCTTTAAACTCATATTAAAGCAAAAAACCACACATTGCACCTGGAAGGATGTATGTGAGAAAGAGAGGGAAAAGGTGCTTGGAAATCAGTTGCTGTGAATGTCAGAGTTTTGTTAAGGGTGGACAGTCCTTACTTTGCCCTTCTGATTCCTACTTTGGTTCTTCATTTGTGTCTGTAGTAGCTCATCTGCTTGCCAGTTTTGGGGTTTATATTTAAAGAAAAAAAACAACACTTTGATTTTAATAAATCTGAGATATTTTAAATTTGTTTTAGGGTTATCTAAGTGTGTGCTGTATGTATTTAAAGATTTTCTTTAGAATACTGGTCAGAGAATAGCAAGGGAAAGGCAAATTCAGTTAGAAAGTGGTATATAATAACCCATTCACTGTACAGTTTATAGCAAATCCATAATAAATTATAATATGTTAGAATTTACATTTCTTCACAGAAAATAATTTATGCTGGTGATTTTCTTTTCATTTTTAGGCCCTGTGTTAATTTTTCTTTCACAGGTAGATTTTCATATTTGTTGAAAAGGATTACAACTATTTCCATCAGCACCTGATTAAGCATTTTAAATCCCTTCATTTTGTAGACGTTTTATTGTTTCACTATTTATCAGAACATTTTCAAGAAAGCATAATCTGTGCAGAATGGATTTGAAGGTATCTTCTGATCATGTCCCATTATATTTTCTCTTATTACTTAATATAGAAAATATTAGCTTATTTTATAGTGAGATTAATTTGACAACACTGGGTCCTAAAATATACATAGATTTCCATATGATATATGTCAATGAGAACATGCATCTTTGATAAAGACATGTGGTCAAGTTTTCCTCACAGCTTAAAAAAAGACATGCAGTCATGTTTCCTTTACAGAACTAGCCCTGGAGGAGACAGGGTAATAGCTGAACTTTACAAACTTGTCAGTATGTTTAGATCTAAACATTAGTTACAGTGAATAAACAGAGACTCTTCTCATAAAAATTCTAATGTTTTCTTGTAAATGTACCAGATGTTGAGTCATGTAGCGTAGGAGGTTTAACATTAATTATTTAGATCATTTATCTGTCATTATATTCCCTTATGCTATACAATTTTGAAGGCAACAAATAAGGGTGTTAGAGGAAGATAGAGTTTTTCTGAGAAAAACAACTTGATAATATCTTTATTTAAATCTTTTATGAAATCACAACAAAAAAGCAAGGTGAGTCTTGTTTTTACAATGCACAAACACTCATTAACTAATGGACATACACAGATTGTGAAATTGGATGAAGATGGCTGCAATTTTTCTGAGAGGTCTTTCTGATGGCATTTCAGATAAAAGGAATAGATCAAGAGTTTCCATAGCTCAGAGTAAAGATCACTGAAAAAGCCAAGAGAAACAAAGACCTGCCCATCACTGAGAATGAAATTTCAGACACACAGGGCACTGAGAGACTACAGGAGCAAGAAGAAAGGGCTGTGTTTCTTTGATCCACGTCAGAAGCCTTAGTAATTGTTTTAAGGAAACGGTCAGACTAGATGACATTTGGAAAAGAGTAAGTCTGTAAGGAAAAGTAGATGATGGGAAAAAGTGAGAGATGGTTACTAAAAGAAATGACTGTCATAGAACCAATGTTCACCAAAAAGATCATAATAGAATTGTAAATTGTTTATTAAATCCATTTTTTGTAATAAACTATAAAAACTGCTTCCATGTACTACTTCCATGGGACAATTTCCCATTCTGGGGGAGAGGGGAGGAGGGTGAAATGGGAACACAAATACTGTTCTTTTTGTTTTTGACCAGGCACTGTATCAAATCAAAAATTCAGGTTTGGTCTTTATAAGTGAATCTATAATAATTACTGAAGAGAAAATGGTAACAGTGATGTTTCCAACCAAGAAAATTAAAAAGAAAGGTTTAAATGACAAGGCATATTTATAAGAAGATTGACCTAATATTCTAATAAGCACTACTGCCCCAAGATAAAGATGAAAAAAGACACTTTAAAGACAAGCTCAGCTTTGGAAAATAAAAAAATAAAAAAAAAAAAATCTGCAGTTTGCACTTAGTCTTTTACAGTCTGTCTTCTAATTTACACAGTGTGAGTTAAAGTTACAAGCATAAATAGGGCACATAATGTATCCTTTACAGAACATATCAAAGTTCTCAGGAAGCCAGATTTAAGGCTTATATAAAGATATACAGTAATCTATTTCTGAAATATTTCTCTTTCCCTCTTACAGGCAAATAAAAAAGGCAAATGGATATTCTGGAACTGAAAAAGGAGGTGCTCCATTTCCTGAGCAATAGTGTCAGCTGAATGCCAAACTGCCTGCAGAACCTAATGGCCCTGAATTTCAGAGTCACAAATTACACCCATGGAATGTTCTACATATATTCCAGACATACCTTTCCAGAATGTGATGACAATGATACAAACAGCTTGTCAAGCTACATGTGATGGTATAGTTGCCATATTGAAACAGCTAGCTGCTAAAATGATTTATAAAGCAAACTTTTATAAGAGGAAAATGAAGGGAATCCTGAAAAATTGGAATGATAAAGAACTGATTGCTGCATTCAAATTTATGTTGAGCTCAGCATTCCTTGAAATAAGGTTATGGACCATGAGGACCAACAGGAGCTGTTTGTCCTTCAATATTCCATAAATGTGTGTCACAAGCTAAAATATAGCCTTTCTGCCATTTCTGCCCAGTAGAAATTTATAATCTTAAATGAACATCTAGTATTACTGCAGAATTTAATGAAATTGTTATTGAATTAATTGAAATATATTTGTAATTCTCTTCCTCACTATTTCAAACAGTACCTCAGAGGCTATTGCTGTTATGCATTTACTGAAGATTGTATTGGTATTGTCCAGAATGCACAATCATGAGTTGTGACTTTCCTTCTGCTAGCCCCTGTAAGCTCCATATTAATGTATTAGTCATATATTTGTTATATGAGCGTGATAGCTAAGTAGTACAGTTTAATGTTTTTCTTCATGTTGGCAAGTTCCTCCCAGAAATATTATTTACATCTTTTTCATTGATTTCTTACACTGGAATGTGATCCTGAAGAAGTCCAACTCATGAAAAATAGACCTTTAAAAAGATATTTGCCTATTCATGTTATTATGAACCACTCTTTTACTAAGTACTTACATAATGAACAGCTTACAGGATAAGGCCCAATATGCATGAAAGGCTTTTCAGATAAACATGAAATATAAAGAACTGAAAATGTTTATTTGTGGAAAACTGCTGATTAACCTATGTGGCTAAAGACCACGCAATGAGTCCTAAATTCACCTCTGAAAAATCCTTGATTCTCAACTAGCAATCTATTTTACAAATAGATAATGTTTGCTTTAATTAACACCATGTTCAGATGACAACACACTATGCTGTCCATATGCTCCATTTTGACAATAAATGAGGCACTAATTCTTCCTGATTGTAGTATTATGACAGACACTAATCCTACCATATTTTTCTCATGCTGTCATCAGTTGTTGCTTTTTTGTATTTTGTTGTTTTGTTGTTGTTTTTTCTTAACTTTCTTTGCCTTCATGCAGATATTTTTTTCAAAAGTTTTATCAGAGGATTGTGGTTTAAATACACAGAATCATAGAATAGTTAGGATTGGAAAGGACCTTAAGATCATCCAGTTCCAGCCCCCCTGCCATGGGCAGGGACACCTCACAATAAACCATGTCTCCCAAGGCTCTGTCCAGCCTGGCCTTGAACACTGCCAGGGATGGAGCACTCGCAACTTCCTTGGGCAACCCATTCCAGTGCCTCACCACCTGTACAGTAAGGGATTTCCTCCTTATACCCAATCTAAACTTCCCCTGTTTAAGCTTTAACCCATTACTCCTTGTCCTATCACTACAGTCCCTAATGAAGAATTGCTCCCCAGCATCCTTATAGCCCCCTTCAGATACTGGAAGGCTGCTTTGAGGTCTCCACGCAGCCTTCTCTTCTTTCAGGCTGAACAGTTCCAACTTGCTCAGCCTGTCTTCATATGGGAGGTGCTCCAGCCCCCGATCATCCTCGTGGCCCTCCTCTGGACTTGTTCCAACAGTTCCATGTCCTTTTTATGTTGAGGACACCAGAACTGTACACAATACTCCAGGTGAGGTCTCACAAGAGCAGAGTAGAGGGGCAGGAATATGTTAAGGAAGGTTAAATAGGTTAAGGAAGTCATAAGGGAACGGGGGAAGACAAAAAGGATAAGGAAGAAGAAAGAACAGTAAGGGAATGGAAAGGATGATGATTTAAGGGAAGCAAAAATTAATTCCTTAACCAGGGAATCTCTGTTGTCATTGTAAAGATAACAACCTCTGGATTCTGGCAAATGCATCTAACGGTGTTTTCTCGTGAAAATAAATTGATGTAAAAATAACCATTTAACCACACCAGAGATGTATAGATTTTAAAGCCTTCCTGACTGTTACACACTACTCCTATATTTTTTTCTCAGTATGACTGGAAAAACTAATGATAATAAGAATATTGTTCGACATGTGGCTCAATTAGGTTTGAGGTTTTGGTGTCTTCCTTAAGAATAGAATTCTGGGGTTTTGTATGCGACATGTCTTTCATAATACACACAATACTTATATTTTTCAAGTGTAATACCCTTCTTATTCAGAAGAATCAGAGGAACACATGAATTAGAAAAATTAAAAAAACAGATATAAAAAGATGACAATGAAGAATGGTAGGAAGATAATGAAAGGTCAATAATAAGTGATTCAGATACTGAAAGCTCATTTAAGGCAATGGCAATCTTTCCATTAAGGAACTTTGGAAGAGGTCCAGAAAAAAGAATAGGAAAATAAATTCAGTGTCTGGAAATAAGAAAGGTTATATTAACAAATAATAACCAAAAACTTATAAAACTTATTATAAGAATGAGAAAAGAAATAGAAACAAAAGTTGCAAGCAATACAGGCACACTAACACTTTAAAAAAAGTACTAAAATCCTTATCACCTATTTCATTATTTTTTGTGTACCAGTACAAGGAATAATGATTACAGATGATACAGTAACATAAAGATATCTTAGTACTTTGGTCACTTTTATAACCCACAGGGACTTTATGAAAATGGAATGAAGGGCAATAATATTGAGTCACCTGAAAACCATCAGTTTTGTTACACTTTGGCTCCAAGGCATGATTCCACATGACATATATCCCTGTAAAGGCAACACTTGCATGTGTTCCCGGATGCTGTGGCAGAGCTGACCTGAAGGCCAAAATGACTCCTCCTGGCTGGTCAGGTGAGGCAGGTTTTGAGTCCAGTCACAGGGTTGTAAAATGCTCTGGGAAAAAACAGTGGGGCTGGGGCTTCTTGGGGCAGGCACCCACCATCACCGATGGTCTGCAGAGGCTTCCCTGTATTTGGGCTAGCCAGCAAGCAAAGGGCTGACCATGATCCAGAGCCACTTCTACTGGTTGCCTGGTTTTGTCATGCATCCATCTCCAAAGATAAAGCATCATGAAAACAGCAGTAAATGTAAGACACTACATCAGCAGGTAAATTTTAGTTGGTGACTGTGCAGACTAGGTTATCAAAGAACAGGCAAAAATATCTCGTTCTGAATCAATCAGTACTGTTCTGTAGAAAGACATCATCAGAGACACCCGTGCCCTTTGGAAACTGAGACAGTGTCTAGACTTCAGCGCAGTAACAAGACAGTAATTCAAACGTCAAAATACAGAATGCTGCTCTTGTAATGCTGTTCAAATCAATTAAAAACTGTAGATCAATAACATCAAATTAAATTGCTTAGGGATTATTTAGAGGCTTCTCTTTTACCAGCAGTAATGTGTTTAAGGACTGTCACAAACTGTTCCAAGTATTCGGAGCATCAGCTAGGAAAAATAAAATTTTTACTTGGAAATAAAAATGTTCTAAAATAACAGCTAAATGTAAGTAATATTAATTCATATTCTGACACCTCCATAGCTAAAAAATTAATAAAGCTTGTGCCCCTTTTTCCTCTCGTTCTAACCCGCCCTCTACTTAAACTATTCTGGAAAACTTGACTCTGCCTGGGGCACTTGGACAATCTTTGATTTTCTCAAGGACTGCAGTGAATCCGAATTTTTCATTTCTTTGTTGTACTGTCAGAAGTGTTGGAAGGGGGTTACTCCAACCTCACATCTGCCCGCCCTTCTGACCCCTGCCTGCTATAGGTTTTACTCTTTCCAACTCTTGTAGTCAAAATACTTGTATTATGGTTCCCTCCTTTTCCTTATTTTTAGCAGAGTGCTTTCCCTATTTATCTGAGACTATACTTTAGCAGTTCTGACAGCTGTTATTATTCTATTTATCACAAACCTATGCATTATAAAGTATTTCATTGTTTTATGAAACAGTAATGCAAAGCTGTCAGACTTTACGCATTATTGCTAGCATCTCTAATTAATGAAAATGCTACTATCTGCTTTGATTTTCAATTATGCTAAGACCATTTATGACCATATGCAGAATGGGTCTTCCTCTTTGACCTGGGTGGGGGAAGAGGAGAATACAAACTAGGTACTGGGTCTCTAAGAATTTGTATTGGGTTTGCATGGCAAAGTGTTGGTAGCGGGGCTCCACAGGGGTGGCAGCTATGAGAAGATGCTGGGAGCTTCCCCCATGTCCAATAAAGCCAATGGCATCTGGCTCCAAGATGGAGCTGCTGCTGGCCAGGGCTTAGTCCTTCAGTGACAGTGGGACTGCCCCTGGGATAATGTATTTAAGAAGGGAGGGGAAAAACAAGCTGTAGAAGAAGCAGCAGAGAGAGGAGTAAGAATATTTAAGAGGAACAGCTTTGCAGACACCAAGGTCAGTGAAGAAGGAGGGGAGGAGGTGCTCTGGGATCGGAGCAGATTCATCTGCAGCCCATGGTGAAGACTATGGTGAGGCAGCCTGTCCTCCTGCAACCCATGGAGGTCTGTGATGAAGCAGATATTCACCTGCAGCCCATGGAGGACCCCATGCCAGAGGAGGAGGATGGTCTTAAAAGGAGGCTCTGACCCTGCGGGAAGCCCATGCTGGAGCACATGAGAGCAGTCTGTTCCTGAAGGGCTGCACCCTATAGAAAGGATCCATATGAAGAACTGCAGCCTGTGGGAAAGACTCACGTTGGAGATCTTAGTAGAAGATTGTCTTCCATGGAAGAGACCCCACACTGGAGCAAGGAAGAGTATGAGGAATCCTCCCCATGAGGAGGAAGGAGTGGCAGAGAAAACATGCAATGAACTGACCAAAACCCCATTCCCTGTCCCCATGTGCCACTGGCAGGCAGAAGGCAGAGAAATCAGTAAAGTCCAGAAAGAAGGGAAGAAGGTGTTTTAAAATTTGGGTTTATTTTCTCATTATCCTACTCTGATTTGCTTGGCAATAAATTGAAATTATTCCCCATGTCAAGTCTATTTTGCTTGTGATGGTAACTCTGGAATGATCTCTCCCTGTCCTTATCTCAACCTACAAGTCTTTTATTATATTTTCTCTCCTGTGTCCAATTGAGGAGGGGAGTGATAAAGCAGCTTTGCCAGTCAAGGTCAACCCACCACAGAGTTAGAGAGAAGCACTGCTGATGCTGCAGGTGAGTATGTAAGAGGGGAAGGAATGATATCAAAAACATGCAGGATAGTAAGCACTGCAGGTGGAATTCCTAAAGAATGAAAGTTTCATATCTTTTTGTGTGCATGTTTAAGATGGGACTTGACCTTTAAGAGATTTCATGTTGTTTTGGATGCAGAAATTTTCCTTAAAAGTAAAAAATAGAACAAACTGAAACAAAAAAACTATGGAAAATGAAAGGCCTCAAAGTAATTATTTTAGAAAATCTCACAATTTTTGAAGCATTTCAAGACTCATAATACTGCTTTGGGTTTCCCTTTTGGATCGCCTGTGATTGATGTTAATGGCACTTAATTCTGTTCTCTTAAGCAGCATTTGTAGGAGTCAGAGAAGAATGACTCAAAATTGAATCAGAACTACTGCAAGAGTAGAGAACAGCTTTCAACAAAAGATAACTCTTATGACTACTATTTATGAACCAAGATTAGATATCATTCAATCTTGTGCCAGTATCCTTTGCTCTGGTTCAGATTTCTAGGGGTATTCCCTAGAGGAGACAAAAATGGTCCTTCAATTTCTCAAGGGAATCCTTGAACCATATGTTTTGCCCCGTATCTGTTACTATTTCATGTTCAAGTGTCAACACACATCATGAATACATTAAATAGGTTACTTTAACCTGAACCTCCTTGCACATTTAGCACAGAGACATGGTTTTATTAATGTAATTACATTTTACCACTCTAAAATCTCTGTTGCACTGTATGTTCTGATGTACAAAACTTTTAATTTAAAACACTGTTCGTTAGTATTCAGCCTTCCCATTTCCTTCTAAGCAGTGTGGTAGCATTCTCAGTATTTAAAAAAGACCTGCTTCCAAGGATGCTGTCTGAAGTTGCATGCAATTGTATGTCTGTATCTATCTCCTTTTCTGTTTTGTGTAAACACTTTCATGCTAATTCACCTGCTCTTTCAATAAAGCTTTCCAAGCTAAGAAAGAAAGTATGGTGGATATTCCTAAAGTTTTCGGGTTTTTTTTAAGACATCTGTTCTTTTTTTTTTTTCTTCAGGAAAACTTTGCCTTCAGTTAGGGATGTAGGCCTGTTAAACATTTGACATAGGAATATGCAAGTGTTTCCAGTCATGAAAACATGCAGGCAATGTATTCTAAACTCAGGAAATATAAGCCAAATCACAGAAGTTCAGTGTCTGGCATTAGAGATTAATAATTATATGAACCATGCAAAATTTCTGACAAATTTCTACATTAGGAGATTAACCTAGGTACACTGAAAAGCTATTATGCCAGAACCTGCAAAACGGACATGAACTTCTCTCCTTTTTCATTTTCCCAAATGGAACACCCAGCCCGTGGAATCTGATATGGTGAAATTTGATAAAGAACTCCAATCTGACAGAGCTAGTTTTTTGTTGTTGGTTTTGTTGTTTGGGTTTTTTTTCTTTTATTCCTTTTACCAAGTTCTTCTATGTACAGAAGTAAAATTACTTGGGAAAACCATACGTGTACTCTTTTTTCTTTCCATTTGTTATGTCCTCTTCGTTCTTGCAGTTAATTCTTTAGTCTTTGTAAATGGTACTTACCAGTGTAATCTCCAGACATGGAGCAGATTGGATATTACTAAGCAGCATCACTTTGTCAGAGCTGAAAGGGCTCCCTAGCCATAACATGTCTGGTGGTTGGTAAACGTGAAACACCAACCTCGCTCTACTCCGTGGGCTGTTTCTCACACTATTGCTGCTCAGTCAGTCAACCTGCAGGGAGTAATTAAGGGTGAGTACAACTGACAAAGTCTGCAAAGGCAGCAGGAAATAATTTTACCAAGCTGGTCTTTTTCATTATTCTTATTATTACCATTTTATTATTTCTTTTATCTCTGCTTTAACAAAACAAGTTTCTTCACTTCCCCTGTAGAAGGACTAGTAGTCAAAAACCATGAGGTGCAGACAAATCAAGTAAAAGTCAGTCCTGTTAACCAGAGAAAAGCCTTTAGGTCACTTGCTGCTATGATCATAATTAAGCAGTGTATCTTGGAGCTAGTTAAAGGTTAAATGAGTGGAAAGAAGGGGAATAAGTATACTGAAAACCAAGGAGACAGAAAGGAATGTAATATTTTCAGAACGGTACAGATGGAACATGGTGTGGTTTATTGTATGTGTGCACAGTCACAGGTTTGGAGAGCCCTGGAATGGAGTGCAGAAGGTGCCCTGGTAATTCTGAAGTAGACCACAGCTATTGCAATATAGAGAAGACATTGATTCTACAAAAAAAGAAATTATTCTATATTAATAAATTAGGGCACCTGTTCATTAGACTTACTAAACGTTATTAGGTGGTGAAATGACATTTCCTTTTATGAGCCTAGTGGACAGCTTTTTTTTTCTGGAGCTTTAAGTAACAGAAAGTGACCACACTGAATTAAAAAGATATGGAGTATCTAAAGTAATGGCTAAGGGTACTGCAGGTTGTCCCTCTATACACACAAACATAAGCACCCTGTTTTTTATTAACACATTCTGGTATGTACATGCTTTCCTAAACCTGTGAGGTTTTAGCAGTTAAATATTCACATATACATCCACCCTCACAGGACAATTGTGTTTCTTTGTGTGGTTAAGTAAAAATGCTATGAGGGAGAAGGCTATTGTTTGGTTTTGGTTTTAAGGGTTGTTTTTGTTTGTTTCCTTTTGTGTTGCAGTGCAAAAATCCCAAAGCAAAGGCTTCTTCAAGCAGAATATGTCAATCATGCCTTCTTTTAACTAGTGTGATGTACACAAAATCTTTATTGTACCTTTGACACACAACAGGCATTTGCTCTGAAGCATAATCCTAGCAGGCCCAGGAATGTCTAAGCATCATTTATTTAATTATTTAGATATATACATACATTAAGAAACCCACCTGGCTAATATGCTCAAATGCCTATGGCATGACAAACAAACAAAAAAGAACCAACAAAGCTAAACCTATCTAAGGTACTGCAACTTTACTTTTTCATTATGTACATAGTGTAAAGATATATAACCATGGACTTAAAGCCTAATGTGAGGTCAGGGATGTCTTTTACATTTTGTTAAGTAGATTATGAAAAGACCACTTGATATGTTTAATTATGTACATGCTGAGTTTTTATGAATTTACTTACACGTCGCTAGAAGAAGATCTAAGTATTTAATAACTGAATGCTGAGAAGCCTTGGGCGACATATTCTAGTGTGAGGCGTTTCTTATATCCTTCTATTTTTAACTAGCTCTATCCTGTAGGGTAAAAAAAAAAAAGACTCCAAAATTCCTACATTGATTTTGAAGAAAATTTTAGAAGAGTCTACATACTGCTCATCCCTAATAATAATAATAATAATAATAATAATAGTGTTTGAAATTAACTTTTAACATTTTTCATGAGAAATTTCACAGTCCAGTATAAAATAGTTTTTCCTTTCTCTCCAAATATGAATGTCTCTCTCTTTCCCCATTCTGTACAGCTGCAGCTCAGATCAAGAAGTGAAGGAATGAGAGACCTACACTGTCCTGTTATGCAGTCAATATTAAATCCTGGATTAATGACAGATTTAAGTTTCAGTATTTCATGAGCCATCTGACTTCGAATGGATGCTTTATCACATTAGAAAGAGGAAGGTCTTCCCTTGCAGTGAGAGATGGCAATCCTTCCTAGGTCTGGCAGGCTGGCAGATATTGGGTTATAAAATCATGACACTGGAAAGCAATCTTAGGTAATATTTAGAGGCCTGCACTGTTTGTGTTTTATAGCTTTTCTCCCCCTCTAACCATTCAGAGTTCAAATTAATGTTAAGTTTTAGTCTAGAATAAAAAATAGACAACTTTTTAAAATGCTGTACTGATAAAATACACAACAGAAGAAAATTGAACACAATGAAAATACAGAGGTTTTATGAATATTTATATTGCTTCATTTGAAAAAAACCCATAAACACATCTAAAAATTATATGCCTCCAGACACTACCAGTCAAAAATGTTCCTCAAAAGAGATTCAGACTTGAAAAGCTTGCATTTCAGGCTCAAGATTCGTTGAATAGCAGTTAAAAAATACTCAGGTTCCATATCTTATACTCAGAAATTAAAAAATGAAAGTACCAGAAGTTAAAAAATAAAAGTAATCTAAGAAGTATCTTGCAGAGAAGGACTTGGGGTCAATGAGAAACTGAACAGGAGCTGGCAGTGTGCACTCATGTGTGCTGTGTTGCATCAAAAAAGTGTGACCAGCAGGTTGAAGGAGGTGATTTTGCCCCTCTACTCTGCTCTTGTGAGATCCCAGTTAGAGTGCTGTGTCCAGTTCTGGTGTCCTCAACATTAAAAGGACATGGAACTGTTAAAACAAGTCCAGAGTAGGGCCACGAGGATGATCAGGGGGCTGGATCACCTCCCGTATGAAGGCTGAGAAAGTCAGGTCGGTTCAGCTTGGAGAAAGCTGTGTGGAGACCTCATAGCAGCCTTCCAGTATCTGAAGGGGGCCTACAAGGATGCCAGAGAGGGACTCTTCATTAGGGACTGTAGTGAAATGGGCTCAAACTTAAACAGGTGAAGTTCAAGTCAGACATAAGGAAGAAGTTTTTTACTGTGAGGGTGGTGAGGCACTGGAATGGGTTCCCCAAAGAAGTAGTGAATGCTCCATCAGTGTTCAAGGCCAAGTTGGACAGAGCCTTGAGCAACATGGTCTAGGGTGAGACATCCCTTCCAATGGCAGGGTGGTTGGAACTAGATGACCTTAAGGTCCTTTCCAACCCTAACTATGATTCTATGAAGACAAAACAGGTAAGTGAATGTGGTAGCAAGAAGAGAGATGAGAGATGAGCAAAAACAGAGAACAGAGGGAACGAAAACATGATTTTACTTGTTAACTGTAATTTGTTCTGGAAGCACCAAAAACCAGCAAATATGGAGACTTTTGATTCTGTTTCAGCAATTCTACTTTCCATTTGACAAGCACACTTGTGTGTACAGGACATATTCTTTTTCAAAACTCAAGATAACCAGATAGGAACACTAACAACTTAGATTTTTAAGTAAATATTTGGATTAACAAAAGGCATGAGAAACTTCATGAGAAAGGATATTAAAATATGAAACACACATGAAATCATGAGCTTTAAGGAAAGAGTTTTCTCAGCAACAGCAACTATATAGTATTGCAATTTCAGCATTATAATAAAAATTAAATATATATTATGGTGTGTAAAAAAAATGCAAGTTCATTTTTTGCAATGCTTTTTATGTGATTTATTTTACTTAGAATTTACAAATTTGAAGTGTAAGAAATAATAATTTCTATATGTACTCCAATAGATAAATTTAAAAGATTAAATATTATTTTCTTATTATATTGTGCATGCTTGAATATGCACTCATATGGACACACTTGTGTATGATTACAAACATTAGATTAAAAAGACCATTAAATTTACAAAATATTTTAAATAATTTTTGTGCAGAGGCTTACGTATTAATTCTTAGAATGATAAGGAGATAGGCTGAATGTATTTGAAAATATAGTGAACCAGGTTCTGCTCTTGCTAACATTAATGCACTTTCATTTAGATAAATCAGAAATTAATTTAACCCCACTACTGTATCTTTAATCAAATAAATCTCTATCATAGAATTAAGCTTCATTTGGAAAGTTCACAATCCATAATTACCTCATTGCTAAAATTAATGCACTTTTTCTAACAGTATGTAATTTTTAAAATTTTACAATGAGTAATTTTTGCCTTTTCTCCATAGAAAGGCAATTGTAAGAATTTTCAGGGGGAAAAAAAAAACAACTTCTTTTGCCTGAAAATTTCCTAATGAAAATAGCAGACTAAAACTGAAGGCCTGAATCAACAGAAAGGTCTTTTTTGTGTGGTTTCGTTTGTTGGTTTTGGTTTGAAAGATTTTTTAGTTGGTAAATTATTTGAACAATGATATAGAGACAAAGAAAGAATATATTAGTCCTAGGCTCCTGTCTTACTTGAATAATGTGTCCTTGTTTTATTTTGTTGTTTCTGTTTTTTTTTCATTTTTTAAACGTTAGCTATGTTATGATACATTACCATCTCAATTAATCTCCACTTTTGTTCTCTGAGGAAGATAAAAGAAAGGGAAAAAGAGAACTCTCATTTCACCACATTCTCTGCAGCTTAGCCCAGTATTCTAGTAAAGAGAAGCTTAATTTTGCATCTGGTGACAGGAGGTAAAAGACCATAGATAAGCATGTGCAACAGTCACTCAAACAGAAAAATAACCAGACAATTTTGGCAATAAGATCATAGGAAGAACAAAAAGGAAGACTGGGATTAGCAACAGCTCTGGCCATCTGGCTGCTATGTGTACTGGTGCCTTTTATGTCGAATAAAAAGAAGGTAGTAAAGTTTTAATATAGAATGATAATATGATGATAATCATAACAGACATTTAGAGAAATTATTCAAATTAAAGTGATTTTATATTAAGTGGTGTGAGCTATTTGGGAAGGGTAGCTTTAAAAAAAAAAAAAAAAAAGTTATGCCTTTGCATGTCAAGGATGTAACTGTTCACTCTGAAATCCAAAATGCAGAGGAAGTTAGGATTGATGAAAGCCTGGCTAATACCAGAACGAAAGCACTAACACAGCTGCCAATATGCTATTTGAAATCAGAATCGGCTGAACAAGACTTACTGGTGATTTTCGGAACAGGATAATAGTGTTAATTAAGAAGCAGAACCTGGAGGATTTGTAACTATAGAACCAACCTTAAGACAAATAATACTGTATTTATTCTCCTTCCTATATGGTTACATTGTTTCATGAACCATACTGTTCGTGTGAGACGAATATTAAATAGAACACTTTTTATGAATCTTGTGACTTTATAAATATGGCATATATTCAAAATATTAAGTTATTCATCTAAAGCATTGTTTTTTTCAGGGCAACAGATCCCTGTCTTGAGATAACTGACTTACTCTTATTTATCAAATTTACTAGATAGGGATTTTCCTAGCGTGCATACTAAAGCATACAACTCATATTTCCCTGACAAGAAATCACAGATAGTTCAAAAAGCTTAAAACTGCCTGACTCATCCTCCTATTGTTAAAGAAGACTTAACTATGGAGGCATCTGCTGAAAATCAAAATATAAAAGGACAAATGCTATGTAGCAAGTTCCTGTTACTCATCAGTGATGACGTTTTAATATAAAAAAACAGAAAAAGACAATCACCAATTAGTTGGAAGGAGCTAACTGAAAAGGTGAAGCTGAGGGACAAAAGAAATGGGACAGATGTCTGGACAGGGGTAAAAGCATAACAATAAACCAATAGCAGACAGCTGAAACTAGATGATCTGGAGGTCCTTTCCAACCCTAACTAATCTATGATTATATGATTCTATGATCTTCAAGGTACATCTATAAAATACAGGTGGAAGTAATCACCTGCAAATATAAAGGATGTAGGACAACTGGTTGTACTGCTGAAAAGGACCTGGACATTACAGTATGTCACAAAGCTGAGCAGATATCAAGAAGGTAATGCTGTAAGAGGCAAAAAAGGCAATACTCAAATATACAAACAAGGGAGGTATTGCCTGTGAAAACCAGAAAACATTCCATTTTAAGATGTTCATAAAATATTGGTCACTGGGGGGAGTACTGCATTCAGCCTTGGAAATTGTAGCCTGGGAGAGAAATAGATGACTTAAAGAGAGTACTAGAAGAGAAATAAAAATAAACATACGTTGACAATATGTGGCATAGGTAAATATGGAATAAAACTCATAACAACTACTTGGTCTAGAAAAGACCAGACTGAAGAGCATGAGGAGAAGCCATCATAGCAGTTTTCAGATACATGACAAGCTCCTGCAAAGAAGGGTGTCCTCTGCAACCTTTCTGAATGGCCCTCTATAAACATATGGTTCCATGTCTGTGATGAGTAGACAGGAAGATTTAGGATTAAACTGAAACAAAGATCATTCAGGGTAGATAAAAAAAAAAAAAAGTCCTTATACCAGTAAAACACTGGTATGAGTTTTGTGGAAATGCTACTACATTAGGCTAACATATCTGAAATGACACAGATAACTTTGGTCTTACCTGGTACGGGGGATTGACAATATTACAATCGAAGCTATTCTCAGTTTTACATTTTTGTAATTTTTCTGGATTGACAGAGGTTCCAAATGGAATAAAACTAACTTTTATATACATCAAATCTTACCAGTTATAAAGGATAAGCAAAAAATGCTCACAAATCTCACCGAACAAAATTCTGTAATGCCATTTTCAAAATGATTGTGCCACCATTATAGGTGTACATGCTGAATGCATAGAGTCCACATAGCTTTGCTGAATCAAAAGCCAATGAAGAAAGAATAGAAATTTAGAGATACGCATCCAATTAATGTTTAGACTACAGGATTACATCATGAACAACTGCACCAAAGTCTTGTCCAGGGTAATGTAAATCATACCTGCACACAAAGGAAATTGTGCTGCTCAGCATTATTGAGTTACATGGGCCTCTAATTTGCTGCAACAGATTTCAAGGTGGAAATACTATCTGGAAGCTTTTCTAACATCTACACACCCCACCTTGCACCAAGTTGCTGACTATGGTTGAATCTTCATTTTGTTACAGGGAAGATATTATTTGCTATCGCTATGTGCAGTTACTGGTTCTTTGCTTCAGTGGGCATGAGAGTAGTCAGGGAAGAAAAACTTACTTCAATAACACTACGGTGTTTGAAGTGCCTTGACTTCCTGTACTGTTCTGATATGTTACCTGGGGAATGCAGAAAAGAAATGGTTTCTCTCCTGCACCTGTAAACTTCTTGACACAAAGAACAGTGATTATCTATCAGGGAGCTGTTAGTCATCTCCCAGCTCTGTTGACAAGTTAATATTCACGTCAGGGGGAGGTAACATGCCACTGAAGTGATAATGTACACCAGCAACTTATGACATGATCATTCAGACTGCAGTACCACATCCCTCTCCCATACCCTGATTCTACCCTACCCTTCCTGGCAGAAGCCAGGGATTTGGTTCCATCATATGTAGAAGTGATGACTTTTCCACTCAGAGGATGCTTTGCTTTTGCTTCTTTCTGACCCAATCATGCTACTTGAAGGCAGCTGATATGGCTGTTTTTTTTGTCTGAATAGTACCCACTGAGCTTCTAAAAGACCGTAAAGGACTCTGAGCAGTCAAGGTCTGCTGCTAATGGTTTCAGTAGGTAACAGGTCCTCCCTTTGGCCTGTCAGTGAAAGATGGGAGAAGGAAAGCAGGTGACACTGAAAAAGGATGCTTGCTGAGGCAGTAAAAAGGGACAACCTCCGCTCTTAAATGGGAAGAGACAGAATGCTGCTGGAGGGCAAATCTGCAAAAGGGTCCTGAACCTGGAACCAGCAGCTGCAACGAGCAACATGGGATCACCCTGCTGCAGAGTCAGCTTTGGTGGGAAAAAAAAAAAAAAGGAAAAACGATTGCTTAGGGACAGGAGTTCATGGGTACATAACATAGTTAGCTGCTAACAGCTAATATCATTAAAAGTGTTAAAAGCATTACTAACAGCATCAGCTGTTACCACTGTTGTGTATGTTAGGTCATACATCTCTGAAAATCTAACCCTTATTCAGCACTGGTATGCAGTCTTCTGAAATACCAAATATATGAAGCAAAGCAGCAGGGGCGCTGCATTCATTGTGTTTAAAATCAGAAATGTTCTAATAATTTACTAATTAATTCATACTAAATAAAGGAATAAATGAGCAGAGCAGGGACTCAGTGACATTTTGCATATCGTACACAAGCCTTTGGTACATATTAGTTTAGCTTGTTCTACCTTTTCCTTAATCCCTGATGTCACCAACATGCATTTTAAAACCTTGCATGGGATTTATTCCTTTTGTTTCCATGGCAGCGGCAAGACTGATCCCTCAGATATGGAAATATCCATTTATTCTGAAAATTGCTTCCTGGCAAAATTGCCTTGGATCAGAATTCTACAATTGAGCATACAGTAATTTTATCTTTACATATATCATGTATAGATTTCTTTTTGTATGTAGTCAAGGACATAGACATTTGGCCTGCTTCCTGGGCTATCAGTTGTAATAGCTGATGCTTTTGTTGTGCTTCAATTTCTATCTTGAATTAAGAGTTAACTTTTTTGCTGGCCTTTGGACTAGTATAACCCCATTTTTGTCTGTGCAGCTTGTAGCATTTCGGTTTCAAGCAAAATGAATGCAAATTTTGTTACTTCAACAGAGGAAAATAAGAGCACATCTGCTATTTAGCGTATTTGATCATTTTAGTTGAATGATGATAGACTTTGCAGGGAATTATTTATTTGATTTTGTGGAATTATCTTCCAATCAGTTTTTCAAAAAATTACAGATGATATTTTTTTGCATTTATGTTGGGCCTCATTTTATTTTACAAAGCACCTAATTAATCTTGCAAATCAATATAAAAAAAAAGAAATCCCCTTGCCTTGCTTGCTAAGCTATCCATTTTATTTACAATTCCTTCTTATCCTTGATTAAAATTGAAAACAGATAGATTTGCCTGCAAGCATGAGGGAAATCAGGCTCAGACACCTGAGTGGAAATGAAATTGGACTAGGAATAAATGCTTCTAGGTTAGCATTTGTCATGAGATGACTGACAGAGGTAGGGGTGAAGAAAGAAGTTCTGTGACCATGTCCTCAGTGTTTCCTACAGTCAGTAGCTCTGTCTTTTTTTTTTTATTCACACTGTACACTTTAAACCTCTGACATAGTAATAGGTTAAGCTATGAAATGCCACTCATTTACATGGGGGTAAAATATTCAAATGACTTGCTAAAGGAGCTTAAAGCACTATAATTAACCCATCACAAAATAAAATATACCACAAATGCTTTTTAAAGTTTAATCTACTAATGAAGCTCAGCATGCATTAACATTTTTCCCCATTTTTTATGTGTCATACATCAGTGGTTAGATAAACATGCTGATTGCCATCAGTTTTATGTCACTTTGAGAGTCTAAGTTGATAACTGACATTAATCACAATCTCAGCAGCACAGCACTTTGAACATATCTACCACAGAGCTCTGATAGCAGTGACCAATAAGGGACATAACTTGTTCTGGTGAATACAAAAAGATCTGCTTCATTGTTTTATCCATATACCATTTCAACCACAGAGTAACTCTAAGAACCATGAATATGAAGGATGCAGTTTGTGTGCTTTGTACTCAGGATAGTTTTTTTCCCTTAGGAGCTAAAATAGAAACTTATAGGGATTAAATTGAGAGTGGCTTTGTTCATGCTCATTTGTATTGCATTAGCTATGATAAAAGCCCTCTGGCCTGTGAGGCCATGTATTTTCTGAGAGTCAAAGGGAGATAAGCTGTTGCAGAAAAAGTAAGCTATGTGCTAACTAACAAGTAGTTAGGAGAAATACCAGTACTGGGAATATCATTATCAGGAATCGTTCATAAAAGAACTTTGGCCCCAGTTCAGGAATTTCACAACATTCTAGGTCTAACAATGGAACAATTACTGAACATAAAGCTTCTGAACAAAAGACAAAATTCAACATGAATTATTTCAAGTTTCATAATTTTGATAACTTGTCTGTCATCTTTGGATTTTGATTGCTTTGGTTTTTTTTTTTGAGGGGAAAAGGGAGAGCCTAGTTTATGTTTCTCTTACCATTGAACTAGTATTATATTGCTTGATATATTGGTATCCACAGTTACATATGGGCCTGGGATTGGGCCTGGGATGAAATGAATCTCTTGAAACAATAAGGAACTCACGGGCACAATCAGATCCTGTTCTTGTTCAAAATATCAAAGGAGAACATTTGGCATTGGTAAGACTAAACGATGAGTTATCTGACAAAGTGACCATTCAGTTGCCTAACTTAGCAAAAGAACTAACTTATAAGGTGTCCTAAAATGAACTGCCTTCATTGTGATACTAAAAATCACATCCACAGTTCGAAAAGACCCTGGCATAGGTGAAGATCCCTCCCTGAGCATGCTTAGTGGTTAGAAGGAATTACCCTGCAAATACTATAATTATATGTAGATTACCGCCAATCATTGTAACTGGGAGTGTACTGCCTTGTAACTTTTGTATGTAAATCTATGAAGCCAGCATTAGTGTGCTTCATTTGTGGAAATGTACCACTGAGCACCCTGTGCAGAATAAAAGCGGTATCTCTCCTCAGTGTGTAGCATTGCTTTACTGCACACTAGGCATGAATCTGCTTTCCAGACAACATAAAGATTGCATATACAGATGTTCTGAGCTATCAGATATGCCATGACTTATCTATAAGAAAATGTGAGCTCATTCACATGCATTTTGGTGACTACCTGGATGTTCATATACATGCTATAGTTCCCTTAACATATGTCAAATCCTTTATATATTTAAAAGATTTGTTTTCTTTTTCTCTAGCAACTTCAACAGTTCAGATGGAACACTGCCCATTAACAGGTTCCTGAAAAAGTTATGAAGTGAATCAGATTGATATTTCTTTGTAAACCAGTTATACTAATATTGTTCAATAGGAGAAAGTCGACCAATATTAATGTTATGGAAAAAATTTGGGAGGGAAGATGATGTAAAAAAAATTAAATTTTATTATGACTTTATACATGCCATGTTAAAGAGATTCCACATGTAATATATGTAACAATTACTCAATGCTTATTTTTTTATATATTATAGCTATAAACTATCATTCCTTAGTTTGAACATTACTGCTCATGTAAGATTAATTTTGCTACATACAACATGAGCATAAAACACAGAAAGTATAAGCCAAACCTGAAGATTTTAGAGCCTTATGGAATAAATCTATGGAATGTATAAAAAAGCTGAAAAAGTGAAATTGAAAATCGTTGTCCCTGAAAGTGTTTAAAATTGGGATATATGTCACTCTGAATAGGAGCTGACTTAGCCTATATTCAGTCTTCTTATTTTTAGACAGGATATTAATTTTTTAATTTTTAATATTTACAGCCATTCTTCTCCAATTTAAGTGACTGACCTCCTCCATAGTTCATTAATGTAGAACTTTTTACTGTCTTTTGAACTGACTATACTTTTGTCCAAACATAAAATGCTAACAAATTTAATGGCCTATGATACCAAGGAGGTCAGACCAGACTAGGTAAAGGTCTCTTTTGGCCTTAAAAAACACTTACATGGAAGTTTTTTGATGGAAATCACAGCAATAATCCTGTCTGATTGCATGTTATTAAATTATATGTTTAGTGAAAGATAACTTGTTTCTTAAAAAGTACAATCAAATCATATTGCATTTAAACATATCAGGCAAATTTTGAGCCCTCTATCTTATTCTTTTCTGAGTAGAATTTCCCTACTGTTAAAAAAACCTCGACTGTTTCTTGCAGGTATAGGCTAAGGGGTACATTTTATGTCTAAAACATCTCCAAGCAAAGAAAGGTGTATATTTTCTTTACTGAATTAGTTTTTTTGAAAACATTTCTGCTTGTTTTTTGTTGTGGTGTTGTTTTTTTGTTTTTGTGTGTGTGTGGTTTTTTGTTTTTTTTTATTTTATTTGGAGCTTTTGTGTGTTTTCTTCTGTAATATGGCTTTCTGTTTCAAATTCATGTGTAACTATCAATCTGTTTAGCTAGAAGGGTAAAGTTTTTTTAAAAAACAGCCATACCTCCCATCTGAGTAAAAAGTGCTAACTTATGTAACAATCCTTAGGTCCTAGGAAAATTTGGCTATTGGTAGGTTTCATCTTCTTTATAAAATGACTTCTTTCTCTTTGAATAAAAGGATGTCATGCCATTCATGACCTCTGGCCTGCAGGAAGTGTTTTTCAGTGTCCTAAGCCACAGATGAGTAGCTTTGGTGGCGACCAAGGCTAGACTATAACTTAAATTCCCAAAAGACTACACAGTGACAGTCACTTTTTAGAGTCCTGATCTCTCTTTCTGTCTTGCTGTGCTCAGATTTTTTTTATTCATGAGCAGATCTTATGCAAACACTGGGTCAGCCTTGAAGTAAATCATGTGGCTGCACACTGTAGTAGGCAGGCAGGCTTACATGGCACATTCCCAGGTCTCCTGAAGGTTGCATGTTAATTTTAAAAATATATCAATATGTGATCCTCGTGAGGAGCGTAGGAATAAGATATACAAGGACCTGTTACAACACAAAGGATAGATCTTTAGGGGAGCACCAAAACTATTTTATCATTCTTTTCCTTTAAAGAGAGGTGATAGGATCTTCTAATTAGTCAGATTTTCTGTTCACTGGATGGATCATCCAGAAGTACCATTCTGCTTCATTTCCTTGTCCTGGAATGAATCCCATTTGTGTTAGGTGCAGATAATTAGGCGACTACATGTGAAATATACATATCATATTTTTTAGGCAAATATAACTTTCATACTGTATGGAAGGTAGATGTTTGTCTAGCTTGTGTGTGGCTATGCTTATTCTGCAGCTGAAATCTGCTCTGTATACATCAAGCTTGCTTTCTGAGCTGTGAATTCAGCTACAACAGAAGACAGTGACAAAGGTACACCTTCTGATTAGCTCATTCTCTGTCTCTTTATATAACACAAAGTATGTTCTTGAAAAGTAAAGAAGGTATTTTAGACATGCATTCACTCCTGTGCTCTCCTGCAATCAAAACATTATTAACTTTTCAATTTTAATTTTACAGTATTCTAAATCATAAAGAAGAAAATGTGACATAAATGGCTAGACAAAAATAAAAACGTAGTGCTCCATTTGTACTGTCTTCAGTCTAGAGTGCCTCCTGTTTATATTTTTCCAAAATTTTCCTTTTGCAAATTAGTTGGAGAATTCTTTTTTTTTTTTTTAGATTAAACTGCGCACTCTCATAAATGTGGTATGTAAAGCACTACGTGAGGAAAACCAAAACATAACTCAAAAAAACCCCCAACCAATAGCCCCCCCAACAAACAAGCAAAAAAAAAAAACCCTACACCCCTTAGATACTGAAAATTTGATTCAGTGAAAAAATATAGCAATTTTTCCTGAAGTTCTCAAGAAAATATAGTCTAAGGAACAATGAGATTGCCTCACAATCATAATACATCACTTCAAGTTTTTGCCAAAACATGATGATTGTTTTAAAAAATTGTGCTTGCATTTGTTTTGACAGTTTTTGAAATATTGTATTGTTGTAATTATGGGAGTATTGCTATGTAGTATTTTTTTTGACCTAATGTTTATTATAAACACTAATAGTTTTTAGTTTGTTTATATTCAAAGACCTTTGTCTCACGTAAGGCTATTTATAATCTTGCTAAAGTCACGCAATCACCTTCAGGTACATTTTGCAATGTGGCATAATTAAGCACAAACTTTTGACATGGTCTCATTTTAATCCAAACCATTTTTCATGTCTGAATTAGTGACCCAAAAAAGTAAAAAAAAATATCCTCAGGACATCATGAGTACTGGAGGATTTACTGAAATCCTCTATCAGCAAATTCTTGGTATGCATATTTGTGCCTCAGGTACTTCCATGATATTCAGCTTTCTGCACCCATGGGTGCTCTCTCAGGACAAAAAAAAAAAAAATAATCCAAGTTCAAATGATTTCTTAGCTTATGTTAGTTTTCTAAAACAGTGAAGTTTCAGAATGATGCACCCAAATTTATCCCAAAGGTCAAATTAAAAGGTGACATTTTCTAGCTTCGTCACTATATATACTAAAGATTGAGTACATATTTGCTAAACCCAAGGATTTAGCTCACAGATTTTATATGGTAAGAGCATTTTGGTTCTAAATATTACTATCAGTTCATTTTTGGATTTGGATTGCTCAGAAGGTAAGTTTTCAGTGTGTGGTAGGGTTTTCTAAGTGAATATGATGACCACTTCTGTGGCACGCCAAAGTGCCATTTGGTTTTATTTGTCTTCATCAGTGCTGTGCATTCAGCTATCTACTGTTCCTACACTGATAAGCAAAAGCCTGAATGACACTTTGTGTGTGTGTGTAAATCATCAGAATGTAAGATCATGTACATGACCTATATTGTTGGAAATGCTATATATCAACTGATACATACCTTACACTTCAGCTGCCCTCTCTCAAATACTGTTCTTAATACTGGGATCCTCTGCAGCATAACTTAGGGTTTTTTCAGTCAAAGGACATTCCTGTATGGTCACTTTTCTGTAACCCTAGTAACTTGTTTCTCATGCTTGGTATGGTATTTCACCTTTGAAATAACACATGCTGCAAAAGAATTGGAAAGAACAGGGTTTTGTGTTTCAGCTGCTGCCAACTAACTGCTCATTTTTGATTCTGTAGAGTATGGTAGATAAAAAAGACTATATACCATGCTTTCATTTCTTCCCCTTGAAGTAACCACCATCTGGTAAAAAATGATAGAAACCCTGCTGTTTTAAGCATAGCAGAATACTAATTTTACTTGAACTTATTTTAAGATGTGATGTCTGTTAACAGCTGGTAGGTCTGTAGCCAGTTGTCAAAGATTTAGAAAGAAGTCACTGACTCCTCAAGTTATCATATATATAGTAGAAAATACTATTAAATGAATGAACCTCAATGACTAGCCTTGATTTTTTGGGGGGGCACACTCAGGCATTCTTGTACTTCCCAAGTCTCCCTCATTTCTGGATATCTAAGGAGTAAATTGTAATCTATATTACTAATAATAGAGCCAACAGAAAGCATAACATGCAAACAAAAGATACATCTATATTTTTCACTACAAGAATACAGTATATGGTAGCAATATATATTAATGCACATACTTTATATATGTGTAGAAAAATAGGCAATGGATTTCAGACACCAGGTTTTCATAAGGTAAAGATAGAAATCAGTGAAGTTTGTGCATTTTCAGTTCTTCATATTCACAGGCAGTATTATTGAATGTATTTTGAAAGTTGAACAAAACCATCCATTGTTTCTGAAGAGCACTCTTAGCTATTCCTCTACATACACATTTTTCCACACAAGTGGAAATCTGTAAGAAAATTTCAAATAACTTTTCTCTAACAAATGCAGAGGAGAAAGCCTATAATACCAGTTTAGTCAAGCAATAATAAGTTAAACATGTTCTTATTTTACTGAGGGATAATGTTACCACTGCTGTGCTTTCAGTCAAATTAAGATAATTAATCCTGTGTATCCTGCAACCTCAGCAGTGAAAGCAGGCTAACACTTTTCTAGCACTTGAACTTTTGCAACTTATGTTCAAAGCTGTTGTAAGTTTAGCAACAAATACAAACAATCTGCCTTGAATATCCTTCAGCTCTGGCCAGTTACACCCTTAAATTAGGAGTGATTGATCCTGAGAAACACATAATTGTGTTAAATGCAAATGCAAATACAAATGTAGGGCTTAAAAAAAGGCATAGACAAAAGACTCATTTTGTATAGTGTTGTCCCATGACATACCTTATAATATATCAACATGAATTTCCTTTGTCATCCTGATGCTACTTGGTCTTATAGTTATTTACCTGCAAAAAAACACCCTACTGGCGTAATTAAATTCATTTGAGATGTGACCTCCAGAAATACTGTACTTGCAAATCCCACAAACCAATATTAACACAACTATTTCATTACATTCATTCTTCTAAAATGTATCCTGCAAACCTTCAAAATTTACTGGTTCTTTTACAGAACCACTGAAAGATGCACACAGAAGCCATGTTAAAGCAACAGTATGAAGTTTCTTCTCCAATATAGACACAAAGACATTTCAGCAAAGGTGCATTTACAGAAGGCTGACAGGAAAGACTGCAGTGTTAGAGAGATCCATTTCTTGTTTAAACCCTTTTTTCCCCTGTAGCATCTTGCTTTAGCTGACTAAAGACAATGTTTTGATTTGACTAAGTTTTCTAAGTTACTGTAATTATCTGGTTTTATAGGCTTTTGGAAAGCATAAGGTTTGTATCAAGTCCATCATAGATGATGAAATAAAATGTCTGAGGCCAGGGAAAAGTAGTATTCCCTTCCCCTCAATGACTGTGTTCAGCACAGTGCAGAGAAACAGCAAAAGCTGTCACTGTGGGGCCATGGCATTGCTTTCCAACTTATCTCCTCTCCATTTAAAAATTGAACCAAAACTAAATGAAAAAAACACCATCAACAGCAAACCTCAGTCATAGTGAGCAGAAGAGAATGGACAAATGACTTCTCAGCAGCCACAGAAGGAAAGGTCAAAACAGACACACGAAGGCAGATCTGGAAGGCCCTGGGGTTAGCATCAGCACTGCAGGAGAAGCCGTCCTCTCTGCAAGAGACATGGAGTAATGTTGATTGAACATCCACACTGAAGAACACCTACATTTTATACTGTACGATGATGGATTTTTTCACCTGGCTTTTATCTCAAAAGCTTGATTTTGAAGCCTTTGTTCCGTTTATTATTTGCTTTTTGATTAAACACCACCCATTGTTATATATTCTGAGAAATGCTGGCCCTGCAGCAGTTGTAAATCGATAGCTAGATGTGGAGGAGTAGGAAGGTGAAGGGAAATAAAGAAAAGGAGGAAAGTTGCTCACAGTTAAGTGAGAAAGTTAGTTAATAAAAATAGGTCAGGCAATTTCAACCCTTTCTCATATGAAACAAATGGGCTAATCCTAAGTAGGAATCACGCATCAGTGTATCTGGGGTTCATCAAGAAGTGGACATATATAGAAATATAAAAATCCTTTTTCACTCATATCAGGAAGATTGCAGAATAATAGATACCCAAGACTGAATAAATACTGCAAAAATTAAACTAATCTGTTACCAAGGCCATGTACTCAGTAATGATTAAGCTTGAAGAAGTATATATGATGATATCAGAATTTTTGTTAAAAATCTGTAAAACTGTAGTCTAAATGGTTGAAAAATAAAAAAAAACCCAGAAGATGATGGGTTTTTTCCCCTTCAAAGGATAATCACTTTAGTGACATAATATAATGAAACAATGTCCAAAGTAACTCACTTAAAAAGTCTACAAATGGAAGTCCTACTGAAACTCAACAGTCTGCTGTAATTAAACTCATCATGAAATTGTTTAAAAAAGAAGAAAAATAAAAGAAAAATAAAAGAAAGTATTTAAAATGCAGAAAGGGCAGAAACTTTCAGATTCAGATAAATAGAAGATATTCAAGTGGAAAGAAGTTACTATTCAGGAAAGATTTTGCTAGTTGTATTTGGATCACAAGCTATAAAAGCTGTTAGCATGTGTCACTGTATCTAATGGTATATGGGTTTAATCAGAGCACACAGAATGCCAGATGGGACTCGAGGAAGCTGTCAGCAGAAAGAAACTATACTCTATGATTTTTGCATTCCTGTGCAAAAAGCCACTACTATCAATTGTTTCCATCTGTAAAGCCAATCCTTTTGTTATAAATCTCGGCGTGATCTGGGATTACAAAGCCAGCATGCACCAGATGGCTGAAGAGATTCAGGCCAGGTCTACAGCCACCTGCCAGCCCTGTTTCAGCAATTGGGAGTATGCAGAAATCTGATTCCTGTTAAACATGTCTGGGTGAGCAGGTGCTTCTCACACGTGGACACAGTAAGTACATTGGCAAAACAGTAGTTTGACTGGTGGTACAGATGTTTGACAAAGGTAAGGAAGAAGGTTATTTAGACCAGTGCAAAGTGCAGCATTGCTACAAATCTGCTGTGCTGGTTTTGGCTGGGATAAAGTTAATTTTCTTCATAGTAGATGTTTTAGATTTGTGCTGGAACCAGTGTTAAGAATACATGGATGTTTGAGTTATTGCTGAGCAATGCTTACACATAGCCAAGGCCATTTCTACTTCTCTGGACACACTCTAATATTTTGACTTCCTTCTTATATTCCTGTGCTCCAAACTGCACACAGCACATGAGGTGGAGCCACACCAGTGAACTGTAGAGTAGACAGTCAGCTGCCTCAGCTGGCTGGCTATGCTGCACTTTATGCACCCCAGGGTACAGTTGACTCTTTTGGCTAACAGGGCATGCTGTTGACTCATATTCAACTTGCCATCAACTCAGACCCCCAGGTATCTGTCTGTGGAGCTGCTCTCCAGCCTCTCATCCCCCATTTGTACATATAACCAGTGTTACCACACCCCAAGAAGAGAATCCTGCACTTACTCGTGTTAGATTTCATACAACTGGCAATTTTCCAGCTCTAATTTATCCAGATCTCTCTGTAAGGCCTCTCTGCTCTTGAGCAAGCCCATAGCTCCTCCTAGTTTACTACCATCAGTGAACTTACTTGATGTAGACTTGATTCCCATGTCTAGATTATTTGCAAAAAAGTTAAAGTGCACTGGGCCCAAAATTGAGCCCTGGGGAACCCCACTGGTGACTGCTCCCCAGCCTGATGTAGGCCCATTTACTGTAACTCTTTGAGCCCAACCTGTCAGCCAGTTGCTCACTGAAAATATTATGGATGTCAAACACATTTATGTGACACATCCAGCTAACATCAAGCTATTTTTGAGGGGTTTCTGAATCCACTAGGCAGAAAGAAGTGAGGCTGTTGCAGGTCCGTTTCCTCAGGTCCAGTCAGTAGTAGGGCTGAGCATGAGCACAATAGGCACAGTCAGACTGTACCCAATATACATACATATACAAGGGTAGCTACACAAATTAAGACAAGCACTCATACAAACACAGATGGCTCAAATGGACAAATCTTGTCCCCCTTCGTGGCAATTCAGGATGCAGATTCATTAGTGAGAAATGTATACATGCATTATGTGGGAATATAAACATATTATATATGTATATATTTTCTACTTGTTGAGGACAGTAGCTTTCCCTAGGCACTCAGCCTGTCCAGCAGTTGTTCGCAGTCGTTCCCTCCAGCAGCTTACTCTCAAACCATGTCACCCTCCCTGCTATTCAGCCCAGATTTACGGCCACTCCAATAACTGGTTCCCAAGACACTTATCCTACTTGCTAAGTATCCCAGCTTGACATACATACTCACAGAATATATACACAGCCTGGTCTTCCTAGCCACTGATAACACAGACACACAGGCCTTCTGAGCCCTTGCCCCACACAACCAGGTCCCTCTGGATGGCATCCCTTCCCTCCAGTGTATCAACCGAACCACATAGCTTGGTGTCATCAGCAAACTTGCTGAGGGTGCACTCAATCCCACTGTCCATGTCAGTGATGAAGATGTTCAACAAGACTGGTCCCAACACCGATCCCCGAGGGACACCACTCGTTACTGGTCTCCAGCTGGACATTGAGCCATTGACCACAACTCTTTGTGTGCGGCCATCCAGCCAGTTCTTTATCCAACGAGTGGTCCATCCATCAAATTGATGTCTCTCCCATTTAGAGACAAGGATGTTGTGTGGAACAGTGTCGAAGGCTTTACACAAGTCCGGGTAAATGACATCAACTGCTCTACCCCTACCCATCAGTTCTGCAGCCCCATCATAGAAGGCCAAAAAATTGGTCAGGCAGGATTTCCCCTTAGTGAAACCATGCTGGCTGTCACCAAGCACCTTGTTGATTTTCATGTGCCTTAGCATGCCTTCCAGGAGAATCTGCTCCAAGATTTTGCCAGGCACAGAGGTGAGACTGGCTGGTCTGTAATTCCCCAGGTCATCCATTTTCCCCTTCTTGAAAATGGGGGTTATATTTCCCTTTTTCCAGTTGTCGGGAACTTCACCTGACTGCCATGATTTCTCAAATAGGATGGCCAATGGCTTAGCAACTTCATTTGCCGCTCCTTCAGAACCCACCGATGGATTTCTTCAGGACCCTTGGACTTGTGCACATTCAGATTTTTAAGATGGTCTCGAACCAGATCCTCTCCTACAGTGGGCACAAGGTCTTCATTTTCACAGTCCCTGTGTCTGCCTTCCAAGACTTGGGTGGTTTGGTCAGAGCCTTTGCCAGTGAAGACCGAGGCAAAGAAGTCATTCAGAACCTCAGCCTTCTCTAAATCCTGTGTAGCCAGTTCTCCTGAGAGCTTCCTGAGGGGGCCTACATTCTCCCTAGTCTGTTTTTTATTTGCTATGTACCTGTAGAATCCCTTCCTGTTATCCTTAATATCCCTAGCCAAGTTTAATTCTAACTGGGCCTTAGCTTTCCTAACCTGGTCCCTAGCTTCCCGGACAACATCCCTGTACTCTTCCCAGGCCGCCTGTCCTTGCTTCCACTTATTATAAGCCTCTTTTTTTCTTTGAATTTTCCTCAGGAGCTCCTTATCCATCCAAGGAGGTCTTCTGGCCCTCCTGCTGCACTTCCAGAAGGGAAGTTGGGATGCAACACTCCTGAGCTTGTAGCAGGTGATCCTTGAATATCAACCAAGAGTCTTGGGCCCCCCTGCCCTCTAGGGCTATATCCCATGGAACCTTATTAAGCAGGTTCCTGAAGAGGCCAAAGTCTGCTCTTTTGAAGTCCAGGGCAGTGAGCTTGCTGCACGCTCTTCTCACTGTCCTGAGGATCTCAAATTAGACCATCTCGTGATCGCTGCATCCAAGGCTGCCCTGGAACATCACATTTCCAACGATCCCTTCCCTGTTGGTGAGCACGAGGTCAAGCATGGCACCTCTCCTTGTCTGCTCCTCTATTACTTGCAGAAGGAATTTGTCTTCTACACAATCGAGGAACCTCTTGGATTGCTTGTGCCGGGCCATACCATCCTTCCAACAGATGTCAGGGTGGTTGAAGTTACCCATGAGAACAAGGGCCTGCGAGCGTGAGGCTTTTCCTAACTGTCGATAGAGTGCTTCATCCACAGGTTCTCCTTGATCAGGCGGTCTGTAACAGATCGCCACAGTAATGTCTCCCATAGCTATATTCCCTTTAACCCTGACCCACAAATTCTCTGTTAACTGCTCACCTGTCCCCAGACAGAGTTCCATACTCTCCAGCCTATCCCTAACATAAGGGGCAACTCCCCCTCCCCATCTGCCAGGCCTGTCTTTTCTAAAAAGCCTGTAACCTTCCATTCCAACACTCCAGTCATAGGAGCCATCCCACCATGTTTCTGTGATGCCTATTATATCATACCCCCGTAGACGTGCACACATCTCCAATTCCTCTTGTTTGTTCCCCATGCTAATGGCATTTGTACAGAGGTATCTGAGCTGAGCTCCAAATGAAGCCGGCTCATTGGCTGGAGCGGCTGGGATATCTCTGCATTGCTCCGAGCATTTATTATAGGTGCTGGCAACTGACTGGGTGTGCTGGGATGGAATGATGCCCTCCTCCCCCAACACACCTAGTTTAAAGCCTCCTTGACCAGTCTGGCAAGCCTCCTACCAAAACTCCTCTTTCCCTTATCATCAGACCAGCTCTACCAGCCCCCACTAGACCTGGCCTACAAGCTTGGGTCCCGTGTTCAAGGCACCCAAACCCCTGACTATGACACCACCCTTTTAACCAGTTATTAACCTTCCTAATCCTCCTAGCTTTTTTCAGGTCCTTCCCTGTATCCTGGAGAATTGACAAAAAGTCTATCTGAGCTCCAGAGCCCCTAACCACCTCCCCCAGGGCTCTGTAGTCCTTCTTTATGTTCCCCAGGCTACTACTATCTACATCCCTAACACCCACATGTATCACTAGAAGTGTGTAATAGTCAGTGGGACTTACTAGAGCAGGCAGCCTCTCTGCTACATCCCTGATCCATGCCCCCGGTAGGCAACACACCTCCCTTGAGATGGGGTCTGGCCGACAGACGAGTGCTTCTGTCCCTTTCAGTGTAGAGTCCCCTACTACTACGACCCGCCGCTTTTTCCTAGCAGCACCAGTAGAGATCTTCTTTACCAGTGCATCAGCTGGCTGCTTCTGGCTCGAGTGTGTTTCCTCATTATCCCCCTGCAGGACAGCAAAGCGGTTCTGCGTGGGGACAACAGATTTAGGGGGAAGGCCCTTGCTTTTGATTGTTCTTTTCCTCCTCACTAATTCCCAGCTTCCCAGGTTAACAGCCTCCTTCTTTCCTTCATGAGGCAGAGGTGAAGCTCGAGGCCCCTGCACAGGTTGGGCCGGGAGCAAGCATTCCTGCTTTCTCTCAGCTTCCCTGACATCTTGCAGTCTATTAACAGCATCCCGCAGCTCAGCCCCTGCTGCAAGAGGACCTCCACCAGGGAGCACCGAGTGCAGCCCTGCCCATTGTGCACCATTCCCTCACCAGACCAGTGCAGGCACTCTCTACACCCCGAGCTCTGCACTGCAGCCTCCCCTCTCATCGGCTCTGTCCGGGTGCCTACGCTGGCCACCGCCGGGGCAGCCAGCCCTCACAAACTGCCTCGCCGCGTTCCCTGGGGCAGGTTTTTACCCAGCCAGGGTTGGTGCCGCTGCATCAGGCTCCGCCCCCAGTGAGTCAGCTGCTCTCTCTCGTCAGCTGAGCTGCCGGCTCCTGGGCAAGTCCTGTCGAGGACTTGAGGCTCCCTCCTCAATGGCTTTTGTCGCTCTGAGTTGAGGCTCCTGGACGCTGATCTCCCCCCCCGCTCCGGTGTTGAAGGCGTCCTCTCTCGAGCTACTCACCTCAGCAATTGACCGGCAACGGTTGGTGATGCCCGGTTTAAATCTGCCGCTGTTCCAATACAGGTTTATGACTGTAATGATAGTTTGCTCCACTCCAGACAAAGACAATAATTCTGTAATCATGTTGTAGAATTTATCAGGCTGTGTTTAACAAAGCTATGATCTTTTGTTACAGCTAGCTTTAGCCACTCGGTGTAGGAGTTGTAAATCATCTGGTAATTGTTTTTACTAAAACCATCATAATATATTGAATTTCATATAGAAACACACTTGTGTATGTATGTGCTAGTCTCCTTCAATAAACAGCTGAAACATTTTAGACAATATTTCCCCTTTGTATTACATATTAGTAGGAGGAATAGAATTTTAATTCATTTTTCTTTAGTTCCTTCTATTAATAAAAGGAATCTGTAACAGATCCAGAAGGGAGAAAAGACAGGAAAGCTTATTGAATTGTCTTTGCAGCTCAGAACTATGCTGTGGAGGTCTCTGCCCATTCTTATCTCCTGTAAAAGAGTAGACATGATGGACTAAGCCAGCTATGCATTAATAACAGAGCTAGCAAGTGTGAGTATATTCCATTTAATTCATAATCTTCTTTCCAACAGAATATAATTCAAGAGGGTGAATGCCCTGTCCAAGTCAAATGAAATATCGTTTACAAAGCTTCTTATGTATCCTATCTCAAGGGACAGGGCTGTTGTAAGGAAAGGCCTACCACTGATTGAGCTTTAGAATGTCTGAGTACAAAGACAAATGCATTTCATATATAATTTGCATTACCAAGACTTAAAGAAAACCCAGAGTCTTGTGTAGCTTAGCTCGTTCCCAATACAGATAAATTTTAAAAAAATTGTTTAATTTTGTGATGATTCCTTAATAGAAAAAATAAATGACGTATAAATAAATAAATTAAAAATACAAGTTCATAACAAACCAAAAGAGTTCATGGTATCTTGTTTACATACTTGACAATCCATATGTATCCACACTCCCCATACTATAAAATACCAGAAAAGTTTTTAAGGCAATAGCATTGTACGATATAGATGATGCATAATCCAGAGAATGAAATCTTGACTTCACTAACACTTGCAGTGATACTGCTAGCTCTGGAAGAGCTGAGGCTTCACCTGAAGCATTAGAAAGTAACAGAAGCTCTTCAGCAAACATATTCAAAGTAACATATTCAAGTCATCACTACGCTGTCATATCCTCTGCTACCTTTTGTTAAAACAAGTCCCACCTACAAAGGGTCCTAGAAGGGAACAGGGAAGGAGCAGTGCCCAAATGTTTAATCAAATCTCATCAGTGACCCTGGATCCCTCTAGGCTTTCTAGCAGGGCAACAAATAACAATATGTTTCAAAGAATGCATGGACCATCCTATGACACACGACATCATTACTGTATGTCATTACATACATGACAGAAAGCCAGTATACAGAGAAACAGCCAATCACAGAGCCATGCCCAGCTAGCTCCACAGATTGTCTTTAGTTCTCAAAGCCTCCACTAACCAGTCCTCAAATCTGACTTTTCCTCATGTTACAGAGACAAAGGCTGTTTTAATGAAAAAAACAAGACTGGGGGCTGTGAAATGCATGATTGCACAAAATGAGTGATCCAGATGTCATCCAGCCTGTTTCCTTCATGAAAATCAAAATGTTTAAAAAAAAAAAAAAAAAATAAAAGAAAGTCATGTGCGTTAGGTAACCTCAGGGAAATAGCTCCTATAGATTCCTATTGAATTTGGTTTCTCTCTAGTTATTAGGAAAAAAAATATTCTTTAACATGTTTTTTAGCAATAAAAAATTGACTTTACATTTTGAGTATACTGTTTGTGATTATTTTACTTTTTCATTAAGGTCATTTCCCTTCTTTTCCTATTAGAGAAAGGATAAAGCATAAAATGTCAGCTAATTAAGAAAACAGGTGCATCACATTAGTACATACTAATCCCAAACCAACATGAATGAATCTTAACAATTTTTTGAGAACCCTAGCACTACTGGACTTACAGCACTTTGTTCAAACTGTACTTGTGAAAGTCATTGGAGCAGTAGTAAACTCTACTAGCTGGGAAGTCGGCCCATTGTGTTTCAAGTTATTGCTTTCTTTATCTAAACTGGTGACAAAATATTTCTATCAAGAGCTTTTGAAATGCTTTCAGATGATTACTACCATTTATAAATGTTTTTAGAGAAAGCTAATGAAAAGGCAATGTGACAATCACTGCTTGCTCACGTTAACAAAACAGAAATCCTTTCTATCCTGTCTGTCTTTTAAGGGCATATTCTCAGTTTCTATAAATTGGTGCAAATGCCTGTTAAGCCCCACTATTTATTCTCCCTTATTTTTACTTAGGCAACTTTGAGTTCAGTTTTCCTTGATTTTCTCAGTTCTACACATCAATGTTTCTCAAAGACTCATTTTATATACTTTTTTTTTCTTGTTTTTATATATTTTGGGGTCACCATGCTGACAGACCAAATCCTAAAGAATGATAAAACCAAACACCAAAAGCCAACACAAGGATAATTAAAGTTCTGCTACACAAGCAAGTGCCATAATTTTATAAAATAAGCGGGTTAGTTCCTGGTCTCCAGAGCCTGGGCTTAATCAAAATTCTGACAACTATCAAAGACACATTCCATGTCTTGGAAATCCTAGTGAATGAGACAGATTTCATCTGAAGTTGTGTTTTCTTATATATAAGGAGATGTTTCTAATGCAGAACATCAACAAAGTGAATTAGGGGAGGTGCTGACAGTCACAGATTATATCATACAGTTTCATGCAGGAGGCATCACTGGTTCTATCATCAGTAAACTGAGGGAATTAAAGAGGCAGAATGAGGAACTGTGGACTTATGTATATCCTAGAAATTTTATAGTGGAATAAGCTGTATGACACAGTGGGAAAGCTTTATAGTAAGTAAAGTTTTTCAAATAAATTATTGCCTAAGATGTAGAAAAAGTTTGGACCTTTGCATCAGGGAAGCACTGTCTATGACTACACTAACAAATTAAATGATGTGAAGGTTATTTCTATACACCGTAACTCAGTTACCTAAGTTGTTAAAATAGTTCCTGCCATTGTTTGACCTACACTCTCCCAGACAATACCTGGATAAAGAATTATCGCACCCTTAGAGGTACTTTGCTTTTGGATACGTCTTACCTATAACAAGTATCTTTTGGATAGTTTGTTAGCCTGGACATGAGCCATTACATGTCAAGTCATCTCAGTAAATGGCCACAGATACACTTCATTTGATAATTTAGCCATACACTCTAGTACTTTTTTCTACCAAATTCATAAGGGAGCAATCATACAATCAGTCTGTGTGTCCACCTGTTACATTCTACAGATTTCAGCCAAATTCAAATTATTTAATCAGCAAATCCCTACAAGTTTAATGAAAACAGGAAAATGTGTAGAGAAATGAGACCTAGAAGTGTCCCCTTTTGTGGAAAGGTTTTAATATGACCTTACCCCTCACTGACACAAAAAATCTGCATAATAGATCAACTTTGAAAAATTAACTTATAGAAAATTTGGCTTCATTTGCATTTCTCCTTATTGAAATGTTCATTGATTACTCATTCCAGTATCTTTGAAATAAGCAGATTTAGACTCTCCAACTTTTATTTCCCCACTTCATTTTACCCCTCCATCCTTACTACCTCCAGGTGTTTCTGTCCAATGCTATTTTTGATTATTTCCAAATCAAGACATTATTTGAGATTTTAAGTGGCTGATATTTTAGGGAGCTATAGGATATTAACTGAGGTTTTGTTTAGACAGGTCTGTGGTAATTTAATGGAAACCATGACCATGTTTGAGTGCCGATGTGTCTTTAAGACAAATGGCACTAATAGTCCCTGTGCTGTTCCAAGCACAGGAACTCAAATCTGACAGTCTGTGGCTATATGTTCACATATGATTCTTTATGGATTTTTCTCTCCCCTCCATTCTGAAGGTCTGCAGGTAATGGAGTGTTTAATCATATATGGCATGGAAAAATGTGGTTAGAAATGATAGCAATAGGCAATTTACTTCATTTTCCTATTCTAACGTCACATGTGTTGAACCTGAGAGACATTTATCTGATCTATTTTTAGAGATCTTCAGCAGCAGAGATTGTACAACCTGCTGTTCACCTTTCTATGACTTGCGCTGCATAACTACTGAAATGCTTTCTGAAGTGAATATCCACATAGCACTGTGTATGCTGGAGACTCTTTTTATTTCTGTCTTTCAATTATTAGTTACTGAGAACCGATCAATTGATATTACTGAATATATTTTATCTTTTGGGGTGGGGGAGGGGAGAGAAGTGTATCCTTTAATGTGAATAATAGTGGGATAGCTGTTATATTGTTATAAGACCCTGAGTAGCTCCTGCAAATTTACAATAGTAGAACTCACACAATTATTTACAAAGATATAAATGAGAAAATGTTGTGGCTCACAGATCTTGAATGCCTAATTGCTTCATATATATATCTGTTTGAAGTCATGTTAAAAAACCATGTCAAGAAGTTATCATAGTTGTTATCAAAGTGTTGTTGTTCACTAAATTTACCTCACTTTGGCTACTTACTATGTGCATGTTATCTACCGGTCCTTAAACTCAGAAAAAGAAATAAGAAATGTTGGTAGAAAGCTGCATAACACTCACATTTTGGAGAAAAAAAATACATTCAAACTACATTTATTTTAGCCTCTGTGGGACAGTGAATCACTTGTCAGGGTCCAACAGGCTTACTGAGCTTCAAGGATCCATGGTATTTAAATTACTTGCTCTGGAGGAAATCAAGTATGCAGGAGACCCCCCACAGTCCCACTGTCTAATTAAAGGGAACTTTCTTCTTGATCATCCTCATGTAAATATGTAATAAGCCATCAGACTAGAATCATCCTGTTTACACATCATCTGCCAGTCAGGAAGATCAGTGATGAAAGCAAACACTTTATCTGCTGAATATGTTGCAGATCATCTAACAGATTTCTTCATGAGGAGTCAGATCTCCATATGCAGGCTGGGAAGCCTGGAGCAATTCTGAATTCTCTTAAGATGCCATTTTCAACAGGGAGATAGATTCTAAAGTTAAAAAGCTCTAGGAAACTTAATTTTTGAACATAATAAACCATTTTATTCTGTGTGTAGAATTTTTATGGTTGTAGTCATGCTTCTTTCCAGAATCAGAGATATAAAAAGTACTACTTTATGAATAACCATACACACAATAAAGACTTTATATTTTTAAACTTCATGCTATCAGCATCAGCCATTGAACTACATAAAAGCAGACCACTCTCCATTCTAATGAGATAAACCAAAATAGTTTTACAGTGGCAAGGTAGTAGGATCTGTTCTGAAACAGCAGTGCAGTAAAAAAAAAAAAAGACATTAATTTCATAAGTAATCAGAACTGTGTATGTTGGCATATTTGCCAATGTTTGAAAATAATGCCTTTAAACCATTTAGAAAGGAAATAAAGGCTTTTGGAATAGGTCAGGAAGATAATAGATTTAATGTAGAATTTTATAAATCATCATATCTCAGTTCTTATTCTGGGGGACTTACTGTGCATCGAGCTACAAACAGCTAATATTCATTTGCTTTTGATAGCTTCTCCAACTGTCTTCCTATTTCACTTTATTAGTTCAACTTTATTTCTGATTTTATCATCATCATCATCAGACTTCAAGATGGTTCATGAAACTCTTTCCTGCCTTTATATTTGCTTTTTCATATAAATAGTTTTTCTCTTTCCTGGAACTGCCAGAAATTTCTCAAAGGCATGGAAATCCAACAAGTGAAGCATCTTTTGAAGAAGCTACAAAGGATTATATGAAGTATGAATTATACTAATTAGACCCTGTAACTTTAAAACAGTTTGAAAATTTGGGAACTTCTAAAGGCAAGATAATCTCCTTTCTTCCTAGTTTGCCTTTTCACCTTCAGTGATTACGCTTTATTCTCAGACTGTAACCAAAGAAATAAGCCCATATGAATATACACATTATTTAGCATTTTTACTGGGGACAACTGCCAGTTCTTTGGTGTGCATTATTGTTTCATTCTTTGCTTTGGTGTTAGAAAATGAGATCCTTACACTAAATCTTTACTCTTTTCTATTCATCTTGCTTTGTGCTAGCAGAGAGACTGAGCTAAAGCACAGAACTGTTTTATTAGTGAGGGAATTTCCTCAAAAGGTATGAATACCTACATTAATGTGATCCAATAAATCAGAAGGTAGACTTACATATTTTTTTTCAACAAAAACAAAGGATATTTTTTTCTTGTATTCCACTAGAAAGAGGGATTCTCTACCCTACGCTAGACAGGCAAGACTGGATGATCATAGCGTTGCTTCCCTCTGTCAAAAACTATGCATTTGGGAAGACAGCTCAACAAAAGATACCAAAAGGAAAGGAATTTTGAATAATACTTATATTCAAAATAATAGCACATCAGATCAATGCCATACCATTCTACTATGCCACTTCATCATGATCTCCCTATGCATCTGCTGTACTATATTATGTTTACAAACCCACAGTCCTTCACTTGATATGTAGGCAACTGCAACTTCCTTGTCACGGGTGACTTAATATTTAACTTTTGATGCTGGCCTTCATGACTGCCACATGGAATAGTGTGAGGACACGTTCAACTTGAGCAGTCTGCTGTTGGAAATATTGCTTATTCTTTCTTGGCAGATTCAATTCGCTCTAGGCCATTCATACCAACTGCAACTTTGTGATTTTCTTGAAGCAATCTTTGTCCCTTATACTTACATTTTTGGGATAAAATCATCCACACTTTTCAATTTATTGCCACTCCCTTTAATGTCACTACAGCTCCTTAGTCTTGCAATCTCATTCTTTTTTACTTTTTTTTCCTTCTGTCCACAGTAATACTTAATTGCAAGTATTCACCAGTCTGCCATGTCTTTGTGTTCCGTGCAAAGAAAATCAGTGTCATCCTTTAAATTCTTTTTTTATCTTATTTCTTCCTTCTTCCCCTGCCTCTGAATCTCCTTACTGTGCATATTTTTCCTAGCTGTTAAACTGGATCAATCTCTCCAAACAGATGGAAAGGCACCAAGGACCACTGCTTTACTCTGCTGCCAAACATTGAGTTAATATAATCACTTTGCTTCTTGATGTTAGACTGCTGCTATCTTCCTAACATTTCGCTCACCTCATACCACTTCAGAACAACCTGTAGCTCACAAACACACAAGTTGCAATACCTTCCAAAGAGTGTTTCTATTTCATGGTGTAGTCAGAAGTGGATGAACAAGAGAAGAGCAGCATTACCACAGCACTTGGAACACCATATCTGAGCTGACAGTACCTGCTGAAATGATGTACAGCCTTTATACAATATCACACTGGGCCATTTTTTCCAACTAAAAATATGTCCATACATAGTGTAAATTATACTCTTGGAAGTCCACATGGAAGATGTCCTTGGTAGTTCTCTGAATTTTGAGGCACAGTCTTGTACCATACCTGACTCTTTTGCCTTCAGTGCCTCCTTTGTTGACTTGCTGCTGGGACAAGTTGAGCCAAATGTAACTCGATCTTAGCTTGCCTCTTTTGATCTGGGATCTTCTTCTCATATTATCTACATACCTGAGTGCTTGAGTCAAAGTATCAACTTTTTACCTTTGGTATTCCAGTTCTTGTTTGCTGGTCTGGAGTTTTCTGAAATCCCTATTTTTCTAGCAGCCTCCTTGTGCATGAAAAGTACTGGAGAAAGTTTTACATCTTCAAATGGTCCCTCAGAGCATTGGCCTGTCTAAGTCCTATTAGCTTCTGACTAAATTTCCCTTGGGATTTTCATTTTACTGTAGGCTTCTCTGGTATCTCCATATTGAAGCTAGTCTTTAGTATTTACAGATTTAGTTCAAGCAATCCTAATGTTACAACACAAACCCTATGAATAGGGCAACATTTAACAAGAGTGTTGACATACACCAAAGATTTTCATCAATTTTGTTGAATAACTGACACTAGCTAGCAAAGGTCACAACAAATATTTCTGGATTTCATATTCACTACTTCTTTTGAGTATAGTTAGCAACATACACCATCATGATTGCTAGATGAGTCTCAAGGAAGACAAATTTTCCATCTCCTGTACCCCAAAAGGGACAGTGGCTCATTCCGCTACTTGATGTTCACAGTGAAGTTGAATATGATGAGAAGAAAGAAACAAGGACCTTGCTTAAGACACACAGCTTAAGTTCAGTTTAGCAAATATTCACAGGAAGGCAGGCATATGTCTACCTTTCCTAAACTGTCTCAGACTTAAGGCATAACAGGACCCAGTCAGTATCATAATAAAAAAGCATGTCCTGAAGCAACATTGAAATGGATTGATCAGAAATGGAGTTAATAAATCAGAATGTTGAAAATGAAACAGTTAAAGCAATTGAAAACTGCCATTAAACCATAAAACAATTGACATCTTGTCATAAAACAATAGAACATCTTATTATGCATGATCCTACCCCAAATAACAAAATTAATTTTACACATCATGCTACTGTGTGTAAGTCAGTTACTGACTGCTAGGCATGAGGAACTGATTTAATGTGCGCAGATTGTTCCACAGCTGTTTACTTAAGGGTTTCTTGTATCCTCCTTCTACCATCTACTGTCAGACAGAATATTGGCTGTGGATCACATCCACTAGGGCAATTCTTATGGGCTTAATTTTACAAACATTAATTTATACATGCATTTTATTTATATTTACAGAACCTGAGATTAAATATGTATTTTAAAGTTTTACAATAAATTTGCTTGGAGGAAAGTGAGGAATAATAAATAATGGCTTGAAGCATGAATCTTTTAATTGACAACTCCAAACTAACTGTATACTATTTTCTTCAACTACTTTCAGAAGACTGTGAGGATGAAAAGTAAATTTTGAGCTCACATAGTTGCAGATATGGAAGATATATGTCTAGAGAACTCACTGGAATGATATCTTGTGTAAGCATTCTATGAACACAGAGGACAGTCTCTGACCCAGAGAGAAATATACACTATAGATGCAGGGAAAATTATAAGTCTAAGTTATTCAGTATTATTTAATTAAAAGTCCTGCCAACAGGCTGCTAATCTTCCTTGGATAAATTTGTTTAATACTCATATTACTAGAAGGGATTAATTGTACACTATACAAGCTGTCTCTATAAAACACTGTTGTAGACTTTCTTTATTCAGATAGCTTCCAGCTCCCTGTTATGATGCAAAAGCATGTATAAAAGAATTGCAATTACATAGCTGTCACAGCTATAGGAGTAATTGCCTCTTTGCCCTATGCTGATGTCCCAGCTAGGAGAACAGACTGAGAAAAAGGTTTTTTTCAGCTTTTCAATAGTTGCTTCCAGCTCTTGAGGGCAGGCTTCCTTCTCCAAGAAGGATTGCTACCTGTGCAACCCTATCTGTGGGGTAGGATTTGACTGGGTTTGCACTTAGACCCATCAACCAGATGAGGTCTGACATTCACAGGTCTAGATACAGGGTCCAGCTACAGGCTTTGAGACATATCCTGGTCACCTGCATTTTTTGAATCTAAGTCATAAGTTTCCCAAAGATTGTTTTGTAAGATCTTGAGTTTCAGCAACCGTTATCAGAAGATTTGACTAAGGCTGTGACTCTTTTGGAAAGCAGAGTCAAGAATCAGTGTGTAAAAGGGGAAGTGGGGCAGCAGAAGGATGAATTCCAAAGTGATTTCCTATATTTGCATATTTGAAGTTTTTTATTGTGATGGAAAGTCATGTATTTAAATTTAAAATGTTACATCCCAAATAAAAATAAACTGTAATATCTACAATAGGTACAGCCATTTATTACTGATGGGTTTGGCATTAACCTTCATGTATATTTTGTGTATGGACAAACAGAATAAAATATAGTCCTTATCTGTGTATATTTTCCTGTTTTAGAAGAAGGATAATATAAATTTGTTTTCTATAGCTTGTAGCATTTGCTTGGTATGTGACTAAAAGTATATGTAAACACATTGTCTCAGTTTTTAGACTGTCTGAAGGTTCTGCTATACTATTTCAATATTAATTACAGCATTTCAATTAAATTTCATATTGAAGCACAAAAAAATTATGTAATTGGGTATTATTGACCTGATCATGTTGTTTCTGGTTTTAATCATTGTCAGTGTATGACTCCCTTTATCACTTTCAGTGCAGGAAATAAACTGCTGCAGTAGACCCAAAGTCAGAGTGCACATATAAGCACAGCTACAACATTGTCTAATGCTTTGGCCAGCAATGCATAAATCTTAGTAAAACTGAACATTTAGAATTGCCCCCTTTCTTAAATAAGTTCTTACATATGTTTGGATATATAAAACACATAAACCCATATTTGTATATATGTATACTTATATATGCATAAAACATCTCTCTATATAGATGTGTGTGTATATATATATATATATATAGGTATGATACTTTAAAAAAACAATCTTGCATACACTGAGGACATTTCATATTTGAAGATCTAATTTGGATAGTTACCAGTAAATATCTAGATGTTGCCTTCAAAAAGCATTCAGATGTTAGTGGCAGTGTCTGGCAAGTTTAAAAACTTCAGAGACACTGCAGTTTCAATGAAAAAAAGAAGACACATCCAGCAACTTTATCCTAGCATAATCCACTCCTTTGATTGTCTCTTTCATTTAGCCTGGCTGTTGCACTATATCTAACTCATAAACAGGAAAATAAATAAATTTGAACTTAACTGTTGTTAAATTTAGGAAAATTTTGCATCATTTTACCTGCCTGGTAGACTTATGACATTCTGTCATAAGAATTTTAATTGTGTGGATGCTTAGTTAAAGGAGGAACTGTAGACATTTTTAAAAAAAGCATGTCTTTGCAGTGTTTACAGACAATAAACACTGTATGAGCCTTCTTATGCCTGCTGGAGGGTTTGAGAAGAAGGAAGGGAATCTCAAATCATTGCTCCAGGTGAGATGGGAGCCTCTAGGTGAGGGCATGCAGGAAATAATGGTGAAACCAGCCATGCCTTCATCCCAGCCAGTCTTCTCTCACCTCTCACAGAGGAGAGGTAGGAAGAAGAGACTGACAGGACCTTAAGCTCCTCTTCCCATCCCCACTAGCACCTACTGCCACAGCATGACTGTGTCTGCATCAAGCACTGTTCTGGCACATAGGTGTTGGGCCTGCACCACCAGGGAGTGCTCTGCCACAGTCTGCTGCTGGGACATGGCAAGAAAGGAGGTGTATGGTAGGGGGTCACCAACATGAAATTTCTGGGCCATTATACAGTTCCCAGGGCATGCTATAGGAGAGCTGTCTTAAGTATAACAGCTCATGGGCTTGCTTGAGGTTGGGAGGACACAAAAGTTATTTAGACATATGGTACTTCTCACTCGGCAAGCTGCAACACTCAGGGAGGACTTTACAGTTATTTCACTCTGAAGTATCTGTGCCAACATACCAAATAACACTTAAGCAGCATTGTGCAAACCTACTGCAATCTAAAGAAAAAAAAAAGAGTCAGTTAAATAAAATGGGATTGAAAAGAAGAAACATGAACAATTTAGTATGCTTTATTTTAGATTCTTACAGCATTAAACTTAGCAACATGCTTATCCACTTGAAAAGCATTAAGTATGTTTATTAAGAATGTTACTGCCCTTTAAAATTGCAACAATGGGCCCAAGCCTTCAAAGTCTTAATTCTGAATCCAGAGATCCTAAGGGAGCTGAAGCAACAGTACCCTGTTATGGGTCATTAGCTGGTGCTGTTAAAAGCAGTGTTCTGAATGTTTTTTTCTTTCTAAGAAGTGGGAAAATGGTTGTTTTTAAATCACAAGATTAGGAAATTCAGCTGTATAGTTAGCAGAACTTGGTGATGGTTTTGATTTTCTGCACTGAAACTAATAGATGAGTGTAGAATTAACTGTTATGTAATAAAAAAAACCGTTGTTATACAGAAACTTGCATAGTTGTGTAAGTTTCTCAAGGCAATGTATCAATGACCTCAATAGGAGTACTGAAAAGGTAAAAGTTACTTCACGTGGACGTTAAAACATTTGCTGCACTGGGACCAAAAGTACTTCACAGGTTTGGTAATCTCATAATTGGCCTAATGCATGAAACTCAAAATCAGTTTCAGACCAACATTTTTGACATTTGTTTCAAAACTCACATTCAGAACAGAAAAAAAAAGATACATAAAGTTTCGATTTTCACATGTTTTGCAACTTCTAAAGCTTTCTACCTAGTGACAGGTATTCAGCCTTTCTGAAAATCAGAAAATAAGTGATCCCTGGTGGGTGTAAGTATTTTTTATTTACAGTGTACTTTTGAAACAATACACAACATGCTTTGAATTATCAGAGTCAGCTAAAACAAAATCCACTGCCCTTTCTCTCAGGCCTTCCTCCCTCTCATTCTAATGCTTTAATAAATCAGACTCATTTACAGACTAGTGAGGAAAGTGGGATGAACGAGGACTTCTCTGTATTTACAACACCACACCTTCACGCCCTGGCAGCTCAGTGCCATTCTTCAGAAAACAGACAGCAAGGCACAGATTGATTTTCTCTTTTTAATTGCATCTCTGTCAAGACCCTATTGGGAAGAAAACAGAAGTATGGAGTCAGGTTTTTTTTAAATGCACTGACACAAGCTTATTTGTCAGAGATCAGATCTCCAGCGAAGAGCTTGCTGCACCTTTTATTTCCAGGACTTTGATAATAACATCAAATTGGTGTTGCATTGGTGTGCACTGAGGCAGCAAAGAAAACTGCAAAGATATTTGAAAAGTACAGTAAAGAACAGAAAAAGAAGAGGAAAGAAAGCTGATGTTTTTAAACTGTTTAAAGACAAATGTGCAATACTTTTCAAGATATACTGCTGAGCAATATGCTTTATCAAACATAATGCAGCAAAACTAATTTGCCAACAGGTAAACTGTTGATTTGTTTCTTCTAAGTTTAACTTTCTGTCAGTAGGATAGGATTTAAAGTCATTAATGAAACTCCTGACACTCAGGAGCACGGTTAAAGACCCTACACGTTTGCTTGGATTTCAAACGAGATGTCACCTTTACACAGGCAAAAAAAAATAATCTGACAGCAAAAGCTGCTTTGGTGGAGATGAATTATTGGGGCCTCTAATTCTTCACAGTGTTTTGAATTAGAGTATGACTGAAAGCAAAAGAATCTTGCCAATCTTGAAAGCACTAGAAAGCCAAATGCCTTGTCCACTAGCTGCTGGAATTTATGAAATATAAAATTCCTTTCAAATATAATTCTCCTTCCTCCTCTTCCTAGCATCCCCTGCCCTTTCAGAAAATGGGAACATCTACCTAAGAGAACTGAAACGCTCCTCTCTGCACTTTCAAAAGTAGTCTATAACCACTAGACCATATTTCTAGACTACTAGACTTTTCCTTCTCATCTACTGTAAAATTGTGTTGCGAGTTAACAATACTAATCTCAATGAGTCAGTGAAAGCAAGCCTAGGAAAATATCATTATTGTTGCCAATTTCCACTGAAGACTACAACTGATGTTATTAGTCTCTGGTCATGTTATGGTATCCAGTATCTGTGCCAGGTTTCTATGCCTCACTAATCCCTATAGCACTTAACAATAAGCAAGTGAGGAGCAGTGGGACTGTAGCACAGATGTGGAAGAACCAAAGGCAATAAGGAGTCTCATACCCCATCCCTTTTTCCTGCCTACTACATACTCCTCTCTGTGTCCAGCTTTCAGTCTGCAAAAGCCTCTTGTTGCATAATAAGTACCAGACAATGCTTATTTTAGTATCTTTAATTTACGATAACAATAATGTCCCCTTCTCTTAGCTGAGTGACTCACTGTTTCTATGGAGGAAAGATATTTATATTGCAAAAGTAAAATGTCCCACTAAGTGTATTCACTAATTCCAACCAGCTGTGTAAACGTAAGTGTACACGCATACAAACAACATACTCTTGTAACTGCTGGCTCAGTCCAGGCTGATATATTTTCTCAGTCCTCTTCTACAAGTTATGAAGGCTGCTGAAGCAAGGAGAGGGAGAGAGACAAGCTAACACAAATAAATATTCAGGAACTGCCATCTAGCACTTTTAGAGTTTTCATATGCTTACACAAGCAATTCAAATGTGAGAGAGCATTGCAGATATGATCCCTTCAACATATAAAAATAAATCAAAAGGTATGAGTAATTAACTTCAAACACTTCAAAGATCACTTAAAAGATCAAATTAATGATAAGTAATTTAAGAAAACATAACAAATGCCATTAGAAAGGGGACCATGTGACCTCAAGACTTTGAAAAATACCTGTAATATTAATCTACTACTTTTCTATCCTTGTAAGACAGTATAGTGATTTCTGGAACTGTACAAAAGCCTCAGCTCTTGCCACAGGACTGTGGTGCCCATTTTCACAGACATTAACTTACAGTCTCGTTTCCAATATTATAAGCAAAACCTTATTATTGTAGCTCTGTAGACCCCATCATTCAACAAAGGAAATTATAAGGTAAAACATAAATTTCATATTGATTTTTATGAGAGTTGGATTAGACCTTGATTGTCTGGTAGTTAAAGTTTCATTCTCATTACATACTTTGTACCAAGAGCTCAGTCAATTTCATTCCTGTATTGACTTACAGGGGCTTTTGCATATTGTTTAAACATGAGTCAGCAAGGATGTCACAATAAGGTGCTTATCCTACTTACATCTTGGGGTTTTTGGCAGATATAAGCCACCCTGATGATCTCTAAGTTTTTTGTGTATGTGCTGTTTTTTAGAGTTTTTTTGTTGTAGGTTTTTTTTTCTTTTTTTTTTTTTTTAGGTTTAAAATATTATGCAGCTTAGATTATACATCACAATTGTGTTAGATAAGGATTCAAAGTCTACTGTGGTCACTAAGATACTTTTTATTGACTTCATTAGGGTCAGAATGGGTTCATAATCTCTTCCAGCCTTCACATCATCTTCTCTTTTGTGACCTGGCTTTAGAAGTTCTACTTATAAGAACTTGGGAGCATGAATATGAGGCAAATACATACAAAAATAGATGGTAGCTCACAGATACTAATGAGACATAAAATTACATCTAAAGATAAGTATTATGGATCCCATCCCCCTGAATGCTGGCAAAAAAAGAAAAATACTGCAATCCACATCTACTTGGAAATATATTAATATGTTTTTCCCCAGTTTTCTGAAGGCTTATTTTATTTTCCCTTCCTGCCTTCCCTTCCTTCCCTTCCTTCCTTCCTGCCTGCCTGCCTGCCTCCCTCCCTCCCTCCTCCCTTCCTTCCTGCCTGCCTCCCTCCCTCCCTCCCTTTAAAACATAGTAGAACATGTCTAGAATATATTTTTTTTTAAGGGGCTTTAATCAGTTAAAAAGGTTGAATAGCATAATTATCAGAGTGGAAAGTGTGCTTAATCACTTTCTGAGGAGTGAAGTGGGCTTGATGGATTTTCTTTAATTAAGATTTCCAGATGACTCAGAAAACATAAATATTTTTTGAAACTTTCCTCTATTATGTACTGAAGCAGGTAAGTTAGATCACTAAATATTTCCAGAGTTTGAATTAAGAGGGCAATATATCACTTCACAATATATCACACAAAAGGGAAAAACATATTAGGGAAACAGATTTATGCAGCCAGTTTATTATCTCTTTATTATTAGGTTATATTCTCATCTCTACCAAAATAAGATAACCTCAAGGATCTTATTATTAGTAAAAACCCGCAAAGATAAAGAGAAATGTCATTTTGATGACATAACCTGGAAGAAAAGGAAAAAAAAAAAACAAAACCAAATATAGCTCTGCAAGTGGAAGAGACAGCCTAAAAATCACCAGCTCATTACAAAAACAAAATTAAAAATAATTTTATATTTTTTTTAACATTGTTTATCAGTGAAAATGAGTATGGGCATCATTTGGCTGGCATCCAACCTATTTGGCCTAGTGGAATTTGATGACAGAAGGTATATGGATACTGTTACGCCATTTTGTACTCGCTGTCTACTCAATAAACGGCCAACACAAAATTTTACAGTCTGCTTTGCCATTTACTGTGACAGACCTATGACTACAGCCAAAGTTATTGCCTGATTATTTATCTTTTCTTTTTTTTAGGCGTGTGAAGTATTTAATTTTTACACTGTGATACTGGTGTCCGACTAAACTGACTCGATCAGGGTTATAATGTATGCCTAAGACTGAGGTTTTGGAAAAACACAACAAACATTCAAGTGCCTTTACTAGGTGTTAAAACTGAACATTGAATGATAAATGCATGTATTTGAACAGAACCTATCCACAACAAAAAAAAAAAACACAGCATCAACTTCTTTATTTAGATGTAAATTATTTTAATGATAAAATGCAACACATGCAAGGTAAATATCTCAAGTTATCTTTTAAGACCACTTAAAATTCAGTATAGTGTGTACCATCAAGGGACTAGTAATTATGTGGAAATAAGTTGACAAAATCTAATTTTTGAGGAAATCTGAGATGGTAATATAGAAGAAGGAATAATTTCTAGCAAATTATTTATTAGATGATTAAATCATTTTCTGCTTATACAATCTGTAAGCAGACCATAATTTTCCCTAATGAATTGTTTATTCAAATGTATTCAACAAAAATTTATTCAACAAATGTCTTTGTAAAAAATTTGCTTTATGGATTGCACATCTTCGAGATGCACCTGTTGATTATGACTGACCCAATAAGTCAAAGTAAATTGCTTCTTTTCCCTGATTAAACATCCCCACAAGACATTTCTCTGAGCATAAAATTCTTGGAAAATCTTCAGATTAATATAAGCTCTTGTAGCTGCATTTAAATGAATAGCACTGGAATGTTTTGTAGCATCTGGCCTTTGACTTTCAAAGGTGCATGTGTGCTGTTGGTAACCTTGCTTGATGATATGTTCCTGGCAATTAAACACAAAAATAAAGATAAGCATAGGAAAATTGCTTCATTATATTATTTACTTAATATTTGTGACGTTTGTCTCTTAATGAGTATTGCAGAATTTTCTCTCTTTTTCAAAACCATCTTTAAAATTTTATCTTGAATATCAGTAGGAAGAAAATAATGGCAGGAAATCATCACATTTAGCATGTGACTTCTCTTTTATTAATGGTGCTGGAATAGCAAAAACACTGGGAAAAGAGAATGAAGGAAAGTTTTAATCTATATGCCTTTGACCCAGTCACCACAGATAACCTGTTGCTCGATAAACAGTTTGGTTCTTATTATATTTTTCTGAATTATTCCACAGAGAAAAATGTTTTAAAGACAGTTAAAATCAACATATGTTTTTTCATGGAGAATATTATTGTCTTCTTGATAAAGTTGTCTCAGTAGCTCATTAATCAATCAACAAAAAACACATATAAAATGGATTAGCAGCCCTTACAATCAAAGGCATCTACTATCACGCAGATAAAATCATTACAAATGCCCATTTTATTAGATTCTTCTCATGTAGCAGTGAATTTACAGTAATTCAGTGCTATTAGTATTGGTAGAATCTGTGTCCTGATTTATATAACTTGTTAAAGACAACCATTTGATGTGCAATTTATATCTGCTAAATATGCCTTAAAAGCTCAGGCCCATGGCCTGGAGTATGTGTAGAATAACCATTTTCTACACCAGAAAAGATTTCTAAGGGATAAATGAAGAAATTACAAGTAAACATGAATTTAGCCTTTAATAGCTTTTATTCTTTATATATTTCATTTTTTTTAATGAAGATCAATTCAATTACATACAGGTAGGGAAAACCACGCAGAATGGCATTCATATCAAACCAATTTTTCCCCTCAATATTTTAAGGTGATGTTAAGGTATTTCAAACGAAATGTGAATGTGTATCTTCAACCTACTTCATTTTCTGTATTATTTACACTAAAAAAAGCATTCAATATTACTTTTCCTCAAGCAATTACTAGGAAAGACAGTGTGTGCTTTTTCTTATAAGTAATCTAATGTCCATCCAACCAGAGAGGGCAAACAGGTTGTGGCATGTCATTAGGGACTGTAGTGATAAGACAAGGGGTAACGGGTTAAAACTTAGACAGGGGAAGTTTAGATTAGATATAAGGAAGAAGTTCTTTACTGTAAGGGTGGTGAGGCACTGGAATGGGTTGCCCAAGAAAGCTGTGAATGCTCCATCCCTGGTGGTGTTCAAGGCTGGGTTGAACAGAGCCTTGGGTGACATGGTTTTAGTGTGAGGTGTCCCTGCTCATGGCAGGGGGGTTGGAACTAGGTTATCTTAAAGGTCCTTTCCAACACTAACTGTTCTATGATTCTGTGAATCTATGTCAGCCAGGGTGTGGTGCAGAAGGCTGTATGGCAGTTTATGTGGAAGGATATGCAAGAAGGGCATAGTGAATCTATCCACTCAAGAGGTGAGTTCAGTTGTTAGTCATCACCCTCTCAGGAGGAGCTTAGGTATGGTATCCACCCAGCAGAAACCTATGTCCTCTGCATTCACCAAAATGGATGTGGAAACCCAGACAGAGCTCCCATGAAAACAGGCAGCCATCCAGGTCTCAGGCTACACCGCATGCCAGAGACTCACTGGTAATAGATGGCAGTAGAGAGAACAGCTGTGTGATCAAGTAAGTGATTTGCTCAGCCTGGCAGCAGAGTTATGAGAGGAAGTAGAAAAGTTAAGGAGCATCAGGAAGTCTGAGAAAGAGATAAAATAGTAGAACCATGCTGTGCCCTCCTTGAGATAGAAACAGGAAAAGCCACCAGAGAATAAAATCAAGGGGATCCTGTGTCCTCCCCCAGCCAGGCTGGAGTCAGTAGCTTAAAGGAAAGGAATTAATGGTAGCAAGTCCACTCTTGGGGCAGCAGGTGAACCCTCTCCTTGCCCATCTCTCCTTCCCAGGTGCTTCCCTTTGTGTACAGAGTACAAGAACGAGGCTCTGAATGGATGATATGGAGGACAGTCCATCTATACCTGACGTGTTGCCAAGGTCAGAAAGGCCTGCTCCCCATATCATGACCACCTGCATGATGAAGAAAAGGTAGGCTATAGTTGTAGGTTACTCCCAGACAGGGTCTGGACTAGATGTGGCATGGAGGAGTTGGAATTAGATGACCTTTAAAAATCCCTTCCAACCCAAACTATTCTGTGATTCTATGACTTTTCTTTTTCTCTGTTGTTCTGTTTGGTTTTGAATTTTTTTGAATGCTCAGAATTATTTTCCAGATTTATACACGAAATTCTGCATTCATTGAACCCAATGACAAAAATTTCATGTTTCGTTGAAGCCTTAATTTTAAAGCATTTTGGAAAATTTAAAAAAAAAAACTGTTTGCCATTTCTCATTGAAAGTTTGATGTTAATCTGCTTTAACATGCTGCTGAGGAGATTAACATGAAGATATTCCACAGAGGTACTTTCACACCTACATATTACTGTATTTGTTCAGAGGAATGAGTTATTCAATTAATTAGGTAAAATAGTTCAAAGAAACATTCCTCACATTTTACAACTTTCTGTTCTTGAAATAAATACGGCTTTTACAAAATGACAAGTGGACAGATCACTTTCAGGGATTTATACAGATGCATTTGGAAAATATGCAAAAGCGCCTTAGTGAGATATATGTCTTTATTATCTTATGCATCTTATTACCTTATTTCAGTTTCCTTTGGTTTGAATGATCTCACTTTTTTCACCTGGATATCACTCAGTAATTTCAACATATTTTTTTCTATCAATCAGCTATACTCTTCAAAAAATCCAACAAGATCCTTACAAACAATGTTTGTCATGTCAGAAAGACTACTGAGTGCTGAACATTTACATTGCTTAGATAAATTTGTAAATCCTACTACCCAGGGCTTGCCCAAGCCTTTCTTTTTATCTTCACTATTTTACTCAAATAAACCAGAAATAAAAATATGTTAAAAAACAAGAGCCAAATAGTCCACTAACATATGTCAGAATAAATCCAGTGCTAAAGCCTTTTTGCACAGCTGAAATGTACATACGTCCCTACTACTTTTTGCACCAAAAAATTATCACATGGGTGAACAGTTCTTTAAACTACTGTCATGCAATCTTTGTGTAATTGTTTCTCAGAATTGTAAATTGTTGGTATAAAAATTATTCTATTTGTTAAATTCAAACACAAATTGTTTTTGTATTTTGTTTTGGTCTTACACATCTATTTAGAAAACATTTTGTTATTTGTTTTAACATTCAAGCCCTAATTTATCATTTAAAATCTCATACTGCTAATTCATAAATTCAGTGAAAACCACTTAAAACTGGTATTGTTTAGTCATTCTATGAACAGTACAGTAATAAACTTATTGATTCAAGTTTAGAACTTAGCTAAAAGGTTTGTTATGGTGCTGACAATATTTCAGTAGGTCAATAAAATAAGGAAATACAGGGTAATTCCATCAATGACTTTAACAATGTCAATTTGTTTGCAAGTCAAACCTCCAAATCAATCAATCAAATGTGCATGCAAATAGCTCTATTAAGTCTAATCTGTATTGAGAAGATACTTAAGCCTATAATGAAAATCAAAGCTCTTCTTTAATTATCTGCATAAAGTGCATCACCATCAGCATAAAAAATACAGTTAATGCTTGTCGGGTAACAATCAGCTGCTTAACCAATGACAATACTAAATTTCTTATAAGATTTATGGTCCTGATTCACCCAAGTACCTAATTTCTTGTCTAACTTCAAGTAAAAGCATAGCCTGGTTAGACAAAATGGAGTAAGCTGTATAGCTGTTACAAAAGTTAATGCTTAAGAAACTCACTTCATATCATGGATGAATATACAGTCTTTCCTTTGATTATGGATGTTGTCAGTAAGTGAACTTTAGAAGTCAAGTGGATAAACACTTAACCACTACCCGAACAAAGACCTCAGTCCCTCAAATGAATCATTGTCAAAATATGCATCTTTGGAAACTTAACAGAGAAGAATTTTTAAATAAGCATTTGCAAGGGGGGGGGAGGGGGGAAGGGAAGGCAAAAGAGAGGAAGATGAAGATCAAGGAAAAATACATCTTTATACTCTATTTTTCGAAGGTAATCTGATTGGCTTTTGATCTTAGTAACTCTTTCATTCACATTTATGAAAAGCAGTTCCTTATGTTTCCACTAAAAACCAAGCTGTATAAATCTGGAGTGACTATATAGAATCATAGAATAGTTAGGGTTGGAAAGAACCTTAAGATCATCAAGTTCCAAACCCCCTGCCACGGGCAAGGGCACCTCACACGAAACCATCTCACCCAAGGCTCTGTTCAACCTGGCCTTAAACACCGCCAGGGATGGAGCACTCACAACTTCCTTGGGCAACCCATTCCAGTGCATCACCACCCTAACAGTAAAGAACTTCTTCCTTATATTCAGTCTAAACTTCCCCTGTTTAAGTTTGAACCCGTTACCCCTTGTCCTGTCACTACAGTCCCTAATGAAGAGTCCATCCCCAGCATCCATATAGGCCCCCTTCATATGCTGGAAGGCTGCTATGAGGTCTCCACACAGCCTTCTCTTCTCCAGGCTGAACAGACCCAACTTTCTCAACCTATCTTCATAGGGGAGATGCTCCAGTCCTCTGATCATCCTCGTGGCCCTTCTCTGGACTTGTTCCAACAGTTCCATGTCCTTTTTATGTTGAGGACATCAGAACTGCACACAGTACTCCAAGTGAGGTCTCATGAGAGAAGAGTAGAGGGGCAGGATCACCTCCTTCGACCTGCTGGTCATTCTCCTTTTGATGCAGCCCAGGATACAGTTGGCTTTCTGGGCTGCGAGCTCATACTGCTGGCTCATGTTCATTTTCTCATCAACCAACACCCCCAAGTTCTTCTCTGCAGGGCTGTTCTGAATCTCTTCTCTGCCCAACCTGTAGCTATGCCTGGGATTGCTCTGACCCAGGAGTAGGACCTTGCACTTGGCATGGTTAAACCTCATGAGGTTGGCATCAGCCCGCCTCACAAGTGTGTTGAGTTCCCTCTGGATGGCATTTCTTCCCTCCAGCATATCAACCGAACCACACAGCTTGGTGTCATCAGCAAACTTGCTGAGGGCACACTCAATCCCACTGTCCATGTCAGCAATGAAGACGTTGAACAAGACCGGTCCCAACACCGATCCCGGAGGGACACCACTCGTTACTGGTCTGTAGCCGGACATTGAGCCATTGACCACGACTCTTTGCATGCAGCTATCCAGACAGTTCCTTATCCACCAAGTGGTCCATCCATCAAATTGATGTCTCTCCAATTTAGAGACAAGGATGTTGTGTGAGACAGTGTCTAACGCTTTACACAAGTCCAGGTAGATGACGTCAACTGCTCTACCCCTGTCCATCAGTTCCGTAGCCCCATCATAGAAGGCCAAATTGGTCAGGGAGGATTTCCCCTTAGTGAAGCCATGGTGGCTATCACCAAGCACCTTGTTGTTTTTCATATGCCTTAGCATGCCTTCCAGGAGAATCTGCTCCAAGATTTTGCCAGGCACAGAGGTGAGACTAGCTGGTCTGTAGTTCCCTTCATACCTCACTGACAACTGTTAACTAGTTCTTCTAGTTAGATGGATTTCATGATTATTTGCACGTACATCCAAGCAACTATAGGATCAGACTGAAAAAATACAAACTGAGCAAGATCTGCTGAGATGTTAAGGTATAGCTTAATCCAGGAGTTCAGTGCACAGTAGTTTGGGAAACTAGCTCAAATATTTTTTCTGTATGAATCATCTGGTTCTTTAATGCATATGTGCTCACTAACAAACTATAGAGTATTTTGAAGATGTTTTTCTAATTCTGCCTTGTTGCAATTTTCTGTGAGCATATTATTGTGGTTTAATCCCAGCTGGCAAATCAGCACCACACACCTGCTTGCTCACTCCCCTACCTCCAGTGGGATGTGGTAGAGAATTGTAAAAGTGAGGAAATGTATGTGTTGAGATAAAGACAGTTTAATGACAGCAAAGGAAGAAAATAATGACAGTAATAATGATAAAATAATTAGAATATACAAAACAAATGATGCACAATGCAATATCTCCCCACTTGCTGACCAATGCCCAAGCAGTTCCCAAGTAGTGTTCCCCAGCAGCCTTTCCCCCAGCTTTATATACTGAACATAACGCCACAATGGTATGGAATATCCCTTTTGCCAGTTTGGGTCAGTTGTCCTGACTGTATCTCCTCCCACATTCTTGTGCCCCTTGGGCCTTCTTGCTGGCAGGGCATGAGAAGCTGAAAAGTCCTTGACTTAGTATAAATACTACTTAGCAATAAAAAAAAAATCAGTGGGTTATCAACATTATTCTTATCCTAAATCCAAACCACAACACTATACCAGCTTCTAGGAAGAATATTAACTCTATCACAGCTGAAATCAGGATACATATATAATTAAATATGTATTGGATAGAAATAGACTGATTTGATGATAATTACTTTAGCTTCATAGTAGATGGAGAGACCTGTGGGATGTCTAGATTCGGAGGAGAGCTGATATGTAATACTGTCGTCTGTAATAAACCCCAGTGACTACTAATTTACTACTAAGTAAAAAGGGACCTAGAAATGGAAAGAAAGAAGAAAAAAGGGTAAGTTGAAGAAGTGCAAATACTAAGAATTATGGAACAAACAGATTAAATTCTTCAGAACTGTAGCTAGTGACTAGAAAGGATTTTCAAGAGAAATCAACAGCATTGGATTTACCATTATACTACCAAAATATACTACTGGGGGGGGGGGGGAAGGTGAGGCAGTTATAAGACTGCAGTGCATGAAAAATATGCTATAAGTTACACTAAAAGTGCTTAAAGGTAATCATGTCCATGTCAGTGTTTCTATGACCTAAAATGGAGGAAAGACACTACAGCACACAGTATTGATGAAAACAGCAAAAGAGAGCAAAGCATGTGATGCTTCAGAAACTGCTTCAGAAACTGCTTCAGAAACTGCTTCAGAAACTGCTTCGGAAACTACTTCAGAAAGCAGTGGACATCAGCTACAAGGTGACTTACAATTATTGATATAACAGATTGGAGTGTCAGCACAGTGCATGTTTCCCTAGAAATGGAGAGACATATAGGTAGCTGGCCTTTAAGACACTCGTGCTGAACCATAATAGTTACTATTGAACACCATGGAACATTCTAACAGTTAGTGTGATGGATTATTAAAACAGAAATTTTATTGTGTCAAAATCACCATTTCATGAGGATAAAAGCTGTGGCCTTATCACTCTTCTCATAAAAACTGTGCCTACGTTTATAACACCACAATTGTTACTTCTCCACATGAAAATATGGAGAAATATTGTCCAGGATCAAGTCCTAAGTGTCATGTGAACAGAGTCAGCAAATATCTTTAATTCGGGAAAAAAAAAAAAAAAAAAGGTGGAGCACCTCATTTGGGGTGTCTGATCAAGTTTTACTTGATTAGTTTTTTATTCTGCATAAATACCAATGTTCTATAGTTAGCATAAGTGGCACTACTTTAAAAAGAAAAGCGAAAGCAATGTAAACCTTTCAATTAGAGCTCAGCAAATATTAAATGACTTTTAAGTCAGAGAGGTAATTACATTTATTACAACTTCACATTTTTATTCATATAAATTGGAAAACTCATTATCATTTGTGAGATGATGTTAGGTTAGTTGTACTCAGTTCTCTTGCTGCTAAAAGAATATAGTATGAAAAAAATGCCTCTTAAAGCTTTTTTGTTCAGTACACAGACTAAATGAAGTGTAATTTTCTGATAATTACCTTTAGCAATACAAGATAAGTAGATTTTCAGTATCAGTACACTGTGCTTTGATGTCTGAACCTTTGATGACAAATTATATTTACTTTTAGTATGTTATAATTTGTCAGATCATAAAAGGACTATCTGATATATCTGAAAGTTCAGGCTTCTATACTTACTTATGCATGAGCATCTTGAAAACTGATTGCAGCACTGTTAAAACAGGCATAATGACAGTGTATCTGGTGACCTAAATTTTATCTTTGCATCAAGATATGTCCTATCTGATTATTCCCAAACCACACCTAATAGCTAATATCTGTCTTCCATCCCACAATAATGCTAACATTTACTATTGCCTAGATGTTCCTGCATGAGTAAGACTTCATCAAATATTTACTTAAATTGTTTTCCTCTGCATCTTAAATTTTGTTCATGTTACATTTCTTGGCTCAGAATCTATCTTCTGGAAAAAGTAAAAGGTCTTCAAAAACATCTGTCTACACAATTTAGGAACTTTCCACCACAGAATAACTCCTGCTTATAAGAGAAGCATTTTTAATGACATGTTGGTGAAAACTTATAGATGTTAAGGGACTGAAAAACTAGGAGAATTAGCAAATTCCATTACCATAAAAGAACTCAGTGGTTCAGATGAAAGAAATGTGATACAGTTGTTTCCTGCTTAAGAGCTTACCTCACTAGGTTCAGCCTCCATAGGTGTAGGGGCTGCAAATTGGTTTTGTTCTCCTCTCTTGCTTACCTCAGAAGCTAGTCCACATTCACCTTCAGAGAAGTAACATTAAGCATATCAGCCTAGGAGGCTTTTCAGTATACAGACCATAATATCATGGACAGATGATAACAATACTTATTAAAAACTTTTCTACTGTATGGAGATAGTACAGTGCCATTAGCAAAACCTAGGGACTGGTACTTTCTTTTACATTTACTCACTTACTAAAATATCTGACTTTTAGACATGATCAACTTTCCAGTGACATTTGCATATTTAACATTTAAAAATCAACCTAATTTTAAACATAACACCTTTATTAAATTCAAATCAAGGTAAGATAATTCTCCTAACTATATTCTAGTGATTTTACAAGTATCATCAAAAGGCAAAAGTGTCTAAGTTGGAGCTGTAGTTTAGGTCCATCTCAAGTAAGCCTATTGGATACCTGCTTTGAATGGTTTCCTAGTGATGGCAAAAAAGAAGTATTGAATAGTTCACTGACATTAAAGGAAAGAAGATAATTCAGGTTACAAGTTATGAAATGTGACCCAGAAACCAGGTAAGCAATAAATTTAAAGCCATTAGTGTAAATTTTTTCCCAATTGATGTTTATAAAATGGGGAATTTGCATAGTATTTTAAACACACCAAAGGGTGGTAGGGACTCAGATCCCAGTGAGATTCTCCATCCTGAATATAATGAGATTAGATCCCTTAAGCTGTTTTGGAGAGCTTAATCTTGATGTTTTAGCTTAAACTACAATCACTGAGCATATAATACAAGTTGCCTGAAGACATGATGGTGTCCTACTCGGCTAATAAGGGGCTCCAGTCTGAAAAGAAATGTACATGGATTATTTAAGAACCAGAGGAATATTATCTTTCCTTACTTTATGTTAGAAATGTGCATTAAACCTCAAAATGATTCTGTGCTTAAAGTATAAAATTCTGAGAGCTTTATCCTGCTGTTGCTCCAGATATTGGCAAAGCACTTAAAATATAACTGAAATGATATAATATTTTTTTTGAGGGATGAAGAAATCTGATGAGAAAAAAAAATTTGTTTGTAATTCAGTGTGTCAGTTATTATACACAGATGGAGATTTATCATTTTCAAACAAAAAAGAAACATAGCCTGTATAGGGACTGACTGAACTGTTGGGAGGGATTTCTCTAACCAAAAAGTTTTAATTTACGAAGAGGGATTTGTTTGTTTGTTTGTTTGTTTGTTTCCTGAGTTATACTTTTATGAAAAGGAAATTTCAAATTTCATGGGCAAAATGTAACTACCAAGTTAGAACTAAACCAGTTCTAACCTCTCTATCTTGGCTTGAGCACAGCACTGGCTGGTCTTGAAAACTGCATTTATCAATATGGAACCTGGATGAGGACATGCAGTCAAATCGGCATTCATATATCAACTGCAAGTGTATGGTTGCAGTTCTGTCATATTTAGTGATAAATTTGTGAATATTGTGACCTCTAAGAGCAAGGCCAAGCCAAAGAATGTACATGCTGCCCGATGATTTCTGAGAACAGTGCATTCTCTGCTTTGCTCCTGCCCTGTTGAGGTCTGTGAGTCTTTGAGATAATGTGCGCGCACTGAAATAGCATGGAAAGTGATCAAAAACCCACAAGAAGACATTTGGCAGAGTGAAGAGAAACTTTAACCGAGGCCATATACAGAAAAAACTGCTTTAATGAGAATGTGAAAATGCTTCAGCAGCGTACTGAAGCACAGCTAGAAGCCTATGCTGCTTAGACCCTTGACAGCTAAAGAGGAGAAAACACTCAGCTGCTAGAGTAGCTTCTGACTGCGGATTTTTTTAACATAACGATTCCATAATTAAAGGGGATGGATAAGCACTCATAATAAGCCATTAGAAAACTTCTAATGACACTTTTTAAATAGTGCTGATGATGACTGTACACTTCTGCTGTGACTCATGGCACTGCAAGGTGAGAATAAGACAACTGAACAGGCAGAAATGATACCACATACAGCAAGCAAGACACAGCCTCCCAAGTAGCACACAGATGCCTACCAACCTGTACTAAAACCTTCACGTCTTTGCATCGAAGTCTTCAGACAATTCAACAGTAATCAGAAGTGGAATAGTGCAGGCTGAGGGGAAAATAAATATAAAAATTGTATTTCAGGATTTACCAGATCAGAAGAATGAAGTGACACAAATCATCACTTTCTATTAAGGTTTGGTGGGAGAAATGAGCTTGTGCAAAACTGATTTTTGTTTAAATGAGCATTGAACAACAATCCCAGTGATTTTAAAGCTAGTCTTACAAGCAGCATAAACTCTATACACCTGAGTACAGAAGGTCAGCTGAAACCTAAACACAGAATACACAGCTACTAGTGAGGTTTGACAGGTCAGTTGCAATATATATATGGACTATGAGGTGTGCAAAATGGAAAGTGAGTGGTTAAAGAACAAACCTCTACAACTCACTGAAATGCTAGACCTGATACTGAGAAAACACAACATTGTACTCTGTGAAATATATGGCATAGCTACCGTATATTATTGCTGCATTTCTTGAGATGGCAAGCATTTGGAAAATACTCAGGAAATGAAAGACACATTTTCAAGTATCTAACACTGCATAAAGAAGCACACAATTCAGCACAGTAGAAGATGAAAATCTGAGTACCAGATGCTTCCTACTGATCACTCAGCAATAGAAAGGGCAGTTAGCAGAAAAGATGCCTGATACTGACGGCAAAAGCAAAATAAAAGAAAGGCAGTAACAAGCTGGTGATATTTAATTACTATACATCATTCCAAAGTCCAGATAGTAAGATAATAAGGAAAGAAATAAGGAAAAAAAACCCCACTGTTTCCTGATTAGAGGAAATAACATCAGGCTAAGAGAACTTTATCAGTTTCTGATTTTACAGCCCTTGTACTGTATTTGTAATTTTTAAGGCTCTTTAAAGGGTGAACCTTTGCATATCGTACTGTTAGGCACTTTTTAATGTCATTTGTGCAGACCCATTTACCAGCACTTTCCTTCCTCCATTGCTTGCATTTTTATCCTGTTCAACAGAAGTCTGTCAGTCAGCAAACATGCTAAGGCTGAAACTAACTTTTCAATGGCACAGTCACTCTGTAACTGAAGCACTGGCAAAGTGCTGGTTTGTACTTAAATAAGGCTTAGAACTTCCCCACTATGCATCATAAGTACAATTTACCCTTCATTTTACTTGTATCAATTTGAGTAATAAATCACAGTTCCTTTACTGAGACACAGCTCAAGACCATTTTCTCATTTAATAGCTTTCATCTGTATGATGTTCTGTATAATGGATCTCACAGTACACTAATGAGTTTGCCAGCATTATCAGAAGATGTATTACCATCTACATAGTTCCTTCTTATCTCTGAAAAGATTGCAAGAATTTATCAGTTTTTTAATTTTTCTTCACAGGATTATATAGGTAAAAAAATCCTGGTTCTTCAAAAATACTTTGAAACAGTCTTCTTATTTAGCAGTATGTACAGTTACTGTTATTTTTTCTCATTAGTAGTGTTGTATTGCGTCTCAGCTAACAGTCAGTATTTGTCTAAGGAGAGTGTGACCATACACAAATTATTTAATTTAAAAAATAGAACAAAGAACTTATCTATAGAATATGGACTTCATTTATTTTATTCACAGGATAATAATGCCTATGTCTGAAATGCAGTATTGAAAATAATAGCTTGAATTTTACATATCTCTGTTTGAGAACCATTCAATGGTTTTGTAAAGGTGCAGAACAAGCACTTTTATTAAAAAGGTGTGAAATATATCAGCACATTTGAAATACAGAGGAACAAAGAAAGAAGATGGAAGATGTCTCTTCTGCAACATACTTTTAAACAAGAATTTTTCTTTTTGAAATTAAAAAAAATGTGGATTTGCAACTTGTTATTGTAGATCTTGTGCTTAAAATTGCTATCAAAACTAACATTAAAGATTTTCTATCTTCAGTGGCATTACCTGATGGAAGACTAGAACTGAGCCAAAAGTTGTCCAACATTTGCTGACATCTTGTAAAAGCTATGAGACAAATGGTTGCTAGCACTGGTGCTTTTGGGAGGCACCTTGATAATGTTTCAGGTTTTTACATAAAACTTTGATTTCCACATTACAGACAAAGGGGGGAAAAAAGAAAGGATGATGCCTCTGAAAAAAATAAAATAAGCCACAAACCAGATGATACATTAAAAGACATTAAAAGTTTTGAAAAATATTTTCAATTTATTAGTTTTGTTTTATACCAGCCACAGAGACTGGTGCACATTCAGTACATCAATTCACCCTGTCCTACATTCTGCACAGAATTTGTGTATAGCCAGCTTTATGCGCTGTGAATTACTTCATTGCTTTGTTTCTTTATGTAAAGTTGTATACAAACACCTTTGGGCAATCATGGCTTTAGGAAATAGTATTGCATAAGGCAAAATCTACAGCTATGAGGAGTCATATTACCATTTCTCACTTTCTACAGCTATCAGCTAGGAAGTTCGTATCTGGGCAAGTGGAATGGTAAGGTTTTTCTTGAGTGAAGACTGTGAGACGGGAGACTGGGTCCCCTTCCTCTGGGTGTCTGCTTCAAAAATGTACCTAGGTGCTTATATATAACCTCAGGCAGAATTAAAGCAAATATACTGGCTATTTCTTCTTACATTATAATTTCACCTTCCTTCAGAGACTTTAAGCATATAACCATCCTCTAGTGTTATTGAAAATTAACTAATTTGAGAAAAGCACAGTGTGTTTTTGAAAAAAAAAAAATCACTGAGTTCCTCAGTCACCTATTCTGCTATCAGTGGAGGAAGAAGTCAAAATAAAGAGAGCCCAGTTTCACCAAGCACTTATGAACTTGGTGAAATATAGTTATTTTCAGTCAGGATCCTAATTTTCCTTTGCAAGCCCAAAGACAGTACCTGAGCTGAGTTCTTATTTCAGGCACTTTCTAAGTCACAGTTAAATAATATAAATACTCTAGCAAAGCTCTCACAATGCAGGCAGAGGGAAAAAAAGTGGCATGAGAAATGGGCACAGAGAAGTGAAATTATTGGTTCAAGATTCTCTGACTAATTGGATTTACAATAGTGCACAGGACTAGTATCCTGAAATAGGCATGCGAGCCAGTAGAAATTATCTTCTCTCAGGATACTCACATATATCATAGGACACTCACAGCAACTCAAGATAGCAAGAACATTGCCAGGATAAATTTTATGTTACCTCCTCAAAAGCTAACTATTCCTCCATTATCACTGAAGATGTATTCACAAAACATCAGTTGTTGTCATTTGCCCATCATTTATGCAGCTATTTATCTCTTCAATGAGTTTTCCCTTACCAAGAGTAGACAGCTTGTAAGAAAGTATTTTAAATATAGTGATATACATTTATATAAAACAATTGTCTCAGAAGTAATTTACCCTTCCTACTTTACTTGCAACAGAGTTCAGTAGTTCTGAAGTGCTGGACATGATGAACACTAACCCATAGGGCTAAGTCATAATTACCATTTTTCTGTCTTAAAGATTGCAGCTATTACTTATTTATAGTATAACACACTCAAGATGTCATTTAGCCCATGACCATGACACCAAACACCTTTATTCTTCAGTATCAAAGAAAACTGCCCAAGGGATAGATTTCTATATGCAAATTACACAAAAGCTATTAAAGCAACAATTGTTCATAATGCTGAAATACTGAGGAAGGTGAGGCGAAAGCCACGGAGGACAATGACTCATTTCAGTGGGCTTTATCTGAGTTTTTACTCAGTCTCAAATCCACACCATAAAAACTAATGCTACTCTTCATTTAACTGTGCTGATAAACTTTCAGCATCTTTCAGTGTCCTTTTGCAAGCCTTGATGAACTAGAAAAATGGCTAGCACCTGTCCCTGCAGGAGATGAAAGCCTCACTCCCGATGCTGCAACGGGATTCCAAGCCACACAGCAGTGGAGAAGGAGACTGTGTTCCTCTGGGAGGCAATAAAATCAAAACCTTAAACACTGATGTTTAAAGCCTTCCACCCTGGCCCAATAAAACACACAAAAAATACTTGAACATGCACAAAACTGCATGAGGTAACTGAGTTTTGTTGTGTGTTATCACTAGGAACTTGTGAAGTGATTGCTTTCATTTTTTTTTTCTGTAAATAGAGGGCTGGGTGTCTCCATCTGTATTTTAGTATTTCCATACATAATAATAATAGTAACTTGCTATCTCTGGGATAGAAAAAGAAGCTATCGGTGTGTCATTTTGATGAAGAACTTTTCTTTAAAACAGGAAACAAAGCAACAACAATATCTGATTCTGCGCAGGGACTGGACAGCCAATTCAAAAGCATACTGAGGGACCTTAGTACACTTTCTGAATTTCAGGGCTGTATTTAATATGACTATTTCTATTTTTCAAATGAAGAAAATTGAAAGAAGCAGGCCAATCATAAATTCTTAACACTAATGGACCTTTAACTCCTATCTAACATAATTTTTACATGTTTATATGAATATGTGTTCTACATCTATTGTTGCTAAAAGTATAAGAATTTAATATTAAAAAATATTAACTTTGGATGTTAAAAATTAACTATATTGATCTTAATGCTGAAAGTTATCTAAATACCATCCTCATAATTAGATAATGATATACCTAAATAATCTTCAGAGCTTGCAACTTCTAGCCTGATTTTCATCAGCACTGAGCATTCCCATCTGGATCTAAGAATATCCAATGCCTTATAAGATTGTCTCTTTATATTTGAGATTTATGTACTCAGGCAAATTTCCTTAAGAAAAATTGATAATAATTTACATTAATGAATTAATCTTGTTTAGGAAATCTTTAATTCATCACACAGAGCATAAAACCTTTACTTGCTATTTATTTAGTCATGTATTAGGAAAAAGTCACCTGCTAAAGCAAGCATGTGATTTGTGCAGGCTAATTCCAAACTGTAGGACAACCAGTCCCTTTCTTCTCTGGGAAATTCTGGTGGAAGAGGTCTTCTCAATGAAAAATATTTCTTTAGGAAAGATTTTGTTGGATCTCTTGGGAAAAGAACAGGTAGCAATGAGATCCATTGCTGAACAAATGGTAGATTTCTCCAAATCTGCTTTTCTAAGCTGAATGTAAATCCCTTCACCTGTGAATGAACCACTCAGACTGAGCAATTTTAACATCCACCTATTCTGTAGCTTCAGACTGGCTTCAGCTCTCTTGGTTGTGCATACCCACTGAAGACCAAGTCCCCAGAGGGTTAGTTCTTCTTGTAATACTTTATTTAAAGAGCCTTTGATGAGTTCCAAGAAAAGGCCATTCATCTTAGGCTTTAATGTCCTCAATACTGTAAATTCTTCAAGACAGGGTAATCGTAATGCATGGTCTTTAGCTTCCTCACCATTCCTGCTCTGAAGACATGGGACCCTACAAAGACCTCTGCCAGGAAAAAAAAGAAGTGAAGAGATTTGTATCAGGACTAAATGATGCAGTCAAATTGGCACTGTTCTTTTCAGACCTGTTTTTGAAGACTTAAAGATTTTGTTATTGTAATCCATTTTAACTGTAGATGCAATGTTATCGCAGACACATGTAGATCATTTGTAACACTAAGGTTACAGACCAAATTCCATTATTAAATTACAAATCCAAAGCATTTTTAGACCTCTATAGCCTACATGGCAATGTGACTTCCCAGAATGTGAGAATATGAGAAAATTTCACTCCTTAGTATTCACACTTTTCAATCACAAAGAACAGCCTGCACATGGTGATTCTCCAGGTACTGACAAATGATAAAAAGACTGATTATTGCTCTTCTTTTTTCTTTTTTTCTTGCTTATTTGGTAATGGTAACTGCTCAGATGTCTTTGCATGTTTCATTGTCGTCATTCTTAGCTATTCCTTATGCTCCTTTTTGGATAAGACTGGTCTAATTAACTAGTGATGATGATATATGTTCTGAGACTGAAAAGAGGGATCTGAGAGCTAAATAAATCAAGCCTCCTTTAACAGTGACTAGTACTGATACAGGCTGTGAATCTTACATTTTTCTTCAACAACCAGGACTGTGTTTCACCTTAGACTGTGTTTAAGGTGATCCTCTTACAGTTTGAATGAACCAAGCAGTGGTCAACAACACACAGAGCCATTTCATTATCGGAATATACTAACAGTGTAACATGATTGTGCCCAGATTTTGTTTTTATAATAAAAAATTACCACAAACTACTCTGTTCCTCAATATCTTGACAATCTTAAATTTATTTTTTTTTTTCGTACCTAGTACCTGGGTCTGTGAAAGTTATTTGAAGCATCATAGTTCAATATTAAGGAAGAATGTTTTGAATTTGCACGACTTTGAGTGTGTGTGGGGAAATAAAAGTAAAAATTAATAAAATTAAAATTTCACATCTTCCAAATTTAGAAGATGAGCCTTAGTCCAATAATGCATATTTAGTGATTGGTAAGTCTGAAATTCAGAAACATATATATGGGAGTGCTCACCTGGTCCACCCTTGGCAAATGGCCTGGATAACAGCAATTTTTAAAATAAGAATGTGAATGTAAGTGGTATGGGTCAATCAAACACAAAGGCATCTCAACAGCCTTTTTAAATTGGAATACAAACACCAGACAGTTAAAACAGTAACATGGGAATTACAGAGAGACTTCAGAAATAAAGGTGGAGACAGCTTGAAAAGATATAGATAGATAAGCAGCATGGAAATTATAACATAGAGAAGAGAGTTTGACCTGGAAACAGCAGCAGTCAGCTTGTAACTTGACACTGCTGGCAGCCACCCCACAAGCATCACAGTCTTTGCCTGTAGGGTGCCAGAAGCAGCCTGCATACAATTAGAGCAGCATGTGTAGGGCACAGAATGTGAAGACCCACACCTCTGAGTTGGTGTGTGGGTTCCTGTGAGGTGTTCATGTGTGTCACCAGGTCGTAGGAAGCATCAGGGCTACACACAGAGCTGGAGCATCAAAATCTCCACGTAAGAGTTGGAGAACCTGTTCTATACCTCCAAAAAGGGGAATGTGCTGGTAACATACACTGCCTGGAGACAGGCAAGGAACATGCATTTGATTATATGCATGTTCATGCTTAGAACACTTGGAGGTTATAACTAATCTTAATGTTCAGAATGATGCTTAAAAATCTGTAGGTTTTTATTAACATTTTGTTAGTTTCAGATATAATGGCTTGCCTGTTGTGTTACAGGTACTGATCCTGAATGTATTTCCCTGATTGCCAGTTAATTACAATTAGAAAATAAGTAAACTGTTTCAGTCCTAGTTTGGTTTGAATTACATAAGCAGAGCTGGTTTCTCATGAAACACACATGAATTGCCTAAGATGGTAAAATGGGGGTTAAATGATACATCAGTTTTTGTGCTGTCCAACAGCACAGAAGTGAATTTCATTAACTTACAGTGCTTAATACTCAAAATATTCTTTACACTGTTGGCAACTACTGAAATCTTTCTTTTATGGTTGTGAGGGTGAACATTTAAAATTAGGCAAAGCACAAATTAAGTTGGCTTGCACAGTTTCTGGCTTTTTATCAAGTGAAGAAAGTCCAAAAGAGAAAACAAAACTGATCAAAGGTCTAAAACACCAACAGAAGCCTATAAGAAAGGACTGAATAGATCAGGCTATGTAAACTAAGGAGAAGAAGAATTATGGAAAGATAATACTGTTTTCAAATATATGAAGGCAGCTATTAAGAAGTAGCATTGTATGGCAGTGATGTGGGAAGATAGGACAGTAATAAATTGAAGTAGGTACCAGACCAGGTATTAGAGAAAACACTTTTCAGGTTTTTTCTTCACTTCTAAATAATAAAGCACTGGAATGGGTACTTGTCATTTGAAGTTGCTGTGTATTTCAATGCCTGCAAAAACAGACCTCTGCTTGGAGCAGGAAGATGATTAGGTATCCTTCTAAGGTCCCATCCTTCATGATTTTATGTGACTATATAATAACAGCTTTCATCATAAAACACATACTCTAAAAGTGGGCCCATAATCAGGCAGAATGAGACTACATTATGAAGGACACTTGCCCAGAGCTTTTCAGCTCCTGAACAGGTTTCAATGTATGCAGTGGAGAAGGTGGAAGACTGCAAGGTGGTCTCATGTTAAAGAAGACCTTAACAGATGGCTTCTTTCTCTTTCTGTAGTACAGAGATCTCTAACAATAGGCAAAATGCAAAGTTACCAGAACGATAGTCACTGAGTGAACTGTTATGGCATCTTTCCTCCACGATGCACATACCCAGAAGCAAGCTCCTTGGAGGCTAAAAGTGGTGGAGGTTCACTGTTTTCAATGAAGACATTCAAAGCCACAGATCTGTACAGCTATAGTTTCAATGGAAATCTTTTTGAGTATAAGGCTTAACAACATGCAGGTTAGGCACAGCCTTTGAGGAACTTTATAGTTAAAGCAGTAATCATGTCTAAACTATCACTTTTAAAGTCAGGGTAGATTTTCATGGGATAACAACATGCTCATCCCTAATTTAATGACATTTCTCTAGCTCAGAACATTTGATCCTTAAAACCTTTTCTTTTTTTTTTTTAAACAAAGGTAGGATTTGCTCTTCAATATATAAAAATACAAATATGTTTTAGAATCCTGCTGTCCTGACATCCCTACATCCCCATTTTTGATAAGTTTGAAACATTTTAGTGATTATTTATCCCAAATTCACATAAAACCACATCAAGGAAGGAAAATTGCCTGTAAATGCTTAGAAGTTGGTGGACTAAAGAAATTTTTTAAGAGAGATATGTAATAACTGTAACAATACTTGTCCAGTCTGTGTGAAACAGCACTTTCTGTGGGGCTATTTGTGTTCCTGATATGGGACTATTTATTGAAGTATGGATATCAAGACCAGGTAATAGCAGTGCATGACTCATACTCCAAATTTAAGAGGAGCAAAGACAACTTCAGATTTTCCATGATATTACAAAGGACCTGACTCATATAAAGAGGTCCTTGCAACGCATACTCATCCACTGATGCTATGCCTGCCAGTGAATATTATTCTTCTGAGATCAGTACTACTGGTGGCCATCAGTTGCTAATAATTCATTTTTTCCCATCTCCCTAGATGTAGCTTGCGTTTTATAGCTGTTCTCTGTCACCTATTATAAATTATTTCCCAGCTCTACTACTGACTTAGGACTGTTGGATGTGTTCAGGTCTAATTTCATTAAAATGAATCTCATGCTGACACATAGGAGGGAAGAGGTCTAATGATATTAGCTAAAGAACTTACATCTGGTTCTTTTTGCTAATGCTGTCTGGCATCTGCGAAGGCAAAACCAGCTTGCATCCACAATGTTAATCTTACTAATTTTTTCAAAAGCTCTCTGAGGAGGAAATGTACACTACATAGTTATCACCTTCCTTTGTATATAATAGCAACAACTACTTTGATCGTTGTTTGATTAGATAACAAATCTAATTTTCAACTCTGCTTTTCACTGCACAAGATATTTTTAACTTTTACACTCTCATACCAAGAATCAATTTGTTGAGAAGAGTACAGATAGTAAGGACAATGAGCTTAGGTTCACAAAGGATTTCTTTGGTGGGAGCAGGGAGTGAATAGAAGGTGAAAAACTATCTGCCAATCTTAGCACCAATATGCAAACTAGAGATCCTGAGAGCCTCCACTAAAATGCTGACTTAATGACAAAAGCAACTAAGTTCCATAAACAATTCAATTTACACCAGTCTCAGGTCTCTAAACCCAGATCTCTATTACTTCTGTCAGCTGTGCCTGAAGATAGCCTTAAGTCATGTGCAAAATGGAAGTAATCTGATTGTCTTAGACCAGTCTCAGTCTCTTGGTGAGATAGGCAGACCTGGTGGCATTAAAATGTGGATCTCACATGTGCATCACAGACATGGCTCTTGACACTTCCTTACCTAACCTGGTACTCAATCATGGACAAGAAGTTTCTAAAGCAGGGTCAATGGATGGGGTATTCTAGCTGTCATCTTGTATTTGAACTTTGAGAACCTTCTCTATTTCCTTAGAGGTGTGTACACAGGCTGAGATGACTTTTTGCAATGCAGCACTCACAAGAGCTATTTATTTTTGTAGAAGACTGCTGAAAGAAAAGAGGTATCTAATTATGAACAGTCTATGAAGTCTTTTCCTGTATGTTGTACTTTAATGATGTGCATTTTCATTTTTCAAATATTAAGAAAAAGTCACCTTGAGTATGTACAACTATTCAGGTACATTCTATAACAAATTTTCAGTTTTACTATTAGTGAAGGTCATACAGGAGTTTTGCTTTACCCAGTTGGCTTCTAAAATATTGAAGGTTAGAATTTTCCCATCTAAGAAGTTCAAGAACAGCACATAAGCACCAAAGAATACTCCAGTCTCATTAATTAATCAAGTCATGTCACAGCAGATCTTGTTAATCCATCCTCAGAGGAAACTTGAAAGATGTTTCAATTCTCTATGCAAGAATAGACTGAATAGTGAATAGTGATAATGCTATACAATTAAAGATAGATGGGCAGCATTTGAAGACATCCAAAATTAAACTAAATTTTTTTTTCCTCAACAGCAACTAGAAGACTCTTTTGGTGTGTGTGTTTTATCTTTGTGAACTAATCTATTTAGAGGACACTAGCAGGATTGTATTTTCAGGCTAAATGTTGTGACTGCATTAAAAAAAATCCATTGAAAAGACCAAGAGTTAATAAATTTTAAAGTCACTTTGCTGCATAAAACCAGAGAGCTTATTTTGGCATCTTTTATCTATTTGAAGTCACAGAAGAAAAACGCAGGTGTTCACAGTGTGATAATGTAGGATATACAATAATAGCTGTTACAGTACCTTTTCTTGGCTATTTGCAGCATTTGCTTTCTAGTCTGAAAAAGAATCAAATTGCTAAATCTAGCAACCAGGTTCAGAGTAGTAGTTCATTTTTCTCCAGGATGAACAAATATTTAAAGTCTGAGATTTACTAGAAGTAGTCTTCATTTAGTCAAATTGAGTATCTAGCCTCTGTCTTGAGAGTTAGTGAACACCCTTGACCTAATCCCACCAAATGACTGAGCTCTACATAACTGTTTACAGGGAAAAAGCCTCTCAGAGTCCAAGGCATTATTTTGATACTTCATGTTCAGCATGTTTAAGTAAACAGCTGAGCTTAGCTCAGTGACTCTTACAAAACTGATGCTTCCATATAGATAACACATGCTCCCTGTATGAAAGGAAAGTAGGAATACGCCACATTTAGCCTAATAGGAGTTATGCAGGATGAGGCTGATGCAAAAACTCTTGAGGTGGCTCAATTCACTCAAAAAGTTTTATTTTTTTTCTAGCCAAGCTAGAAAAGGGACTACATTTATATAAATTTTAAGACCAAGAAAAAATCATAGTGGTGTTTTTCAAAATCCTTTTACTGCTTATATCTCAAGGTCTCTGTCCAGACATAGATGCTCTTTCCCAACCTCCCCTAAGGTTCTGATAGGTCTGAAAATTGCGTGTGAAATTATCCCTCATACAGAAGAATGATGCATCTGCAGCATGGGTCTGATTCAAAGATCTGTGAAAGCAATGGAAAAACTCCAAGTGGTACAATCATTTGTGGATCAGATCTCTGAACTGATAGTGATGAAGCACTGTATAAAATGTCAGCCCCAATTAAACTATGGCAAAATTCCCATTCTGTAGGGTCAGGACTGCAACTGTAGCATTTCCTTGGTTATCTATGCTCCACAGATTCCAATTACTTTCCAGCTTAACACATCTTCAAAAGTGAAGCTTATTTGTAAAATCAGTCATCCTTTTTCCATTAATACCAACACTTCTAGAATTATTGTTGTATAAAATGAGTTCCTGTTTTTTTTCATTTTAGTTTCTTTTTTTTGTTTCTTCTTCAGGAATAACAGTCAGTAAAAATGAGTGTACATGTTTGCAATTATATGCTCTTTCTTTCTGTTTATTCTTTATCACTTTTTTGTTTTAAGTTTCACCACTATCTCTGCAACTGAGCTGTCTGTTCACAATTTGAACTCCAGAATTTCAAAACACAGATTTGTAATATAATGCGAATATTTACATCAGAAGCACCTCCATACTACTTTAATCAGAGATCAGAAAAAGACACCAAAAGGTTTATAACCAGTGTCTTATGACACTTCAGATGAAGGATCCTGTGGGCTGAGGCCTCAGATGATATCTGGAGATTCATCGATTTCAGTCAGCTTCACAAATGAGGATCTCTTTCTACCTGTCCTTCTACAGTTCTTTATGGCTGTTCTATGGAATTAAAACATGGAGATAACCAAAAATCAATGACTATCAAAGTGAATAAATATAAGAAGACTTTGATCTGCTGCCAGATGTTTTGTGCTTAGTGAAGCAAGCTAAATTTACCTCAAAGTTCCAACTTCTGATCTATACTTCGCACATTCTTTAGACTTGCTCCTGTTAAGAATAAAATCCCTGACTAGTTAATTAGCTTATTCAAGCACTCCATTTTGACATAATTAATTAAATTTTTCATCCAGTTAATTCATTCCTAAGTCTCCATTAACAGGTTCAGAACACAAATATATTGTCTCTCTGCAGGTTCACTGACCACCAAATCTTGCTGTACTAGGTTATGTTTCTTCCACACCACACCAGAGCCTCACTCTGAAGGTTTCCCACAGAAATCTTAAAAGAACTGGGGACTGCAGGTAAACACACCATCTGTGTGGTGTCTGTGAGAGAAACACTTTCCCGTGTGTTTGGAAATAAGCAAACCAGGATGAGCCAGCCTGGAGTGTGATCTCCCTGCAACAACCCTATGGTGACCTTTTAATATTGCATATACATTTTATTCCTACAGATAGCCATGCCCCCATGATCCAGCATCCTCACTGTTAATCACGGTTAAGTAAACAGGCCTGGCATTACTACTTATCTTCTCAGCCAATTTTCTGCATCAGTCCATCCACAATAATTATTTTGCATTGCTCTTGCATACCAGTACAAATACTTCCTATCAACCTGTCCTCAGAATTGGATAGATTGCATCCTACAAAGGGGCTGGAAGGAAGCTGGGAGAGGTCTAGCCCATTTCATCTCAGTGACTATTAAGGAAGCTGAATGCTGAATTTGTTTTTCATCCAGCCCCTACTTCCCTTACCCAAACCCTTTACTTCCTCTTCACTTCTTTCTCAGAGCCACGTGTGCATGTATGGATATACATAGCAAGTCCCTTTTATACAGATGAAAACCAAGAAAACTATGGAAGAGAGAAAACATTCATAGATCTACACCTAGTGATGTACACTTACCCTGCTTGCCCATTTCGTGATCACCCTTTTCTGTTCTGAAATTATGAAGAAGGGGCCAATCTTCCTTGCCATCGTCTCTGTATCAGCAGCCATATACTGGAACAGTCTCTGTAATTCTCTTGAGGTACTACTTTCCTATATCATTTCATTATACAGACACCCAGCATAGGTTTATATAGGTTGATGAAGTCATGACTAAAAATGCATCCCTTATAAGTTAATGCCTTTAGTATAGTCCTGAATTTCCCTATTCTCAGTATTATAAAGATTGCAGAATGACTGTTGAAAGTATGTTATAGAACATAAAAAAATAGAGGTACCAGAAAGTCCTCATAAGAAATCAGAACAGTCTGCCAATATTTGAATGATTTTCAGTACATATTTTAAAAATATATCTCATCCTTTAAAATAGAAATATTGGATGGAAATTCATGAGGATTGGTGGACTTTTTTTTTTTTGAAAATTGGTGACAACGAAATAAATTAAGAGATAAGTTAGAAAACATGAAAATAAACAATTAATAAAACAGCCAAACCCTAACCTTCACATTAGTATCTAAAAAAAATGATCTAAAGTTTCATAGAAAAAAACTAGAATTTGTTGAGGAGAAAGTAGCTCATTCCAACACTCTAGATTTGGATTTATTTTCTTTCCACTCACAGAGCTGGTACTGGTGCTAATTATAAATTGAAAAACCAGAAAAACATAAAGAAGTTATTTCCACATCATTTACAGTTTTCTGGCTTATTGATTTTCTCTCTGCCACCTACAACTCTCATTTCCTTTGAGTCATTTGTTTTACATTTTAAAGGAACAGCCTTCCAAACACAATTTTACTAAAGCTTTCACATGTCATTGGCTACTTAGTATTATATTAATTGCTGTAACACTGATGTTTACAGAGCAGGCATATCCTGATTGCTGTACTCACAAAATCGGTTACACAGATTTTAATAGCACAATAAACACTAGTAAAGCCAGGAACAACTGACTTCTTACAGCTGTCCACATGCTTTTCCCAAGAAAAATCTCTTAATTCTTTCCTAATTCTAAAAGACGTGTTCTTTAAAAACTCCAATAACATTGCTTTGCTCAGGCCCTGTTTTCAGAGAGTTCAACATTTTGAGTGAAACATAATGTTCTTAGTATGGACTTTTTCACTGTTAACTATTGAATCAGAGTATTCTAGAAAACCAGCAGGCTTTTTGTTTTGTCTGAGCAAGCTCACATTTCAGAGTCATATGCTTCTAATTTGATTTTACTTTTGCATGTGTCAAATTGGCTACTTCATCAACAGTTACACAGCAGCTCACTGCAGGTATATCTGCTGGGAAATCACGCAGTGCTTTCCATTTGGTGCCTCTTCTTGCAGGCTCATTGTGTTCAGTGCTGCATCTTTCCTTGTGCTGTGCAGTGAAGTAGATACATAATGCAGGATTCAATTCAGTGTTCACCATTTACTCTATAGCAGCATGCAGAACTAATGGTCTCAGTGAACCTGAAATAGAAGAGAGCAATCACTGCCCCAAACAAGGAAAAAAACTAATGGGATGGAGCACTGTCTACCTAACATGCATTGTTGAATCAGAATACATTGTCCGCTGCAGTACCCAGACATGGCACTGCCTCCTACATTCTTGCCCTTGCCTGTAGATAAAAAGGTAATTTCATGATACAAACCATGTATGTGTGAAACACCAATTATTGTGTTTCCAGTTTCTAAGGCCAGAATGAAACATCAGTTTCAGCACTAGGCTTTAAAATCTCAGACCTGTAAGTTTCCATCAACTGGCAATATTGATTATCTTATTCTGAGAGGCAGAATTACAGCATTTTCTGACCAACTTCCTCTCGTGAAATGCAATGATCAGGCACACCTCTGTGCTTTATGACAAGATTTCCGGAAGAAGCACAATAAACACATTTTTCTGCTTGGTTTGAATATTAGCTCCCTTTTGTACTTTATGAGACTTCATGCAGCTTTCTGTCTGCTTGTAAGGAAATCTGATGTTTCTGAAAATAAAAAGTGACTTTATTTTAAAAGTTTTTCTTGGCAAGTACAACTGGAAAAAAATAACCTGGTAACACAATTAGAAGTATCATTGTGAAGCAAATGTAAGAAATAATCACAAAAAGAGATTTGTGCAGCCTGAAATAAATGACACCAAAAGTAATTAGACAATATACACGGTGAACCTTTTTAGAACAATATTTTAGCATTTGTCACCTACATTGATATTATAGTATAATTATTTCTACATTATATACATGTATAAGAGGTTAGTTGCTTTGAATATGTGCTTATGTTCTTTAGATAGTCACAAAGTTGAAGACAGCTTTCCAAAAATACTTTAAAACTTTAGAGAAAGGGAGAAATGTCGTAAGGAAAGATTCCCAGATGCCAGTGCTCACTGCAGTGAGGTTAGCTGAACTTAATTACCTAAAATGCAAAGCTGATTTGCTGAAAGATGTGTAGTATTGGAGCACTGTTAATTAGCACAGAAAAGCTCAAGGGGCTTCTCACAGATTCATATCACCTGGGTAATGAGAAACACAGGAATAAAAGACTTCTTGGGTCACTGACTACACTCCTGTACAATCACAATCAAATCTTAACTGCACTGGATACCTCCTTCCATTCTGTTGGTGAACCATTGGTAATTTCTCTCCAGATCTGATTGTCCAGGCATATTTGCACCCTTTCAACCCTTTGAGGGGTCTTTACATTTACAGAATATCTTTACTCATGGCCTGTTTATATTAATTTGCTTTAAAGCAATTTCTGCCTTTTAAGCTTCAAAAGCTCTTTCTCTTCTAATGTTTTTCCCTTCCTCAGTGCACAGAAATAAATCATATCCACTTTCACATTTTGTTTTTCTGTGACAAAGAAGCCAAGCTCTTTTAGAGTTGTCCCAAGGGATGGGCTTTCCATTCTCTTTTTATTTTAGTGACATTTTCTTCATCAATTCTAGTTTGAAACTGATCTCTCATGAAGGGAAGTGGCCGGAATTTTAAACAGTCTTCCAGAGGTCCCATCAGTGCTTTGCACAACAGCATGAAAACTCTCCTTTCTCTACAAAAAGCCTCTCTAGTATGCCTAGAATTGTATTTACCATTTCCATGTCACATCACAATGACAACTCAAAACCACTCAAAAATTAACTACCAAGCACTGAAATTACATCCCTTTCATTTCTACCTTGTGAAGTAATACGGTATAACAGATGTTCTTCTCATTAGCTCTCAAATGCATGACTCTGTATTTTGTATTTTTACATCTTTCACCATTTTTATTACTTAATTTCTCAAGGTCCTACACCTCTCAGTGATATTCCAGTTCTATCTTTATGTTTGCAATGCTTCTTAGGTTCTTTTAACAGCAAATTTTGTTAGCACACATACATACTATTTTTTCCCCTACACTAATGCAAATTTAAATACCTAATTAAAAAAGAAAAAAAAGATATATTTAACTATATATTTAACTATATCTTAAATGAACCCCCAAAAATCCCCTCCTACAAGCAATCACCCTATAGCCTATGACTTCTCCTGCCACTAGAGTCATTACTTCAGTTGTCTCTTTCTTGCTTCAAATATTTTTCATATCAACTCCTCAATTCTTCATCTTTGCTAGTAACTTCCCATGAGGCCTTAAAGCACTGTTCAGAAGCCCCAAAAGAGCAGATATTCAATCTAATTCACAACACCAGTTATCAGTGATAAGGTCAGGTTACACTGGATCTATTTAGGTAAACATTATTTTTCAGCTCATTTACTTTCAACCCATTAATTATTCTTCCCTTCAAGCATCATTCTGAAGTTCTGTATAGGACTAAAGGCATTTACAAATTTATTTCTTTTTTAAACAAAATGCCTGCGTTTTGTCTTTGTGGAGTCTGGGAGTACTATTGCTGACTTTTGGGAGTTTTTAATTCTTTGTTGTATACCCAGTTTCGCATACCATTTATTTCCCTCTTTGAGAAATAGTTTACACCATTTCAACTGAAACATAGTAATTGCACTGAGTTCTACCTTAACTTGTCACATAAGTGGTTTTTAGCTATCACTTTTTTTTGTTCCTGTTCATCATAACCGATGCAATTGAAGCAAACCATTAATTTGGCTCTGAGTCATAACACTGTTTCCTTGACTGCAACTTTTCTTCATGGTGGCCTTTTTCTCTTATTTTTAATTTTATAAATAACCTTTTCATATTTAACTTTATTTGGCAAAAGTAAAGCAACATAACCTTATTCTTCTCTAATTTAAAAAAATAACAGATGAGATAAGCAGTCTGATGCGGGTCAGTATATGCATGATCCATTCATGCTGAGCAGTCCTGAAGAATCAATTAGTCCTTGAGTTCACGGCAATACAGATCTCACAAAAAAGAAACTGCAACCCTGATAAGCCAAGGACAGAAAGGCCCTGTGACACAAAGAACTGTTGCTGAAAGTGGCAATTGTCTCGGTAAACATGTTATCATAGTTTCATACCCTGTTATGATGACAGGATGCAGTCAGGTCCCTTTTGAAGCTGAAAGCATCAGAAGGCAAAACTCCTAATTGAGGTTTGCCAAAGGTTTTACAGGAGCAAACATGGCAAGCAAAAAGAATAAAGCTGTCTGCCTCAATCCAAAGGATTACTTATGATAACCTGGGACCACCTATTTTTGAAAATTGTTGGTATTAGAAGCAGGAAATAAAGCTATAAAACTGAAGTGAGTGGAAGTAGCGCATGCCAGGCGCTGCCCTCGTACAGAGGCTCAAGGAGTCAGTCAGGATCAAGCTGCAGTACAGCCCAGCTTAAACAAAAATTGTGATCAAAACATGAACACAACAGTGCAAATAATACAACTCAGCAAGGGTCACAATGCTGTACACAAGTATCTTACTGTGACAAACATCACTGATATGTGCTTAAATTTGTCTGAAAGTGAAAGATTAGGATTGGGAAACTTTGAAGCCTTCATTGGCTTAAAGAGCACTATTCTATTTATTAGGAAAACAGCAATGTGTTTTACTATGTCTAGAAAAGGCACATACATGCATTAGTACATGTTCTTCCTAATATATTTTCCACATTAGGCTGATAGTTTGTCTCTTCCATGCAGATGAAAGGATTGTTTCATGAGTGAGTTCAGTACTTTTTCCCAAAGGTTAGTTTTTACCTTCTTCAGAAGCTGCGGAAGATAACCAAGTACTCTGGCCTGTCAAGAAGGAAGGTTTATTCAGGAATGCGGTTTGTCTAGTACAGGGGATCTACTTTACCGACTATGAGATTCCTACTCCAGCTCAGTGCTAAAACTTATCTGCCATGTTGAAAACTTAGCTTTCCACTCAGTTTATATGAAAGTTTATATGGTATTGATCTCTCTCATATGGTTTATCCAGTCTCTGTTTGTTTTCTGGAAATCAATGCTATTTCTCTTCTCTGGTCCCCAGATTAAAACTTCAGGATGACCTCTGTTCACATGCATGCTGGCCTGTATCAGATATAGTGTGGCCAGCAGGGATGGGGCAGTGATCATCCCCCTGTACTTGGCACTGGTGAGGCCGCATTTCAAATACTGCGCGCAGTTCTGGGCGCCTCAGTGCAAGAAAGACATTGAGGTGCTGGAGTGGGTCCAGAGAAGGGCAAGGGAGCTGGTGAAGGGCCTGGAGCACAAGTGTGATAAGGAACAGCTGAAGGAACTGGGGTTGTTTAGTCTGGAGAAGGCTCAGGAGGGAACTTACTGCTCTCTAGAACTGCCTGAGGTTGCAGTGTGGTGGGGGTCAGTCTACCAAGTAACAAGCAACAGGACAAGAGGTAACGGCCTCAAGCTGTGCCAGGGGAGGTTTAAGTTGGATATTAGGAAAAATTTCTTCACTGAAAGTTTAGTCAGGCACTGGAACAAGTTTCCCAAGGAAGCTGTGCAGTCACCATCCTGGAAGTGTTCAAAACCCATGGATAAGGCCTTTAGTGATATGGTTTAGTGGAGGTCTTGGCAGTCTCTCCATCAGGCAGAGGGGATTCCTGTGCGTCTCTGGCACTGCCTCTTCACACACCTGCCTCCAAGCAGGTTTACACAAATGCCCCCAATCCCCTGACTGCAGCATGGCTTCAGTAACCAGTGAAATAAGAGTCTGGCATACTAGATCCCTCTCTAGCAGCACACAGGTCTGCTCTTCACACTCTCCTGCCTGGGCTCTGACCCCATAATTTTATTTGCTTCTATAAAGAACTCCACTGCATCCTGCACTTCATTAAGGTAACAAAAGACTCTGGCTTCCATTCCACATGTCTATGTTTCACATTCTTTATTTCAAACACTGATTTCCTCCCAGTGTATCAGGAGTAATTATTAGTCATCTTGACAATAACTATTTCAGATTGAAATTATGGTCTTGAAAACAGCAGAATGATGTTCTGATTTAAGGTCCTTGCCAGCAACATTAGCATTACTAGTTTATGTGCGTAATATGAACATCACCTTTTTTAAAGGACTATTTCTTCTGACCTTCTCTGGCAAGGCTATACGTTAAAGGAAAAAAAATGTGTCAGAACAGATAAAAGACCTTTTTTGAGATTTATTGTGTTATGTATGTTAATGGAAAATATTGTTATCAATGTTATAGCCAATTTTGGTTTAAAGTATAAATTTTATTAAACTGAGTAAGCGATAGCAGATAAAACAGCGCTGGGTGCGCCGGGAAGTCCTCTGCTCCGCCCAAGATGCACACGCGGTCTCTGGGAGGTGGTCCTTTATTTTTTTTTGGTTCAAGGCCCCAGCCAATCCTGTCGCCCCTCCTCACTCGGTTGTTGACATGGCTCTTCCCCATTGGTTCCCTTTGTTCCAGGGGTCTCATCACCGAGAAGTTTCGGGAATTTTCGAGAAGCTCCCAGAGGCTTTGAGAAGCGTCCACTGCCAGCCTCCTCACCATTGCAGCCCCGTCCCCTCAAGCGTTGCAACAAGACACCACTTCGAGCCACCCAACCCCCCTCTTTTCTCTCTCACAATCCTGTGCAACAATACAACTGACCGCCCCCCCCATTACTTACGGAGTACAAGAGTTACAGAATCAAAAAGGAGTATTGTTTCACATAACGACAGCCACAGAGAGCCTCCCTCCCCCCAAACTTCTTGATGAACAAACCCCACACATTACAATATCAATTCTATAAAAAGACATTCACATTGATTTGTTATACCTGACATCTTATGAAACTGAAATGCAGATTAAAAATATTAAAAAGAACAACAAATAACTTAGTTTTTAGCATTTCTACACATACTTTCTCTTTAACTCCCAAAGTTTTGTGTCACTTTCCTTAACCAGAAGCAAAATTTCTAGGTAGCACAGATTACCTGGTATCAATTTCAGTGTACTTCAAACAAGTGATCCAAAGGCTAACAAGGGGAACACAATATTTGCTGCTGATTAAGAAGACAAAATATTTAATTTATCTCAGTTTTTAATGCCTAAATTTCTTTTTTTCTACTCTTACTACAGGAATCTTATAGTACATAAAGACAATAAATCATAGGATGAAAGACTCTGCTGAAGCAATCATACCACAAATATTGTTTCTACCTCTTCTCTCTCCACTGCTGCTATCCTTTTTCACTCACATTGTTGTCTGCCTTTCTTTAGTATCTTAATTAGTTCTTTCTTTCCCCTGCCTGTCTTTGAGGATAGAGCCTGGGGGCAGAAGAGAAATTGGTTGGACTGGGAATATCGTGCACTTGTGCATGCAGCTTGTTTGCCAGAGCCAGTAAGGTGTTTCAGAAACTTCATTCACTTCCATACCATTTCACTCACTCACTTGTTTTTTTCCAGCACCCTATTGTCAAATCCTGCAAACCCATATCCTCTGCTTCTCCCTCCCTCACTATCCCCCCTCTTTGTCAATTTACTACTTCCAGTGTGAGCAGCCCAAGAAAACAGACATGCATCCAAAATCAAGTTCTGATGAACACTGATTTAACATTTTTTTTCCATAAAAGTGTAATTATACATGTTCCCTGTTTTCTGAGAAAAGTGCATGCAGAGGTTTGCAAAATACCGCACAATGGATTAATAAGGTGGCCCTTAAATTTTTTAAAATTACATACAAAAATTCCACAAAGCCAAAGTAAAATGATGTGTTTGAATCTCTCTTTGCTTTCAATATTCAGAAAGACTTCTGCTCAGTTCAGCACTAAACAACTGTATCTATTATTTACAAGTCACTGCAGCCTTTTCTTAAGAGATCCACAGCACAGAAGCAATGGCTGCTCATAAGGCAACAGTGAAGATACTGCACAGCTAGCGCCTTAAGGCATTTCATAATGAAGGTAAAATTAGAGAAGCAGCTCCTTTGACATCTGTAGGACTGAAATTTTCCAAATAAGATAGCACAATCTGTGATTTTATTTTTTTTAATCTTTTTTCTTTCCTATTTAAATAAACTAAATCTGCAAATACAGCAGGAGCAAGGCTTTCTTTTCAGGATGAAGTCAGTTTCCTTCCTGAGCTTATAGTCAGCAGGGTTTGGTGGGTGGTTAATTTTGGTTTTTGTTTCATGTGTGTGTGTGGTTTTGGTGGTTTCTTTTTTATATATATATATTTATTTACTGGAGGAACCAGCATTCTCCCATTGAAATGGGAGAAATGGATGAAAGCTGCAATACCTTTTCCTATGAATATAAGTGTTATCAGATGGCTTCTGTACTCACATCATTCTGTTGCAGTAAAAGGGAATAAGCAAAAAATTAATTCTGTTCACAAAGTTCAGGGTTAACAGAATTACTTCTTTCTACCATCACTCTTATGTACTCCATAGTTATAGATTGTCTGCAGCAGATGTCTACACTGCCTGAAAGAAAGGGATGATTTTTAGTGTAATTTAGAGATACTTCCACTCTTTTCTTCTAATCTTTTACAAATAGCATCTAGACCAGTAATTTTTAGAAAGCAAGTACCTAGGTATAATTCAGCTTAATCACGTCCTGGAACATGCACTGACAATGGTTCCCTCTCTGCCCTACCCTGCCCATTCCTCCCAAGCTTCCTGGAAGTCAACTCTTAGATTGGGCAAAACTTGTTTATAATAAATATATTGATTCTCACACCACAGTCATTCAAACTGAGTCCTTTCCTGTTTTATATCAAAGTCTTTTACATAGAAAATTAATTAAAATTTGTAACAAAACTTTGACCTATGTTTCTGAAAGCTAGCTTGAGGAACAGGAGATAACTGGCTTTTCATATGGCTTTGTTTTCATTCCTTGGCCTGTTATTTCACTCTGGTGTATAACTCTGTCCCAAGGTAAGGAAGAAATCTCTTCATTACTTTCTCAAATATTTCCTTCAGCTTTTTTGCACACTCCTAATATGGAGTCCAGCCCACAATAATATCACCAACTTGCAGCTGTGTAATGTTTCCTCTTTAAGGTATGACTGACCCACACTGCTGATTCCCTATCTCCCAGGAAAAGTTAGCATTTTCTAGCCAGCTTAATGCTTAGGATGGTCACAATTTCACCTCTATACATGACTTAGCTTTGTAAAATAACTGTATCTCAGAAAATGATAAATGACCTGGTTTAGAAACTCACATTTTTTTTTCCTCAAAATAATTCATAATGCATTATGTATTTTGTATAATATCCACTGAAACAAATGTACTGGCTGTTCCTTACTTCAGTGAGACACCTTATACATAACTCATCAATGCATAATGTTAGAAGGGCTGTTTCTAAGAAATTACTTTTTTTTTTTACCAATGGAAAAAAAAAAGATAAAATTATTTTTAAACAACATAAGGTCTGGACTATTTGTTTTTCAAAAAATATTTATATAATATGGAAAAAAAGTTCATCTAACACTCTGACTTGCACATCAGGGAATCAAGCTCATTCTTTTCCACTGATTTTTGTGCAAACCTCAGATCATCTGACTTTCTTTACCATCTTTTTTCACCTTGGTGTTGTGAGAATGAATGCCTCAAAGATCATGAGGAACTGAGGTACTATACAGGAAATGAAAGAAAGTAGAGAAAGTATTCGCTGCAGGAAGACAAATAAACATAAAACACTACCACGCATGTGAATTGCTGAGGTGAGTAGACTGAGAGAGGACGCCTGCAACACCGGAGTGGAGCGGGGAGAGATCAGCGTCCAGGAGCCTCAACTCAGAGCCACAAAAGCCATTGAGGAGGGAGCCTCAAGTCCTCAACAGGACTTGCCCAGGAGCCGGCAGCTCAGCTGACGAGAGCGAGCAGCTGACTCACAGGGGGCGGAGCCAGCAGGCTCGGCGGCAGCTGTGAGAGGTTAAAAACCCGCGCAGGGAGCGCGAGCGAACAGGAGTGCGGAGAGGCAGGCGAGTGGGGTGACCGCCTGATCAAGAGGATTCGACTGGAGCGCAGGAGGAGGAAGGACTGCTTGCTTGTGCAGAGAGACGTGGGTGGACCAATGGACCAGATAGATCATGGTCACCACTCGATCAAAACCTGTAGTTAGGAATAACGTGGGTACCCAGACTGAGCCTTCCTGCAGACATGCGGCCGTGCAGGTCTCTGGCTGCAGTGAATGCCTGAGCCTGGCACTTGTATCAGAGAGAGCCAGTGACACCCCTTGTGTGTGGTGTCAGCAAGTAGATAACCTGCTAAAGCAGGTGGTTGAACTGAGGGAGGATGTTGAAAGGTTGAGAGCTATCAGAGAGTGTGAAAGTGAAATTGATTGGTGGAGCCACACCCTAAGGCAAGGGCAGAGGGAAGTGGTTGAACAAGTGATAGATCCCCTTCCCTCCTACCATCAGACAGAAGGAGTAAACTTAAGGGACAAGGAAGTATGGAGGGAGGTCCCTCCTCGGAGAGGTAAGCAAAAACCCTTGCAATCCCTTCCTTCCTCCCAGTTGCCCTTGAGTAACAGGTATGAGGTCTTGGAACTACAGGGCCAGGTAAATGGTGATGGAGGGGTTGATCCATCTAGTAAGTCACCTAGGGCACTCACCCCCATGCCTTAGAACTTCCTCAATGAAGAAGAAAAGAAGAGTAATTGTGGTGGGGTGAGGCCCATTTGTCGACCTGATCCATCCCACAGGGAAGTCTCTGACCTGGGGCGGAATGTTGAAACTCTCTGAGAGATCCACTGCTGGTTTTTCAGGTTGGCAGTGATGAAATTATTACAAGCAGGGCAGGGCTGGCAATGAAGAGAGGGCCCTCTGGAGCACAAGTGGTGTTTGCCTCCATACCTGTTACAAGCAAAGGTGAAGAGATAAATAGCAAGAGACTGCAGATCAATATATGGTTACGGGACTGGTGCCAAATGCAGGGGTTTGGGTTTTTCAATCATAGGCTGCTATATGAGACACCTGGTTTGCTGGTGGCAGGTGGGATACATCAGTCCCAGAGGGGGAGAAGGTTTCTGGGGCAGGAGTTAGCAGGGCTCATTGACAGGGCTTTAAACTAGGTAGGAAGGGGGAAGGGGAGATAACTGGGCCTGTTGGGGACAAGCCCAAGAGAAACATGCTAGGGCTTGAAGAATGGCAGACTAGGGAGAACTCTCAATCTATTGTTTCATTTGAGGGAAAGTGTAGTTGTTTCAACCCTGTCCTGCAGGGGAAAAAGGGTACCTGGGCCAAGAGTTAATAGAGCTCACTCACAGAGCTCTAGGTTAGATTCGAAGTGCGAGGGGGTTGTAGCTGGGTTTGAACTAGTGGGGCAATGTTCTAGTATGAATGAAGACCAGAAGGCCTCCTGCCTTCCAAAGGTGCTGCTAGCGTGCTCAGCTCGCTCCCTGAAATGCCTGTACACCAATGCACGCAGCACGGGGAATAAACAGGAGGAGTTAGAAGTCTGTGTGCAGTCTGAAGGTTATGACCTGGTGGCAATTACAGAGACATGGTGGGACAGCTCACATGACTGGAATGTGGTTACGGATGGCTATGTCCATTTTAGGAAAGATAGATCAGCAAAGCGAGGTGGTGGAGTTGCTCTTTATGTGAAAGAGCGACTAGAATGTATTGAGTTCTGTCCAGGGGTGGATGAGGACCAAGTGGAAAGTCTCTGGGTGTGAATTAAGGGACAGGCTGGTACGGGTGGCACAGTTGTGGGGGTCTATTATAGACCTCCTGATCAGGACGAAGGAGTTGATGAGGCTTTCTACAGGCAATTGAAAGCAGCCTCACGACTACATGCCTTGGTCCTCATGGGGGATTTTAACTACCCTGATATTTGCTGGAAGACTTACACAGCCAGTCATTCACAGTCTAGGAGGTTACTCCAGTGCATTGATGATAACTTCTTAATGCAAATGGTGGACAAACCAACTAGGAGAGGAGCGCTGCTGGATCTGGTACTCACCAACAAGGAGGGTCTGGTTGAAGTAGTGACGGTCAATGGCAGCCTGGGCTGCAGTGACCATGAGATGGTGGAGTTTAGGATCTTGTGTGGGAGGAATAGAATACTTAGCAAGGCCACATTTCTGGATTTCCAAAGGGCAAACTTTGGCCTCTTCAATCACTTGCTAAGGGAAGTATCATGGCAAAGGGTACTAGGTGGTAAAGAGGCTCAAGATAGTTGGTCAGCATTCAAGAACCACTTCTTCAAAGGTCAGGATCAGAGTGTCCCAATGAGTAGGAAGTCAAGTAGGGGAGCCAGGAGACCAGCATGGTTAAACAAGGAACTGCTGGGCAAACTCATACGGAAAAAGAGAATCTATGGATTATGGAAGGAGGGGCTGGCCACTTGGGAGAAATATAGGACAGCTGTTAGAGGATGTAGGGAAGCAATTAGGACAGCTAAGGCCTCCTTGGAACTTAATCTGGCAAGTCGGGTCAAGGACAATAGAAAGGACTTCTTCAAATACATAGCGAATAAAACTAACACAAGAAACAGTATAGGCCCACTGCTGAATGAGGTGGGTGCCCTGGAGACAGATATAAAGAAGGCAGAGGTGTTGAATGCCTTCTTTTCCTCTGTCTTTACTCCTGCAGACTCTCCCCAGGGGACCCAGATTCCTATAGCCCCGGAAGGAATCAGGATAAAGGAGGAGTGTGCTTTGGTAGATGGGGATTGGGTTAGGGATCAGTTAAGTAATCTGGACATCTATAAATCGATGGGTCCGGATGGAATACACCCGCGGGTGCTGAGGAAGCTGGCGGAGGTCATTGCTGAGCCACTCTCCATCACCTTTGGTAAGTCGTGGGAAACAGGTGAGGTGCCTGAGGATTGGAGGATGGCAAATGTCACGCCAGTCTATAAGAAGGGAAAGAAGGAGGACCCAGGTAATTATAGACCGGTCAGCCTTACCTCCATCCCTGGAAAGGTGATGGAACAACTTATTCTTGACACCATCTCTAGGCATATCAAGGATGAGGGGGTCATTAAGAGCAGCCAACATGGTTTTACCAAGGGGAAGTCATGTTTGACCAACCTTATAGCCTTCTTTGAGCAAGTAACTAGGTGGCTGGATGATGGTAGAGCAGTAGATGTGTTTTTTCTTGATTTCAGTAAGGCATTTGATACTGTCTCCCACAGCATCCTCATAGATAAGCTAAGGAAGGGTGGGCTTGATGATCAGGTAGTGAGGTGGATCAAGAACTGGTTGGAAGGAAGAAGGCAGAGAGTTGTGGTCAATGGGGCAGAATCTAGCTGGAGGTCTGTGACTAGTGGAGTCCCTCAGGGATCAGTGCTGGGACCAGTGCTGTTTAATATTTTCATCAACGACCTGGATGAGGGAACTGCATGTACCCTCAGCAAGTTTGTTGATGACATAAACTGGGAGGAGTGGCTGACAAACCAGAGGGCTGTGTTGCCATTCAGTGGGACCTGGACAGGCTGGAGAGTTGGGCGGAGAGGAACTTGATGAAATTCAACAAGGGCAAGTGTAGAGTCTTGCATCTGGGGAAGAACAACCCCATGTACCAGTCCAGGTTGGGGGCTGACCTGCTGGACAGTAGTGAAGGGGAAAGAGACCTGGGGGTCCTGGTGGATAGGAAGATGACCCTGAGCCAACAATGTGCCCTCGTGGCCAAGAAGGCCAATGGCATCCTAGGGTGCATTAGAAAGGGTGTGGTTAGTAGGTCAAGAGAGGTTCTCCTCCCCCTCTACTCTGCCTTGATGAGGCTGCATCTGGATTATTGTGTCCAGTTCTGGGCCCCACAGTTCAAGAAGGACAGGGAATTGCTTGAAAGAGTCCAGCACAGAGCTACAAAGATGATTAAGGGAATGGAACATCTGTCTTATGAGGAGAGGCTGAGGGAGCTGGGTCTCTTTAGCTTGGAGAAGAGGAGACTGAGGGGTGACCTCATCAATGTTTACAAATATGTAAAGGGTGAGTGTCAGGATGATGGAGCTAGGGTTTTTTTCAGTGATGTCCAGTGATAGGACAAGGGGCAATGGGTGTAAACTGGAGCATAGGATGTTCCATGTGAACATCAAGAAAAATTTCTTTACTGTGAGAGTGACAGATCACTGGAACAGGTTGCCCAGGGGGGTTGTGGAGTCTCCTACTTTGGAGATATTCAAGGCCCGTCTGGACAAGTTCCTGTGTGATGTACTCTAGGTTACCCTGCTCTTGCAGGAGGGTTGGACTAGATGATCTTTTGAGGTCCCTTCCAACCCTTAGGATTCTGTGATTCTGTGATGCGTAGATTTTTAAGTAATGTAATTTTTTTCCCTCAACTCAAAACTATTTGAGCAGACAATTTCAAAAGCAGAAGGGATATCTAAGAAAGACATGTAAACTGGGCAAGCAACCACATGGTGCTTTAGAAAGACACCATTCAAACTTGTCCTGTGGTTTGGATTCTGTATCTGAGTGAAGATATTTCCTAAGGTTCAAACCCTTCATTCTTCAGTCATTAATGGGCTAGAAAGGAAATCTGGCCTGTTGTTAAGTGATTTCATTTCAATATTATTCTATGTCTTCCATATTTGTAAATTGAGCATTACTTCTCACTAAAAACTAGCTGCCAACCATGTCTTCAACCGGCTTATCTTGCACTATTCATACATAAAATGTCATCTGATAATAACATCAAACTCCAGATCTTAGATTGCAATGAAAATGTTCTCTCTCTCTCAAGCTACATACAATATAACAAAATGAAATATATGCATTGTTAAAAACAGCTTCAGTGCTGAAATTCTAGTATGTTTGGAGCAGATGTCACCATCTGGCTTCCTTCACTAGTATCTCTATCATATTATTTAACTTTCCTGACTTGCTTCTATACAGAAAGTAATCAGAATGAAACACAAGGGATGGAATCCAACTGTGATAAAATTGAGCTGTTTTCCTTCATTAAACTGAGCAAAGACAATTGAAAAAAAAAAAGGACAAAAAACCCTGAACAGTTTCAATTTGCTGAACACCATCTTTTCTTCCTTTTCCTTAAATAGCAAAAAATGTTTTTTTTTAAATCATTATTATTTACTCATTTGGCAAATATCCATGTATTCTTTTCTTAAACTCAGTATTAATATTTTTCATCAAATCCTTGTGTTTTTTTTTCATGACTGCATGGTCAATTGAGTCATAAAAATTTCCTTTTTATTTATTTATTTTTAACCTAACAGTTGCTCTGATTTAGGTCAGTTTATTTTCCACTTCCTTGATTTAGAAGCAGAAATCTCATTATTATTTTGGTCTTGTTACTGGATAATTAGTATTGTAAAATGGCAACATATTAAGGCAATGTAAAATATTGATTAGGTGACTTGAAAAATGCAGGAATCTAAAGAAAATAGAAAATCTAAAGCTACAGTTTTGAATATAGCGCAAATTTTGAAGATCCAAAGGGCTCTCTTCAATTATTCAACAAAGCAGGAAAAAATTAAATGCAAGTTTAAAAATAAACAAAAACTTTCAGGCATAGATAACATCAGTACGATTATGTATTTCAGGTAAAAGTTCTCCACTGAACTTTATAACCTCAAAATATAATTCATAGGTACCAGAGGAAATTACATACAGTCATACCTAGAGAGACACTCCCTTACATATACACATAAATATCTATTTCCTTAAGTATCTGCAATATTTTTTTTTTTTTTTAAACAAGAGTTTCTGAGTGTCCTTCCACACCACTGATTCTCCTTAAAATCCATTAGAGGAAGGGATTAACACTTATTGTCTTGGCTCATATATTTTTTTTCTAGCAAGTTGTTCTCTTCTTTACCTTAGCTGTCTCTAGTAAACCGGGTGTGAATTTTCACAATATCTTGCTTGAGGGTTCAATATTTTAAATTATATGAGATGGATTACCTAACCTGTGCATTTCATGGAGCATCTTTAACAGCTGTGATGGTGTTTCTGTGTTGCTTTACTTATTTATTTGTTTTCTGATTGGTGCTGGGATAAAACATTCTCAGTTTTTTCTTCACTAATGTACAAATGGAGCTGCAACACATTTCTAACCTGTTGTGTTTCATTTTTAATTCTTAAAAGTATTCAACACAGTTCTAAAAAAATTGCAGTGATTTGCAGTCAATAATGTGAAAATAAGACTAAAGAAAGAACAATAATAAACTTACTAAACTTTATTGAAAGATAGGCATAATATAGTGCTTGTATTTGGGAAGACACAGAATACTTGGAAAAATGTCATTGAAGTGTTCCCAAACCAAATGGTATTTTGCCTTCCACCTTCATTCCAAGGTTACAGAAGGCTGTGTAAATCACCTATATCATGCTGGCTACACTAATAAGGAAACAGAAGGTAACAGTATTTTCTAGCATTCACTACAAATCTCTTTCAAGCTAGCCTTTCTGAAAAGCACAATCCTTTAGTTAATAACGCAGTACACAGTGATTTGAGTTAAGAAAATGTTTATTTCTTTCTGCTAAAGATCTTACCACAATTTCCTGGTAAATCATGCTATTTCTTAAGTCAGTGTCTTTCAAATCTTCTCCACTAATTTTAGTAGACAATTCACATCTTACTGTCCACTACACACTGATGTCATTGATGATTTACTCAGTTACAAACTGCCAATGTCTGATAATTCTAGCAAAATATTTATTTCCTCTATCAAGAAAGCTATAAAACTATGATTTATTTTCATTAAACTTTCAAGGCTGAAAGATTAACCCAACACTGGATATCATATCAGTGCAACTGCCAGTTGTGGACAACTGCAGTATGGCTGGTGTATAATTTTGTATGTGCACATATACAAGACAAATGGCTTACAGATACTGTAAAAGAAACACTTCAGCATGTGCTTGTCATGAGTGGATGTGTTGCATTTGAACACATTGCAGCGTATTTTTTTCTGGCTTGCAGTATCTATCATTTTGTGTGAAAAAGCTGCTTCTTAAAGTTAGATTTTAACTTAAATCAGTTATGCATGATTTCATAGTACTCTATTGATGCTCAGGCCTTTGGTCATTGATCTGAGCACAAACAACAGTCAGAAAGCCAAAGTCAGAAGACAGGGACAGTAAAAATAAATAGTTAATACCACTGATGCAGAAACATTAGTAAACAAATAGTTTAGAAAAGAATATTCCTTAGGTTTGGAAGCTTGTGTCAGAATCACAGAATCAGCAAGGTTGAAAAAAGCCTTTAAGATCATCATGTCTAATCGTTACCCCAGGACTGCAAAGTCAACAACGAAACAATGTCACTAAGCGCCTCATCTACAAGGATTTTGGATACTTCCAAGGACAGTGATTCCACTTCCCTGGAGCCTGCAGGGAGGACTCCAATCCCTAACTACCCTTTCAGTGAAGAAATGTTTCGTAATTTCCAATCTAAACCTCCCCTGGTACAGCATTGTAAACCACCGGAAAAAACACAACCAATGTAGTGAAGGCAGTGCAAATAGTAATTCACAGCAAACAAGAAGATGCTAAAGTTACCACAAAGTCCGTAGCATCAGCATATGCCAATGACTATCATGCCTACCTGGTACAGGTTTTATTAATTGGAAAATAATTGTTGAATTAGAATCCTCCAGCTATGATTATAGCTATAGATGAATCAGGCTGTTTAAGGTGAGATAATGGTGCTGGTTACACATTAGCCACGCAAACTGTCTATGGGCCATTATTCTGCTGTGGCATTGTCTAAGTGCTAACCATTATATCTGAGTTACAGTAATGCCAGTAACATTTTTCATTTTTAACACTTAAGCAAACTTTTTTTTTCACCGTGTTCATATTCTGTGATCACAATATAAGGTTATTAGCATTTGAACTGAGAGAATTCCAAAATTTAATATTCTGTTATCATTAGTCTGGGTTACACTGATTTTCAACAGCTGGACTTTCAGGTCATGTTAGTTTTATTTTTTAATAAAGAGATAATGCACTGTTTTGAAATAAGAAACTTCTGTCAGTGGCATAGTATTATTTTCAGCTGCTTCAAACACAAACAGTATTGCTGATTTATTGCAAGCACTTCCCATAATCCTCAAAGTAGTGGAGGCAGATACACTCATTATTTTTGTGATCACAATCAATAATAGGCGTACATTTATCGTCTTTGAAAGAAACAAGGTTTCTCTTGTTCAGAGATGAAGACATTTTCAAATTAGATCCATTTTTTCTTATTACCTCAATCTGTTCCCATTCTTGTGCTTTCTTATGGCAGTTATTGCAACTAGTCCACAAAAAAGTATCGCATCTTCCACACATATTTATACACAGAGTAGAAGCAACAAAAGCAAAACCAAGTAACATGCATCAAATAGCATGGTGAGAATAAACTACTTACTCTGCTGTGCTATGAAAGAAGAAATGATAAAAAGCAGTATTAGGAAAGAGGAATTGTCTGGCTGGGAACTGTAAAGTGCCCATACCATTTATTCTCTAAATTATGTTGCTTGGTGCCAATTCCACATACATAATACAGCCTGCTATATTTTATAAACACATACTAATAAGAATAATTTTATTTCTCTTTTCTTCTTTTTTCATTTGCTTGTTCTATAATTTTTTCTTGCAATTCTAACTACATTCGATGTACTTCAGTTACCTAAGCATTCCCTGACTTCCCCCTAAAGTCTTAATGTGGGAGTGCAGCAAAAAGTGGATGATGAGGTTCAAGAAAAGCCACTAACTAAACAAGTTTTACGTGTTAATTTATTTTTAAAAACTTTAGTGTGCCACAAGTACAAATGGGAAGATTATAACATCATAGAATAGTTAGGGTTGGAAAGGACCTTAAAATCATCTAGTTCCAGCCCCCCTGCCATGGGTAAGGACACCTCCCACTAAACCATGTCACCCAAGGCTCTGTCCAACCTGGCCTTGAACACTGCCAGGGATGGAGCGGATGGAACAGGGATTGTGCTCCAACCATATCAGATAATCCCACTTCTTTAGTAATCTGCTAAATTTTATTTAGTTACTAATGCTAGCATTTTTACTTTGCTAGAGAATATAGACGTTCTGTACAATTATATAAATTTTATACATATTATTTTAAATTATATGTACATATACTTTTTTACTCAGGGAAATTAATACTTACAGAAATAAAGCTTTTTGAGGAAGAAAACAGCCCATCTCTGAATTTCAGACATGGTTTCTCTCCCTTTAAACAGCCACAGAACGTTGTACATGACATGCAAGGTCTCAGAAGGCCAACAACTTTTAGGTCCCAATCTGTGACAACCAAACCACTTGAAGGTGAGTACCTCAAAATAGCTATAAACTTTTGCTAATACGTTACACTAACCTTCAGTCATATTTTGCAATGTATACGCTTCTTATGTACATTTTGTAACTTAGAATTTCCTTTCAGTAGATGAATATGCTCCTAGATTAATAGTCAACATCTATGATTAATATAATTATGTGTGCAAAATTTCCAACTATAATTAACTCTTGCAAAACGATCTACAATGTCTTATACAAAACAGTATTGAAAGTCAAATCAATATGTGTAGGCATGTAGCAAAAAACACTCCTAGACACACATATACAGAGTTCTAATCTGCATTTAAGATTCTTCTTGTTATTCAGAGTTACATGGATTTTGAACTGGCAAAGTGATCTACAAATCCTATTATTTGGCCTGTAATCGATACACGTATATGAAATAAAATGTACTTCATTAGCATCTGTAGCAAAAATTAGTAATTGCATATGGTCCACTACTAAAACTGAGTACATTCATGATCTTGCAATAAAGCTACTTTGTGAGACAAAATTGAACTAAAATCTGGAAACTGTTTACAGTTAATATACAGTAGAGAAGGACTAGAGTTCAAAGAACCAAAACCAGACACAAGCCATCAGTACCAGGACTGCTTAGCACAGATAATTTGAGTAAATCCATACTAAATAACTGACAACTGCCCTCCTGAAAGTATCACCTGGTTTGCAAAACATGTATTCTCAACTGATCAAAAAACATTCTTCATGAACTGCCAGACTTTTGATGATATACCTATTAATCTTTTAGAGGCTTCTGAGCTGCTTGATATATTTTTGTATTAAGGAGGAAAGGGGAGCCAGTGAGCTAAGCTGAGAGACTAAAATAATGCTTTATCTCAGACAAGAACCACTTATATGATCCAAAACCCACTGAAGATGTCAACAGAAATGGTCCCATTCATTTCAACAAGTGCTGAATCCAGCTTCCTTGAAGATTCTTCAGTTCTTTATTTATGGTAGTAAAAGGGAAAAATTACCATCTCAAGCCAGAGAGAAATGATACTTTAGCTTGCTTTCATGAAGAGAACAAAAAGCAGCAACTTACTTCATTGCAGTTGTCTGGTTACTAGAGAGTACTGGACAGTACATAGCAATACACAAAGGTCATGTTTCTGCTTTTACAACACCAGATCATCTAAAGCATTTAATGATTTACCTAAGTATGAAACAGACTCTTATGGTCACTCTTACAAAAAAGTTCCAAAGCAACTGAAAAACTGTCAGTTTTAGCTTGTGATAGCCTTTGCCACTACCCCAGTATTCTTCCTCTAAAGGAAGCAGGATTCTTATCTGGTGATATACTTCTGCAAGATGACAATCCAGTGGCCAGGCCAGTCTTCTGCTAAGTCAAAGACAAGTAAAAATGAAATGCAGAAAGCCTGCAAGGGAAATAGATGTTTACAAAGAAGAAAAGCAAACTCATTTACTAAGGGACAACCAAAACCAAAGTTGTTGAAATCCAGTTCCACAGTATTACAGTTGTTGTCACCTCTAACACATCTGTGGCTGATAGGCATTCCAATTACTAATGCATTTCTTTAAAAAATTCACCTGGATGATCTGTGTACTGTCACTGACTGCACAGGTTATTTAGGTCATTAGATCACAACCCTATCTCTTTTGCTTAAGCAAATGGCTCTTGGTCTTTGGTACCTGCTGTTCATTGCTACTGACTGCTGCTTTGCAGTCTTAGAGTTGATAAGAAGTGATTCATCTGCTCTGCCAGTAGAAGAGCTCTAGTCATTATGACTTTATGACTCCTGTGTGAGCGGCTGAGCCAGCATGGCTTTGTCACATTGCCAGAGTTCCCATACAAGGCTAATCCAATGAGAAGGACCTCAGATTTTACTATGTGGTATTTGTTTCCTATAATTTTCCTGTGACTTCATGCATTTAAATAAATCATCCATATTGAGTGACAGAAACGCACTGATGATCCTGTTCCTTCCTCATCTGCAAGCTGAGCCGTGCCAACTTATGCCAGCTGAGATAATGCCTTATACTTTAGAAGTTCCCAAAAATATTGTGACAAAATTTGCTCGCCTTTGATCTAAGGAGATCATCTTCAACTCTAACAACAGCTTTTCTGCCTACATCTTCAGTTTCAATACTTACAACTACAATCTCTACTTACTGTTTTAATGTGAGTTTACAGCATGCCAACATCCAAACTGGCTCTTTAAGTTGATGATTGCAAACTTTGAACAAACAGAAAAAAATAAATTGCAGACTCAGTGAATTGTTTATTTCTTTTCTGTAAAGCAAACCAAAACATGATAGGCATTACAGAAATGTTACAACACTTTGAATAAAGGTTCCAAGAGATTGAGGGGAAATGGATGGCTACATAGCCCTTTGAAGTTAGCTACTGAATTAAATTGTGCACTACACTGATCTTAATTTTCATTGGAAACAAAGGAAGATGTTATTTTTAGGGTTTCTGGTTGAATAAAATAATGAAGCTGTGAAGTGGAGGGGGCTTTATTTTGTTTTGACACTCCCCTCCCCTCCTAGTGAAAGGAAACAAGTGGTTTTAACTGCAGTTAAATATAAATGGAATATAACCAAAGGTCAGAAATACCTGTGAAATTAAACAGAGTTATTCAAAACTTACCTAAAAAAAAACCAACCACAAAACTGTTAAACTCTTCAGTTTCTTCTCTGCTTCAGTCTACAGGACATGAGAACAGTTTTATCTTCTGAAATTTAGGTATGTAGCATAGAATCATAGGATAGTTTGTTTTGCAAGGGGCCTTAAAGATCATTCAGTTCCAACCTCCTTGCCATGGGCAGGGACACCCTCCACTACACTAGGCTGCTCAAAGCCCCATCCAACATGGCCTTGAACACTTCCAGGGATGTGGCAGCCACAGCTTCTCTAGGAAACCAGTGCCTCACCACCCTCACAATGAAGAATTTCTTCCTTATATCTAATCTAAATCTATCTTCTTTCAATTTAAAGCTATTTCCCCTTGTCCTACCTCTACTTGCTCTTATAAGAAGTCTCTCTCCAGATTTCTTGTAGGCCCCCTTTAGGTAATTGAGGGCTGCTTTAAGGTCTCCCCTGGAGTCTTCTTTTCTCCAGGCTGAACAAGCCCAACTATCTAAACCTGTCTTCATAGAAGAGGTGCTCCAGCCCCCTGGTCATCTTTGTGGCACTGCTTTGGACTTGCTTCAGCAGGTCCATGCCCTTCTGATGCTGGGGGCCCCAGAGCTGCACACAGTACTCCAGGTGGGGTCTCACAAGAGCAAAGAAGAGGAGGAGAATCACCTCCTTCTATGATTTGCTTTACCTCTATTTAGACTGACACATATTTATACATAATGTGAGTGTGTTAGTATGTTTTTAAAATAAATTTCAATCTTTATACCACTTTGGTGTTATTATGAAGAAAAAAGCAATAGGAAGACAATACAAGAACAATAAGTAGGTCAAACCTGAGTTTTCATTTCAACTATGTATTTTGACATCCACCTTGTCACATTTTATAACATTAAAAATCCATGTCAGAGTACAAAACATGACTTTAGAAAAATAAAGTATTAAAAATATACTAATGAATAAGCAATTCACTACAGTGACTCTTGGCTGAATATTACAATATTAACACCATAAAAATGTGGCAATATTTCATTGTCTTGTACAAGAAATAATTTTACTTAGGGCCATGCTTGTTGGACTCACAGTTAAGAAAAAGTAACAAGTTACATTATATGGCTAACTTGATTTACCTAAATCTCCCAGTTCTGGAAGAGATACCACAGGTAAACAACAATCTCTTTCAGCTTCCAGCAAAATGCCTTGTTTCCATGAGGCAAATCTGTTGCAGGCATTGGCTTCAAACAAATTAAATTCTTTCATTACTCTCCTTCTCACAGAACTTCACATTTTCTAGTCATGAAAAGCTAAAAATCACATTGTTTTTGGAACTGAAAATGTATCAATACTTGTGAGAACATTACAGAAGAAGCACATGCAGTCCTGACACATGCTGATTGATATTTTCCCCCAAAACCCAATTAGAACCCAAATAATCTAGAAAATGTAGACCAGTGAGACTGTCTGTTCACATATATGCAGCCACTAGTCCTTTCTGCTTACTCTCAGTTGTCAGGTATTTTCTGTACTTCAGAAATTATACAAACCCCAGTTAAACTGATGGTTGAACCACCAGATAAGAAACAGCACACTCTTTACAATTTACATCCTAAAGTTAGGGCACTCATTTCATTGTTCATCTGGCTCCCTATCACAGCAAGGGCAGATCTTACCAAAAAGTCCAGGTGCAAAATTGGAACTTACAGTTAAATAATCAACAGTGCCTTCCTCCAGATTCTCTTCTTCCCCACTTCAAACAAGCCTTTCCAATAGCCCTATAATGTTTGTGGTGATAAAGCCATAAAACAACTCTAATCATGATTTTGACTGTGTCTGTATTTCAAAGTAGCACAGTGCAATGAGCTAGTGGTGTTGGAAAAAACTATTAGTGCTGAGGATCTAAAAATCAATAGTACATAGATGTAGGGGTGGGAGGATGAAGAAGAGTGAGAAGAGTACTTCAGAATAGCTCCAGACTTGCTGCAGGGAAGCAACACTCACCAGCAATTGAAGACCACCAAGCTCACTCCAGAAGTACTTCTTTTGCTTTAAATTAGCACAGAAAACACAGTTCAAGCACACCCAAATAGTTTTGTGAGGCAAAACTAAAGCCCAATAAGTGGGAACATCCAGGAAGTTCAGTAGGATGCTCCTTGGTAAAGCTGAATTACTAATGTAGATCCACTACTAGGAACAGTTTGCAAAATTCTGAACCACACAGTAACTCAAAGCTGGACTTCAGTTCAAGAGACACTAAAACTCCCCAGACCGGCAACATCTGGAAGAGCTTCACTACTGTCCCAGGAGCTGAGTAAACACATGAACTTTGCCTTAAGCCCAACCTAATGGGTCCACTGTATAGATGCAGTAGTTCAGGACAGAGCTACACTAACAGTTAAAATGCTTACAGACTGAAGCTTATTTCTGACTGGCTGAATTAGATATGTAACTGTATTCATCCATGTTAAGGCACCCTAAGAGATTCATGTAGGAAATGATCAAGTGCTGCAAAGATTATAAGACTGTATACACATAAATGCCAACAGACTCCCTGTATGTTAATTCAGGGGACTTTACCATTTAGTGTTCTTTTGTTTGAATATATTTTTTTCTTAGCACTGCTCAGATGGATACCATGTTGCCCCTGAAAATTAATAATGGAAGAACTATGGCTCAGGTTTTAAAAGAAAATGTGAAACCTGAAAATTCAAGATGCTAACAGCATTGTCCAGGCAATCACCTATTTTTCAATGTATCCAGAGGCTTTAAGCATTGGATACCCTGAACTTCCCCAAAATTAGAGAGAGATATCTCTCTGGTCTTTGCCAAAGAGTACTTTAATCAAAGTACTCATAACTTCATACACTGAGGATTCCCCAAAAGAGGGTACAGTGCACTGTTTCTGTAACAGGAGAAAAGCTATGAAGTCTGTTTCTTGGGATTTGGAGATCTAAAAAGTCATTCTGCTTGTGACAGGAGATATCTTCAGTGCCTTTTTTAGCCTTTATATGTGGGCCATTCACATAACAGGAGTACAAACAAAACAGTGACTAAATTGAGGATCTATATGAATATGGTGCTTCAAAAGAGGTTAGGAAATCAGTAGTTCTTGACTTGGTAAAATGGAACAAGGTCTAATAATGAAGTTACAATAGGAAATAACTGGAAAGAATCAAAGCAGTGACACCACAACCTGTTACATTGTAGAACTCCCATGGGACACCATCATTGCCTCTGGAGGCCTCAAATGCATCTCTGCAGATGGAAGAGGAAACAATCTTTGTAAAAACAGAGCTGAGGTGTTAACACAGTTCCCAAAGTACAGCAAAGGGAACAGCTATAAGCCAGTATTTGTACCAGTATCCAAAATAGTCAAAAGCACAAAAAGATGAATGTTGACCTTCATATAATTGCTTTTGCTGTCTTTCATCACCATTTTACAGAAAGCATATATATTTCAGTATATTTAAGAAAACTATGAATATTGACTGAGCTAATCAAACCAAGAAAAAGCCGGTGCTGCTACACAAATGCTAGTCACGATGAATTAGCTAATTCCTCAGGCCAGTCAGACAAATAATCAATTGTATTTCAACAAGAAGAACCATTTGGCTATTGTGTCAGTAGCAAAAGAAAAAATAAATAAAAAAACAGACTTGGGGGAAAAACATTGCTTGTGTTGCAGATTTGTAACATAACTCAAAATGGTTCAAAATACTACCTGTATGGACCAAAATTTCCAAAGCCATTTAGGAGTCTAAGCCATAGCAACTCAGCAGAATTAGGAGTTTTCTGTACCACAGTCTAGGCCTAAATGACCCAAAAGTTAAATTTATCTTGAAAATAATCTTTAAATAAAAATAAATATCACTAGCTGTGAAAACATATGGTAGAATGGTGAAGTGGAAGACCAATCAAAATAAATACACAATTACCATGAGTAAGAAAAATTATTTGAAAGCAGATTCCTCCACATGAGATTACTTCAGGCTTCACAATGCACTTTGCCAGATACATGGATTTCACTGTATACGTGAGACAACAATATCAACTTCAGTGACTGCACAGATTTACTTCTATTTATTCTGGATCTGTAGCTGCAATGATTGCAATGCCAACAATACAACTGTGGTTTGTGTGTCACTTCTAAAAAAGCCCCTCAGATTTATTCATCTTATTAATGTTATTTGACTAAGAAGGAGATTGAAGCCACTGAAATCATTACTGCATAACATCAGTGAAAATCAGGCTCCAGGAAAAAAAACACTAGTTATTTTCTTAAATAGCAAAGTAACCTTACAAAAAGCACTCAGAAACTTGGGTTACTACCTTGTTTATATCCATTATGTGCTGAATTTCCCAAATACAGAGAAAATAAAAAGATCATATTTTCTGCTCCAGTGATTCATCACGAGTAAAAATAACTGAGGAACATAAGAAAGCTTTAACCCTTGCTGCAGTCAGAAAGGTCACATGATGGAAGCCTTGATTAGTCTTACGGAGCTTTGAATGGAGATAACTAAATTAATCACTGAGTCATCTGAACCTCCTCATATAATCAAAGAAAATAAAAAATTCCTCCCCCAGTGAGCTGTAGTACAAACAAAATAAATCAGACTGTAAAGCACACAGCTCTGTGAAACAGCTGTGGAAGATTTGTGGTGAAACTTTAAACTTCACCTTGGTGTTTCAGGCTAAGTAAGATTAATTCTGGTTTAAGACCACAGCTGAAACCTGTTCTGACATCTCCTCATGGACATCTAGATATTAGCCAAAAAAACATTTTCCAAATGTTTCTAAACCCTCTCTATCTTCTTCCACAAGCAATCAACACCATTACACTATCACCCCAGCCCTTAGAAGAATACCACTTTCAGTGTCTTTTATTCTTTCATTTTTTAACATGAAAACTAGATTACAGAATTATTTGTTTTCACAGGCAAGAGTCAAGAAAATTATGGAATTCTGGCTGACCTAAAGAATGCAACTGACAACTGAAATTTCTAAAGCCAAGCAAATTCTTAATATTGTGTCCATTCTTGCCCTAAATGCTCATTTAAATAAAATTAATAATTCCTTGCTGCGTAATATGTCCTAGTGTATATACTGTATGTATACATGTATGTATGTATGTTGAAGCTGAAAACTGCATTTAAAACAAAACTAAAACCTCCACACAAAACAAAGCATCAGAAATGACCTGCACTATACAAGCAGTTTTATCAAGTTTTCTCAAAAAGCCTGGTTATCTCTTAAAATAAAAAAATAAAAAAATCCATTTTAATAGAAATGCTATGACAGTGTCATAGGTGCCTGCTTACTTCAAGCCAGAGGTATTAAATTGCCTTTGCTTTCCTATAGATTTTTCCCAACTTCAAATAAAATAAACTGTCCCTGTTATGATAACTTCTTTTGAAGTTGATCACTATCATGTACTGCAGAATGCTACATTTTAATGTACAGAAATGATGAAAAAATATGAGACAAAGACTATAAATTGGCAGTGCTTATTGCCTGGGGAATATTTAGAAGTCACTGAAGAAAGCAGGTAATTAAATAAACATGATTACAGTTTGTAAAAGCCTTACTCTAGTTTCCAAAAGAATGGTGAAATTGGGATTGCACCTGATGTAGCCTCTGCATTAAAAATAAGTTCCTTCAAGAGGAAAACTTACCTCAATTATATTTAAAGCAAAAACAAGAATTTTCTTGCAAAGTGAACACAGAAAACCTAATTTGAGAAGCCAAGTACTGCTACAAAATTTTACATGAATACTGAGCAGCCTGCCCATACTGCATATTCTGATATATAAAGTTCACAACAGCTGACATTTTTAAACCATTATGAAGCTACACATTTGTACTTTCTACGATGTGACTTCTGAAGGGCTGTAATGTAAAACAGGAAATGTTTAGACTATTTTTGATACCTATAAAAGGGCAAACAATTTTCTACAATGTTCTGCTGCTGAGAACTGGTATTTTAAAGATAGAATCAGTTAAATTTCAGCAAAAGTATATTTTAATGATATATGTTGAATGTAGCAAAGATATATCCTCAGTTCTCTTTATGCAGCTTATTACTTTGTGAGCATAATGCCTCAGAACAAGTATTCATTTGAATAAAACAGAACTTTGGTAAGGGAAGGATCCACTTCGACATCCAGCCACGTGCTGTATGTGTGATTTTAAGCACGTGATTTGGTGAACTGACATGCTCGAGTACAGGCACCAGATGAAATACCATTCTGGACTAGAGATGACAGCCCTAAGGGAGAATGTGTCACCCTGACTAACAAAACCTGCTCCACAAAGTACTTGTGGAAATAAGGACACCGGATATGTGAAGGGATTAACGGCAACACCCTGAATGGGAATAATGGGATGCTGCTGGGGGTCATTAGGCTAATGGCCCTTTATTTTGCCTCAGTCGAGTGGAAGAGAGAGTCCTGCTAGTGTTTCACGGTTCTGTTCTGCCCTTGCAAAAGCTCAAAACCCTTGAGCAGCCTGACTGAAGGTAACCTAGACTATAGTTATTGCTCATTTACACCTAATAAACACCCAAAATGAGAACATGGCTGCCTCCCACACCGTCTATGACAGCAACAATAGGTAATTTCACTACAGCCTCAACTCTGCTTCTCTGAAAAGTATAAAGTTGGCGTTTGAACTCCTCCATAGTAGAAGATGAGAATATGATTTTACTTTGTGGACAAGTAGATGGGTTTGTTCTCCCTAAAGCAGGCATGCCACTTTGGTAAGATTAGCATTTTTTACTATGTCAGAGAATATCTGTGTGAAGCTAAGCTTAGTGAAATACCAAGTGGCTATTTTTCCATAGGAGCTTAATTAATCATTAGCTAGCTTTGGATTTTAGTGCTAATGCAATTAGTGAATTTACCAGAGGCAATTCTGTATCTGTATTTTTGTTGCTTTAATAAACTGCACTATTGACAAGTCTGTAATTGCTAAAGTTCTGGATGTAAAGTGTTGAATTGGTTATAATCAGAAATCAAGCCTGGCTGCACTCGGCCCCTCTGACCTCTGAGGACTGGCTGGAACACAAAAGGATTTATTTTCTGCCAAATTTCTATGCAATTAATAGTGCAGACAAGTAGTAGCATATTGCAAGTTATTTGTCATAAATTGTTTTGCTCAAATGATGTATCATGAATTATGCTCTTTTTTTATTACAGTAGATACTACATCAGCTAATAGCATTTTAGTCAAATGCATACATATATGCGTTTCCTTTCTCACTACCTGTAGAACATGAGATCCCTATTCATCAGTATTTACAGGAGTACCATGTGAATATGAGTAATACTACAAACTGTTACAGGTGATAAAAGCAAAAACGGAGGCATGAACAAATCATGACAGTGCCAGTGCCAGAAAAAACAGGGCAAACAGAAGCACAAATTATAATTGAGTCAGCACAGATCAATAAAGGACCAAAAAAGGAAGCTTTGGCAATGGCTGGGAAAGGAGTTTAGGAGGTGAGCAGATTGCTTTAATGATAAAAAGTGAAAATAGTATTTATTGTAACTGTACCAAATAGAGTTCAGAATGTGTTATTTGAAGTATCTTTGCTTTGTAATGCAGTTCATGCTTTAGAAAGAACTTTATGGCATATCCAGTACATCTATATTCCACAGAAATAGATAACTAGCCTAAGCTATTTATGAATTCTGTTAAGACCCCTCAAGAACTAAAGGATCTTGCTTTGAAAAGATTAACTAACGTGACTTGAATACAGTTTAGACCACAGTGCTTGCTTTTCCTGTGTAGCCAGCATTTCAGATCCAAACTACCCTCCGAACTGTACAGGATGCGGTATCTTCACTCATCTTACTTTTGAAAATATTGGTATTGTGAGGAAGCAATCGTGAAACTGGATATAAAACCACAATCATTTCCTTCAAGGCATGAACCTCACAGCAACTTGCTTCTTGCATGAATGCTTTTACTTGTGTCTCTAGTCTGAAGTCTTTATTACACGCTGTGCCCTACATCTGGGCCTCAGCAGGTTCAGAGGTACAAGATAACTACAACCGGTATTTGACCTGAATAAGCTCTACAGCAACCCAACGCCAAATGAACACAAACTCCCACGTGAAGATCAAATGGTACTACAGTAATTTAAACCTGCATTAAAACAAAAATAATAAAATTCACTTGTCTGGTAGTTTTGTGTCAATTTTAGGGAGTATCATTAAGCATCATTCTCAGCATGAAAAGATTAATTATTCCTATTCAGTGCATGGGAAAACTTAGGCAAAGATTAATTAATTGAACACACATAAATGCATCAATTTGGATGAAAAGTTCATGGGAAATGTGCAGCTTTTTCCACACAAAAGAGTCTGGTTTACTTATTCAGATAGGCAGTCCTATTGAAACAAACTGGGCACATCAGTAAAGTTATCCATGTGCATAACTGCTTATCAGATCAGATACTCTGAAAGATCACACAGCTACCTGGGTGATATCTGAAATTATCCCTGATAATATTATTTCCAGCCAAGGTCAATGAATTTCTAGTTGATTCACTGGTGCTTTTAGAAGCTGTCACACTGATGACTGCAAGAGATTCCCAATCAAAAGGGCAAGAGCCTGTCATTTGCATGGCAAGGTAGCAGCCCTCTATCAGAGCACTACACATGTGCATAATGTCCGTCATCACCATAAAAATGAATACACAAAGATAAGCATTAGCAAAAGCAACAATATGCGAGAGATCTGATGCTTGAAAAAGGTGATGTCAGGCAGATAGATTAATGAACACTTCAAGTGGCAGTCAGTAAAGCCAAATGGCAAGTCCAATAGAGAGTATACATACACCTTATTTTATAAATGACAGTAGTGTAACTGGAAGGATCACTTCTTTCGTGTGAAGTGGAATGCATTACTATTCCCACATTCCACTCCTTTGCTAGTCTTGTTAGTCCATAAACTAAATGGGATAAAAACCAACACACATGGGTCAACACACTCTCAAAAAAAATACCCCTCCTTTTTTCCAGGGCATACACCAGCCTTTTTTTTGTGTATGTGTTTTTGCATTAGTGTACCTCCAAACTAGTAACAGAGCTATCTCAGACTGAATTTTAATGTGGACACCATGAATATTGTGACAAAAAAATTGTATGCTGAGAAGAATTTCAAATGTATACCAACTTTCATTGAACGACATTGAGTTTAAGCACTGTGCTCCCTTTGGGTCTTCTTAAAATCTTAGCCTGCAACCTTATCCACAGGTCAAACTTATTCTGAGCACCAATTAAACTAATGTAATTGTTGTAATTTGAAGAGAAGGGGGCTTTTTTTTTTTTTTCCCTTTCCATATACAGTGCTATTAACCTTGCACATATCACGGGCAATTCAGTGATTTACAGTCTTGGTAAATGTGATAAGAGGTCAAGCCTCACTTCTAGCATTGTCTTAATGAAACATACAAGCATCAAATATACACTGATATTATTTATAATATTCTAAACATTTTTTTCATATTAATGATGTTACAAGGAAATACACTATTTCAATGAAATCAAAACTTCCTGTGGAAAAACATCATTTTCTAAATACACTAGCAGCTTCTGCTGTCAGCTTCTGTCCATTGTTTTTTTACAAAGTACTGAAAATTATATAGCTATATATTCTAAGGCTCAGAAACTTTATTCCTGCAAGAAACCCTGAAGTGAGCTTTTCTGAAAAAAAGCTTAATCCTCAGCTTTTCTATTTTTAGTTTATATATATATAACATTTTACAAACAGTTACAACAAGAATGTAAATGAAAACACTAAACAACAACAAAAGATGTTGACTGATCCTAAATTGTTTTCAGTATTTGCTCTAGCCATGCTGCTGAAGTCTTGGAAGACAAATGAAGGGGCTGGGAGAATGAAGACCCTAGGCCCACTGTAGGAGAGGATCAGCTTTGGGACCATCTTAAAAATCTGAATGTGCACAAGTCCGTGGGACCTGATGAAATCCATCCGTGGGTCCTGAAGGAGCTGGCAAATGAAGTTGCTAAGCCACTGGCCATCATATTTGAAAAATCGTGGCAGTCAGGTGAAGTTCCCGACGTCTGGGAAAAAAGGGAAATATAACCCCCATTTTCAAGAAAATGGGGAAAATGGATGACTTGGGGAATTACAGACCAGTCAGTCTCACCTCTGTGCTTGGCAAAATATTGGAGCAGATTCTCCTGGAAGGCATGCTAAGGCACATGAAAATCAACAAGGTGGTTGGTGACAGCCAGCATGGCTTCACTAAGGGGAAATCCTGCTTGACCAATCTGGTGGCCTTCTATGATGGTGCTACAGAACTGATGGACAGGAGCAAAGCAGTTGACGTCATCTACTTGGATTTGTGCAAAGCATTTGACACTGTCAGCAAGTCATCCTTGTCTCTAAATTGAAGAGACATCAATCTGATGGATGGACCACTCGGTGGATAAAGAACTGGTTGGATGACCACAGACAGAGAGTTGTGGTCAATGGCTCAATGTCCAAATGGAGACGGGTAACAAGGGGTGTCCCTTAGGGGTGGGTGTTGGGACCAATCCTGTTCAACATCTTTGTCACTGACATGGACAGTGGGATTGAGTGTACCATCAGCAAATTTGCTGATGACACTAAGTTATGTGGTTTGGTTGATACGCTGGAGGGAAGGGATGCTATCCAGAGGGACCTTGATATTCTTGAGAGGTGGGCCAATGCCAACCTCATGAAGTTCAACCAAGTCAAGTGCAAGGTTCTGCACCTGGGTAGGAGCACTCCCAGGCACAGCTACAGGTTTTGTGGAGGAGAAATTCAGAGCAGCCTTGTGGAGGTGCTGGAGATCTGGGAGGTGTTGATTGCTAAGAAACTGAACGTGAGCCAGCAGTGTGTGCTCACAGGCCAGAAACCAACTGTATCCTGGACTGCATTAAAAGAAGCATGACCAGCAGGTCAAAGGAGGTAATCCTGCCCCTCTACTCTGCTCTCATGAGACCCTGCTTGGTGTATTGTGTACAGTTCTGGTGTCCTCAACTTAAAAAGGAACTGTTGGAACAAGTCCAGAGGAGGGCCACAAGGATGATCATGGGGCTAGAGCACCTCCTGTATGAAGATAGGCTGAGAAAGTTGGGGCTGTTCATCCTGGAGAAGAGAAGGCTGCGTGGAGACCTCATAGCAGCCTTCCAGTATCTGAAGGGGGCCTGCAAGGATTCCGGAGAGGGACTCTTCGCTAGGGACTGTAGCAATAGGACAAGGGGTAGTGGATTTAAACTGAAACAGGGGAACTTCAAGTTAGATATAAGGAAGAAGTTCTTTACTGTAAGGGTGGTGCAGCACTAGAGCAAGTTGCCCAGAGAAGTGGTAAATGCTCCATCCTTGGCAGTGTTCAAGGCCAGGTTAGACAGAAACTTGGGCAATATGGTCTAGTGTGAGGCACCCCTGCCTATGGCAGGGTGGTTGGAACTAGATGATATTGAGATCCTTTCCAGTGCTATTCTATGTTTTCCCAGGAGTTTGTTTTCATTCCAAATTATAAATAATTTCTAATTCAGTATTTGCCACATGTTTGGAACTAAATGCCAGCTATGAGTAAATCATAATTCCACATCATTTTCAATTCTTGCTCCACACCAAAAAAGAAAGGAAAAGAGTCCCCTGGCTTTGAAATGACCTCTATTAATCTTTTGTATAAAGGAACACATTTTACAAAGTTTAAAGGAACTATTCAGTATTTATTCAGCAATGAATTACACCAGAGCAGACTATATTGTATAAAAGCCATGTTTCTGTTTTAGGGCCTCCCCAACTATTAATTATTTTTACGCAGAATTCAACTAGCATAGAGCACCTACCTGTTTTTGAATGCTTTCTGACTTGTTCCAATGGAAGGTGATTCAGAGAAAACTCCAGGAACAAACCTGCCAACAAAGTTTTCAAGCTGACAAGCAGGTATTCTTTATTGCAGCACTGGGAGACATGGGGGATAGCTCCTCCTAATGTGTATCCCCGTATTGCTACACAAGCTGTCCTTATATAGTCCCTGGGCATACATACATACTCATGAAGTTACGTATGGATTACATTATTTTCCAGAAAGTTCCTCACATACGTACAAAATTGTGGTGGTGGTCTCTGAGGGTTGTTTACTTCTTCCAGCAATCTTCATCACTTCTGGCAGCCTTATATACCTTCTTAATTGGTTTGTTAGCACCAGAGACATAATAATCCTCCTGTCTTCCTACTTATCAGTTAGTTTAACTGTATCCCATCCTGGACACCTGCCATTCCCAGATACTCCTTATCCCTGTGTCCTGTTCTTCTAGACTGTTTTTCTTAAAACTATGTCAACTATAATGATTTATCGTGTACAAGAATTCTCAGTATGTTCTCTAGCTGTACTCTACATTTGTTTATGTGTCTCATGCACCTAAGTAATTTTCCATAGCTATTACAAAGCCATCAGACTTAACATTACTTAAAACTGATTTTAAAAGTTTACATATATTCTATTTTGTAATTTTGTGCCCCCCCCCCCCCCCCAAGGAAGAGTGGAGACAATACAAAAAAAATAAATTATATGTCCCTTTTTATACACCTAAGGTACAGTAGTCTTGACATTAATATGACTTATACAGGAAAACATTTTGTAAGTTTTAAATGGCCTTAAGCATTGTCAAAATGCTGTAGACTGGCTTTTAAGTGTAAAAAAACAAACCATTTTCAAATGATCTGGCTTTATCTATGGCAAATAATTGGGTTGCTCTCAGACTCTCATTTTAAAGTTAGGTCTTCAGCCTCTTACTCTCTGGGACTGTGAGGCTAGCATGCCGGACAAAGTCCCTGGCACTCCATATAGTGTTTTATGGGCATAGCTATAGACAACTTGAAATCAGGAGCAGTTTCCAGCTTTGCAGTATTCATGGGAAAGCAGGCCAGCCATTGCTGTAACTATTGTTTTGTTCAAGTGGTGGATTCTGGCATTTGCAAAACAGTCCCCTATCATGCAAGGGAAACAGGCCTGGGAGCCTGCCTTCATATAGAGTAAGATACATATTTTTTTAAGTACAGTTGTAAACACACTTTTGATGCATGCTGGCTGCATGAATTCTGTAATGCTTCCAAACTTGTGCAAATAGGTTGCTCTACACAGTTCTGACTATGCTGACTGTTATATAGGGGGAACAATATATGGCTAAATACATCTGAAATGTGTTTGAAAGGAGAAATGCAGATGGTCTGATTATCCAGTGAAGCTTACCAGATTAGATCAGAGGAGTAGGTAACAATTACTTGCTTGCAATCCCCCATTAAGTAGAAACTTGTTTATGCTGTTTGATTAGGAGAAAACTAGAATTAACACAGAAAATATTTAGTACTAATTACGCTGTGCTTTTATTTATTTTTTTTTTTTAAATTTTGAACAAGAAAACTCTTCTGTTTCAAATATGTTCCTAGCCTTGTCTAATGTAATTGAAACTTGGACAAGCTGCAAAAACACAAAAACAGTGCAAACCAAAAAAGTACTCTGCTTACAATAATATAACCTCCAAGTTAGAAGTTGTTTTCTATTTTTCTGTTCAAATTAGTCCTGAAAAGGATTTACAGACATATGTTACAGCTTGAGCATCAAGTCATATGAGAAAAACACCAAAAGAAAGTAAAATCTACAGAAGAATCCATGAAAACAGTTAATTGTTCTTTAATTAAACTTGCTTGGTTGAAAAACAAGGAGACAAACAACAATGTTTAACAAAACCAAGCTTTTTATAAGCAGATGAATGAAGAAAAAAGAACTCTAAGACAGCAGAGGTGCAAGAAAAATAGGATTGCTTTTATAGTGAAACTTGACTATTTGGTATTTAATATCATGGCCAATTCAGAGAGTAAATTCTATAGGAACTGCAGAATCCACATATATTTTCTTTTTCCTTTCACTTCACTATACAGCTTCTCCAGTATTTATATTAAACAGACAATGCTAAAAGTGAAAGTACTGGAATGGATCATTCTAGAACGAAGCAGCAAGAGTTATGCTGGTTTATTGTCTCAAAAAATAAATCTATGTCTTTTTAATCTGCCTTTTACTTCCTATTCTTTCAGTGCTTGGAATATGATCTTGATTGAGTTACTGTTTACATCTTTTTCTTAATGTAGTTTAACAGCTCCTATTTAAGCAATCCACAATTCCAGAGGGACCTTGACGCACTTGTGAGGTGGGCTGATGCCAGCCTCATGAAGTTTAACCATGACAAGTGCAAGGTCCTACACCTGGGTCAGAGCAATCCCAGGAACAGCTACAGGTTGGGCAGAGAAGAGATTCAGAGCAGCCCTGCGGAAAAGGACTTGGGAGTGTTGGTTGATGAGAAAATGAACATGAGCTGGCAGTGTGTGCTTGCAGCCCAGAAAGCCAGAAAGTATCCTGGGCTGCATCAAAGGGAGCGTGACCAGCAGGTTGGAGGAGGTGATCCTGCCCCTCCACTCTGCTCTTGTGAGACCTCACCTGGAGTATTGTGTGCAGTTCTGGTGTCCTCAACATAAAAAGGACATGGAACTGTTGGCACAAGTCCAGAGAAGGGCCATGAGGATGATCAGGGGACTGGAGCACCTCCCATATGAAGACAGGCTGAGGAAGTTGGGTCTGTTCATCCTGGAGAAGAGAAGGCTGCATGGAGACCTCATAGCAGCCTTCCAGTATCTGAAGGGGCCCTATAGGGATGCTGGAGAGGGACTCTTCGCTAGGGACTGTAGTGACAGGACAAGGGGTAACGGGTTAAAACTTAAACAGGGGAAGTTTAGGTTGGATATAAGGAGGAAATTCTTTCCTGTTAGGGTGGTGAGGCACTGGAATAGGTTGCCCAGGGAGGTTGTGAATGCTCCATCCCTGGCAGTGTTCAAGACCAGGTTGGACGAGGCCTTGGGTGATATGAAGTGTAAAGTGTCCCTTTCCATGGCAGGGGGGGCTGGAACTAGATGATCTTAAGGTCCTTTCCAACCTTAACAATTCTATGATTCTATGATTCAATAGGAAGCTTCCTTCTACGGCTCAACACTGTTGAACAAAGAGAAGACTACTGCTTTTAGCTGAATGCCCTAGGTGCTAACATGGCAATAATTCATTAGTAGTGTACCCTAACTTTACCAATGGTTTTGTATGTTAAATATATATTCTATGTATGTTCTTTCTCCTCTACATTCATCATTTGAAACTGTAAGGCATATTTTAGACAAAAATTTCCTAGGAAAGGTATAGTAGCGCTGTGCTTTATGAGAAGAATTCATAACTTCTGCTGTAAATTCTATAATAACCATCACACCTTTTTATTAAACATATTGTAATATATAAAGAAGGTGAAGAAGGTGGCTGGGGTTTTTATTTGCGGTTTTGTTGGTGTTCCACCCCCCACCCTAAAAAAAAGTTAATTGGATGGATAAAGGAAAAGCGAGAGAACAACTGTGTCTGGATATCATCTCAGGATGTCTGAGATGTGAAGATGGGAAAGTGCAAAGAAAGAGAAATTTTTCATTAGTTTATCCTAACACACTATGGGAGAGTATGTTTGAATTTTCCATACAATGCACAGCCAGGTCTTTGGCATTGGTGGTTGCTGGATATTTAGAGGATCCCATATAATTACAGTATCCTCAGGATAGACACTACAGAATACAACTGTATCGTCAACCAAATAATTAGAAATATTATATCCACTTCAAGCTGCCTTGTAACCATACAAGAACATAAAATAGGACACAATGATAAAACAAAGATGAGGAAGGAAAGAATGTTCGTGTAAATAGGATCAGATGATGTTTGGGAAGTTACTGGAGGCAAAGACCAATCATCACACTCTTCATGACAGTCAAAACATAAGAAGCGTCAAATGTGTACAGGGAACTAAACCACCGCTCATTTTTTCAAGGATGCATAAGAAGTATCCAAGTGAAAACATTAAGAATGTACTAGAGATGGTAATCTGTCATTTTTATTTGATCATTTCTTATACAAAACTACACAGTCTCATGGAGTAATAAATCATCTGATCTACATAACAGGATTATAAATTTTCTTCAGTTACTACAAGAACTGAAATATGATAAATAATAAGAATATATGTTAATAGACACAAAATGTTGTGTTGGTTTCTGTTTGTTTTGTTGGTTTTTTTAAAAGATTCCAGTTATAATATCTCCTCACCTTAGACCTTTGTGGGATTTTTTTTTTTTTCCCTTCATTAACAATTGATGAACTCATAAGAATCCAAGAGAAAATTCTGTCCCACTATATTATAACCATACTACAAAGAAGAAACAGTTCCAGAATAAAGGAAAAAAAAAAAGGGGGGGGGGGGGGGGGAAGGAACTGAAAAAAAAGAAAAGAGATCTTAATAAATTTTAATTCGGAAATTATAGAAATTTTCTGAAGAACGGGTACTTGGTATGACCTTGAAAAGCAAGTTGCATCAATGACTCAATCTAAACATACTATCTTGATAAAGGAAAGTTATGGTGATGGTTATAATTTTCAATAATTAGATACTCATATTCCTCAATGGAATGGGGAAAAACTGTTGTGCAAAGGGCAGAATAGCTGCTAATAATATTACAATAATGGATTTTATAATGTTAATAATAGTAATATGCTGCTAAAATAATGCTATGAATGTTAATATACTGTATTTGGTCCTAGACAGCAGAATACTTTTAGACTTCTTAAGCAATCAAATGTTGTGAATCAGTACCTCTATTCTAACTAATGCAACAAATACATCACATGCTATGTTACTCTTTTTGCTTTGTCTTTTTTTTTTTTTTTTTTAAAATCCTTCCTCAGGTCCACCAAAAAACAAGTGTGTGAAATATGCTTATGCTGTGCTCCACAGTTTTTCAAATAAAAGGGATATTTTTCTTTATTGTTGTGTTGATGCTTATTTTCTACTTGTATATAGAATCATAGAATCATAGAATAGTTAGGGTTGGAAAGGACCTTAAGATCACCTAGTTCCAAACCCCCTGCCATGAGCAGGGACACCTCACACTAAAGTATGCCACCCAAGGCTTCATCCAGCCTGGCCTTGAACACTGCCAGAGATGGAGCATTCACAAACTCCCTGGGCAACCCATTCCAGTGCCTCATCCCCCTTACAGTAAATTTCTTCCTTATATCCAATCTAAACTTCCCCTGTTTAAGTTTTAACCCATTACCCCTTGTCCTGTCCTACAGTCCCTAATGAAGAGTCCCTCCTCAGCATTCCTATAGGCCCCCTTCAGATACTGGAACGCTCCTTACTTTCTCACCTTCCTGTAGAATTATAAAATGTGAGTGTAACTTGACATTTGCCACCTCTTACAGACTTTTTTCCCGTAAATTCTATGATCATCACACAACACAAAACTCTTCCAATACATACAGTATACCAAGAAAGGATACTCCAGTCACTGTCAATAAACATTTTTCTACACCTTAATAACCCAACAGTTGTTGAGAAGTTAAATCTGCTCATCATTTAGGCCTTTGCAGAGCTGTGTGACAGTTATGTGTTCCACATGAGATTTGCCGGCTCTTCCCATATTAGCCTGCTCAGGTACTACCTTTAGCTCTAGGTAGGCAGTACAAAAATATGCAAGTTATCCTAAGCAAATTCCAGCCAGTTTGTGAAGGCAGCCCCCAAAGAATATAACAATCCACTACAGCAGTAGAAGATGTTTCATGCCTTCAGTAGTTGACCATTTCAAAACCAGTTCCTAAGGAGGTCTGAGAGAAATAACCATTGTGCTGAAGAATATTATAAGACTTGAGTTTGACTAAATGCAAGAAAAGCATCCATGAAGTCATCTGGTGAATTATGGAAGGGTGTTACAGAAGTTAATTTTCCAAATGAAAAGATGACCTTTGCCACCATGTAAACATGCTTAAAACAATCTATTTTTAGATCTGAGGAGCAAGCTGGACAGATCAGGTTCCTTCCAGAGTTGCTTTTATTTTAGATTATGCCTTTTCTACACATCTGTAAAGACTACATCAGGGTCCACCTGATTTTATCCTTGGACAACACAGCATTAGTAAGAGATCTATCCAAGACCATCTTTTGAGTCTTCAGCAAATGAAATGACAGCTTAGCTACAGAATCACTTAATGATACCACTGTAGCTACTTCTTTTTTGTTATTTTTCCTCCCCATGAGGATGTTACATTTATCACATTTTCCTTCGTAACCTGTATTCTTTTCTACATTCTTTAATCTCATAATTACGAAGTGTTGCTTGTTCTTATTAAAGAGTTCTGACAAAGTGCCACTGGGCTGTTGAGCTGATAGTCCACTGAATATTGTAAGAAATCCACATGTCTTGCAAAGATATTAGCATTATCATAATATACACTGGAGCTTTTCACAAAGGTAATTTTTTTCTGCAGGAAGATATTAGTTTCTTCATTACTTGAAGCCCTTTCATTGTTTGATGCTGCAAATTTAATTTTTCGTCCAAATAGAAGTGTTTCTGAGTAAACTGATATAATAACTGGTTTGACAACAGAGTTTCATATTTAAATTTTTAGTTAGGCATTGGGTTAAGCTTGCTTTTAAATCTAGACTTGTAATTAGAATCATCGAATCATACAACAGTTAGGGTTGGAAAGGACCTTAAGATCATCTAGTTCCAACCCCCCTGCCATGGGCAGGGATACCTCCCAATAAACCATGTGGCCCAAGCCTCTGTCCAACCTGGCCGTGAACACTGCCAGGGATGGGGCATTCACAACTTCCCGGGCAACCCATGCCAGTGCCTCACCACCCTCACAGTAAAGAACTTCTACCTTATATCCAATCTAAACTTCCCCTGTTTACGTTTTAACCTGTTACCCCTTGTCCTGTCACAACAGTCCGTAGCGGAGAGTTGTTGGCAGCATGCAAAGAGCTGTGGTCAATGGGTCAATGTCCGGCTGGAGGACAGCAACGAGTGGTGTCCCTCAGGGATCGGTGTTGAGACCGGTCTTGTTTAACATCTTCGTTGCTGACATGGACAGTGGGATTGAGTGTGCCCTCAGCAAGTTTGCCGATGACACCAAGCTGTGTGGTTCGGTTGATACCCTGGAGGGAAGGAATGCCATCCAGAGGGACCTTGACACACTTGTGAGGTGGGCTGATGCCAACCTCATGAAGTTTAACCATGCCAAGTGCAAGATCCTGCACCTGGGTTTGAGCAATCCCAGGCACAGCTACAGGTTGGGCAGAGAAGAGATTCAGAGCAGCCCTGCAGAGAAGGACTTGGGGGTGCTGGTTGATGAGAAAATGGACATGAGCTGGCAGTGTGCGCTTGCAGCCCAGAAAGCCAACCGTATCCTGGGCTGCGTCAAAAGCAGCGTGACCAGCAGGTCGAAGGAGGTGAACCTGCCCCTCTACTCTGCTCTTGTGAGACCTCACCTGGAGTATTGTGTGCAGTTCTGGTGTCCTCAACATAAAAAGGACATGGAACTGTTGGAACAAGTCCAGAGAAGGGCCACGGGGATGATCAGGGGACTGGAGCACCTCCCGTATGAAGACAGGCTGAGGAAGTTGGAGCTGTTCATCCTGGAGAAGAGAAGGCTGCATGGAGACCTCATAGCATCCTTCCAGTATCTGAAGGGGCCCTATAGGGATGCTGGAGAGGGACTCTTCGCTAGGGACTGTAGTGGCAGGACAAGGGGTAATGGGTTAAAACTTAAACAGGGGAAGTTTAGATTGGATATAAGGAGGAAATTCTTTCCTGTTAGGGTGGTGAGGCACTGGAATAGGTTGCCCAGGGAGGTTGTGAATGCTCCATCCCTGGCAGTGTTCAAGACCAGGTTGGACAAGGACTTGGGTGATATGATTTAGCGTAAGGTGTCCCTGCCCACGGCAGGGGGTTTGGAACTAGATGATCTTAAGGTCCTTTCCAACCCTAACAATTGTATGATTCTATGAATATCAACCAGGAGTCTTGGGCCCCCCTGCCCTCTAGGGCTATATCCCATGGAACCTTACTAAGCATGTTCCTGAAGAGGCCAAAGCCTGCTCTTTTGAAGTCCAGGGCAGTGAGCTTGCTGCACGCTCTTCTCACTGTCCTGATGTCATGGTTTAAACCCTAGCCAGACAGCTTGTTCACTCACTCCCAGTGAGTGGTGCCGGGCTGAGAACAATCGAGTGCCCCCCCCCCGCCCAGGGGCTCTCCCCTTCCCCGCTCCCAGAGGAACGGGGAGGAGGATCGAAAGAGTGCAACTTCTATGGGTTCAGACAAGAACAGTCCAGCAACCAATGTACAACACAAATCACCACCGCTACCACCAACGACAACAATGATAAGAGAAAATAACAAGGGAAGAGAATACAATACCACTGGCCAAGAAACGAGTCCCACCTGGAAGCCCATGTCCTTCCGGGTAACTCCCAGTTACTCCCCACCCCAGGCATGACGTGCTGTGGTATGGAATACCTCTTTGGCTAGCCTGGGTCAGGCGCCCCGTCTCTGCTTCCTCACAGCTTCCCCTCCTCCCTGGCAGAGCATGAGCCTCACAAAGTCCTTGGTCAGGGTAAACATCACTTAGCAACAACCGAAAACATCGATATCGCCAACACTGTTCCCAGGCTGGAGGTCAAAACACAGCACTGCACCTGCAACCATGAAGGAGAAACATGACTGCTACTGCTGAACCCAGGACACCTGACGATCTCAAATTCGACCATCTCATGATCGCTGCTACCAAGGCTGCCCTGGAACATCACATTTCCAACTAGCCCTTCCGTGTTGGTGAGCACGAGGTCACTCTCCTTGTCGGCTCCTCTGTTACTTGCAGAAGGAAGTTGTCTTCTACACAATCGAGGAACCTCCTGGATTGCTTGTGCCGGGACGTACCATCTCTCCAACAGATATCAGGGTGGTTGAAGTCTCCCACAAGAGCAAGGGCCTGCGAGTGTGAGGCTGTTCCTATCTGTCTATAGAGTGCTTCATCCACAGTTTCTCCTTGATCAGGCAGTCTGTAACAGATCCCCACAGTAATGTCTCCCGTCGCTGTTCTCCCTTTAACCCTGATCCACAAACCCTCTGTTGACTGCTCACCTGTCCCCAGACAGAGTTCCGTACTCTCCAGCCTATGCCTAACATAAAGGGCAACTCCCCCTCCCCGCGTGCCAGGCCTGTCTTTTCTAAAGAGCCTGTAACCTTCCATTCCAACACTCCAGTCATAGGAGCCATCCCACCATATTCCTGTGATGCCTATTATATCATACCCCCATAGACATGCACAGAACCCTAATTCCTCTTGTTTGTTCCCCATGCTACGGGCATTTGTATAGAGGCATCTGAGCTGAGCTCCAGATGAAGCCGGCTCATTAGCCGGAGCGTCTGAAATATCTCTTCATTGCTCCAAGCATTTATTATAGGTGCTGTCAACTGACTGGGTGTGTTAGGATGGAATGATACCCCCCTCTCCCGACACATCTCGTTTAAAACCTCCTTGACCAGTCTGGCAAGCCTTCTACCAAAGCTGCGCTCAAGACCAGCTTCACCAGCCCCAGTAGACCTGGCCTACTAACTTGGGTCCCATGTTCAAGATACCCAAACCCCTGACTATGACACCTCCCTTCTAACCATTTATTAACCTGGCCAATCCTCATAGCCTTCTTAGGGTTCTCCCCTTTATCCTGGAGAATTGACAAAAAGACAATCTGAGCTCCAGAGCCCCTAACCACCTCTCCCAGGGCTCTGTAGTCCTTCTTTATGTTCTCCAGGCTACTACTATCTATAGCACTGACACCCACACGGATCACTAGAAGTGGGTAATAGTCAGTGGGACTTACTAGAGCAGGCAGCCTCTCTGCAACATCCCTGATCCATGGCCCTGTTAGGCAACACACCTCCCTTGAGACTGGGTCAGACCAACAGATGTGTGTCTCTGTGCCTTTCAAAGTAGGGCCCCCTACTACTACAACCCGCCGCTTTTTCCTGGCAGCACCAGTAGAGATCTTCTTTACCAGTGCATCAGCCAAATTGTCCACAGTGTTTATAAAAAATCTCAGTACGTTAGTGCACCATTATACCACTTTTGTGAACATACAGACCTACTCCTTTCACTTCAATTACTATTAGAACTATTTTATAGTAATTAATCTTACTTTTGCTATTCCTACTGAATCAGATGTTGATAGAAGCTCCATAGACAGAAAATAAGCAGATCACATAGTTTGTATGTTCCCCCTGCCATCTTTTTGGCATTGTACAAGCTATTCATTAAAATATCAATATATCTCTACAAACTACGCCTATCCCCAGTTTGATGCTTCTACATGACCTTACCTACAAGACTACAGTTGTCCTTTAGTGAATGGTTATTGATCTCCTGGATGTGTGAACTGTAGCTGAGTCAAGAATCAAGAAAAGTTAAAAACCTCTCAGCAGAAAAGGTCTTGTTTGATTTTTTCCTCTTGCCATCACTCATAAAACTGATTGTTGATAAATAAAAGGTAGAATATGGTTCCTAAAATGAAGTTATGAAAGACATATTTGCTGTGTTTATTAAGAGACTTTTTTCATAACAGCCTTATTCTTGTCTAAGGGAGCATGAGTTATGTTTGAGGAATTCCTGAAAGGCTTAAATGAACACCTAACCTCTCAAGGCCCACAAAGTCACATTAGTGGCTCATGGACAACTTGTTGTCCTCCAAGATCCTCAGGTCTTAAAATCTCATACTGAATTTGTTTCTAAGAGGCCTAAAAATTTAATGACCATGTGCTATTAAATATCTCTTCATGCTCTTTTGAAACAACCACATAGCAATTACTTGTTTGAAATACTCAATTCTATACTGAACAGGCAGAAGTCAGAAATAGTAATACAGCTGCTTTCTCAGCCCCATACTAATTACCCTCAATTTTGTATCATCTCCATGTAAAATCTTCATGAGAAACAGTGAAGGCCCTGAGACAAAAGCAGGGGGAGCAGCTGCACGGCATAACAGCCTCTCTGTACCACATAGCGCTCACCGACACAGGGCTGTGGAAGTTAATGTAGTTGTATTTACGGACAGCACTGAGGAACTAGTTTGGTATTTTTCAGAGAACATCAGCTGACTGTAAATATCTTTAATATTAACATTTTCTTTTGCCTGAAGAGCTATACTACTTACTAAATTTTTTTTTCATTTAATCTCAAAAAAGTAATGTTGCACATCTGACAGTTTATGCTGAGGAAATAATAATATTTATTTTGCCAGAATTTTCTCTAACCTTCTATCTAGCTATCACTTCTTAATATTCCTGAAGGCTGGAACAAATAAAACAATCTGCCAAGCAGCCACAGTACTTCAACAAAACAGTCCTTCATCACAATAAGAACAAACAATTTCAGAACATTAAAACAAATCTGGAATAAAAAGGTGATAAAGCTAGGGTTCAATGTGAAGAAAAGAAAGAACAGCAACTGCTTTGTATCCTGCAAACACTCTCATAAGAAACTTAAGTTTTGCTTTGAGATGTTTGTGCCAACAAAGAATTTTTAACTGAAACATAGTGACAGAGAAGGAAAAGCTGCTTACTTTGGAGCTGTTGAAGTAATTATCTTGGATGATTCTGCAATTTATCTTACAATCCTAGACTTCAAACTGTCTAGTGCATATGTGTGAGGATATCCACAGAGCAAACCAAGCAAAATCAAGACCCTGCACAACCCACCAATGCACAAATTTAAGGATCTATTTTAGATGCTGGAAGGGTTGATATACTATCTAGATGTTGAAGACATCCCAGATATATATCATTAGAGATTTATTTATTTATTAACCACCTGCATTAACAAGAGTGTCTTCAGAAACGTAAGCAGACAAGAACAAAACTAGGTTATTTTACAGCTAATAGAAATCTTCTTCCCTCTGCCTTAAAGGTAAACTAAAAAAAAAAAAAAATACTCTTGATATTTTGAAACATTGCACATTTGGGTCCGTTGTTTTTTTTTTAATACTGAATTATTCTATGATCTTAAAACCTGCTTAGAGGATGACAGAAAATTCGATATCTGATATGGTTACAACATCTGTAAGTATCAAAATATTATTGAATTAAAGAAAACTTTTATTCTTCCAAATGGGAAAGCTTTATTCCAATCATACATTGAGAAAGCCTGTGGCATCTATAAATTATGAAGGTACTGATCAGGATACAATTAATACAAAGCTGCCTTAAACCCAAATACAAGCATACTAAAATTGTGTAGCTAACAATAACATGTAAGTATTTTGTAACACTGTGATTGCATAGTCAGAAAAAATTTAGGTAAGTATGCAAACCAAAGAGGTAAAGGCAGATGGATGGACTTGCAGGTAGAAGGCATTCAAGTAACAACATTTGTCAGGCAAAGGCAAGGTAAACAAAGGGAGCACAAATAAACATAACACCCTGTTGAACATGCTGGACTAATTATTGGCAAGACAAAAGCAAACCAAAGGAGAGATCAGCAGACTCCCCTTCTGGGGAGGACAGAAATGGCATAAAAACATCTGACATACAACAGAAGGAAGAGGTAACCTATGCCGTTTCTGACTCCTCTCATCAAAACACTCTCAAGCCTGATCACTCAGATCTCTGCACTAAGGACCATCAAGAACCACAAACATCATTACTAAATACATAGCATCATCTGCATGCTATTGAACATTCAAAGCTTGTTTAAAACACATATTTTAAAGTATATATTTTTTATATGTAGCAATGACCACCAATATGCTGCAAGAACTGCCACGAACCAGAAGTGTGTTTTTCATGAGAGAAGGTAGTAAAGTTCCATTTAAAAGCTTAAAACTGGCCTGATTTGCCAGTCTGAAAATGTTTACGTCCCAGATCTCTAATTCCCTAAGTCATAAATACAGAATATTCAGTTGTAGCATGTAATTCATTTCAAATTACTCATCTTAGAAGCACCATAAACTTATGGCAGATTGGCTCAATTTGAAAAATTCCCCAAAATGTACTATTTGTAGAGTTACGGGATTTGGGCTTTTTCATCTCCCACCTGTCCCTCCTGGCCTGTCTTTTTATTTTAAATAAAATAATTTCTACATATATCATGTTTCCTACAACAAATAATACATATATAACAAGACATGTTGCCCCAAATTTTTTTCCAGAAGTTCCACCACTTGTCTGACACATCAGAAAGCATTTCATCAGTGTACAGTAGATATTCAACCACAACTTCTTCTGTATTCAGCTTGCTAAATAAGAGGCTCTGCCAGCAAAAACAAGCTAGGTAGTCACGGAAGTTAAACAGAAGGCAAAAGCTTTCCTAACAGAAGCCTGTTTATTAAAATCAGCATACGCGGACAAATGAGTCACTCACTAGTTTTGGTAGAGCTAGCCCTTTTTTCCCCTCCCTCTGCACATTGGTTCAATCTCTGAGGAAGTCAGGGCTCTGCTTTCAAAACTGGCAGATTGTGGTAGTGTCCACATATGCTTGGGATGGGGATTATCTTTCTCATTCATCTTTTGTAACAATTTAAATTTAGCTTTTGTTTGATTTGCTAGTTTATTACACTGTCTTCACCATCACTCTGCAAAAATGGAGATGATTTCGACAGTGAAAGGAAGTAAAAAAAGGAGGCCTATTTTATGTCTCAGACTGCTTTTCTGCACAAAATTACTCTGGTATTGTTCATGACTCAGGGCTGCTGTTGTCTGAAGTATTTTCTCAATGATCAAGATTATGTCCTCCACATTAAAAAATCCATCAGGCCGAGATATGTAGTATTTGTAACTTTAAAGACTTTTACTGCTTCTTTAAGCATTTCCAAAAATTATTTTCCTCTTAAAACCATTGCTACTGATTGAATTTTTTAAGTATTCCTCTTACACAGTATTGCAAAGCATGTGCTTCTACTCATGTCACTGCTTAGCAAATGTTACACCATTTTGCAATATGATTATACCTACTGGAAAATATAATTCCAGCTGTATCACAGTTGCAAAAAACTTAAAGACCTGTTCACAAATGCTTTGTTTCCGATATAAACTGTCACTTTTCCACTAATTCCAATGGCACATCTCAAAGCTAATACTAATATTATGCAAGGCAATTCTGAAGCTACTGTAAACTGTTAAAATGTTACCATGACTTACACAGCATAAAGCAGTATCATGGATTTCTGTGGCAAGCACTGTGCCAGTTGTTCAAAGTTCACAGATGCAGGTGAATTGACCGGCTTCACCAAACTCCCCCTTTTCACTTTGCCTATTACTCATGTTTCTATATAGCTGTTGTTCCCACCATATTCTTCAATGCAATTACCTCACATATAGAAACTATAATTAGATTATATGTTTCCTTCAGGTAACAATGGGCAAAATCAATATATACTGAGCTCAGATGAGCTATGTACCTTTCTACTGAATTCAAGGGATCTTAGAACTGTCAATTATTTCAAAAGAAACCAGAATATTGCATAAATTATTAAGTTTAAATACATGACAAATATAAATGAATATCCTTTCTCTAGAGGCTGAGGCTCAGGTAGTATCCTCATGTAACATTAACGTTTCTTTCCTTCAAAGGCCTTGCCAGCATCTTCAGGCAAAAAGGAGGAAACGAAGATCTAAAAGCAACATTTTTTTATTTTTATTTCTATTAATGGCAAAAGAATTTGTGTTGTGGGAAAAAAATAAGCCTTATTATACATCATAAAGGAAAAGGAAACTTTCTCCAGGAAAACTTTCTCCAGTTCATCAAACTGATCTGAAAAGTCTGAGTTACAGACAAGGGAGAAAAGTATTGCCTCAAGGATGAACAGTATTAACATAAAGATCAAGTGACAGACAGATCCCATCAAGACCAAATCTGGAAAAGTTTTCCAAATATGGAGTATACGGTGATTGTAGGAGCTCAAGAAGTTCTGAGGAAATCATCATAAACATGTAAGTGCTACATCAGGTTCCAGAAGATGAAGATTTATTTATTACAGATAGCTGAAAAAAAGTTGGTCACTTCTGAAACGAAGATTTCCAGTTTCTTCAATATTATTGTTTATTGAAAAACTAAAATTGCAAGAATGTGAGTTAATCATACTATTTAAATGCATTTATTAAAAAGAAATCACTAACCTAATCTTAAAATGATTGTTAGAAAATTCAGAAATTTTTCACTTTTCTCCTATTTAATGGGAACAAGAAGAGTTGTAGAAGGAAATGCAGCAGGAGGGCTAGGAGACCTCCTTGAATGGATAAGGAGCTCCTGAGGAAAATTCGAATGAAAAAAGAGGCTTATAATAAGTGGAAGCAAGAACAGGCAGCCTGGGAAGAGTACAGGGATGTTGTCTGGGAAGCTAGGGACCAGGTTAGGAAAGCTAAGGCCCAGTTAGAATTAAACTTGGCTAAGGATATTAAGGATAACAGGAAGGGATTCTACAAGTACATAGCAAATAAAAAACAGACTAGGGAGAATGTAGGCCCCCTCAGGAAGCTCTCGGGAGAACTGGCTACACAGGATTTGGAGAAGGCTGAGGTTCGGAATGGCTTCTTTGCTTCGGTCTTCACTGGCAAAGGCTCTGACCGCACCACCCAGGTCTTGGAAGGCAGACACAGGGACTGTGAGAATGAAGGCCTTGGGCCCACTGTAGGAGAGGAACTGGTTTGAGACCATCTTAAAAATCTGAACATGCACAAATCCATGGGACCTGATGCAATCCATCCACGGGTCCTGAAGGAGATGGCAAATGAAGTTGCGAAGCTGCTGGCCATCATATTTGAAAAATCACGGCAGTCAGGTGAAGTTCCCGATGACTGGAAAAAGGGAAATATAACCCTTATTTTCAAGAAGGGGAAAATGGATGACTTGGGGAATTACAGACCAGTCAGTCTCACCTCTGCCTGGCAAAATCTTGGAACAGATTCTCTTGGAATGCATGCTAAGGAACATGAAAATCAGCAAGGTGGTTGGTGACAGCCAGCATGGCTTCACTAAGGCGAAATCCTGCCTGACTGTCGTGGTTTAAACCTAGCCAGACAGCTTGTACACTCACTCCCAGGGAGTGGTGCCAGGCTGGAAGCAATCGAGGCACACGTCCCCCCACCCCGGGGGCTCTCCCCTTCCCTGCTCCCAGAGGAATGGGGAGGAGAATTGAAAGAATGCAACTCCCATGGGTTGAGACAAGAACAGCCCAGCAACCAATGTACAACACAAATCACCACCGCTACCACCACCAACAACGATAAGAGAAAATAACAAGGGAAGAGAATATAATACCACTCGCCGAAAGACGAGGCCGACCCCGAAGATCCCTTCTGGGGTAACTTCTGGGTAACTCCCAGTTACCGCTCTGGGCATGACGTGCTGTGGTATGGAATACCTCTTTGGCTAGCTTGGGTCAGGTGTCCTGTCTCTGCTTCCTCCTGGCTTCCCCTCCTCCCTGGCAGAGCATGAGCCTCACAAAGTCCTTGGTCAGGGTAAACATTACTTAGCAACAACTGAAAACATCGGTATCATCAGCACTGTTCCCAGGCTGGAAGTCAAAACACAGCGCTGCACCAGCTACCAAGAAGGAGAAAAAATGACTGCTACTGCTAAACCCAGAACAGTATCCACCCCTTATTCCATACTATTCACATCATGCTCAGATGCCACATTTCAATATGCCATCGCTCTCCCATATATATACATCCACATACACACAGAGACCAAGAGGAAAAAATCATTTTCTTAGTGCATGGACCAATCCCTATAATGCTGCCGAGTCCATTCGGTCCATGATGTCAGGTTCCATCTCTTATAACAATCTTTCAGGGCAGGAAAGGCTGTGTGCAGTATTGGATCGTTGCCTGCTGATGCTAGTCGTTCCTTTACTGCAGAACTCATCCGGTTCTATCAAAGTTCATTCTCTGTTGGGATGATGGTTGGAGGGAAGTCAGGACTAGTCACTGGTGACCTGGAGACATCTAGTTGATGAGCTATAAAAGTATTACACAGTAGGCAACAGCATACAATTAAGTTCATTGGCTGTTTTCCCCTAAAATCAAATCCCCTTGAGGTATACATCAGACTTCCCCACCTTCCCGCATTATCCACCAAGTATACCCAGGTCCCTGAGCAAAAGCAATCCCGTGAATGGGTTTGCCTTTACCTCAAGCAGGAATGACCCCGACTGTCTTCTCCAGCAAATCCTTCATATGCACCACGGGAACTTTGTCCCCCTCTACAATATGTAAAAGTTCTGACTGGGCTGGGCCAGCCCTGTTGGCACATCCTCTGGTGTTGACCAACCAGGTGGCCTTTGGTAAGTGTGTATCCCAATGCTTGAAAGTTCCCCCCCCCATTCCTCTCAGTGTAGTTTTTAACAGCACATTGTACCGTTCAATTTTTCCCAAGGCTGGTGCATGGTAGAGGATGTGATATACCCACTCAATGCCATGCTCTTTGGTCCAAATATCTATAGGGTTATTCCGGAAATGAGTCCCATTGTCTGACTCAATTCTCTCTGGGGTGCCGTGTCGCCACAAAATCTGTTTCTCAAGGCCCAGGATAGTGTTCCGGGCAGTGGCATGGGGCACAGCATGTGTTTCCAGCCACCCGGTGGTTGCTTCCACCATGGTAAGCACACAGTGCGTGCCTTGGCAGGTTGTCAGCAGTGTGATATAGTCAATCTGCCAGGCCTCCCCATATTTATACTTCAACCATCGTCCTCCATACCAAAGAGGCTTTAACCGCTTGGCTTGTTTAATTGCAGCACATGTTTCACACTCATGAATAACCTGAGCAATAGTGTCCATTGTTAAGTCCACCCCTCGATCACGGGCCCATCTATATGTTGCATCTCTGCCCTGATGGCCTGAAGTGTCATGGGCCCACGGGGCTGTCCTGGGTTCAGCAGTAGCAGTCATGTTTCTCCTTCTTGGTAGCTGGTGCAGTGCTGTGTTTTGACTTTCAGCTCGGGAACAGAGCTGATAACAATGATGTTTTGGTTTGGCCAAGGACTTTGTGAGCCTCATGCTCTGCCAGGGGGGAGGGGAAGCTGTGAGGAAGCGGAGACAGGACACCTGACCCAAACTGACCAAAGAGGTATTCCATACCACAGCACGTCATGCCTGGGGTGGGGGGTAACTGGGAGTTACCCGGAAGAACAGGGGCTTCCGGGTGGAACTCGTTTTCTTGGCCGGTGGTATCGTATTCTCTTCTCTTGTTATTTTCCCTTATCATTGTTTTAGCTGATAGTAGCGGTGGTGATTTGTTGCTGGACTGTTCTTGTCTCAACCCGTAGGAGTTGCACTCTCTCGATCCTCCTCCCCGTTCCTCCGGGAGCGGGGAAGGGGAGAGCCCCGGTGCGGGGGGGGGGGGGGGAGACGGACACGGACCTTGATTGTTGTCAGCTCGGCACCACTCACTGGGAGTGAGTGAACAAGTTACCTGACTGGGTTTAAACCACGACAGGGGCCAAAAATAATTCACCTTTATGTTGCCAATCTAAGTCCATCTGAGCCACTTCAATCTTAGCCGCTTTATCCACTTGTTGGTTGTTCTGGTGTTCCTCAGTGGCCCGACTCTTGGGTACATGGGCATCTACATGACGTACCTTCACCACCAGGTTCTGCACCCGGGCAGCAATATCTTTCCACAGTGCAGCAGCCCAGATGGGTTTACCTCTGCGTTGCCAGTTGCTCTGCTTCCATTGCTGCAACCACCCCCACAGGGCATTTGCTACCATCCATGAGTCAGTATAAAGTACTGGCCACTTTTCTCATTCAGAAATGTCCAGGGCCAGCTGGATGGCTTGCACCTGGGCAAACTGACTCGATTCACCCTCTCCTTCAGCAGTTTCTGCAACTTGTCGTCCAGGACTCCATACAGCTGCCTTCCATCTCCGATGCTTTCCCACAATACGGCAGGACCCATCAGTAAACTTTTCACTTTCTGACAGTTTATTATATGGTGGGGCCTCTTCAGCACGCACCACCTCCTCCTCTGGTGACATTCCAAAATCTTTGCCCTCTGGCCAGTCCATGATGACTTCTAGAATGCCTGGACGACTGAGATTTCCTATTCGAGTTTGTTGTGTAATTAGTGCAGCCCATTTACTCCATGTAGAATCAATTGCATGATGTGTCGAGGAGACCCTGCCTTTGAACATCCAGCCCAGCACGGGCAACCGGTGTGCCAGGAGTTGCTGTGCTTCAGTGCCAATCACTTCCGAAGCAGCTCGAACCCCTTCATAGGCTGCCAGTATCTCTTTCTCAGTTGGGGTATAGCTGGCCTCAGATCCTTTGTATCCCCGACTCCAAAAGCCAAGGGGTTGACCTCAAGTCTCCCCTGGAGCTTTCTGCCAGAGGCTCCAGGTAGGACCGTTCTCCCCAGCTGCAGTGTACAGTACATTTTTTACATCTGGTCCGGTCCGGACTGGTCCAAGGGCTACTGCATGAGCTATCTCGCGTTTAATTTGCTCAAAGGCTTGTTGTTGCTCAGGGCCCCATTTAAAATCATTCTTCTTCCGTAGCTCGGTTGAGGTCTGAGGTCGAGAAGTTACCTCTTGTTCTTCATCATGTGATGATGACTCCTGATCAGATGCTAGACTGGGTGGTGAATACATTGTTTCTTCATCTTGCTTCACCCTTCTTGCCTCTTTTTTGCTTTTTCTCTTGCGTACAGGGGCAACCAATATTGGTATGAATTGGTCCTCTGGTTTGGCTGCAGTGTTTACCACTGTGGTTTGAGTAGCTACTGTACTTGTTGCTGGGGGTGGTGTAGCTGCTGTGCTTGGAGCTGGAGTAGTCGAGCTGTCTGTTGCAGTCGAAGTTTGAGCAGCTGCTGTACTTGCCACTGGGGTAGCTGCACTGTTCATTGCAGCCAAAGTTTGAGTAGCGACTGTACTTTTCGCTGGGGGTGGTGAAGCTGCTGTGCTTGGAGCTGGAGTAGCTGCGCTGACTGTTGCTTTGCCCTCAGATCCACCGACATTCTTTTCCTTTTGAAGGTGCTGGATAGTGTTGAACAAGGCCCTGTAAGCATAGGCCAAGCCCCAGCACGTTGCCATGATTTGTCCGCCTCTGGTATGGCCAGAATGACCACACACCTCATTTAAGTGTTTTACTAATTCTTCTGGATTTTGCAGTTGTTCGGTAGTGAAATTCCAAAGTACTGGAGGGGCCCACTGACCTAGATACTTGCCCATACTATGCCCCACACCCTGCCACTCGTGACTGTCCAGCCTCAGGGAAAATCTCTTGGTCCTCCTATATCGTTGTCTGACCCCAGACAAGACCCAAACCTGACTCTGCTTAACTCTTGAAATTAGTCGTGGGCAAAATGCACTCTGTATGCGTGCCAACATGGTGATCCCCATCACCATCAGCAAACAAGTCTCAGCAGCATTAAAAGGCCATTCAAAAAACTTCAAAACTCTCAAATGATGCTGTAAATGGTCTGAGGGGAGGACTGGGAGGGTAAAAGTATGTCTCCTTCACAGCTTGACCACCCAAGAAGGAGAAAAAAAGATGGGTAATTGTTAAGCACTTTTATTATATACCTCCCAAAGTATAAAGGTGGTGACCACACTGGGAACATAAGCCAGATCAGTTTCATGAGGGCCACGACGATGATCAGGGTACTGGAGCACCTCCCATACAAAGATAAGCTGAGAAAGTTGGGGCTGTTAAGCCTGGAGAAGAGAAGGCTGCGTGGAGACCTCACAGCAGCCTTCCAGTATCTGAAGGAGGCCTGTAGGGGTGCTGGGGAGGGACTCTTCACTGGGGACTGTAGTGATAGAACAAGGGGTAACGGGTTAAATCTTAAACAGGGGAAGTTTAGGTTGGATATAAGGAAGAAATTCATTCCTGTTAGGGTGGTGAGGCACTGGAATAGGTTGCCCAGGGAGGTTGTGAATGCTCCATCCCTGGCAGTGTTCAAGGCCAGGTTGGACGAGGCCTTGGGTGATATGGTTTAGGTGTCCCTGCCTACGGCGGGGGGGTTGGAACTAGATGATCTTAAGGTCCTTTCCAACCCTATCGATTCTATGATTCTATGATTCTGTTCTATGATTCTAAGATTAGAAAAAGTAAATTTTAATGCCTACATTTGAAAAAGTGAAAGAAGAAATACAGAATTATAAAAAAGGCAGCCTCCTTTTAAATTTAGAAAATCTTATGGGAGAAATATCAGATTATCAAGAAATGTTTGAAAGGTAAAAAGCAAATATATATATTAAAAGTTATTTCCAGCAGAAAGAGAGTACTATAAATGCCATCATGAAAGGCACTTGTGATAGGCTTATCATCTAGTGATATGTGGTATCTCTTGGTTGTCCTTATAAGAATACCTTTTGATCATCCTTAGTGTAAGAATTACTTAATTTTTACTTTGACACAAACTTAGAGTGACTATGAAGATAATCAGATGAATGGAAAGCTTTGGTTACCATGTGATTTGAGACATTTCTTGACCAGCATTTACCAGATGAAGAGCTGGGAGCAATAACAATTGTTTTAAGGATCACAGAATCATAGAATGGTTTGGAATAGAAGGGATCTTGAAGAACTTCTAGATCTAACCTCCCTGCCATGGGCAGGGATATCTTCCATTAGATCAGATTGCTTAAAGAGAGCATGGAAAGAATTAAAATATGCATATGCTACTCACTCAGGAACAAACAGGGATTAGACCATCAACAGATTTATGTCATAGGTTTTATAAAGAAGTTTTTATCAAATGAATTTGAAATAGCAATAAAGAACTCTCCTATCAATAGGAAATCAGACCATCTTTCAGTCAAAATAGGATGACTTATTTTTTTTTTCAATAAAGATATTGCATAATCAGCCTTCATTATTTCTAAGTATTTCTTACAGTGCTTTGAAGAATATCTGGAAGTAGAGCTTTGAATTATAAATGGGCTTAATTTGAATCAAATGAAAACAATATTTAAAAACTTCATACTGTATCTCGTAAATCACTCAGAAAAAAATATTTTTGTACTTTCACCCCCTCACCATGAGTAAAGAGACAGTTAATAAAATATTCTGTATTTTGAATTAGAACCAAGTTAAAACTATAAAATTACATAAAAACAATGAATGCTTGTTTTAAACTCCCTTTCCAGACAGGTGAGCATTTTTAACTACATCTGCTATCCACACTTGATCTATATCTTTATATGTTCTTATGGTTAATGAGGAACAAATTACTTATTACTCATGAATGACACTAACTACCCATTCTTGCACAAAAAAAGAATATTACAATTTACATTTAAATGAGATTTGAAATGTTAATGAACAGAGCCAGTATTCTCATTATCTATACAAATACATTAAATTAAGGTGAACTTTAGTAGATGAATTACTTTAGAACCATACTCTGTTTGCCCAGCAACATTACTGAAGAATAGTTCAGTATTTGTAGAATAATTCCCAATAATTGGGGGTCAAGAATAAACAAATAATGCCACTACATGTTCTATGTCATTTGATAGAAAGAAAATAGTTAATATTTATCTTACACATAAAAAATATCTTAAAAAAACTTAAGATGCTGGCTTGGTGACAGCCAGCATGGCTTCACTAAAGGGAAATCCTGCCTGACCAATTTGGTGGCCTTCTATGATGGGGCTACAGAACTGATGGACAGGGGTAGAGCATCTACCTGGACTTGTGCAAAGCATTCGACACTGTCCCACACGACATCCTTGTCTCTAAATTAGAGCGACATCAATTTGATGGATGGACCACTCAGTGGATAAAGAACTGGCTAGATGGCCGCACGCAGAGAGTTGTGGTCAATGGCTCAATGTCTGGCTGGACACCAGTTTAACACCTTTGTTGCTGACATGGACAGTGGGATTGAGTGTGCCCTCAGCAAATTTGCCGATGACACCAAGCTGTGTGATTTGGTTGATATGCTGGAGGGAAGGAATGCCATCCAGAGGGACCTTGACACACTTGTGAGGTGGGCTGATGCCAACCTCATGAAGTTTAACCATGACAAGTGCAAGGTCCTACACCTGGGTTTGAGCAATCCCAGGCACAGCTACAGGTTGGGCAGAGAAGAGATTCAGAGCAGCCCTGCGGAGAAGGACTTCAGGGTGCTGGTCGATGAGAAAATGAACATGAGCCGGCTTCAGTTGCGCTTGCAGCCCAGAAAGCCAACTGTATCCTGGGCTGCATCAAAGGGAGCATGACCAGCAGGTTGAAGGAGGTGATCCTGCCTCTCTACTCTGCTCTTGTGAGACCTCACCTGGAGTATTGTGTGCAGTTCTGGTGTCCTCAACATAAAAAGGACATGGAACTGTTGGAACAAGTCCAGAGAAGGGCCACGAGGATGATCAGGGGACTGGAGCACCTCCCGTATGAAGACAGGCTGAGGAAGTTGGAGCTGTTCAGCCTGGAGAAGAGAAGGCTGCGTGGAGACCTCATAGCAGCCTTCCAGTATCTGAAGGGGGCCTACAGGGATGCTGGAGAGGGACTCTTCATTAGAGACTGTAGTGACAGGACAAGGGGTAACAGGTTAAAACTTAAACAGGGGAAGTTTAGGTTGGATATAAGAAGGATATTCTTTCCTGTTAGGGTGGTGAGGCACTGGAATGGGTTGCCCAGGGAGGTTGTGAATGCTCCATCCCTGGCAGTGTTTAAGGCCAGATTGGACGAGGCCTTGGGTGATATGATTTAGTGTTAGGTGTCCTGCCCACGGCAGGGGGGTTGGAACTAGATGATCTTAAGGTCCTTTCCAACCCTAACGATTCTATGATTCTATGATTCTATGAAAACACCTCAAACATATTTGATATTTTCTTTAAGTTTATGTAGAATGTTAGATTTCAGGTGTGACTCTTCCCAGAGTCATCTGGGCTCTGATGGACATGAACCCTTGGCCCCTACCTCCAGTTGCAAAGTTTAATTTCCCTTTGTATTTTTTTCTTTTTTATGTAACTGTCATAACTGTGATTTTAACATTGAGAACAAGATGGTAAAGAAATTCACAGGAACGATTTGTGTACCTGAGCTGAAGAAGCCTTTTTCCATTTCCATAACTAGATGAACACTTTTTTCTTTCTTACAAGTCATACTGATTTTACTGCAGTCCTAGCTGTCCAGTAAAACCAAGAGAAACCAGGGAACATAATTTCTGTAGTACAACCCTAGCCGCAACTAAGCAGCACACAATCACTTGCTCACTCCGCCTGCATTGGCAGGGGGAGAGAATCAGAAGAGTGTCGTGGTTTAAACCCAGTCAGGTAACTTGTTCACTTACTCCCCCCCTTCTTTCCCTCCCCCTACTCCCAGAGGGACAGAGAGGAGAATCGAAAAGAATACAACTCCCACGAGTTGAGATAAGAACAGTTTAGTAACTAAGGTATAACACAAATCACTACTGCTACCACCAATGATAATAATGATAAAGGAAATAACAAGGGAAGAGAATACAACACCTCAGCACCAGCCAACCGGTAACTCACCCCCCAAGCCCGACCAAGCTCTGACCCATACCTCCTCCAACCCCGCAGTCTCCCAGCCCTTCTGGCTAACTCTCCCGGTTACATCCTGGGCATGACGTGCTGTGGTATGGAATACCTCTTTGGTTAGTTTGGGTCAGGTGTCCTATCTCTGCTTCCTCCTGTCTTCCCCTCCTCCCTGGCAGAGCATGAGGCTCACAAAGTCCTTGGCCAAACCAAAACATCATTGTTATCAGCTCTGTTCCCAGGCCGAAAGTCAAAACACAGCACTGCACCAGCTACCAAGAAGGAGAAAAATGACTGCTACTGCTGAACCCAGGACAAAGAGTAAAAGAAAACTCAAGGATGAGATAAAGACATTTTAATAGGTAAAGCAAAAGCTACACACGTAAGCAAAACAAACCCAAGGAATTCATTAACCATTTCCTATCAACACGCAGGTGTTCAGTCATCTCCAGGAAAGTAGGGCTCCATCATGCGTAACAGTTACTTGGGAAGACAAACACCATCATTGTGCCTGCCCCCTTACTTCTTCTTCCCCAGCTTTATGTGTTATGCATTGCATCATATAGCATGGAATACCCCTTTGATCAGTTGAGGTCAGCTGTCCCAGTTGTATCACCTCCCAAATTCTTGTGCATCCCCAGCTTACTGGCTGATAGGGTAAGGTGAGAAGCAGAAAAGGCCTTGGCTTTGTGTAAGCATTGCCCAGCAGTAATGAAAACATCCCTGTATTATCAACACTGTTTTCAGCATAAATCCAAAACATTGCCTTATAGTAACTGCCATGAAGAAAAGTAACTCTACCACAGCCAAACCCATCATAATCGTTGTGTTTTCTGACTGAACATTTTCTTTAGTCATGTAAATAAATCCAGTGTCATGGTTGAACCCAGCCGACAGCCAAATACCATGCAGTCACTCGCTGACTCCCTCCCTTACTCTGTCCCTGGCTGGGATGGGGAGGAGAATCAAAAGAATGTAAAACCAGTGGGTTGAGATAAGAACTGTTTAATAACTAAAGTACAATATAATATTACTACTAATAATAATGATAATAAGGAAAACAACAAGGAGAGAGAAAACAAAATGGGAAAGGAAAAAAAAAGCAAAACAAAACGCCACAGCTGATTCTCAACACAATTTTTCACCACCTGCTGACCAATATCCAGTCCAACCCAAGGAGTGATTGGACCCTTCTGGATAACTCCCCTGAGTTTATATACTGGGCATGACATGCAATGGTGTGGAATATCCCTTGAAGCATGAGACTGAAAAGTTCTTGACTGGGGTAAGCGTTACTTATCAACAACTAAAACATTGTGTCTTATCAGGATCATTCCCAGTCTAAAGCCAAAACACAGCACTATACCAGCTACTAGGAAGAAAATTAACTCTATCCCAGCTGAAACCAGGGACACAGGAAAGAAATTTGGTGTTGTGTTCATCATTCAGCTTGAAACCTTTCCAGTTTTTATTTTTTGACATCATTTAATTTAACTGTTCTACACATTGGCAGATTACAGATAACATTCAAGGATTGAGAAATCAACAGAATAACTCTCAAACAAGACTTCTAAGACTTCTTTTTTTTCTTTTTTTTTTTTTACTTTTTAATAACCAGTGCCTTATTTACTCATTTTATGTGAAAAGGGTAGTTCTTCAGAGGGTTTTAATAAAAATAATTCTGTAAACATTGTAGTTGTAGTAGAATGACACCTCCAGATTTTCATGACAGTTCAAAAAGCACTTAGCAATACCTTAATCTTCAATAGTGTGGCCACATGACATTGGTGGAAAAGATGGAAAAGTCCAAAAGTCCAAATAGATTTAGTATTTGGATTATGACAACATTCCTAAAACAATTCATTATTGCATTATTAAACTGTATTATTTGATGTCTTTGAAATTCTGTAAAAAGTCCATACATTAGTTTGAGTCACTTTCTGTTTAGATACCAAAGTAGTTTTTGATGCTTTCTTTAGGTGATACCCACAGGTGTTTTCTAACTGTTCTTCTGCTAACTTAACTGTCTGCTCAGATATTAATTCTAGTTACATTGTTCATTGCACCTTTTGCTCATTTGCAGCATGCTCTTTGCTTCAAATTCAGCAGCAGTTGCTGATGCCTGGAAACACTTTTCATGCTGACAAAAGTCTTGGACGTTGAAATGAGCCACTGACAGTGAATTATACACAGAGTTAAACACCCACCTGAGTCTGTTTTCTAATTTATTACCACTGTTACTATCTTCTGTTTCTCTTGATAATAATGAAATAAGGAGATAAGAAGCTCTCAAGATAGATTAATTTTTAAGAAAGTTTGAAGTTTAGTAGTCTCCAGGTGCACTAGGTCAATACCAATTCCACCCTCAGCATCCAGCAAATTAGCTTTATAGGAAGATAGCAGAGCTGCTCATGATTAAAAATTAGAATAGCACAAATTAACTGTGAATTGCTCAGAGCATTTGGCTCACACATTTGCACTGAATATAGACTTTTCTGCCTGTCCTGGTTTTAGCTTGGGTAGAGTTAGCTTTCTTCCTAGTTGCTGGTACAGTGTCTGTTTTGGCATTAGTATGAGAGTAATGTTTATAACAACTAAAACATCAGTGTGGTAAGAAATGCTTACCCTATGTCAAGGACTTTTTAGTCTCTTACACTCTGCCAGTGAGGAGGTGCACAAGAACCTGGGAGAGAGCACAGCGGACCCAAATTAGCCAAAAGGATATTCTACACTGTAGAACATCATGCTCAGTATAGAAACTGGGGGTAGTTACCCATAAGGAATTGATCGCTGTTCAGGACACACTAGGTATTGGACAATGGGTGGTGAGCAATTGTACTATTGTAGTAGCTGCTCTCAACTATACACACATAAACTGTTTGCATGTTATAACTACAGTAAAACCCATTATCTTGTTAATTTTATGTGGGTTTTTTCCTCTCTTCAATGTCAGTGTTAGTCCTTCTTTATACCTCTACTTTTCTATTTCTCCATGCCTGCCTGTGATGTTTTAGTCAACACCATTTTAGTCTTAGACAGGAAAATAGGAGCCAAGTTGTATTTGTCTCTCTTTTTTACCCTGTCTCTGAAAATTCATTTCCAGTGAAATATTATTTTCTGGTTTGACTGTATTTTAGCTTATCTCTATATCTAATTTTCTATGTATAATTTCTGGACATTTATTATTATTTTTGTTATTATTACAAGTTTTTCAAGGTTTTTTTTTTTCCCAAACTTCTCTGAATTATGTAAATAGATGGCATTAAGCATTAGACAGATTTTTTTTTTTTCTTTTTTTTTCTTGAACTGTCAAACGCTCTGAATTGTATTTGGAAAGATTCAACACATTTCCTGAGTTCTAGGATTTTATTTAGATACAGTAAGTGCTGTTTTCTCCAACCAGCATATGACATATATACCTGACTTATGCAAATAATAGAATTTAACTTGCACAGAGAATCTATATTTTATATTTCCACCAAATTACACTTTACATACAATCGCATTAACCACTGTCAACATGTTTCAAATCAGAGATCACATTTTAAAATGCTGCTGGAGTCCAGGGGTAACCTTTACATCAACCTCTTTCTAGGAAATTTGGAAAAATAGCCAAACTTTTAAACTTCCTTCTTTACGCATGCTTACAATTATATTGCAACTGTTCTTTCTTAAAGAGCAAAAAAAAAGTATTAGTCTGTACTTTAGGCTCTCCATAAAAAAACTGGAACTACTCAACTGAAACAACCCACTACAAAACCTTTCCAGCCATCAATATGAAATGAAACTTTTAAGGCTCTCTCATTATCAAGAAAAAAATTTTACAAGTTTCAAAATGGCAGTTTCACATGAGTAACCTGATGACAGAAAGTAAATTCACACTATAGTAATCCATTCTTGTCACTTCTCTACAGGTCAAGAATAGTCCAATTTTTGTAGCTTTCCCATGACTGCTTGCAAAATTTGGTATAGGAAGTTTCATTTCATTTGTATGAAAAAAGGTTTCTGAGTTAATCCAAATATTGCCCAAAGAAAAAGGTAGAGTTTGGGCTGAACTTCCACATGCAAAAGAACAAACTCCATAAAATATTAGTGCCAGTGCCTGATGTTTATTTTAACTGTACATTTTAACTGTTGTTTGCATTTTACCTGAGTTACTCCTGTAACTCGGTGAAGGAAGTGCAGAACAAAGTTTAAACTTTTATCTAACAGAGCTAAGGCTTTACAAAGTATGAGTTGCTGAGTGACACGTATAGCCTTTATGTGGACAGAAGTACAAACTAAAAAACTTCATATACATATTGTTACTTAAAAAACATTCTTAAAATTGTGGTGATGACTAATAAAAGTCAGCATTATTCAATGCTTTTCTGACTTCAGTTTTGTGGAAAGTGTGGAAGGTGTTTGCATGTTTTTAACTTCTACATATATGATAACGGTCTCCATATAATTACTTAAAGGGGAAATAGACTCTAACATTGAAAACCTGATCATTTAAGTTGTACTGGGTCTAGCTGGATTGGAGTTAACTTTCTTCATAGAAGTCCATATGGTGCTGTGCTTTGGACCTGTGACTAAACAAGTCTTACTAACACACTAGTATTTTGGTATAGTATATAGTATAGTATATTGCTGAGCAAAGCTTGCACAGCATCAAGGGTTTTCCTGATTCTCACTCTGCCTCCTCAGTGAATAAGCTGGAGGTGGGCAAGATGTTGAGACAACTGACCCAGACTGACCAATTTTTATGGTCATGGGATCATATCATGGGATATATCATGGGATCATACCATGGGTCATATCATAGAATCATAGAATCATAGAATAGTTAGGGTTGGAAAGGACCTTAAGATCATCTAGTTGCAACCCCCCTGCCGTGGGCAGGGACACCTTACGCTAAATCATATCACCCAAGTCCTTGTCCAACCTGGTCTTGAACACTGCCAGGGATGGAGCATTCACAACCTCCCTGGGCAACCTATTCCAGTGCCTCACCACCCTAACAGGAAATTTCCTCCTTATATCCAACCTAAACTTCCCCTGTTTAAGTTTTAACCCGTTACCCCTTGTCCTGTCACTACAGTCCCTAGCGAAGAGTCCCTCTCCAGCATCCCTATAGGGCCCCTTCAGATACTGGAAGGCTGAAGACCTCATAGCATGAGGTCTCCATGCAGCCTTCTCTTCTCCAGGATGAACAGCTCCAACTTCCTCAGCCTGTCTTCATACGGGAGGTGCTCCAGTCCCCTGATCATCCTCGTAGCCCTCCTCTGGACTTGTTCCAACAGTTCCATGTCCTTTTTATGTTGAGGACACCAGAACTGCACACAATACTCCAGGTGAGGTCTCACAAGAGCAGAGTAGAGGGGCAGGATCACCTCCTTCGACCTGCTGGTCACGCTCCTTTTGATGCAGCCCAGGATACAGTTGGCTTTCTGGGCTGCAAGCGCACACTGAAGCCGACTCATGTTCATTTTCTCATCAACCAGCACCCTGAAGTCCTTCTCCGCAGGGCTGCTCTGAATCTCTTCTCTGCCCAACCTGTAGCTGTGCCTGGGATTGCTCCGACCCAGGTGTCATGGGATATGACATATCCCATGTCATATGACATCATGTACATCAATGAAAGCTCAAGAAAAAGAGGAAGAAGGGGAGATATTCATGGTTGTGGTGTTTGATTTCCCAAGAAAGCTTTATGAATGCTGAAGCCTTGCTTCCCAGTCAGTGGCTGGACATCTGCCTGCTGGTGGGAAGCAGCAAGTGAATTCCTCCTTTGCTTTGTTTGTGTGTGCAGCTTTTGCTTCACCATTACACTGTCTTTACCTCAGTTCATAAGACTTCTTGCTATGCTTCCATTTTCTCCCCATCCCACAGGAGAGGAGAGGTAGCAAGAGGCTGTGGGGGTTTGGCTGCTGGCCACAGTAAGCCCACTACAAGGCAAATAACATAACCTTGAAGGTGTATTTAAACAAAGCTCATTTCACATACTTACAAAGTTGTGTGCTATCTTGTCCAGAGATATCTGGGTAGGTACTTTCATGCATTCATCCCAGAGGCTTGTTGTGAACAGAAAGTTGCTCTAACTTGAAGGACTGTGTGGGCTTGATACAAAATGCCTGTGGGTCCTATAGGAAGCTAGGAGCAGTGTGGAAGCACCAGACTGCTAAACTACAGAGAAACTCCCCCCCCCCTCCCCCCAGTGTCTTAAAACTAGTGTTTATCCAACTTCTATCCCCGTGCTAGACACTAGGGACTTGTGAAGAAAACAACAGCAGACTCGATGCAGGCCTTTGCTGCTCTGAGCTGCAAAATTTTTTGCCTGGCAGTATTTTTTCAGAAAAAAAAAGTGAAATGAATTCAATATAAATAATTCACCTGGAGTGAGAAAGCAACACTGCAGCTATGTGATAATGGGAGGAGTAAACTGGGTTAAAGCAGCACTCCTCAACAAGCAGCGGACAGCAGAAAAGCATTTGCAAACATACATTTAATCTGAAAAGCTGTTTTTCACTTGACCATGGTTCCTGACTCTGAATTGCTTCTAATATTTGAGTATTAGAAACCGACCGAAATGAATGCTCAGATTAATGAATTTTAAGCTTAAACATCCAAATATTTATCCAAACCTAGTTTTGAGTTACATATTAACTGAAAAATTATGGTAAGTTTCATACTGGCCATTTAAATCAGTTACACAGACTTAGGCAACTGGAATAAAATAGATGAAATCATTAACTGAAAAACACGTAATGATTTTCAAATGCCCAAACCAAACTTCAGCAGCTATATAGAAAGAACTATTAGCTAAAATCACATGTACATCTGCATAGAGATAGATGTGCATCCATGCAAGAAATAGAGAACTCCTGAACATGCACAAAGGCTGCATTTGTTGAATAGCTACATCAAATATCTACACTATTGATAATTATCCATTGGCAGAGGCTGATGTAGTACAGTATGTTCGCTTTCATACTACAGAACCTAATATCATGAATTTAACTTATCAGATGTTAAGGCCACATCTCCAAGGTATTAATTAACTGAGTATCAACAGATTGTACATTTATATAATCCTTCATAAATATACAATTCTTTCTCTAAAACCTTGGAAGCTGTTCAGAATGGTTAAATAAATAATCATTCAGCTGCCAGTTAAATTACATGAATACTATTCTTCTATTCAATGCTGTACACAAAACCTGTCCTATAAACACAGAAGCACTAAAATAAATTTACAAGATCTTGAATTTCTGGAGCATCTGGCTATTCCTTATCTTGCATGCATTAGGATGTAGCAGCAGTGCTTATTTTATCAAATGTGTCAATCACCAACTTAAATTAGAAAATTTTGTCTTTTCCGCAGAAATATCAATGCAACTGTGTTTTACTGTATCTCATTATCTTTTACTTTTCTTCATTTCACTCATCAAATATTTCAGTTTTCCTGTCATTATAATATAACATCATCCACAAGAATGTAAATATTTTCAATTAAGATGTACATGGTGACAGGAACTTGAATGCATGTGAGTAACCTGGTGCAGAATTTACCAGAGTGATTTCAGGCACGTGGTGTGCACATGCCTCTGCCAGGGCCTAGCCAGGAGCATCCAGAGGTCTCTCTTTCCTAGGCAAAACAATGCAGCTGATGCTTTCTGCTTTGCACAGTTCAGTCAGGAGCAAGGCTGCTCGTGTATCCTGGACACATATACACAGAAGACACTAGCACAGATGGCTGCACAAGGCACTGCATTTTAACAATACCCACATATTACATCACCAGAACTCACATAAAAGTACAGACAGCCAAATCTTCTTCCTCCTCTCTGACTATTGAGACTGAAGTTCATTATAGAAAACACATGCCCTCACTCTCTAGATTTACAGGCATACTCACATTTGCAGATGTCTCAGACACCAGCAGGGGCCCTCTGCCTCTCTAATGACTCTGATTCTGGGCTCTCTTGCCTACTATCAATGTAATTTACCATTTACAAGGGCCAGGTTGGCCCTCTCCAAGATTACACCTGGAGTTTCTTAATGATTTGTCAATTAGTGGCTGGAGATTTTTTGTCTGAGACAATGGCTAATGGAGAAAATGCCATCCACATTTTTGTGTGTCTGCACTTTGCTTATAGCTTTCCCTCTTCTTTATGGCGCTCTGGCCACTAGAATCATTCTTGATCTGATCACCTTAGCGGAACAAATGCTCTCATATTTCACATAGGCTTACTGAAAGTATAGAAAACATTTATAATGACATATAGACAACCACTTAATAAGGTGTTACCAACCAGAAACAAGTTCCTATCTTTATTGATTTTGTTTATGTAAGACTGTGTCATAATAAAGTCTCTTGACATTGATCTATGTTAAAATGGAACACCTCTCCTATACAAATTCTGGATTCCAAGCAGGAAATATGAAACCTGTATATTAGCACAACAGCAGCAATATAGCCAGTCCTGGTGATTAAACACAGAAGGAAGCAGAAGCACTTGTGTTGTGGTTTAAGCCCAGCCATAACTCAGAACCCCACAGCCTTTCTCTCACTTCTCCCCTCCCTTCTTCCCCCAGCTCCTGGAGGGATGGGAAGGAGAATCGAAAGAATGTAACTCCCATAGGTTGAGATAAGAACAGTGCAGTAGCTAAGGTTAAACACAAAACCACTGCTGCTACCACCAATAATAATAATGACAAGGGAAATGACAAGGGAAGAGTATACAACCACCCGCCAACTGATACCCAGCCTGACCGAGCAGCGATCTCGCCCTTCCAGGTAACTGCCCCCACATGATATAGTGGGCATGATGTGCTGTAGTATGGAATACCTCTTTGGCTAGTTTGGGTCAGGTGTCCTGTCTGCTTCTTCCCAGCTTCCCCTCCTACTTGGCAGAGCATGAGACTCACAAAGTCCTTGGTCAGACTACACATTTGAGCAGTAACTAAAAACATTGCTGTTATCAGCACTGTTCCCAGGCTGAAAATCAAAAATACAGCACTGCACCAGCTACTAAGAAGGAAAAAAATGACTGCTACTGCTGAACCCAGGACAACTTGAAGTAAAATGAGTGGCCAAAACTCACCAAGCTTAAAGGCATTTCACACAAGCACTTCTTCAAGTGACTTGGTGGTTTTTCTCTCACATCCTTTTTCCTCCTGCTGAAGACAACTCAGAGTCCAAAACAGAAAAGGTAAATTAAACTTATTGTAAGTATAAACTGTGAGTAAACTTTCTTATCTGCATAGAATAAAGGTACATAAATTATACCCTGAGACTGTTATCAAAGCTACATTGAGTCTGTACATACCCTCTGTACAAAGGAGAAACATACAAAACCCCAGCTACACAGCATATGCTACATTTGTGCAGTATAGCATGGTCAGGCTATGGGTTCAGAATATGTGAGAGAATGAGGGAGTCTCAGAATCCTGGAATTACATAATCTGTCTTCTCATAATAGAAGAAAAGTCTAAAGGTTCAGTATATGCATCCTGATGCTATCTGTTCTTATACTCAATAGTTTCAGACCAATTTTAGAATCATAGAATGGTTTGGGTTGGAAGGGACCTTAAAGATCATCTAATTCCAGCTGCCTGCCATGGGCAGAAACACCTTCCACTAGATCAGTTTGCTCAAAGCCCCACCCAGCTTGGCCTTGAACATTTCCAGGGATGGGGCAGCCACAGCTTCTCAGGGGAACCTCTTCCATTGCTTCATCACCCTCACAGTAAATAATTTCTTCCTTATATCTAATCTAAATCTATACTTTTTCAGTTTAAAGTCATTCCCCATTGTACTATTACTAGATGCCCTCGTAAAAAGTCCCTGTCCAGATTTCTTGTAGGTACCCTTGTACTGAAAGGCTGCTATGAGGGCTCCCTTGAGCCTTCTCTTCTCTAGGCTGAACAAGCCCAATTCTATCAGCCTGTTTTCATAGGAAAGGTGCTCCAGCCCTCTAATAATCTTCATGGACCTCCTCTGGACTTGCTCCAGCAGGTCCATGTCCTTCCTATATTGGGAGCCTCAGAAATGAATGTAGTACTCAGGGTGGAGTCTAACAAGAGCAGGGTAGAGGGGAAGAATGTCCTCCCTCGACCTGCTGGTCAAGCTCCTTATGGAGCCTCTGGATGGCATCTTTTCCCTCCAGCATGTTGATTATTTTGAGTACAGTGGAAATACAGCTAACTTGCTATAAAGATAACAGGAGACTAATCAGTCCTTGTATTTGCAAAAGCAAAATTCAATAGATCTAATAAGGCAGAACTGACTCCTCTGGAAAGGTCAGGAGTGTTTAATGTATATGCAACACACATTGTACTACATTTGCTATCTAATTTTAGAAAAAGGTCATTTTGTGCATGGCAATTCATGATCTCATAAAAAGAGTGTACAGATATATTCATATGCTTTTGTTACACCTGCTAACATTTAAATTTATATCCTTTTAATGATTTTATGTATTGTGTCTTACTGAGGCAAAATGGGTAACCTGAATTTACAGGCAGCAATAAATCAGCAGTGAATATGAGTGACATGCAACAGCCTTTAGCCTTCTGACTTACTTCTCAGCTGAACAGGCATAGCATTATTTTGTTGCAATTATCAATTCAGAACATATTCATAACTAGCAGATATTTCCTTCTTGGTTGCTTGGCAATGAAAGGAAGCTGCTGCAGCTGGATTTTGCACCTGGACAGCAAAATGACCAATATATTTCTGTGAAAACTTTGACTACAAAAGTTGTCCCTTAGAGCAAACAATGATAGAATCATTTGAAACTAACACTAGAACTGTGTTCAAAGATAATGTATTAAGCTTGAATCACTGTGAGGATATAAAGCATCAACCGTTTAAACTCATATGCTAACAATTTTCCATATGCAACTAGCGAAGTCTGTAAGGAAAGATTTGTATGAGCAAATCAGTCAGCAAGCACATGCACTAGTTAGCCAACTAATTAATTTGGCAATAAGGAGAGAACAAAAAAGTTAACACTGCACTTTCTGATAAGAATCACTACATTATCCATCACAGACTTCTACGCTTTACTTAAATACCTGACTGCCAGACAGTGGGATATCCAGACACTACTCCAAGCTATATTTCTGCTATAGTAATGAAACACTTTGAGATCCAAGAACAAAATTATGCTCTTTACCCTCTCTCTCTTTCTGAAAACTAAAAAACAGTTTGCTTTATGCAGGGGATCAATAGTAAAAGCATTACTCCCTACTTCTTCAAAAGAAAGGTCTGAACATATAACTTAAGATCTGATAAAGTTTGATGGATTTGAGTGCTTTGGAAAGTAGTATAATGCATGCATATTTAATGTATACCTGTTAATTTCTTCATATCAGAAAAAAAAACCTTAATGAGAGAAGAGCATTATAGAACATGGAGGATTTTTTTTTTTTTAAATAGCATGAAGCACAGTTAAAGAAAAGTCAATAGCCCAACAGCAGTATGGAGGAAACTAAACACAGACTGTCTCATACCATCACTTTAAGATTATTCCTTTATTATGCCAGGGGAAAAAAAAACATCACTAACACTTTCTGTGTCCAATCACTGTGAACTCATTTGTTATTCACTGAAACATCCATCAAGGATCAAAATAGATTCATTTGCTATTCATGATGCTCCCATATGCACTTCTGCAGGTCTTGCACTGTATTTTAGCATTTAAATGACAGATTGTACAGTTGGAAGTAGCATTATGTGTTAACACTTTAAATACCACCTTGTACCCTATTCTAGAAAGACAAACAAGTAGATGTTTAACCCTGAACATGAGTTTAACTGAGCTAAATGGAATTAGACATCCATTTAAAGTTAAATACATACTTCATCATGCATACAGGGGAAAAAATCCAGAACACAAACACCCTTTCCCCCAGTACATGGGTCAAGTGTTTTTACTTAAGCGCTTTAATGATTCAGGGCTTCAGAAAACACCTAGGATCCTAGGATAGATAGTACAGAGAAGGCCACAAGAAACAGTGAGCTAGTCATAAGTATCTAGCACTTATCCAGAAACATTATTTTTTTCCCAGAAAGTAGCAATATAAATTTTTTAAGATAAAAAACATTATAATAACAGTATTACATACTATGTTGTACTTAGTGGGGAAGACAGCACATTTGGAGAACTTGTGGGAATTTTTTTAAAACATGTTACATGAAACTCCTTAGGGAGCTGGAAACAGAATTTTAGCCTGGGACTACAGCCTGCAGCATTACCAATAATTAGTATAAAATAAAGGAAGTCTGAGGATGCTTTCAATTTCAGCCCATCCAGTGCTGTCTGTAAAGATGGGCAAAGGGAATAACAAAATAATGACAAGAAAGAAGCACCAAAGTGACACACACAGGAGAAGCAGTGAGGGGCACAGTGGTCAATAAAGTCCTGGAGAAGAGTCTCACAAGTGGCTCTGGAGGCTTCATTTCTATTTTTAGGTGGTTCCTTGAGTCCCTTAGGAGAAAAGTACCAATGAAATACACAAGCAACACTTATTTCTGTCCCTTTCAGTATCGAGACACATACAACCTCTGTCCTGTGACTTCAGACAAAATCCGGGACATTCTCTAATGTTTCTCTTTAATCAAAAGCATCACAATCTCCTCCTTTGATAAAAAGGGAGCTGTTAGTCTGAAATCACAATACCGACCAACAGGGATAAGTAGCTAGCAGCACATGAACAATTAGGGAGCACACATAGAGTTGTTAGCAATGAAACTTGGAATGTTTGAAACATTTTAACTTTTTTGCAGTTTATAACTTAAAGCATACTGTAGCCCATCATTAACCACTGCTGCTGTACAGAGCAGGAATGTCATGATGAAAACATTTTCAAAAGCAACATAAGTAATTGAAGAAGTTAAATTCTCTTTGCAGAATTAGCTTGTGTATTTCTGAAATTGTCAATCTGTAAGACTTGAACTGTTATTGTCTGTTCCCAGGTATTTAAGACACATAAAAATTCCAATTAATATTGTCTGAAATGTTATTGCTGTTCCCAGCGTTCCCAGACGCTTAAACATTCCAATTAATATGTCTTTCTGTATTCTGCCTGAAACTTCCTATACAGTCGTTCTTTGGTCTACTCACAATAGTGAAACTAAGAGCAAGACCACCCTCATGAGATCTCGAAGTTGGAAAAGACCTCTCATGCTCCTAAGCAGAGTCTCTTGCTATGGAACACACTGGTCCATATAAATCCCTTTCATAATCTAATCCACCCTGGGTTAAAAAAAAATGATGGAAAAAAACCCCAAACTTACGGCTTCCCTCCCGACAATCACATTGGGTAGGGGACTATTCTAGAATTTCTTTGCTCAAAAAACTAGCAATGTTCCCATTTCTGAATTACATTTATTCAGGGCAACCATTACCTGCTTATTGAGTGTCAGCATGGCTCTTCAGCTAAATAGTTACTAGTTGTTTTATTCCCAGTATTTATGCCTGATATACTCATGCCTTTCACTCACATCTCTTCTTAGCATTTAGTTTATTAAATAAGTCAAGAATTTTCAGTCCAAGGTAATTTGCTGGTTCACTACTCTTCTGACTGTATTTTGCACTTGAAGCTGATTCAGCTTGATTTTGGTTTTCCTCTTTCTCCTTTAACATAATGTTTTAAAATTTGTTTTGTCAAGAACTTAATAACATCAGTTGTTACTTTTTTTTTTTTTTTAAGAAAAAAAAGAGTGCTATAGCTCTTCTAATATGTCAAGACACCAAAGGGAATGCATTTTTCCCTTTTTGCAGATGCACCACAATGGCAGTTAATCACTGCACCAGTATTCTAAGACCTTCTTGTAGTCCCTCATTTCTAGGAACTCTGAAGGAAAAAAACCTGAATGACAACAGGAATAAGAGTAAAGAAAAGAAAACAAAAATCTAATGACAGACATCTAGAATTTAATAGCAAAACATTTTCTCTGCGATATATCAGCCTGTTTTTTGTGTCCTCCAACTTCATTTTGATGCTGAAAATGTTTCCCTGTTATTAATGTAAGGGTCATTAATGAAAACATTTAAGAAAATTACTCACACTTCTAATCCTGGAGAAACACTAATGTTTTCACTTTGGTTGATATTTTTTAGTTCAGAGTAAGTAGCTGCATTAGTCAAATATTTATAGAAGCGTAGAATCATAGAATAGTTAGGGTTGGAAAGGACCTTAAGATCATCTAGTTCCAACCCCCCTGACGTGGGCAGGGACACCTCACACTAAACCATCTCACCCAAGGCTTCGTCCAACCTGGCCTTGAACACCGCCAGGGGTGGAGCATTCACAACATCCCTGGGCAACCTATTCCAGTGCCTCACCACCCTAACAGGAAAGAATTTCCTCCTTATATCCAACCTAAACTTCCCCTGTTTAAGTTTTAACCTGTTACCCCTTGTCCTGTCACAACAGTCCCTAGCGAAGAGTCCCTCTCCAGCATCCCTATAGGCCTCCTTCAGATACTGGAAGGCTGCTAAGAGGTCTCCACGCAGCCTTCTCTTCTCCAGGCTGAACAGACCCAACTTTCTCAGGCTGTCTTCATATGGGAGGTGCTCCAGTCCCCTGATCATCACCGTGGCCCTCCTCTGGACTTGTTCCAACAGTTCCATGTCCTTTTTATGTTGAAGACACCAGAACTGCACACAATACTCCAGGTGAGGTCTCACAAGAGCAGAGTAGAGGGGCAGGATCACCTCCTTCAACCTGCTGGTCACGCTGCTTTTGATGCAGCCCAGGATATGTTTTGCCTTCTGGGCTGCAAGTGCACACTGCCGGCTCATGTTCATTTTCTCATTGACCAGCACCCCCAAGTCCTTCTCTGCAGGGCTGCTCTGAATCTCTTCTCTGCCCAACCTGTAGCTGTGCCTGGGATAGCTCTGACCCAGGTGTAGGACCTTGCACTTGGCATGGTTAAACTTGGCATCAGCCCACCTCAGAAGCGTGTCAAGGTCCCTCTGGATGGCATTCCTTCCCTCCAGCTTACCAATCGAACCACACAGCTTGGTGTCATCGGCAAGCTTGCTGAGGGCGCACTCAATCCCACTGTCCATGTCACGGACAAAGATGTTGAACAAGACCGGTCTCAACACCAATCCCTGAGGGACGCCACTCGTTACTGGTCTCCAGCCAGACATTGAGCCATTGACCCCAACTCTTTGCGTGAGGCCATCCAGCCAGTTCTTTATCCACTGAGTGGTCCACCTATCCTGTTTCTTAATAACCTCCATTGCTTCTTGCAACTTCTAGTTTAAGACACAATCATGTAACATTTTCTAGTGAAAGTTAAATAAAGGAAATTTAACTTACTTTCACCTGGGGAAAAAAAAACAACTACGTTATATCATATTTAACCTCCAAACCTTTACTTTTTCCCCTTCTTGTCAATTGCAGGAGTGGCACAATAAGCTACACCAAAGAAAAAACAACTAATTTGAAAATTACAACGGAGAAGATCCAAAGTAGCAGCAGAAGGGAATTGCAACAGCTAAGGATAGAAGGTGAAATGATAGTGTTAACTCGGCTGCTAGCACTCTACTGGAACATATGAGGTACTGGTCTTTCAAACAGTTGGGACAGGTGCCCTGCCATCCTTTCTGCTGTGATCATAACATCATCAGGAGAAAATGACTGGGGCTGGTGAAGAACTGAGTCTTACTCTTACTAAAAAAAAATAAAAAAATAAAAAATCACTGTGCAATCAGGGAGTGGTGCCAGGCTGGAAGCAATCGAGGCACGCCCCCCTGGGGGCTCTCCCCTTCCCCGCTCCTGGAGGGATGGGGAGGAGGATTGAAAGAGTGCAACTCACACGAGTTGAGACAAGAACAGTCCAGCAACCATGTACAACACAAATCACCACTGCTACCACCAATGACAACAATAAGAGAAAATAACAAGGGAAGAGAATATGATACCACACGCTGAGAAACGAGTCCGACCCAGAAGATCCTGTGTCCTTCTGGGTAACTCCCAGTTACCGCTCTGGGCATGACGTGCTGTGGTATGGAATACCTCTTTGGCTAGCTTGGGTCAGGTGTCCTGTCTCTGCTTCCTCCCGGCTTCCCTCGTCCTCCCTGGCAGAGCATGAGACTCACAAAGTCCTTGGTCAGGGTAAACATCACTTAGCAACAACCGAAAACATCGGTATCATCAGCACTGTTCCCAGGCTGAAAGTCAAAACACAGCGCTGCACCAGCTACCAAGAAGGAGAAAAATTGACTGCTACTGCTAAACCCAGGACACCTTCCCAAAGCTAATATAAAGAATAAAAATCAGAACCAAAAGCAGCTCATAATAGAATGCATAAAGAACACATTAATAATAGGATATAACAAAGTTCTGTGATTCTCTAGAGCTGCCTGAATCCAAATCCAACTGCAAGTCTTTAGGGAAAGACTTAAAATTCCAGAGTCAGTGGGTCTTTCCCCAGGTTTTGTATCGTTGTTAACACAGCATAAAATCTGCAATTTTGTCAATGCCTGAGCCAAGCAGATTATGGAGATTCAACATCTGTGACAGTTTTCCCTAATTTCTGAGAGAGCTCTTTTCCCTTCAGACCAATTCAGCAGCTATCTGCTGGGGAGGGGGGGAAAGGGGAGGAGCATTACAGAGGGAGGGAGAAGAAGATCTTCTGTATTAGACAAGGTTTCTCTTTTTATGTCCTCCATTCCTTGTATCCTTTCCTCTCCAACGGCAAGTCTGACACATGACAACACTAAAATGGAAACCTATCTTCAATACAGTTAACAGATAACATCTTAGATCAGTATCATCACTAATGAGTTTGATGAAGACCATGTCTACTACATCTTGACAGTAAAACGTAAAAAATTCTTTTTACAGAATTTTTCAGAACAAACTTAAGATTTTCCATAAACTACTTTCAGTGGCAAGGAAAAGTTGTCTAAAACAAACACCTAACAGGAGGACTCATGATCCTCTGCCGCATTCACACGAATAAAAGCTTAGATTAAAAGACAGCAAAATCCCAGATGGTAGCCACAGGAACTTCTCATGGAGCCAGTAAGGCTATTAGCAGACGCTAATATCATATTAGGTCAATGGACACAAGGATGAAATACTACAATGGATCTCAATTTTTCATCTTTATTAGCTATTTAAGAACCATTAGTGAGTTTTCTTATATATACATTATATACATAGGGAAAAAAAAATCTTGGCTGTTCACTCAAGGAAAAAAGAAGTAAAAGAAACTTTGCAATTCACTCTCATGTAATTAATTATCTCAGAAGCACAATTAGCTACCTGTTGATCCAGTAGCATTATTTAACCTCTATAAGGAAACACAGATACTGGATTGAAAATTTAAGAATCTGATGGAATATGTATATTCTGTCAAGAGTTATAACCTCTGAGCATCAGCTGGTAAACCAATAATTTTTTTCACCACCATTGAAAATAATTTCTGCCAAGGACGGTAACTGTCCAGCCATGAAATTGTGCATTTAAGCAGACTTCACACTGACAAAAGAAATGCCAGATGAAACTTATATAGGCATGCTAGTATCAGATCTGCCAAGTGTTAGCAGTCTGTTTGCTGTATCAATGTCAGTTTTCAGTGTCATATTGATCCAGTTCTTGTTCCCTGAAATTTAAACAGCAGAAATTATCCCCTTCATTCAAAACTTTGAAAAAGAATGTGGCAGCTAACATTATGTGTGAATGTTATGAACAAAGGAACTGTCTCTGGAACTACTGTGCCTTGTCAGCATTTCAGGGATTTGTGAGGGAGAAAAAAAAACCAAACAACAAACCAAACAAAAAAATAACCCTCCAAATAAAATCCACTAAACTTCCCCTCTCATCTCAGGATATGCTATTAAAAATAACAATTCATTTTATAAAACAAAAAAATTATTTGTATATAATGTATATTTGTATATTTATATAATTAGCAAATACCACTTAGAAGATAGGAAAGTATGTTGGTTTTAGAAAAGGGTTCAATTCTTTTGTCCTTTAAGAAAAATGGTGAATGATAGAATAGTGAATGATAGAATTGTACTAATTTTGTAAGTTTGTAATGTCCCAAGCATTTGCTTGGGAAGGAGGTATCCTTCATATGGCTACTGGAAAACGTGCTGAAGTTGTATATACTTCATTAATCTGAAATAACACCAAAAAACTTCTTAATGCTCTGAAAACCACTGTTTCTTCAATCCATTTCTAATAATGGATTTACACAAGAGATGGGACTCCAAAATTACATAGATGCCTAAGACAAAATTTTGCAATACAAATATGATGCAGATGATGTGGGAGCACTGTAAGATCAAAAAGCCATAAACAGATCTAAAACAGGAAACACATACCAAACAAGGGTTTCTCCCTTTTTTCCTCCCCCACTAATATTTAATGCTTATAAAAATAGCCTCTTTCACTTGTAATTAGAATTTTCCTCACGAACAATCTTCTGCCACTTAAATTCAGAAGTCACAAATCTAACCATCCATACTACACGCACAACTTCAACATTCTGCAAAATAAATACTGAAGACATCAAAGCATGTATTTGCATACTTATAAATCTGGAACTTATAGGATTTCATCTGGACAACTGCTGTGACAGCAGAGTCTCATGCAATACAGAGAGTCTATTCACAGATATCAATCTACTATTTTCCTCACTCACCTACCAGTAAATATGTACATAGATTCATACACACACACATACGAACACACGTACACACACAAGCTCCTTGTCAACTGCCAGAGCAAGGTCACAAAAAAAGAAAACACTTTCTGAAAACTTTACCCACTGGACCAGATCAATTATTAATGATCAACAAGTTCTATTAATTTAAATTGATTTTATGCTGATTTATATCACCAGGAAGCCAATCCATTTTAGAGTTATGTTTTATAAAACATAAACATGGTTGGAAGAGTTTCCAGCTCCAGCAAACACAGTGTAGTGTCCTCAGTGGAAGTCTTCCTAGAGAGTTGCCACCAATGTACATGAAAAGAAGTTAGAACCAAACCTCTGGACAGAAAAGGGAAGTAAAAGAATTATGAAGTAACTCCTTAGATTTTCGTCATAGTCAGAAGAAGCTAGTCCAGGGAAAACTCTATATACTTTTACATGATGGGCAGGTAGAAAGCAGGCAGAATTGCCCTTGGTACTCTTCCCAGTTCAGTAAAATAAACTTTTTACTTAATTATCACAGTATCACACAGTATCACAGTATGTTAGAGATTGGAAGGGACCTCGAAAGATCATCTAGTCCAATCCCCCTGCCGGAGCAGGAACACCTAGATAATGTTACACAGGAATGCGTCCAGGCGGGTTTTGAATGTCTCCAGGGAAGGAGACTCCACAACCTCCCTGGGCAGCCTCTTCCAGTGTTCCGTCACCCTCACTGAGAAGAAGTTTCTTCTCAAGTTTAAGTGGAACCTCTTGTGTTCCAGTTTGTACCCATTACCCCTTGTCCTATCATTGTTTGCCACTGAGTAGAGCCTGGCTCCGTCCTCGTGACACTCCCACTTTATATATTTATAGACACTGATAAGGTCACCCCTCAGTCTCCTCTTCTCCAAACTATAGAGACCCAGCTCCCTCAGTCTTTCCTCATAAGGGAGATGTTCCACTCCCTTAATCATCTTCGTTGCCCTGCGCTGGACTCTCTCCAGCAGGTCCCTGTCCTTCTTGAACTGAGGGGCCCAGAACTGGACACAATACTCCAGATGGGGTCTCACCAGGGCAGAGTAGAGGGGAAGGAGGACCTCTCTCGACCTACTAACCACCGCCCTTCTAATACACCCCAGGATGCCATTGGCCTTCTTAGCCACAAGGGCACAGTGTTGGCTCATGGTCATCCTGTCGTCCACTAGGACCCCCAGGTCCCTCTGCCCTACACTGCTCTCTAACAGGTCGTTCCCCAACCTATACTGGAACCTGGGGTTGTTCCTGCCCAGATGCAGGACTCTACACTTTCCCTTGTTATATTTCATCAAGTTACTCCCTGCCCAACTCTCCAGCCTGTCCAGGTCTCGCTGGATGGCAGCGCAGCCTTCTGGTGTGTCAGCCACTCCTCCCAGCTTAGTGTCATCAGCAAACTTGCTGATAGTACACTCAATTCCCTCATCTAAATCATTGATGAATATATTAAATAATACCGGTCCCAGTACTGACCCTTGAGGCACTCCACTAGTTACAGGCCTCCAACTAGACTCAGCCCCATAGACTACAACTCTCTGGCTTCTCTCCTTCAGCCAGTTCGCAGTCCACCTCACTACCTGATCATCCAGTCCACACTTCCTCATTTTAGCTGTGAGGATGCTGTGGGAGACTGTGTCAAATGCTTTGCTGAGGTCAAGGTAGACCACATCCACCGCTCTGCCATCATCCATCCACCGTGTTATTTCCTCATAAAAGGCTAAGAGATTGGTCAAACATGATTTCCCCCTGGTGAAGCCATGTTGACTGCCCCTCATAACCTTCTTATCCTTGATATGCCTTAAGATGGCACCAAGGATAAGGTGTTCCATCACTTTCCCAGGGATGGAGGTGAGGCTGACCGGTCTATAGTTACCCGGGTCCTCCTTCTTGCCCTTTTTGAAGACTGGAGTGACATTTGCTTTCCTCCAGTCCTCAGGCACCTCTCCCGTTTCCCAAGACTTGGTAAAGATGATGGAGAGTGGTCTAGCAATGACTTCCGCCAGTTCCCTCAGCACCCGCGGGTGCATCCCATCTGGACCCATGGATTTATGGATGTCCAGATTGCTCCATTATGAATAAATGGAAACCATTACAATGAACTACCTGTGACTAGGAAAGTCCAACCATCTGGCTGAAATACAATTACTCCCATAGAGTCTATATACAGCCTGAACTTTTCCTCTAATCCCTGATTGTTGACCATAGGTAGCTATCTCACCCAGAATGCGACAGTTTGGTTCCCTGATTCAGGAGATGTTAAACTTAGTTCATTTCCCCAGCTGTCGTGGTTTAAACCCAGTCAGGTAATTCGTTCGCTCACTTCCCCCCCTTTCTTGCCCTCCCCCTGCTCCCGGAGGGACAGAGAGGAGAATCGAAAAAAAATGCAACTCCCACGGGTTGAGATAAGAACAGTTTAGTAACTAAGGTATAACACAGATCACTACTGCTACCACCAATGATAATAATGATAAAGGAAATAACAAGGGAAGAGAATACAACACCTCAGCACCAGCCGACCGATAACTCGCCCCCTCAGCCCAACCGAGCACCGACCGATACCTCCTCCAACCCCGCAGTCCCCCAGCCCTTCCGGCTAACTCCCAGTTACATCCTGGGCATGACGTGCTGTGGTATGGAATACCTCTTTGGTCAGTTTGGGTCAGGTGTCCTGTCTCTGCTTCCTCCTGGCTTCCCCTCCTCCCTGGCAGAGCATGAGGCTCACAAAGTCCTTGGCCAAACCAAAACATTACTATCAGCTCTGTTCCCAGGCCGCAAGTCAAAACACTGCACTGCACCAGCTACCAAGAAGGGGAAAAATGACTGCTACTGCTGAACCCAGGATAGATTTTGATATGCTACCAGGTGAATTAAGTGTAGGGAGTAATGCAAAACCTCCTCTCTCTAGGTCCAGCTGATTTGCAGGACAGACAGGATTAAGTCTCACATAGACTACACAGTAATCCATCCCATTAATAGTCTGGGTGTTCCTTTCAGCACTCTTGCCCCTTTAAATAGCTGAAGGCAGGGGGAGTCACCCTGACCTCACTCCAAGGATGCTACTAAGCAATAATCTCTGCTTGTATTAAAAATTGTTTTCAGTATGCAAATCTTCATAGTGAATTTCAATAAACCTATTAACCGTATGTTAACACCAGCAGAAAAGTATACAAACTGTTAAATTGACTCCTAGAACACTCTCAGTAGTGCAGAGAGGAGCAAGCTAGCACAGCAAGAGCTAGATGGCAAATAGTTATTTTCAAGAAGAGTTATCATTACAGTTGCATTACCCTCTGCAGCTGATCACAAGACAGATTTTTTTTTTTTAATGACCTCATTCAAATATCTGTAACAGCAAAAAACATTTTTGGTGACATTCTATACCAATCTAAAATAAGAGGAGGAAAATATTCATAACCTATCTACATCGGGACTGCCAGTTAAACTGTTATTCTTAAGAGTTTCCATTTACACATTTATGTGAATGGGACACTGCAGCCAGCAAAGCAATATTGATGTAAATGAGGTGGCTGTCCAGGCAGTAAGTGGCCATTATCACTTCTATTATTATTCACTAATAGAATTCAGAGTCTAAACATGAAAAGACTATCTTCAATTCTTCTAATTCTTTCACCTCTCCAGAGCCTCCAGTGGAGGGTGTATTTCTCCTCTTTCTTGGCACATCCAGTGCAGTCCATATCTGGCTGTCAGAACAACTTACTAATATTATTAGGTAAGAGAATGAGCTGCCAGATTTTCAAAGGACCAGCAATTCACACCACAGTTTCCTGCTAGCTAGCATGTGTTCACACCATCAAAATGTTACAAATGAAATTTCTGGGGCTAGTTGGAGGAAAAAAAAGCAACCAAACAACTGAAACCAACCAACCAACACATACAAACAAAAAAAAAAAAAAACAAACCCACAAAACAATAACAATACTGCACAATGCAAGGCATCCATAATTTCAGGTAAAAAGGTAGAAATAGCAATGTTTGTGAAATGCATATTAAGCCAGACAGTTACATTTCCATAGCTTTGGAGAGTTCCTTCCTTCTCCCATTCACAGTAATATTTTTATCAACTAAAAAAAAACCAAACCCCAAAACTCAAACCAAATAAACCCCAAACACTCCCTACCCATTCATTTGGCATAAGTTCACAAAAATACGCAGTTCAAATAATGATAACTTTTATATTTAAATTTTTACTATTTAAAGCAGAACTGAAATATTAACTATAAAAAAGTACAAAATTTATGCAAAAAATAATAAGCAGATACAGTAAATATTATTTTATGCTTGTTTTTTTTATAAATTTGTCTAACACAGTTGTCAGTTTCTGGGAACAACATGCCTATGACAGTGTTATCACTATTTCACAAAAGTATTCCTGAAATATCATTATATATCACATTCACTATAGAAAGACAACTTCAAAGTAGCTGGCTTCCTATAACATCAGACCTTTAACTACTTTACAGCAATTTGTGCTTACATTCAAACTCTTACAACCATTACTGTTTAGACACCACTAGGATTCTTAATTATCTGTGTTTTCAAAGTTCAAAACTGAATTTTTAAAATTTGAACTATGCTTAAAAGAAACATTCTATACAATGCTAGGTAGTTAGAGAGAAAAAAATATTTTGCCTCCAACCTCATGTCTAAATCTAAATTTAAAATGTATTTGTTGTCCTTGCTTTGAAAAGGCTGAACAGAGAAACAAGACCTGCCTTACTTCACAGGACTGTTGTGAAGACTAAACTAAACCTTCAGTCTTAGATTAATGAGTTAAAGGGGGAGTCGGAATCTATGGATGAAAGGGAATAACTTTGTTATCATATTGGAATTGTGTGAAGATATCTGTGGCCATTACTTAAGCAATAAGGATACTTCATGTTTACTAATTTAAAACTGCCCAGCCTACACACTGAAAAAAGGCTATTAAAACCTAGTATGTGATCATGCAGTTAAAAGCTTCTTACATTTTAAAGAAAAATTAAAGTTATAGAAGTTATAGTTATTAAATATTTGTGTGTGTCTCTTTTGAAATGGCATATAAACTTCCAATATTTTAAAAAAAAGAAGATTTCTGGGTATTTTTTGAAAGACAGCATCCTGCTGTATACCAGTTATCACAGAGGTCAGTGAGAAATTTTTCAGCACCAATCTTTAACATGGCTAAATTTTCAAAGCTAAAGTGGAAAAAATGCTGATGCTTGGATACATTAAAGCGTGTGGAGTTCTGAACATAGTGGTTCTATAATGCACATGAAAGGACTACAAAATACCTTCAGAAACCTTTTAACTCTAACCAGTTACACTACTGGAAATTATTTTTAGTTTAAATCTTTAGAAAGAATATTTGAAGAAAAATCTAAACCAAGAGAATCAAGGTTTGAAGAGAGGAAAAAAAAAAAAACAAAACCAAAAAGAAAAGAAAAAAATCAGGTTTACTGTACTTTTACAAATGCCAGTCACTTTCCACTAGCATCTTGATCACTTACTACAGACATGCAGAAGACCATGGATCTAATTTCTGTACATATATTTAGGTCTTAGATTGCATTTCCCTTGTACCCATGGAAGACTTTTTTTTGTTTATTTTTGTATTCTGTGTCTGTCGTGGCTTAAACTCAGTCAGCCACGCAGTCTCACTCACTCACTCCCCCCCCCTTACTCCCCCCTTCCCCCCACCTCCTGGAGGGATGGGGAGGAGAATTGAAAGAATGTAACTCCCACGGGTTGAGATAAGAACATTCTAGTAACAAAGGTATAACACAAATCACTGCTGCTACCACCAATAATAATAATGATAAAGGAAATAACAAGGGAAGAGAATACAACACCTCACCACCCGCCGACTGATACCCAGCCCAACCCTGCAGTGAACTAGCCCTTCCAGGTAACTCTCAGTTTACATCCTCCGTATGATGCGCTGTGTATGGAATACCTCTTTGGCTAGTTTGGGTCAGGTGTCCTGTCTCTGCTTCTTCCCAGCTTCCCCTCCTCCCTGGCAGAGCATGAGGCTCAGGAAGTCCTTGGTCAGACTAAGTGTTACTAAGCAGCAACTAAAAACATTGGTGTTATCAGCGCTGTTCCCAGGCCAAAAGTCAAAACCACAGCACTGCACCAGCTACTAAGAAGGAAAAAAAAAAAATGACTGCTACTGCTGAACCCAGGACAATGTCTTAGAAGGTCTCAGAAATCCCATTCAGATGCAGAACTTTCCAAAGATTATACTTTTTTTTTTTTTTTACTTAATGTGCAAGTCAGTTTTGACACTACCCACAGTGTATTCCTAAATCTCACCACGTCTTCAGAAATACAAATGTCTTATTGGCATTTCAAACACCATGTCCTGCACTTGATTAGATGATTAGTAAATCAGCCTCTCATTGCAGAGGAAAAAGAGGGGAAGACTACAATTGTTTTTCTCTGATATGATTAGGCAGTGATTATATTTTAGTTTGAAACCTTCTGAATGTATCTGATTGCTACCAATTGATCCTATTTCCAGCTACAGCAGCTACTGGTGCTTCATAAAAAGTGACAAGGCACCTTCAAGATTCATCTGTTGTGTGTCTTTGTTTGCAGCTGGGAAGTCTATCTGACCCACTTGTAGACCAGTGTCTCAATTTCTGAGCATATGATTTGGTTTTCTTTACTGCACAGAGCTACACGTTAATATTTTAGAATTAAAAGGGAGGTTAATGTTCCACTGCTGGCATATAAGCATAAAAAGGGAGGCAGGAAGTGGAAGCAGAATGAGTTTATACATTGTACTGAGAAAGATTATGCATCCTTAATCACCTTGAACAGCACCTCACTGAAAAAACCATGAAATTCAAATTTGATAGGGCAGACACATAATTTGCTCTATAAGAGCACAAGTATGTTCTTTGTACAGCACCACAAACATCCTTTTACAGTATGGGAGAAGGCAGTTTTTCTAGAAACTCTGATGAAACTACATACTATTTTGCTTTAATGCCTTTCCCCAAACCACCATTCAGAAAAATTTAGGATGCTGAGTTCTGTAAAATCTGCAGAAAATTCTATTAACTTTGTTAGATTGAATCTTGCTGTTGATATAACTGTTTCTACCTTATTCAGTTTAACTTTAATAGCAGGTCAATATCATTAGCAGAAATAGGAAGCGTAATAATAAATAGCTGACACTACCTCCATAGGGACACATTAGTTACATCACACATTGCAGTGACAACCTTTCGGAATTCTACCAAATGAATAAAGATAAGACATTGGTATATGACATCTCTTCCAGTAAACTGTGTGCTTATGCAATCTACCCAAATATCATTTGTTTTCAAATTTAGAATGACAGATACAGTTAAAGAAGTTTTAGACTATTAAATTTGCTGAAGTTATACCTGTATTAATAAGGGTAAAACTACACCAGAAACAAGACAGTAGAGTGAAAGAATTATAGTATGGGAGATAAAAGTATAAAAAAGGCAAAAGCAGAAATGTTGCCTTTTGAGTTCTATGAAACTATCATGCCTTCGCTATATTTTAGAATTTAAAAAAATAAAGGTTTTCAGTGACTACCAAGTTAAGCTAGTTCACATAAAACCAAAATAAAACCATTTGACATCTGTTCTCTGTAATGACAAAGATATTGACAAAAAGAGCAAGAGGTGACTCTTGCAGTAACCAAAAGGATATTTGGAAAAAAATAAACCAAAACCAAACAAAAAACCCAACAAAAGTAAAAAAAAAACCAAACACCTGGTCACATGGTCAGATCCTCTTTTTTTATGAAAGTAACTGGAATGAAATGCTTGCACTAGGAAAAAATGAAGCAGAATTGAGATTAAAATGGTCAGAACTTACATCCAGAGAGAATTCATGATGTTCATTTTTCTACTCAGTATGCTTGAAACTTGCCATTGCCTATGGTTTTAGCTTCTTGCAGTACTTGTCTAAAAAGTGTGTGAAAGTGTTTTGAGATTACAAGCTTTTGAACTGTTTAGGCCATCAAGTACACTACAAAGCTGCATGTATTTCTGTATCACCTCACTAGCTCACATTCTTAAATAAAAAAATAAGAGATCGAAATTACCATATGGAAACGTATTACATGCTGGATTTCTGTCAGTGAATGAGTCTACAGGTCTGGGAACTGCAGACTGCAACATATTGGAAGTAGTCTTAAGTAGATTTTGCCATTCAGCAGTACAACTATTACTCCAATATGAGAGAGATTTTCTTGTCTTCAGTCCTGATCTCTAGTTCTGAACCAAACTGGCACATTTTTCTGCTTGCTCTTATACTTTTAATCCTGATTCTTATCATGTCTTTTTTTTTTTTTTCTTTTTTCTTCTTTTTTTTTTTTTTTTCCCCAAAACTAGTAGAAGAGTTCAGCATTGAAATCTTTTTATGAAATAAAATTACAGAAGGGAGCCTAGCCTCTGTCTGTAAAAGGTTACAACATATGATAAACCATCCTCTTCCCAGGTATAAGCACTAATCTATGCTGTGGGAACACGGAAGAATAAATCCAATTGTAGAGAAAGAAAATCTTACATCATGCAAACACTGTTTAATTACACAGCAGTATTGAACAAACCTGATCAACAGCAGGAAAGTAAAGATCAGTGGGAGCAAACTAGGTGTGGAATGTGATTGCAAACAAGAAAGGTTCCTATGACAACTCCGTAAACAAAGCAAGAAGAAGGAAAACCCTTTGCTGCTAATCGAGGTAGGAGATCAAGTGATGGAGGAAGAACACAAACAAGCTTTATTACTGAATTCCCTCTTGTCTTAGCTTTTGCAGGTGAGATGTTACTCTCAGTATTCTTGTTACGGTACTTAGTGACAGTCTCAGTGATGGAGTGAATTATTACTCACAAAACAAAATCAAGACAGAGAAGACAATCACTTGATCAGATGGTAAATATCAAGATTGTAGGACAGCATCTGACTCATGAGCATTAAGAAACAGTGTTGCTTTGAGGCTGCTATCATCTTCGAAAGACTACTTTTCTGGCACTACTACTACAAAAGGTAGATAATTTTCAAGGTGAAGGGAAAAGGAATAAACACTGAGCAAAAGCCAATTCCAATTTTCCTATGTGAGGCTAAACCAAATATTTAGTATCTCACAAATGTGCTTCCCACTGCCTACTGGTAGCACACCACCACTAGTCTTGATGATTGCTATAAAGCATTGCCATAATACAAAAATAAAGCACTGCAGAAATCGGTGGTCACCAGCAATAAAGAGTACCCTTTGTTCTGTAAAATAATCCTAATATGATCGTAAAATGTTTTCTTCAGCACTCCCCTGCTGTTAGGGCATTGAGAGAGTAGCAGCACAGAAAGCTGTGGAACAAGAAAACAAGGTATGCGTGTACATGTTAATAGAAAGCTGAAGAATTCCTAGCAAGTGGAATAAATCCCACAGGGAAACAAGAATACCTCTTCCTTAAAACCTAAACAAGGAATTTCCAGAAAGTTTAGAAGTACTAGGGACTGTGCAAGTAAGCAGACTCCTGATCACTTACATATTCAAAATTTCTTCTGCATTTTAGATAAGCTTCCACATCTGAAGTTCTGACAAAAACTGGAATATCTACAGTACTGGCTTGCTTACTGAAATCGGAGTTCTTTTACTTCTTTTCAGATGAAGAATGTAATATACATAATTTAGTTAATACACAAAGTACTGCATTAGAGATGGAACTGTGGTGCACATTCAGGTACTTCAGAGCTGCATCAGCAGGAGTGGGGTTCATGGTGTAGAGTGCTCTTAAGTAAGAGGGAGTGGTGAGCAGTAGAATAAAATGCCAGAAATAGAAAACATCAATACTGCTGAATTATAAACATACAGAAAGGGCTCAGAAATAACATGCAAATAAAGACCTGCTGGTTTAATACAGTCACAGGAAATAAAGGTTTTTAGAGAAAAGATGAACTTGACACTCATCCATATATTATACATATCACTGCACAGTGTTAAAGATCACATTAATGTGGTGTATATATATATTCAATTATTATAAAGATCACATTCTTGAATACTGCATTGTCACCATACATAAAATGTCACTATTATATATTATACAAATATATACACTATTATATAATTATACAAATTTTGAAACATTTATCCAAAGTTTATATATCTTTGGTTGCTTTATGATCTGAAATGGTAAGTATCATGTGTAATAATTGTGTTTGAAAGGAAAACTTTAAAGAAATAAAATACAGCAACAGCAATCTTTCCTTCCTCTAAAGGAATATTAAGGGTCATCTGTGTTTGGCATAAGAAATACTTCATACAAAGTGTTATTTCCCATACTTAAAAAAAAAAATAATCCTGTCTTGCATGCCTGAGAGCTAAGGTAAAAGAAAAAAAAGTTTGGATATTTTCATATGCCAAAAATGTTTTCATATGCCAGACTGCACATACAAGTATTTGCCAGACTGCACATACAAGTATTTCTGATAGAACGCAGTAAGCCGAATCACATACTAACTGTCAGTGCAGTATTTAGGGCCTTGATTCCATTTCCTTCAGTTCAGACACCCACAGAATTTTCATTTGGGTATTATGATAAAAAGTATATATATATTATGTACCACAATCCAGCCACCTTTTTAATCCAATGATTTTCTGGATTGTATTAGCCTGTATCAATTTACAGCAGTTAGCTATTTCACAATTTAACAATTTGACTTGATTAATTAGCAATCAGATACAACTTAGGTTGCCTAAGCATAGTTGTGAACAACTTGAATAAAGTTCAAAGAATTCATAATTACACAAAACAAGTAATTCACAAGAAGATACAAAGATGCTTTTTCTTAATAATTCTAGTAGTGTGGAAGAGAGCAGTGACTGTTGCTTACCTAAACTTTAACAAGGCTTTCAAAGAAGTGTTCCAGAGCAGCCTCATAGCCATGTCATGGAAATACAGACGCAGGGCTACACAGCATAGGAAAGGCTTGCTGGACCAACAGCCAGCGACTCAGTCGAACTTGCATTTGGGTCAATACTTGAGCATATGCAGTTTAATTCCTGTTTCAGTGACCCAGCCAAAGGGAAAAACCCTCACTAGGTTTGTAGATATTTTCAAATTAGGGGAGCAGTCGGCAGACTGGAGGGGAGAACAGCTCTGCAGAAGGATGTGGATACACTGAGAAAATGGACCAAGAGAAATCTTACAAACTTCCAGGTGCCAATGTAAGGGTTATTCTCTCCCTGCATGTGGGAGAGAATAAGCTTTGCAACACTTCATACTACAGAAAAAAGACTTGGGGGTTGTGGTAAAGAAGCTGAGAAGTGTGCCTTGCAGTGATAAAAGGTTTCATTTGCCAGACAATAGGCATACAGTCACTGGCAGTGGTACTTTTAAGTTATTTAGGGTTTTAGTAGCAAATGCCCCTTTTTCCCCTTTCAAGAGCCATGACAGCTAAAAGCAGAGAGCTCAGAAGACACATCAAGGTGACTGGAGGTTGGAGTACCAGACAGAAGGACAGGCTAAGGCAACTTGGTTTTTTTAGCTTCAAACACAGAAGCTGAAGGGGAAAAACAGCTGCAGACTTCTACCACTAATGAGTGTGGGGTTGGGGGGTGCAGAAAGGCAGAAAAGGATTACAGAGAAGACAAAGCTTAGGCTTCCAAAGGGGTAAAGAGCAGGAGGAGGAGAAAAAAAAAATACCAAAACCAACAACCACCATAAATTACAGCAAGAGAAATTCCAATTTCATCTGAGGAGAAAAACAAAACAAAAACCAACTCCACTGAAGGAGCAGTCAAACTATTGGTTAGTTGTCCAGAGGCATTGTGGAATTACCTTTCTAAGTGACACTCAAAAACCTGACTGGACTCGCCACTATTTAACTTATATCCAAGTTCTTAGCCAGTTTTGCTTAAAAAAGAATGAGTTTGGATCACGAAAAGTTCTTCAAAACTAATTTATTCTTGGATCCTATCATTATGTTCTAGCTTGCATAGTTTATCTGTGTATTGCGCAAAGTGCCAGTGTCAGATAACAGAACTTTTCCTAAGACTTATCTGTTCTACTTTTATTTCAACCTCAGTCTGCACAGATCAGGGTTTTTTTGACTAGTTCCTGACGTAAGTTCTATTCCATCACGTCCTGATCTTGAAAAGAAATAAGTTATTTAAAAAATTCATTGTTTTGGAAAATCAGGATGAGCAAACTGAAATAAAAATCACCAACTAAATGTTACAGAGAATATTGAAAATCATATGCATTATGAATGTCTGCAAAGAAAATACAAAAATTTTAGACAATCTGTTAACTAACATTTGAAAGCCAAATGAAGAGAGCTTGGAAAATAATGCACCAGATGGAAGAAATACATATACCCGGTGAATAACTGTTTCTTTGCTTACTATTCTAGCTTACTTTCAGACACATTTATCACCACTGAAAAAAAATGCTTTCCTCTATGCAACATCTTGAAATAATATGCTGTTCTTTATGTCCTGGTTTTCTTCCTTCATTGTAGAAAACAGAAAACTAGTAATAGAAGAAAACACTAAAGGCATCTTTATTTAGAATATGAAATGGCTGCTTATGACCAATTATTATACATATTACATAATCATAAGTTTATCTATGGCTCCTTATAAATGAAACTAACAGTTTATATAGATAGCTTCTGTTTTACATTTCCTACATTGAGATATTTTGGATGTGTGGAACTATACAGAAATTGATTTAATTGGCAAGTATTTAGCATAAGTCAGGCTGCTTTGCCAGTACATGCTTAAATACAAATGCATATGCTGAAAATGGTGCTGTCAAACCACATACTTAACTGAAACCTGATAAAGTTCTGTCAATATGAAATGTGCTAGTAGACTGATAGGAAATAAAGAAATTTCAGATTAATTCATTAGCGCCACAACAGGAGGATATTTTGGTTTTAGTTTACTCAGAATGAGTAGGAAATTGACAGAGATATACTACCCTTCACACAGAAATCCATTTTCTACATGTGAAAGCTATCTATGGTCTTCAGGTACTGCAAATCCATCTAGCTTGTGTTTTACAACACCTTAGTATACTGGCTGATTTTTGTGTGCACTAATTGTATTAGACCAACGGTTTTAAGCATTAAGTTTCACAAATGCTGGTATATACTAATAAAAGCTACTCATGTGCACATATTGTTTAAAAGAAAATATCAAAACCCAATCAGATTATTCATTATTTGTCTTCTATTGTTAAGAGGCAAAAAAAAAAAAATGCTTTCAGAGATATAAACTGCAAGACAAAAAATACAGAAAACAGTGTGGTGCAGACATCAAATACTAATGTACTTTCAGCATTTTGCTAAACGAAGAATGAATTCCTCTGTTGTCAGTATAGGTTTTAATGTTGCAGTGAAATGAAATTAGTACCCAATGAATAGAGATAAAAAAAAAATAAAAATGTTTTTTCTTGTTTTGTGTTATAACTGTAACGATTTTGCAGAATCACTGCAGCAAGTTGTGGAAGAGGCAGAAAATGAATAAAACCTGCCGACTGCACAGAGGATAAAGTCATTGCTGTAAATCGCCTGTGCCACACTATGTTATTTACTGTATACTATACAGATAACATTCAGTTCAGATGCAAGCAGAAAATAAAGGCCTTACAAGTCCAGATGTCTTAACACTGAGGAAAAGATAAAAGCTGAATTTTAAAGTGTTGATGTTTTTCTTTCTAAAATATTTTTATTTTAATTTCTCACCCCCTAAGGCACTTCTTTTCCTGTTTTCTTTAAAGCAACCAGATGGTTGAAACTTGTGGAAGAAGAGCTATTTGCACACTTCAGTTTCCAGTCTCTACAATTTTTGGTTGAAAATTCCACATTGTTACTTCAGAATAAAATTGTCAATTACTCATACAAAAACACCACTGTTGAAAGAAAGGTAGCTAAGAATAACAATTAATTAATTTCTTCTCTCCTCAAAGACTGCAAATCCTTGCTTAAGGAATAATGAAAGAGGGTTTGCTTGCCTGAGCTGCCTGTAACACACAATTCAACAAAAGCAATTACAGCACTAACATGAAGCTGTAAGATTCAGAGTTTTCTGAGCTACTCTAAAATCCACAGGAACTCTGTTAATAGTGCCAAAATCACATATGACTTGCATAATAATCAGATCAGTGTGAGACCATATGTGTAGACATAGTTGCACTGCACAGGGAGCTAAAATTGATTTACAATATCTTTAAAGAGCATATAGGCAGGCAGCAGCTTGAACTGAGCCCTGGTTCATTCCTAGATTCAGAACTGTCTGTGATTAGGAAACAAGCACCCTGTTAGGAATTGTCAGAGCTGTATTTGTACTTTATTTCAGCCAATAGGTAAAGTTTCACTTCCCTGTTTCCTCACCAGACAAGAAATAGACTTTAGAGAAGCCTAGGCTTTATCTTGGTCTGACAATTTTGATGAAAAATACATACCAATTGTGCAAAAGTTAGCCTTAGAAAGGGAGAACAGGGAGAAAAATAATCCAGCTATTACCACATCATGTTTTGAACATGAGCTCTGTCTCCTTAGAACCATTTAAACTTGCTTTGCAGTCACACAGATCCAATCTATCCTCAGCCATACATGTTTAACGCAAGCTCCCAGGAGCTGCAAAGAGGAAAACTTGGGTCTATGCTATCCTTTTGCATAAAAACACATTCTCACTTAGCAGTGTGCATGACTGATGTTTTTCCTTAACCACTTCTTCCATCATACAATGCTTTTTTTTTTTAATGTCAGCAAATATAAGGCAAATCAATTATGCTTTCTGGAATAGCTTGATGTTGTTTTGCAGAGTAGCATGGGTGTTGCAATCAGCCAGGCAGGGATATCTGGGCTGCTATAAAATGGAGAGATACAGTCTAAAGCTCATTGTACTGTTCTGTTTCCAGTCTCAGGCTGCAGAATTCAGTCTAAACCAATAGCAGCTCATAGTACAAGATTAAGTCCTTTGTGAATTCTAAGCTCTTTCTGCACTGGGAAAGAGAATTGGAAGAAGGGGGAAAGTGGATGTATGTAGGAACACAGAAACTATTCCATACACATGCTTGTTAAAAATAGGCTCTTTTCCCTGTTCATTTACTCAGGATTTATCAGTGTCCCTATGAAAAGTTTTGGCACTCCTATGCCTGCAGCCTATCTTAGTGAAGCAACACCCAGAAGTCTCACTACAGGCTTTAATCACAAGGAACAATGCTTGTGAAAATCTGAACATATAATAATACAAAAGCCTCAAGGAAGCTGTGCTATTGCTTTTAGAAATATCAGAGGATATAGGCCAAAGAAGTCAGTGTAATGTTAACTGTGCCCCGCTGAAACAGGACCTTTCTTCTTGCAAGGTAGTAAAAACAAACAAACAAAAGACACCAGCAAAATAAAACAAACCATCCTCCAACCTCAAATTCTTCACATTCCACCTATTCCAAAACAAAAAAGATTAAATGATCGAGAACTTAATGCGATAGAATTTAATGGATAACAGATTCAGGCTCGAGGGCCTCAGGAGTTCCATAGTCCAACCCCCAAGTCAAAGCAGGATCAACTTTGAGATCAGACCAGTTTGTTCAGGGCTTTCTCCAGTCTGATCTTGTTAAGTTTAAAGAATAGAGTCTGCACAGACTCTCCTACTCATGCTCAGGGTGAAAATGTCTTTACAGACAATCTAAATCTTTTTTATCAACTTGTGCCCATTGTAATTTTTTTCCTGCAATGCATCACTGTGAGAAGTCTGGCATCTGATATATTTTACATTAAATTAATGTATAAAATCAGTCATTGTATAAAACATAGTAAAGCCTTTCTAAATACAAACTGAAACTTCAACATTTTTAGCTCATGAAAGTAGAGCAAAGAAGTATGCTGCTTTCTCTGCCCTGAAAGTTTTAAGACTGCCATTGGTTTTTGTAGTGTCCCTGACCTATCAAGCCCACTTCAAAAACTTCAGTTAAAGCCTTTCAGGAAATGTACACAGAGAAGTGTCAAATTTCTGAAATTTACTTGGTTTAAATATCTACCTTCTCTGAAATAAAAGAATTTACAAGCACTTTAGCTCAGGGTCAGAACTGCTGCGGTTCCAAAGTATACGAATTTTTGAAGCTACGTGATAATTCACATTCTCAAGAGTATGGTTTTTGGTTTAAACATTGAATTTCATTCCAAGAGAAAAAAAAAAGAAGCCAGCAACAAACCCTACATTCACTTGCTGCAGTCATTTGTTAGAACTACCTCACAAACCTCCCTTTCTCAGCATAGCACTTTAGGCACTTCATAAATATTAATTTACAGAGTAGCAAAAAGGCACAGAACCTTTTTTCTCTTTTTTTTTTTTTTTGATTGAAAGGTAAGACAGACAGAACATCTATTCCCTACTTCACACAGAAAATCAGCAGAGCCAAAAAATGAACATACATGCCTCACTTTCTCAGGAAGACTCAAGCACAACAGCTTCTTTTGTCCCCAGACAACTCTACTATTTAGCTGGCATGGCCTTTTGGATATCTGAGATTAAATGTTGATAAGGAGACAGGGTCAAGAAAGAGGTGCTCAACTGTCAAACCTATAGGGAGACCAGAGGCCATGCTCCCCAACAAATGATTGGTTACAGTGTAATAGGGACTTCTATTATCTTCCTTGGGTAACAGAAATTTCTGCTGGAAAAACAAATTTAATGTCAAGAATGAAACACTGTCAAATAAAGTTTAAAGCAAGTTCATGTGATAACTCCACTATATGCAAGCCAACTTTTGTTTGCTTGGGGTTTTGTTTGTTTGGGGGTTTTGTTTCTTTGGGGTTTCTGCAAGCTTTTCACTGCAGCTCAAACAAAAAAATTGACAACTAGACAACAACATTAAAAAAACTGAATCAACAGCTGCATATGAAAAAAATCTTATTCTATGATAAGTCTATGATAAGTCTTTCTGCAGATATAAACAAATTAACATGCACATAGTATTACAGATATTTGGGTATTTTTTTAAAGTTTTGCATATGAATTTTTGCTGCTGTTGTTCCTTAACTTTAATAGGAAAAAAAATATTATAACCAGCCATTGAAATAAAAATGAACAATTGATAAAACAGTGCTAGTTAAATTCAGTCATTGCTAATACAGTGTTTTGTTTTCAAAGTTTTTCCACATATTCATGTAAAGCCCCCTGGAGTTAGCAAAATGGCACCATATTCTCTCAGCCTTTCACCCTCATAAGGAGATTTTAATTCAGAGAGCTCTTCTTCATAATGTTATACAGTTGAGATTTGCATGCTTAGCAGATGAGTTAGGGAGGGAAAATGATGATCTTGACATAACCTAAACATCTTCCACTATAGATAGGCAGATGGGACAGGTTGTTACTTTAGCACCTTATCAATACTTCTAACAGTGAAACCAAAGACCAGATGCTACTGGCCTTAGTAGACTCTGAACATGCCCACACAAGTGCCCTGTATCAGGGAAAGAGGGATGAAAGTAGTCTCAGGAACAGTGAAACTTGAAGTTATAACAGTCGTGGAAACAACAAGCACTTCTTCAATTCACAGTATTGTGATTCTTCAGTACAATCCTACGTGCCTTCCAGGTACACAAGGTAATTCTGTGAGAAAGCCTTGCAGGCTGGGAAAAGAAGTACATATGCAGTCTCCTATTACTTACCCATTTTTTATAATTTGGTCTGGATTCTTCTTCTCACATCGCCAGCAGAAAGAATAATAAAACCCCAAAACAGATGCAGAGTTTCCAGACTGCCAAACAAAACCACATAGCTTGCTCAAAGTTAAAGATAACATCAGTAAAGCATTCACCTACTATAAAACTATGAGAGCTCCAGATCATAGAGCTGGAAGAAAAAAAACCAAAAACACAAACACCACCACCACCCTACCCCCCCCCGAAAAAAAAAAGCCCAAACCAAAAAGCAAAACACAACAGTTGACACCAGGTGCTCACTAAAGCCACTCTATCACCCCCTCCTCAGCTGGACAGGGGAGAGAAAAAAATAAACAAAAGGTTCATGGATCAAGATAAGGACAGGGAGAGATCACTCATAGTGGGTACAAAGTTTCATTCCTCTTTGTAACCCTTTTTTAATGCACAGAAAATAATTCAGTCATTAACATGCTAAAATACTCAACTTGTTTGTATTGTGGCAAATGTTCCATCTTTTAAAACCATATCCGCCAGTTAAATTTTTTTTTTTTTAAAAAACAGACAAAAAACCACAAGCCACAAGATTTCAATAGGATAAAACAAACAAAATATTAATCAACAAGACATAAAGAAGTAGTTATTACTAATGGCAAAAATTTCATTTTCTTCCAGTCCCTGGTTCAATTGCAAGTCACTTCTTCCAGAGATACTTCCAGATGTCTTTCTGAAAAGAATATAGTCATGCACCTGACCTCTCTAAATCATCTCGGAATAAATAATCAGAACAAACACAGACAATAATATCAGAGCACTCAAAACTCATTTAACTGTGGTTGGAAAACACAAGCTCATTTAGCAGAAGACCTCTGACATTTGAAAATTTGTCTGCTTCAAATCAACCTAAAAATGCAGAAGAATGACTTTCTCCATATGATTCCATGAAAAGCTCCACTGCAAAGTTTTAAAATTGATATATGTTACTGACATATTTTGATAGCTTGAAAACATTGTCGTTGTGCAATATACAACTCATGGCTTAATGTAGAATGATATTAAATAGTTACCATTGCACAGTACACACAGATAAAATATTAATATTGCTTTGACACTATTAGAAAACATGTTTTCTGCATATTTATATATGCATAATATATTTGCATATATATGCACATACATCCATATATATGTATATGTGCATATCTATCCGCATAACTCCATAAAAATATATTCATTTTGGGAACATGGCACTTTCTTATTAAAAGCTGTTTCATTTATTTTTTTAAGCAGTCTTTTTCCATAATTTTGCTATTCAGATATTTATTCCTCCCACGAGTGCTTCCCCACTGCTCCCCTCTCAGCCTACATCAATATTCATGTCTTTCTCTAATGATAATATTAGTTCCCTAAAGGACTATAATAGTTATAGTAGCTTATATCACCATTAAAATAGATAACTAGTTTTGCCATTAAGAGTCTTTTAGCTTTCTGTGCTGTTACAAAGAGGTTATGGTCAAGTTCCTAACAGGGAATCCACTCTGACAGAGCCCTAGAGAAGCATTTGGGGTGCTGCACAGGCAATCTTGCCAATAACTCATTGAAGTAGAAAGTTAGTTGAACAAAGTCATTCAACGGAAGTTAATTTAGCTATAACCTTCAGTTAAAACCTCACTGAAGAAGTACATTAAAAAGAAATCTTAGCTTAAATTAATTCAACCCAAAAGCTCAATAGAGCCATATTCACATTTGTAGCTAGACAAATCGAAGCAGGGAGGTTTCTGGAAGAAAACAGCACTAATAAAGTTAGAAAGAAGAGCTCCAGAAATTTCTCTAACCTAGAAAACTTTCAAAACCAGCAGTAGAGCAAACCAAAACACATTTTTTTTAACAAACATAAACCAGTATAAGCTTGCTGCTTAACAGAACTGTTTTCCTAAAGGCAATTAGCTATGGTCTCTTCAATTTTTTTCCCCCAGTTTTCCATCTTCCTCAATTTGCCACCCTTTCTAATTTCCTGTTTTCTATCTCCTTCATGCAATTCTCCTCCTTCATGAAGCCATTCTTAAGTTGATCAACTCAATGAGACTAGCTTTCTGATTGTAAGTACACAGATGTAGGATATCCATTTAAGGGCTATTTTCAGCCGAAATATGACAAAAATAACAAGTTCTTCACACACCACTAATTAAACAAAACAAAACATTTCTCTGAGAACTTTGATTTCTGAGATGCTCATGCTTGCATTCAAAGCCTATAAACTCAAACTACAGGAACATGGCTGAAGGCAGGAATGTTTTCCAATGTTAATCTCTCAACTCATTCTTGCTTTTTTATCTGTCATTATTTTTTGGCAAAGACTCAGTTTTTTATTTTACTTCATTTAGCTGTAGGTCTCTCAGAATTTAAATAAATCAAAGTCTGGATTGAAGCTTTTCAAATTGCACTGTGAAAATAATTTCGAGGGCAAATAAATTACAGTGCTACCTCAGAATATCACTGGAATGTGTTTTTGAACATAAATGTCAACTATGAGGAAACCATTATTTTATACTATTCAGACATAGACTGAAAGTATTATTTTATACATATACTAAATATATGTTCTGGATGGTGTTTTTTGTTGCTGTTATGAGATTATAGAATAAGCAATGATTCTGGATATTTGCAATATTTCAGATATTGCTTTTATGAATGTTACACACCCCTTCAGTACAGATTAAGGAGGTTACTATCTAACCTGTAACAGATTTCTTAAAAAAGGTCTCCACCATAGGAACAACAAATGAAGGAGGTTTTGTTTTCATTAAATACAAACCAGTTCTTAAGTACATGATGAGCTAAGGGTATGACCTCTAATCCTCAAAAAAAATTGAGCATTAAAATACCATTACATAAGTTAACGTGATTAAGCCAAATTGTAAAGAACAGAGTGAAAATGAAAATCATTAGTAGCATAAATAATTACATAGATGTTTAGATAGATTTTCTGAAGATGCTAAGGACAGCAAAAAAATGATTTGTTAGTAACATCTCTGGCTATTAAGATGACATTTTAACAAATAACAGTTATTTCAAGTCTACTTTTAAAAGAGAAACAAAATATTATTTCTCTTTAAAATCTAAAGTCTATTACATACACTCAGATCTTTTGAGTTATATTGCTAACATGTTAATTCTAAATTATTTTGACATTTGTCTGCTTAACCCACCTCCCAAAAAGGCATATCTTATTTCCAGAGGCAACAGTGCTTCAACACAGTACAGATGTATGCTGAAAAGATCAGAAAATAACATGAGTCCAAAATCCACAGTAGCAAAATTCCATACATAATTCTATAACATCAACCCATAAAGACCACACTTGGTAGAAAAGAGTCAAAAGAGTAAGAGAGAAACACTCTTTGATATCTTGAATTAGCCAAACACTGTTTGATATCTTGAATTAATTGATTTCTGAAAGCATATTCCATCTTGTACTATGAAACATCACCATTTGTATAAGCCCCTGAGGCACATCAGCATAAGGGAAAGAAAGCTCTAGAGCTCAGTTTATAAGCTATTTAGAAGCCTATCTTGAAATCAGACAAACTGTAAGGAATAACCAAGGCAAACCTCTGCAGGTATTTGGAAAAGCTATTTCCCTAGACTTCTTTCTTTCCTCCAGTAAGAATTCTTTCATATTAGCAATCATATCCTTTGTACTTGTAAAGAAGTTTTGTTTTCTGCTTACCTAGCTTGGTTCATTAGTTACTTTTCTAATGGAGCTTTCATCAGTTACTTTTCTAATGGAGCTTTCTAAGATACTAAGATGGGAATGCTTACGCTATCTGCACTGTTACATGACCAGTACTGCGATTTATATAGGTATTACCAAACCAAGGACAAGCTTGTGACTCAAGTACCATTTCCTTGGTGTAGCTGAGGCAGGAAGAAATGTTTGTTCGCATGCTTAGAAAGAGAGCAAGAACAAAATTTTAATGTGTGAAAATGATTTTATTGCAGGTCAGTTGAATGGCCCTTTTCTAGAAGTGAAAGCCACCCTGTAAAACAATCTGGAGTTGTTAACTGATGGATTTTCTATTCCTGCAAGACTTTCAGCAGTGATTGCACCTTATCTAAAGCTTCTGGAATGTTTTCTAAACTACTTTTCATTGTTCTGAATTTGGCAGGTCTGAATTTAACTTTTACAGTTCCTTATTTTGTACAGCAGGCTTTGTTTGGATAAGCTAAATTTGTTTCATACACAACTACTAAATCTGGTAAGGCAAGTAATGGCTTTCTTTTATAATATGGGATAATACTTCCAGATTTTCAGTAGCTGTTGTCAAAGTGATAGCAGAAAGTTTATCTGAAAGATAGTAAATACTTAAGGAAGACTGGATCACCTGTTCACAGGATCAACAAAAAAGGCTTCTTTAGATTAAAGGTCTGTTGAAAGTAGGCATGCAGTAAAATTCAAGCTCAGAAAGAGGTTTCTTCCCACTCTGTAAACCACTGATGCTAATATTGCTTTAGCGTACTGAGCAGAATAGGTTGAACAATTTGTTCCTCTGGGCGATGATATGCCATCCTCCAGCAGAAGCACAACTAACAGCAGTAGTATTGTTTCCCCTAAATACTGAATTCCTATTTCAGAACATTGAATGTGAAAAAGAAAAAAAAAAGTAGTGTCACTTGAGGGTGTTGCAGAAAAAGAATCTGAATCCAGTGGATGTCAGGACCCAGACTATTCCTTCACCCCATATGACAAAATCTCAGGCCTGGGAGGTCTCTCCTTTCCCTCTGTGGCTGCCCTTGTTCCTTGCCAGAAGCAGGACTTATTTCAAAGAGACACTCAAACAAAGAGTTCTAACACACTCAAAAGTTCTGACATAGACAGCAACACAGACAGTACTTTTACCACACCTGCTTAAACATCAACAATATATACTTCAATCAAAACCATCAAGTCTTGTTTCCTTTTCAGCTGTTAAGGTTTGTCCTGGGCTCAGCAGTAGCAGTCATTTTTTTCTCCTTCTTGGTAGCTGGTGCAGCGCTGATGTGACTTTTGGCCTGGGAGCAGAGCTGATAACACTGACGTTTTAGTCTGACCAAGGACTTCCTGAGCCTCATGCTCTGCCAGGAAGGAGGGGAAGCTGGGAGGAAGCAGACACAGGACACCTGACACAAACTGACCAAAGAGGTATTCCATACCACAGCACCTCATGCCCAGGATGTAACTGAGAGTTACCTGGAAGGGTTAGACACTGCAGGGTTGGATGAGGTATCGGTCGGTGCTTGGTCGGGCAGGGTGGGGCGAGTTATCAGTCAGCAGGTGGTGAGGTGTTGTATTCTCTTCCCTTGTTATTTCCTTTATCATTATTATCACTGGTGGTAGCAGTAGTGATTTGTGTTATACCTTAGTTACTAAACTGTTCTTATCTTAACCTGTGGGAGTTATATTCTTTTCAATTCTCCTCTCCGTCCCTCTGGGAGTAGGGGGAGGGCAAGAAGGGGGGGAGTGAGTGAACGAGCTGTCTGGCTGGATTTGAACCACAACAAGGTTGAAGTCCATCTGTGGAAAAATACAAACACTCCCCCAGAGACTCCCTCTCCCCCCCCCCCCCCGCAATGATTCATGAGTGTAGCTACATTTGTGGTGCATCTGTACTGGTTTTCACTGGGATAGTTAGTTTTTTCATAGTAGTTTGTATAGTGTTATGTTTTGGATTTGTGACCAAACCAATGTTGACAACATAGGGAAGTTTTATTTACTGCTGAATAATACTTACCGGCATCCAGGTCTTTTCTGTTTTTCAAACTGTCCCACCAGGTGTAGGCTAAGGGTGCAGAAGAGCCTCAGAGGGAACACAGCTGAGACAGCTGACCCCAACCAACTAAAGAGATATTCCATGATGGCATGATCAGCATATAAAGCTGAAGGGAAGGAAGATGAGGGACAACACTGAGTTATGACATTAATCTTCCTGCAAATGTTACTTATGATGGAGCTCTGCTTCCCTGGATATGGCTAAACATCTGCCTGCCAATGAGGAATAGTGAATGAACTCCTTATTTTGATTTCAGTATTAAACTGTCTTTATCACAGCCCATAAGTTTTCGCAGTTTTAACCTTTCAATTCTCTTCCCCATCCCACTTCAGGGCAGTGAGGAATGCCTGCATGAGGCTCAGCTGCCTACCAGGGTTAACCCACAACAGTCTCAAATACCAGCACAGACTCCGTATTCATCCTTCAGACCTTCAGTGTTTCCAGATGCAGATCATCCTGAGCCCAATTTGACATCTGCTAGCATGTTACACATACATACGCACACAGAATTGCAATTCATTAGGGAAATTTGAATTGGTTGCTGGCTGTAGACCTGCCCATCCTATGACTCGCAGCCAATTCTCCAGTGTTAAACCTTTATACAACACACAATTGCAGTCCCTTCACTTGCTGTATTTAGACCTTTCATCACATGTACAGAACACCTTACATAGAAAAACAGTTAAGAACATGGTTTATTAAGAAGGTAGAATAGACTGAAGTGACCAGGTCCTGGGGTCTTTGTCAGCCAAATGTACTGACTGGCAGCCTCTTACACGTTACTGACATGTTATATCTTCTTTCCATTTTCTCATGCTTGTACATCCACTCCCTGCCACCCCCTATCTTTCCCTTTCTCTGCCTTGGTGTCTTCCTAGACAACCAACCTGCCCTTAACTACTTCCCCCTGCATCAGTCCCAGTTTGCCTTCACCCATACTCAGATGTGATATTTCTGACACTATTCCCTAGGTCACCTTGTCCTTCATAGCAATACTGGTAAAGCTAGTTACTGCTGTTCTTGCAGGACAGTGCTCCCACAAGGTCTCATAATACTCCCCTACAACCATCTCCAAATCTCAGACATTCCCTATGTAACTGAAATCATGTGATTCCTCATAGCAGTAGCTATGTCAGCTTCTTGCAGTGTTATGCAGTCTCACACCACACCCAATAGGTTCCCACAGTCCATTCATTTACCTAACCCTCAAGGCCAGAGCCTAGTCTTTTGCCTGCTTGTCTTACCAGTACGTGCACATGCACATGTGCCTTCAACTGCAATCAACCTCCAAGACCTTCGAACACAGCCAACCTGTGAGATAACAAACAGGATTTCTTTCACTCTTTCAAACTCCTTCACCACTGCCGAAGTTCTGTGAACCTCCTAACAACAGTTACTCATACTCTTGATGCATGTAAATTACAGTGGATTGCTTCATAACTGCTGAGAGGTTGAAAAAACTTTGTTAGTCAAGTACAGAGAAGCATAAAAATGAAATACAGAGAGCTGCCTTCAAAGACAAACAGTTGGCAGGGTACTACCCTTCTGGCCTAAGGAGTTCTACAGGTTGCTGCTCTGTTACAGAATTAGCAATCTGATCACAGCAATAAGCCACAAATGAAAAGCTTTGTGATTTTTTGGTAAAGTCAGACTCCAGTATGCTAACGATAGGCTGAAGCCTGAAGACAACAAATATGTTTGAAGAACCCCTTATATTGCCAAAACAACTTAATACAAGTGAAATTTTCATTACTTTTTGATTACTATCATTGCCAAAATCACAAGTATGTGGTCTGACACAGAAAAAAAACAATCAGTGCATTTGCTTCCTAAAATTAAATTAAGTTTATTAGACAGGAAAAACCACAACTAGAAGTTGCTGAATTAGTGTCCTGGGTTCAGCAGTAGCAGTCATTTTTCCCCTTCTTGGTAGCTGGTGCAGTGCAGTGTTTTGACTTTCGGCCTGGGAACAGAGCTGATAGCGATGTTTTGGTTTGGCCAAGGACTTTGTGAGCTTCATGCTCTGCCAGGGAGGAGGGGAAGCCAGGAGGGAGGAAGCAGAGACAGGACACCTGACCCAAGCTAGCCAAAGAGGTATTCCATACCACAGCACGTCATGCCCAGGATGTAACTGGGAGTTAGCTGGAAGGGCTGGGAGACTGCCAGGTTGGAGGAGGTATGGGTCGGTGCTTGGTCGGGCTTGGGGGGCAAGTTATCGGTCAGCTGGTGGTGAGGTGTTGTATTCTTTTCCCTTGTTATTTCCTTTATCATTGTTATTATTGGTGGTAGCAGTAGTGATTTGTGTTATACCTTAGTTACTAAACTGTTCTTATCTCAACCCGTGGGAGTTGCATTCTTTTCGATTCTCCTCTCCATCCCTCTGGGAATAGGGGGAGGGCAAGAAGGGGGGAAGTGAGTGAATGAGTTACCTGACTGGGTTTAAACCACGACAATTAGGAAAAGCAGAATGAAATTCAAACCCCAAAAGACAGCAATGTCTAGATTGCAAGGGCTTGCAAAGAACTACTGTTGCTGAGCATGGCCTCCATTATTCTATAAAATATGACATCTGTTGTCTTCTCCAAAAGTAAATATCCATTAATAGATTAGTAAATTCTGTCTCCATTAAAGCACAGTGAGGTTACCTTATGCAGTAAATGGAATTTATTAGTTTGGGCTGAGGTCCAGCTACATCAAGTGCAGGACTGCCAAATTACTGAATATCTATTAAGTATGCCCTTGGAATCTTTACATGAAACTGAAACTCACAAGAAGAACTAAATTTCAATCTATCCAAATGAAATCATAACTTACTTAAATCACAGACTCAGGAGGAACTAATCTGCCAGCAAGCAGTATAAGTTGGAGTAGATCCTGCCTGGTTGCAGACAAGGTCCATTATCCTAATATCTACTGAGAATGTTTGTAATTGTTAATCCATTCCCACACATATAAAGGTATATGAATTCATCCACTGAAATCTAAGGAAGAGGGAACCAATGGACTCCTTGTAAGACTTTATTAAAACCAAGATACTAGCAGCCCAGAAGAGTTTCAGAGTATCAAAAATATTGTGGAGATCCTCACCAGGAGAAATAGCTTTCCATGAATCAGCTATGGTTTTGAATATGAAGAGATTTCTTGCAAGGACAGCCAAAAAAAAAAAAAAAAAATACACACAGACATTTCCAACTAGTTGTTCCTACAGAGCTTCTCTTATAAAATCTGTTCTAAAAGCCATTAAGTGTGAAATAGGGATGAGATATAGTTACACGTGATATTGATTCATGTTCCAAATGTGTATATGAGAAAAAAAAATAAAAATCTCATCACAAATATTCTGCAGGGAGTTTAAATCTGACCTATTTCAAGTTTTGACTGAAAGAAGTTCTAATATAACCAGTTATAAACTTCTGTACCCACGTTATTATGAAAATGCCAAGCAACTTGTACTACAGCAGCAGCAAACACTGTTATAATCTCATTTTTCCCAATTCATGAAAAAGTCTGATTTTTTTTTTAATGACATTCTACTCTGACCATTTAAAGCTAGATTACTAGATGCAATATAGATAGATATATGAAAAAAAAAAAAGAATAGAATTATCACTTTAACTTTTTTTCACTTTAACTGCCCTTTTGTGAACTGACCAAGTTTTTACTTTTCAATAAAGCTTTTTATATTTTCTTAAACAAGTGTTACCTCTTCTTAAAGCCGGTTAGATTTCTTGAGGTCAAGAAAGGGAGGATGACTAAATTTTCAAACACTGAGAGTACAGATCAGTTGGATAAGTGAGATGAATTGGACTCTAATTTTATTTTATTTTTTAATTTTTTCTTTCAGAATTAAAACAGAAGGTAAGAAATCAGTGAAGGCTAGACATTATCACCGTCAGTAATTAAGTCACAGTCGTAGACATGATTTGAAAAGTAGCCTTATTTTGAAAGCATATCCTTGCAGTTTATCTTGCTACAACTGTAACGAAAACCCCAAGGCAGATTCAGTTGAAGCTATTAATTCCTGCACAGTGTTGCCCTGCCAAACTCTTGTTCAGTTTTCACCAAAATCACTCAGGTGGTATGTGATCATTCCTCACCTTTGGAATCCACTTTCAGCAAGCCTGGAACCTCAGATCTTGCCAGTGATTTAGTGCTTTTGCAGAAGTTCACAGAAATTTCTTCACCCATACAAAAGTCTATGTTTCTTATGGTGTTCACCTTCTTTGTGCCTGCACAGAAGTTTCCATACCATAATAAGAAATAATAATTTTGATTTTATAGTTTTCACTATGGATCCAAATAGCTTTTAAAACTAGCTCTGTGCCTCAGCCTTGCTATTAGTGAAAGGTGTTTTATGAATTTTGGATCATCCCTCCTGATTCCTTGCACACGCAAAAAGTTTAGGTAATGATGCTCAGCATATCTGCCAATTTATTAAATAGTTTCCTTTGACACTACAGAAAATGTCAATTTACTGAGGTCATTTTTGTTTCTTTTTTTTTTTTTTGTTGGTCATTTTTTTTCCCCCATGTAGATCATGCCTCACCCAAAAATGTAAGGTTTGTCAGGATCTTAAATTAGGGTTAGAATGAGATTTAGAGGACACATGCATACTTTCTTTCAACTACAGTTTGGCTACCTGAATTCTTTGTTAGTCTCAATTCCTCCAGATTTGCTGGTACCATTAACAAAAAAGGGAAATGGGTTACTGTTCATAAAAAATGTAACTAACGTCCCTTTTAAAACATTCTGCTTTTATAAGGAAAAACAGGTTAATCCTGCATGGCGCTGTACTATCTTCAATCTCCAAAAGGGCAGCTAAATACAGGATACTAGAGGAGAGCACTGTAACATGCACCTTTCCTGCGACCAGCCTGAACTACACAGAGATTCAAACCTGGCCACTTTATTCTTGCTGGTTATTTTTCCTCAGCTGCTGTTTTCATAGACCTAAACACATTTGAATTTTCACCACGAGTCAAAATATTATAAAATGACTGTTTATAAAAATTCAGCAGTTAATTTATTTTTTTTTCCATCAAAACCATGACTTTCCAAATGCATTAGCTGATGGGTACAAGATATGCCACTTCCTATAGCTAAATGCTGGTATAACATCTGCTGACGTTCGACAACAAGGAGCTAGGAGAGTAAGTCTACTCAGACTATGGGACTGCAGCAAGGTGCACACAACACACAGCAAAGACTCAGATGAAGAAGACAATATCATAGAATGGAAGGAGAATTAAACAAAGTACCAGGCTGCATGGTAGCAGAGATAGGCTTGCATTTTAGAAAATTTGTTTTTAAAGTTTGTCTTCTCCAGTTTGAGATTTCGGTAGCAAACAAACAAGCAAAAAGAAATATTCCAGGTTCTATATGAATAAAAATGGCTGAATTAAAAGTTTTTCAGTCTCATTTGGAAGTCCACTGCAGTTGTAGGTAGATCTGCTTCAAAGTCTTTTTAAATTGTATTCCTGTTGGGCAGGGGGAAGGAGATCTATGTTAGATATGTATCTGGTGTTATTCAGCAGGACTGCTCCTTAGAGCTGTTAGATAAAATGCTGGACTTCAGTTCTAAATAGAATTAAGTTCCTGACACTCTGCTTGGTCTTAAAGTCACACACTTATGTGTCAAGCCCTCTGCTTCAGGAAGAAGACAGCGTCTTCATCTTCCCCAGAGGCACAATAGAGTTACAAGGTACTGCAGGAATGAACAATGAAAGGAAACAGAAGCAGCATTAACTCATCATAAAAACAATGGTATTGCAAGGGTGATACCATACAGAACCATTACACTTACTTACTCATTATGGAGGTAAAGTATTATGATTTGTACCTGACAATCCACACTTGGTAATATAGGAACAAGACAAAACATGGTTTGAGACTGACACTAGCTAGAAATGTGGCCTAGTTTATAACTCTCCCAAGTCAAGGGTGACCACACTACAATACTGCCGTTAGAGAATGTTTGTTATCACCAATCTGACCTCTTGTTTGCTACAAAGTTCTCTTCTCACAAAGAAACCATGCATTTTACACATTTTCTGAAAAGGAAATAAAGAAAATGTCCAAACATCACACTAAAAATAATAAAAAAAAAAATCAATAACACAGAAATTGCCAAGGATAAAAAAATAAATGCAAGCTTGGTATCAGAAAAGTAATGCTGCATTTCATATGTTTCAGTATCTTATTACATATATAAGGACTAAACCAAGGAGAAGCAGGAAGCAGTTTGAGTCTCAGTTGATGGAATTCTCATAGAAAGCACTGAAAGGTTAAAATGCCTTAAAGAGAATATATTGAAGATTGTATCATCAAAAATATGTCTTAACTGTACTGTATCACTAGGACATAGTGCAAGCCAGTTTCATGATATTTTTAGTCTGAGTTTTTATTTTGCTAAATATGTTCAACTCTTCCTTTTTTAGCTTCAGGGTGTGTCACACAATGAACAGCATAGCTATTATTGAACATGATTTTAGCTTTCTCTAGCTCCTATTTTCTCTCTTCGTAAAGGCACTAGGAATTTTAATTTCAGAATGCTATCAAATGTTAGGCAAGACAACTGGAAGAATGGCACATGTAATCCTACATAAACTACATGGGTTACGCTTATCTAACACTTTTAAGGTCTGGAGTTCCCTTACGCAGATAATTGAATCTTCTAACCATGCCTAGTTTTATGATTTTTATTTTCCCTTAATGCAAGAGCATTCTTTTTCATTTAAGTTTAAAAATAAAACAAACACCCACACCTACTCTAACTCCTTCTACAAAAAAAAACAATTTTAGGAAAACTCATTTTGTAAAAAAAATGTGTAAGACTGCAAAAGTAAAATAATAATAATAAAAAAAATAGAGTCCAGAACTGTAGAAATGACATGTTTCTGAACGAAAGCAGATGAAACTATCAAGAGAAATGAAATTATCAAGATTTCTCCTTTGTCTAAAATAATGAAGTGTTAGAACTTATACACACACAAACTGTTTCTGTCGCGTGTTTTTACAATGACAATTTGGGCTATTTACAAACATATTGTCCAATAAATCAAAAGCACAGAATAACTGATGCCTATAGTGACTAACTCACTGACTGGAGTCAACAAGGATGTGGCTCCAGTTAACCACTGCTACCCACATGTTCTGTTCTGCATCCACTTGGCAGGTAGGAAGTGCTACAGGGACCAGAAATTGGTGCAGGTTAAAGACCCAGAGAGCTGTAAGGAATGGCAGCAGCAGGAGGCAGACACTGAGGTTTGGGAAAATGTGCTCCAGCCTGCTCAGATACTGGAAGGATGGATGCTGTTCAGGTCTGTCCCAAAGGACAAAGATGTCCCAAGGAGCTGGTCAGTCTTCACAGATCATAGAATAATATCAAGTGGCTTGGAAAAGACCTTAAGGTCAACAAGTCCAACTGTTCCCCAGCACTGCCAAAGCCACCACTAACACATGTCACTGAGGGCCTCGTTTACATGATTTGTGAACACTTCCAGGGACAGTGACTCCACCACTGCCTGTTCCAATGCCTGACCATCCTTTGAGAAAGGAACTGGTCCTAACCTCCAGTCTAAACCTCCCCTGGCACAGCTTGAGGCCGTTTCCTCTTGTCCGGTCCTTTGTTCCTTTGGAGCAGCTGCCACAGGTTGGCTCAACTTGAAAATTGCAAACAGCACACATCTGGCAACAAAAAGGGGTTCCTTAAGCATGTGAGTCACCAAGAAGACCACAGAAAGCACAGTCCTGCATCAGAGCAAGGTGGGTAGCCCAGTGAACGACACAACAAGGTGAAGGTGGGTGATCAGAGCCTTTGTTGCCTCTGTCTTCATGGGCCAGCAGCTCTCAGCTACTCAGAGCAGCTTTCTGAGCTACCAGGTCTCTCCTCAACACCCAGTGGAAAGCTTCAGGGCGACTATGCAATAGCTTGATGCACCTGCTGGAAGAGTATATTATTAAGTCCACTTAATAAAAACACATTTCCTCTTTATCAAATATGAAAACATTGATCCAAAATAGTTACTGCACATACAAAGCAGCAGTGACACAAAGTTAACAAAGGAAACAAACAGGCAGAAAATTTGATTTGATACCCAATACTGCCACCAATGACATATCAGAGAAGCCCCTACTTCTTAGATACTGCTGAAGTTTGCAGAATCTAGGTGAAGTTTCTGTCTCAATACATGCTTAAATACGGTATGATCATTCACATTTACACATGTATTTATGTGCTTTGAATGAGCCTAGACAGAACGTTCAAAATAAAAAAAAAGATTCAAAATTCCTCTTCAACATGGAAAACATAGGTAAAGCTCACTTAAAATGATACAAAGATTCTCTTTGAAATTTATCTAACTTGTGACAAACTCAAATTGTTCTACAGACAACTGTAAGTCATAAAATCAAAACCATAAATAAGACATCAATTAAAATAATTGTTGTTACTGAATTAACTAGTGTTGCTTTATAGTGTAGTATAGTATTTAGAAACAAGATTGAACTGGACTTCAACAGTGTATTTACTCAGATTAAGTCATGAAGTGGTGTCAGCAGTAATGCAATGGAAAATTCATGTAGGAGCTTGTGCTTGTAGGTTTTGGGGAATATTTTTTCCAAACAATTTTGGTCCACAGCATTCTCATCCTCAAAACAAAAAGGAATAGGAGGAACTGTATGAGTAATTCCTTTCATATTTGGAAGAAGTCTACCATTAGAACTGACTCAGTGATTCAGCTAAGATGAAAGTTAGATGATAAAGGAGAAAAGAATGAATTTCAAAAGAGGAAGTCATGTGTATTCATCAGTAATTCTTTCTTCAGCATTAAGAGATCAAATTATTCAGAAGACAAACTCAAAATATATTAGTAGTACTTAAAAATATTTTTTTATATAATTTCCTATATAGATGTGGTAAAATCATTCCACTTATAAAAAATAGTAAAAAAAACATAATAAAAGCAAGCAAACGAAAAAAAAAAAAAAAGCTAAAACAAATACATCACTTTCGGTTACGGATGAAACACTGGAACAAGTTGCCCAGAGAGGCTGTAGATACCCCATCCTTGGAAACATTCAAGGTCAAGTTGGACAGGGTTCTGAGCAACCTGATCTAGTTGAAGATGTTCCTGTCCATTGCAGGAGAGTTGGACTAGGTGACCTTTAAAGATGTCTTCCAACACAAATCTTTCTATGATTCTATCTACCTAACTACATAGGTAGGTAGCTCAACTAGCTAACCTAACTAAACAGCATGCTCAACTTTGGAATCTCTTGTCTCAGATTTTAAAGGCAGGAATCCTTCAACTTCCCAGAAAAATATAGACTTCAGGAATCACTGCTAAGTGCTGCATCAGCTGAGCAAGAAATGAGGAATGACTTAGCAGTGGCAGATCATTCTGATCTCAGGACAGCATACCAGATCTGTCTGGAAGTTCATATTCTTCATAGCAGCCTGTATGTTAGTGTGGTTTGGATTTGTGATAAGCCCAGCACTGATAACACACCAGTGTTTTTTCTACTCCTGAGCAGTGTGTGCACAGTGCCTAGGGTCCCTCTACCCCTGCCCACTATTTCTCCCCAGCAGATAGGCTGGAAGCAATGAAGAAGCTGTCAGGGAACACAACCAGGACAGTTGACCCAAACTGGGCAATACCATGTGACTTCCATAAACATGACATTGTGCTCAGCAATAAGAGCTCAGAGAAAGGAGGAAAATATGGAAACATATATGGTTACAGCATTTGTCTTTGCTTATGTACACAGCTTTATGCCACCTATTAAACTTTATTTCAACCCCTGGATTTTCTTGTCTTTGTCTTTTCAATTTTCTCCTGAATCCTGCTGAGAGGGAGAGAGCAAGTGACTAGGTGAGGTCTTACCTGTTTACCTGCTGCTTAGTTGTCAGCCCTCCACTGTCAGATAACCCATTCTCGGAAGGACCTTTCCTACTGAAGAATCCCATTTAGAACCTCAGTGGGACAAATCTCAAAGCACCACATGTATGAAGCCATGGCAAGTCCCAAGACTTCAAATTACAGTCACATATTTTCTCTTTTTATAAAAATACTGCACTCGTTCACATGTACAGCAGTCTTGCTGAACTTAAAAAACAAAAACAAAAACAAACCAACATAAACCAAAAACCAAAACCATGCGACATCGCATTTCTGGAGACTTACTACATGGGCAGGTTTTTATTTCTCTAGAAAACATGAAGAGCAAAGAACTAAAGCAAGTGATGGCAGGCTAAAAGGAAAATTCCAAGACCTTGAGGAGTAAAACTGAGGGTTGCATTATTCTAATTAGTCAACATCTCACAGGTTCCTGCACAATCTAATCTGGCCTTACCAGTCTTTCAAAAGGCTTGGCTTTACCACAATTGTGAATAAAGGCTCTAAAAATTATTTTTCCTTTATATGTTGCCTGAATGAATGTATATGCTCTATTAATAGGACACTGCACATTTCCTTGCTCTCTCACACTTGTCCACATGAATAATGTCGTTTTTTTTTTAAACGCATACTTTTCTTAAATCCATCTATAAACATTTTTTTCTTAATACTAAAAAATCTCACTAAATGATGAAGACTTAAGAATTGTTCTGCTGGTTTTACAGATTTTACTGGTACTTTGAAGGTTGTGATCTTAATAAAAAATGACAGCAGCATACTTTGATTACTTGGAGCTTTTCTGTGCTTTTATTATTTCCACTTTATTTTACCAATATCTATGCAGATGAAATGTATAATATTACATGAAAAGCAAAGGCGTTCTCCCTCCTCTCCCGTTATTGATCAAGAAGTTATGAGTGATTTATTAGTCACACCTTATTTAGAAGTTTGGATAATTTAAATAGCTTTGTACATCCTCCCGACTCCATCCTTCAAAAGTAGTTAGCAAATACCTACTTCTCAGCTCTCTCTCCCTCAACGTAGGTTTAATTGATAAAATATTAAAAAGTGACTCAGACTTGTCCTGGTTTCAGCTGGGGCAGAGTTAATGTTCTTCCTAGTAGCTGGTACAGTGCTGTGTTTTGGCTTTAGTCTAAGAATGCTGATAACACACCAGTAGTTTAGTTGTTGCTAAGTAGCGCTTACCCTGATCAAGGACTTTTCAGTCTCATGCCCTGTCAGTGGGAGGGGTACAAGAAGCCAGGAGGGAGAGGACAGGACACCTGACCCAAACTAGCCAAAGGGGTGTTTCACATCACAGCAAGTCATGCTCAGTGTATAATCTGAAGCTAGTTACCTGGAAGGGACTGATTGTTGTTCTGGTTGCGCTGGGTATCAGTCAGCAGGTGGTGAGTAATTGTACTGTGTATCATTGATGTTGATCATTTGTTGTTTTTTTTTTTCCTTTTCCCTTTTAGTTTTATATTTCCCTCATTATTATTGTTGTTAATATTATTATTATCTGGTATTTTATTTCAGTTATTAAACTGTTCTTATCTGAATCCACAGGGTGTTACATTCCTTTTATTCTCCTCCCCATCCCACCTGGGGAGGGGAGAAAGTGGGGGTGAGCGAACAGCTGCAGCGTATTTACTTACTGTCTGGGGTTAAACCATGACAGACTATATTAAAGAAAAAAAAAAGAAAAAAAAAGAAACCTCAGTTTTCCTAATAATTTGCATTCCCTTTTACATAAAGAAAAGCTTCACTGTAATTTTCTAAGAAAAAAAACACAACTAGCAAAAACCATAAACCAAAAAAAAAAGCAAACTCAGAAACCAAACAAAACCACCCAAAAAATATCATAAACCAACCAACCAAACACACCCAACGCACACACAAGAACTTACCATATTTGAGAGAACTACTTTTGCTTTTCCTCTCACAGATTCAAATTCTAATTTCCTTCATTAGGGAAGAGCTATGTTACTTAATGAGAAGTTCCACTCGCTCCAGTGGAAGTAGAAATGAAGCTCATTGGAAATACAAAAACCTGGCTTTTAAATCTGGAAAAGGAAAATAAAGGGTATAGAACTCTGTGAAACTGTAAGGGAGGACACTCAAGGGACAAACAGGGAGCAGTAGAGCCTACCTGACAACTATCTTTATCTAGCTAAAGCAGAAACTTTCTGTAAGAAATTATAGAAGGCTTCAATTAAAGGGACAGTCTAAAATGTGGCTTCTCTAGGCACAAAGATGTGATTTTAACCTCAAGAGCATTATAATTTAGTCCAGAATTAAAAAGATGTGTTTTGTCATCCAGCTCACAGGTGAGTACATTTGAACGCTCACACCATGGCAAGAAGCATAAAAAAACACATGGAATACGAACATTAAGATAATTTCACTGCAAGCATTTTGAAAAACCGATAATGCATTACTTGCTGTGATACAGCTTTCTGACTCGTGTGGGAAAAATGATTGCTCTTTTAAGAATATGTAGCTCCTTTTCACTAATCACATCCTGCAGTTATTCTCTGTACAATATGCAAGACTAACTGTAAAAAGCTTATAAGACCTTTTGCTTCAGTAGCTTTTTGGAGTGTATATTGTACTATCTACAGCAACCAGCTGTGCTCACATTTGACATCCTCAGTTAAGCAGGATCAGATTTCGGCAGTGCTATTATTAGCTCTAAGCATTTGTTTATTTCCTTAATGCCAAATATGCCTAGTTGGGACTGCCAATGACACACAGGGATTGACAAGGTAGATTTAATAAACAAGCTTATATCAGTGACAAATATTCCATCAAGGTGTGAGAAAGCACTGTATTTAAGATTTTCTTATTTTTAAAATGTTACAATTAAATTCTGGACAAGAGGGATCTTAGTTTTTAGACATTTGATCCTCCAATGGACTTTCAGATTACCTGTGGATGTGAAATAATTATTAAAGAGCAGTTGCCAAATTTCACCAAACAATTCCTCATTTAAAAACAAATGAGTATTCCTGCTTCTTGTCCAGCACAATTCTTTCAGCTCACTGACACAAAAATACTTTTTCCTTGTGTACCTACAAGACTAAAATGCTAGCTGCAAGACAGCTTTGCTTTTACAAAACTCAACCATATAGACAGCTGAAAAAAAACCCCTATCAAACCCCACCACATAATCCTGATCCTAAATTCGTAGCTTAAGCAAAGTCCGTCTGCCAAGGAAAACAAAACAAAACAACAACAAGCAAACAAACATAAAACCAAACAACAACCAAACAAACAAAACCCACCAAAACCCACCAAACCAACCAACCCCCAAACAAACAAAACACAACAAACCACCCAAACCCAACAAAACCACAACCTGGAAGTTTTGATTACAATAGTTGAGGAAACCTCTTACTTATCATTCAAGAGACAGATATTGTGGAAGCAATGGAGGGTGACACACTAGATAACTGCTGAGTGTTTAAACTCTCAACAATTTTGCTGGGAATGTATAGGTCTACTATTCTCACCACAGTTTAGACATGGATAACAGCAATCAGAATGACAGTTGTGAACCACTAAAACAAAAGAGAATGAGGTGGCTAATTGCTATCAACAATCTGTACCAAAATTATTCTCATATTTGAGAAAAAAAATCCCAACACCCAAAAAACCCCAACAAAACCCAAACTGAAGACACAGAAAACCCCTAAACAAACCAAAATCAAATTAAACCTGAACATCATATGGCATAAACTATGCCAGCACCATTGTTCTACAGTTGAAGAAATCTGGTCATCCTAACAAGCTTCTTAACCCCCATTAAAAAATATTTAAGATAGTAAGACTCTAGCAAAGCCAACAACAACAAAAAACAAACAAACAAACAAAACCCCCTGAAACCAAAAGATCCCACCAAACCATAAACAGTGTTCTATGAGATACAGTAAAAAAAAAAAAAAAAAAAGTGGTCGGTAATGAAAGGAACAACACGGAACTCAAAGATTCTAATGTTGCATCTAAATCGTCATCATGTTTTCTACTTAACTTAAAGAAAAAATTAAAAATGCTTAAAAAAGTAGCTCACATACTCCCGCTTCGTAAAATAGAGCTGAAATATTTTTTTCTTACTTTGTTTACATATATATACTTATAGGAAATAGAAAGCTCTAAAAAATTCTATTTTAGGGAGATTATCTGTTTCATAAAATATCATCTGCACTGGATATTTATTCAATCCTTTTATAAGAAGAGATTTGGAAGCTGAATATTATGTATAACAGACTTCTTTCACACCATCTGTTATCTGTAGCAAATCAGAAAGCATTTTTGCATTGCTTTTTGTGCAGGAGTGTGGGTACAGTTCAGAACACTTAAAAAAAAGTATTTTCTGTTTGTTTGAATACAAATGGTGGCTGTGGCCATTCATTTCCTTGTTCTTCCAAGATCCTGCTCAACAATACACAAACAGTAAGTCAGAAACTTTAAAGATTACAGAATAGGGAAATAAAAACTTGTTTTCTCTTTCTAGTCTGCTCACTGTTGATGCAACCCAATTGTCTTTTGTGTGAGCTCCGTTCACACAAAAAGAAGACGAAGTTCATGTGAAGCATTAACTTCAGTTGGCTGGCTTGAGCAGTTCCTTCAGCTATTAACTTCTGTTGTTGTCTGTTAGCAGGAACATTCATCAAACCAAAATTTTACTTCACAGTATGGGTACCTTCCCTGGATTGGAGTTCATTCGACACAGAGTGAAGATATAATTAAAACTATAAGGCAGAAAAACTACAAAAAGTTAGGTTAATTTTATATTTTTTTTAGATGTCTGAAGATAATGCATCTATTTATTCAGTTTCATGCTACAGGAGTATCAACATCAGTTTCTTTCAGTAATTATGAACACAAGTTTGAGGCACAGAAATAGTTTGGAAACAGATTTATAATTCTGCTTTCACCCTTGCCATGGCACAATGCATCCATATGTGCTCTAGTACTTGAGAGAAGCTAGAACATAAGACTTATTCTGTTCTCGCGTAAGTCAGGATAAATACATAAGATTTTGGAAAGTAAAAGTTGCAACTAAAGAAAGAAATAAAAAAAAAAATATAAATCACTGACCTCACACAGGATCTATCTGGCCAAATTAATTTATCTGGAAGATAAAGTTTTACACTGATAAACTCCCTTTTCTAAATTGACTACAGACCAGCTATGCAAGGCTCCTGTATTTTTTGTGAACATTATAACTGAGCTGAAGCCCTTGTACAGTGGAGAGTGTGGCGTCACTACCTCTGAACACAAGCCATTATCAGGAGGCTTTCTGCCATTCAATATACACGTATTCACCTGTTTAATTCACCTACATTTAATAGCTGTGGTAACCTATAGTCGTTTGTGCATTTTTTTCCTCCTATATTTCCAGTTACTCTTTACTACTATTAATTGTCATTACTGTCTATTTTATGAGTGGGAAGATTGTAGAAGTAACATCAGTATCTGTAGCTCAATATACATCCCACCCAGCAGGCATGTTCATGCACAAAACCAACCACAGGTCAGCATGAGTTGAAAACAGCACAAAAAACCAAATAGCACAGATTCTTGACCATGCTTCTCCTCTACAGATCAGGATGGATGTTGCTAGATGACCCTCTCTCTACATATATATATATAAAATACATGTATAAATATATATATGCAGATGGCCTTAGAAAACAGATTTATTCAGTAGCTAACCCCAGATCCTCTGATCTCTCCACTTGCTAACACCTGGATGTAGAAGCCCTCAGGGTTTGCAGACACACTCCTCTTGCTGCTACTCAGACTTCCTCTTTATACTTACACACCTCCCTTACCCTGCCATAGTTGGCCCAGACACATGGATTTCTCAGAAGCTGACTGTCAGACAGTCTGCCCCAGAAACTGAAAGGACCACCTGGCCAGCTACATAGCTGAGTCTTATTCTGCTCGTCTCTCCACTGTCTGGACCTCAAACCTACTGCCTCTCCAGTACCTCTCTGCCAAGACCTCTTATCCTAGTCAGCAGCTAAGTTGGCTTGAAATTAGCTACTGAAGTACACATACATAGGAAACTTTCACACTCTTTACGGTTACTGGCATATAGACCTCAATGCACAGATAAAAAGAATAGACAGTTCTCTCACTGTGGAAAACAGGAATAACACTTAACATGCAGATATGACAGACTCTGGTGATCAAATGCAGTACTTAGCCAGATAGACTTATTGACCAGATATTTATACTGAACTTCTTTTCCTTCCTATCTTACTTCCTCCTGTCTCTCCATTTTCCCATGCTTCTTCCCCCACTTCCCCTAGATTTCTTCCTTTCTCCAGCTTCTTTTACTCTCTCATATTAAGTCTCTCACAGTCCCACAATCCCCTTAGGCTCATGTGCCTAAGATGGTCACTTCTCATTAGCAATTTCAATTTCAATTTCAAACAGGTTTCCTCAGTGATTCTTCAGCTTTTCTCCTCTTTAAAAACAAAAAACAAGCCCCCAAAACACACACACACAAGTGCTATAATGTGAGAGTTCAAGCCCTCTTCCTCCTCTGCCTAAAGCTGAATAAAAAAAATATGAGGGAGCAGGTCAAGGAAGATTAAGTCTTGGATATAGTTTTGGAAACATTCTTAGTTCCTTTTTCACCTTCAGACAGGAAGGAGAAAAACATGTTATCTACTTTAATACAGATAAAGACTAACTGCCCTTTGGAGACATATTTTGGACTTTGCTTTGATAATTCAATATATTCTTATATTGAAGTTTATGCAAGTTCTATGACAATTCATCATTCAGGTATTAGCACGATTAAGAGTATCACAAGAATTGTCTTCATTCAGTATAAATGGAAAATTCTTAGGTTGTGATTTATTTTTTTTGTTTGTTTAGAGTCTTAAGAGAAATTATACATCAGATCATTCATCTTAACTTTACAACATACTTCCTGAATAAACATTTTTTTTCTAGCATTCAAACTAGAAAAATTTTCCTTCCATTCCTAAGAAACACAAAGACTTCTCAGCAGACCTAAATGAGCTTTTCCCCTGTCAGTTATGATTGGTGCAGTGGGATTCAATGGTTTCTTCTCTTTGTCTGCTTCCTTGTTGGTCATTCCAATCAGACATCCTGTCTCCAGTTATAACACATCTAGACACTTTAGTCCTTTATTAAGCCACATCACCTCCACTGTTTTCAACAGAAAAACGCAAGTTTTAATAGAAGCTTTTATTCTGTGAAACGATGACTCTACTGCTTTCCTGAGTGTGTGCAATCTAGAAAACATTTGCCAGAAAACAAGACAGTTCTCTCCTCCTTAATCACTGTACTGCTGTTGTTCTTGGTTCCTGGATCTCCACCTTTCTATATTAAGACTGGAGTTCTACTGCTCATTCTGCTAAAATAAAAAAATCCAGAATAACTAACAGAAGGCAATTTTTCAAAATTCAGGAGCTATTCAGTCCACTTTAATCTTTGATTTTCACAAAATTTTTAGCACTAAAAGTCATGTTTGGATCTTAAATCATCTTAAACTCACACTCAAAGCTTAAGATCAAAGCATAGATCTTGTAGGAAGGACTGAATTCTCAGGCCTGGTAGTATATTTAACCAAGTTGTTAGTATCCAAGAGGTACATGCATTAGATAGATTAGCAAATAGAATTCCTATGGTTTGTCTGCTGTTCTTTCCCTACAAGCCTTATTAAATAAGGCTTAAGTACTCCATTACAGTTACTTTCAGTATGTGTGACACTGTAAAATTATTAACAATTAATGTCAAGTCATAGACTAAGAGACATTATAACAAAAATGTCCAAAACCAAGACAGCATTCTCTATAACAAATCTTACACAAAACTCCTTAGAACAGCAGAAAAGTATGGAGGGGTATCACTCTATGGAAAAATGTCACCCCCCCTATTTCTTAAATGTACTTCATATCTTATGTCATCTATCTTACATATTCATATATTTTACAGCACGTTAAGTGTCTTTCACCGCTGAATAATCAATTCACTCATATCTAAGTAATTTCTGTTTGTTAATATTATGGTCACATAGAATGCTTAGGGTTGGAAAAGACTTTCAGATCATCTAGTTCCAATACCCCTGCCATGGGTAGGGACGCATCACACCCAAGGGATCATGTTACCCAAGGCTCTGTCCAACCTGGTCTTGAACTCTGGCAGGGATGGAGCATTCACAACTTCCTTGGGAAACCTATTCCAGTGCTTCACTAACCTCACAGTAAAGAAGGTCTTCCTTATAAATAACCTGAACTTTTCCTGTTTAAATTTAAACCCATTTCCCTCTGTCCTATTGCTACGTTCTTTAACAAAGAGTCCCTTAGATGTATTTTATCAGAATTCCACAGGTTGGCAATAACTTAATATCAAAATAACCAAACCTCTCAAATGAGGTATCAAAACTTCCTCATTGTAGTTAAGAAAGATGCTATTATAACCTTCTGGAATCACTCCAACTTAATAAACTGTCATATAAAGGCATTTTTTACTGCTAAAGGCACATTTTTAGCCCGCTTCCTGGCTACCTGCAAATTACTTCCAACCATACACAGAACACAGACACCTACTTACTTCTAACTTTCATGATGATTACTTTAAAAATAGTAATTTAAAAAAAATATTTAATATCCCAGAACTGACATATAGCATCTGAAGACTATCTCATGAAATATGTAGCTATACTGTATATAATGGACTTCTTGACAGTGAAGATTTCTATAAACCCCGTATCCAATCAAGTTTTAACTTTGCATATATAATATGAAAGATTCATATACAAACAGAACACAGATGTTATCCCCCCCCAAATTAACGGAAGAATCACATATGAAGTAATCTGTAGTTTTTCAGGGTAAAGAATAAGCTCTACAAACTACCTAGCCTATAAAAGTTAATGAAGTTTTTAGTATTTAGATTGACAACTATTCACTAAAGGCCAATTATTACCTGCACACTAGTGGGTATCAGGTCTTTCAGATCTCACTTTTTGTGACTGACTGCAAGAATGATCTACAGTTTCTAGAAGAGAGTTTTAAACAGACAACAGTGTTCTAACAGACAGGATCAAGCTTGCCATATTTCTGGGAAAAGCTAAGTCAACTAGAAGAAAAACATTGCAGATATTAAGTAAACATCTTGATGGTCTGAAGTCCTTAATCACCTAGAATTAAAAAACACATAGCCATTGCACACTATAAGAAGATGGTTGATTCTTTGGGTAGAAAAAACAAATTCCTGGAAATCTCCTGAGCAACCAGCTCATCCTTCAACTTCTGTAGCTAACAGGACTCATACAAGAGTTAGCTTTTGCATAGGTATCAGTCCTGACACTCACTTTCCATTTGAAAATCTGTGGATTTCAGGTTTCTTTTTAGAGATAATTCTTTCTCACAATATTTGTAAGTGAACAGTGCGGGAGACATTCTTGTACCATGACTGCAGAAATGATCTAGCTTATCTACAGCGTATTTGGTTCAGCTGACAGAGGTAGCTGAGTATAAAAACAGAAAAAGATTTTACAAGAGTAGTTTTCTTTCAAAGTTGTAGTGGAAATGTTATGTAGCTGGAATATAAGTCAGTGTTTGAAGACTACCAGGGTGGTTTTGTAGAGCTGTTTAAAGAGTTTCAGAGCATAGCATAGTTATTCCTCATCTTTCCTAATTAAAAAAAAAAAAAGGTGACTAAACAGTATTCTTGAAATAATTATTTTCATAACTAGTTTTCTGATTTTTAATCGATTCCCAGAAGGATTCCCTTTCCTAATTCAGCCTCAGTGACAGCAGAATGGGGACAGAGTGTCTGAATATTCTAGTCTTTCCCATTAAAAGTTTAGTTTTAAAGACTTCCTACTTTCTTGCCTTTTAAGCCACTTACTTAGCATCAAGAGCTAAAACTCTGAGGTTGATTCCTAAGTATAGGAAACCAAGTCTTTACTTCACCTGCTAAAAGAACCAGACATTTTCCTAAATGCAGAGAATTCAAAGCTCCATAGGCAGACAAGTTCAGTCCAGTTATTCTGCTACCTAAACAGATTGAAAGACCACTTACTTACAGCAAAATGTTCAAATGCAGATGGCTAAGTAGCACAAGGTCTAAAATTTCAGTCCTTTATCTTGTAAAGCTTCCACTAGCATCAAATAGAAGTCTGGGCCAATATGAATCACAAAAACTGGCCCTTCATACTTATTATGCCTGAAACTCAATTACCTCTTAATTCAAAATTCTAGGCCAAGCTGCACTTTTACTGAAGTGGCAGGAAATTAAGTATGCTTTTTATACTGTTTTACAAGCTGCAATGAAGTAAAAAGATTCCAAAGAAGAACAGCCATTACATTTTAGGAGTCCTGGATTGCAACAACAATCTCTGAAATACCGAAGATGTCATTTTGTCTGCAAGACTGGCATATAAACAGTGTAAACAGTAAGAAGCAACTCATCTTTCCTCAAAAACGGTTTTCATAAAGTTATTTCTAGTCAGAGAAGTCTCCAGTCATGTGAAAGGCATCATTCAGTTCCTTAAGGAGAATCGTGGGAGAAAATACATTTTCTATTTGGGGAGGCATGGCAAGGAAAATTATATCTTCTAAATGGGCTCATTTTCACTAGGGTCAGTGAAATAATTGGCTTAGCTTGATAAGAATGTGTACATATTAAAAAAAATGGCTGTAAGCATTTGTCAGTATGCAGAAAGAGGTGCAGCCTTGCACACAAGCTGATCTTCGTATCACACTTTCTGTTTCAAGGAGGTTTAGTGCTTGTCTAGGGCCTGGATCCTCAACCTTGCAGAGACTGCTGGAACTCAGCTAGCTATGAAGTTGCTGCTTCCTGTTGCCCACTGTTACAACCACATAGTCATGAACAGTTCTGCTCAGGAAGGCTAGGGTCAAGGGCAGTTATACAACTAAGGACTCAGGTGAAGAGGACAGGGGTCTGTGGGAGAGTCTTAATGAAATCAAAGGCTACAGCAGAACCAGATATATTCTGTCAGTCAACACATGGCTTTGCAGCTGGCAAAGGGCTTTGGCTTCTACAAATACGCAATCACCTTCAAAGAGCAGACTGATGTCAAGGATAAGATATAATACCTGACAAAATTGGGACAGCAAATGAAAAGGGCAAAATAGGGTAGTTTTCATTAATGGAGTTGTGAGACAGATAGATACATAATTTTCTGAAAAAAAGGGGAAGACAAATTGTTGCATTCTACATAAGGAAACAAAAATATGTGGAGCTCTCCTGTGGCATGATAAATCTGAAACAGGGTCTGTGAGAAGTCAAACAGGGAGCGGTTGTTAATGAAAGGCTCTGGCAGCTGTCCAAAAAGTAGTTAGGCAAAGCATTATTCAGACAGTTGGAAGATGTTCCAGTCACATGTCTTGGCTCTCACAGGGGACTTTAATCACTCTGATGTCTACTAAGAAACCAATACTGTGCAGCAGAAGCAATCCGGAAGTTTTGCATTTCCCCTCACCCCCACCCCAAGAAAGTAGGTGTAAGCCAACTAAGAAGGTGCTCTACTCTACTACATGCAAAGAACTGGTAAGGGATGTTGTGACAGCCACTGACAACCTATGCTGTTGTGAAATGCATATGGAAGAATTTAGGATCTTGAGGAAAGACAGGGGAAATAACAGAACAAGAAAGACCCCAGACTCCTGAAGAACAGAGAAGAATGTTGGAATGTATGATCACTTAGCCACACCTCCATCCCCAAGAAGATTACAGACAGCCTCAAAGCCATTTCTAGGCACATGAAGGACATGGAAGCAGCCACACAGATTTACTGTGAACAAATCCTGTATCTGACTCACCTTATTGCCTTATAAGACAAACAACTGGATAAGTGAAAGGCAGGTATTTACTTTGTATTGCTTATTTTGACTTGAAAAAAATATTTCAATATTATCTCTTACAGTGTTCTTTTAGCCAAACTGAGGAGATATGGATTGCAGAGGCAGATTACAAGGTGCAGAGAAAACAGAGATCATAAGGTTCAGAGAACCATCATAAGATTCAGAGAGCCATTTCAGTGTCTGTCTAGCAGTCAGCTGAGTGGTGTTCCTCAAGCTTCAATGCTTGCCCTAACAAGGGACCAGTACTCTTCATCAATGCCATCTACAACCCAGATGTCAGAATGAATTACCTCATTACACCCTCTTCGGGTTTGCAGGTGACACCAAAATAGGGGAAGCAACTGATCAGCTTGAGAGCAAAGGTGAAACTCACACTGGAAATATGTGTGAACAAGAATTTAATGAACAAAACCAAAGTCCTCTGCTGAGGAGTAGTAATCAGTAAAAAACAGCTAGCCAAATGCAACTCTAACTCATCCTAATAGCAGCCAAACACTAGCCATATAAAGGACAGCAAGAGAACAGACATGAATCTGCTCTGTTCAATGTTTATGAATTTATGTCTATAAAAGTGCTTAGTACTGGGGTCAAAGTACACAGAAAATGTTGACTAATTGGAAAGAGTCCAGGGTAAGGGGATCCAGCTAACTTGGTGAAAAGGTATCAACAGTTCTTTTTAACATCTTTACTTAACTAACCATAGAGAGTAAAGCAATGTTTAAAGGCAGAGTCAAAAATATGTAAAATTATTGAGGTTTTATCCAGAAAAAGAAAACATGTGTAAGAGGAGCTAGGGTTTTTTTGCTTGTTTCTTTAGGGTTTGGTTTGGTTTGGTTTGGTTTTTAAAAAACCCTCCTTCAGCAAAACATGCATTGGCAGATGCAGACTCTTACACAGCTGCTCAACATAAAAATAAGTGTCAGGATTCATTTCCATTTCTTGTTCACCTCTTTCCATGGTCATTTTAACAGTTCTGAAGTTTGCCCAAAACATGAGCGAGGAGAATTTTTTTTCCTCAGATGTCATATATATCTATACAGTTAATTAATTTCATCTGGCTTAAATTCTACTTCAGCAACTGCATCAAGAATGCCGTTAATGAAACAGGGAGCACATCAGAGAAGAGCAATTCTGGTTTACTTCTAAAGAATACAATAAAAAAAATAGCACTCTTTGTGTCTGTCCTGGGAACAACACACATATATATGCGTATATATATACATATGAGACAAAATCTATGGTATATTGAAAAATGTGGGATCTGAGCATGATGTAAATGGTATGGAATAAGGGGTGGATACTGTCCTGGGTTCAGCATTTTTCTCCTTAGCAGCAGGTGTAGTAGTGTGTTTTTGACTTTTAGCCTGGGAACAACACTGATAACACTGATGTTTTTAGTTGTTGCTCAGTAATGTTTACTCTGACCAAGGACTTTCTGCTCTGCCAGGGAGGAGGGGAAGCAGGGAGGAAGCAGAGACAGGACACCTGACCCAAACTAACCAAAGGGGTATTCCACACCACAGCACATCATGACCAGTATATAAACTGGAGGGATTTACCCAGAAGGCCTAAATCGCTGCTTAGGTTGAGCTGGGTATCAGTTGGCGAGGGAGTGGTTGCATTCTCCCCTTGTTATTTCTCTTATCATTATTATTATTAGTGGTGATAGCAGTAGTGGTTTGTGTTATACCTTAGTTACTGGACTGTTCTTATCTCAACCTGTGGGAGTTACATTCTTTCGATTCTCCTCTCCATCCCTCTGGGAGCAGGGGCAGGGATTGAGGGAGTGGCTCCGTGGTTCTGAGTTACCGTCTGGGCTTAAACCACAACAGTGTCCTGTACTGTATAGTTCTGAATTCTGTTATATTAGAGCTACATGTAAAGCATTCAGAAAGCATGGACCACTTAATTTGAATGAATGTAATTACATAGCTGTTCCAATTTCTTCACAATCCACAAACATTTTGGAATACTATGAATGCACCAAATTATACTCTAATAATGTCTGCATCTAACACTTCAATCAAATGCATGGCACCTTTAGTCTATATGGAACTTTACTTGGTAAGAAAATGTGCATGTTTTGCATATATTTAGTAAGAAAATTAAGACAACATTAATCAAACAATTTTATAAATCTAAACTTAATTTACCTATATCTTTCACTCAGTTTCTTACCATGTGAGGATTTTTTTCTTGAGAAACAACCTAAACTGGTAAATCAATAGTCTCACATCTTGGTGATCAGTACAAAATTTTTCCTCATAGTGGATATAAAAGCAGTGTCATTACCACTACTGATCTTAGCAAACAGAAGAGGAATAAGTAAAAGCAAGTAGGAGGAAACCCAACTAGTTTCAGGTATACATAATCTATCTCCAAATTTTGTTGAATTCCACTTATTTCTAGTGGATCTTTTTAGCTTAAAATATTCATGTCAAACTATCCAAAAGTGATTAGAGCATTAAATTAATACAACAAGAAGAAAAATATTTTTCTAACATAACCAACTTTTCTTTCTAGTTTTACTGAAGCAGAATCCTGCACTTGGAGAGAAAAAGCAGTACAATACTGTGATCTGCCTTCAAATCGCATAGTTCCAGTACACACAGAACTGAATTCAGCAATACTAGCACAAAGTAATTTGAAATAAGTAACCTCTCCAAGTGAGGAGTATCAAAACAAGCACTTCCATAATTATGTTTTATAATCTCCAAATTATCCTTGATAAAAAATTCTTCAAATTGCCTAATTCCAACTCAAGCACCACCTTGTTTAAAACCCCTAATATTGTTTTAGGTTGTCATATCTACATCAGTTATTACAACAGCAGAATCAGGACAGGTGTCTAACAGCAACCAAAATGATAATGCTTACATACAAACCATTCATACATTGGAGCTTGTCTCAAATAATCACTTCTCCCCCAAAGATAAATATCAGTATAACATTAGCTATCACTAGCAAACCTGCTTCAACATCCTATACACATAGCTGTGATGCAATTGCAGTGGTTATGCAAAACAGAATGAAAACATAATAGGGACAGCCAAAATATCTATTGGAGTAAATACTTCTTGAGTGTAGGATTTCCAAGTATCATTCATGCAAAAGGAGCTTTTCCACCTCCATCACTGGTCAGGAGTGAACTTCCATTTCTGAGAAACGTTAGGTTCAAGAAAGCAAAGCAATACTGAAAGAGCATGGTAACTGAATTTTTACTTTAAATAAAAATATGCATGGACCACCTGTGTGGTATTAATTTAACATTTTTAATTTATAACTAAATATCTTTTTTATGTTCCACTCTTCAATTTTTGTAAATTTGCATTTGAGTACACAGGGGCTTTCATTTTATGGCTTTCTAAATAAAGAGTATTTATCTGGTACAACTGTGACAGTGACTTGTCTTCTATTATAATTTTTTAACTTTTCACTCCACCAGTTTAAGACCATTGCCTTCTCCTATATCAGGTAAATTAAGACCTAATAAAAATTTTCCTAAAGCTTTAGCCAATGAAAGTCTCTTTTTGTCTGTAGGGTTGCCTTAATTCCTGTGCTCTTACACACACTTTGATACCCCATTGCAACACTGATAAAATATTTCACTTGGATCATTAAATGACTACAGCAGAGCCATTAGGGGAAGGAAGAATTAGGAAGAAGCATAGGTGCATAAGAAACTTACACATTCTGCCTGAAGAACAGGACCAATTTTAGCAACCTTATTTTGGCTTAAAATCTTCTAGCAGAAGAGGAAAAGCATGGCAGACCTCCCACAATCATTGTGTACATAAATATTTTCCACTATCAGTTGACTTCTGCTATTACAGGGTCAGGCTAAAACAGGAGCAGGCAATAAAGCAAGAAGAGAAAACCTTTGAATGGAGTTTGATAGGGAACAAGGGAAATGAACCCAGAAGAGAACTTTTACTTAGTGCACAAGAACCAGTTCATTCCTGAAAGAAGAAAATACTCCAGTAGATCACTCGGATGCAAGGTAGGTTAAGTAACTTAACCCACTCATAATAAACCCCTATTCCCACAGGCAAAAAGCAAGTGTCTGAGGCTACCCAGCTCAGAAATTGTTCTCAGTGACTGTTCAGAGGGCAGCAAGAACAGTCTGTTTTGTGTATTGCCTCTTCTTGGTATGAGATCTGATCTTCAGCACTTTTATACATTAGTCTTTAAACATTCCCTGTTTCAGTCAAGTTCAAGGGAAAGCAGTGTTCTGAACCTATGTAATCACCATAATACTGAAAAAAAACCCCAAACAACCAAGGTAGAAAAATGACTGAAACAAAATGGCTACAAAGATGCCTACGATGTGTTTCCAACCTAAATTTCCTCTTGTATCCTAATCTATGCCATAGGGATACCAAGACTTGGACTTTGGAATGGTATTGCTAACAAGTTAGTTTGGAAGCAGACATGGTGATCACAGAAAACTCTAAAAAAATTCAACTCAATTTTCAAACAGGGTGCAAGTGGCAAGTGGTGTTCAGAAAGCAGTTGAGGGTTATACTTGAACATAGACCACTTTGAGAAAAGACTTCGTTCTGTGAACCAAAAAAGAAATGCCCAGGAAAAATAAGATCCCATGATCACAGCACTGAACTTCATTATAACAAACAACTAAAGAAACAAAACTATGTTTATTATTATTTTTTTGTTGTCTGCATTGATATTGCAGTTTTAGCAATGTGGAATATTTGTATGTCAAATGATTTCCAAGCGTTTCTTGTATAATTTTAGATACATTCATAAATACTAACCGAAGCAGAAATTATTTAATCCATTTTAAAGTATGTCTTAGTGTTCTTTTTCCAACCCAGTGTAATGTAAAATAATATGTCCCAATATTGTTTCCCAGCGCACTGTGACATAATTCTCACTTGGAAGGGATGATACATATAAAGCAAAAGTTTAATCTCTCCTGGGCAAGAGGTCACTTTCATGGGAAATTCATTTCATAACAATTTCATATCAGTGATACTTAAGAATTATCTTGCAGGATCACGGAATGAAATAGAAATCTTCTTGGGAAATGATACTACATTTCTCCTTAAGATTTAGGTCACCTCTCTTTTGAAGAATTATGTTTCTGTCAGATTGTAAAGGTGTCCTTAGTGAATTGAAAAGGGCACAATAATAAAAGTATCTGAACTGGGGAATGTGTGCAATAGGAAATCATTTCAGTAGGACACAATGGAACATAAATGAAGGTTAGAAATGGAAGCATTATAATGACTTCTCAAGAAAAGAAAAAAACTACCAGATGCATATCACAAATTATCCTATTATAATGAGGGAAAGGCTCGGAAAAAGGAAAAAAAGGTATTTGAAATGTAAGAGAAACATTTCTGCAAATATCCTTCCTGTGACCTCTGAATCTAGTCTTTCTGCCATTTTGTATCAATGAGAAGACAGTTAAGCTCCTACAAAGAATATGCAGTACTATTCTGGAATTCAGGCTTACAAGACTACTGATAATTCACAACGATTCCTGCTAGGAAATCCCACAGATTTATTACTTTAAGTTGTTGTTATTTAAAGGGGCTGAAAATGAATTTCTTACAGAAGCACCTACTTAGAGGAACATGAGAGAACAGTTTACAAGATGTTTGAACCCCACATACAAGACTTCAGCAAGCTGTATTCTCTTGATCCTTATTATTGAATTATTTTACCACCTTAAATGACCCAAATCCAAGATTAACCAAAAGAAGTCAAATCAAAAGAAAAATGTCATGTTCTGTTCTTTATCTGAATGTTCTAGCTTAAGTTTAGAATAAAAGCAGAAAAGCAGAAAACACTTTTATGCAAAATAGTTACTTACAAGGCAAAGGCCATACTGTATTTGTCACATCCAGGTGTAAGGATACTTAATATGAAAATGATATAAAAATACTTAAAATCCCAAACCCTAGAAAAGGCAAAATAATCTGCATTTCAACAACAGAGTACTGTATTTTCTGTTGAATACAGCCAATATTTCATACTCAATGTTTTAGCTTCAGATACCTTGGAGGCTAGTATTCCTGGACACATTCCATTATCTGCTACAAATGTCGTTCTCTAACTTAAATGGGTTAGTTGGTAAACAGTAGGTATAAAGTCCCAGAGCAGAAGATGTACCTGTATCCAGAGTGATGTATCATAACCTATTATTATAAAATGCAAGATATTTTCTCTTATTATGATAGTGAGAGCTATAAAAGGTCAATCCCAGTAAAAATATTCATTAGTCTTCCAAAAAGGAGTTTGCTTGTTTATTTCATAAAAAAAAATTAAATAAGTTTTGATCTTGTATCACCTGATCATGTTAGTATTTACATGCAGTAATTACCATCAGATACATACGTATCTTTTCCATTAGTATAAATCATCTTGCATGGATGAATAACAGTATCAGAGTCTACCAAGTAGAGTGATTTTGCTGTCATGACAATTCCAGTTAATGTTGAAGTATAAGTTTGTGAGAATAATACAAATATTTGAATAGAATAGAATTATTTGGGTTGGAAAAGACCTTTGATATCGAGTCCAAGCTTAAACCTGTCACTAACTAGTTCACCACTAAACTATGCCCCCAAGCACCACAATTACAAGTCTTAAATATCTCCAGGGTTGATGACTAAACCACTTAATTAGACAGCCTGTTCCAATGCTTGATAAACTTTTTGGTGAAGAAATTTTTCCTAATTTCCTATCTAAACCTTTTCTTGCAAACCTTGATGCCATTTCACTTCATCACTTGGGAGAATAGAAAGACACCCACCTCACTGCAGCCTCCTTTCAGGTACTAGCTGAATCAAGATACTTCTAATCCATATTCACTCTCATTGAACTCTCTTAATATAGTACTATTAAACATGTTCTATGCTAAAGTAGAGCTGTGTATGTAGAGCTCTGATGTAGCCCCATCAGAGATTTTGTTGTATTTTGAAGAATTGCCAGGAATGGCAGGGCCCAACAACTGACTGAGGTGGCCCTTTAAGATGTAGAACAAATCTTTCCATGATAAAGGGATCTTTTATATCAATGTAAGCTAGTTGTAAACCTTTTTATTTTTTTTTAGTTATCTTCTGCTTTTCAAATCCTCTAACGACCCTATGACAACTATGCTGAAGGAAATATGCTAGTTACATATAAACCCCCTGCAAATTAAATACATACTTTTTCAAGAATGCTCATCCCTGGCGGTGTTCAAGGCCAGGTTGGACAGAGCCTTGGGTGACAGGGTTTAATGGGAGGTGTCCCTGCCCATAGCAGGGGGGTTGGAACTTGATGATCTTAAGGTCCTTTCCAACCCTAACTATTCTATGATTCTATGATACTACAAAGAAGTATTTTAGTACCCCGTTTTACTTAGAAGCCATTCATATTTGCACAAAACTATTTTCAGGCCTGATTCAAAAATAGAAGTTGTAAAAGGACCAAGGCAATATTAATTAGGAAACTAAAAACAAAGTATCCCTGGTGAATAAGATCACTATTTAAACAGATATTTCAAACACCAATAATAATTTCCCCTTTCAGTGTTTCAGATCAGTAGGGTTCATTGCATGCTGAGTTTGAAGCCTCTTAGTAAGTAAGTAGGAAGCATGAATTAGGACATTGTTATATCTGCTGTCAAAGTGTATAAGGGAGAAACTAATCAGATAAATTATTTTAAGCTACTTCCATGTCAACAGTTGAAACATTTTCTAAAAACTGTAAGAAATATCACTACATAAAAAAAAAAAAATAATCATCTTCTGGTTAAAAAGATTTAAAAAATAAAATCAACTTTCCTACAGGTGATTGATCCTGAAACTGCCTTTCCAGTCTCCATAGCCCTAATGGAGAGGACAATTGCAGGTGTTGCAGCTGGAGTGGATATTTCCTCATGTTTACCTCTCTTTTCTCCCTCAGTCACCTTCTTCCTCCCACTCCCTTTGGCAGGGGTGCGTTATCAGTAACTCCTCTTCTTACTGTAACTAACCACAGTGTAACAGGGACTGATCTGCAGTGCTCCCTTGAAAACCCACAATGAATAGAAGCTGCCTATATGGCATGGGGCCCGTATGGTATGGGCTGTTTGTAGAGAGTATGGCTAAAGTAGCCATTCTTCTCTTGCATGCTTCCTCTAGAGGAAGCATATTTACTGTCAGCAAGAGGTAAGCTACTGCTCCTGGGAGAGAAGCAACAGTACAGAAAGAGTGTAATTCTTCCTTCCAGCATCAAATTAACCTTCAATAAAACTTCACAACACTTCTTCCTACTAATTCTGACCTACCAGCCCTCACCTTTGCTACTAGGAGTTATTTTTGCTTCTTTCCATGACTGTGTTGGAAGTCAGGCCAGGCAATGCTCACTCCAGTCTCATCTCTGGAGAAATAAAAAACATCATAATTCCTTTGGTTCCCTAGAAAAAATAAAGGGGTGGAGTTGCTCTCAGCTCTCTCTTCTTCAGCTTCCTCTTGATTAGTCACTGTTGCCTATTACAGCCTTGAGTCATAGAAAATAGGAGAGGATTTTTTGCCTATGCCACAAGTGTGGTCTTTTCCAGAAGTTTGATCATTGCACAGCTGACTGCTAGCCTGGTGAAATCTCTGCTGAAGCTGGAGGCAGTGGTATTATACCTCACACACAGTCCAACATCTTCATTTTATTTGAAAGATTTGGTGCTACTTTTGCTAAATGAATACTAAACCTAGCAAATGCTGAAATTTCATGCAATATGAGACTTCCTGCACATGAAAACTTCAAGCCTATTATTGCAGTTCATGTATTTATTTTTTAAGTTAAACTTCAACATATTCTGCTTTTACAGCTCACTTCTTTATCTGATCAAGCAAAAAATTATTAATTTACCAGCCAGTCAAGGTTTTAATCTACCTGCAGCTGATTATCTAGTGTCCTTATTAGTACCAGAGCCTGTACTAAGCTGTATACTGGTAATTATTACATTTACTATCACCCTAAGATGTTAGAATATCTAATTCAAGATGTTTTATTGCTTAACTAGAGAGTGTATGTTTCATTCTAAAAAACAAATCATACAGAAAGGCATCCAAAGACTTAAACAGCTGAACCATACTTGTGCCACTAATGATTTTGTATGTTCCCAACAATTTAGAACCCCCCAACAGCTGTGCCTCAATTACAGCTGCTTTATAGGCCGTAATAATGTATACATTCTGAGGTCAACAAGGAATCTCTCAACCTCTAAAAGAACTTATGATAGCTTTGAGGAGCTTCCATCAAACTTTCGGTAAGGGGTGTTTCCTGTATTGTCTATTCCCCCCCCCCCCCCAAAAAAAGGCATTTTCAGAATGCCTTTATAACAGTTCAATGAAGAAAAGGGAATCCAGATGTTACAGGCAGAGCATAGCTGCTGTCTTTCCAATTTTTTTTTTTTTTTGAAGCATTTTGGAGTACTCACCTATAAAATTTAAGCATTTTCAGTTACTGCAAATTTCACCCTCTCACAAGCAACAAAATAATCAATAGCTTGTCCTTTTTTTCCGATTTACCATCACCTGAAGATTTATTTGCACTGCCATTTAGACTCAGGGTTATTATAAAGCTACATTTTGCATGTGGTTGTTTAGATCTTTACTGAAAGGAATAATGAACTCTCAGATCGCAATTTAAATTGGTCCCCACATTTAGTCACTATATGGTTCTTTGTTTCCAGTCCTTCAGTCAATTTTAAGTTCAATGAATCTGGATGGAAAGTAAAATTGACAAATATTCTACACCCACCTACCTGCTCTCTCCCTCCTCCACAGGACTTCTGAAGGGGAGAATAAGATGGAAGAAAACTTGTGGATTAAGAAAAGACAAGGACATCTCTCACCAATTACCATCACCAGCAAAGCAGACTTGACCTGGGGAAAATTTAGTTTCTTGTTAATTAATGTAGCAGACCGCACAGTGGGGCAGGGAAAAGGTACAAACACACACACAAAAAAAAAGAAGTACAAGCCAAGGACAAATACAGGCTGAGTGGAGACTGTTTTCAGAGCAGCCCTGAGGAGGGTGTTGGTGGATGAGAAGCTCAACATGACCTGGCAGTGCACTTACAGCCCAGAAAGCCAGCTGTATGCCGGGCTGCTTCAAAAGAAGCATGACCAGCAGGCTGAAGTAGGTGATTCTGCCCCTGTACTCCACTCCCGTGAGACCGCACCTGCAGTACTGTATTCAGCTCTGGGGCCTCCAATGTAAGAGGGACATGATCTTGCTGAAGCAAGTCCAGGAGGGCCACAAAGGCGATCAGAGAGTTGCAGCACCTCTCCTATCAAAACAGGCTGAGTAAGCTGGGCTTGTTCAGCCTTGAGAAGAGAAGGCTCAGGGGAGACCTTATAGCAGCCTTCCAGTACCTAAATGGGGCCTACAAGAAATCTAGAGAGGAACTTTTTACAAAGGCACATAGAAACAGGACAAGAAGGAATGGCTTTAATCTGACAGAGAGTAGGTTTAGATTAGGCATTAAGGAAGAGCTTCTTTACTATGAGAGTTGTAAGACGCTGGAACAGGTTGCGTGGGGAAGTTATGGATGCCCCATCCTTGGCAATGTTCAAGGCCAGGTTGGACAGGGCTTTGAACAATGTAGCCTAGGGGAAGGTGCTCAAAGGTGGGAGGGTTGGAACTAGGTGGAATTAAGGACCCTTCCAACCCCAAACCACTCTATGATTCTACAGAAAAGACATCATGTCTCACAAAAGCAACAGAACAGTGTGCCTTATTTATAACCAATTCAAGGTTGTTTCATTTGTTAAGGTAGCTTGAACATCCATTTGTCATTTATTAGAAGTGCTTCATCTCAACATTTTTCCTTCGTTACAGTTCTACCAGCCAGCTCTCCTACTAATATGAAACCATAAATTTGGAATCAGTTTCACAGGACAGAGTCCATTTTTATATTAATACATGTTTAAGCCTATAACAGCACCAAAGAAATAAATTTGTACAAGAATTGAAGACCAGCTTGTTCCTGTAACAGGCCAGTATTTTAGTTAAGCATAATCACTGCAAATGTCCAGTGAAAATAGGATTCTCGAAGTAGCAGGTAAAGGGCAAAAAAGGTCAGTTAATTATTCCCATTTCTGCTTTGACATAATGTTAACACAGCATCAGTAATAGAGCCTCCTGAGTCTTTATTAATGTAAGTTAGCTTAAGTCAAACACTCCACTTTTTCCTTCAACATTGGGAATTCCATTTGCATTTCCCATATTTTCACAGCTCTTACTAACTGATGAAGTTTAACCATGCCAAGTACAAGATCTTACACCTGGGTCGCAGCAATCCCAGGCACAGCTACAGGTTGGGCAAAGAAGAGATTCAGAGCAGCCCTGCAGAGAAAGACTTGGGGGTGCTGGTTGATGAGAAAATGAACATGAGCAGGCAGTGTGCTCTTGCAGCCCAGAAAGCCAACTGTGTCCTGGGCTGCATCAAAAGGAGTGTGACCAGCAGGTTGAAGGAGGTGATCCTGCCCCTCCACTCTGCTCTTGTGAGACCTCACCTGGAGTATTGTGTGCAGTTCTGGTGTCCTCAACATAAAAAGGACATGGAACTGGTGGAACAAGTCCAGAGGAGGGCCACGAGGATGATCAGGGGACTGGAGCACCTCCCGTAGGACGACAGGCTAAGAAAGTTGGGTCTGGTCAGCCTGGAGAAGAGAAGGCTGCGTGGAGACCTCCTAGCAGCCTTCCAGTATCTGAAGGGGCCCTATAGGAATGCTGGGGATGGACTATTCATTAGGGACTGTAGTGACAGGACAAGGGGTAACAGGTTCAAACTTAAACAGGGGAAGTTTAGGTTGGATATAAGGAAGAAGGGGGGTGAGGCACTGGAATAGATTGCCCAGGGAAGTTGTGAATGCTCCATCCCTGGCAGTGTTCAAGGCCAGGTTGGACAAAGCCTTGGATGGCATGGTTTACTGAGAGGTGTCCCTGCCCATGGCAGGGGGGTTGGAACTTGATCTTAAGGTCCTTTCCAACCCTAACTATTCTATGATTCTATGACTTTTCAGCTTCTCATAAAGCTCTGCCAGCAAGGAGCCTGGGAATACACAAGAAGCTGGGAGGGGACACAGCTGACCAAAGGAATATTCCACATCATGCTGAACAATAAATCTGGAGGGAGCTGGCAAAGGTAAACAGCCTGCTGCTCAGAGATTGGCTGGGCATCAGTCAGCAGATCATGAGTAATTGTGTTGTGCATCACTTGTTTTGTGTATTCTTTTGTTATTATTTTCCCCTACTTTTCTGTATTGTTCTCAACTCATGAGTTTTGCCATTTTTCCTATTCTCTTCCCCATCCTACTGGTGGGGGGAGGAGGACTGAATGAATAGCTGTGTGGTGTTCAGGTGCCTCTCAGTTTAAACCACAAACATTTTTCAGAAGGTTTTTTCAAGTATCAAATTCTATTTAGAATAGCTGAAGATATTAAATATTTTGCTAGGATCTTTATGCTTCTGCTCTTGGCTATGTTTAGTGTCAAAACACAGCATACTTTAATATACCCAAGTGTGTGCCTCAAACAGCCTCCCCTGTCCTGTAGCTCACGTATTCCTTTCTGTCAGTAATCTCTTTATAGAGATCATTCCCCATTACAATCCAGGCAATCTGTGTTATTTTTCTTGTTTCTGTTTCAAAGTGTTAACTTGGTAAACATACTATAGGATTAGCAGCATGAATGAAGGCTGTAAAAGTTACTGCAAAACACTGAAGAAATCTAACTTGAGACTTCTAAGGCAAAGACACTTTTCTTCTTTTGTAAAGCTTTACATAACAAAAGCCAAAGATTATTTTACCCTAATATTACAGTCTTTACTTATAGAACCAATCTTCACCTCTGCAAGAAGTCTTGGTTTAGATTTACCAATTTGTCACAAGATAAGGCTGTGCAACAATTGACATTATGTAACTCCGCTAAACCTTACAATGGAAGCTTAAACTGTACTTCAAGGAATTCTGTAATTCTGTTTTTATGCACTCTTTCAGCAGAATAGCAATTAATATAATTTCCAAAAATTCTTACTGAAGAGCACAGACCCAGGAAATGTCATTTCATACATGGTCACCCACACTTCAAGAAAACAAGATCTGAAGCTGCTCGTGCTGGTGCTGGAAAATTTTAAGTGCACTGACTATGTAACTTTAATATAATACTCCTTGTGTCCTGTAAAAATAATAAATAGAAGATGAAAGCAGTTTACTGAGATCATATATATAGTATAAGTCAATCTAATAAATTGTTCTTTATAAAAAATTCAGCCTTTTTTTTCACTTTAAAGACAATAAGGTGGTTTTGTTCCACTGTTCAGGTCTAGAAAATAATCAGCTGTGAATAGCATTTTCTTACAAGTCATGTAGTATTAAGACAGTTTGAGAAAAGGTAACTTTTATTATCCTAAAAATAACAATTTAGCTTAAATCAAGCTTCATTTTACTGTAAGAAGAAGTACCAAACCAGATTCAGCCTTGATGATCACAGGTTCTAACAATCATTCACATAACCTACCCAGATGACTGAACTTGTATGTAATAAAAAATGCAGTTTACATCTTAATCCTTGTACACCTGCCATGTTAACTCATTCCTCTCCTTCCACTCTGTTAAAGGATAGTGCAGCTGCTAAGGTGAGTGGCAAGTATTTGACATTAAGAACTTTCAGTAAATATCTGTAGCTACCTTTTGCCCACTGGGACAACAGGAACTGGAATATATTAAACCTATTCTGTAAATAGACACCCTTGACACAACAAAATTACTGACTGGTAACATTTGGGTTGGTGCTACAGGTACTGCCTGGTTTATTTTACCTCAGCTTGTATTGCATTCCTTTTACAATGAGAGATGAGTCCAATGGAGCCCTTGGGAAGAAGGAAGGACTGTTCTTGGGGGACTAATGAGTATCCACAGGGAGAGATATTTAGATGGCAGGGTATGTTACTTACAAGGAGCTAGCAAGATAGAAACACTTAGAAAATAAACAGCTATTATCTCAGAGGCAACTGATAATTTTCTAGGGACTAAAAAGGAAATTCTTCACTTAACTGCAGATCAAGAAATTAATGCATAGCCTGAAACCAAGCCTGAAATTAGTGACTCACCTGTAAAGGCACAGTGAGTGGATGAAAAAGATTATTTGACTTCTGAATATCTGTTCTCTCTGACCAAATAGCTGAGTTGCCCTCATTTACAAAGTATTATAGTACTTTTAAGCTGAATTTTGTTAATCTTGAAAACCCTTCAGTCTCTTTTGGGGAGTTTATAATAGAGAGGTCTATACAGGTATTCTGTAAAGAACTGGTAAAAAAGTCAATGGAGAAAGAGACACTGAAAACTGTTAGGAAGTCCAGAGGCAATTTTGCAATTAGTCAAAGCATAAATTTTCACTTCAATAATCCTCGGCCCACAGCCCCCAAAGTTACAAAATATTTGCCAGACCAATGCCCTAACAGCAGCCATTAGAAGGGTGGTAGGGATCCTGACAATTTTGAATTTACACAAGCATCAAATAGTTCCTTAATACAAATCTGAAGAATAAAAACAAATAAACAAAACACAAACACAATTTTCCTACCAAAACTCTAAACTTAAGAATTGCATTTCTATCCCTTACCTCACAGAGGTAGCCTTCTGTTTTGGGTTCCAGGAAGGCAGTATCACCTCAGTAATTTCTGTAATGCTCGATTGACTGCCTTAGATAGGTAAAAAAAAAAAAAAAAAAAGAAAAAAAAGAAATGTTCCTATAACTTCTATTGTTTAACTACTGCTCTGAACTTCAAAGGGGCTTTCACATTCAGTTGTATATTTACAACATTCCCACCCTCTGAAGGGAAGAGCCAGCACATTGTCCATAGCTGCCAAGGCATCACAGAACCATGTGCTCAAGCCTATTGAAGCCACAAAAGAAAAAAAAAGCAATCATCTAACACCTTCACTGCAGAAAGTCAGGACACCAAAGTTACAAAGCATCAAGCTGTGTACAGACAGAGACATACATGGGTTACCTGTGAAATCCGAGGGAGAGATAAAGACAGTAGGCTATTGTCACTTTAATTTGTTGACCTCCAGCCCAGATTTTTGTATTTTTAACTGTAACTGATTTCCAGATGCTGGGATCCTGAATTCAAAGCCATCTCTACTTTTAATGAAAAGAGAATCTCATAAAGCACATGAAAAATTACACTGACTTTTAGATACCTGTTAAAAATTTTTATTTTTCTTCTAATCCAGGAAAACCCAAAAGCATTTGCACTCATATCATTTTATTGTGAAGTACTTATAATGACTGTCATCCGAGATGATAGAAAACTTCATAGAGGAGGCAGATCACCTTCTGAGCGAGACTAAGCCTATATCTGGGAGTAACCACAGTCTCTCCAGGCTGGTTTAGCCTTTAGAAATCTGTGACTGAAACTTTTGCTAGTTTGCAAGCTATCCAAGTGAATTCATTTTGCAGTGTAGAGACTTGGTCTCTAGAAACTGTTACAAATATTGTTAGAATGTGCAGAAATATGCATGAGCTTGAGTAATTCAATTAGGTTCTTCCCATTAGGTGTTTGTATCTGACACAGAACCGCTGGTGAATAAGAACCTTACTTTGCATTGCAACAACTCACTTCATGTTTCTTACACATGAGCTGCACACAGTAGGAGAACACCAGGAAATGCAAAGTTAACACAAGGATGGACTGTTCAAGAACAGAATTTTAATTTAATAGTAGCTGAAGGAAGAAATGCTTGGCCTGACCGCTTCCTATCCTGCATATATTCTTAACAAAGTATTCTTATTCACTCTGCTGACATTAAGGAGCATTTTCTACTGAACTTGCTTGGAACAATGGTGACTGAGTGAATGATTATGCTAATCAGACATCAGTATTCACAATAGATCTTACACAGCATAAATCCCAGTCTCCTTCCTGTTAAGAAAGCACTACTGAGAAAATGAATCACACTCAATTACCAAGTGTTTCAAACATTACTTGTATTCTACATTTGAACTCTAATTAAACTACCTTGAACTTGCATGAAAAAAAAGTATTTTCAAAATACAGTTATAACTATTTACAACAGTGATAGTTCTTAACATATTTTGTGCTTGTATATTAAATCTTGCTTTAACAGAGCTATACTAATTATAATAATATGCTGCTGAGCTACAAGCAGGTATAATACTTTAATCCTTCAGTGTGACACTGCAGGAGTGGGAAAAAAAAAACAAAAAAAAACAACAAACCAACTACCAAAACAAAAAAAAACAAACTGAAACTCCCAAAACAAATAGTTTTGATTTAGAGACTGCTTTGTTGTCAGAGTAGTGTTCCACACACCACACTCCTGCCGCCAGGCATTTGAAATTCTGACAGCAGAATCTAAGGTCAGAATATGAATGATGTAGATGTACATGACGAAGATGTAGATTAATCTTTTCCCTCCCTTGGGAACAGGATTGAAAAAGCAAAAAGTTTACTGGTTTTCATAGCAAAGACTTCAAGTGTTTAAGGTTCCAGCCAACAGCCTGTGTTCATAGGTGAATTAGATGATGCTAGATGAACTCTGATAAGCAATACTACATATTGTAGTAAATAACCATTAAAAACCAATTCTTCTACCTCATAAGAACCATTTGACACTCTACGTCACAACAGTCTATTTATGAAGGGTAAGACAGGCACCTGAGTTACCTTGAGCCTTCAGTGTTTACAAAGTGTTATTTTGTCCTTTGTACAATCAGGCTTGAAGCTGTCTTTAGCCAATTCTGATCTAAGATTATGGGCAGCATTAAATATGTTTAGGGCACTTTCTGAATACATTATCCTTAATTTTCTTATATTTAGACCCATTTGCAGTTTCAGAAGGTTACCTTCCAGCAAGCTTAACATGTAGATAAAAATTTGGTCATGCTACAGATAAAAGAGAGCTAAAATAATGCAATATGTCTTCTTATTAGCGCTTCTCATAACACAGCATGGCCTTTTGAATTCCTCTGTGATGTACAGTTTCTGGTATCTGCAACAAAAGTCATAGTAGAAGTATGCAAGAACATAGCAAGAAAGATTGGGCTGCTAAGCATCTGAGGGACACGTGTGAAGACCCAGGTGTCTACTCAAAAAACCTCAAAACAGGTTCAGCACAAAGGAGGAGACAAGTAGATACTTCCACACTTAGATACGGTGACCTGCACAGCTCTTTGCTGGCATAACGTACGTTTGCATAACATATTAATTGTGTTTGTGTAAAAGTAAAGTTGCAGGTCTTAAGGGACTGTTTCTTCTTCCATCACAAGCAATAGGAAAGTTCCTGTTGTTTTAAAGAAACAAAAGCACAAAACCACTTAGCAGGTTTCAAACCAAATTACTAGGCTAATGATTGATACAATAAAATATAGGTGATTTCATATACCTCTTTCCTGAGGAGAAAGTGATGAATACCTCACCCATGTTCTTGTGGCTATCTAAACTCAAAGAGAGTATTCTCTACATAAGCACTATTTTCACCTGCAGGTGCTTTTTCACCTTAGGCAGTTTCCTAAGGGGAGTATTCTTGAAAAAAAAATAAAAATCTGTATATAAGGAGTTTTTAGCTAACAAACTGTTAGAAAGTGTGCTTATATATAGAATGCTTGAGTGCTAGCACACTTTAAGAATATTTAAATGTAAAATAATTTCCTGCAAATATAAATCGCCTTTAGAAAAGTTGTATATGGTTACCAAGAAGCCCTTCAAAGTACAAATATAATTTAAAGTAATCCAATGGATTACAGATGTCTAATGAAGTTTGAAATGAACCTGTTTGGATTGCTTACTCATTTTATGGCAAAGAACAGGTTTTTTGTTTGTGTCCCCCTCCCCCCCCTTGTGTATTCCATTTGTCTTTTCCTTGTATGTTGATCTGATTTGAATAAATTTCTTAGCTAATCTGATATTACTGCATGAGTATTCCCTAATCTCTAATTAGAATTTTTAATCCTTACATTTTGAGTTAAACATGCATGAAGTCTAATCTCTGTATCTGCAATTATAATCACTTAATATGTTTTTTGCTAATGAGTCTATTGTTCTAAAATTGCTTGTCATCAACTATTTCACAGAAGAATGATTGAGATGACAAGTATATGTCAATACATTTTTGGAAGGCAGCAAGGTGGTTTGTTTTGGTGTTTTTGATTTTTTTTTATATAGTATTTTTTCCTCCAGTCTGATATAAAACCAAATTACCCCCAGTTTTAGCAACCTAGCAGTTTATCCAAATATCTCAGTATGATCTGCAATGGAGTGCATTCTGCCATGAAGTTGTGTCTGTGACATTTCTGCTTATTAGAAAGAACTGAAGATTCTTATTGTCTTTTCTCAACTAATACAAACTTTTAAAACAATGAATCTGCACACTGATCTAAGCCTCACTGTACAGACTGATAGAGTTGTGTTCACTTCCTGCTTTTAAAGATAATGAAAATTTGGCCAGATAACCACAAGTTCTCTATAAAGGTTATTTTACTAAAACAAACCATCCATCAAAGCCCCAAGCAGTACGAACCTGTTCCCTAGAGGTCTGACCAGTTTGTACCTTACCATGGTTACCATTGACACTTTAGACTTAAGCTGAGTAGCCTGTATTCAGTCTTTAGACTATTCTGTATGTATTCAAGTAGTCACAAAATGTCTCAGCATCTCTAAATCAGCCTGCTTTTTCACCTATTTCTGCCTAGAAAAAGGAGTATTTTTATATCCCCTGCCAGTAATGTGAATTCCACCAGCCCCCCTCCAGAGGTAAAAAACACCAGAGGAAAAAACTATTCTGAGGAAGAGAGACTATTAGCTAGAACCAACTTTAATAGAAAGTCTTGAAAAAAAATAATGAAACCAAGTATATCATAATGCAGTAATTTGCATCAGCCTGCAAAATGTTTGGTTTGTTTGTTTTAAAGAGACAGTGATAACCAGTATTTGAACGTAACGTAGGAGATAGATAGAGTTTTGTAAGCAGAAAATAGTTAAGCATTCTTGCTTTTGTATTAACTAGGATTGAGGACAGTGATGAACACTTTTTTTTCCTTCTCCCCATTTTAATCCTAGCCACCAACCTGAAATGCTAAGGAAAGAGTGTCCAAAGCTTCTGCTCCTGAAAACCAGTATTTTGAAATTCTCTCATGACAACTGCCCACCTCCAAACTGCACACTGCAGATCACTCCAAAGCATTATCCTGACCATCCTACTAAGTGATCACACCTCCACAAGTTTGACCTGAAGTTTTACATGCACTGCCTTATCCTCTCAAGCCTGTCTTAGAAAGCATGTCCTGCTTTACACAAAATACTCGAAGTTCACTCAGACATCCCATTTCCTGGTTTTCCTTTATGTCCATTAAACATGAACAAGGGGCACTGTTAGTTCTTGCACTCCCTCTCCTTCTGAATAACTTGCAGTCTTTATGCTGCTCATGAATCAAAAGCAGAAAGTTGTGATTTTATCTAAACTACATATGCAGCCCAGTACAAGCCCATCTCCTACAACTGGGTGTCTTCACCTATCTTTGCTGTTGAACAGTATATAACACTTCTGATTGCAAAAACCAGCCAATGTAGGAGATAGATATATTGAATATATTGGAGTTCCAGTGAAGTTTCACACAGGCAAGAAATGACACAGAATATAAAGATTTTCTTCATTATATAAATATACCTCTTCTTGTTGCATATAGTTTATTTTTTCCTATATTTAATGGCATTCATGTCTGTCTGTCCCATTCATGTTGGGCTTTGCTGATAGGCAATCATTATTTTTACCAGGTGGAAATAAAACTATTGATTTGATCAGGTGGAAGCTTTTATTCTTTTAATCCCACAGTGTTATTGAATAAGGGTAGGGAGAGTCCCTACATAACCAAAAATTCTGGTTACTTTGCATGGCATATCTTGTATGAGGATAGAGGATGAAGGTGCTGCCTGAAGCAATTTCTGGAGCATGTCCCTGAGGATCATTTCCATATGCAAATGCATCAGGAGGTCTGCTGGAAATCTAATTTCTTTAACTGGTCCTAGAAAGAGTGGTTTGTAGTGGACCTGAGCAGCTGCTGTGTGAGTAAGTGTCCTATTCTGACTGACGGCAGTGCTAATTGAGCTCCTTCAGCGTGTATGTTTTCTGGTGATCCTTGTTCAGAGCAGACTAAGGCCTTTCTGCATCTTCTGGTTGCACTGTTGTACTTCCCTGCCCTCTGTGCCCTAGTTGGGGCTCTTCTGGGAAGAAGCTTTACTTTGTAAAGGCAAGAGGCTGCAGTTTTTTAATGGGTGTGTGCATAGAGTATATAAAGGAATGTTCTGTTGGTGAACAAGTGTAAACAATGAGATAGGAAGAAGGAAGTTGGAAGGAATATTTTCAGGTTTGGGTTTTTTTGTTTGGTTGCTTTTGTTTTTTTTTTGTGGAGTTTTTGTGGGTTTTTGTTTTATTTTGCTTTGTTTATAATGTCATGATATTGCTTGCATTAGGGAATTTTGAAATTGTTCAGAAGACTAATTCTTAGGAGAATAGTGACTGAAAGAAAGAGGATTTTTTTTTTAATTAACATTTTAGGGTACAAAGCTGTTCTTATTTATCATTTTTTCATTAAAAGCACCTTTTCATTTATTTCTTTTGAGGGATGGATTATTCCTTCACTTCCCCAAAACCAAGAAAAAAAAAATCTTTTGTAGTTCCATGTTTTTAATAAATAAAAAATAATAACTAGTAGTATCTTCAGTGAAAATGTTTCTATTAATATTTCAGCTAATCTTCACAGCAAGACATGCCCCTTCATAAGCACATGGAGAGGTTGTTAAAAATGCTTTCTATGTAATGGTTTGCTGAGAACAGTAAAATGTGAAAATTATCTTGGAATTCATTTTATACACTTCATGCAAGCTATATATGCAACAGAGAGTGGATGTCTTTCCCCTTTACATCAGCAATAAAAGTTAGCCTTTTTACTACATTGTACGTATGCAGTTACCTTTCTAGTTTCATTACAGCTGAAATCAAAGTACAAGAGGCTCTACTTTAAAGTCAGGATATCTTGGAATGTTCATTATTTTAAGTTCTCAGAAGCACAAGAGATGTTCTGTTTTTCTTGGCTCTACCTCTGGCTACCTTTGATGAGGACTGAAATGCGAACTTCAGTACACAAGAAAACATCACCAATCTGTATTCTGAATAATTCAATCCAAGAAGATTTTATAAAATTTATATAGACTAAGCAGTTCCAAAATCCAGAAGCTGGGGAAAGAAAATAGACATTGAAAGACCCCTAGAGGCTTGGACATAATTTCTGTGGGGAAAAGAGGCAGATAAAAGTCAAATGATAATATAAAACAGACAAAGGTATACAGTATCTTGTCAGATCTCATTGCAGCTATACTCATCAGGATTGACTCAAGTACAGATATGTTACTAAAGGTATGTTGAAGTCAAACTAGACAAAACCATGGAACTTAATATTTCAATGGTCTTAAACCAGTTTAACAGTTTCCTAAGGACTGTCACTTGAAAAAGTAATAAAGTTCATCCAAGGGTTTGTTAAAAGTTTGTAAACCCATCCTCCCTCCATCTGCAGTGAACTTGAAGAATTTAGCTAACAAAAGCCCCTTTATTCTCTGGGTGATATCTGCATATTTTGGAGGATTTCATGCAACTCAAAAAAAACCTTTAAAAATCAAGTCATAACCTATATATCCAGACTGTACTGAAATCACTATTAAAAGGATATTTCTGCCATTTTTTTTTTTTTTTTTTACGAATTCCAGGTGAATTTAGCTAGTCTGGAGCATTATCTGCTTTGAGAATAATGATCAGAAACTATTTCTTTTGTTCAGATAGAAAGCAATTTTTTGAAAGAAGAATTCGTGAAAACAGTGTCAGGAAAGATTATAATTATGTAAACCCATAGTATACTGCCAGATAAAAATGAATGGATATGAAATGCAGTCCTGTGATGTAAAGTTACATTGAATTTGCAGTTAGGAAACTTGTGCCTCTTTCGATTTAGTTAAATGGAATTAAGTATGTTATTATGAAAGCAGTTTATTTTGAAGAGGGATTATTTAAGTGTCTTTGGACATCAGCACCTTTAAAATGGTCTTTCAAGTTATTAAGAATCCACCAGAGATTAGACCCCACAGCACAAAGTTGTAGGGTTTCTTAATTTTAAATATTAGAAATTAAGGATTTTTGTTTTCAGTTTTGGAGACAAACACCAACAATTTTATTGTCTTCGGAATGAAGTTGTCAGCAGAATGAAATCCTTATTTAGGAAGCAATCAAAAAGATAGAATGAAGCAAAAATCAGAAAATTTTCATTGACCTAGTTGTAACTCTGACCAAGTGTCGCTGAACCCAGGACACTCTGACTTTAAACTCTGTTTGAAGGTTCCTTCCAAACCAAACCTGTCTAGGATTCTATAACATGCCTGGTCCCTTCCCCTACTGTTTCTGCCAGACTGTGACCTTATTAGACACATTTCTTTAAACACTGAAGTCCCTTTAGTGACACCAGTCAACAAAAGCCATGCACATGGATATCATACTACAAGTATAATGTGAATTTCACAACTCTGTAAGGTTTCCTTTTTACTGTGATTGCTATCAAGAAACAGGATCACAGACATCATACAAACACTGGCTGAAATGTTTGTACAGTCATTAGCAAATTGGTACTCAAAGTGAGGTAAAAACCCTATAATTCATAACACATAGCTCACCAAGAAACCTCTCAGTATTTTCCAAACTTTGACACAAAGATCAAGTGTGAGATTTTAATGTGTCCTATTGAAACTGATAATATTGAGCATTTTATTACCCCCCCCAAAATCATATTTTCCCTCCTGGGCAGGGGGAATTCCTTGAGTAAGAGAGGTTGAAGATTGTATTTTAATAGAAAACTGTAGTGTTGTCTTTAAAATGTATGATGTTAGCAGATTCTGTATTTTCTCACTTAACTGTAGATTGAAAAGACATCCCAACTGCTTTTAGGATTCAGGTCTCTTATCCTCAGTTCCCACACAGCCCTCAACAGTATCTTAGTGCCCCAGATGGGTTTACTCATTTTGCACAACACATTTATTCTCTTTGCAACGTGGCTTACACCAAGATTATCATGATCATCTTTATTTAAAGATAAGAAACAAGCACAAGGATGCTAAAAGCCAGAGCAACAAAAGGACTCACATGTCGCTAGGTTGGCGATTATGCTATATTTTCTAGGAATTATTCTTTTTTTTTTTTCATTCTACTCATTTATGAAAAAAATTGCTAAGGTTAAGCCCTCATCAGATGTGACACATCTGGCTCTTCAGGTAATGTCTTCTTAACTTGTACACACCAAAGTGACTCCAGCACTCCAGTAATCTCTTGCATAAAGGAGTGACACTTTTAGACACACTGTGAGCAACCAGATAAGTTATATGAAGCTGAATTTTGCACTCTATGTATATTTATGTGTAATAATAACATTGTAGGATGCACAAAAATATGTAAAGCAAGGAAGGCAATAGAAGCCACCCTCTGTCCACCCCAGCCCCAACATAAGCAAAACCATGAAAGGGTGTTATTGATCCCCAGAAGAAAGTAACCTTGAGTACCAGGTAAAGATTTAAAGAACAATAAGAAGCATGCATCCAACATCCATAAATATTGGTAGGAAATAGCACAAATATGAAAGTACAACTCCAGTTGTGACCTTTCAGTTATGATAACAGAGAAATAAGAGAGGAATCACTCTTGTACCATCCCTCACAGATCAGGAGACAAAACCAGATCACCACTATTACTTAAAGCATAGATTAAGTCATAGGTAACATTAACAACTGACACCTCCTTTCCTGCCCTTACCCACCTGAAAGATCTTCAGTTTTCAATTTACCTCTCACAACATTTTGCTAATGCAGACTCAGCAAACTGAAGTAATTTTGACGTTTAAAGCGTCTTCCAACACCTTCCAAACCACCTTTCCCTAGGGCAGTGATACCACAGAACTGCGTAAGTGTAAATTCAGCTGCTGCAGTGTATGATTCTGTAATTCATTCCACTTGACTTCTGGACTAAACCAACTAGGCCTAAACCTGCGTAAATACATAAGTTCCTTCCAAAAAACAGTTCTGGTTGCTAATTTACCACTTGAGAAATACCTTTAATACACAGGGGGAAAAAACCAACCAAACAAACAAAGCCCAAACCAAACAAACCAAACAAAAAACAAATTCAAGTATTGACAAAGATTAATACAGGAGCTGTTTGGGAAAAATATTACAAAGAAAGAAAGAGTGAGAGTAAAAAAGTAAAGCATCACAATAACACAGAAACAGACATGTTCATCAGGTAAAATACAAACTTGGAGTTCAAGTTGGTGGCACGTATTCTAGGAGATAGGGATTGATTTGGAGTACCTCAGTGTAAAGTACTCAAAACTCCCTAGATATATGATTAAAAGAGAAGTGTATGTCAACCCCAACAGATAATACTAACAAAAGCCATAACCATTATTAGAAAGAAAGTTAATAATGCTGCAGGGTCTTGTGAACAGTGAAACATCATTAGATCCTGCATTTGTCATAATGTGACTGAATCTAGCATAAGATCAATGCAGTAAGTATGGAATCACTGAGAAAGATTTCAGTGCAAAACAGTGATTTATCTATGAATGCAACCAATGACAGGAAGAGATTTTTGCTGTTCAAGAAAAAAAACCAAAACCTTCACCATGGATAGCAAATGGAAGGTAGAACCATGTGCTAGTAAGTTCTACTTTGATTTTGCAGAAGCATTGAAAGTTTAGTTTTAACTACATTAATAATATAATAGCACTTCAACAAACAAGAATCTTCAAGTCAGTAAAGGATGAAAAGGGTGATTAGGAGAGACTGTCTTTTCATAGCAGCTTTTACAGCACAGCCAGAAAGTGCCAGTCTCAAGGCTTTATCTTATCTGAAAGATAGAGTTAGAGGCTGCAGATGACAACAGATATTCAATATGAGTGCAACAGGACTTTTGGACACATGTACCATGAAGAACCGTTGTCACTGAGAAATATAAACTTCAAAATGAAAACTGGATGGTCTTCACAGCCTTGAACATTGTGCAGCAATGCTGCTGGTAACTTTGAGTATAGTCCTGTATTAGTTTACCATTTATAAGATTGAAGGGTGGGTAAGGGCTTAAGCTTACCACCTACATGTTCAGTAGCAGCTGACACAAAAGCCTGGCTTAATTTCCAAGTTACAAAGACTGCTTAATGGACTGCTTTAGCTACAATACTGGGCAGTGTCGCTGTGTGAATAAACTGATGTTTAAAGCCTTACTGGTTCTAGTTAATGTACCAAGACATCTATCTCATCTTTGCAATTTGCATCCAAATGTTCTATTTGTTGTTTTTTGCCAAACACTACCTCACTTTTGCAACTGCTAGACCAAGGAATAATTGGCAAATTTAGGATTATTTATTTACAGCAAACTTTGATGTGTTTATTTAAAGTGATTGACAAATCACACAAATCATCAATGCATGGATTTTTGCAAGAGCTTCAGCATGCAAGGTGCCCTTGAATACATTCTTGTGGCATGGGATTTGAGAATTAATAATATAACAAATGGTGTTTGAAAGCAATGAATTCAAAGGTTTAAAAGCTCAAGTGTTAATTTTTGCACAAACTGTTGTGTTTGATTAATTAGAGACAGATACTTAAGAACTTGGATTCACCTAGAGTTAAAAGAAGATGAATTAAACCAACTTGCTGAAGAACAGCAAAGGGAAAATGAGCTTGTAGAAAATCAGAATGTGTTAAAAGGATGTGTAACAAGAATGACTGAAGTTAAGTTTTTACTAAAGAGTAAAATATATCACAATATGAACTGAAGTTAAACTTGTGATTAAAAAAATAAAGTAAAATATGGCTTTAAAAAAAACAACAGTAACCCCTTCAAAGTGGCTATCTCCCACACAGCTTAATCCTCCAATACTGCCAATGTCTTTTCTGTTTCAGGTGGACATATGATGTTTTACATGTTGAGTAGGCAAAGCAGAGAAGAAATACCAGCTGTGGCTAATGATAACTACTCATCCACCTCTACCAACCCTCTCAGTTCTCCAGCTAGATTGACCATATATTTACAATGCCAGGAACATTCACACAACTATGTTTTTTAAAAGGTGCATTATTTTGTTTATTATCACACAGTCTAGTAAAAATTAGTCTTTGATTTAAATAATTTTTCATCAAGTATATGTGGATATGGCAGGAAGCTTAGTCAAAGTGCTTAAGAAATTCCCTTATTTTCTTGGTTTCAGCTGTAACATTTCTTCTTCCTAGTCCTGGTGCAGTGCTGGGTTTTGGCTTCAGTCCAAGAGCAATGCTGATAGCACACTGATGTTTTAGTTGTTGCTAAGTAGCACTCACTCCGATCAAAGACTTTTTGGTCTCTCATGCTCTGCGAGTGAGGAGGGGCACAAGAAGCTGTGAGGAAGTAGACAGGACACCTGACCCAAACTAGCCAAAGGGATATTCCATACCACAGCACATCATGCCCAGTATATAAATTGGGGGGAATTGGCCAGAAGGGACTGATAGCTACTTGGTTGGGCAGGGTATTGATCAGTGGGTGGTGAGCAACTGTGTTGTGCATAACTGTTTTCCAAGCTTTCATTTCTTCCCTGGTTGTTTCCTAGTATTATTGTTATTGTTATGGTTGGTATTCTTTCTATTAGCATTACATTTTATTTTAGTTATTAACCTGTTCTTATCTCAACCAGCAAGGTTTGCATTCTTTTGATTCTCCTCCCCTTCCCACCTGGGGTGGGGGAAAGGGGAGAGTTGAGCAAGAAGTGCTTGGTATTTAGTTACCAGCTGGATTTAAAACATAACTCCAATAAATAATCTATAAATTCATATTTTCCTAAAACCAAGTTCCCTTAGGGATGCATCTCTCAGTATTAAAGACAAACTGCTGTATACTGGATTGAGCACCAAACTGTGGGAGCTACCCTGCTGTGGCAGGATATTGGCTTTATGGCTGGCTTCAGCATATTGGCCTTATGGTTGGCAGTTAGGTCACAAATAGCAGAGTTCAAGTGCTAACAAATATATCCAAACTCATCCAATCAAGCACTATGACTTTAGCCTCCATGAGACCAAACGACAAGTATGCAGTTGCAGAAGTCGTTTTCTAGATCAAGAACCAAGCTATTTGTTCAGGCCCACAGAGCCATTTAGTAAAGAATAATTTTTAGATTCCTGTTTAAAATCATGTGTTTCCAAATACACTGATAGTGTAACAGCTACAGCCAGTTGGGAATCACTTTAGATACCAGGGCACATGAATATACAAAAAAAGAGCAGTTTAAATATAGCTTGCACTAGACAGAACTTCTCTATGAAGACCTAGAAGTAGTCAATTAGTAAGGCTGAGTATTTGCATCAGTTTTAGAGCCACAGACATTCAGCAAATTTAGTTCTTTGTCCAAGTATACAACTAAAAGCACAAACCCATGAAATTTCTTGCATTGTCTTAGAACTACAACAGCAGTTAGAAGTTCATAACTATTGACTTCAGATTTCTCCTCAGCTTCAAACACAGTTCATGCTGAGAAAATCAGATTTATTTTTTTTTTCTCAGCCCTGAACCATCAAATAAAAAATAAATAAATAAATACAAATTAAAAATTCTCTTCACAGCCTAGCAGAACACCAGGAAAAAAAAAACAGCTCAGTGCTAGAAGATATACCTACAAAACAAAAGCCACTCTATTGCATGTTTTCTTAAGTACTGCTACCGTCAAGAAAACCTTTTTGATTCACTCTTAAAAATTCTCATTCTTTGTTCAGAATCTTATCCACCATGCACTGAACTCTTAAATGACAGATTGACTGTCAGATTCACCACATAATACTCCAAATTGAAAGTTAAGCCCTAGGGCAAACCTGCACGATGCCTTTCCCAAATATCTTTGGCAGTAAACTTCTGATTGTTGGTTCCTGACTACAGCTCACTCACTTCATGAAGGCCAGACCTTCCTTCCATACTATATTTTAAACAGGATATTTTTAAGCAGAGTTTCTATTACAGTCAAAACCAAATCTACTATATTGTTTGAATTTTCTTACACTATGAACAGAAACTTGAACTTTCTCTTTTTTTTTAACTTACAGAAAAAGGAAGGCGCAAAACTACTCTTTCCTGATGATTAGCTGAAGACACCTGGTGGCAATTTGCTAATTGAAACTGATCAACCAATTTATACTTTGTCACTTGGTTTGTTTTTAAATGCTAAGGAAGTTGGCTTGTTAAATGTATTTTGGTTCAATAGTGTAAGTTCTCTTACTTACAATCTGCTGAATTTTGTACATCTAGCAGACTCATCACTACTATAAATTGCATAAAATTGTGGATTTGAAGTAAATTTGTGTGAACATGGTTTTATAATACAGTGGCAACCTGAGGAAACAGCTAAATTTACTGTTTAATTTTTTACTTGATGCTGAACACATAGAAAAGTCCCTTTCCTGAAGAAGTCTATAGCCAACACAGAATTCATCTAAAATTCCCAAACAGCTTGCAACCAGCTATACAAAAGAGAACTTGGTTATGTGATGCTGTCAGTAGGACCCAGAGGCACAGTTCTTTCACAAACAAGATCTATTAAAACTTCCTAGAGACCAACCAGACCAAAAATGAGTGGGCAGGTACTGGAACTATGCAGAGCTACTATTTAGGAAATGTGCATGGGATGAAATAGGAGCAGATGAAAGCATTAGATCAGAGTCAGTAGCTAGGGAGCAGAAATATATACTATGCACCAATAAGCATTAAGAATGATGGATAGTTCAGCCCTTCTGAAGTCAGGAGTTATCTGCACAGCTGGTAGTATTCACTACTGCTGAGGATAGAATTCACTGCCTTAGTAAAATCCCTATGCAAGATAAAAGGGCAGAAGAAAAGGTTTGCTACTGTAAGTCAACCATTCCTTCCAGAAAGAACATGTGGCACTAAGCTTGTATATACAGTGTATTTTGTTTTGTTAACTACTTCACATTAGCATAATACTGTGGTGGAGCTGACAACTGACTTGGAGTTCCTTGATCTGTAACCCTGCTGTTTAAATATAAGACTTTTCATTCTCTGCAGAGGTTTGTGTCTTTTTTTTTTTTTTTTTTTAATGAAGTAGCTAATAACCACCTCTGGTAATTAAAATTGGTAAAGGGATTAAAGTCAAAAAACAAGTGAAGTTAATAATCCTTGACCTACATTACAATCAGCTATTCACTACTTAACTACATGAACTATCAAAGTTAGTGCTGAAGTTCAGCTTGCACAAAGCACAGAAAGAAGAAATGGTAGGAGTATAGTTGAAGTAAAAACTTTAAAATAGAAATAACCATTATAGTATAGATAAGCTGTCATCCTTTGATACTCCTGCTTCACATGTTATCTGAAGGCACTAGCATGCAGCACACCTTGGAACAAAATGACAAGTTCATAGAATCATAAAATCATAGAATAGTTAGGGTTGGAAAGGACCTTAAGATCATCTAGTTCCAACCCCCCCTGCAGTGGGCAGGGACACCTCCCAATAAACCATGTCACCCAAGGCTCTGAAGAAAAATAACCGTTATGTTTAGGAGAATAGAAAACATCATTTCTTATTATCGCAGTAGCAGAAAAAATAAAGTACCCAACTCAACTGAGCAATTGTTAATTCAAGATTTGCTTGGACCATGAAGCAGTCAGCACTTTGAGATGGCTATGCCTCTGATTTTTTCTCACTATATCATGCACGATCTGCTTATTATTGCGAGAAACACTTTTTGTTCTAAAGCTTTTATGAGTTAATTACTGGTTTTGGCTGGGTTAGAGTTAATTTTATTCTTAGTACCTTATATGGTGTTGTGTTTTATGGTGAAGACAGTGTTGATAACATACTGGTGGTTTAGTTATTACTGAACAGTGCATACACAGTTATCATGGCTTAAGCCCTTTTCTATTTCTCACTCTGGCTTACCAGTGAATAGGCTGAGGGTGCACAAGAAGTTTGGAGGGCACACAGCTGGGATAGCTGACCCAACTGACCAAAGGGGTACTTCATACCATATGATGTAGTGCTCAGCATGTAAAGCTGGGGAGCTAAGTTTGCTGGGTCTGACTGTACATTGGTCAGCTGGTGATGAGCAATCGTTTTGGGTTTTTTTCATCACCTGTTCTTCTTGGGTTTGGTGTTGGGTTTTTCTATGGTTTGGGGTTTTTGTTTTTTTTTGTTTTTTTTAGGTGATGGTGGTGGTGAGGAGGTAGGGTTACTGTCTTTATCTCAACACATGAGTTTTTTTGCTTTTACCCTTCTGATTCTCTCCCCTATCTCGCTGATAGTGAGTGAGTGAGCAGTTGTGTGGTGCTTAGCTACCTACCAGGGTTAAACCACAACAAGTACTCTTTGCAAATTTTTAAGTACTGAAGAAACACTAAAAAGTTTGTTTCACATGATATCTTCAAGTAGCTGAAGTAGTATTTTAGTAATTAACTGGCTCTTAAGTGCTATTTGCTGATGATTCAGTGTTATAGTGCCTTCCAGTATCATGGCAGATCATACATGCATGAAACAAATACTGTAGAGATTGACTTCAGAGCTACCAGAGATCAAATGGGTAATGGTATTTGTTTTATATTCTAATAAAACAACAGTTTATATCTTTAATTGTGTTAGTCAGGCTTGTAATCACACGGAACCATGTCTGTTCTTTTTACATTAGTGCTTTTTCTTACTTCATATGACTTCCCAAACTAACACTTTCGCAGTATCAAATGAAAATTTATTTTAGATGTATCTTCACAAATGTTTATTTAAAGAATGTCATTTCATTCCAAACCTGATTGATATTTTTTTTTTTTTTTACTTTTCAATACGATCAGACAGAGAAATTCAGACCCTCAGCATTCCCAGGAACATCTTTGTCTTCTACTCTCTAATTATTCATATTCATAAAATCTCAATCACTTACAAGTCCTCCTGACTAAATTTATCTTCCTCTGTAGATGTGTCCAACTGGAACACCAAGCCTACATATCTGTGCTGGGCTTCTATTAATTAATTTCTGAGGATATTCAGATGTTCAGTAGTTCACAGGTCACTTTCCATACCATCCTTATTCCACCTCAGTGAGAGACTGAACAGAAATCAGACTCTGCCATCCATTGTCTCAAAGATTGCTGGGAAAGCTGAGGTCCACTCTCTCCAAGATGGGTGTGAGGACCTGAAACAGGACTTCACCATCCACTGTCTGAGAGATGGGTGGAAGGAGCTGAGATAAGACCTTTCTGTGCACTATCTCAAGGATTGGTGTGAGGAATTGTTGTCCATTATCTCAAGGATTGCTGACAGACATGCAGTTGAAGAGCTGGCTGCAAGACCAGCAAAACTGGATGCATGTGATCCACCAGGAACATGCAGTACATGACATTAAGAACAGAGGTACTCACCTCAGCACATACTAAAAGGGGAAAAAGGTAATTACTGTTGTGGCCACTCATGTCCGATGGTGACTATGGACCCTGAGAGACACCCACCACCAAAGAAGATGACTACAGACCCTTGGGACGCCCTGGATCCGTGGTGGTGACTATCTCTCTTTGCACTCTGAACTCTTGCTTAATTTCTACCTTTTTCCTGATCTGTCTTATTGCTACCTTTTTTATAACATTTATTTTTTTTTATAATAAACTAACCAATTGATTACTGTACTTGACCTTATTTGAATTTTAATTTTACTCTGGGATCACAAACAAAATATTTCTGACACTGGGTTTTATTCAGTCAGACCTTGACAAACTCTTGTTTTCTCTATTTATACTGCTGTCTCTGAACTGTACATCCTTATTCTACCATGGCTGGTCCTGCAACTTTCTGCCCTACACAAAATACTTCTATAGGAAATGGATGTTGTCCCCAAACCTACAAGTTGATTAGCCAGTCTTCTTTCCACATGATTTTATGGATATCATGGCTAAAAATTAGACAATTTCATTGAAAGTCATGCATGATACTAAGTCTTGTGATTAAGGAATACATCTTAGTGTCTATAGGTAGGCATCACAGGTCACCAACTCCTCGTAAAGATCACAGTATAATTTAGGTTGAAGACACCTCTGGTTGTTGTATAGTGGAACCCCTTGCATAAAGAGCACTAAGTACAAACTTAGATGTGGTTGCTCAAGGCCTTGTTCAGATGAATTCTGAAAATCTGTAAGGATAATGGTTCCACACACTCGCTGGGACTCTCTTCCAGGGCTTCTCATTGCAAAAATTTTTTTCCTATTGTCCTGTTGGAATTTCCTCCATTGTAACTTCTGGCATTTTGACCTCTTTTCCTTTTGCTCTGTGGACCTGAGAGTCTGGCTCCACCTCTACAGCCATCTTTTTGGTAGTGAAAAGCTATAATGGGATATTAATAGCCTTTTGTTTTCCAGGCTAAACAAACATAGCTCCCATAGAAGTTCCTTGTACGTCACATGCTACCGCCTGCTGACCATACTGAGGTAGAGTGACACTCTGCTGAGCCTGCTCCAGTTTTTCAACATTCTTTTCCTGCTATACATGCAAAGCTAGAAACAATAAGTGTAGCTTCACGAGTGCTAAATGAAGGGAAGAAATTACAGTAATTGTCCATGTGACTATTTACTTGTTATTGCAGCCCAGTGTGTGATTGAAATTCACTGCCACAAGGAAATATTGTATATTCATGTCCTATTCATCCACCAAAACTCTCAGATTCTCTTTCTCATAGCTGCTGCCTCCAATCTGGATCCTCAGACCTCACTGAGCTGTTCTGTCTGAGGTACAAGTCTATGTATTCATGTGTGTTGAAGTTCATGCGATCAATGTGGTCCAGTTCCTTCAGTTGGTTGAGTTCCTGACAAACAAATCTCTGAATCCTTCTGTGAATACTGCTTCAGAGCAGAATCTGAGATAATGGGATAATTAGCATAAGAATTGTCAAAACCATGCAACAGAGAAAAAGTTACATATACATGATGTCAAGTTAGAAAAGACAAATAATGAGTGTTGTTAATAAGCCACCCTTAAGTACAATAGTTCTGTACTGTTAAACTGTCATAACCTAAGGGCCACACCTAAGTTTCTTATTCATCTAGATTTGTATCTGAAAAGTAAGCTTTAATTGCCTCTAAGTTGCCCCAGCCTTGCTTACTGCTTTTATTCTAAAAGGGGAGAAGAGGAAGTCTGTCACAATGTATCTTTATTTATACTTAAGCAACTCTCAACAGAAGGCCTCACTAGTATTACAAAATGGAATATAAAATATTAAGATACTTCTGTGTATTAAATATAACATAGCCTACCTGTTCAGAATCTGGGTTGGACTCAAAAAATGGAAAGAAGAAATTGCTTTGGTGTTTAATGAAATCCGCTATTTTCATCCATGTATTCTTTTCCATATAATTACCAAGGCATGAACTATTTACTTGGTATGGGCTCATGGATCCTTTGAATAATAGTAAACCACTTTTAAGACTCATTTCTGCATTGGTTGTGCTGAAGCACAGCCATTGAACATCCATTTGGTTTGCACTTCAGTCATTGGGAAAGAGGATTGGCAAAGAGGAAAAGAATCTAAGTGAGTGACTGTGTGAAGGATCACAAACAAGATACACAATTCTCTGAAGTTAGCTTGCAGAAAAGGTGTTCCTGTAGGGCTCCTTACGTCACTTAATATTGCTTTACAGTTAGCAGTATCCAGAGAGAACCATTAAGGTCAGTATAGACTTGTCAAATAATTTTAGAATTGAGAGTAAATACTGGCATTACATGTATGAAATCTGAACATTACTTTGGGACCTAAGAGAGGGTAGCATACTGTATATACAGCAAGAAAGTTCAAATTGCAGATTCTGAAGTAAGTTTTTTGCTCTTAATATTAAAATACTGTTTTCTAGTTACAGGATATGAAGCCCAATTCCACATACCAGAGAATTACCAATAAATCCTTCAGAAACAATGCAGAAAGTTCATTCTTCAAAGTGGCTTTTTATGATGCTTTTAATAGCTATATTACAAATGGGTGGTGTTTTCTGTATACAGACACATTTATACTATGCTATTGAGATAGATATTATTTTCAAGAAAATATGAGAAGGGATTGTAGGTTTCTAATAACTATAAAGTCATGATAACAAAAAGCAAAGAAAAAAGATAAAGGCAGAAGGTAACATATAAAGATATTCTGGAATATGAATCACATCTGAAAACTTAAAAGAATTACAGTCTTTACAACATAGAATATAAAGCTTTTCAAAGACAAAGTATTTTGCAGGATACTAAGAACAGTGAAAAATTCTTTGCTTTTGAGTTATCAGACTCTAGCAATCATTTTCAATGGAAAAATAGGACAAAAGAATTAGAAGAGAGAAATAATGGGTTACCACCCAAAGCAAAGTATTATACACATTAGATCTGTAAATGCCACTCATATTCACACTGTTAATATATAAATTAATTTAAAAATCCATTTATCTCTGGTGTTCTAAACTTCAATAAAATTTCTAGCTTTGCTAGCAAAGTATGTGAAATAGAATACCCCATGAAAAAGTTCTAAGATACACAACTACAAAAGCTAACAACCGCTATCTGCAGTGAGCAAGGACAGCACTGTATGAAGAGAATTTTGCTTCTTAGAAAAGACAAGGACACTGAAAACTGCAGTTCTCTTTTCTGTTGTTCATTCTTGCTTGCTTCTCATTTATGTTATAAGAGCTGCAATTCATTTCAGCATGTTACTTTTTCTAACTGGAGAAAGCATAAAGAACTTAAGAACACCACTTTTTTCCCTTCAAGTAACACCAAAACATTAACACTGGTGTAATCTTGGCCTAGTTGAAGTCTGTAGAAAAAATCCTATTGAGTTCAAGGAGACGAGCAGAAGATCTGCGTTTTTGTAAGACCATGTCATTTGACATCCAAAGGTTTATAAAATGCCATGGATAAATGACTGGATTAAGCTTCCTGGGGTGTGGCAGACCCATCTATCTGTGTTCTGCCAGCTCTGATTTGAAAAATGAACCAGTCCTTCACAGAGTTTCTTCTCCTAAGAGAGCACTGGGAAGAGCTCCCTTATATTCCTGCAACTTTAGCAGCTCTCTAACATGCATCTCAGTTCTGCCTTCAGGTGGATATAAAGGGATCGAGCTTTCCTCATTTCTAAGACTGAGCAGGGATCAATCACAATTGAATCTTTACTGAACAAAGCACACATTACAGCAATCATCTCAGGCAGTAAACCACTTTTGCGTGCCACAAAGGTGCTTGCCAAACACAGAGCACCCAGTACAACCTGCATTTCAACTGAAGAACTGCCACTGAGGAGAATATTGTACAGGAAATGAACTTGGTTTAAAGTCCTTGAAAAGATCATTTCAGAGAGCCATTTATGCAGTGAGAAATGGTGTAGATAGATATAGTTGTGAGACAGAGGAAGGAAGAGGGCAGCAGTTCAGACCTTTCCATATGAACAAAATTCACTGATTATGTCATGGAGATTTCTGACTATTTTAAAATTTAAATTAACCACACAACTCAGCCCTTGCTTCTTATATTGACACTTGGTTGCCTTAAAAAATGTTCCATAGCTAAGGTGATTAGAAAAAGAAAAGCTTTTTTCCTCACCCATCTCACTAAAATTCTTTTTTTTATTGAAGCAGAGAGAATAATATGGCCTTCTATCTAATCTTTACAATAGGTTTGGAGGCTTGGCTTGTCAGCAAAATCTGAAAAACGTGACTTTCTCAGAAAAATATGTATCTTCTGATAAAAAGATGTGGACAGGCCAAAAAAAAAAAAAGACATGAATTACAGAATGACAGTTGAGGGAAAAGATTTCATTTAAATTAGCAATCTACCTTGAAGCTAAAATTTATCTATGCTGTGTAGAAATACTATGGCTGTTCAGGTTGAATTTTTGAGAGAATTCTGCCCACTCTAGATTTTTTCTGATTTTTTTCTTTTCAGGGAGAATGGCAGGGAGGGAAGAGAAATACAGCATCTAAACAGTGCTGTTTTAAAAACACACTGCAACTCTGAAACACTTCAAAATACCTACCAGACAAGGAAATATAGTTAGATGGATTTCATGGAATGGCCAGTAGAGGTAGGAAGCCTCTAAAAATTAATTTTTATTTCTCTAGGTTGAATAAATATATGGCATGGTAATAGAAAGCATCAATTGCAGACTTCACATATCTGGGGAAAATATAAAAATGTTGAGGTCATGATGTCAAGATACTGATGAAAATGCTTATATAAACAATGAGTCTTTTTCCTCCATCTATCAAAACAAAAGCATAAAAAAAAAAAGACCAAATGGCTCACTCCATTTTTCCTCAGTTATGAATAAACTACAATCAGATGTCCTATCCTTTCTTCTTCCAACAGTTTTTCAGGTACTTCTGCTGTCTCTTGACTTTAATGCAAACAAGTCTGGTGATCCTTTTTTCTGTGATTTGTTCCCAGATTTATGTTGCATGCGTCGTCTGTCACCTGCATCTCATATAGTTTGCAAGCTCCCTTGTTCTGTTAATGTCCAATCTCTTGACTTGGAGTTATTCAGATTTTTATTTCTCCAAAACACTTAAGGAGATTTATTGGATTGGGTAAACTGAAGTCTGCTATCAAGTGGGTACTTTTGCTTAACTTATGTCCAAGCTGCAGAATGACATTACTGTAATTCTGCAAACATCTGCTGGTTCATTTTAGTATTTTTAAAGCAGTAAGTTGTCAAAGTATGTGAACATTCAAACTCATTTATACTTTTAAGTCATTTATCTAGAATGAAATAAACACATATAACTTTTATACTTTAATATTAACAATGAAAAAAAAAACCCCTCAAAGTAAAATAGGTCAAGAAAAGCTCCAACTGAAAAGACTGCATTTAGATAAGAAAGCCTTTCCCCTGCTGATGGAATGCATATGTCTTAACTACAGCTGCAGCTAGCTCAGAAATGCATTTTCAAGTGTATAACATGTGGTATGTAGGGCTGATGATAGACAGATTAGCATTCTGTAGTAGGAAGATTGAAGATGAGAGATTTTCTTTCACAGAAATGACAGGAGAGAGATTATGTACAGTAGGGAACTACTGTCTCCTAATGAACATAAAAGCTTCACAAGAAATTACTTAAGCCTCAAGTTGTGTGAGTTATTGAAATCTCAGTTTACTATCAATTCAGAAAAAGAGAAGGAACTGAAAATGGTTTGGGGTTTAATTTTCAAATTGAGAAAATAAAGTAATTTACATTAATAAAAGAAAAATAACATTCTGTTTTACTTCAACTTTTTCTATTTAGAATCGGGTTGATTTTCTTTTCAAAAGTGAAAGACATCAGAAAAACTATGTGAATAGGAAAAAGTCACTAGAACAAAATTTTTAGCTCTTTCAATCCAAAGATAAATAAAAAGATGAAGGGCAGAAGATCTGTTGAAAGTTAAATTGCAGAAGATTTCTGTGATAGTCAACAGTTTTGTGTTATGGATTGGGATTTTATAGCAAACTAAGATGAACCTTAGAATTTCATACAGGTGTACCCAGAACACCTATTAAACAAAGAAAACACATTGCAGAGCAAATTCTGTGGCAGTTTGTCTATCAAAACTCTGGTGTGGTCAATGGAAAGCTAACTGAGTTTGAGAGGACTTTGGCCTGCAATCCTGAAAACAGGTGTATAAGAAATGTACTGAGAGACTACCTGAGATCACACCTACCAGATGCGCCAAAAGGTATGGTGGAAGATAGCAGATGCTGTCTCAGAAATTCAGAAACTGGAAGGCAGTATGACATGGAGTCAGCCACTGCCTGGTCATCATCTACTACCAGAAAGGCAAAAGTATATGGCACAATAAAATGACTTAAAAGTGCACTTGGAAGAATGTGAAACAATTTATTTTTTTTTTTATAAACACATGGGACAGGGTCCCCTAGTCCTGAGAGAGGGTCCTTTTAATTTAATTCAATTCAGTTTGGTTCAAACAGTAGAGGGACACTGAAATGATCTTGTGCTGTTCCAGGAGCATGACGTTGTTCTGTTCTGCATTCTGTTGAAGAATATGACAGAAGAATAAGTTGGTTCAGTGGAGGCCATTTCAAATCATGCAATGGAAAACTAACCCATGGAATGAAAGAAACATTGGCTGTTATTGCTAAGCCAGTTCACTCAACCGTTTCATAAATCCCAGATTAACTGCCAAAGATGGAGTAGGAATATGCATATGGAGTAAGGGTTGAGACCTCTTTTTCACTGAAAGTTCACAGATAAATCAGATTCAAAATATTGGCAAACAACGGAGAAAAATTATTCTGTGTTAAAAAAAAGTACAAGAGTTTGTATTTTCACTTTCTAAGGGTGTGCAATGTGGTTGTAAACTCTCTAGAGGTCACTTACATTATTTTAAGCAAATGTAATGCTCTAGCCGCAGCTGCTGTCCAATCCTCCGCATGGTATTGGAGAAAGAAGTTGTTTTTTTTTGTAAAATTTGTTACTGCATTTACCCAATCTCTTTATGTCCAGAGTCTCACAGAACTGAGTCTGCTTTGTTCAAAGTTAGACTGATTATTTTTTTTTTTTTAGACTGATAGCAGCCTTTCGGTATCTGAAGGGGAGCTATAGGGATGCTGGGAAGGGACTATTCATTAGGGACTGTAATGATAGGACAAGGGGTAACAGGTTCAGACTTAAACAGGGGAAGTTTAGACTGGATATAAGGAAGAAATTCTTTACTGTTAGGGTGGTGGGGCACTGCAATGGGTTGCCCAGGGAAGTTGTGAATGCTCCATCCCTGGTGGTGTTCAAGGCCAGGTTGGACAAAGCCTTGGGTGACATGGTTTAGTGTGCGGTGTCCCTGCCCATGGCAGGGTGGTTGGAACCAGATGATCTTGAGGTCCTTTCCAACCCTAACTATCCTATGATTCTGATTTTACCTGAATTTCTCCACCCTCAACTGATTCTTTGAATCACTTGAGTGAGTAAATAAAAAGCCTAGGAAAAAAAAAATTAAGATAAATACCTGGGTGACAAAAAAACTGTCAGCTATCTGTGCTTAGTACATGCTAAGGGGACATGCAAATTTGTATCTCAACAAGCAGCAAGTATTTCTTATTAGGATATCAAGAAAGTATAGTTTTGCAGCCTCTTTGATTGTATTATGTCACATACCTGTCTGTTCTAGTAGCACATAATCCTGAAAAGAAAAAGCTCCACAAGGAATGCTGAAGGTTGAACAATATTTTTGCAAATTTTGCTGGAAGAGTGTAACCATGTTTTCTTTATTGAGAGGGTGCTATTTAGACTGTGTACTTCTCAGTGCAAAGTCACCTGTATTTTCTCTGCATGCAGCCATCTGCAACAACTCAATTTCAGATAGTCTGTATCAGCAACTCACAGGTCTGCAGGTAAACTGACAAAAATAGTTTGTTCATTACCAAATCCTTACATTATAGGAATGTATGTTGCATAGTGCAGATGTCATGACAGGCAGAAACTCTCATTTTAACTGCCAATACCTTTTTTTTTAATGATATTTTCTCTTTAGAAAGTCACTTTCACTGTACTCATTTCCCCTTTTCTAGATACTGTGCTCTTATTAATTCTTGATGGCACATCTCATTCATCAGATCTTTCCATTCACTGCCCTTCTTTTTTTTTTTTTTCTTTCCTCAGTCTATCCCTCTGATTAGCATTTTCCAGCCCATGCTTTTATAAGAATCCCATTAAACCCCAAAGCAAGGCTTAGGCAACACAAAGTGTATGCACAAGTTCCATGTTGGCCTTTGAAATATCTTCTTTATGTTATCAACAAAGCAGGAATTTCGGACAGGTCTTATTAACATAATTTCCATTTTGTTTATTAGCCGAGTTGATATTATGTCACAGACTGTTTTTCATTTTCTTACTGTGTAAAGAGTAGTATCAGTAATTAGCAAAGGTGCTATAATGGAGTGTGTGTAGAAAGAGGAACTGATTACAAGCTTCCTAGTTAACACTGCCAGACATAACATGCTCTGTCCCTCACATCATAACAGTAGTTGCACAGTTGTGAACCCCTTAAAATGAAACACAAATCAATTTCTATGTCAGAATAAGAATCACAGAACAAACATGAAAGTCTGAAGTCTACTGATTTGAAACTAGGGGCAATGTAAAACTAGTTTCGAAAGCTGTGCTTTATATAGAGGCATTACGGAAGAAACTTTTTCCTCTCTCAAAATGGAAGATTTCAAAATTTTGTAACATTTATAAAGTTCTTCCCACATGAGAAATATAATTATTAATTATTAATAATAATAATATGTGTGTGTGGAAACATATACAATAGCAATAAAATCCCTTTTCATTTGAAGAAGGAGTAATAAAAGAACACTGTGAACAATATCTACCTTTCCTGCAGTAATAAAAGAACACTGTGAACAATATCTACCTTTCCTGCTGTGAGTGAATATGTGTCTCTTTACACAACTAACCAACTAGATAGCAAAACTGATTTTCTGATAACCAGTTCTGAAATTCTCATAAACTAAATAAATACATAGTGTGTTTATGATTTCAGCATTCCACTTTGGATCTTTTCTGATCTGGGGGAGAATCCAATTGATTTAGATAATTTCATGGTGCTTTCCAGTAAGAGAAATGATGATTGTCTTACACAGCTTAAAGAACATATAGAAGACAGTTGGAGGCAAAGAAACGTCCCAGTTTTTCCTTATTATCTAGTCCTTCACTCAAAGTAAGTGCAATTTATTGTTATTTCATACTTCTTTTTAATTATGTTTACTGTAGCTCATGGAATAGGAAACAGTAACAAAATTACTTGAGGTCAGACAGTTTGGTTATTACTTGGAGACTGTGTCACATTTACTGGATAGGATATGGGAAAATATGGAAGATAATGACTGAATTTGTTTAAATTTGACACAGTTGAGATAAATTCAGTGAGAAAATTATTCTGCAGTTCCTATTGAAGTGGAAAGAAAAACATCAACAATCAAAATCAGTTTACCTCTGAACATTTTCCCCTATGTATCACTATTAAAAATTACAGTTCACTCTATTTTTCATACAATTTGTTTAAACTGTGTGTTTGTCAGCGTTGTGTGTCAGTCTTGCCTGCACAGTTTCCTTTTTTATGAAATTATATATTTACTCAATGAAAATGATTCCACTTGAAAAGCACTTATTTTAATATGATGGTTTGGCTTGAATTCTCATTTCAAGTCAAACAAGAACGTGACAATTTTTTCAGATCTTTTAAATAAGAATTTCCTATTCTCACTATGTTTTTATTTTTGATAGATTGTAATAGGCATGGTATTTTGATCCAGTTATCCATTTTTTGTCTTCTTCACTGAAGCTTTCTTTTTTATTCTACTCGATTTTTGCATAATATGTCAGTTTTTCACCACCATTGCTATTGGAAGTAAGAAAAAAAAAAAAGAAGCTTTACATTGTGAATTCTGCTTTGTGAGTTTGGCTTTCTCATATAAGTAAGCATTGAATATGTATTTAATGTACTGCATTAAGTAGTCTCGAGTGCAGAACTGGAATCTATTCACAAATGTTTCTAGCAGGTGACTGCCTTAGAATTAATTTCTGTGATGCCAGTGACTGAAAATCTCAAACCTAATGTCTTTAGTTACTGTTCATGTGCATGGGGTCGCAGAGCAGAACACTTTCAGTTTTCCCACTGAGATGAGTAGTGCCTATTAGCATTTCAGAAAACTCTTTCAGGAACTCTTTCTGGATACAAGCCACTATAATTTGCGAGTCATAAAAACCAACAAAGTGATGTCACAGTTTGCAAGCACAGTCCTTTAGAAAAGCTAGGCATCATATGGTCCAATTAGGGTAGTTTCCCAGCTGGGACAAAATTTCACTGAGGTATAGGTACTTCTTTCCACTGAAAACACAAGTCACAGTGTACTGAAAACCACAGGTGAAGTCTTTTACCAGTGAAATTTACAGAATATTTGCCATGGCTTTTTGTGAGATAAAGTTTTCATCCTTGCTACTTCTGCCAAACTCACAGCTGTCCCTAACAAAACTGAGCACTGGAGCATTATTAAAGATAGAGCTGGAAATTCAGCACTGCAGTTTCTTCACTCTGTTAGTGTGTCTGAGTCTAGCAATAAATGTAAATAGCTTTCCATAAGTAGATCTACTGCAAAATTTCTTCACAGTCAGGGATAATAAAAACATTTGGGGGGCACTTTTAAAATTACTGATGCATTCAGTCTGTAGATATGAAGAAAGCACATACATTTTTAACTGCACCTTGATTTGTTATTGATGTAGCTGTGTGCTGTTTTCAGAGAAACCTGAAGTAGAAGCAAATCTAAAATAAAGAATTTATTTTATTTCAGCCAAAAATGATAGTTGTGTAACCAAGATACATATTTTAGTTACATGCTACTGTGCATTATGAAATACTAGTTGCTTCTTCAAAGGTTGCGCTTGGCCCTTGCTCCCCTCTTCAGTTCACTCACCAGAACAACCAACAAGTGGATAAAGCGGCTAAGATTGAAGTGGCTCAGATGGACTTAGATTGGCAACATAAAGGTGAATTATTTTTGGCCCCGTGGGCCCATGACATTTCAGGCCATCAGGGCAGAGATGCAACATATAGATGGGCCCGTGATGGAGGGGTGGACTTAACAATGGACAATATTGCCCAGGTTATTCATGAGTGTGAAACGTGCTGCAATTAAACAAGCCAAGCGGTTAAAGCCTCTTTGGTATGGAGGACGATGGTTGAAGTATAAATATGGGGAGGCCTGGCAGATTGACTATATCACACTGCCACCAACCCGCCAAGGCAAGCGCCATGTGCTTACCATGGTGGAAGCAACCACCGGGTGGCTGGAAACACATGCTGTGCCCCATGCCACTGCCCGGAACACCATCCTGGGCCTTGAGAAACAGATTTTGTGGCGACACGGCACCCCAGAGAGAACTGAGTCAGACAATGGGACACATTTCCGGAATAACCTTATAGATATTTGGGCCAAAGAGCATGGCATTGAGTGGGTATATCACATCCCCTACCATGCACCAGCCTCTGGGAAAATCGAACGGTACAATGGGCTGCTAAAAACTACACTGAGAGCAATGGGTGGGGGAACTTTCAAGCATTGGGATACACACTTACCAAAGGCCACCTGGTTGGTCAACACCAGAGGATCTGCCAACAGGGCCGGCCCAGCCCAGTCAGAACTTTTACATATTGTAGAGGGGGACAAAGTTCCCGTGGTGCATATGAAGAATTTGCTGGGGAAGACAGTCTGGGTAATTCCTGCTTCAGGTAAAGGCAAACCCACTCGTGGGATTGCTTTTGCTCAGGGACCTGGATATACTTGGTGGGTAATGCGGGAAGATGGGGAAGTCCGATGTATACCTCAAGGGGATTTGATTTTAGGGGAAAACAGCCAGTGAACTCAATTGTATGCTGTTGCCTGCTGTGTAATGCTTTTATAGCCCATCAACTAGATGTCTCCAGGTCACCAGCGACTGGCCCTGACTTCCCTCCAGCCATCATCCCAACAGAGAATGAACTTTGAACATCATGGACCGAATGGACTCGGCAGCATTATAGGGATTGGTCCATGCACTAAGAAAATGATCTTTTCCTCTTGGTCTGTATGTATATGGATGTATATATGTGGGAGAGCAATGGTGTATTGAAAATGTGGGATCTGAGCACGACGTGAATGGTATGGAATCAGGGGTGGATAATGTCCTGGGTTCAGCAGTAGCAGTCATGTTTGTTTTTTTTCTCCTTTGTGGTAGCTGGTACAGTGCTGTGTTTTGACTTCCAGCCTGAGAACAGTGTTGGTGAAGTCGATGTTTTCAGTTGTTGCTAAGTGATGTTTACCCTGACCAAGGACTTTGTGAGGCTCATGCTCTGCCAGGGAGGAGGGGAAGCCGGGAGGAAGCAGAGACGGGGCACCTGACCCGGGCTAGCCAGGGAGGTATTCCATACCACAGCACGTCATGCCCGGGGTGGGGGGTGACTGGGAGTTACCCGGAAGGACAGGGGCTTCCGGGTGGAACTCGTTTTCTTGGCCGGTGGTATCGTATTCTCTTCCCTTGTTATTTTCCCTTATCATTGTTTTAACTGATAGTAGCGGTGGTGATTTGTTGCTGGACTGTTCTTGTCTCAACCCGTGGGAGTTGCATTTTTTTTCGATCCTCCTCCCCGTTCCTCCGGGAGTGGGGGAGAACCCCGGTGGGGGGGGGGGGGACACGGACCTCGATTGTTGTCAGCTCGGCACCACTCACTGGGAGTGAGTGAACATGTTACCTGACTGGGTTTAAACCACGACAATTTGAAGATGACTCTTTGCAACTTTTCTATGCAGATTCTTATGTCTGACTTCATGACAGAAAGCTTTTGGATAGTTCATGCACAGCTTTTTTGATATTCATGCACTTACAATAACAGAAAAATCTCTGCAATTTTGGTGAATCACTGGCATATGAAATAACTTCTGTCTTCAGAAGGCACAGCAATGGGACCACCCAAGAAAATCTGAACTGGATTTAAAAAATTTAAAAAAAATTTCTTCTTCCCCCTCTCCCCCCCCCACCCCCCCCCCCAAATGAAAATCAGTGATGAGAAATAGTGCCTTAATGTCATAGAATCATAGAATCGTTGGGGTTGGAAAGGACCTTAAGATCATCTAGTTCCAACCCCCCTACCGTGGGCAAGGACACCTTACGCTAAATCATATCACCCAAGAGTTAAGAAAGATGTACAATGCTATATCTCGTCTCATTATAAATGTAAGATTTTCAATTTTCGGTGATGGACTGATTAATAATTTTAGTAGTATTTTTTCATTCCTAATGAAAGGCTTTTCCCTGTTTACCTTTCAAAACCCTGCACTTTTTTTTTATTTTCACTAAAACTCAAGAATTGTTTTTATCCTAAGATAAAAATTCTGACCCCCTTCCTAAAGAAGTCTTCTCACTGATTTTCTGTGTCTCAGATGTTTACAGTGAAATTACTTGCTTTCAGTACCATTTCAAAACTAATGTTAGTTTACACAGAAGTGGGTTAAAATAAGTACAGATTCTTAAAGAAAACTGAAAATCTCCACTATATTAGAAAGTGTCCCAAATCATTTTTTTGCTATGAGTTTTTCTTGAAGAGATCCCTGACTCCTCCTTCCCCCTCTGGCTTACTCTTTTATGATTTTACAATAATAATACTTTAGTTTAGCATACCTGGATACAACTGTATGTTAGACAAGTACAGTTTGAACATGAACAAAATATTAGGTGCAGAACTTGATGTCCAAAATACATATGTATTTGAGCCCTGCAGATCTAGCTCTCTAGAAAAAGAGATAAAAAATTATATAATGCCCTTCCATTAAGGATATCAAGTAGGATGTGATCATGCTGCAAGCACTTTTATGGAGAAAAGAAGAAAACTGAGAATTTGGAAGATCCATGGCAAATCAGAATGTCCCTGAGATACTTGTTGGCCAGAGGGTTGCCACATTGAAATTGCCTTTCAATCTCTTGCTGGAATAGTCTTTTGACAAAGATCAGCTTCATAACACCCTGTTTGGATACAGAGATTTTGCTAACAGAGAAATATTTGCTTTTATAGCGTATATTTCCTTAGCTGGCATTCAGTCAAGGTAGTCAAAGCATTTCACAGCTGTGAATAGCCTGCCTGACTTTGCATTCATAGCTGTCACTATAAATTCAGCAACTGAAAAAGGGGACAGAGAATCTGCACTGACTCTAGGTAACAGATGAGGCAAACCCTTTCTGAGGGTCACTGTTCCTAAGGGATTTCTCTCATGCAATTTTTATATCACTGTCTGAAAGCCCTGATTGCAAACTATTTCTTAGCACCAGTCTGAAACACAGTAATGCAGGAAAACAGCGGTAACTGGAGCTTTATACAAAGCATGAGGAGGGTGAATTATCAAACACAAACATAAAACAATAAGGACTGAGGTCTTTCAGGAAACACTGCCTCATATGAACAGTGAGAAATTCAGAAACTGCCTAGATTGTCTTAAAAAACACTGGGGACTCCAGAAAGTAGGCTGTTTTTCCAAAAGGTACAGAGAAAAGGGATGCAAAAGTCTTGAAATAACTGTCACACAAAGGTTCATAAAAAATGAACAGTCTCCATCATTAGCTACCTTCTGATAATCTTCTAAGTTGCTGTTGCACAAGCAAATCAGAGTTAGGTCCTTTAAATCTAATAGCTGTGTCATCTGTTGCCTCAACCTGCAGGTAAATCTTTGATTTTTTTTTTCTCTCCATTAACATAAAGAGGAACATTCTGTTAATAGAAAGGTCCATATTCCAGTCAGGTTTGACAGAACAAAGTGTTGTCTGAAAATACTGCAGTAGAAAGGTAAAGGGTTCATTTTAATGAAGGAAATAGGAAAAAGAAAAAGCCTTTTCTTTAATTCTCTCTTAATTTTGGTTCAATTTATTTCACTTTATTAAATTACATTTTTAGCTATAGATTAATTTCATTTACAGTCATATTTAACAGCTAATTGAGTGGCAAAATTTATTTCAATGTGTGCACCAAGTGACTTGGAATTCAGTGTTTTACTTCTGGACTCATGAGTATGAGCTGGAAGATGCTGTATGGCAGAGCACTTTCAGTTTTCCTACAATTGTGAAGCCTTTGATACATTGCAGAGCACTTGAAAGTTCAGGATGTGGAAGGTGTCCAAAATTATCTGAATGGCACATTTTGGGAGTTCTGTTAGATAAAGAGGGACAAACAGCAGAGTAAGGAAAAAAGTAAAGTGTGAAAAAGTCTTAGGGTGATTGTTGAACCCTGGCTTGACTTCAGATCATTGACTAAGAAAGGTGAGACCACAGAAACAACAGACTCCATCCTTTGGGAGTATAAGAAAAAAGGTAATCTAGGTATAACTAAAATACTGCAATTTTAATACATGTGGTTGCTTTCACCAGGACTCTGTGCAGTAACTTTTATGATAAGGAATGACTGGCCCTTTCTCCAAGTCACATCCCCTGGGAACTGCAGCATCTTCCAACTCATACTCATCCCTGCAGATGTCCCACCCTTGTTTAACAGGCCCTAACAGTGATCATGGCCATCTTCACTCCGTCCTGTTGCATTCCTGTGCTCTCTTTGGGTGTCCTTTCATGGAACAGAGCATGTAGACACAAAGTTCCAACCCCAAGTATCATCCCGCTCTCACCTTTGGATGGCTGTAGTCTGCACCCTCTTCATGGTCAGCTGGGTAGAGGTCATCCTTTGTTGGACACTGTTCTCTGCTTGTCTCGTCCAGCTGTCTCCTGAGCTCCCTAGTAATGTGCTGGGCTCCTGATGACCTTGGTGTTGTTTCCTTAGGAAGAGCAGGAAATGCACCCAGGAACAAGATGCATCACTTTGGAATAGACAATGTTTCTCTAGGGAGGCACATGACAAGGGCTCACTGCAAAACTACATGATCCTCCTCCTTCGTCTGCACCTTGACAGCAGGGCTCAATTCCCCAGGTACTCTGAAAGACCAACCATGTTTGACCCCTGCCATCATCACTGTGCAGACCACATGCTTAACCATTTCACCTCACAGGGGGAGCTTGTCCGCTAAGCCTGCCTCTGGCTCATTGAAAGGTTGAACAAACCCTCACTTCTTGCTGTAAATTACTGCATTTATTCTCTGAAGTTACTTCTAATACACATTACACATCTTTGTCTGCACAAACTTAGAGTCTTACAAGAACAACAACTGGTTTATCTGTCTTCCCAAAACATTTTAATGGACCAAACTCACCACTGTGGACTTCACAGAAAAAGTGCCATCTACAGACAGAAAGCTGGATGGAAAGAAGGAGAGTGATACCAGTGTTGTCTGATGCTCTTCCAGTGGAGGCAAGATGCTTAATATAAGCCCAGATTTTGGTTTCTGTTTGAAAACCCTGCTTGATGCTTCAAGAGAAAGCTAAAAAACTAGCAATCATACATTTGTGTCATCTACCCAGTAGTTCCATAGGTGGCCAAAATTTCATGTGTGAGAAAAGAAAATTATCTGTCCAAGCATAAATAAAAGTGGGCAGGGTAAAAAAACAAAAACAAAACAACTCAATACAAAAAAAAAAAAAAAAGCAAAAAAAACCAAACGACAACAACAAAATAAAACAAACAAACAAAAAACAAACAGAACTCTCTTCCTGACTTTTTACACAGAAAGAATCCTCTAAAGGGTGGGATTTAATTGTTCATATGTTACAAATAAAGACTACCTTGGATCCTTAGCAAACACCTTCATTCTCTGTTTCACTGTGAGTTAGACTGAAGAATGTTATTTATTCTTCCTCCTCACCGCATCTCTGAATCCCATTCTCTGTGAATGGAGTGTAAACACTTTATCTGCTGCCAGGGCTTGTGAACAGACCTTCCATTATGAAAATTAAATCAATTATCTCTAGCTAAATAACCCTCTCTGCTAATATCAGAGAGTCTTCTTAAGTCAGTCACAGGTCTGAAAGATGAGGGGAAGAGGCTTGGTTGATAGGGAGCATTTACAAACATTCACAAAAGATGCTGTCATCTCCATTGTGATATTCAAGCGAAGAACTGTGGCTGAACTTGTAATTGAATTTCCTTTAAGTTCTCTGTTTGGACCTGCTTCCACATAACGTTGTCATCCATATCTTCATTAGAATTTATTATGTATTTGGTAAGAAAGTATTCAGTTCTACGCCTAAAGGACACTTCTTCTCAGGCAAAGAAATAAGACAATAAGAAGGCAACACATGCACAGTATGTGATAGGGCAAGAAACAGGACAAGTGATGTTTCCAAATGGGAAAAAATATCAGAGAACTACTTGGATATGACTAGACAGAGGGGGATGAATTAGGGCAATAAATGACATGAACATACACAAGCTTTGACTACAGGTACATAGCAAATAAAAAACAGACTAGGGAGAATGTAGGCTCCCTCAGGAAGCTCTTGGGAGAACTGGCAACACGGGATTTGGAGAAGGCTGTGGTTCTGAATGACTTCTTTGCCTCGGTCTTCACTGACAAAGGCTCTGACTGCACCATCCAAGTCTTGGAAGGCAGACACAGGGACTGTGAGAATGAAGACCTTGGGCCCACTGTAGGAGAGGATCTGGTTCGAGATCATCTTAAAAATCTGAATGTGCACATGTCCATTGGTCCTGATAAAATCCATCCACGGGTCCTGAAGGAGCTGGCAAATGAAGTTGCGAAGCCACTGGCCATCATATTTGAGAAATCATGGCAGTCAGGTGAAGTTCCCAATTACTGGAAAAAGGGAAATATAACCCCCATTTTCAAGAAGGGGAAAATGGATGACTCAGGGAATTACAGACCAGTCAGTCTCACCTCTGTGCCTGGCAAAATCTTGGAGCAGATTCTCCTGGAAGGCATGCTAAGGCATATGAAAAACAACAGCCAGCATGGCTTCCCTAAGGGGAAATCCTGCCTGACCAATTTGGTGGCCTTCTATGATAGGGCTGCAGAACTGATGGTCAGGGGTAGAGCAGTTGATGTCATTTACCTGGACTTATGTAAAGCGTTCGACACTGTCCCACATGACATCCTTGTCTCTAAATTGGAGAGACATCAATTTGATGGATGGACCACTCGGTGGATAAAGAACTGGCTGGATGGCTGCAAGCAAAGAGTTGTCGTCAATGGCTCAATGTCCTGTCTTGTTTAACACCTTCGTTGCTGACATGGACAGTGGGATTGAGTGCACCCTCAGCAAGTTTGCCGATGACACCAAGCTGTGTGGTTCGGTTGATACCCTGGAGGGAAGGAATGCCATCCAGAGGGACCTTGACACACTTGTGAGGTGGGCTGATGCCAACCTCATGAAGTTTAACCATGCCAAGTGCAAGGTCCTACACCTGGGTCAGAGCTATCCCAGGCAGAGCTACAGGTTGGGCAAAGAAGAGATTCAGAGCAGCCCTGTGGAGAAGGACTTGGGGGTGTTGGTTGATGAGAAAATGAACATGAGCTGGCAGTGTGCGCTTGCAGCCCAAAGCCAACCATATCCTGGGCTGCATCAAAAGCAGTGTGACCAGCAGGTTGAAGGAGGTGATCCTGCCCCTCTACTCTGCTCTTGTGAGACCTCACCTGGAGTATTGTGTGCAGTTCTGGTGTCCTCAACCTAAAAAGGACATGGAACTGTCGGAACAAGTCCAGAGAAGGGCCACGAGGATGATCAGGGGACTGGAGCACCTCCCATATGAAGATAGGCTGAGAAAGTTGGGTCTGTTCAGCCTGGAGAAGAGAAGGCTGCGTGGAGACCTCCTAGCAGCCTTCCAGTATCTGAAGGGAGCCTATATGGATGCTGGGGAGGTACTCTTCATTAGGGACTGTAGTGACAGGACAAGGGGTAATGGGTTCAAACTTAAACAGGGGAAGTTTAGATTGGATATAAGGAGGAAATTCTTCCCTGTTAGGGTGGTGAGGCACTGGAATGGGTTGCCCAGGGAGGTTATGAATGCTCCATCCCTGGCAGTGTTCAAGGCCAGGTCGGACGAGGCCTTGGATGATATGGCTTAGTGTGAGGTGTCCCTGCCCATGGCAGGGGGTTTGCAACTTGATGATCTTAAGGTCCTTTCCAACCCTAACTATTCTGTGATTCTATGATTCTATGATTCTATGAAATTAAGGCTGCTGCAACAGGACTGCAAAGATCAACATCATACCCTAACCCTTGAATAAGACACATCTCTATTCTGTATTTTTTTATATCATTGTTATAATTCTGTGGCTTGTTCACTATTGGAAAGATCAATGAAAACCTATGTAGTAAAAGCTTGGAAACTTCCTGAAGCCTTTACTTTCTTTCCACTGACAAAAAAAAAAAAAGGTTGGTAGTGCTGTAGTAAGCCTGAGAGTGAAGACTCATCCACACCATCTCCCACTCTCAGAGCACTTCCATCATCATCCTTCAATGTACCTCAGTAGAATTGCGATGGGCTTGTGCATTTAGTGAGGGACTCTTGGGTATTGCCACATTGCCATAGCTATTAGAATAGGCTACAGACCAGCACTTCAGACCTATGAAGAAAATATCTGTAAGTAAAGGTGTTAATTGAGATCCAAAATCCTCAGATGATACCTCTCTGTGGGTGTTGGGAGAAAAAAATGACTTTTGCATGAAAAAAAACAACAAACATGATGAGGTGTGAGAACTCTGATACTTTCTGATATGCATCTCTGCCCCGCAGGCATGTACACAGACATATACAGACACTTCCCCTGCGCTGCTTGCTCCTGTCACTCCAAATGCTGGAGTGGTTTTACAGTTCATGGGTTATGCATGCTTCATGCATCCATGAAGCTATAAAGTTAATTAAAGTTCCTTCAGTATTTTTTGTTTCTTCTCAGTACTTCACTCTCCTTGGAAAGCATTATGTATGGCCTTATCTGTGGGGGCTTTGCTTTTTCGTTTTTTCTACTTCAAGTATCCATAAGCTGATAGTGGCATGAATGCTTTTTATCTCCTTAGCCTACACAATTTGGGAGGAAAAAGGCCTTAGCACCATTTAAAAGCATGTTTTCACTGCATTTTTTTCTTCTGCTTGAGTTTGCTTTTAATTTATTTGCTCTTTTTCTTTTCTCTTTTTTAATTTTATTCTGCCCTTCTCATAATTTTCTTTCTAATTATTCCTAAAATGTCATCAGTTGCCTTCTAAAATTAATTGGTCTCCCACTGTTTCACTGCTTTCGTGTTCTTCATTTGTAAAATTCTTATTTCCACTTTCTGACTACTGCTTCGTCCTGTGGGGAAAATAGCTTATTTGTTATGGCACTTTTTCTTCAAGACTTGGGATTCTTTGGCTCGCTCAATTTGTGTTATGACATTGCAGGGCTCAATTGTCTCAATGTGTATTATGAATTTCTGAAGGGTGGTGCATACTGATTTTACCTCCTGTTGTTTCTTGCAAAGCAACAAAGTACAAGACCTGAGAACTCCTGTTTGACAAAAGTCAGGAGTCAGATTTTTTTTTTCTCAAAGTTTCAGAATCTGTACAGGTTTATTTTAATTCAAATGTCCATGCTTATCTATGACAATTCCTGAAGAAAATTTAGTAAATAGTTTTTCTGAATATACAGGGGCTGAATTCTTTAGAAAACTCTGTCCATTAACACCACAATTGAAGCTTCATTCTCTCCACTACATTTCTCTAATTCCATACATTTGAAGGTCTTCAGGAAATGGGATATTTGCACTGAGTCTAATTGTAGTAAGCGTGCGTAAAGCCCTTCCCAAATCTTTGTTCTTGAAGCCAAGCCATCATAAATTGTAAAAGCAAGACCCAGGTTACACAATCCACAAAAATTAGTTAAAGAGTAATCAGGGGAGTGTGTCTTCAGAAATGTAATATAGGTGAGATGAAAAGGCAGCATTAGCACAGTAAAATGCACCACCAGTATTTTGTTTTGTTGTTTTGCTTGTTGGGGGGGGGGGGGTGGGGTGTGTGTCTTCCTTAAAACTGCTTTTTTACTCCTTTTACAAGCATGTTTATTTTTGAAGGTTAGTTCACCACCATATTTATATTTGGGGTACTTATTTTTCAATGGATCCTACAGACTGACATTGTTGCATATGTGGTTCCAGGTGTAGCGAAAAATGCTATAAACCACATAGAATCTAGTCTTCCATTTTGGTGGAGTTTATCTGTCTGTATATGATATGCCTGAGCATATGTAAGAGTCTTTGTACAACTGAGGTCTGAACATTTTCCAGTTTAGGCTATGTTGAAATTGCAAGTCTGTCCAGAGAGTTTGCCGGCTTTCATTTCAGCTGTGTGCATTTCAAAACAAGTGGACACACTACCCACTTACAGGCTGTAACATTGTAAGTGCTGCTACAAGGATCCCGCAGAGTGCACTAAACTTGTCTCCTGCAGAAGAGGCCATGACTGCAGTGCATGCTACAAAATGCACCTTCTTTGCTGACTAGGGTTGGTGTGGAACGTCCTCTGAGTATAGCATCCCATGGTGCGACATTAATGGGTGGAATGGCAGGCACATCCCACTGTACAGTGTGTGCTGATCAATGTTTCCTGCCTTGGCACTTCTGCAGTCTATTCCAAATGGATTTCCCTGTAATGTTTGATCTGCTGTAAATGGATATACACTGCTTTGTAATTTGCGTATAAACAGAATATCAGCTCTCTATAAGGATTGGACCGACCCTACTATTGTTACATGAAGTGCACTTATTAAACAATGTTTCCTGATATTTTGAAGAATCTTATATATAGACATAATCACTGATTGCAAAATCTAATTTTATGTTTAAATTAAGCTACTGTACAGCACCTTTTTTTTTCACGAGACAGTCATATTAATTATTTGACAAATTTATACAATGACATTTGTTATATACTTTTACAAGAGCTTCTGGCAAAAATGGAAAAAGGTAACTTATAATGGTTTGTTACCACATAAAAGCCATTTTATTTTTAGTAACATCTTTCACATTTTTCAACATCCTTTTACAATAAGAGTTTCATTTAAAATTATTGATTCTTCTGACCAGAGAAAACTCCAGGATTGATTTTTGTGTTACTGCTATTATCTTTCCTGAATGACTTCATACATGATCATCTGAGGTCACATTTTTGGAAGAATATTCTTCAGAGATCTCTATCTAATAAATCAATACAATGTTCTTAGCCACCAAATTACAAACCTTTGCAAACATAAAACTTCACCTGCCTCCAAGCTGCAAATCTTTGCAAACATAAAACTTCACTATAAAAATTACACAATCACATTTAGAGGAAGAATTGATAATTTTGTACTTTGGACATGTTAAATCAATTATTAAGAATAACATTTCATCTTCTTTATTCACTAATAAACTAATAAATGGATAACTACAATAATGCTCAATCAGTTATATATAGAATGGAACAATTTATGTATGTGCAGATATTCATGCTTACCTGATGTATCTTGTTACAGTCTATTCAACATATAATGTATTTTGTACATAGAGAACATACATAACAATCATATTTCACAAAATATTCTTCTGAATCGTTAATTAATCCAGAGAAACAAGGATGCCTCCTGGCTGATATTATTATAATATGCTAATGTGATTTACTCTTAATAAGGATGGGAGCTCAGATTCCATCAAAGAGTAGGTATCTTTGGAATAGAAAAAAGGTGTTTCTCAACCTATAAGCCTTAAACTGTCATAGAAAACTTAAAAAATTAGGATCATGAGTTTCAAATTTTAAATTAAAAAAAAATTAAATTCAAATTTAAATTTGATATCTGTTTAGATATGGAACCAAGCCCTAGAATTACTGGAAGTTGTAAGGTTCTCTATCAATGAAGTAAACAGCTGGATGCCTTTGTAAGTTTGCTGAGTTAGATGCTGAGATAAGAATGCAAATTTTGCAGGAATGCATATCAGTCAGATAGTAGAAAATCTCTTCACGGTCTAACATTTTTAATAGATGTACTTCATGATTCTAGCTGAGCTATGCAAGTCCCAAATTGGTGAATGTCCAAGAGTCCATGCCTACTAAAGACCATAAGGATGCATTATAAAGCAGTTATAGGAAAGTGGTGGGTTCTACTTTTAATCAGAAATGTATTCTACCTTGCACTGCAACTCAATAAAATAGAAAAATCATTTGTTGATGAAAAGGTCAACACATCCAAACCACCCATGCTCATGAAATCGAGAGCTCTAGTTCCAGAATATTGGGGGACATTGTCTCTTTCTTCAAGGATGTCATCCAAATTTACAGAAGTAGTGGAAAATTTTAAGGTATCAGAGAAAAACAGCCTGCAATGGGAAAGAACTGAAAGGACAAAAGAAAAAAATATAATTTTGTTCAGGTTTATCCATTACAAAAAGAAAAACATGTCCTTGGACAAAAAACCTTAGCAGTTCATAAAAACATAAGAACGGTTATTACAAATCAGAGCCAAAATTTAGAATCATAGAAACATAGAATAGTTAGGGTTGGAAAGGACCTTAAGGTCATCTAGTTCCAACCCCCCTGCCACAGGCAGGGACACCTCATACTAAACCATGCCACACAAGGCTCTGTCCAACCTGGTCTTGAACACCGCCAGGGATGGAGCATTCACAACTTCCCTGGGCAACCCATTCCAGTGCCTCACCACCCTAACAGTAAAGAATTTCTTCCTTATATCCAATCTAATCTTTATATCCAATCACACAGGATCTTTACTGAAAAGAAAAAAAAAATCCTCAACAACTCAACCCAGTAGAAAAATTCATGGGTTTCTGAAGCAGAATATGTGGAAACATACAGGAAATTAATTGTTTGATGACACAGCCTTTCACAGCACATATTGCAGTAGTGCAGGTATTTAAAGTCTGAACTGGGCAATATCACAATGTCAGCCAATTTTTTAAAAACAGATATTCCAAAATCTTTTCAGCAACACTTGACCCAAATATCCAGTCCTAAGCTTGTATCTCTACTTAAAAAATTAACATTGAATTATTTTTTCTTGGGAATTTGAGTTCATTATTTTCAAATGACAGGACAGAATTTGAAAAAAAAACATTTAGCTTATTTTCACTTATGCATGCACATATATTAGTTTTTAGAATAATCAGCAACAGACTGAAAATACACATTTTGGGGGCTCCCATTACAGGAAGAGGGGCATTACTGCTCACCAGCAATAAATATGGTAACAAATAATGAGTATAGCATTGCGTCTTGTATTTGGAGCCTAAAACTGACAGATAAATAGTTATCAGTGATTTAAGGAGCAGAAAAGACTATTGTGTTTTATTCAGTTTGACATGCTGTGTAACAGAGGTCACAGACCTTCACTCTGAGAAAAATGCATATTGGAGATATGAGTACTCAAGAACAAAGATTTATTACCTTGTGACAGATAGAAGACTTTGGAAGGACAGAAATGCTGAAGAATGTTATATCAGCATGTGATGTGTGTTATGGACACACAGATTTTTCCAAGTTATTAATGCAAAGTTGCATTGGCATGGTCATAGCTGATGGTAGTTAATGCAAATCTTATTAGCCAGAAGTCTTGTGATAGTTTTGTCCCTGGGAAAAAAATAACTACTCATACCCGCAGGCTTGACCTATAGTGAAGGTAAAGGATGTAAAGAGACAACTGTAATCTCAGGTCACAGGAAGAATTTACTCCATTTCAGAACTGACATGAAGAAATTATATAATAACATAGGCTATCTAACCTGGATCTGCATTAAGATTCTGATTAAGATGATAGAATAAACCATACCTATTTTATCCTATTAGGCTTTATAAGACAAAAGAAGCCTGCAGGAGTAGAATTGTAACATAGCTCATAAACCTGCTGGGCATAATCACAGTGAGTTACAGATGGATTAAGGACCAAATCAGTGGTCTGAAGCAAAATGAACATAAAGTCTCACTTGAAAAACATTACCAACAGCTTGACATTCAGTATTTGCTATGAGAAAACCTGAATGATCAGCAGAATCATTAATCTGATAGCTGTGGCACAAATTTATTTGGCATTGTGTAAAAAAACAAATCTGCATCAGATAATGAGAGAATTCTTGGAAGGCTATTTGAGTACTACAAAAATATTTTTCCCATAATGTATTTCCATTTGAGTGTACTTTTATGATATTATAATAATTAAGGTCAGATATTTTGCTACAAAATTGAAATTAGATCTCCTTTATGTCATTTGCAGAGTCAGATACTGGGTATTAGCTTTCACCAGCTGCTAGGCAGAATAAGTGCATTCTGACAAATGAAACAAACAAATACTGTACTTGGAGTTCATTAAGTATGAAAAAAACAGAGGGTTTACTGCATCAATGAACTGGTATATCTGTTTGCCATTTATTTTATTTTTTTATTTACACACACACACATATTTTGACTGAGGCAAGCAAATGAGCATTCCTTGCAGAAGGACTGTGTTCGTGACTGTCACAAAACGCTGGAAGTCAGCATGGTAATGAACCAATTTGTGTGGAAATGAACTCATTAATGCTAATGTTTTGCTGACTCCCAACTGATTCAGAAACTACTTGAACAAAATTCAAAACTTTCTGATCAAAATTCAAAACAGAAGAAGGAGGGGAAGTTCATGAATTTTGGAAGTGTTGAGTGAAGAAACAAACATGTCTCTTCCTTACTCATGTTCCAAATTCAGTGATTCACCTTGTGCCCTGATCATCCAGTCCCAGAATATGCTCTGGGGAACATTAGTTCATACAGAAGATCTCATAGTAAATTGTTGAAATTCCCATTAGGTGGAAAAGAAAGCATAGATTGTTTCTAATTTTTAATTCTTTCTTAACAAAACGCTTATTTACTTTCAAACAAATAGGCTTTCCAACCTGAAGAAAATAGGACTTTTAAAGAAAATTCAGGAACAATTCTACAAGATACTGATTCTACTATAATACTTCGGATAAATGCACAAATCTTTCCTTCATGGAAATGATGCTTTTACCAAGGCCATTTCCTAACAGGGTTTAATAATATCAATAATGTCTACACCCAACACACATACTTTAATTTCCACAAACTTTTTTCTTTAAAATAAACCCACAAAACCCCAGGGAACAGCTGAAGTCTGCATCAAAAGTAGTGCATGAAGCTTTGTTATCTCAAAGGAGTATTGAGAGTTTTATCACTATAAGCTGCAGAAAGTTTAGAAAACTGCTGCAGGAAAGCATATTGGAATGGCAGGAGTTCACAAGGTATGCGCAGTTCGGATAAACATCTCAATTCTTAGCTCAGAAAGATTAGGCTACAAATCTTGTTCTTGTGTGCTTAAATAAGGAAGTACAGAAGTGCATCACATGAAGTGACAACTATTTTACGAAGATCAGAATAATTTTATTAAGAATTATGGAGATAAATTCTCATAGAGTTTATTTTTAAAGACAGCTATTTATTAGATTATGTTAAGATGATACAGTGCCCAAGTAATGCTTAATGATTTATAATTGTTTCATCTACTTTAATTCACACTTAGATCTCAAATTACCTTAATTAAAAATTTAGGAAATAATTCTTCTTGATGATAAAAATTACTTCAGTCTAAATTGCACTAACATTTATTGTTATACTATGATGGTCAATACAATTGTATTGCTTTGCTACTGAGTTACATATCTAGCAAGAAAAAAATGGATTTAACAAAAATATACATATTTTATTTCCTAAGCAATAATCAAGATTTATAAAAATAATTTTCTCAATGTGATATGTATTCAGCGGTACTACCCTTTATACAAGCTACTCAAATTAATCATTTTTCCTGTTTTGTTGTTGGGTTGGTTTTGGTTTTTTTTGTTTTGTTTTGTTAAATTGAAACACCTTGAATGGATCAAAAGCCTTTGGCTTTTTATCTCAAGTACAATATATAGGAGCATGACCACCTCTTAGTCTATTGCCTAGCATTACTTTACAGTCCTTTATCTTTTTGGTAACGTAAAATATCACAAATTATTTTCCTTTTAAGTTCAGCTTGTTGACGTTTTGAATGAAGATAAACAGAGTAGTTAGGGGAAGTAAATGGCAGTGATATAATTACGTATAATTTCACATATTTTGTCTTTTATTTCTGCAGGTTAGATTTTAATGATTGATACAACACTGAGGTGTTGTACTGCTGAAAAGTCACTCCAGAAAAAGTTTTGACCCTGCAGCATAGCTCACAGATAACCAAGCTAATTTATGCAAACAGTGCCATAAACTGGATAGAGCAGCACATCAAGGGCTCCATAAAGGATGTCATTGCCACAGAATACCAACTTGCTTTCACTACCAAAGCAAGTTCATGTTAGTCCAATGGAGGTATCTTGTTACTGCTATATTTTATTTACATACTTGAGAGATATTTGAATCCTACTTATCCCTATTCTTACTCCTTAGTCTAGGATTGTAATCAAATGGCTACTATATTTGCCATACCCATTGAGCCCACGACCTGCTCCCAAGACCCTCATTTTTAAGTGATGGCAGAACCAACAAGAAGCAGGTTGCAAATCACATTAATTGTACTGATGAGTTACAGAAAGTCCTTGCCTCTGGACCTCCAAGGACTTTATCCATGCACTTGGGTTTCCCCATCCATTTCATCATGTAACACAAGATGAGCAGAAGGAAAACTTCTAGTTAGAAGTGATCAGATCAGTGAGCACAGTTAGCGTCCTGTTCTCTGTTCATTTTTTTTTTTTTTTTTTTTTTTAAGGAGAGGGAGTTTTTGGAAACAGCAACAATGTGATAATTTTGGCAGCAAAAACGTTTCTCAGAGCAGAGAGTTGCAAAGGATTACTGGTATGCATAAAAGAGTTTATTTGTGAGCAAATTAGCATCAAGAAATACTGTTTTCCCTAAAGATCTGCCATTGTAATTCAACCTGTCAATACCAGATGAATGCCTGACCACACACTTTATTCACACAACAAGTCAGGTAATGATCAGTAGCTTTAAGTTATTTATTCAAGTCCTTTTTATATGCTGTCTGCCATACAGCCTTTGCAGTACAGAGTGGGTGAAAAAAGATTTCATTTCTGGGAGACTCTGAAGACTATCACACTTCAATGGAAATTCACCTGCACATAGAGCAGTTGATCTACAGAAGCATATTTTGCACAGATGGAACATATTATAATATAAAATGTTATTTCAGTGATCAGTTTCTCCCTCATGCAGGGAACCATGTTCAAGATAAGCTTCAGAAATACATACTTTAGCACTAAAGCAGATATAGCAGTTTAGTCAGGTGGATAAAAGAACTATAATCTTGTTAGGAGGAGTTATATCACAGATGGAATTTCTTTCAGTATTTGTAATCTTCATAAATCACCTGAGCATTCAATTCAACTTTGAAAAGCTTAAACTTGCTGACAAAACCGCATATAGGGGAAAAAAGTAAAACCAAGAGTTAAGTAAGCAGTTCCCACTATAGGAGAAAAAAATGGATTATTATGTGCACCAGCTAACTAATGTCATAATAAAATAATATTGAGACACCTACAGAAGGAAAATCATTAATTGTTTAACAAAAAGAAAATAATTAGGATGAGGTTAAAGCAGAAGGACTATGCATGACCGTTCTGCTCTGTAACTTCATTATGAAACACTTGAAGTGTTGATGCAATTTAAGTTCTTGTGTGGAAAACACTGGTAAAGTTTTTCAGTGTTTGAATGCAAAAAAAGTGAAAACTTTTTCTAAAGTTAGAATCCTGCAATTTATGACAACTGTTAATACTGAATTACATTAAAAAATCAATATGTAGACAGAAAGATTGTTATTTTGCTTCTTCTTTCCCTTTTCCCCACAGCACAGACAGTGTTGGTGGTGAATTGAATTCAATATTACAAGAAGTTTCCCAATTTTTTGTGTGCATGGCTCTGCCTCAGGGTCCAGCCTCCTACACTGCACATAGAAGGTAGCTAGTGAAGATTTAGTTAGTTTCATCTGTCTGTGTAGAGACATTTTCAGGATATATTCAAAAGCCTGTTGTGTGGCGAAGGGAGAATGCAATGAGCAATCAATGTATGATGCAGTTGAACCACAACTTTGTGACTGAAATTGAATTGGGAAATAGGATATAAATAATTTTTGTGACTACCACTAAATACAAAAGTTGGAACAGATAGAACAACTGGAACAGTTTTGTCTCTGTCCCTTTTATCTGCTGGTAAAGGACAAACATTTGTCTCTCTGACACAGAATAAGGCACGGACAAAAGAAAAATCAAAGAAAAAAATCAGATTCACCAAATGACTGTTTTTATCTTAAAGCATTTCTCTACCTATATGTAAAGTAATTCAGACTATCTTTAAAATATTTCTGATCCTTTGGAACCAAATGTAAAATTATGTAACCAAATAACTAAAAAAAAAACACCCAAAACCAAAAAGCCAACAGAAAGCCATCACCAACAACACCTCACCCCCAATAATATATAAATAAATAAATCACACACACACACCTCACCCATCTCTGATGTTTACAGCAATACTGAAACAAACTTAGATTTTGAAAATATCAGGAAATTGCGTTTCATCCACATATTGTGTGGCCTTCCGAAACTGCTCTGTAACTCCAGTGATTTGACAGGACAAAAAAAGCACCACTTTTTTATTGAAATATTCAATTAAATATTTTTGTTTCCACTTATAAAGGTCAAGCATCATGCTTTTTTTTTTTTTTTTGTCAAAGCCGTCGTTTTCTCTGCCTTGTATCTAGATAAGTTAAACTTAGCATATATAATACTTGAATGACAGCCCTTAACACATTTTGAAACTATGGATGATGGTGGACAATCATACTGCCTCTCTAAGGATTTTGGTACATGCAGAAGACCATTTGCAGCAATCTAGGGTATAAATTTATAGCACACTCACCACTTACTATCTTCATCTGCAAACACTCAGTCGTTTGTACCTATGGTTTATTATGTCATACTTCACAAGTGGAGTAAATGGCCTCATAAAAAAACCCTTGTAGTAAGTAGCAGAATTTTTCAGACAGACAGGCAGTCAGTATTGAGAATGCTGCACATTTATGCTCTAGCTCTTATTCATTAATTTTCACTGGTTTGTCTGCACAGGCAAATCTTTATATTTCAAATCAAATAAATATATAAAACATTTTAGGATGACTAATGTTTTAACTTTTGATTACACTGTGTATATACAATGAAACTGATTTTACTTCCCCCACAATCAAACTAGAGTTTATCTAACAGTGTGATATTACTCCTTTTTGCAAATGCACACTCATTTCAACCTGCTTTTTCAGATAAAAACTTACTGCAATGAGCCAAGGAAGCAGGGAAAGAGGGGTATAAATGGTAGGCACAGAGCATCCAGCCCAAAACAGAGGGTGAAGATTTTATCAAAATGTGACTCTTCCAAAAATCTGATTTTTATTTCCAAATAATGTTGAGTCCCGTATCTTAACTGAAACTACCAGAGCTGAAGAAAACTGGACACAAGGTCTTCAACAGAGGAAAACAACATGTATTGGGTTTGTGTGGTAGTTTTGGTAGTGGAGGGAGCTAAAGGGGTGGCTTCTGTAAGAAGCTGCTAGGATCTTCCCCGTGTTTGATAGAGCCAATGCCAGCCAGCTCCAAGATGGACCTGCTGCTGGCTAAGGCTGAGCCCATCAGTCATGGTAGTAGTGCCTCTAGGGTAACATATTTAAGAAGGAGAAAAAGTTATTGCTCAGGAGCAATTGCAGCTTGAGGGAGGAGTGAGAATGTGAATGGAAGAGCTCTGAAGACACAAAGGTCAGCAAAGAAGGAGGGGGAGAGGGTGACCTGGGTGCCAGAGCAGAGATTCATCTGCAGCCCACAGTGAGCCCTCTGGTGAGTCAGGCTGTCCGCCTGCAGTCCATGGAGGTCCATGATGAAGCAGATATCCACTTGCAGCCTCTGCAGAACCCTAAGGTGGAGCAGTGGGATACTTAAAGGAGCCTGTGACCCCATGCAAAGCTTGTGCTGGAGCAGGTTCCTGGCAGCACCTATGGCCCTATGGAAAGGGAAGCCAGTGTTGGAGCTGGTTTGCTGGCAGGACTTGTGACCTTGCGTGGGACCCATACAGGAGCAGTCTGCTCCTGAAGGACTTCATCCTGTGGAAGGGATCCACTCTGGAGCAGTTGGTGAAGAATGCAGCCTGCAGGAAGAAATTATGTTGGAGAAGTTCATGGAGGACTGTCTCCCATGGGAGGGACCCCATGTTGGAGCAAGGAAGACTGTGAGGATTCTTCTTCCTGAGGAGGAAGGAGTGGCAGAAACTGTGTGATGAAGTGACCACAATGCCCATTTCACATCTCTCTGTGTTGCTGGAGGGGGAGGAGGTAGAGAAAATGGGAGTGAAGTTCAGCCCAGAAGAGGTGAGGTACGTGGGGAAGGTGTTTCTAAGATTTAGGTGTATTTTCTTATTACCCTACTCAGATTTGATTGCAATAAATTAAACCAATTTCCCCAAGTCAAGCCTGTTTTGCCTGTGACAATAATAGGGAGTGATCTCTTTCTGTCCTTATCTTGACCCATGAGCCTTTCATTATATTTTGCTTCTCCTGCCAGTTGAGGAGGGGGAGTGATAGACTGACTTTGGTGGGCACCTGGCATCCCGCCAGGATCAACCCACCACACAACATTACTTTGAATATGGGATCCAGTAGGTGTCCTTGAGGACACCAAGCCTGGATGTATAAACTGGAAGAAGAGGTAGCAGCTGCAGGGGGCAGTATCCCAAACCAGGCAGTAGCTCTCCGGGGTGGGTGGCAGACAAGACAGCTTCATCAGCTAAAAGGCATTAAGACCTCTAATGAATCCACAGAATAAAAAAGAAAACAATGCCATATAGATATGAAAAAGGAAACTAATATCATACAATGATATGGAGTAGATGTTCAAAACCAAATGCAAAGTAATCCATTAGAACAGAAATTCTTGTGTAAATTCATGGATGATGCTTTAAATGAAGCTTGAAATCTCTCCAAACAAGTCCTCTATATGAACAGATATAAATCCATTCGTATAGGAAGGGGGTTCAGGTACAGACCCTTATTTCATTGTATTATAAAAATTATTTTAGTTTGTAAAAGTTTACTCCACATAGTGATCTTTTAGCTTGATCTAAATAAGGTTAAAATGCTGGCTATTCACTGCTATGGAACTAGGCTATTTCTTCTGAATTTAGGTGCAGAAAAGCCCACCTCATCATTTTCTCACAGCCATATATCTCTAAAGGTTATCATATATTATTTCTTGAACTATCTTATGTCAAGTACTACTCTCAGTTCTGTTCAAAGAGTTGGAATCAAATGATTGAGCCTCTGTCTGTTTCCAGACTTGCTGAGATGACAGAGTGAGTAGAGAAAGGTTTATCTGTTATCAAGAGGTCTGGCAAGTCTGTTTTGAAGTTTATGGTTAAATAGATATGTAGACTGCTTTGGGTTTTGACAAAGGATCACTCTCCATCTGAGCAGTAACTGTTTATGTGATGAAATTTCCTGTGATTCAGTATTTTGGCTTGCTATTTTGCAGCTTAACATCAGTCCTAAACTAAATTATGGTCAAATATTCATCTGCAGATTTTTGAAGAGACATTAGCCAAGTATATTAGCATGGAGATGACTAAATGGAGAATATTGGTTTCTAAATGTAGGTTGAGAAGATGAGGTATGTTCTTCTTGCTAAAATCACATTTGTGATAAAATATAACTCATTTTCTGTGTAATAAAGCAAATGCTTTGTAAAGAAATCTAGGCATATGTTTATAATAGCAATGATACTTATCATTTATAGTGTTATGTATTTGTTCGTAGCTCACCAAACGCTCTCACAACATAGTTGTGATGAAGGTATACATTTTTCCATTTTAATGGAAGGAAGAATGAAGCACAATATTCAGAAGTATGTCATGAGTTTTAAGAAAAATCAACTGAAGTACTTTATATTCTAGTTCTGTGTGTATCCCCAGTGTCATTAAGGTAAAGTTACTAGTCTTCTTTCAAATGGGAATGCTCTGATTGTGCTCTTCTGAAGACAGGTGCTTGAACTTATTTGAAGCACTGTATTGAAGAAAAAATACTATTTCCTTTATATAAGTTATCAGAGAAGAACAAAATTACAAAACATTTGAAAATGTTACTCCAAAGATACAAAATAAATTGATGAACTTGTTGAAAGACACATGCTTAAAACTACTTTTAGCATCCTTTTTAGCAAAAAAGCAGTATATTTTGTGCTCTGAAAAGTTTAGGTTTCTTGCAGATGAGCCAGAGTAGTGTAACATTTATTTTCAGATGACTGCAATGGTAATAATATATTATAGTTCATATATGATGTGTTTAAATGGCTAAGACAAGAGCAACTTCATATTTTCATTTGTAATTTTCACTTGTGTTATTGTTCCCTATCCTAAAGCAATGGCAAATTTGCAGATCATCACATCAATTCGTTCACCCATGGGACTGCTCCTGGCTCTTCACAAATACAGCTGGGTGACCAGCAGACTACTAGCTGTAGGTAGGCACAGCACAGATGATCTTGTGAAACAGCAAAGCTGGCACCAGATCTACTGCATGTCCAAATCAACAGTGGAAGCAGAGTCCTGACAGAAAGGTCAGACCACAGGGAGAAGTTCCGTAATGTGACTGAAAGACTGGGCACTAGCAGGATGTGCAATCAGGGGCATAATCATGTTCAGTTGTTTTTTTTTTGTAAGAATCTTACAACTAATTGTTGGGTTGATCCTTCTTTTTTCTGGTTCATTTCAGTGGACTCTGCACACACAGTAGGTAGCAGCTGAGATATTCTCCTTGTCTTTGAGTACTGATTGACATATTTCTATGTATTTCATTTTGAATTAAAATTCTATTTTTATCTTGCTACATTTTGCCGACAGTAGCTCCTCTGTCCAATTTCAGGTAAAGCCAGAAATAAGGCAGCCACTGCACTTCTGCAGATAGAGCTCAAGAGAATTTACATGCATTTCCCATTACTGTCAACTTCTATTATGTACAGAAGAAACAATAATCTTGGAGGCATAAAAAAGAAGAAAAGTGCAGCAGTAACATGTGCACTGTGAAAAAGACCCAGTAAGAGAGTTTTCATATAATTCTTATTCCTTGTTTAAGGTAGTACTTGTGTACTGGAATAAATTATCAATTATCTTTGAAGGTCAATTATCTTATGATGTTTTAAAACCCTCTGGTATTTTTTTATTTTAAGATTAGGAAGTTGGCAAGCTATATTTGTTCCTGACCTCATAAATACAAGGTTATATTTTAGTGAAAAAAAGGAACCTTCTTACTCTTTAAATAATTATTATTCACATTACTCAGGCTCGGTTGTGCTATTTGAAACACTAATTAGCAGCTAAATACAGTAGAAGAAAATATATAAATATATTCCATTGAGAGGAATAATATTAATATAAATCATAATAATTAATGACATTATAGGACGTTTATTTTCTCTGTTATACTGAAGTCCACGTGCAGTAATGTCAGTACAAAGTTTTAATAGAAATATATTTCTTAGAAGTCAAAGATATACTGTTCCTTTTAGGAGGACTATAGATGTTGAATAAAATCTATACATTTACCTGTATGAAGTATGAAAAATATGATTCTTCTTTAAAAAAAAAAAAAAAAAAAACAACACAACCAACAGCAAAAAAACAGAACCGCAACCCCATAAACAAATAAAAACCAACCAAAAAACCAAACAGTAACAAAACAAAGCTAAAAAAAAAAAAAAAATCACCCCAAAACTATTGATAAATGAGGTGTCAAGAATACAGATTTCTGAATCTGGCCTCTTGATTGAGCCTGATGATCTTTCATCCATATCTGGTGATTTCTATCCTATAACTAGGTATAATATTTTCTGTAACAATTTGCCTTTTCTCTCTCTAAGTGCATGTTTAGGAGGGAGGAGGGTTAAAGAAGCCTTCTTACAGATATTTTACTGTATGGCTAAGTTATTTCTAAATGGATTTAATTTTAATCTTTTAAAGAAAATGTGGCAAATATTTGCCTACTAATTATCTCATGTTCTTAAAAGAGTTGGCTAAAGAATGAATTTTTTTTCCTCAAGAAAATCCTGAAATCTCATTTTATAAGATGGCCCTGAATTCTTACCAAATTTTGAGTAAAAATTTCTTAAAAATACTGAGTTAAAACCATGATTTCATTAGATATTCATTTCAATACTGTTAAAGCATAAGCAAAATCCTAAAATTAGAAAAATGCTGAAATTTAAAAAATCTAAGAGAAAAGCTGTGTTGTGATGTTTGTTTCAGATACTGTTTTTTCTTCACAGGATTTTTCCAAGTCTTTGATCTTCTTCTTTTTAGAACAGTGAGTGAGCTTATATCTTGTTCTAATTTTCTCCTTTCTCTCTTCATCTTTTCTTTCAGCCCCAGTAATTTCCTTGGCTGTGGCACTGTCCTGGGATCAGCTGTAACAGTTATTTGCTTCTTTCTAGTAGCTGGTGCAATGCTGTGTTTTCAGCTTTAGTCTGAAAACAATGCTGATAACACACCAGTGTTTTAGTTGTTGCTAAGTAATGCTTGCCCCAATCAGGGACTTAGTCTCTCATGCTGTGCTGGTGAGGAGGGGCGCAAGAAGCCGGGAGAAAGCAGAGACAGGACACCTGACCCAAACTAGCCAAAGGGGTATTCCATACCACAGCATGTCATGCCCAGTATATAAACTTGGGGGAGTCACCCAGAAGGCCCAGATCGCTGCCTCAGTCAGGCAGGCTATCAGTCAGTGAGTGGTGAGCAATTGTATTGAGCATCATTTGGGTTTATTCCACGGTTTTTTTCCCCCTTCCCTTTTTAGTTTTATATTCTCTCCCTTGTTATTTCCCTTATCATTATTATTAGTAGTAGTTGTAGTAGTAGTTTTGTATGGTACCTTAATTGTTAGACTGTTCTTATCTCAACACATGGGGTTCACATTCATTCAATTCTCCTCCACATCCACATCTACCTCAAGACTTTTCTGGGTTATTCTTAGGCTGGGATATTAAGCATGCAAGAAAGTGTACTTATCCATCAAGAATAATTTCCATGGACTGCCCCAATGACAACTGAAATTCCCTTCTGACACAGTATCAATCAACTTATCTCTGTACAATATCCTGTCACAGTCCAAATTCCAAGTCAGGTTTTGTTTTATCCTCCAAATTTATATGAGAACTCTTACCTTAAAGCATTTCAGCTTCACTACTGTATTTCACCAGTGCTACCACATTCTTCCATCGTCTGGGCTGTGACTTTTGAGATACCTTTTTTATGTGAAAGCAATGGTAACTGAAATATGAGCAATGGAAGAACTCACTGCCCAGCATGTTGGCGTTCCACAGTAATCCCCTTTCAAATGCAAGATATGTCCTGAAGTCTCTGGTCTATACTGTTAATCTATACTGGACCAAAAGGGGTAGAAGAAAAATTCTCTACAAAGTGTGAATATTGCAGAAATGTCATAATCTTCTCAGCAAAGTGACTCCAGGCCTTTTATTTCACATATAGATTGTCACTGTTTAACTGCATATTTTAGACAACCGTTCAAATTAGTGGTGTGAAATCTTGAGTCTTTTCTGACTAACCTTTTAACTCTTTTATATCTATGTAGACAACCAGGGATGCTAAAAGGAAAAAAAACAACAAACTAAAACAACCAAAGCAACAACAAATCAACAATTCATTCCTTTTACTACATCTTTCTCCTCTCTATAAATTATATTTATGACATGCACTTCTACAAGACACTGAGAATCACTTTTCCTCTAGGTAAATGAACCAGGAGCTTCCTAGGTCCTTCTGAGACCTTGATCTCATGATATTTTGTATTTCTGAGTCATGATTTACTTCTTGAAATAACTTGCTGCTATTATTACATCAGTTTAGGTTTTGCAGTGAAATGATGTCACTATCAAAAATGAAATATAGACTACTTTTAAATTTTATTTTACAAGAAACAAATGCAAATGAACGGTAATCTTTTCTTCTCTTTCTATCATGCTATAGTAAGGAAAATAACCTAAACAAGACCAAAAGAGAAAAATATTTCTATAATATCATATTTTGATTTTTTTAAAGTAAACCTATGAAGAAAGTAAATTTTAACAGTGGTTTAAAAAATACCATTTTCTTGTGTAAAGCTAATGTCAGGGAGTTTTAAATTGCCTTAGTAGAAATTCAACTAGTAATATGTGATTTTTTTCACAAAAGACCTCAAGACCTATCCATGAACAATTGGGTTTAATTTGTGAAATATCAGATATTCTAAACTGAATCATGGCCATTATAGAATCATAGAATCATAGAATAGTTAGGGTTGGAAAGGACCTTTTGTTCATTTTTTTTTATAGAACAATAGAGATCACTTTCTAAGGATAAAGAGAAAAAGAAAAAAAAACAACCACTTGCTAACAAAAATTATCATATATGGGTTATGACAGAGCACAGTTAAAGTCATGTGCAAATTTACCACAGGAAGAAGGGATCAGAAGGTGATAGCCTGTAGTCACTGTTGTGGCTACACTGTTGTGTGTGCACTCAGAATCACATGAGGTGATGGAGGCTATAGCTCTGTATTCCATTCATCACAAAATATATTGTTTTAAGCATAGATAAGGGATACACAGTCCTGCATCTGAATTCACCTTAACAAATTTTACATACATTAAAATAACTATTGTAAAAGTTATTATTTCTCATTACTAGTGAGTGTTACATGAATAGCAGCTAATAAGTGTTAGGAAATGAAATCACAGCTTTAACTTCTTTTTGCCCCTCTAATCTGAAAATTAATCTTACTAGTTTTCATGTCAACATTTGTAATAAATAAAGAAGTATTGCTTAATGTATATGACCTCCATTATACCTTTTGAGATAAGAGCAGTCTTTTGTAAAATATGGGGATTAGCAGGCAGATGACATGACATCCCTATAAAGAGGATCTTTCTCTTAACTTTGTAGATTTAAACTACTTACATTTGAAATATTAAAATTAGGCCATTTATAAATTATGTGTCTTGTGAATCATTTAATATCTGAAGAATTTAGTAAGAGATAAAACTTAATTGTTGTCTCCAGTAGTTTCTTGCCTTTCTTGAACTGGGGAACCCAGAACTGGACACAGTACTCTAGTTATAGCCTCAGCATGGGAGAATAACTTCCCTTGACCTGCTGACCACACTCTTCCTAATGCATCCCAGAATACCATTAGCTTTCCTGGCCACAATGACATATTGCTGCCAGGACTCCCAGGTTCTTCTCCACAGAGCTGCTTTCCAGCAGGTCAACCCCTAACATGTACTGGTGCACAGGGTTAATCACCACTATGTGCAGCACCCTCCATGTGCCTTTGTTGAACTTCATTATGTTCCTCTCCACCCAGCTCTCTAGACTGTCCAGGTCTCACTACATGGCAGCACAGCCTTCTGGTGTGTCAGCTATTCCTCTCAGTTTTGTACCATCAACAAACTTGCTGCTGAGGGTACTCTCTGTGCCTTCATCCAGGTCATTGGTGAATAAATTGAACATGACTGGACCCAGTACTGACCCCTGGGGAACACCGCTAGCTGAAGGCCTGAACTAGAATCTGCACTGCTAATCACAACACGCTGAGACCTGCCATTCAGCCAGTTCTCAATACAACTCATTGTCCACTCATCTAGCCTACACTTCCTCAGCTTACTAAGAGGATGTTACAGCAGATAGTGTCAAAAGCCTTGCCAATGCCAAGGCAGACAACTTCCACTGCTCTCCCCTCATCTACTCAGACAGTCATTCCACCACAGAAGTCTATCAAATTGGCCAAGCATGCTTTCCCCTTGGTGAATCCATGTGGAGTACTACTGATAAACTTACTTTCTTCTACATGCTTAGAAACGACATTCAGGATGAGCTGTGCCGCCACCTTTCCAGGGATGGAGAGGAGGCTGACTGGCCTGTAGTTTCATGGGTCCCTCTTCTTGCCCTTTTGAAGACTGGAGTGACATTGTCTCTCCTGCATTCCTCAGGCACCTCTTCTTCTCTCCATGACCTTTCAAAGATGATGGAGAGTGGCTTAGCAGTAACAGCTCCCTCAGCATTTATGAGTGTATCCCATCAGGACCCGTGGCTTTGTGGATGTCAAGTTTGCCTAATTGATCTCTAACCCAATCCTCCTTGACCAAGGCAAAGTCTTTTCTCCAGACTTTCTCTCTTGCCTTTAGGGTTTGGGATTCCTGAGGGCCTTTAGCAGTAAAGACTGAAACAAAGAAGGCATTCAGTAACTCCGCCTTCCCCAACTGTATCCTTCACCACCAGGACACCTACCTCATTCAGCAGTGGGCCTACATCTTCCCTAGCCTTCCTTTTGGTAGGGATGCACTTGAAAAAGCCCTTCTTGTTGTCTTTGACATTGCTTGCCAGATTTAATTCCAAATGGACTTTAGCCTTCCTTATCACACACTCACATACTCTGACAATGTTCTGATATTTCTCCCAAGTAGCCTGTCCCCTTTTCCACATTCTGTTAACTTCCGTCTTCTCTCTGATTTTTTTCCAGAAGCTCCTTGATCATCCATTCGGATCTCCTGCCGTCTTTGCTTGATTTCTAACTCATAGGGATGCACTGGTCTTGAGCTAATAATTCCCTCAAAACCTTATGATCAATGTTTATTTTAAACTTCACAAAGGAGATTAAAGCTTCATTTTAACTGAATAAATGCTACAGAACTAATTTAACTTTGACTATGAGTTTAGCACGTGTTTCCATGAAACAGAGTAGTAACAACAAAATTCTTTGTTATTCCTTGAGAGCAGTCACTATGATTGACAAAATGAAATCAATAGTTTTGCATTAGTAAGTCACCTAATAAATCAAAATTGCAGGGTATGCAATATACTGTCTTTCTACATCAGGAAATTTACAGATATACTTGCTTAAGTAATTTTATGCTAATTCACTTGGGAAAAATAAAAGCACAGATTAAAGACTAGCAGGCTGTCAAATATATCTTTTTCTTTAACATTTGCTGTCATTTATTCCTCTGAGAAACAAAATGTGAAATTAGTAAATGTGAATTTATTCTTCTGGCTAAACAATGACCAAGTTGATTTCTTAGTTTGACATAATTATTTAACTAATTAAATATTATCAAATAGAGGATTAGAATGACAAGGCTTGATCTGAAGCATACATCACCCTTCACCTTGAAATACCTGTACATAATACTGGTATTGACATGATCGCTAAAGCTTAGGTAATAATGAAAATTTCAGAGAAATTAATTATAACTTCCCATTTAGAGGCTGGCAAGAAAGAGTTAATTAGTACTTTCTCTCTCTCATGATGGGAATTGGTAAAAATGCTGATGAACTTGCACAAAATTAATTGAACTGTGGTATGCTACATAGAAGATCTGCTTTACTGAAATTGAGTTAATTTTGGTATTAAGACTAAAAGAAAGATGAATCTTAAAAAGGTTTTGAATTGACAGCTGCAGTCCTAGATATTTTCCATCAAAACTTTTTTTTTTGATAGACAGCAGCCAGGAAGACTACTGTCTTCCTGTATGAAAAGTTAAGTTTTTAATAAAAAAGGCCAGAGAGCCTTGGCTACAGAACTGAATGACAGTCTGAAACACACATACAATGGTTTCCATGGGGCACTGTGTTAGCCAGTCAAATGCTGCATGTTTCTGCAGTGCAAAGGATGTTAGAGACTGAGTCTCAAAAATGTCCTCTATATTATCCTGAAACCATAACCAGAAGGGATTCCTGTCATTACTTTTAGGTGGAAAACTGATGCAGAGAGGAATTGATATTTCATGTACTGTATAAGGCTGTACAGATCTTGAAACTGACTGTACAGATCTTGAAACTGAATCTTGTCTACTTCAGCAATAGTCCTAACAATGGAATATCACTTATATTGCATTGCAGGTTGTGAGTGTTTTGGTTTTGATCAACTGGTCACCAGTGCTGTGCAGCTCCTTATCCAAGGATGCAATGAATTACATATTATTTATTGGTAAGTATAGGAAAATACATACAAGGTGTTCATTAAACAGTTATTTCAGAGGGTGATGGTTCCCAAAGTTAACCAGGGAAATGATTTAGCTGACTCATAAAGAAGCATAGAAAGACCAGGTTTGTTTAGCCTAGTGAAATGAAAGCTGAGAAAACCTTATTGAAGTAGAAGTTAAAAAATGGCTCAAGTATACAACTAGACAGATCCTGTAATAGTATACAGGAACATGCACTAATAATGATCAAATTTCATTTAATTTCTAACTTCCAGCAGGTAAAAGTCATGATACATTTTTATTCTCTGTGTCATAGCACTTGTTCCACTTTTTGAGATCATCTAGGAGTTTTATTTGGGAAATGTCCTATCATTACAAGAACTCAGGATATTGGCAACACCATGGTATTTTTTATCTCTCCTTCCTACAGTGCATTAGGGTTATGAATTTTGATCTTTTCCTACATGTCATAAATTAATTGCAGAAGGTGAATTTTGTCTGTATTCTGCACACCATTCTAATCTAGACTTCTATTACAGGCAGTTACAGAATTTTGGTTGGTGTGGTAGTATTCAGTACTGTCTTCCTGGTAGTGGAAAACTAACCCAATAACTTCCTTGGAAGATTTCCAGACTTGCTGCAGATGGTAGCTCTCGTAAGTGTGTCACCCTGGAAACAGTTCTTTCTACCATCTGACATTTGATACTAGCAATAGTAATCAAAGAAACACAATGTCTTTCAGTGCATTTAATCTTAGTTTTTAATTTAAGAAGGTTAAAGTGGAAAAAAACACAATCAAGTGAATTTCGGTAGTTACTTGGCAGAGTTACTACAGTTACTAGCAATTTTGCTTCATTTTTTAGCTGGGTCAGTGTTTTGCAGTGACAAAGTTAAAATCGCCTTTCCTCACAAGGACAACCAAACCAGATTTTTCTCCCATAAGCAAGTAATGAGATTGAACTCAGATCTTATATAAATGTATTTCAAATGTTCAATTATTTCTGAAATGTATAATAGGAGAAATTTGTGAAAACAGCATCTTGGGAACAGAATATCATGACTGTAGAATATGAAGTACCTGATAGAACCCTGACAACCTCCCAGAGGCTAAATTGTTTTGCATAGCATTGCTGTTGTCTTCAGAGGCAGACAATCCATCACCTTCTCAGCAGGAGGTAGAGGAAATAAGAAACTATAGGAAGGGGAAAGAACAGTAATAACAATAATAACAGAAATAACAATGGTGAAAACCCAGTAATAGTATTTGCAAGTCAGGGATGATGTGTTCTATCTCAAGATTGCTGAGTTTTCAAGCCTTGCGAGGCTATATTTTGACACATGCTGATATTCAAACCACTCAGCAGTCAAAGGATAAGGAAAGACTACCTGATATGACTTTCTGCAGACCTTTTCACAGACCCCTGTGGCAAATTGAATTTATATGCTCATTTTAAAAAGAACTAAACAAAACAAAAGAAAAACTCAACAAAAACAAGAAAAAAAAAAAACACAAAAAAAAAAACACTTAAAAAAAAAAACCAAAAGCTTCCCCCCCCCCAAAAAAAAAAACCAAACAAAAAAAACAACCCACACCACAAAAACAACCCAAACACCAAAACCACAAACTAAACTTAAAAAATACCACTATTAATGTGATGACCATGGGGCTGGAGCACCTCCTGTATAAGACAGGCTAAGAAAGTTGGGGCTGCTCACCCTGGAGAAGAGAAGGCTGCATGGAGACCTCATAGCAGCCTTCCAACAACTGAAGGGGGCTTAGAGAGATGCTGGGGAGGGACTCTTCATCAGTGACTGTAGCAATAGGACAAGGGGAAATGGGTTTAAACTTCAACAGAGGAAATTCAGGTTAGATGTAAGGAAGAAGTTCTTTACTGTGAGGGTGGTGAGGCACTGGTACAGTGAAGTGGCCCAAAGATGTGGTAAGTGCTCCATCCCTGGCAGTGTTCAAGATCTGTCAGCTCTGACAGAGCCTTAGACAACATGGTCTAGGGTGAGGTGTCCCTGCCCATGTCATGGGGATAAGAACTAGATGATCTCAAGGTCCTTTCCAACCTATTCTATGATTCTATTCTATTCTATGATTCTGCAGAGATGAAGGTAAATAATTTTTTATCTGTCTCTGACTGTTTCTATTCCCAGTTTCTTTAAGATCCTGCAGTCCCACCAGTTCACTTTCGTGAAAGGAACAGGCTTGCATTCTATTTTATGCTCTGAATTTCAGAGATCATGATTAGCTCTAAACAATCCACTCTGCTTTTATCTTCTATGTTACTATATCATAAAGCAGTAACAGGGCATCCTGAAGAGAGTTACACATTCCCATCTGCCTGAGAATATAAGAAAGTGGAATTTAGGTCAAAGTAGAAAGAAGAGGAAGAGTGAATTCTGTCTTTCCTGAGTGGTTTCAAGGATACCTCCATAAAATATGTTGCTTAGTGTTTCTCAGTTCATTTGCTTCTGTTCTGTGATGACTTTGTGGATAATAAAACAGCCCTAAGGAAGGAGCCTTAAAATTACTGTTGGAGTTCTATTTCCCTTGCTTGCTTGATGAAATTGTTCAGCAGCTTACCCAGAGTGCTATGATGTTTTGAAGTCCACAGGCATTTCAACAATTACCAGCAGTTTTACTCTCACTGAACTGCTACTTACAGTAAAGTGATAATGAACTGAAGTTCACAGATTATTGTTCCAAGGTTTACAGCTTGAGTCAGGGACATGCAACACTGAGAAATTATATTTGTGTGAGAAGCTTTAGAATTAATTGCAGTAATCCAGTATTGTTTTACTGTACTGACATCAGAGAAAAATATCTTGATACTATTTTGCTGCTAAGTTTAAATGAGAACAAACTATAAGAATATTTATTCATAAGTTACTGTTGCAGCTTCATCCAAATATAAATATTACAGACAATTTAAACCCTTTAGAAAAGCTTCATCCCATCGTGCTGAGGAAACAACCTTGTTATGATCCTCACAAGACATATTGAAACTGGGAGAAACTGGCAATTCACAGTCTTGGAGCACAGCTCAGGAAGCAATGGGAGGAAAACACAGGATAGGAGCACATAAATTCCAAAAGTGACCCAAAGAGTCTCACATTCTCAAAACATTTTTTGACAAACAGTGATAAAGAATAGCCTCTGACTTTCATAAGGAAAAAGAAATGTGCCTTTTTTAGTTACTGCAGACTACTTTGTAGTTCTGTAAAATTTTTCCTTCTCTTTGGAACTTCAAGTCAAGAGGTCATTAAAATATTAAAAAGTTAAAAAGACCTTTATTTTTTCATTAGGCATTTCAGAATAAATGTAACAGCAAGTTACATTTGGCTGCTTTTGTTGTTTTCATGATGTGATGTAATTTCATACACATTACTTCCAACATTTCACATCCACAATGAAAAGGACTGGCTGGGAGACCAAAAGAAATCACTGAGAAAAACTTTTAATGAAAGGACTCTATGCATGAGAAAAACTAGTAATACATGTTTGGGTTAAGTCCAGTTCAGAAGGCTAGGTGTACTGCTGGAAGAATATTGTGACCAAGCTTAAGTACTCCCCTTGAACTGACAACTGGACAGATGTAACCCTCAACTTTTTTCACTTTTTGAATAATACCTGACAATTCTCCAGATTCAATCTCAGAAAATAAAACAACAGTGAAAAAATGAAAGAAATATGAGAGAACAGATGTTGCTACAGAGCCTTTTTCTGCACAGACAGCCTACATACTTGACACCAGCAAAAGTTTGCTTGTGCAAAAGAAACAAGCCGATTTATCCCAGAGACTAGCTGAATTTCAATATACAGCCTTAGACCAACATTGTAACTAATATTTTGGGAGGATGGTCTTAAAGATTAGTAAAAGCTTCATAAATGTGATAGGTCAGATAAATAACTCTCGAAAACAAGACAAAAGACCTGGATAAGTAACAAAGTTGCTAAATTATGCAGGATGATTATATATTTTGGTTTGATTTACAGTGGAGTAGTACTTCACAGTAAGCAGCTGGGCGATATAAGGATATAAAAAAAAGCATAACAGTGTGGCACTGGGAATATTTTTTTTTTCCTCACAGCAGTAAAGTTCCATAGTCAGCACTGAAGAAAGTGACTTTTCTGTGATTATGTGTCATTATTCTGAGAAGCAAAATAAATCAGCCTACACCAGGTGTCATTCTGCAGCAGCTGGGCTGTTTTAGGTACCTATGCTACCCACCTTTCCATTTACTTGAAGCATAGATGTGCTCCACCGCAGACAGTGGAAACTCAGTTGTTAAAATATACAATTAATTGTCTTTAAAATAACTCCAGACATTTTCAAGAAGTTGAAATAAAATTATGCCCTTAATCAAATTACTCCTGATGTTATTGTATGTTCAGAAGTAAAAACTTACATTATCCATATCCAACCCCTCCAAAGCACTTAGTTTGGCCATTTCTTGGGGCTCAGAGTTTTGTACTGGCATAATTAGTTCTATTTTTGCTTAATACCCTTTCTGAAAAAGAAGTCCTGTGATTTATTCATGGCAAAGTAAGCCTATTAAAGTGTCAAAGGTTGAGAAATGAGAAATACTGGTACACTCATCAAAATGTTTTTAGCAGGGACATGTGTTATAGTTTAAAAAGGGATTAATTTGAAGGGATTATTTATAGTGACTGTTTTCAGAGAGTCTGATTGGAATTTAACTTGCTTGTATCGGGTGTTTCTGGGGTGGGTTGGTGGGAAGCTGATTAATAAGCGCAGCTGTCTTGGTGGTAACATGCAGTTTCTTTTAAAAAGCATTACTGTATTTATGCTTGGTACCATTACTATTGACAGTGATTAGGAAAAGAATCTAATGCATCTATGATTAAAATAAAAATGATAAGACATTTTCATGTAGTGCACATGCACGTTATTTTTAGCTTAGTGGTTTACGGAATTGTATGAGTGTTTGCAGATATTACAAAGTGGGAAGCAGCTCTGAACATTCAATGACAGAATAGTTCTCTATTAGACAACTGCCTACCTGCTTTCCTTCATAGGGCAGACTAGAAAACCACTTATATTTATTATTCTTATATCTCTGTGATAATAGTATTTGCCATAAGGGATTTTCAAAAAACTTCTTCAGGAATCCAATTTGTCTGTGAAGTATAGAATATGAAGTGTCAGATCAGCCTTAGCCTTTCTTGTAAATAAAGGATTTACTGCTATGAAAAGTTTGGTGAAATTGACTGCTGAATTCATACAAAAAAAGTTTGCATACTTCCTTTCATTAGCATTTGTTGTCCAAAGCTAGGTAGGGCTTTGGCATTACAGGGAAATTGAAGGGCGTTTTAGGGGTCTTTTTCTCCTTTTTTTTCAAGTTTTAATCAACAGCATGTTGAGTCAGAAAGCTCAGATACTTGGAGAGCTAACCAATATTTTTCAAGTAAGAAAGCTCATTTATTCATGTTTTCTTTTCCTTTATGAATTGTCATGGGTCTCTCATTTCTAATTCCTGTCCTTTGCCTAGCTTTATAAAACCATCCAAACACATCCACAACACCTTGATTCCCACTGCAATTCTATAAACTCAAACCAATTATTATGAATCCAAAGGAAAGCAATGTTGGATTAAAAAATATTGCAAAATTAAATAGTTGTAGGAGATAGTGGGTTAGATTCAATACATTATTGTTTGTTTAGCTGCCTTAATCCTATAAAAATCGGTTGTTAAGAAATAAGTTGTTTTTAAACATCATGCTTTTTTTTTTCAGGAAAAATTGCAGTGCCATCATATGCACTGTATTGTAATCATTACAAAACTTGATTAAGTTATGCTATTTTCTGCTGCACTGAAATCCTGCTCCAGCTGAAATCAATAACAAAACTGGTCTTCCAGAAGAGCTGAGAGTTTTTCCTTGGATCTAGTGCAAGGAATGCAGGGACTTTCTTTCCTCTACATTTCTGTGGTACTCCAACATGGTGTTGAGAAGCCCATACCTGTTTCAAAAAAACCTTCCACATTAGATGTCTATCCAAGATCTTAACTATTAAATAGCCCATGGCAGCTTTATAATTATAGCTATTACCAACATGGACAGATTAAATTGGAACTCCGGCAGTTGCATTCTTGTATCTCACTCAACTCATCAGAGCTGCAGACATCCTGTTCTGACCTGCTACTTTGTGTCTGTTTACAAGCTTTGCTGACAATACCAGCAACTGAAATTGCCTTTCTTTTAGGTAACTGCTAATGTACAGTCTATTTCATAAATATATAGCGAAAAAAGATCCTGCTTTGTAGATTAATAATAGGAACATAACTAATCAAAGTATAATTTCAGAGCTGCTGGCTGCATGAAATGTTGGCTCTTCAGAACCAAGCTTCTTTTTCTATATCTAACTTTTAAGAAAGAGGTATTTTCTTTTATTACACCAGATAGCAGAAAGGAATTGTGTGACTCAAATATTAGCTTGTCAAAGCATATAATGGAACCCATAACACTCATGTTGTTTTGCTCTTTCCCGAGTTCTTAAGGTCCCTAATAATTCCTTTGGGAATAGAAACTATGGGTCCGTTCCTTGTCACTAATAAGAAACCATTCTGTAACTCTGATTTTACCTGCATCTGTAAGATCTGCAGCAGTCTTTCAGGAAGCAATGCAGAATCTCATATTTCCTCAAGAACACAGGTCACTTTTTGTTTTCTTAAGCAAATTTCAGTAAATGTATGCTGTAGAAATTAGTATTAGTATCTAAATTACAATCTCAAAGTCACTCAAAGTTCTTGCCTATAAACTTATTTTCTCTATAGATTTATGTATAGAAATTCACTGTAGAATTTTTCCTGTAGACATATTCCTCCATAAGGGAGAATTCAATTCACAAGATTTGACAGTCTGGTTTGACGAAAAGTCAACAAAACAGCAATCCCCACTAAGCTGTACTACTCCTCAGATAGCAGGTTCACTATGTTACAACTACTACTTGAATTTTTGGCATCATAAAAAGTATACCTCAAAATAATACAGTCCCCATGTGATGTCTTGACCATTTTAGGTCAAAATTCAAGAGCACAGCTGCTTCCATCTCAAAGAGCCTGGCTCCAAGATATTAAAAGAAAAAAAAAAACAAACCTGGAAAATCTGTTTCAGAATTATGCAACTTAAATTCCTTGAAATGTAACAGGTTTGTCTGGCATTTACTTAAACAAAAAACATGTACTTGTGAAAAAGTTGGAAAGTTATTATGTGAATTAAAAATGTTCTGAAAGGATACTGCATTATGAGTAAATAAATGATCCAATACAATTTAGAAATGAATACAAGTAAAAAAAAAATCAAAAAAACAACCTACAAACCAACAGAAACTGCTAGCAATGACAAGTTTTTCAGTATGTATCTTAGGGGGAAAAAAAAGTGTTACTGCAAATTTAAAGGAAGAAAAATAAGTGATGGAACATGATTTTGAAATTCTGTGTTGAAACTAGAAAAATATCTAAATTACTATTTTCTGGGATATTTCATTCAGCTGGAAAAATATTACTCTAAATGCCTCAGATGAATCCCACTAGAAACAAATAATTTTAACTGACATATATTCCCAAGGAAGTCATCCTTATCACATCACAACATTGTGAAAATTGATCAAGAAAAGAAAGTTGGCCAGGAAAAACAAATAAACAGAAACATACATTTTAAAATTGTTACAATTACAGCTGCAAACAAAAAAAAGTATCAAAATCCCTCTTTTTATATATAGTATAGCTAAAACTATTTTTGTGAACACAGTGAGAGTAAATTAAATCTCAAGTCTGCATCTGAATGGTAAATCCTTCAACAGCCTAACACTTTAGGAATGATGTCTTGCTGTAGGTACAGCCCTGAAAGGAAGCAGATTGACGTATTAAGGGTTATGAGGGATATTTTATGAGCACATTCACCTTTCATTTTGGTCTGGATATGGCTTTTAATTCCTGTCCTAAACTGAAGTGTTGCTGCGCACCTAATAAACAGAGATGGATGAAATTATCTTTGTGTGCAGAATATAAATTAATTTATAAAGCACTTTGAGATGCTTAGGGGTGAAATATGTCACAGAAAATTACCACAGGATTGTGTGAGCATCAGTCCTTCTTTCTATGCGATTCCCATAAGCTATCCATAATAACATTGTCTTATAATGAGACAATGACAATAAGTATTAGACTGAAGCATCAGGATGATTTTTACCTCAGAAGGTGAGATCAAATATCTATTTAAGTATATTGATTGATTTCAAGCTGTGTTTTGGATTAATGGCAAATAAGAGAGTGCTACTTTGGGTTATGATGAAAAACAGTTACACCTCCTCCCCACTAACATAGTGTGTAACTTTAGAAAGAAAACACAAAACAAGACATTGTAGAATGTTGGGTGCAATATTTTAGATGCTTATTAAAATAATCATCTATCAACAGATATCAATGGGGCCAGAAACAGGAAATGGAGAGGAAGGATTATCCCCCTCTGTTCAGCACTCTCAAGAGTACGTCTAAATTCTGCACCCAGTTTTAAGGCCCCAACAAAGAGACAGGTTACCACCATGACACATGGTGAGAGCACATGGTGCGGCAGGCTTAAGTTGAACAAGGGAAGTGTCTGATCAGATATAAGGAAGTTATCTCCACAGTGAAAATATTTGAGCACTAGAAAAGGTTTCCCAGGGAGGCTGTGCAGTCTTCAACTCTGGAGGTGTTCAAAGTCTGACTAGACAAAGCCCTGAGAAACTTGGTGTGATTTCAGTCTTTCAGTCTTGACTAAGCTTTGGGAAGGAGACTGCACCAGAGATCTCCCAAGGTCCCTTTCCATTGCAAGGTTTCAGTGGTCAGATTGCAAGGTTGCAGGGATCACAGCACCGCACAAAGATCTGCTGAGAAGTCTACATAGCTCCACTGATTCCTTCAAGCTCTTTTCATTTGCAAATCAGACCACTAAACCCTACTAAGGGGGTGAGAATAGCTGCCGCAGTTTGATAATACCTGATGGAGATCAGAGAACGATATTTTTAAAATATTTTAGGGTAAGGAATAAGCAAAAGAGACAAACTGTGTTTTCTCCCTGGGGAAAAAAAAATCCAAAACCCCAAAAAAACAGCACACAAAAAGAAAAAAAAAGAAACAAACCCAAACACCTGGGTAGAACAATAAAAAACAAGAGTAAAACATGAAAGCAATTTCATTTAAACAGTTAGACTATTCATTTATAATATTGGAAAAATATTCAGGTATATAAAAGTATTTTTAAACAGCCCATCTGCCAGTTGGATGCTTAAAGCACTCTTAAAAAGCCACATCTACGTCTTTCTTTCTTTCTCTCTCTATGTATATATCTCAGTATCTATATTTCTATATAGTTTATGCCATCCGGAGAAACTGACAGGCTTGAGGTGTGGGCATTCATGAACCTCATGAAGTTTTAGAAGGCCAACTGCAAGGTCCAGCACTTGGGTCAGAGCAATCCCAAGCCCCAGTACAGGCTGGGTAGAGACTGGATTGAGAGCAGCCCTGACGAGAAAGATACTGATCGATGAAAAGCTCAACAAGAGCAGGCAATGTGGACTCACAGCCTAGAAAACCAACTGTATGCTGGGCTGCATTGAAAGGAGCTTGGTATCAAGCAGTGTGATGATTGTTGAATATGGGTTTATATAGTATGCATTTCTTACAAGAAAGTATTTAGACTTTAATATAACAGTACTTTATAATAGCAATAATTTTTCTTTAAAGAGAAACTTAATAACTTAAACAACCTAAATAACTTAACACTTTAACATTTAGCTTAAATATCTATTCTTTATAAAATTTTAATGTACTTTAAGATTTGTACTCCCTTAATGTATTTTAAGATTTCCTACTCTCCAGCCTAGAAAGATAGTCTATACTAAAACCTAAATGGAACTGCTAATACTTACATTCATTGCTGAATTTGGACTGAATTTGAAGTAAAATACTAATTTCATTTAAATGAGATATCAGCTGGATCTGAAATATGAGTGGATTTGTGACTTTGGTACCCATGTAACATACTTCTTAAGGTAAAAAGGAAAGTTTTCATACAATTACTAAGAAAAAACAAAACAAAACAAAACTGGACTTCACACAGACCAATATCTATGAGAGTTTTCTCCTCCCTAGGACTTTACTAGAGTGGAGGCTTTATATATCCTATATAGACAGTATTTATCATACTTTATGACATGCTTTATGACACTTTATACCTGCTCTTGATAGTCTTGGGCCTTTGGAAGCAGTAGGTCACCTTTTTCAGATGAGAGAAAATTTGTTTTCCAAAGCTCTCCCAGTCTATACTTCTTTCTTCATTGAGATTTATGTCAGAAAGTGTAATACAGCTAGTTTAAGAGAAAACAAATGAACAACAAAATAACATGTCTGAGAAAGGAATTAGAAGGAGCTTAGAAATAGGAAAAAGTGGTGGCAGGGTACCACAAGGGCTGCCTGCTCTCTAGGGCATGGGGAACTGGGAGCCAAGGTAACCCTAACACAGCCAGTACCCTCTCCATGGTCTCTCAGGGTCTGACCACGTTGAACAGAGCCAGGTCCTATAACAATTGACAGCCCCAGGCAGGGCAAGTGATTAGCCAGTGTCAGGGTACATCCAGCAGCAGCAGATGGTGCCAGAAACAGGTACAAGGGTGACCCTGAGGTCTATCCAGTATTGCAGGTGTCTAGGTTCGGGGTAAGGATTTACAACCCGGGGCAGGGGGATATGTGTGAAATGGTGCCCTGGGCCATGTACAGGACTTGAGGAATGTCCCAGAGAAGGCTGAGCAGGGTCAGTTCCCTCAGGGCACTGATAAGTAGAATTAACCATGCTTAACAAAATAATTCTGTCTAACTGTAATAAATAACAGATTTAACAATA